>NW_028327172.1:63005472-64504222 GCF_987537825.1 Furipterus horrens | reverse complement strand
TCTAAAAATAAATTTAAAAAAATATTTTTAATAATAAAATAAATAAATAAATAAAATTTGAAGAAATAATAATCAAAACTTCCCAAATTTGATGAAAAGTATTAATCTACACATCCAAGAAGCTCAAAAACTTTAAATAAAACATATTCAAAGATGGGATCAAAATATTCTAAAATCTATTGTGTTGATGATTGCAGAGCTCTGAATACACTAAACACTATTGAACTGTACTCTTTAAATGTGAGTTGTATAGTATGTGAGTTTAAAGCTGTTTTTTAAAAAGGAGGGAATGAGATACTGATACATGCTACAACATGGAAGAAACTTGAAGACATTATGCTAAGTGCAAGAAGACTGCCGCAAAAAGGAATATATTGTATGAGTCTATTCATATGAAGTGTTCATAATTGGCAGTTCTATACAGACAGAAAGACTTGTGGTTGCAGAAGCTAGAGGGAAAGGCAAATGGGGAATGACTGCTAATGGGTATGGGGTTTCTTTGGGGGATAATGAAACTTTTCTGCAATTACATAATGATAATGGTTATACAATCTTGTGAATATATTGAAAATTACTGAGCTGTATACTTTTAAAGAGTAACTTACGTGGTTTGTAAGTTATATCTCAATTCTTCAAAAAGTAATCCCCTCTTCCACACCCCCCAAATTTTCAGTGGTGGAAGGAGATAAACTATTGTTAAGCTTGTACATGATTAAGAGCATTCTTGTGCTGGAAATTTAGTAAATTGAGTGGTTTAAAAACAATACCTTTTTAAAACAGTACTTAACTAGAAGATAGTTATTACTTTGAAAAATGTTATTTTATTTTGTCTGTTCTATAAATAGCCAAAATTTGGGGGTAAAAAATAATATGAAATATGTAATTAAAAAGACATGACCAAGTGTCAAAGGAAGATGGTACAGGACAATTATCTTGCAGCTGGACCAGGACAGCTTTATGCTTATCTCTGAGAATGCCTGGGATTCTGGGCACTGGCTTTTCACCAAGATAAGGGCAGTGAGCTAATGATTTATAATACGGTGTTTAAAGTTCAAGCTCTCCTGTTGTCAGCCAGGACTAGATTGTTTATTGGTGGCTTATACCTAGTATAACCAGTTGGATAGCCTGGGTTGGCTATGTGAGCAAGAGAGACATAAATGGCCCTGATGGAAACTTTTAAGAACCTCTCCCAAGATAAAGATCTATCATCTCACAATTCTTGGCAATTCAATCTGGAGACAAAGTACATCCTTATATAAATAGGAAAGACACTGGGGAGCTACACTGGAAAGTTTCTTGGGCTCCAGATGCTTCCTTGCACTCTCCTTCTCCTGGTGTGCTATATTCTTTGCATTTATTGATCATGCTCTGTGATGTCTTTTAATTATCCAACCTAATGTACTCTTTGTCCTACTAATACATTCCATGCTGCAAACAATATTTTTAAAATAAAAGTTAAAAAAGGAGCAACCTCAAAAACTTTATCACAGTGAGGATCTCAAAACCCCATGATCAAATATAAGCAGAGGGTAGTCCCATCCCTGGGGCAGTTCGAATGTACCCAGCAGTTGTTCACAAAAAAGAGATGCCAAAGAGAATGTTACCCACCCCAAACCTTGAAACTCAAAGCTGGTTTCCCAATTCAAACCACCAAAATTGGTGCAAGAGTTATAGTTGTGGAAGAGAAACTTATACTGACCAAGAGTTCCTCAGTGAGCCCAGAGAGTAAGGGTCATGCAACAAACCCTTGAATTTAAAAATCTACTGTTATGTACCAACTCACCCCAAATCATCTAGCATCTAGACCACAGAGATCTGCATAATCTTCTATGGCATTTCAGCAAATTTATCATAAATACCCTTTGATTAGGTTTGGATATAGAAAGGTTTGGAGTTTAACTTTATCAGAACAATCCTGGAGCCTGAATATCCAGATCGGAAGGATAAGATTCCCCAAAACCCCCTATTCCCACAACTCACTATCAGGTCCTCCAGAGCCACCGGAGCCTTCCAGACCTACTGCTTTGAAGTAGGTCTTCGATGCTTTCGTCTGTTTTTCCTGAGCTCACATTATCAATAAGATACCCAGAGGAAGACACAATTCCCTGAATGCAATTACTAAATTCACCCCTCCTGCTGGCTATTTAACCATTGTCATTGATTCTATCATAATCACCTACCTGAATATCATCCTTTCCACACATAGTGTAGCCAGTAGACAGCCTGACTTGCCGCCATCCTACAGGATTTAAACAATAGCCTGGTTTTCAGTATACTGGTTTGTATTTGTCACTTACTCTATGGCCATACCCAAACCTCACCATCTGGAATCCTATGGCTCTAAGGTCTTGAGATCCATACATTCAGACAGCACCCTGGCCCCAGCAGCTAGTTTTTCCCCCTTGCTTAAGTGATAAAAAGGACTTCTGTGGCCTGCTGGAGCCCTAATGCAGGGATTCCTCCCAGGGAACACTCAGAGCCAATACAAATCCCATCTGAGCTAAGGGTTTGCTTTTCCTCTTCAAAATACCTTTGAGCGTTTCTCTGAAAGCTCAAGGGAAGAACCAGATTCTCTGAACTTTCAATTCTGTTTGTTAATTTTTGGGTGGAAGGGAAGGCAGTTGATTTTTCTTCATGATCAGCTGTTTCCTAGGGGACTAGGGGAGAGAATGAAAGCTGAGGAACGATTCTCCAAAGACTCTCTCTTCACCCTCACAAAAAAAAAAAAAAAAAAAAAAAAAAAAATGGCTCTGGTCTTAGTCCTAGTCCCCAGGAAGATTACCTGCCTAGGTAAATTGAAGTGAAGCAGGTTAAACATGCATACACACACACAATAAATAAGGTGACTTCATTATTCCTCACACCATTGTTCAGGGCAGACATAAATCCTTTTTCTGCCCAGACTTCTTCCATTTTAAGCTCAGTGTCAGCTGTGTTAGGCCAGTACCTCTCCACCTGAGCACCTACGAGAACAATGCAGCCTAAACCATGATGTCATCTGGCCATTCTTGTAGATGTCTGTTCTCAGTGCCCAGAAACTTGTGAACACCCAGGAGACACAGACACTTAGCAGGAAAATGACTGAATTGAGAACATTTAAACTAAGACAAGACAGTGGTTTGCATATACCACAATTGCATTATAGAGTTATATATATATATGTACATATATATATTCACATATGTTTACATGCATATTCATTTAGAATTAAAAGTTTAATTCACTCACTGTTATCCAGTTGGTAAAAGACTTAATAAAGTATTTAATTTTCAGATTAGCAGCTGCCTTGATATTTTTGATATATGATATTAACTGTTTATTTCCTGTATATCCGGCAGGTTTTAGACATCTTATCTTAAGATACTTATGGCGTTTTACCCAAAGCTTACATCCAAGTGTGAAATTACACTAATGCTAAAGATTTAAATGAAATATTTTCAAGTACATTTTTTGAAATTGTATAATGGACTACATCAAACTAAAGAGTTTCTGCTCAGCAAAAGAAAACATCAGCAAGATTAAAAGGAAATCAACATATGAGAAAACTATTTGCCAATGATACTTCAGACAAGGGATTGATTTCCAAAATATATGAAGAACTTACATGCCTCAACACCAAGAAAACAGACAATCCAATTAAAAATGGACAAAGGACCTGAACAAACACTTCTCAAAACAGGACCTACAGAGGGTCCATAGGCATATGAAAGAATGCTCAACATCACTAGCCATCAGATACATGAAAAAAAAAAAAAAAAAAAACACAATGAGATACCACTTCACACTGGTCAGAATGCCCATCATCAACAAATCAACAACAAGTGCTGGCGAGGATGCGGAGAAATGGGAACCTTAGTGTACTGCTGGTAGGAATGTAGACTGGTGCAGCCGCTATGGAAAACAGTATGGAATTTCCTCAAAAAACTAAAAATGGAACTGTCTTTTGAACCAGCAATTTCATAGCTAGGATTATACCCAAAGAATCCTGAATCCCCAATTCAAAAGAACCTATGCACCCCTATGTTGATAGCAGTGCTATTTACAATAGCCAAGTGCTGGAAACAGCCTAAGTGCCCATCTGTAGATGAGGGGATCAAAATACTATGATACAGAATGGAATACTGTGCAGCAGAAAGAAAGAAGGAACTCCTACCATTTTCAACAACATGGATGGAACTAAAGAGATTTATGCTTAGTAAAATAAGTCAAGCGATGAAAGACAAATACCACCTAATACAGGAAACTAATGAACAACACAAACAAATGAGCAAAATTGAACCAGAGGCATGTAAACAAGGAGCAGACTAACAGTGACCAGGGGGGAGGGGGAAAGGGGAGAAGAAGAGGTAAGAAGGGGAAGAGTCTAGTTAAGGAACTAATATAAATGACCCATGGACATGGACAACGGGGTGGGGATTGACTGTGGAAGGAAGGGTGGGCGGGGTATGGGGGGAGCAATGGTGGAAAAAGTGGGACAACTGTAATAGAAAAACAATAAATAAATCAAAAAATAAAAATAAGTTGTATGACTTACAGGGAATCAAAGTTTTCATCATATCATTTGCTTTAGTTTCAGAAGACTAGCCTTGTTGAAAGATAAAGTGCTTCAGGCATTAGTGGTAGTGGAAAGTGAAATACCTCAAGTCTTATTACCAGCTGTTTAATGCATTAAATTCTTAAGTGCCATGAAACAAGTATGTGACTTTTTAAACTCTGCTTTTTATAGAAAACAAAAAGCATGAATATACTAAATGTCTAATACTAGGAATGATGAAGTGAAAATAGCCTTTTACATGCTTCAATATTACTAATTTTTCTTGTTTTATTTTTTGAAGCTTTTCTAGTTTTGCTTGTTTATTTGAATTGAAAGCACAGGTCCTGTGATACTCGTATTATTATTTGGATAGTAAGCAACCACTAAGAGCCTGATGGCAATCTTGGTTTGAGCCAGCTTCCACAGACTATAAAGTTTTGTTTTTGTTTTCTCCTACTTACCTTTGTATCTCCTATCATATCAACATATGGCTTTCCAAACTCTTTATCACATCACTGAAAACCTATTTCAAACTAGCAGAAGGATTGACTTGTCTTTATAAGAACATTAACTATACAATAGTGTCATGGAAACAAGAAGTAGATTGGGGAAAAGGCCATAAGTACACCCCTACATTATACACCACCCCCAGCTCTTTCAGCATGCTGGAAGGGATTTAGAAGATTTGTGTTCAAAGTCAGTACATCTACATGTAAGTGGTACAGCTGGGGGGGGGGGGTATAGCGGATTCAGTTGTCTTCACAGTTACATAAGAATAATACCTAACTTGTAGCATTTTGCTAAGTGCTAAATCAGATCCATGAATAAATACTAAATATTAGCTATGCTTGAATATTCATAATTATGTGTGTACAGATATGTTATATAAAATTTGGAGAAGCTGTTTTCTTTGAGCTTTTCCTCAGCTCTAGACAAGTTAGCAAATGGACCCTCCAATGAGCTTATACAAATTTACAGTACAACAAAAAGTATGGATAAGCCCATTTCCCAATTTCTGTACAAACCTGACTTGACAAGTCCAATATTAGGTCTTAATTTTCATGATGATTCATGACATAATTTCATGTTTATTGACTATTTATATGTGGTTTATGTCATTTGCTTATTCTTATACACACACCTTCTCCCTTTAATTCAATTAAACACTACTCTATGTACTGTTTTGAAAAGATTTTGCAGATGTGATTAAGGTCCCATATCAATTAACCTCAAACTAGGGAGATTATTCAGGTGGGCCTGACCTTATCACATGAACTCCTTAAAAGCAGCACATTTGTCAGGCTGGTCTGGCTGGCCACAGAGGAGAAAGCTAGAGAAATGTGGTTAAGTTAGCCTGAAAGAAAGTAATGTTCATCTTATAAAATGCTACATGTCAGTGAACAGCAGGGAGCCTCAAAACGCTGAGGGCAGTGCCAGCTCACAGCTAGATGGACCACAGGGACCTCGATACTACAACCACAAAAATAAATAAATAAATAAATAAAAATAAAATCTGCCAACAACCAATGAGCTTGGAAGAAGTCCTTGAACCCACATGAGAGTTCAACCTGGATGACATTTCTTTTTTATTATTTAAGTATAGTTAGTATACAATAACACATTAGTTATATCAGTTTCAGGTATACAATAGTGATACAACATTTTTATACTTTGATTTAAGCATCATAATATCCTGAGCAGAAAACCCACCCACACCTTGCCAAACAACTGATTTACAGAACTGTGAGCTAATAAACGGTGTCATTTAAAACAACTGAGTTTGTGGTAATCTGTCATAGTAATACTTTTTTTAAAGTTATAAACTTATAATACATTTTCATATCAATGCATTGACCTCATCCATTTTTAAACATATTACTTATTCTCATTTATCACACTTTCAGAAGCACTTCAAATTTCTTCAAAATTCAAAAAAAAGAAAATTGTATTGATTTTTTATGCTATCCTTATTTTTTTTTACTATTCTGCCATTACATTTATTACCTTACCAACACAGAGGCCATTCTCTTCAGTGCAACACCATATAGGTATTATTTTGTATCACCCTGTAAGCATGGTGACTGCACTGTTTGAACTAAAAGCGGGACAAATGATCTGGCAAATCACATGCACTTATGCGGCAAAGAAACAGAAGCTTTGAAATACAAACAGTACCAGGTGATTCAGGGTGGGAAATCACTATATCTATAAGTCCTGTGCTCTGCTCTTTTAATAATAGATTGAGTCCTCAAATAAAAGCATAGCAGGTCTATACAACTGACCTAAAGGACTGATTTTCAGGGGGTCGGATTTTGAATTTATGAGCAAGTAAAGACAAGTGTTTTCCTCCCTGCATCAGATGCATAAATATAGACAACTGCATAAATATGGTGTACTCAGTTATGCTCTTAAAGAACACCGTATTTTCACTTCCCATAACTTATTGTATGTAAGGACAATATCAGGAAAAAAAGACTGTAGCACCTGCGTGGAAGGAACCAGCAGGGAGAGGGGACAGGTTGGGGGCTTGGGAATAGACTTACTGTCATGAAAACCAGAGCCAGAGGGTTCCTGTTGATAAAGCTGGAACCCCTGTTGGCAAGGAAAATTGATTAGAAGGAGCATGGTGTCTAACATCTTCAGTAATTGTATCTGAGGACAGACTTGACAATTGCTTTCAAGTCTGTTAACTGAACTGTTTTTGTTCAGCTTAACTCTTAGAATCTCATCTGCTTAGTGTAACTGTCAATATTTTAAATGTGTATTTACAGAATGTAAGGACCAGGAACTTTTGCAACCCTGTCATTAAAGTAATGAGAGAGGGAGAGAAGGAGGAAGGAAGAGAGAGGGAGTGAGAAATGGGGAGAGACAGAGAGAGAGAGAGATGTCACCGAGGTTTGCCGGAATAAGAAAACAGATCCAACAGGGCCTGGCTGTGACAGAATAGCCTTCTTATAGTCTTTAAAGGGAATTACCATAATAGACACACCCCCTAGACAAATGTAAATAACGTACAGCAATATATTCCAAAGCCAAATACAAATGATTTTTTTAAACAATTGTTTATTTTTTAAAATAATTTGTTTGTTTGTTTGTTTATATATTTTTAGAGAGAGGGGAAAGGAGAAAGAGAGGGAGAGAAACATCACTGTGTGGTTGCCTCTCACTTGCGCCCCCAACTGGGGACCGGACATGCAACCTAGTCATGTGCCCTGACTGGGAATCGAACCAGTCACACTTGGCTCTCAGGCCGACGCTCAGTCCACTGAGCCACAGCAGCCAGGGCATGATTTTCTTTTTAGAAATAGTTTTTATTGGTTTTTTCTATTTTATTTTTTTCTTGTATTTTTCCATTACCATTTATCCCCCCTATACTTTCTTCCTCCTCCATCCCCCACCCCCACAATCATGGTGCCCTTATTTTAAATTTATGGATACTTTTGAGAAAGATTTGAATATTCTAAGGGCTCATTGTCTCCTTCTTTTAGTAGCTTTCAAAGAGCAGGCTCAGTGTAATCTGCAGTGGCTCAATGGAAAGAACAAGTACCAGTCACTGAGTTTCAGTGGACTCCCCTTTCAACCAAGGCTACTTTCTCAACCCTGAAGAAAAATTGTTACAAAATTGACCTCCCAGAACATGAAGATAAGTAGGCTCTTCTATCTACCAGCCTATATATTTTTTCTCAATCAAACCTATGTCATATCTGCCATTGAGGCAGTGTATGTCCATGATCCCCTTGACACAACCAAAGTCCTCCTCACAACATTGTTCCTGCAACTCCAAACTGTTCCTGGTTCTCATACCCACTACTCAGCTTCATACATTGGAGGCCCTTTGCCTTAAGCCTTCTAACTGAAAACCATGATTGTGTTGTTATTTAGAGTTGTTTATGTTTCTTAGTAATGCTTTATAGTTATTTTCAAATAGATTATTACTTGCTTTTGGACTAATAAAACCATAGCTCTCAAAGCTGTTAACTTCTTTCTATTTATAACTAATCTATGATGATATAGAGAAAAACTTTCAGATCTGTATATATTTTTTTTGATTTTTAACTGAACACAGTTGCAATGTTTACTGATAATTAAGGTGTACCTTGATTAAAGAACCAAGTATTTCTATTCTTAAATGGAAACATTTATCTAGGAAAGTCCTCAGATCCTGAAAGAATGAATCTAGAATAATGTCATTCAAACCATAAGCCTTTACTGTGACCAAGGCCTTTAACACCTCCTTCTAAGACATGCGTGCATGCTATGAAGGTAGTAGATAGCAAAACAGGGACCAGTTTTCCTGATCCCTTAACTTCTAAGGGGCAGGTCACTTCATTTTTGGGAGTCTGAAGCTCAGGATTATTACCCAAGATATACCTTCTCCTTAGCAGTAAGTTCCTTAGCAGTAAGTGTTGAGGCCTCTTAATACTTTCACAGCTTTTCACAAGTCATCCCAGAGGTTATTGTCCCTTAGCCATTCAAAATCACATCTTTCCACTACCAAGACTAAAAAAATTAAAATTTCTTGCTGCTCTCTAGCTCTTTCTTTACCTTAACATCCCAACACTTATTTCCATTCTGCTTTTACCTTCAAAGTTTCCATTATCTCCATAGTCCTTATGGTGGAATTAAAAATGTGAAGCCCCTGGACCTTGTAATGCAATAAAGGAGATTTTGTGCCTGTGTAAACTCAGCAAGAATTTCAAGGCCTAGAGTCCACACTTCAGATATAGCTCGCTAAGTAGCAACATGATTTCCTTAATTTTAGTTAGATTTCTCTGATGTTCAAATCACTGTAGGTATAAAAGGCTGTGAACCCACAGTTCTGTGCTCCTCTAACCTGAACCTCAGCTGTGGCTCTATGAGTTGACAGGAGGGCATGGGGAAGCATGTTCATGCCCCTGAAACCTTATCTCATCTAAATTCTGTATATGATTTATTCACTGCTTGGAGAGGAGATCAAAGTGAAAGCAATTTGAACGGTGACCATGTAATTTTGCCCTTTCCTAAACTCAGATCAGATTCTGTATTCTGATCTATATTAATCCTATACCAGCTCAGATCTCACTCTGATATCTATATCCTTATATGTATTTTTAATTCAGTCCTTTTCCCACCTCATCTTTCAACTACTTCTACTCTCCTTGGTACATTGTATAATCCTAATTCTGGACAACGTACTTTTCTGTTTAACACTAATTATAACTTGTTTCCCTCATCTTTCTATCAATAACTGACACTTGGCCCAGCATGTGCCCTGCTGTCGTTTCCCATGGAGTCCTTACCACTCCAACTCCTTCCAACTTAGTGCAAAAAGTGGAGGAGACCAGCTTCCCAAAACCACATGTAGACCACTGATTCATCACTCTTTTCCTTCACTTAAAGTTCATACCATTTTTATTGGCTTAAAAGAGAAAGATGTACGTAAATATGTTTTAGAATGCAACTGATCAGGATACAAATGTACAGTAAATTTGTTACAAACAAGAATAAAAATCATTAATTACAATAAAATGTGAAACAAAAAAGACTTTATTTATGCATCAAAATTTTATTACTTGCAAAATATCATGGAATCACCTGGAAATAGTAAGGCTTTTAAATCATGTGAAGTTTAGATATTAATTAGTACAAAGCTATTCCTTATAATTGTCTTCAATAGAAACTATCTAAAGATTATATAGGCACCATTTAGAATAAATATAGAAATAAGTATAATCTTCTCTTCAGTTTTGCTAATAATTTATGATGGTTTAATGCTTTAAAGAAAATGGGAACATCTTCTAAAAAATATGTACTTCAGAAAGCAAATCATAATTTACTTAAAAGAAATTTTAGCATATATTTATATAGTTAGTAATAAAAGCATACATTGAGCCATGTTTTATTTTATTAAAACTCTACAAAAATTGAAGGTTTCTAATTATACTCTTAACCCCTAGATAATATCTATAGTTAAATTTTGGCTAAAATGTTTGAAACACTCAGCAAAAAGAGAAACGATGTAAAATCATTTATATATTATCAAAAATATCTGTGGAACATGCATTACAATTTAAAATGAAATTACTTAAAATATGGATTGTACGTTCTTCTAATTTTCATTGAAACAGATTTAATCTTGACAGGTAAACTGCTTTTGGTCCATGTGCCCCACTGAATTCCAGTTGCAAGCAATTTTCCAGGGGAATGATGAATGCCATTCAGATTTGCTAGATCACATTGGTTGAACCACCAGCCAGTGTTGTTACTGAAGTGTCTACAGCTCTTCAAAGACTGACCATTATCCACACACAAGGGACAACATCCATCATTCTCAACATCTGCTGTGCTGAACGGCATTGCATTTTGATTATCTTCTTGTCTGTAGCCATGGAAGGCATCACCTGGGTAAAACAGATTTGGTAAATGACTAAGTTTAAAGGCACTTTTTGTAATTTTCAGTTGACTTTTACCAGCCTATTATGCATCTAGAAATAAGATTTAAATTATTTTCTGCCAGCTTTCATATTATAAACCCACCTCCAGATTGCAATATGCAGAAATATGGTGCTGAATTTTTCAATATATTAGGGATATTTCAGTGGACATTTGATATAAAATTATAGTCCAAAATGGAAGTTTGCCTGTGTAGATATAATCAGATAATTTAGACCAGAGATGATCATGTCTAGACCTGCCATTCTTCGCGGAAGAGTAATGTGATGATTGTTAATTTAGGAAAAGAAAATAATTTACACATAATAGGTTTACATATCACTACCATTTAAAAAAAACAGTTTATTTATCTTTCTGTTCTTCTAAAATTGAAAATATCAAGTCCTACCGCTAAGGAGAAAAAAACAAACAAACAAACAAAATCTGAGACCCCTCCCCCCTCCTCTCTTAAAGTCACAGAACACAGAATGAACTGCAGTGGAACAGGTGGGTGCAGAGAACCAGGAGGGGGAGGATAGCAAGATAAACTCCCCAAATACTTAAAAAGCTGCTCAACAGAAACTGTGATAAATACAGGACAATGCAAGACAATTAAAAATAAGAAGCAGCAGTGATGAGAGGTCATGTTGTAGATGAGGCCTCCCTTCCTCTTTTCTTTTCTCATCTGGGTATTCAAGGCCCAACGCATGACTCTTGCCCCTTCCAGATCTAAATGTTGCCTCCTTTGAGCCCCCTTCGAAATTTTACTAGAAGCAGTATATAGCATTCTTACTCAAGTATATTAGAAAATAAACAATGGTAATATTGTTTCTACCAATGTA
Source organism: Furipterus horrens (assembly GCF_987537825.1). Lineage (NCBI taxonomy): Eukaryota > Metazoa > Chordata > Mammalia > Chiroptera > Furipteridae > Furipterus > Furipterus horrens. The sequence continues at coordinate 64,492,435 of NW_028327172.1, read as the reverse complement.
CCATGTGTGAATTTGAAAGGAGGATGAAACTAAGCCAGGGAGTGTTACTGCTTCTTATGTTTTCCAAGGCAGCAAAAATACCCTAGAATCTGCAAGAGACAAGAAAGCAGGAAAACTCAGACAGAGGTACCACCGATCTGCCACTAGCTCAAGTTGTATGATTTATCACAATCATTAGCAAATTTGAAGAACCTGTTCTTGAGTTGTGAAAAGATGGAACTTAAAAGAGATCTGAGGAAGGTCATAGCAGTAGGGTAGGATGGAGGATCTAATCTGATGGTCAAGAACCATGGTACAAGTAGTTAAGTCACCTGGTACCAATATCTTGGAAATACAGCTTTGAGACATCAAAGAACAAGATATCAGAAGCCACTGATGTCCTGGCAGAAGGTGAGAGGAGAGAGAGGAATGACACGGTATTTATTAACAGCGGAAGCCTCTGCCCTTCTTCAAGAACACCTCCTGCCTTGCCATCTGGATGGGGCCATTGGCATGTGTCCTGGTGGGCCTGTAATTCCCCTAGTAGATTGGTCCACACAAAGAGCTCCCTAAACCCATAAACACAAATGGCAAAACTTCAAAAGAAAAAAAAGGAAAAAGTACAGTTTCTGTCATGTAAAATTTTCAGGGGTTGGCTGGAGGAAGAATGGAACCGAGGGCCAAAGTTCATAAGTTACTTCCTCTTTTTCTTAGTGGGTGCAGAGCTCTGTCTGGAACCACGGTTAGGACCACGGCCTGAACTGTGCACAGATACCTTCCTCTTCTGGCTCATACTTTGACTCTGTTCTTCTTCTTCCTCATAATGACTTTCACGGTCCGCTTTTTGGGCTTCTTCCTCTTGTTCATCCCAATCCTTTCCACTCTCTTCTTCACTGCCCAATGATTCCTTGGAATAGTCTGATTCTTCAGCTTCTGATGAATAATCTTCATCACTGTCCTCTTCTTCTTCTTCTTCATAGTCATCCTCTGAAGGATTAAAAGTCTCATCTTCAATTTCAGACTCTGAATCCCCTTCCTCAGCATCACTACCCTCACCCTCAGGTTCCAGGAAAGACCAGCCACCTTGTTCAAAGAAGCCCTCGGGGTCATCAACAATAGTCTTCATTATTTTAGTCCATTTGAGGGACTGTACTCCTTCCGTATACTTTATATCACAGGAATTCAACCATTCCTTGATGGGGTCAAGAGAGGCTATAGGAATGGCATTGATCATTGTCACTTTCTTGCTGTAGTCCTTGTAGACAATTACCATATCAAAGTTCTTCAGGTGAAACTGAACCCGCTCGAAGTGTATGAGCTCCACTTCATCCAATGTCACCACAAAGGGTGGCCATTCTCTAGTATTTACTAGCGCACTACTAGTGGGCTGAAGGAGGCAGGTACTCCTATAGGGAGCTCCATTAAATCCCAAGTCCCTAAAAGGCACTTCGAATTCCAGTTCTTCCTTAGTTAGAGCCTCTACTTTCTCAATGAAATTTTTAAAGGCAGTTTTCAGTTTGTGCCTCATTTCTCATTCCACCTGCTCAGCGTAGAGGTCATCTCGGTCATGCATATGCTGATGTCTCTCCAAGTCTGTGGTGATCTCTCCCACTTCTGTGTAAAACTGTACATCTGTGTGCCACTTCTTCCCAAACATGATAGCATTCTTGAGGTGAAAGCGCAAGACAATAATCATCTCTCCGTCACAGGGCTGGAACAATGCATGCTTGATGTTATTGTACAGAATATCCACTTTGTCTCCTCTAACAGAGGTGAAGCGGAAACCATTGACATGGGCCTCCAGGGAGCCTTGCATCCTCTTTTGGGCAATGTTTGGGTGAATGTATAAGTCTTTCAGTTTGGGGTTACTCCGATTTAAGTTGATCACCAGGGAGTCTTGTTTCACAGTGTCCTCCTTCTCTTTCTCTTCTGCTTCTCGAGTCTTATAACACTTCTGTACTTCTTTTACAATTCGGAAAGCATTCTGAAGGTTCAAGGCTGGTACTGTCTGTTCTCCAGGTGCCTTCATACTTGAAGCTCGGTATGTAATTTCCTTGACAAAAGTGGCTTCTGGGTTAGGGAAAATGTTGCCCTCATTCCTGCCTAGAGCACTGCCTGGGCAATAGAAGTTAATTCTCAAGTAAGTATAATCTCCTTCCACCGACATACTTATATTCTTGATTGTGGCAGTGTGAAAGGGTGTTGCTATTGCAAACACAGGCATTATTACAGTCTCATATTTCTTATCAATATAGATTTTCATTTCCCAAATATGTGGTTCCTTAGGCATCAAAGATGGGTTTTTATAGGACACATTAGATTTGCGAGCTTTCTGAATCTGCTGTTCTCCTTTCTGTTTAGTCAATCGCCTCTTTGCTTCCTCATTGAGTTGAGCTGCTAGTTCTTTTTGATGTGCTCTTCGCTTCTCTTCTGCAGTCATCTCATTTCATGTTCTTTCTGTAAGTAATGCTGCCCGAAAACCTCTTTCCAATAGGTCCTCAGCCTCATCTTTCTCCTCTTCCTCTTCTTCTTCATCCTCATTCTTTAGAAAAATGCCCACATTCTTTATTTTCTTCTTCACAGAAGTGAGAACAGTAGCTGGGCCATCCTCATCCACAAGTACTGTGTCACCAATGAATAGGGCATAGGTTTTCTCTTCTGGTTTCTTCCCTTACTTGTTAGTCAAGTCTGAGAATCCCAAATTGATGCTGAAAACCATTCATTTCTTCAGTTTGTACTGATTCTTACTATTAACTACTAAAGAGCCTCACAGAATTCAGTTCCCATTCCAAACCCTAGGTTTTTGGTAATTTTGTTCAGCAGTTCAGGCTTCTGCTTTTTAACCACGTCCATGACAGCATTATACACATCACGTATCTTCACACCATGTCTTAATTTCTTTAGAAGCTCCTCTTGAAGCTGGAGCAAAAAGTTATACTTTTCTTGAGCTTCCTGAGAAGGGTCAACCATCAAAGTGCGAACAAGGTTGGAGCAGTAAGATTTGAAGCGAACACCCATGGCACAAGTGATGGACCCAAAATGCATGTGATCCTTGTCACTCACCACACTGAACTTAAGATTATAGTTGCCACCACTCTGAATGATGGACTCAAAATGCATGTGATTCTTGTCACTCACCACACTGAATTCAAGATTATAGTTGCCACCACTCTGAATGATAGGATAACACATTTCCACAGTAGAGGGGTCTGCCCCAACTAGGTATTTTTTCTCCTCAATGGCTTTTTCCACAGACTCAGCCAGTTTGCTGTGACGAACTTTCTCATCTGCATCAACTATTTCCATTACTCTTTCCTTGAAGAATTTGTTGAAGACCTCAGAGGTGATGCTGGCTGCTTTCTTCATTATGTTGAACTCCCCGTCCTCCTTTACAGCAATGGTATAGGCCACAACTGCACTGATATCTATTTTGTCAAAGCCCTCTTTGTTGAGGCAGTCATTCCAGCTCTTTATGAACTCTCCAGGGAATTTGTCTTTGCTGAACACTCCAATCTTCTTGCCATTCTTGCTTTCTTTAATGGCTTCAATCATTTTGTCAAAGCTGCTCTTATTGCTTTCATTCTTTTCTCGTATCAGCAGTGTGATGGCAGGGGCTTCATTAGCATTCTCATTGCCCTTAGTGTTGGCAATCTGTTTTAAGAACTCCACTTTTTTCTTCCTGGCCATAAAAATGATTTTGTCATCACAGAAGAACATGATAGTATCAGTAAGTTCATCACCAAAGAGCCACGTCTGTAAGGCAGTTGACTTGGCATAGACAATTTCTTCATCAACACCCACTGATACAACAATGGCATCAACGTTAGCATACTCATCTTCTCCTTTCCACCAATTGCTGTACAGTCTCTTCGCTCACCAGTAATAAGCATCTTTGTCCAGAGTCACAGCCATAGCCACAGACACCGCTCCGCCTCGGGTCCCAAGAATCACATGAGGTCCCGGCTCCACCACCCGCTCTGGGCCCCGGAATCCCGCACTCTTCCCCACTACCATTTTACAGCCTTCTAGATAGAAAGAATGAATGTGAAGCATCTGCATTTAAAATTTTTAGGTTTATAACTAAAAATTGTTTGGTTTTATTTATAGGCTACCAAGTTTATATGAAATGCTCCATGCCCTCAAGAAAAAAAAATTAGGTACACTACTGAAATGTGCCTCTTTTTCATGGCTCTCCAGATAATATTTGAATTAACTGGAGAATAGTTAAAAGAATACAATTTTTAAAGGGCTTACATTAGACATTCTATATACAATATCCCTACAGCCCCTGGCTGGTTTGGCTCAGTGGATTGAGCGTCGGCCTGCGAGCTAAGTGTCGCTGGTTCGATCTTCCAGTCAGGGCACATCAGAGAAGGAAAACTCTGACTCCAAAAAACCTCCGCTGCCTTGCGGCATACCTCTTCAGGGGAAAGGCTAAGGGAGTAAACCCCGACAGAAAATCCGGAGCCGGAGTCCCTAAGGCGGTTTGACGTTGTAGTCAACACCGGCAACTCCTGCGGCGCACCTGAAGCCAAGCTGTATTGACTCCGTCTTTCCCTTGGACCCTTCAGCTGCGAAGAGAGGGGGGGTCTGCTGCATGGGCAACAGCAGACCCTCCATATCACCCTGCCCAGGCTCTGTAGCTTCAGCTTCACTGGAGAGGACACTCCAGCGTCATCACAAGATGTCGATTCAACACGGGAGGAGACAGATACCGTGTCACTCCCGAGTCGGACTGCACAGCCATTCTCGGCGGTGCAGATAGACTCTTAAGAAGCTACACCATCGTCTCTCGAGACGGACGGCTGCCGACGATACAATATCCCTGATATTCCCAATGATCTTCAAAAATTAAGTATCTTGGCCAAGGCAAACCAATTAACTAAGTGGAAAGAGTAAGAGTCATGTTTTGTTTTATAAAATTTGTATAAATAAAAGATTCTAATTAGTCTCATTCTACCTAGATTTAAATTGTAAGTAAACTTAGCTAATAAGTTTGAACTAAAAGTGAAGCTATGTAAAATCTTTGAAGAATTCAAAGCCTAAATATATTTCATTATGTTTTCATATGTTTAGCATCTCTTAAGATGTCTTTGAGGAGTCAGAGAACTTGATTAGCAGTGGAGGCCTATCCTATGCCTATACCCAGAGCTTTTGTCTCTGTTCTTCATGGGGGAAAATATGTCCACACTGCAAGTATTTGTAGAGAGAATATATTTTCAACACCCATATAGGACAATACCTTTCAGAAGTTCAGATGAGAGAGACAACATTTATGGAGCACTGCCTAAATTAAATGATCCATCCACAGATACAGTACTTTCCCTAGACTAAGTCTAACCAACCATCAGAAGGATCATACAAGGTCAATCCAGAAGGTATCTAGCCATGTAATATGAAAAATAGAGTCATTTATTGAGGAAGAAAAAAGAAACACTGTACATAGGACAATGATGCCTTGGACCCCTTCTTAAGTAGGCACCTTGAAATGTGATACAGTTCTCCCAATCTCCATCAGCTGCCCTGTCATATTTTCCTGAATCTCATCTATGGTCTGAAATCTCTTCCCTTTCAAAGGTGATTTTAGTTTTGGGAAAATCCAGAAGTCACAGGGTGCCAAATCTGGGCTGTAGGGGGCTAAAGTACTTGGGTGATTTGATGTTTCACAAAAGAAAACTCTGCATAAGATGTGATGCATGAGTGGGCATGTTTGTTGTAATGAAACTGCCAATCATCAGTTGCCCATAGCCGCAGCCGTCTAAATCATCCCAACAGTTTCCACAGAGGAATGTTCAAGCTTAGCACAAGATTTGATTGCAGATTCATTGCTGTACTTGTTCAGTAATTTTGAACGACAGTACACATGCTTATTCAATGGCATTATGGTCTCCACTGACTAGTACAGTGAAGTTGTCATTGTTCATACATGCACATTCCAGCCCACCTCCTTCACTGCCAGGCTATATCGATGTCACACAAACCATTCTCATTATATTATCAAGGGTCTGCTGCATGGGCAACAGCAAACCCTCCATATCACCCTGCCCAGGCTCTGTAGCTTCAGCTTCACTGGAGAGGACACTCCAGCATCATCGCAAGATGTCAATTCAACACGGGAGGAGACAGATACCGTGTCACTCCCGAGTCGGACTGCACAGCCATTCTCGGCGGTGCAGATAGACTCTTAAGAAGCTACACCATCGTCTCGAGACGGACGGGCATGGGCAACAGCAGACCCTCCATATTACCCTGCCCAGGCTCTATAGCTTCAGCTTCACTGGAGAGGACACTCCAGCGTCATCACAAGATGTCGATTCAACACGGGAGGAGACAGATACCGTGTCACTCCCGAGTCGGACTGCACAGCCATTCTCGGTGGTGCAGATAGACTCTTAAGAAGCTACACCATCGTCTCTCGAGATGGACGGCTGCCGACGATATATTATCAATGATTGAACTTTTTCCAGACAGACATCATACATCAAATCAGCTCCTTTCTGGATTATATTTAAGAAGTTATTTCAAAAATATAATGCACTTGTCTATTTTTTAAGAAAGAACACATTAAAACTCACCACCATGTTTTCTGTTAGAGTGTAGTTAAAGAACATAGCACAACATGGCACTTTGTTTTCTCTGAGAACCCAGAGAAATTTCTCTTGAGATTTAGAATCAGGAATGTATGTATTTTTTATGGAAAATTTGTTCAAATGTTCAACTTCCATATTTCTATGTTTGCTTTGAACTCAAAGTCAAATTTGTAGCCCACCTCTACCACATTCATGATCACACTCAAGTCCCTGGTTTCTATCTTTATATGCTTTTGATAACCTTTTTCTTTATTTTGGTTACATTTTATGATCAACAATTAAAAGTTACTTAACAACCTTATTGGAAAAATATAAGAGTATGCCAAAATTTGAGATTTATATAATGAAAAACCTTTTTTGCCATTATAAATTTTATTCTCTACTTAGATCCTAATCATCCTTTAGAGAAACCCCACATAAACTTTTCTTAATATAGTATGTTCCATATTCAGATAGTCTGTTACACTTTTCAAGATGCAACATTAAAAATTGTAAGCTTTTATTTTTTTAAGCTTATTTCTAGCTGCTTTACTGGAAAATTATATTTGTGATAGCCACAGCAATAAAAAAGTCATATTGTAATTATTTTGTGTTAGAAAAACATAGTCAAAATAGCCTACACACTCAACTACCAAAATGCCTTCTCAAGTTGCTTCTATATGTGCTTCAAATTCATTCCTCTTCTCTCCTCCAGCCTCTTCATTCCTGAATGATGTCTTCTCAGCACTTTTAATGTATCTTTTCCATTTACATTTAAAATAGCTTATCTTCCCTATCCTGAAGTGAAACACTATCACACAAAACAAAGCAAAACAGAAAAAAAAATCCATGATTCTTCCAGTTCCAGTACGTATCTCGTTCATATCTGTCTTCAAAAATGATGAACCGGAGTATCCTTGACATTTCATACCATGCTAATCAACCATTAATGTTCACTTATTTGACTGATAGCTCTATCTAGGTGATGTCCTTTCCTCTCCAAGGTTTAGTAGCTCTTTAAAATTCTCTGTCTATATCAAGATTTGAAAGATTTCAGAGTTACATCTAATATCCCAAGGCAAAAACCCCCTCAAAGATGTCAAAGATTCCAACCATACCAGACAACTCTTCATATCCAATAATTTCCCTCCCTCTGTACTTTGACTCAAGCCATTATGTTTGCCAGCATTCATTTGCCAGAAGTCTATCCATTCCTGCAAGTACAGAAGAGTGGTTGTCAACTATAAAGGTACCAAAATATCCATCTATGAATGCCAATACCTCGGTCCACATTTACTGATTCAGATTCTGCAGGACTCTCAAAAGCTTCCCAGGTTGAATCTAATATTAACCCCTTGTTCAAACTACTTTTCCATGATAATTTTATGTGTGCAATCAATTAGAATCATTTTCTCCTTTATTTTTTCATGAGCAAAATGATTTATTTTCATCTGCTGATTTCTATGACACCTGAATTGGTACACATATTGATTTATCTGTTTTTCTTACCTAGATATCTATAAAAATCAGATCATCTTTAAATTAAATTTAGATCTATCTTGAGATTAGTATACTGAACATAAATAAATAGCATTTAATCTACTTTTTCAATACATGCATGTAACTTGATGTTTCTTTTAAATAATCAAGTATAGGAACAATAAACCCGAAAATCAGACAGCATTGTGAAAAACACATTATTTCAAGTAAGTATTTCAATTTAATATATAGGATAGTTAACGCATCCAATTTATTTCTATTTTATTGTAATAAAATTAATTTTCAGTAGTATATTTGATATAATATTTTTAGTAGAGCAGAGTGTTCCTTTAGAGAGTTGCTTAATATGTTCTGTTCAACTTGGTTTTTCTTTCAGTGAGTAGTAACACAAAATAGTAATTTTTTCCTTCCTTTTTTAACCTCCAAAGCTTTATCAGTATTCTATTTACAGTTTTATTTATCTACCCCTCTATACTGTGGTCACTTAAAGACTTAGAAATATATATCATTTATTTTTGGATTTCTAACACTAAAAATACATATTGAACAAGTACCATAATGAGCAACTAGAGAGTTAAATTTAGTAGTTCTTATCTCAAATTTAAACTTTTAATATCAAAATATAAATTTAACATCAAACATCATGTATTCTGACGTTCTAAAAAATTAAGTTTATGTGGAAATGAGTAGGTGCACCAAGACACTGAACTAGTTATTCTGTCGCCATCTTGGGCTCTTGCCAGCTCAGATGTGATAAGCTGGGAATCTTATTCTGTTATATTTCTTAATTTGTAAAGTGAGACGAGTAAAGATCGACTCTAGCATTTTATGACTTCTAAATGCCAGGCTCTCGGAACATGAAAATATAAATAATATCTTCCAAGTCTAATCCACAGGCTCTTTATCTAGAGAATCAGCTGAGATGACATATGACAAATAATGATGTGGTACAATAATCATAACACAGTTGTAAAACTCAAGACCTGGCCAGTTTTCTCATTCTTAATCTTTTCTCTTATTAGTTATGCATCATATACCAAGAGAAATGCATCACTTTTATCTTCACCTAATATTGAGTCAGTTATACTTAAAACTTTGAGGTAAGTTTAGAAATTAAAAACTTACCAGCATTTCCTGAATACCGTCCTAAGTGAATTTTAAAAAATCTTGTTTCATCCTCCAGCCAAAAATTATCATATGATGCATAGGCCAACATGTCATCTTCAGATTCCAATGCCACATACAGCATAAAGCTGGTATTTTTCTGACTTACTACATAAAAAACCTTTTTTAGTCCTAGCCAAAACTCACCTGTAAAACAAAAAGAGCTTTTTAAAATATATTTTAATACAAATCAGAATAACCCTTTATTATTGAGTTTTGGGTGTTGTTTAATATTTCTATAATTCTGAAATCACTCACATAACTCTTTGGAGGGACTGGATGGTCCTCATTTAAATTAACAGTGTTTGCCTAATTTGCAAAATTAAAAAAAAAAATCTTCCCACTTCTACTTCTCTAGACTGGGGATAACTAGACTCTGGTTCATTTTTATTTACCCAAATTAAATTCAAAAATTCATTAAATATTAATTAAGTAAAAAGTCAAGTTTTACCTTAAAATATATCAATAAAAAGCCAGTTGAAATATTACAGCAGGTCATAAAATGATGGCCATTGGTAAATATAACAGGTTTAACCTCCAAATCAACACCTCATAGTGATACATTTCCTGACAATGCTCAGTTGAAATTATTTTTTTCTGTCTTTGAAAATAACGCTTTGTGAACAATTATGTCTTTGTTATAAATGCAGCTTGTGAATTACTTATGAATGAAAACATAATGTAACAACACTGGAGTATCCCCACATTTAGGGTCAATATTTCCAAGACAATTGTAGATCTCGGATGAATTATTAACCCCCTAATTCAGACTGCATACCTCTTGTATGTTCTAGCCAATGGGTTTCTACTTCCCCCACCCACCAGGGCATAGCCTTAATGTGTACACTCCTGCTCTACAATATATTTCTCTACATGAATCATGAAATAAGGAAGTAAGGGTCTAGTCAAAATAAACCTCAAAGAGTTGGGAAGACAGTGTGACAAGTTCAAACTTTTAAAGCTATAGCTAAGAAACTAACTCCCCCTCCAGGGCATACAGGAATATTTTAGCTACACACCCATTTAGAATTGAAAATTATCCTGAAGAAGTACTGGAAGAAAAGGGGTACGGGAAGTAATAAAAAAGTAAAGGAAGTAACATGAGTCCCTAAGGGGTCTGTGTACTGTCTCAAAGTCTATGACTGTCCATTTTCAATGTCCCTGCCATCTTTGCCCTTTACCACAACTCCAAATTTAAGACTTAACAATGTATTTAACTTAATGTCAAGTTTTTTTAAACATATATATGGTACAAAGTAGTCTGTTCATGTTTAAGATACTTGCCTGAAGACCTTTTTGTCAAAATTCATACAATTTCCCTGTAGAAATAAGCATAATGTAAGGAAAATGACAATTCAGAGCCTGAATTCAGGAAAGAAGCACTCACTGGAAATTTGGAGGTTAATGTTGAGAAAACATAGATATTTGGCCTTATACATAACATTTTATTACATTTTATATTTCTTCTAAAATTACTGGCATTCAGTCCTAAATGCTTAGGTGACATTTTTATGAGATGCTAAATATTTAAATTATAATAATAGTAATTTAAAATAGCATAACATGATCAAAATCACCTGCAAACATTCCAATTAATGTAAAATATACAGTTATCAGAAATACTGATATTTCTATACTGTTGTGTGGCAATAATGTAAACAAATTTTACAATCAACCTGAAGTTTACATTTTTCAAATTTTGAACATAGTGATTTTAATTGATATTTTTATAAAACACTACTCCCAGTTCACATTATTTAAATTTGTACAGTCAGATTCCTAAATTCTTTATTATTTACTTGTGTAGACAAAACACATATCTGAACATTTTCAAGATTTATGACAACCATGCCCATTCAATCTTTCAGTCTACAGATAGTTGTTGATCACCTATCAAGCTCTGCTGTGTACACAGCAAATGCTTAATAAACACCCAATTTAGAATTTTCACCCAAGTCACATTCCAACAGGTATCTAAAATTAAAGCTTTTCAAATTCCAACTGAAGATCTATTCATTTTAAATAATTTGGTGTATTAAGAGAGAGTGATTTAGTCATATTTTGATATTCACAGGATTTGCTATTTTTACTAACAATTTGACCAAGAGACAGTCTGTAAGTATAATACCAAAAAGAAGAAAAAAAGAGGAGAAATGGATATAATTTGACCTAAAAGGTCGCCAAATCCATCCAGATAATAACCCCACAACCTTTGGAAATCAGTTATCCCATCAATCCTTTCTGTATCACAGTCCATCCACCTCCTCTGTAATCCATGTCACACATTACCTAAAATAGACCCAGAAAAGACAAAAATAACATACAGTGATTTTCATTCTTTCATATAAAACTTATGTTTCACCCTTAAGCCTAGAGAAAGAGAAGATACTTTTACTGACAATATCAATGCACTTGTATGATATTAATATATTCAGATTTTTTTAATTTCTAGAAATAATTTTATCACAAAAAAACTTGTAGTTAACTCAAGTATATCCCCTGTATCAGTCATGTTTAAATATATAGGTGTTTGTAGCATTTTAAGGTTATTCTCTTATTCCTTAACTCTAAACAGTTTTCAACTGAGTAATAACAGTACCGATAAGATATAGCAGAGTGATGTATTTCTTTACAAATTGAAAATGCTGATTTAACTTTTTAAGTGTTAAATATTCCCATGTGCCTATCTTTGTTCTTTTCTCAAAAAGCCTGGAGGGACTGTGTTTAGACTGAATTTTCAGACAGAAAGGCATAATCTGTGTCCCATCTCAGCAGGCACTCATAGGTTTATCTGTTGGTACTGTGTAAAATGCCCCTAAGAGGACCACTGTAGGGAACCCATAGAAGTAACAGAAGGAGGAAATCAGAGCAAAACTCTACATTAGAAACATCCTACTGCACAGAGGAAGGCAGCATGGAGGAAGTTAGGTATCCAATGCTTTCCCATAGATAAGGTAATTATGTATCCCACTCTTCAAAAATTATAAGTCTTCCCTTTCCACATCTATTCAGGCCCATTTTTGAATCTGTAGGTGAAGTAATTTAAGTAATTTAAAAATTATTTCCTACCTAATTCCTAATTTTTTGACATCTTGTCAATAGATGTCAAAAAATAATGTTAGTAACTCTAAGAAAAGAAATTGGTAGTTCTAGTTAGAAAAAAATACTTTATAGTGTAATAAAGACTATCAAAAAAGTATAAATCTGTGTCATTAAACTTAAAAAAGGGACCTGGGAAAAGTATATATGTAATATACATATAATAACACATAATTTTTAGTAGAAACTTCTAGAAATCCCAGCATAGAACTACTAAGAATAGACATTAGTAATTTATTTTATTCAATCAGCTTCTCAATTTGTCTCACTTTAATGGTTTTTTTAATTATTAATTTTTTATACAATCACATAAAATCACTTGTCATACAAAAAAATATAACCATAAGTAAGAAGGAAAGTCAAAAGTATTTTTAGTAAGCTCTAAGGCAAAGCACACTATAATTTTCTAATATCCATAAATTAATTAAAGCAAGTAAGTATTTATATTGCACAGTTCTGCCTACTATAAGTATGATATAAGATCTTACACCAAAAGCATTTACTTTGAAAAGTATAAGCAAGAAAACTCAAAGAGAAAAGTGAAAGATTACCTAGTTCTTTTACACATTTGTGGTTTGGACAAAAAATTCCAAAAAAACAAAATTTTGAATCTGGAACTTTTACTAATTGATTTAAGTTTTTCAAGAAAAATATAAATATTAAAACAATTAAAGTTTAATATTAATTAAATTAGTTGAATACTTATCCTATTATAAGGGGAAAATTTTACCTCAAATGGGTAGCTAGATCCTTCTGGAGAGATTATATATAAACCACTTGGTGTTTTGATAATAGAGCCAACAGTATCTTTAATATCAGTATAATCTAAACCTAGAAAAGTAAAATTAGTTATTCATGATATTTTCAAGAGTACATTTAAGACAATCATATTATTGTAGATAATTAACAGTGCTCTCTGAAATTATTATAATTTCCATTAATGATGTGATGATTTTAACTCTTGGAAGTGGTAAATGATTTCAATTTTAAAATTAAGGAGAAAATGCATTAAAAAACTAGGATTAAAGAATGTATACTGCAATAAACTTAACATCACTATTAGTTATTAGCATTCAATGTTGTTTAAAAGTTTCACTTGGGATTAACTTATTTAACATATTTTATAATTACACATTTTCCTGACCAATAAATAATGCCCTTTCATGAATTTAGGATTATCTTGGGGGCATAATGTGTAAAGGTAATCTATATGTATGAGGAGGAGAAAACCCAAAGGAATTAAGTAGATTAACTACTATAGTCATATTTTTGACTGCTCTATTCAAAACCTCAGAAACTCTGATGTGTTGGGGACCATTCTTACAAGCAGCAAAGGGAGAGAAGGACAAAATCACTTTCTTCACCAAGAAGAAATTATGCTTGAAGCTAGAGCTTATTCTGTTGATAAAAGAATTATAGCACCCTATAATCATTGTCCCCAAGCATTCTACAGTTGCCAGAGAATTGTAACATTATTTATGTGGCTATGGATATTCCATCTTACTCTAAGATACTTTACTCTGTATTATCTTTAATAAATACAATAAAATAAATTCAACTCTTACAAGTGTCAATTACCCAGAAAAACAACTATATAAAAGCCTAGGACTCCAGAGCCAGGAGCCTGGGTTAGAGTTCTAGTTTCACTCCTTACTAATTGAGAACATTACCTAAATTACTTAAACTCTTTTCTTCAATATCTAATTTGTAGTGTTATTCTGATGATTTACATCATAAGGCTTTATGTAAAGGATTTAGCACAGTGCCTAGCACACAGTAAATATTCAAAAAATGTCATCTACAAAAACTTAGCTATGAAATTATTTGCCTTTCCCTTCATTTACAGGAGACATTTATTTGTTGCCTTTGTTCTGAATTACTGAGGCATTCTTATAATAAATTTATGCTCCAGGATATGATAGAAGTTGCCAATGAAAGACTGATCTGGGTTGGATTATCTACTTTGACATCACCATCCAAATAAGTGTGAACAGATTATTTAGATTTTTCTGGGCTGCATATTTCTCATCTAATAATAATCACCATCACAGCAAACCCTTATATTGCCTTCCTATGCATCAGGCAGTATTTTAGGAGTTTTTCGTATATTTACTCAGTTAATCCTCACAATCACCATGTGAAGTAGATATTGTCAGTTACTGATGAGGAAAACTGATATTAAGGAAACAATGGATAAGGGATTTTAAAAAGGCCTTCTGACATCAGACTGCATGCTCTTCATCACCTTGTAACACTACCCACCTACAGTGGTTATTGGAAATAAATGAGATACAATAAAAAAATAACAAAATAACAGGTGAGTGCTTATATTAATACTTGACACATAGGAGATTCTCAATAAATGTTCATACCCTTCCCTTTGTAAAGAATAAAAGGAGGTCATATACTACTAGGCCCTCAATAATATTTTTATCTGCTTGGAACTTTTTGATATTAATTCATATTTATAAGATTTGTGGGCATTTTTCTTGGAAACCCATGCCTCTGGAAATTACTAGACTGTGTTTTAGTATAAAAAGTGCTAAATTCTAGTTTATTTCTGTCTTCTTTCTTTTTCTTTTCAAATTTTAAGTCCCAACTCTAAACATTTTAAACATGTCAAAAATACTTTTTGTACGTGGGAGGAACTCTTAAACTTTCTTCTAATTGAAGATTAATTATTAATAAAATGTAAAGGGAAGCCCAGAATTCAATTACATAAAAGTATGCTATTTTCAAGACTCAAAATATCTGTGTACAGCCATGGCTTTCAAACGGTCAGAAAAGTTTCCCAATTTAGGAAAGTATACATAGTGTGGGTTGATATATGCTTAATGGTAGGTATTATTCCTCCAGTCTGTTAAGATAATGATGAGCTGTATTTTTTAAACAAAACTTCTAAATGTCCCAACCTGTCCAGGAAAACTTTAAGCAATAACAGAAAAGTATGAAAGGCTGAAACACCAAAGTATGTACCATGTGACTGAACTGGTCTGTGAGGAAAAGAATCCAACAGTTTTCTAAAAACTTCAGTAGTCAAAAGGAGAACTCGATTCATGAGCTCATTAACCTAAATATACATGCACACAAGTAAGCAAATTTATATTTGAACATACCTCCATTAGCTGAATTCTATATAACTAACATCGCTACACCTCTTAGAAATAAATACAGCTCTGAAACATACATAATGGCCATTTTCCTACATTGAATCCTTTACTATTTTAACCAAGCAGGAAAAGCGTAGCAAAATAGCAACCATTAAATTCAACACTGTTTACCTCCTGCTCTTGCTTTTATCTGACCATTTCTGCATTTGACTGCTCTTGCAAATCTATTCTTTATATCTTGCTTGAACCATTGTTGTAGTTTCCTATCCTAAATCCCTGCCCCCTTTTTCTGCTCTTAATCAAGTCACCCTTCACACCAGCTGCCAATCTGGTCATTTCATTTCCCTGCTTAGATATTTAGGTGACTCACTGGTGTGGCATGATTTCTTTCTACATCCTTAATTCAGCAACCACTCCATTCCTGCACCAACTCCAAGTATTTCCACAAAATGCAAGACTCCACCCTTCTTACCCAAGCTTAGTGACCTTTGAAACATTTATTCATCTTTCATGACTCAGCTCAGAAACTCTATCATCTGGGACGGTTTCTCACATCTTGGATCTTGGATATCTCTTTTGTGTCATTCTAACAGCATTTGCAACATTTTCAACATATTATTCTGCTCTTCTAGACTGTATAACCCTCAAGCAAAGGCCTTCTTTTTTGTTGTTGTTATTAGTTTCTGTTTGCCTGAGGCTTGCTATGGTGCCTCCAACATAATAGACACTAATAAGATGTGTGGACATGAATGCATTAAACAATTAATGATTGTACCTCTAGCTAACTATATCACTTTGCAAATACAATAACAACACAATACCCAAAATCCATACCTGGTTAGATAAGTAATCCAAGGAAGCTTGCTGCTCCTCCATTATATTTCTTAGTAATTTTTTGGTACTTTGTGTGTAAGAAACAATAGAATTTTGCAAATGTCCTTAAATCATAATAAAAAGTGTTTGCTAAATATTAAGTTGTTATAGAAACCAATCACAGTGAAAAATAATGAATTTCACATAATTTTAGATAAATATGTAAACAATAATATCTATATCTAAATACTCAAAATTGTATATTCTATTTAGTGTACATTCTGAATAACTCAGGATAAACTAAGAACACAACTGTTTAAACACTTCTTGATGAAACTATGCTTCCTAATAATTTAATTAACCTTAATTTAATCTAATTGAAAGACAACATTTTGAATATCAATTCTCACTTTATAAGGTGAGTGGTATAGAAACAGGAGGTCCAAGGCTCATTGATGCCTAGTATATAAGAAAGTAAAAGGCAATAATTCCCTATTATGCAATTTAATTTTAAAATTAACCTTTTTAAAATGTTTATATTAATGCTGTATTTTTATATAAACAAATGAAACACACATACATGTGCACACATCATAAATAGTCAAAATTTTTGGTTGGTTGGTTTCTTATTTAATTTTCACTATATATTTTCCTTTTTAACAATGTTTTTTATTTTTAAACAATCTCACTGATAGGATAGTTGCAAGAAGAGTACAAAGAACTTTTTCCTAAATTATTTGAGAGCATGCTGCCATGATGTCCCTGGATATTTCAGTGTGTATGTCTTACACCCAGACATGCTCTATAACACACTCATCAAAATCAAAATAAACATTGACTACCATGTATTTATGAGACCTCATGCAAGTTTCTCCAATTATACTGATGATGTCCTTTATAACAAAAGAAACCACACATTATTGCATAAATTATTCTTTTAAAATTTGTTTTATTTCTTTTATGTTCACTCAAGCATAGAATCACATTAATAATTCTTGAAATTTTAAAATCTACCTCACCCAGACTTCATCTTCTTTTTTACTTTGTCTCTTAGTTTCTACTACATTTTCCTGATTTTAGACATGTTTTTTCTTTTTAAAGAACATTTTTATTTTTGTTTTTACTGAATTTATTGGATTGACATTGGTTAATAAAATTATATAAGTTTCAGGTGTACAATTCTATAATACATCATCTGGATATTATATTGTGTGTTCTCCATGCAAAGTCAAGTCTCCTTCCATCACCATTATCTCTCCTTTATCTTCTAGTTTCCCTCACCCCTGTTTCCTTCTGGTAATCATAATACTGTTGTCTGTGAGGGTGTTTTGTTCTGTTTTGCTTTTGCCTAATTCCTTCACCTTTTCCACCCAACCCCACATCCTCCCTTCTCTCTGACAGCTGTCAGTCCCTTCTCTATCTATGTATCTATTACTGTTTAGTTTGTTAGTTTATTTTGTTCGTAATACTTAAAGCTCCACTCCCTGGTTTGAGAAGCCTGACACACTTGTGTCATACATAGAATTAAGCATATTAAAGTAAGCTTTTTATACTTTCTAACTTAGGAATTACAGTAAGAACTGAATCAAATCACTACCTCTTCCATTTCTGGTTCCCCTTCTTCATTTAAGCCCTACATATGTATAATACATCATGAAAATTACTGCATTGTTACTAAATAGTTTTAAATAAGAATTGGGATTTCAAAACTTTTTTTTTTGTTACATAAATTGTTGTGAATTTTTATTATACTTTGTAGTATTTATTCAGTATTAATGAATTACCCCCTCAAAGCTAAAGTGAAATTTCCTATTGTCTCAAATGGAAGTAAGAAAATAGCTCTAGGCAAATTGATACAATGCTACTATCAGTGCCCTCTGGCTTGTCCCTGCCTTCAGTGGTCTCATGATGCTAGGGGGTTATATAGAAGGATTTGATCATTTATCAAATATTTACTAAGCCCATACCATGTGTCAAACACATAAAACCTCTGGCCTAGGATGATCAGGATATATATAAAATAACCCAAACAGAAGTTAAGGCATATTTTTTCTATGTCTAGCCTAGCAATAATAAAATCATAAACCATTATAATAATGGTAATTTGTAATACTACACATGATATATTTTTCTTCTCATGTAATTTTAGTTTTAATATCACATGATTCCTCACAGTCTTCCTTATAAACAGTATCATTATCTTTACTTTCATCTTTTGCGTGAGATACATCTTCACATTAAAAAAGATATAAGAAAAATTATATGAAGTACATTATATGGCCTAATATACAATAAACAAACAGATTAAATAGAAACGATGATATTTCATGACCTAACAAGGATGATCATTTGGGGGAAAAATGAATGGGTTAATTCAAACTTGCATAAATAAACCCTACAGGTAGATTTTGGTGTGAATACTAATTATAAGTTAGTACAACACTTCTGTTTTCCTCCTTTCTTCTTAAATTCACAAAGGACTGATAATCATCCCCTGGTATCCACAGAGATTTGTCCCAGGAACCCTGAAGATATCCAAATCCACAGATGCTCAAGTACCTTATGTAAAATGGCATAGTATTTGCATATAACCTACACATTCTTCCTGTGTACTTTAAATCATATCTAGATTACTTGTAATAGCTAGTACAATGTAAATGCTGTGTAAATAGTTGTTAAACCATATCATCTGGGGAATAATGACCAAGAAAAGGTTTGCACCTGTCCAGTACAGATGCAACTATCATAGGCCTGGCTACATGGTAAATGTCAGCAACAACAAAACTTGTTTTCCAAATATTTTTCAATCTGCAGTTAGTTGACTATGGATGCAGAACCTACAGATGCAGAGAGCCAACTGCATTTAGGCTCAGCTTTCTATAACTGTGGCTCTGTGTGGCTTTAATTTTTGCACATTTGCGTGTGTGGTAAAGTGCTAAGCCATACGTCTTCTGGGAATCTTGCAATTTGAAGTCCCTTGAACATGGACTAAGAAGGTTCCCTGAGATACCTACAACATTGCTATGCCAAAGGGACTTCCTGCCACTAATTATTAGAAATTATGTTCAGGGGTGATGGGGGTGGAGAAATGTGTAGTAGAATTGTTACTTTTGTAGAAGCTAAAGTATTTAGAGATTTAAAAGTAAATTACTCATAGGTTCGAAAGGCATCAGTAATAACAAGGAAAAAAGCATGGAATTTTTCTTTGCAAAATCAATAACAGATGGCATTTTTTACAAAGCCAGCTACAGTTGTTATTCCAACAGTATCTATTCTTGGTGCTACAGTTTCTTCAATGTTAAAATATTCTTTAATAGAAGTTATGTTGATCTAAATAACTCTTATTTTAAAAAATAATAATAACAAGCTTTGTCCTCCCTTGACCTGGATATTGAGAGAAAGGTAAAGAGCTAATCATTTATAAAAGATATCTGACCCAAGAAGATAAATATTTTATTAGATAGATCTACTTTTCACTTCTTGCTCTTTTTCTTCTACTCCTATAATAATTGACATACTAGATGTTTTCAAAAACCTAGGTTACAAGTATATTTTTTCATATTTAAATAAAACTTAAATATTTAGTATTTTAGAGAATTAAGTTATTAATATTTCTTTAGCTTTGCTAGTATTTATTCTTCCTTAACTTTGGAACTTCAGAATTTGGTATCCATACAGTGGTAAATATTTAAATATCGTCGTCGGCAGCCGTCCGTCTCGAGAGACGATGGTGTAGCTTCTTAAGAGTCTATCTGCACCGCCGAGAATGGTTGTGCAGTCCGACTCGGGAGTGACCCGGTATTTGTCTCCTCCCGTGTTGAATCGACATCTTGCGATGACGCTGGAATGTACTCTCCAGTGAAGCTGAAGCTACAGAGCCTGGGCAGGGTGATATGGAGGGTCTGCTGTTGCCCATGCAGCAGACACCCCCTCTCTTCGCAGCTGAAGGGTCCAAGGGAAAGACGGAGTCAATACAGCTTGGTTTCAGGTGCGCCGCAGGAGTTGCCAGTGTTGACTACAACGTCAAACCGCCTTAGGGACTCCGGCTCCGGATTTTCTGTCGGGGTTTACTCCCTTAGCCTTTCCCCTGAAGAGGTATGCCACAAGGCAGCGGAGGTTTTTTGGAGTCAGAGTTTTCCTTCTCTGATGTGCCCTGACTGGAAGATCGAACCAGCAACACTTAGCTCGCAGGCCGACGCTCAATCCACTGAGCCAAACCAGCCAGGACCAAATATTTAAATATATAGCATACAAATCCCCATATACTCATAGCATTGTATACAATATGTTAGCTATTACTCTGACATTGTTTTAAATAAAATTTTCTAATGTCTTAGGTAATCATTCACAAGACTATATTTGAAATATAAAAGTTTATAAGATAGTTTTTTTAAGTGAAGTGATTTTTTAATAACCTAACAGATAATTCATTATCAAAATTAATCAAAGAGTTGCTAGTTATTTTTTAAACTAAACCTGCAATTTCTTTAAAATATTTTCACAAGAAATATATCAAGAGTCAATCCTCAGTTTATGGTTTTCTAAATTTAAAAATAACATCATTTAAGCAAAGTTTCAGCATTTCTAAATAAAAACTTTAATTTTTTCATAAATTATATTGGGTAGTATAATTAATATTTTTAAACATCTAATATAAATCCTTAAAACCATATAATCATGTTTTCCTAGGTAAAATAATATTGCTGAAATGCTTAATAAAGATTGATGTACACAGTTATCTTGTATAGTTTCTCCAAAAATAATAATACATATATTTGTGAACAAGAGTGAGACTTGGGAAAGATACATCATATTTTTCTTGGAGAAATAAAAACTTCTTCAAATATCAGTCAGCTGTCTGTGGAAAGATCTACAGTGCATAGAGTCTTCAATCAAAAACTTCCGGAAGGTGTACAACAAAAACAGAAGCCAATACTTACTGGTTTCCATGCCCTCGTTTGAAACAACACCCTTAATATGAAAAACAAGGTAGCCTCTAGAGATCCTGTCATTTGAAGTTATAAAAAAACCCTCTTTTTACCACTACATGCATTCATTATAAATCCATGCTTTTGGAATATGAGCAATAAATAGTTAGATCATGAATTTATAAATCCATCTAATTTTTATGAGTCAGAATTTTTTGCATTAGAATAATGACTTAGATAAGATGTTTCTCAATAATTATGAACTAGTTTGAATAAAAATAATAAGAAAGTAGAAATAAGAGATGGCATGGGAATAGTATTACATTGGAACTATTTCTACAAAATGCTAAGTAAAAATTTAATGAATGTGGACTTCCACAGCAAATAATTCAGAGTTAAAATATGCTTCAAACTGAATTTAGCTGTCAATGATGGTCATATTAAGCTCATAAACATCAAATTTCTAGTACTCTGATGTATGTTTTATATCTATATTGTTAAAAGTTAATAATTTTTAAACACAAGAGAACTATTGTTATTGAAAATTCTATGAAAGCTGATAGATCAATGTTTGTAACAGGTCTTCATTCTCTGATACAATGGCTCCTTTTCTTCATTATAAATATGCCTAAGTCTTTACTATCTTAAAATTAAGAGGCAAAGCTTTCTGTTCAAGGTATTTTCTCTATTTTCTTTTCTAGTCTGAGAACAACAAGTCAGAGACCATAGTTTTTATGTCTCTAGCATAGTGATTGGTATACAATAGGCACTCAAATATAAATTAGTAAAGTAATATCCTAAGTATTCTCTGACATTATTTCCTCACTGTCTATTATTTAAACCCAAACAACTCTTATCTCTTAACCTAGTGAAACTTATTCAGTTTCTCCAGTGAGGCAGTATGGGGTGATTAGGAATGCTAGCTCTGGGACCAGTTGCATGGGTTTGAGTCTTGATTCCCCCCTCCCTTGCTCTGGAAACTTGGGAAAAGGTACCTAATATCACAGTAGCTTAATTACTTTCTTTGCAGAATGGGGATGATTGTGTGGATTCAATGATTTAATACATGTAAGCACTTAGCATAGTACATGAAAAATAAAAAGCAAATGTTAGATGGTGTCATTATTATTTTACTTGTCTATAATACGACTCTAACATATGACTTTAAAAACTATACTAGTAGATGAGTATATACCTTAATTTTAAATATCTAGTTTAAGTCTTATGAAATTCAAATGAAGATGGCAGATCTTGAGCAATTTTTAACCAGCCAGACATTAAAATTCTTTGTTCTTTCATAGCTTGCCAAGAGACAAATTCAGAAAACTTTTACTTGAGGAAAAACAAAAACTTCAGCAGAAGGTGGAAAAAATAGCCTTAGCCAAGATGAAAGTGAAACTTCAATAAATTGTTCATCACAGGATGCCTTGCGATATAACTCACAAGGTTATAGCAGTATTAAAATTAGATTAAGTTATGGAACTATGCATTGTAACCATAAAGTGGTTATTACTAGTTTCTATTAAATAGAACATATTTAACAATTTATGAGAGCATGCTAATAAAGTTAAGTGTCTGACTTCTGGCCAAGGTGGAGGCATAGGTAGACATGCTACATCTCCCTCACAACTAAGAAGGAATTTACAGCTACCTCAAAAAAAAAAAAAAAAAAAAAACCAGAAGATTCAGAAAATCTAACTACATGGAAGTTCAACAAATGAAGAAATACTCAGCCAGACAGGTAGGGGGGGCGGAGTTGGGGTGGAGAGAACATGGTGTGGTGGCGGCAGTAGCTGTGGCAGCAGCGCAGGGGCTGTAGCAATGGTGAAAAATACAGTCATACATTTTAAAAGTAGGGAAGAAACCTGGGAAGTGATCCCAGCCCCAGACCAGACCATGCAGCTCAAGGTTCCAGAACCGGGAAAAATAGAGCCACATTGCTTCTGACTGTGAAAACCAGTGAGGGTTGGGACAGAGAAAGAAACTGCTGGTCTCTCAGCAGAGTCTGCTTGTTTAGTATGGAAAGTGGAAGAAGTGCCTGAAAAAGAGGCAAGTGCTGAGCAAGCGGCATTGTTCCCTCAGACCCCTCCCTACATACAGTGCCACAATGTGGTAAAAATGGGTTGCCCACACTGACAAGTATTTAAGGTTCCATCCCTTACAACATAACAGGTGAAACAGCTCCACCTAAGGCACAGAGGAAAACAGAGAAAGCTGTCAAGTTGAGGAGACAGAGAAGTATAGCCCAAAAGGGGGGGGAGGGGAATCAAGGTTCCAGTGGGAGAACTCAGCAATGAGGAGGTAGCCAACCAAACATACTCATAGTTCAAAACACTAGCGATAATGGTGCTCACAGACTTGACAAACAAAGGTAAGCATAACAAAGGCATAAGGGAAGAAATGAAGGCTATGCTGAATGAAACAAGGGAACCCACATGAAACCAGTGGTGAAGGGAAGGAAACCAGGATTCAAATCAACAAATTGGAACATAAGGGAGAAATAAATAGTCAACCAGTACAGAAGGAGGAAACAAGAATTTTTTTTTTAAGGAGAGGCTTAGGAACCTCTGTGACAACTTTAAACGTGCCAATATCCAAATCATAGGAGTGCCAGAAGGAGAAGAGGAAGAGCAAGAAACTGAAAACTTATGTGAAAAAATAATGAAGGAAACTTCCCTAATTTGTCAAAGGAAATATACATACAAGTCCAGGAGGCACAGAGAGTCCCAAACAAGCTATACCCAAGGAGGACCACACCAAGACACATCATAATTAAAATGCTAAAAGTTAAAAATAGAGAATTGTAAAAGCAGCAAGAGAAAAGTAGAGAGTTACCTACAAAGGGGTGCCTATAAGAATATCAGCTGAACCATGGGTATGAACTTGGGGGGGATTGCTGGGGGAGGGAGATGCTGGGTGGAGGGTAGTAAAGGGGAGAAAATTGGAACTATTGTAACAATATAATCAATAAAATACATTTTTTAAAAAAAGAATATCAGCTGATTTCTCAAAAGGAACTTTGCAGGCAAGAAGTATTCAAAGTGTTGAAAAGCAAGGACCTACAACCTAGATTATTCTATCCAGCAAAGCTATCATTTAGAACGCAAGGGTAGGTAAAGTGCTTCCCAGACAAGGTCAAGCTAAAGGAGCTCATCATCACCAAACCATTATATATGAAATGTTAAAGGGACTTACTTAAGAAAAAGAAATATCAAAACTGTGAACACTAAAATGACAACAAAATAACAACTATAAACAACAGAATCTAAAAAACCAAAACAAACTAAGCAACCAAAGTGGGAACAGAATCATAGATATGGGGAGCATGTGGAGGAATGTCAGCTGGGAGGGGGAAGGGAGAGAAGGGGGAAATGGTGCAGGGATTAAGAAGCATAGTAGGAGGGTGCAGAATAGATGGGGGGGTGTTAAAAATAGTACAGGAAAGGGCAAAGCTAAAGAACTTATATGCACAATCCACAGACATGAACTAAGTGGGGTGGGATTGCTGGAGAGAGGGGGGACAGTGGGTGGAGGGGGGACAGTGGATGGAGGGGAGCAAAGGGAAAAGAAATTGGGACAACTGTAACAGCTTAATCAATAAAATATACTTTAAAATAAATAAATGGAGACTTCTGGCCAAGATGGAGGCTTAGACTGACACGCTCGGTCTCCCTCTACAACTAGAAAGGAATACAACTACCTCAAAACAAAAGATAACTAGAAATTCCAGAAAATAAAACTACACGGAAGCCCAACATACAAAGTTATAAACCAGCGGTGCTCGTCGAACGGGTAGGAGGGACGAAATCGGGCACTGCTGTTTGCAGTAGCAGCGGGGACAGCAACAGGGGGAGCAATCCCAGCTGCAGTCGAGCCCAGACAGCTCAAAACCCCAACACTTGGAAAGGCAGTCCCCCCATTGCCTCAGACAGTGAGCCGCAGAGGGTGGGAGGACGGATCCCAGTCTCTCAGCGGAGAATAATGGCAGGAATCGATCTTGGACCCCAGCCCCCACTCAAAGTGCCACAGCACAGCAAAAAAGGTTGTGGATCACCGCCGGTAGCCGGGTAGTGATGAGTACACGGGGCTCCGCCCCCTACAGCCTACCGAGAAAGCGAGGCAAAACACAAATCTGTCAAAATGAGGCAGACAACTATAGAAATCCTGATGACGCAGCTCACCAGGCAGCAGATGAAGAATCTGACAGACGAACAAATAAGAAACCTTTCAGAGGCTCAATTCAAAGCTATAGTTAATTGGTGGCTTACAGAATTAACAAAAGATTTGGAACAAGACAAAAAAGGATTGAAAGCCACTCATACTGAAACGAACAAAAACACATACGAGACAAGTGGTGAGGAAATAAAATCCAGAGATCAAATCAAAAAACCAGAACATAGGGAAGAAACAGTCAACTATTGCGGAAAGAGGAAACAGAAAGTAAGGAAAGTGAGGAGAGGCTCAGAAACCTCTGGGACAGCTATAAGAGATTGAACATACGGATTATAGGATTGCCAGAGGGCAAAGAAGAAGAACTAGAAGTTGAAAAATTATGTGAAAATATAATAAAGCAGAACTTCCTGAACTTGGGGAAGGAAATAGACTTACAGATCCAGGAAGCACAGAGAGTTCCAGAAAAACTGGACCCAGGAAAAACCATTCCAAGACACATTATAATCAAATGGTCAAAAATAAAAGATAAAGAGAGAATCTTAAAAGCAGCAAGAGAGAAGAAAAGAATCATGTACAAAAGGGGTCCCAATTAGACTATCAGCTGACTTCTCAAGGGAGACCCTGCAGGCAAGAAGGGACTGGCAAAAAATATTCAAAGTAATGAAAATCCAAAACCTACAACCACGAATACTCTATCCAGCGAAGCTGTCATTCAGAATACAAGGGCAGAGAAAGTGCTTCCAGGACAAAGTGAAACTGAAGGAGTTCATTAGATCCAAACCACTGTTACATGAAATGTTAAAGGGACTTGTTTAGGAGAAAGAGGATCAAAACTATGAACATTAAAATGAAAACTGCATCACAAGAACCAACAACAGAAGCTAGGGAATCGAAACAAAGGCAAACTAAATAGGCAACGAGAGTGGAAAAAGAACTATAGGTATGGGGAACATATTGGGGGGAGGTCAGCAGGGAGGGGGAAGGGGGAAAGGGAGGGAGATGGTACAGGAATTAAGAAGCATAGTAGGAGGGACTGGAATAGACAGGAAGAGGTTGAGAAGAACTATATGCACAACCAATGGACATGGACTAAAAGGGGGGACAACTGGAGGGAGGGGGGCCACCGGCTGGAGGGGAGCAGATGGAAGGGAAATTGGGACAACTGTAACAGTATAATCATAAAACATATTAAAAAAAAGAAAAAATAAAATAAAATAAATAAATGAAGTTGAGTGTTCTAATAAGCATCTCACATTTTGCATTTGAAGCCTAAATCTTATTCCTTCTCCCACCTTCAGCTTAACCCTCCCTATCTTAGTGAAAGGCAATACCTTTTATCCGCTTGTTCCAGTTCCAAATCTGAGTCACATTTGACTTTTATTTCCCTCTCACTTACCACAACCATTCATTAACACATCTTACTGGCTCAAGGTTAAAATTTTGAACACTTCTTGCCACTCCCATTACTACCATAATCTCTCATCTAGCCAACTATAAAAACATTCAAACTAGCCTCGTTATGTCTAGTCTTATCAACTATAGTCTAAATTTCCCCATAGCAGCTAGAGTGATCCTTCTTAAAGGTTAAATTAGATCATACTACTCTCCTACTGAAAATTCTTCAATGGCATTCCCCCCATTGGAAGTTGATTTTATATTAATTTCTTGCATACCCTATACATCCCCACCAAATCTGAAATACATCCCCCATGCACTTCTCCAATCTCATATACTAGTACAATATGCCTACCTTACTCTGTTCTAGATACAGTGGTCTTATTGCTGTTCTTTAAACACATCATTAAAACACTGCCCTCAAAGCCTTTTGCATTTACAGCACCCTATGCCTATAATATTCTTCATTCAGATATTTGAATGGCAACCTCCTTTCTTCATTTAGACCTCTGTCCTAATTTCCCTTTCTCAGAGGACGTCCCTGAGCACACTACCTAAAATAGAAGTGACATCCATCTCTGTCTCCTTACACTACTCCATTTTTCCTGATAATACTTTTCCCTACATGAGTGGAAGGAAATATAAATAAAAGCTTCATGAGCATAGAGACTTGGAAGTTTTGTTCACTACTGTATCCCCAGCACCAAGAAAGTGCTTGGCACATACTTAGGGTGTATTTCCTTAATTAAAGAAACGAATTAATTTATGGTTTTGGAGTGTGAGAGAATTAAGCATTCTATTTAATAGGAACACCTGGCTGGTTTGGCTCAGTGGATTGAGCGTCGGCCTGCGAGCTAAGTGTCGCTGGTTCGATCTTCCAGTCAGGGCACATCAGAGAAGGAAAACTCTGACTCCAAAAAACCTCCGCTGCCTTGCGGCATACCTCTTCAGGGGAAAGGCTAAGGGAGTAAACCCCGACAGAAAATCCGGAGCCGGAGTCCCTAAGGCGGTTTGACGTTGTAGTCAACACCGGCAACTCCTGCGGCGCACCTGAAGCCAAGCTGTATTGACTCCGTCTTTCCCTTGGACCCTTCAGCTGCGAAGAGAGGGGGGGTCTGCTGCATGGGCAACAGCAGACCCTCCATATCACCCTGCCCAGGCTCTGTAGCTTCAGCTTCACTGGAGAGGACACTCCAGCGTCATCGCAAGATGTCGATTCAACACGGGAGGAGACAGATACCGTGTCACTCCCGAGTCGGACTGCACAGCCATTCTCAGCGGTGCAGATAGACTCTTAAGAAGCTACACCATCGTCTCTCGAGATGGACGGCTGCCGATACGACTTAATAGGAATGTCTCTTCTAAGAAAACATAAAGATTTTAGTATATTTTTTATGTTTTAATCATATTTGCCTTTCCTGTCAAGAGATAAATTTATAAATAATTCAAATTATCTTTTTATTATACATGTATCTAATCTTAAAGCCTTTTTTAGAATCTAGGACTATATAACTTAAATAAAATGTGGAAAACCTGCTTAATATTTTGAATAAAGAAATAAGTTAAAGGTCAAAAATCAGTTTCTGTATTTTATTTTAAAAAGTTGGCAACACTGTGTTTAAAATTTATGTTCTTGGTTATTGTAAGGTAACATATGAATGAAGAATGTTTATATGAGGAAATATTTGTAGGCAACCAAATCATGCCTCTTAATGCTAATCTACCATGCAACAAAGCAGTAAGGTTCCTAGGAGTTATGAGATATAAACTAATAATAAAGTAAAAGCTAGGTTTTCAGGAAGGCCAAACATGCATGCCTAAATACTCCAAACAGCAACCACAACCTTCTTTCCTTTTATTTTCACCTTGTTCTCTTTCTCTCTCTCCCTCCGTCCTCTCTCTTTCTCTCTCTCCCTCCATCCTCTCTCTCTCTCTCTCTCTCGCTCTAATTGGCCATAGAGAGACAGACTTGTGATAATACCAATGGGAATAGAATCAAGGTCAATGCCTGTGGCCAGGCCAGGTAAAAACTTGCCAAGGTAGTTAATTCTCCAAGTGTACACATTTAGCCTTTTTTTGCAAAAATTAAATATTATATGCTCTTGGCATTGCTCTGAAGGGGCCTTATGTGTTTTAAATCAAAACTGGATTTGTTCTTGCACTTTAAAATTTCAGTCACCGGAACACATTTCAATTTGGTCATTGCATCCAACTTTGCAAAAACTCCATTTTAAATAGTTTCAACTGGAAAAGTTTATTATTTGAACTCTAAAAATGAACAAATTGGTTCACAAAGGCAGAAACATTTGAATGATGGGTGAATGACCTTTTCTGTACATTCTGCTTCCAATCTGGGAATTTTTTCAACAAAACAAACAAAAACCCCTGGTTGAAATAGTCAGAATTTATATGTACTTTTACAATGGGCTCCAAACGAAAATTTTAGCCTTTTTTTCAAATTTTCACTTACATTGTCATTAAACTGATGGCTCGAAAATCCATTCAATTTTCCATACCCTCTGCAACAATTTCAATATGATCTCTTTTGGCATATCTTCCCCGGAGATTGCTGTGTTAAATCTGGACTTCTTTCCAGGCCACCGATACTGTGATGGTCTATTTCCAGAATCTGGCAGACACCACTAAGAGTCTTTGAAATATAAGACTTTTAAATCGGGGAAATGTCCTGGAAGACGACTGCAGAGGAAATGGTAGAAGTATCATGGAGTCGGTGAGAGAATGCAGAAAGGAAATTTCCACTTCAGAAGCTTTTTTAAAAGAGAAGAGTGATGTCCCAGAAAGACTCACAACTCAGACCCCACAACAGGATTCGGTAAACAACAAATCCTACCCTGAATTGTGCCCAAGACAATCACTTCAGAAACCCCACGTGGGTGTCTCTGAGGATTTCGCAACTCGCTGTTTTTCATCACTCTCAATACGCCCACGAAAACATCCTCATAAAAAGGGAAGTAGGACTGAGTCGGGTTCTAACGCACAACTGAAGTCTCCACTCCTGCAAAGACTCAGGTACCTGGACACGCCAGGGTTCCCACCCGCCGCCAGGAGGGCGCTTGGAGCCAGCAGGGCTGCCGGAGCCTCCAATTGGAGGCCCCGCCCCTCCAGCTCCGCCCTCCCAGCCCAGCCCCGCCCCTCCTCCCTGGTTTCTGTCGCGAAGGACGCGCCGTTGGTTGGTTGTCAAGATGGCGGTGGCAGCGTTGCTGCCGCCACCTGTCCCATTGCCAGGCGAGTACGCGGCCGCAGCTGCCGTTGCCATCCTAGCCGCTAGCGCCGCTGAGTGCGAATCCGAGCTGCCGCGGTCATTCCTTCCGCGCCCGTGAGTGAGGGCGTGAGGGACGGAGTGTAGGGAGGGACAGAGGAGGAAGAGGAGGAAGCAGGAGCTGCTATGAGGGAGGCGCTAGGGGAGAGCCCGGAGGCGGCGCTGAAGTGAAGGATGCTGACAGGGAGGGCCGGAGCCCGGAGCGCTGTCGCGGGACTGGGCACCGACTCCTCGGACACCCGCGACCAAGCCCCCCTCAACCCTCGTTTGAGCGGGAGGCGTCACCGACCTGGCGCTTACCTGTATCCTTCCTTCGCAGCGTGGCTCCCGGGGCAGCGTGTTGGAAGCAGGGCCCATCTTTTTTTTTTTCGTTAGATTCCCTTTACCACGGACGGAAGGTAATAGAAACTAACCGGTCATCTTAGTGCGGGTATTTGCTTTAGCACTGTCGTTGCTCGTCCTTAGAAATGAAGTTACTCCATTTTATCGTATGACCGCTTCCCTCGCCACTTTGTTATCCCACACCCATTCTTCAACTTCGATGTAAATTTTTTGCGAATTTTAAAATACGTAAACTGTGTGTTCTATGGAGATTGTTGTATTGCCTTCGAGAATTATGTCATATGTCCTTTAATTCATGATTGATCATGCTTGGAGAGAAGTCCACAAATAAGTAAAACGTTTATCTTGAAAAAGTACGTTTTAACAGTTAACCTAACACATCGCTAATTCATTTACCAGAACTGCTAAAGCCGTGCACAGTTGAGTATTTTGTTTTGTTTTCCATGCTTTGCCCAGTCTGTTGCCAAAGAGACAGCAGAGAGAAAATGAGAAGCCAAGGGCCTGGCTGCTTCACGCCGGATTCTCTCTGACCTTTCCCACCTTGGATGCAGCTGTTGGTTACATTGTAGAAAATTGAACGACTGGGGGTTTTTATTTTCAAAATTTGTAAATCATGTTTATTCCTCCAGAGAATGTGATTATAATTAGCATTTAACCTTTCTATTCTCAAAGGGCTGGGTTAGCAGGGATGGTGTTGTATAATCACCTTCTTTCATCTTGTCATGCAATGGAGTTATCTTCCTAAGTTAACCCCATTTTATCCACATTTTCTCCGACTTCTTCTGGGACGTTGCAATTTTAAGAGCAAGTTAACAATTTTAATTTAGTGCCTGCTCTTTGGCAGACTCAGTTCTAGGTACTAGGGATAAAAATCTCAGAAGACATATGTACAGAGCTACATATCTTAAAATATTCCTCCTCCGATCATTCTTTCTTCAAGCATCTAGCCCTTCTGTGTTTTCTCTCTATGGCTAAGTTCTCAAAATAGCAGCCTGCAACAGCATCTCTAGTTCTTCTTATCTATTCACTATTAACCCACTCACTTTGGCTTTTGCCTTTGCTTCTTCCCAGAACCAGCCCTCTCAAAGATGTATTCTGAAATAAGCAACATTGTTCTCTGTATGCATCTGATTTTGTCCCCTTGACATTGTATTTTCTTGGATACTAAACTTCTATTACAGTGACCCTGATTTACTGTATCTCTAAATTAGAAAATAGAAAAGCATGTAAATGGCTCACTAACAAAGTGTATATTCCATCATTTTCACTAATGAAATGGTTGTAGACTGAATTCTTTTAGTTTTATGTGGCATAAATGTTGATACAGACATCAAAGAAATTCAGCAGTACCTTGAATGTGCCCAACAAGACAATTCCAGAATTGTAATAATGGCTCCCTATAAAGATGTAAATTACTAAAAATATGATTAAAATTTAAAAAAGCTGTAATTAACCATTTCAATAGATGCCCAAGAGGCTTTGAGAAAATCCAGCAACCTTTGCTAGTATGTGTGTGTATGAAATATCTACATGTATATTTTTGCTAGTATACATAAAATATATAGAGTATATATATTTATATTAGAATAAAGGAATACAGACATTAAATCAAGAAAACCATGTTACAAGTTGAAGAAACATATAAGCACCTTTTATAAATATTAATTTGGACTTTCTTAGTGTCTGTAATGCTTCCCATTGAATACCTGGTACAAAGTAGGTGCTCAAATTTATTTGAATGAATGACTAAATGAGAAAAAAAATGAAAGATCTGTAGTCTTTTTTTAAAAAAAGTCAATTGGCCCTGGCCAGGTAGCTCAGTTGGTTAGAGTGTCGCCTGATATGCCAAGGTTGGGGGTTCTATCCCCAGCTAGGGCACATATAAGAATTAAGCAATGAATGCATAAATAGGTTGAACAACAAATGTCTCTCTCTCTCTCTCTCTCTCTCTCTCTCTCTCTCTCTCTCTCTCTCTCTCTCTCTCTCTCTCTCTCTCTCTCTCTTTCCCCCTCCCTTCTTCCCTCCCTTCCTCCCTCTAAAAACATTTTAAAAATTCAAGTGACTTGGTAAAATTTCTACATGTGACTTTCAAGTATTAATTCAATACTGAGAGACATCCAGTTTTCTATTTCAGTCAGAATTTCTTGACTCTGCTCTAAAAGAACAAAATTTTATAATGTTCACCTAATTAAAATTAGCTAAAGTGAATTGTCTGGTGGCACCCTCACACTATGCCTCTTTTTTCTCATAAATATCTCCAGTCTTTTCCCCTTCCATTTTTATCCCAGCACTCATTTTGTCTCTCTTTCCTACCCAGTTTATAGCCTATTCTTGGTTACCTTCACATATTCCCTCACTAACATTATTGGTCTTTACACTCAAAAAGGATGAGCAGAGTTAGCCAAGCATGTACCAAGAAATAATAGCATGTTCTGTTAATAAATATCTTACTGTGATGGTATAGGATTCATGCAGGGAAATGTTGAGAAATTATGTTGAAAATTATAGAAAGTATTATATTCCAAGAAATTTGGAATTTATCATAAAGATGATAGGAGCTTTTGGAGAACTACAAAGAATGAGAAAACCAATCAGATTTGCAATTAGCTGACTTTATGGAGTTTCAAAGAGGATGACAAGTTTAGAAGTAAAGAGATGAGACTACTGAGGTAGCCCAGGCAAAAGATTTAGAATGCCTGAGCCAAGGCCATGGAACAGGTTACAGAGAAGAAAATCAGGATAGCTCTAATAAATTTGGCATGAATATAGGTTGTATGATACATAATTGTTTGTTATAGTAACATATTTAAAACAACCTAAGTGAGCTCCAATTGGAGAATGACTAAATTGGGAGAGGGAGTGATAAGGACGAGGTGGAATAGATAAGACTATGCTTTTAAATTATAATCATTATGTGCTACTTAATCCTACAACCCATAGTATTCTTGGGTTTGTTTTTTTTATGTTAATTATATAAAAATTACCTTTTTAAATAGGTATTTAACAATGATTCTTATGGAAATATCTTCTACGGTACAGCTTATAGGAAAAAAAATTTAACCAACTATCTAACATTTTTTATACTTGAAGATCATACTTTGAAAAGATGCAAAGGCAGCAGCATTCTTTATAATTCAGCAGGCAAAAGTTGTGTATAATACACATTTTCATATTTGTATATAAACAAATATATATCAGTCAGTCGCCAGTCGGCAGCCGTCCGTCTCGAGAGACGATGGTGTAGCTTCTTAAGAGTCTATCTGCACCGCTGAGAATGGCTGTGCAGTCCGACTCGGGAGTGACATGGTATCTGTCTCCTCCCGTGTTGAATCGACATCTTGCGATGACGCTGGAGTGTCCTCTCCAGTGGAGCTGAAGCTACAGAGCCTGGGCAGGGTGATATGGAGGGTCTGCTGTTGCCCATGCAGCAGACCCCCCCTCTCTTCGCAGCTGAAGGGTCCAAGGGAAAGACGGAGTCAATACAGCTTGGCTTCAGGTACGCCGCAGGAGTTGCCGGTGTTGACTACAACGTCAAACCGCCTTAGGGACTCCGGCTCCGGATTTTCTGTCGGGGTTTACTCCCTTAGCCTTTCCCCTGAAGAGGTATGCCGCAAGGCAGCGGAGGTTTTTTGGAGTCAGAGTTTTCCTTCTCTGATGTGCCCTGACTGGAAGATCGAACCAGCGACACTTAGCTCGCAGGCCGACGCTCAATCCACTGAGCCAAACCAGCCAGGGGTATAAACAAATATATATATACATGTATATATGGAGTGATTCATTTGATTAAATTTTAGACTAATTGTCAGAACATTACGAACACTACATTTGTGATTTTCTTTATGCTCTTATGCTGAGAACTCAAAACTTGTTGAACAGAGAACAACAGAATTGACTCCAGCTGCATCATAGTCCTGTATGCTTCTCAGCTGAACCAAAGCAACTTCTCTCCCTAACGTTCCCCACCCTGCGCCTGTCAGTGTTGCTCTTGTGTGCCCTGAAAGGAGCTAGCACTTAACTCCAACTGCCATGTTGTGATTTTTAGTAGCCAGCCGGCTTGCTGAAGTTTGACTCTTTCTGTATAGTACTATATTAGACAAGAACAGGAAAAGTCTTTAGCTATTTATGTGCTAGCAAAGAACAAGAATTCCTTCCCTTTTTGTTACATTTTTATAAATCCTTCAAAAGAAACTTTAAGTAAAAACATCTGTGTAACTGTGTGTAGGTGTGTTTGTGTTGAGGTACAAAACTTTATAAATGAAGATAAAATAAATTATAGTCAATGATATAAAGATAGTTAAATAACAATATAATTGAAAATGAATAAGCTCCCATTAGAAAAGTTTCAAACACCCAAAAGTTCAAATAAACATGATTGTTTTGAAATATATGATAAAAGCTATTTTATAATATTGATACTGAAAGGATCCTGAAATCTACTGAAAAGTGTAATTCATCTACTATTAGTGAACTATAACCTTCATTTTCCTATATATAGGCCTAAGATAGTAACTTGTTCATCAATACTTAAATATCTGTGCAATGAATGAAATGATATGCAGTCTGCTTATCTGGGCTCATGATGTCTAAAAGTAATTTATTTTTGTCTAGGGAACATGCGATATATCTTTAGTTCTAATACCAAGTCAGAAATTTTTTTACGTAAAACATATGCTGGTCAGGTACTAATACTACTGTTTACACATACTAATTGTTCCACAAAAATTATGTCATTAGTATGAGGATGTAATTTTATTTATCATATAGCACTAACACTCATCCACTAAAGACATAAACCATTGTCCTTAACTTTATGCTATCATTAGAGATATGAAAATCCATCTAGAGAAAAATTTAGAAGAAGAGCGCCAAATATTACTGCAACAACAAAAAATATGTCGAAATCGAGCACGTAAATATTTTGTGGAGTCAAACCAGAGAAAAAAGTAAGTAACTGAATTTTCTTGGAGTGTAGAAATTCAAGGTAAATATAAATTAATAGTTTCTTTACTTTGTAGTATTTTATAAACCTAAGTCATGACAACAGTTTATCTGGTCAAGATTTATGTGACTTTGTACATTTTATAACTTTTTTCTTACTAAAGCACAAATGTAGTAGTGTAGTATCTAGATTATTAACTGTGATCATAATTATCTTTTCATAGAACTTCTGATTACAGTGTCATATACACTTATTAAAATGACTATTAAATGTATTATCTTCTTTATTTTTTTATCATTTCATGATAAATTAAAAGATTACCAATTAGTATTTAGTCTCTAATGGAATATAATTTGATTTTAATTTATTATTCATTTCTCTGTACTTTTCCTGATGTGCTATTCTCATTTATCCAGTCAGAAAAATGGAGGGAAATGTGAATAATGGAAAGAATTTTATAAATGACTGCCATAAAAAAAATATTTTCTAGTATAAGCTGGGAAGTAAAGTAAAAATGCAAACCATCTAATTACTGCTTAACATTTTTCAAGATTTGTTTGAATTATTAGATTTTTTTGTTAAACACAGAGTAGTTCCGCCATTTTTTTATTGTTGTTTTTATCTACCTTGTCCATATTCCTACAACATGCAAATGGCAGAAAAGCCCTAGAGTTTATTAAGTACATCATTAGGCATATGTTGCAAATCCCATTTAGGGAATACAAAATTGTTTGCCTATAATTTTTTTTCTGGCATTATTTTTTGTTTTAGATTAACTCTCCCACTGTCTGGTGTACTTGAAATTGTTTAATAAAACTTGTTTTGTTTTGTATTTGTGAGCTTCTGTTTTTCTCCTACCTTTTGGCTCCTGAAACCTATAGAAGGCAGACAATAAATGTTCAATAAAGAAAAATAATCATATGTTGAAAGAGTTGTTGGCTTGGGGTCAGAGATCTAGGTTAAAGTCCTAGCCTCATGAGTCAGAGCAAGTTATTTAGTCTATTTGAGTCTCAGCTTCTCTCTTATGATTTGAATTAATACTGTCTATTTTATAGGATTGTTATATAGAACAAAAAGTAATTTTAGAGAGGGATAGATGAGAACGTATATAAAAATAATTATTATGGTATTTGTCACATAGTACTTCTCTCCTATTTAGCTTATTTATTTTTTGTTTAATAAATTATTATTTGTCCATTGTGTTTTCTAATAATTGGTAACGGGCTGTATATATGGATTTGACATTTAAATTCCTTACCTGTCTTATCTCATCAATCACTTATATGAACTTTGATGTAAGAAATATAAAAGGGAACTTTTGGTTTAAAATTCTAAAATTCTAAATTGTATTTCTCAATACAATTTCATTTGTTGTATTTTTCTGTTATCCTATAATGCTATGTAAAGACATAAAAATTTCTTTTTTAAACAATCATTTGTCTCTATTTCACCTTTTATTAAGGGGGTCATTACATTACATATACATTAATGAATTTTAAAATATGTATTATTATGGTCTTTTTGGCCTTAGTATACCTATTTATGCTTTACATCAAAGTTTATACTACCTACTCACATTATTGTCATAGATTTCTTGAATTTTTTAAAGTATTTTTTCCTAGAAACATTGTTAGTGATGTCTCTGGTAGTACTCAAAGTGCTTTGTTTACTTCCATTAATTACTGAAAACCACATTTTTATTTTTATTTTTTACTTCTTTTTTGCTTTTCTGTTTGCCAGTATTTTTCTATTATTTTTTACCACATTCTAAAGTGTTCCACATTATGAGTGTTCTCTCATTCAGTGTCTATACAAGGGAGTCCCCTTTGCCTCCAAGACCTCTTCCCTTCATCGGTAGGTACTTGTTACCTTTTAGGCCTAATGCACATTGGCATTCTGGGACTTGCCTCTACTGCTCTTAGGAGTTGGAGCCACAGTTTCTTGCCTCCCATAGCATTCCGTTTTTCATTTTGTCTTATACCATTTGCCAGAGCACATCCTCAAGTAACTTGTCTAATATACTGCTTTGTAGACCATTAATTTTAAGATTCACACACATAAAAGAAATAAACTATTGTATTTCCTACATGTTTTTCAATTTTAGAATTATCTTTTGATAAATAAGTGAACAGGCATTTGTTCATTCAACAAGCATAGTTGATTACCAATGATTAAACACTCTCAGCAGAAAAAAATTATATCATTTTACCATTAAACTTTAGATGTGGTAATAGGTTAAATGTGACTTTATGAAGAAAATAAATTGAAATAAATTTTAAGAGGTAAAAAAATCCCAAAAGGAGCCTTTAGATACTTTTTAAACAATATGATGTAAACATATAGAGATGATTACACAAAATTTCTGTTAAACTAACTTACAGAATAACAGAGAGTAAAGGACAGAATAGGGAAAATTGCCCAAATAAAGATAAGAGGAAACATTACCAAATAACATGAGGGACAAGCACTTTGGAAGAATCACTAAAATCTATAATAAAAGTGACTCCTTTAAATGTTCTAAAGGCAGAAAAAAGTTACCCAGAGAATCATGGGATGAATTATTTGGCGAACATGAAATAGAGGGTAGCTACATTATCTATTAGAATGATAGAGTTTGGAGTTACCCATAAAGCAGAAAAAAAATGTACACTTAGAATAAATAAGAAGGAGTTATACTTTAACCAATGTCATATTTATCAAACCTTCATATATGGAGATATGGTATAAGCTAAAAAATATAAATAGGTACAAATAAATAAATAAATATCAGTATGTTTAAATGTCCATGAGTATATTATCCACAATATTCATATTAGAGGAAAATTAAAGAAATTTAGGATATTTGGAAGTTCTCTTTGACCAGTTAAAGTATTTATTTACTCAACTTTTACTGGGTTTATTTACTATACTGGAGAATAAAAATAAAATGCATGATTTCTGCCTTCACTACTACTAGTGAAGTACTAAAAGGTGGCACTGGTATGCAACAAATACTATGATTGAGGTACCCCCAAGGTACTATGGAATCATATTTTATACACCACAGGACGAGGAAGCATAAAGGTTGTTAGATAACCAAGAGTTAGCCAGGGAACATGAAGAGTAAATGAGTTTTAAGCAAAGGGAAGAATATGTTACGAAATATAAGAGGAAAGTTTCTGTGATTTAGGGACAAAAAAAAATGTAGAAGAGCATCAGGAAGTGAAGCTATAGAGTTGGTAGGAGACATTTCATAAAATAGCTTTTCTGCCAATCTAAACAAATTAAACTCTATCCTTAGGACTCTGAGATACTGTTGTAAAAGTAAAATCATAGAGTGTGATAAGGTTTATATTTTAGCTTATAGCAACGAGGTAGAGGATGAAGTGAAGCACAGGCTGGAGGTAAAGAGAACAGGTAAAAAGCTGTTACACTGATTTGAGGTAGAGTTGGGTTTGAGTAGGTGGGGTCAGTAGGAGTCAAAGATCAATTATGGGTGGTGTGGGAAAAGCATGATCCTAAATGGAATACTTACAGATTATGCAAACTTTATTTCAACATTTTAATATGAATCTTTCTAAATACAATATACAGTCCTATAATCTTTCATACAGATTATGATAAATATAGTTTGATCTTTTCTTCATATCTTAGAATCTTTACTGTGGGAATCAAAAACCCTGATATATTACTTTCTTGCTCTTGAGCTATTAAGCTTACTTAGTTTATAATAGCCTCAGACAGGTAAGATTGGTGAATTCTATTAAAAGTTTTCTTTCACCCTGGCCAGGTAGTTCAGTTGGTGGAGCATAGTTCCCTGCACCAGTAGATTATGGGTTTGATCCCAGGTTGGGACGCGTAGGGCAGGTAACCAATTGATGTGTCTCTCTCACGTTAATTCTCTCTCTCTCTCTCTCTCTCTCTCTCTCCCTCTCCCCCCCCTCCAGCTCTCCAACGCATCTCTCAATCTCTCTAAATATCAATAAATATATCCTCAAGTGAGGATTTTTTTTTAGAAGTATTCTCCCTCGCTGTTAGCTGTTAGCTGTAATTTCTCCTTTTTAAATTAAACTATTTTGAGACAGTTGTAGGTTCACTGCAGTTGTAAAAAATAATATGGTTGGATCTCATAATATACTTTATTCAGTTTTTCAGAGTGGCAGCATCTTCCAGAACTATAATTCAATCTCACAACCAGGATGATGACATTAATACATAGTTAAGATACGGAACATTTCCATCACCACTAAGATTCCTCACGTTGTCCCTTTATAGCCAAACCTACTTCCTTCCACAACCACTCTCCTGGAAATCACTAATCTGTTCTCATTTCTATAATTTTTTTTTTATTTCTAGAGTATTATATAAATGGAATTATACTGTATGTAACCTTTCAGAATTGGATTTCTTCACTCAACACAATTCCCTGGGATTCAGCCAGGTTGTTGTTTGCTACCGTAGTTCATTAATTTTTTATTGTTGAGTTTCATTCCATGATATAGATGCACCAGAGTTTGTTTAACCATTTATCCATGAAGGACATCTGGGTAATTGCCAGTTTGGGATAACTATGAATAAAGCTGCTGTAAATAGTCATGTATAGGTTTTTGTGTGTACATAGTTTTTACTTCTCTGGGATAAATGACCAGGAATACAATTGCTGGGTCATACAGTGGTTATATGTTTACTGTTGTAAGAAAATGTCTAACTGTTCTTCAGTGTGACCAAACCCACCAGCAGTATAAGAGTGATCCAGTTTTCTAGTGTTCACTAGCATCGGTGTCATCACTATTTTTTTATTTTAATCATTCTTATAAGTGTGCAGTAATATTTCATTTTGGTTTTAATGTTCATTTCTGAATGATTAATGAAGCAGAATATCTTTTCATGTACTTATTTGTCATATGCCTATCATCTTTTAATGAAATTTCGTTTAATGTCTTTAATCTATTTTCTACTCAGAGTTCTTGCTTTTTTACTATTGAGTTTTGATAGCTCTATATATTCTAGATACTAGTCCTTTGTCAGATATGTGGTTTGCAGATATTTCTCCTACTCTCGAGCTTATCTTTTCATCTTCTTAATTTGGTCTTTCCCAGAGCAAAAGTTTTTAATTTTTAGGAAGTCATTTATCAATTTTCCTTTTAATGGGTTGTACTTTTGGTGTTAAGTCGAAGAGCTCTTTGGTTAGCTCTGGATACTGAAGATTTTCTCCTATGATTTTTCCTAAAATTTTATAGTTCTGTAAACTTTTTATAGCTAGCTTGTAGGTTTATAAACCATTTAAGTTTATAGTTTTATAGTGATACATTTTAAGTTAACTTTTGTATAAGATATTAGACTTAGGTCAAGGTTTTTTCTTTTTTCTTTTTATCCCTTTGCCTGTGGATATTCAGTTAGTCCAGCATTATGTTTCCTCCATGAATTGTTTTTGCGCCTTTTCAAAAATCAGTTGAGCATATTTATGTGGGTCTGATTCTGGATTCTCTGTTCTATCAATCTTTATGTTGCTCCCTGCACCAGTACTACACAACTTTGATTACACAGATACATAATAAATCTTCAAATACAATAGACTAATTCCTTGAACTTTATTTCTCTTTTTGGAAATTGATTTAGGTATTCTAATTTGTTTTCCTTTACATATAAAATTTAGAATTATCTTACCTGTATTTGCAAAAAGTATTACCTGGATGTTTATAGGAATTCCATTATTACCTGTATATCTTTGTGGAATAGGGAGGACTGACATCTTTTCTGTGTTGTCTCCTAATAAATCTACTGAGTTTTTAATGCCAATCGTATTTTTTAGTTCTAGAATTTCCATTTGAATCTCCTTTATATATGCTACTTATTTTTTAGGACTATTTTTTCATTTTCAAACATGTCCACAGTTGCTTATTGAAGCATTTTTATCATGGCTGCTTTAAAATCCCTGCCAGGTAATTCCAACATCTCTGTCATCTTGGTGTTGGCCTCTTTGGATTATTTTTTCATTCAGTTTCAAATCTTCCTGGTTCTTGGAATAACAGTGATTTTCTTTTGAAAT
This sequence comes from Furipterus horrens, assembly GCF_987537825.1. NCBI lineage: Eukaryota > Metazoa > Chordata > Mammalia > Chiroptera > Furipteridae > Furipterus > Furipterus horrens. The sequence continues at coordinate 64,451,116 of NW_028327172.1, read as the reverse complement.
CTGGACACTTTCATATTATGTTATAAGACTCTGAAGCTTATTTCAATCTTCAGCTTTAGATGGCTCTGGCATTGTCAACAGGAGAAGGGGTTATGAGGCTCCACCTCATTACTGACAGATGGAGGCAGAAGTCTAGGTTAACTACTCAGCATCTGTTGACATCGTGTTGGGGGAGGGGCTCTTTATTACTGTTAGTCAGTATTAGGAGTTCCAGCTCTTCACATGGTCTGCATTGACACCCTGGTGGGAGTAGCCTCATTTAAAAATATTATATTTTGGACTTCCGGCCAAGATGGAGGCTTAGACGGACACGCTAGGTCTCCCTCTACAACTAGAGAGGAATACAACTACTTCAAAACAAAGGATAACTAGAAATTCCAGAAAATAAAACTACACGGAAGCCCAACATATGAAGTTATAAACCAGCGGTGCCATTTGGGCAGGTAAGAGTTAAAGAGGGCAGTGCTGTTTGCGGGCGCACCTGAGACAGCGGCGGGGCGGCGAAAAATCCGGCGGCAGTCAAGCCCCTGGCAGTGCGCGACCCCAGCACTGGGGAAAGCAGCCACCGCATCGCCTTGAACAGTGAGGCCCAGGGGGGCGGGAGGACGGATCCCGGTCTCCTAGCTGAATAACTGTGTGAATCCATCTTGGACCCCCGCCCCCAAAGAAAGCACCACAGGGCTGCGAAATAGGTCGCAGACAGGCGCCGGTCGCTGATTTGTGATGCGTACGCAGGCACTGCCCCCTATAGCCAGCCCAAGAAAACAAAACGCATCTGTCAAAATGAGGCAGACAACTATAGAAATCCCGGTGACACAGCTCACCAGGCAACAGATAGAGAACCTGACAGATGAACAGATAAGAAACCTGTCAGAGGCTCAGTTCTGGGCCATTGTTATCAGGTGGCTTACAGAATTCACAAAAGAGCAGGAAAAAGATAAGAAAGAAGCGAAAAACATTCATAACGAAAGGAACAAAACCACATACGAGACAGATGGTGAGGAAAAAAAATCCAGAGTTCATTTCAACAAACTGGAATATGGAGAAGGAACAAGCAGTCAACCAATGCAGCGAGAGGAAATGGGAAGCAACAATGAGAGGATCAGAAACCTCTGGGACAGCTATAAAAGGCCCAACATAAGAATCATTGGTTTGCCAGAGAGTGAGGAAGATGAACTAGAACTTGAAAAATTGAGTGAAAATATAATAAAGGAGAACTTCCCAGACTTGGGGAAGGGAATAGACTTGCAGGTCCAGGAAGCAAGGAGAGTTCCCAAGAGACTGGACCCAGGGAGAACCACTCCAAGACACATTATAATCAAAATGTCAAAAATTAAAGATAAAGAGAGAATCTTAAAAGCAGCAAGAGAGAAGAAAAGAATTATGTACAAAGGGGTCCCAATTAGACTATCAGCTGACTTCTCAAGGGAGACCCTACAGGCAAGAAGAGACTGGCAAGAAATATTCAAAGTAATGAAAATCCAAAACCTACAACCACGAATACTCTATCCAGCGAAATTGTCATTCAGAATAGAAGGACAGAGAAAGTGTTTCCAGGACAAAATAAAACTGAAAGAGTTCATTAGATCCAAACCACTGTTATATGAGATGTTAAAGGGACTGGTTTAAAAAACAGAAGCTAGGGAGATGAAACAAAGGCAAACTAAACAGGCAACGAGAGTGGAAAAGGAACTGTGGGTATGGGAAGCATATTGGGGGGAGGTCAACAGGGAGGGGGAGTGGGGAGAGGGAGAGAGATGATATAGGAAATGGGGATCATGGTAGGAGGGAATGGAATAGACGGAGAGAGGTTGGGAGGAACTGTATGCACAACTAATGGACATAATCTAAAAGGGGGGGACAACTGGAGGGAGGGGGGCCACCGGGTGGAGGGGAGCAGAGGGAAGGGAAATTGGCACAAATGTAATATTTTAATCAATAAAACACATTAAATCTGAAAAAATAAATAAATAAAATAAAAATATTATATTTTATTCTAAAAAACATTTTTCTTCAATTGAATTTTTAATTTGAAAGAGTAATAGTTTATTGTATTTTTAAATTTATTTAACTTCTAAGTATCTCAAAAAAATTTTAATTTTAAACTTAAATATGATCATATGGCCAAAAAGTTGTAACTACTTAAATCTGAAATGTGATTCCATCCACAAAAAAGAAATGCATCACAAAAGGCCAGTTTTCCAGTTCTGCCTGTGTCTCCTGTGACCTCGGATACTCTTAATTCTACTGCTTGCACTCTATTGTTAAAGAAGGTTGTGGCCCTGACGGTTATGTTTGTTCACTTCTTAGGGGTATTTCCAACAGAAGAAAATGATACTCCATAGTTATGGATTCCTGGGAAAACAGAACAAACGCTTTGGCAAGTGACCATTGTTTGATGAGGTGATTTACTTGGAGCCAAGGTGGTTTACATGTTTCATGAGGCAGAATTCAACATGTTAAACAGACCCTTCAAAAGTTGCTAAGGCACATTATTCACAGTACCCAAGATATGTATACAATCTAAATGTCCACAGATGAATAAAGAAAATATAATATATTTAATGGAATATTATTCAGCATTTAAAAAGAAGGAAATCCACCCTGTTTGGTGTGGCTTAGTTGGTTGGAGTGTTATCCCATAAACCAGAATGTCACAGGTTTGATTCCCAGTCAGGGAACATGCCTAAATGGCAGGTTCATCACCAGGCAGGGAGCACATACAGGAGGCAACCAGTCAATGTTTCTCTCCCATCAATGGTTTCTCTCTCTCTCTCTGTCTCTCTGTCTCTCTGTCTCTCTGTCTCTCTCTCTCTCTCTCTCTCTCTCTGGAATAAAAAAAAGGGAAGGAAATCCCTCCATTTGCAACAGCAGGGATGACCCTGGAGGACATTGCACTAGGTGAAAAAAACCAGTCACACAAAGACAAATATCACATGATCTCACTTATACGTGAAACCTAAAAAATAAAAATAAAAACTTATAGTAACAGAGTAAGAACGGTGGTTACCCAGTGGTTACCAGAGGCTGGTGAGGAAAGGATGGGAGAAAAGGAGAGATATTGATCAAAGGGGATAAACTCGATTATAAGATAAGTTCTGGAAACCTAACATACAGCATGGCATAATAATGTTTTATACACTGGAAACTGGCTAAGAAGGTAGAGCCCAGGTATTCTCATCACACACACAAAAAAATAGTAACTGTGGGAGGTGATAGATATGTTAACTAGTTTGGGGTATTCATTTCACAATGTATACAGATATCAAAATAATGTACACCTTAAGTATATACAATTTTTATTTATCAAAATAATTTTTTTTAATTTAAGTTGCTAAGGCAGGCCATGTTTCTTCTAGGAAAAAGACTAATTCCAGGGCTAATGGAAAGCAGCAAAATATTCTTCCAACTCTGATTTCTACACTCACAGAGAAGCTTTCTCATTTTCTCATCGGAACCTTCTATTCCTACAGCACTTACCATAGTGCCTGGCACATAATAGTAACTGATCATTAAGTGAATAAACAAAGAACTATGTTAATCATCACTACAATCACTTATTAAAACTTCTATTGTTGGCCCATCATTGAGATTCAGAGTGAAACTTCTGTTTGTTGGTCACATTCCATCCCTGGCTTAATTTAATTCAATCTAGCACAGGCTTTATTTTTTATGGTCCTGAAAAGTTCTGTGTGAAATTATTGTTACTACTGCATACATTTTAGCCCAGAGAACAGGACCACTATGGAACAATATTAAATACTAGTGATGGTAATTCTGATTATATTGAGGAACATACTACCTTCTAGCATTGGCAATTCATCATTCCTCCTTGGCAAACTTTGCTGAACTGGTGGTATTTTCTCAATTTCTCAAACACACTAATCTTTTTTTCCCCAGCTCAGGGCTTTTGCATGCTGCTTCTCCTGCCTAGAGCACTTCCTCCTCTCCCCTCCATTTTTTTCATGACTGGTCTTCCTATTCTGAAAATGTTAGCTTAAATATTATGTGTCCAGAGAAATAGTCCCTGTTTACTGTTTTTAATGTCAGTTCCCTTGGTTCTCTATCTCAGACTAGAGTTTCTTTACTTCATAAAACTTATGACAATTAGAGATTCCTTGTTTACTTGGTTTTGTTAGCTTGCCTCACTAGGTTATAAATAACTGCATGGACATACCTATTTTATTTATTGTTACAGTGCCAGTAGATAAAGTATTATTTATTCAAAGTAATAGAAAACTACTTTTAAAAGTGCTCTGATCTATTTGAAGTTGACATGTGGTCAAGAATCTATTCAACTGTGGTTTATTAAGCTTCTCTCAGGTGCCAGGCTTTGAGTTAGGCCTAGGAATTCCACAAATTAAAAGTCCCTGCACTCAATGAACTTAAAGTCTGTTGAGGAAGGAGACAGTTAAAATACAATTAATTCTTTCATTCAGCAATTCTGTGGAGTGCCTACTGTGCTCCAAGCACTGTGCTATGTGCTGACACAGACACTGTCCTTCTTATAATACTTAGAGTCTAATAAACAATACAGAAAAGTAAATATATAATTACAATTTAGTGAAATAAGTATTATGATAAAATTAAGTTTATAATAATAAGGTTCCATGGAAGACAAATTTTGTTATGTGTGAATGTTGGGGATAGAAGTGCTTTGTAAAGGAAGAGAAAAATTACAAAAAGGCTGTTACATAGTGTATAGTATAGTGGTTAAAAACCTGGAGGAATCATACTTCCTAGTTTAGATTCCCAGTTCTTCCACTTAGCAGTAAGGAGAGGCAGTGGTGAGTGGTATAAGTGGATGGCATGTGCTTTAATCACAATGAAATATCACCTCACACCTGTCAGAATGGCCATCACCAATAAATTAACAAACACCAAGTGTTGGCAAGGATGTGGAAAAAGGGGAACCCTTTGGCACTGTTAGTGGGAATGCAGACTGGTGGAGCCACTGTGAAAAACAGTATGGAGATAACCTCAAAAAATTAAAAATAGAACTGCCTTATGAACCAGTGCTTCCACTTCTGGGGATTTATCTGAAGAAACCTGAAACATTAATTCAAAAGAACATAAGCACCCCTAAGTTCATTGCAGTGTTATTTACAATCACCAAGATATGGAAGCAGCCCAAGTGTCCATCAGTAGATGAGTGGATAAAACAACTATGGGACATTCACACAATGGAATACTAAAATGGAAAAGAAAAAGAAAGTTTTACCCTTTGCGATAGCATGAGTGGACATGGAGAACACTGGGCTAAGTGAAAAAAGCCAGTCGGAGAAAGACAAATACCATGTGATTTCACTCATATGTGGAATCTAATGAACAAACTGAACCAACAAGTCTTTACTGCCTCTGAAAAGTTTTGTTATGTCATCGTATTGTCAGTCTCATTTGTCTCTAGGTATCTTTTGATCCCACTGTTGTTTTTGTTTATTTTTGGCCCAGTCATTTATTAGTAGAATATTGTTTAATCTCCACATATTTGTGTTTTTTCCTCTTCTTCTTTGCCAGTGATTTCTAATTTCGAAGTGTTGTTGTTGGAAAAATATAAGGCTGATACTTTTTAGTTGATTTTCTGTTTGGATAATCTATCCATAGCTGTCATTGGGGTATTTAGGTCACAGCTATGATTGTGTTTTTGTCCGTTTCTCTCTTTAATTCTGTTAGTAGTTGCTTTATGTTTTTTAGTACTCCCTGATTGGGTGCATATATATTGAGAACTGTTATCTCTTCTTGATGTAATGTCCCCTTTATCATTATAAAATGTCCATCTTTGTCTCTTGTTACCCTTTTAATCTGGAAATCTATTTTGTCAGATATTTGGTGTGGCTACACATGCTTTTCTACTCATGCCATTTGCTTGGAAAATCGTTTTCCACTCACTTTGAGTCTGTCTTTGTCTTTGCAGCTGAGATGTTTCTTCTGAAGGCAGCATGTTGGTTGGGTTTTGTTTTTGATTCAACTTGCTACACTGTGCTTTTTTTTATTGGTGAGTTCAGTTCATTTCCATTTAAGGTGATTGTTGATATATGAGGATTTTCTATAGCCATTTTATTTTTTATTTTCTAATATCTCTGTGTCTTCATTGTTTCTTTTCCCTTGTGTTTCTGTCTGTTGTTTTAGTTTAGGGGGTATTCTATATTTTTTTCTTCTGTTTCTTAAGTTAGGTGTCTTAATTTTGGATCTTTTTGTGTGTAGATACCATTAGTTTTAAGCAAAAGGAAGTTACATATATACAGTAGCCCGTTTTGTTCTGAATGTATCTTATCTGCATACCCCTTTGCAAATTTAGACCTTTACCTCTACATATTTTCTGTTTTTGTTTTCACAAGTTATTCTTATGCTGTTAGTTCATTTCCAAATTACAGTAGCTATTGGCTTCTTCCTCTCTCTTCTTTAATATATTTACCTCCTTTAACCATTATGTGATATTTAAGTGTATAGTAAGTACTCTATTCTGAAAAGGGATTATAATATCCTGCTTCTGAAAAATAATATGGAACGCTTCAGAAGTATGTGTGTCATTGTGGGGGCCGTGCTAATATTCTCTCTGTCATTCCAATTTTAGTATATGTGCTGCGGAACAAGCACAGACCTTTTTGAGTTGACTATCAGCTTCTGCCAAACAAGATGTCTCCCTCCTCCTAACAGACTGGAGAATATTCTGTTAATGCCTCCATTTAACTGCCTCTGTTTTTTTAATTTTTATCTCTTCAAAGGCTGAATTATTTTTTTTAAAGGAAAAAACTAATCTGCCTTATACTTTTCTTCCCCTCAACTCCCAGTTCTCTCTTTATAACTATGCCTAATTTGGGTGTCTTAAGATTCACATGCACCTTGAACCTGTGCATTCTTTTTCCTCAAAGGTTACCTTCCTCTAATCTAGTAGAAATTGGGGATGGAGTAGGGAAGTGTTTCTCTTACCTCCCATCCTAATTGTTCACCTAGTGTTATTTCTCAACTAACCCTAGCCATCCCCAATTCTGGGGGGGCTCACTGCTGGTTGTTTTCAAGAATTTCTGTACCTAGTCCCCTCAATAAAATGCTGTTTAGTCTGCATGTGTGGCAGCAGAAGTATTAATGTCTGGCCGGTACACCATTCTCCAGGATTCCATCACACAAGGCTGTCAGGGGATGTAATACTTTATTGAAAGATTTTTCAGTGTGTAAGCCTTTAGTATTTGGAATAGAATAAATCTTTTTTGAATGGATTTGTTCCATGCATTATATGGCATTTAGTGTCCCTGGTCCTAGGGAACTAAAATCTGGTAGTCCACCCAATTATTGTGAAAATCAAACTCCTCCACCAATTCCCAGCTTCCCTAGGGAAGGAGAAATGTCCCAGGTTGAGAACTACTGGATTAGACTCATAAAAGGAAACTATTTAAAAGCAGAAAAGTTTTATAAAATTAAATAACAACTATGTGCTTCCCTATGGTCTAAAGGAAAACTTACAAAGTTGAATGAATCCCTTTAAAGACCTTCCTAGTTTCTGACCTGGCCTTTTTGTCCTCAAGTCTTTGGCTGTGTATAAAACTCTTTCCTCCAGAGAACCACACCACCCTACCAGAAGAGGTTTCAGCCTATTAAGATAGCCACTAGTCTCATGTGTTTATTGAGCATTGAAAATGTGACTAGTCTAAATTAAGATGTATAAATACATTAGTACAAAAAAATATAAAATATTATAAAATTTTAATATTAATACATGTTGAAATTTTTGATATATTGGGTTATTGAAATTAATTTCTGTTTTTTAATGTGGCTATTATAATATTTAAAATTACATATATAGCTTATCTTTTATTTCTAGTGGACAGTACTGATAAATTATGTCTTAGGGGTTCAGTCCTAGGGATTTAGGAAGCTTAAAACTACATTTGCATTCTACGTTACATAAGATAGGGGAAACATCCTCAAAATCAAAGACCTGGGGGGATTCTTATTATTTTTATTTTGGTAAAATATACATAATATAAAATTTACCATTTTAAGCATTTTTAAGTGTATAGCTGTAGCATTAAGTATATTCATATTATTATTCAGTCGTATCCAGAACTTCCCCAATGGAAATTTTGTACCCATTAAACACTAAATCCCTCTACCCTCACTCACTCCAGCACATGGCAACCACCATTGTACTTTCTGTTTTTATGAATTTGACTACTCCAGAAACCTCCTATAAGTGTAATCATACAATATTTCTCCTTTTGTGATTGACTGATGTTACTAAGCAGAATCTCTTCAAGGTTCATCCGTATCAGAGCATGTGTTAGAATTTCCTTTTTAAGGCTGGATAATATTCTATTGTATGTATATGCCAAATTTTGTTTACCCATTCATCTGTAAACACTTGAGTTGCTTCCACGTTTTAGCTATCATGAACAATATTGCTATGAACATGAATATAGAAACATTTGAGCCTTGCTGTACCTTCTTTTGAGCATATTCCCAGAAGTGGAACTGCTGGCTCATATGGTAAATTCTAAGTAATTTTTAGTAGAATCACCATACCATACCATTTTCTACAGTAACTGCCCGTTTTTCATTCCTACCGGCAATGTATAAGGATTCCAGTAGTTTTCACATTCATTCCAAGTTCTAATTTTCTGTTGTTTTTGTTTCCTTGTTTATTTGTTTTTATAATAGCAATTCTGATGAGTGTGAGTGGTATTTCATTGTGGTTTTGACTCTCATTTGCCTAATGTTTAGTGATGTTGAGCATCTTTTCATGTGCTTGTTGGCATTTGTGTATCTTCTTTGGAGTAATATCTATTTAAGTCCTTTGCCCATTGCTTAATCAGATTATTTTGTTGTAGTTGAATTGTAGGAGTACTTTATATATTCTTGATATCAGTTGCTTACCAGATAATATTGTATGCTTTGAAAATATTTTCTTTTATTCCCTGGGTTGCTTTTCACTGTTGAGAGTGTTCTTTAATGCATAAAACCTCTTAATTTTGATGAAAAGTACAATTTATTCTTTCTTTTGTTGCCTGTGCTTTTGGTGGCATATCCAAGTAATTGTTGCCAAATCCATGGAATCTGTTCTTATACGTTTCTTCTAGCTTTTCCATTTAAATATCTGATCCATTTTGAGTTAATTTTGTATATGCTCTAAGATAAGTGTCCAACTTCATTCTTTTGCATGTGGATACCCAATTTTTCCAACATTATTAGCTGAAAAGATTATTTTTTTCCTCATTGAATGGTTTTGGCACCCTTGTGGAAAATCATTTGACCTTGCAAGGGTTTATTTCTGGACTCTATACTCCAGTGGTCTATGCATCTGTCTTTATGCCAGTACTACATTGTTTTGATTATCATAGATTTTAGTAATTTTTAAATCAGGAAGTATGAGGCTTTTGCCATTGTTATTTTTCAATAATGCTTTTGTTATTTGGGGTCCCTTAAGATTACATACAAATTTTAGGATGGATCTTTCTGTTTCTGAAAAAAAAAATTATTGGGATTTTGATAAGAATCGTCACTTTGGGTAGTACTGACATCTTAACAATATTAACTCTGCCAGTCCATTAACATGGGATGTCTTTTCATTTATTTATTTGTGTGTGTGTGTGTGTGTGTGTGTGTGTGTGTGTGTATGTTTATTTCCTCCAGAAATCTGTTTTAGTTTCAGTGTACAAGTCTTTCACCTCCTTGGTTAAGTTTGTTCCTAAATATTTTATTCTTTTTGATGCTATCGTAAATGGAATTCTTTTTAATTGTCTTTCCAGATTGTTTGCTATTAGTGTACAGACACAACTGATTTTTGTGTTGATTTTGTATTCTGCTGAGTTTTTTATTAATTTGAACATTGTTTATGTGGAATCTTCCAGTACTATGTTGAATCAAGTGGTGAAAGTAAGCTTCTTTGTCTTGACATGTGGGGGATTCTTGAAGGAGTTTGTTTGGCAAGGTAGAAATCTTCTCTCCCATCTATGGCACTACGTTACTTCCCACAGGCATTTGACCATTTGAAGATCTATAGCCCTACTGACCAAATGTATTGTTCTCCAAATCTCAGTTATTTAAACTGGAACAATATCCCAACCAGTGGATATCTTTGAAAAGATAGTGAATAGTAACCTATGACACTAAAAATTTTAAAGAATTCCTACCAACCACACCCAATGCCATGCATTCCAAAGAGATCACTTGGAGATTTTTCCACCAGTGAGTTGCAGGCTTGCTTTTTTATTTTTCTAATTGTCCAGAAATAATTATTGAAACACATGTATTTTCCACAGATAAAATCAATTCTTTGAAACAGTTTAAACTGGTTTAAACTAGATAACATATGCTCAGATGCCTAGGACAATCAGAAAACAATGAAATGGGAATGTTAAGAAAAATAGGGAACAGTAAGTATTACTACAGGTGTTTATAGCCATAAGTGGATAAGAGTCCAGGGTTGTAGAGTCTTCCCCATTTTCCAAAGAGGTTGGAAATCAAGGTTTTTATGTAAATTGTCTGGATTTTTAGCACAATTCAGACTTAAATGACAGCCAATTAAAAATTTTTGGTCTAAAAGAAAAATATACCGTATTTTCTTGATTGGCTTATAATTTGCAAGACTGCTTCTTTCACCAATGAATTAGTTCTTCACATTACAGAAAATAAGGTGGCTTTTTAGAAAAGAATTCTTCCACAGCGGGCTTGGGAGATGGGAAATTAGAGAGAGCCTCATTTCAAAGACTTTTCTTTGACCTGGATAAAGTTCTGAAATTACCACTTATAAAACTGTTAAAGTTTTTTTTTTCTTTTTTTGCAAAGAGCTTTTTTAAATTTAAAATGTGTTATTTCCCCCTGACCAGGTGTCTTAGTTGGTTGGAGTGTCATTCCATACGCCAAAATGTTGTGGGTTTGATCCCCAGTCGGGGCACATATGAGAGACGATGATTGATGTTTCTCTAACATCAATGTTTCTCTTTCTTTATCTCTCTCTCTCCTCCTGTTTCCCCCATCTCTCTCCTTCTCTCTCTCTCCTTCCTCTCTCTAAAATCAGTAAACACAAAAAGAAAAAAAAAAAAGTAAAATCAGTAAACATATCCTTGTGTGAGGGTTAAAATTAATAAATAAATAAATAAGATGTGTCGTTTCTAAGTAAATTTTTAAAATATATAATGAATTGTTTTGAAATTGTCTTCTGTGTTGAGATTTTAAAAACTTATTGCCTAATCCTGTTATCTTCTTTATGTTTTAAATATAGAGCTTTTGAAGAGAAAAGAAAAGAACAAGAAGAAAGAGAACACCAAATTAGAGAACAAATACTTCAACAAAGAAAACAGAAGTTTGAAGAAGTTACTGAAAAATTCCAGCGTGCCCATATTCCTCTTTCACAGAGGAGGAGAGCAGGTATCTTAATTTCTAGAACAATATGGGAACAAAAATGAAAGTTATAACCACATTTAACTTGAGTAGACAATAAAATAATAAATTAAGAAACAAAGTAGAAATTTAAACAAAAAAGACTAGTATCCCTTTTAAAGTAATAGGACTTTAACCAAATGAAAAATCGCAATTTAATTTAGGTTTAATTTGGATAATATCTTTTTGGCTGTATCAGTAAATTTTGAATTTTTACAAGTTTGATTCTACTTTATACTGGCTTACAATGTTTTGTTATTTTTAAATTAATCTAATAAGTAACTTAATAAAAGGAAAACATTTTGGTTTAGTAAATCAGTGTCACATTTATTCTTGCACTTATTCACATTTTACTTCAAATTCTTATTTGAGAAACTAGCAAAATAAAAAGAGAGTCTATAGAGTTATATAATCCAACAATCTAAGACCTTGAACCAATTAAAATTTAAATATGATTATGGTTGATTCTTTGGTATCCATCTACATTTTTTTATAACTTAAAATAGTAACAGAGTTAACAATAAATGTCAAAGCTTCAGAAAGAAAAGGAACAGGGACTACCTTTATTTATTCAACAAACATATTTTGTACTAGGCTATACTTAGCCCTGGGCTATGCAGAGATACAGAGAAATCTAATTGTACTCTACCATTAAAGATTTCATAGCTTATTTAGGAGATAGGATTGATATAAACAATTAATGTCAATAAATATAGTGGTGAATATAGTGGTAGCAGAATGTATAAAGTACTGTGAGAACACAGAGTAATGAACACTAAACCTATACAGAAACACCAAGGATGTCATCCCTGGAAAAATAGCTTAATATCAATCTTGAAGAATGAGCATTTTGCCAGGCAAAGAGAAAGAGAAGAAAAAAAACCTTCCTAGACAGAAGGAATAGTTTTTGCAAATAAATTATGTGTCTCTGTATATCTGGGGCATAAGATTGGGCAAAAAGGAAGAAAAGTGGATTTGAGGCTAGAAAAATAAGTTGGAACCAATTCTCAAAGAGCATTGTATGCCATGTAGGAATTCCATCTTTATCCAAAAAGCAATCAACCTAAAGTTTTTAAACTGGAACACAAGCCATTATTGTATCTGTAAGAAATTACTGTCAGCTACTATTACTATTAAAAATAATAATAGCTTAAATATGATAGAGGCTTATTTTTCTCTTGTATAATATGAAATCCTGAGGTAGGCAGTCAAAAGCCAGTTTGATGACTATGCAGTAGTAACCCAGACTTCAGTCCCTCAATTCAGCCATCCTTAGTATGTAGGTTATAGGTTCACCCTCATGGTTACACAGTAGCTGCTGAAGTTCCAGCCAATGTTGTAGGCAAGGAAGAAGGAAGAAATGTAATGGACAAAAGGCTATACCTCTGAGCTACATTTAAATTGTATGTATCTATCTATTTATATCTAATTGACAGCTATATGTGCAAGAAAGACTGAAAAAAATGTTTATGTGGTTATATCACCATCCCAAACAATATAGAATCTGTTGCTAAGGGATAAAGGAAAAATAAGTATTAGGTAGAAAACTGGTGGTCCCTGCTATAATTAGATTTATTTGTTAGAAAGATAATTATAGTTACTACATGGAGGATGGATTGAAGTAGAGACATACTAAAGTAGTAGGATAGTAGGAGATTATTTTAGTATTTAAGGCAAGCGGTGTTAAGCTGCTAAATTAAAGCAGTTCACTAGATATGATGATAAGAGGTAGTATATTCAGGAAATAGAATTCAGTACTAATTAACAGAGCAGTGGAAGAAAGGCTAGGACAGTGTACCTAGTACTTAATACGGAGCCTCACACATTTCTAGCACTCAGTAAATACTTTTTGAATGAATTAATTATTTTGGTGGATGATAATATTAAGTTTACAAGTACAGGAGAATTGCATTAAAAATGTGAAAGATTATTCATTAAATTTTAAGTGCATTAAATTTGAGCCTCCTATGACTCATCCAAATGGGGAAATCAAATCAGCAACTATAAATATTGGCCTGAAATTTAAGAAAAAGATATGGAACAGAAATTATACTTGATAGTCACTAATTAATAGATATATAGTTGGTAAATGAAGCCATAGGAAAGAGAAGCAAAATAGCAGAGCATAGCTCAAAGACTGAAAATAGGGCCTAAAATAAAACATTTAGGCACACTAGTATTTACTGTAGATAGAGCAAGAAAAACGAAAAATTAATTTTTGAGAAGTAGTTTTCAAGAAAGCATGTGGGAATCAACAGCAAATCAAGAATATAATGTATACAAAAGCAAAAGAGAGGGTCGTTTTAGGAAAGAGGATGTGGTTATTTGTGTTAAGTGCCTCAGAGAAGTAGTTGCCATTCATGAATATTATTTGCCCCCAAAAAGGTACTATCAAAGGGTCTTAAGTACAAAAAGTCAAGAGGTTTAGCAAAAACAAATGACATATGCCCTGGCTGGTGTGGCTCAGTGGATTGAGTGCCAGCCTGTTAACCAAAAGGTTGCTGGTTTGATTCCAGGTCACGGTACATGCCTGGGTTGTGGGCCAGGTCCCCTGTTGGGGGCATGCGAGAGGCGAACGATTGTTTCTCTTGCACATTGATGTTCCTCTCCCTCTCTTTCTCCCTCCTTTCCCCTCTTTCTAAAAATAAATAAATATGTATTTTTTAAAAAACAAAAAACAGATGACATACAAATTCACACAATAGAATATTATGCAGCTAAAAAAATAATAATGGGAAAAGTCTCTATGGGCTGATAAAGAACTATTTTTAGCAGAGACAGATTTACCATGAAGATAAGAAAATTTGAGTTTCAGGAGCCCTTACTGTCATGGCCCCTAAATATAATTTTATATTAGTAATTTTATATTTTATTTTCTTATTGAGGACCTCCAAATTGTATAAGTCTTATACTTTAATAACACTTGGATCTGTCCCTGATTTCCAGGACATTTTAAGTATAAAATCAAGGTCCAGATCAGTATACATAATATTCTGTCTTCTGTGTGAGAAGAGGGGAAAACTACAATATGGATTTATATTTGCATGAAGAAACAGTGGAAGAATATATGAATGACCAATGAGAGCAAGATTGCCAAATGTTTATTCAATATCATATTTTTATTTCTGAATATGAATATATTACCTATACAAAATGTTAAATAATTTAAGAAAATTTAGTATGATTTCAGAAAATTCAGTACTATCAGTGAAGAGCAAGAACAAACCTATGTAAGACAACTATTCATCTATTAGTATAGTTTATTTTCAAATTAGGATTTTGAGTTAAACTAAAGATTCACCATGAGTGCATGATAGCTCTCTCTTCCCCTTGCTACAAAGAAGGGCAAAAGATTGAGGGTTCCAATGGGGCCAGAAAATTGCTAGTGATAATATTAGAGTAAAAGAATGAGAAGGATTGGAGCTAGTGGATTAAATGAAATAATAAAGCCCTAATGCATAGTACTCAAAAATGTAGGCTTAAATTGTTAGTGAATGAGAGGCAGTTACTAAGAACTCATAAGATAACATCAACAAGAAATAGTAACCATGGTTGTAAATGGACCTAAGTTAGTTTTTAAGTTCTCTTTGATAGGTGGTAGAAGTTAATAAAAGCAAATATCAGACTATAATATAGCATGACTAGATATTCATTAGCAAAGCATATATAAAACAATTCATCCAACTTGTTCAGTAAGCTCAAGGAAGTCCTGGTTCTCTGTCCTTTTAGGTTCTCTACACCTTAAATGAAAGGTCCACTCAGGCATACACAATCACATTCCAGAGACAGAATTCTGTGCCTTCTTATATTGGACAATCAGAAATGTTCCTATATTAATGGCTGAACACCAGACTAGTTAGAGATCAAACCTCAGATGCCATTCCTAAGCGTAAAAAGTATAGACCTTCCTAAATTTTTTGTTCATGCAAGGGTTTTGAGTGATTAAAATATGTTTAGGCAAATCCACTTGTTTTGAATACCTTTAATAATTTCAACAAAGTCTATACTTAATATTCACTGGACTACTCAACAGGCTATTATGTTCACCAATAAAAACCCATTTTTGACATTGAGTGTGCTAATTAGAAAACAGTCCAAATCTATAGCTTGATAGTATCTGCCTCAAGAGGATTGATCCTTTATGATTAGAATATCCAGCAAAACCGCCCCATAATTGTGTATTGCTCACTAGTAAATTATGCTGTTACACCTTGATTAGGGAAATGAACTATCTCTAGAGTTCACTTTTGAAGTAACCCACACACAATAATATACTGGATTCACTGAAACAGTTCAGGGTAGATAACAAACATTTTCATGGGTTTTTTAAATTTTTTATATTTTATTGATTGTGCTATTACAGTTTTCCAAATTCTCCCCCTTTGTCCCCCCCACCCAATACCCCCCACTCCCTCTGACAATCCCCACATCATTGTTCCTGTCCATGGGTCCTGTGTATAAGTTTTTTGGCTACTCCATTTCCTATACTGTACTTCACATCCCTCCCCTGGCTGGTTTGGCTCAGTGGATTGAGCGTCGGCCTGCGAGCTGTGTCGCTGGTTCGATCTTCCAGTCAGGGCACATCAGAGAAGAAAAACTCTGACTCCAAAAAACCTTCGCTGCCTTGCGGCATACCACTTCAGGGGAAAGGCTAAGGGAGTAAACCCTGACAGAAAATCCAGAGCCGGAGTCCCTAAGGCGGTTCGACGTTGTAGTCAACACCGGCAACTCCTGCGGCGCACCTGAAGCCAAGCTGTATTGACTCCGTCTTTCCCTTGGACCCTTCAGCTGCGAAGAGAGGGGGGTCTGCTGCATGGGCAACAGCAGACCCTCCATATCACCCTGCCCAGGCTCTGTAGCTTCAGCTTCACTGGAGAGGACACTCCAGCGTCATCACAAGATGTCGATTCAACACGGGAGGAGACAGATACCGTGTCACTCCCGAGTTGGACGGCACAGCCATTCTCGGTGGTGCAGATAGACTCTTAAGAAGCTACACCATCGTCTCTCGAGACGGACGGCTGCCGACGACGACTTCACATCCCCATGGCAATTCTGTAACTACCTATCAGTACTTCTTAATCCCCTCACCACTTCACCTATTCTCCACACCCACTTTCTATCTGGCAACCATGGAAACACTCTCCATACCCTTGATTGTGTCTCTGTTCTTCTTATTTAGTTTGTTTTTTAGATTCAATTGTTGACAGGTATATATATATTTATTGCCATTTTATTGTTCACAGTTTTGATCTTCTTTTCTTAAATAAGTCCCTTGAACATTTCCTATAAGAATGGTTTGGTCATGATGAACTCCTTTAGTTTTTTTCTTGTCTGGGAAGCTCTTTATCTGCCCTTTGATTCTAAATTATATCTTGGCTGGGTAGAGCAATCTTGGCTATAAGGTCCTTGCTTTTCATGATTTTAAATATTTCTTGCCAGCCCCTTCTAGCCTGCAAAGTTTCTTTTGAGAAATCAGCTTACAGTCTTCTGGGAACGCCTTTGTAGGTAATTATCTGCTTTTCTCTTGCTGCTTTGAAGGTTCTTTATCTTTAACGTTTGGCATTTTAATTGTGAGTTGTCTGTCTTGGAGTGGGCCTCTTAGCATTCATCTTGTTTGGGACTCTCTGTGCTTCCTGGAATTAAATGTCTAGTTCCTTCATCTAGTTAGGGAGATTTTCTTACATTATTTTTAAAATAGATTTCCAATTTCTTGCTCTTTCTCTTCTCCTTCTGGCACCCCTATGATGCAAATGTTGGAATGCTTGAAGTTGTCCTAGAGGCTGCTTATACTGTCCTCTTTTAGGTTTTTTTTGGATTCTTTTTGTTGTTGTTGTTCTGATTGGTTGTTTGTTGCTTCTTTATGTTCCAAATCATTGATTTGATTCTCAGTTTTATTCACTTTACTGTTGTTTCCCTGTAAATTATTCTTTATTTCAATTAGTGTATCCTTTGTTTCTGACTGGATCTTTTTATGCTCTTGAGGTACTCACTAAGTTCCTTGAGCATCCTTATAACCACTGTTTTGAACTCTTCCTCTGATAGGTTGCTTGTCTTTGTTTTATTTAATTCCTTTTCTGGAGTTTTGATCTTTTCTTTCATTTGGGCCATGTTTCTTTGTTTCTTCATTTTGGCAGTATCCCTGTGTTTCTTTCCATCTATCAAATAGAGCTGCTATGACTCCCTGCCTTAATAACATGGCCTAATATAGTAAGTGACCTGTAGAGTCCAGTGGCACAGCCTCCCCTATCACCCAAGCTGGGTACTTGAGGTGCACCCTTTATATGGGCTGAGTATACCCTCCTCTTGTAGTTGAGCCTTGGTTGCTGTTGGCAGGTCAATGGGAGGGATTTATCCAGGCCGGTCAGTTGCAAGGATTGGCTGTGATGACTGACCACCAACCTTCATTCTCCGTGGAGATCAGCTGTGAAGGAGCAGGATGGTGGTGCTCCAACATTGTCTGTAGCTGGCACAGGCCATGGAGTTTCCCAGGTTGTGCAGGCCAAGGTAAGCCCCCACCTGTGTTTTGACTGGGGCCACCCTGCCTGAACTATAGAGCAATGTGAAATGTCTACTCCTTGTTCTGGATTTGGAAGTTGCCAGATGAAGCCAAGATTGAATCTAGGCTGGCTACTCCTAGTGCTATACCTGGGGCCACTTAGCAAGGGGGAGGGGGAGGGGGCTGGGGGCTCACTGTTGCTTATTTAAAAGGAGTTAGGAAGTTGTGAAGCTTAAGCCAAGACCAGCCATTCATATTGAAAAGCTACTGTTAAAAGCTGTAAATTGGATGAGACAGAGCCTCAGGGATCTCCAGGGCAGGGCAAACAGTGTTAGCCAGTTTGATGGAGTCTCAGACATGGCACCTGCTGGTTCTGTGGCTCTTCCTGCCTTTCTGTCTGGGAGAAAGCTGTCCACCAGCTCTTGCCTTGATGCCAGACTCATCAGTTCCTCCCTGTAGGCCATGGGTACCTTACAAGCTGCTACCTTGGTGCTAGAGTTCAGAGGGAGTGAACCTGAGGAAGTTCATGTGTAGGTCTTTAAGAGGAACTGCTTGGAACTCCAGAAGTTTCTTCCACCAAGTTAATACCTGCTGGGTTTTGCAGCCAGGAGTTATGGGGACTTATATTCCTGGCACTCATACCCTGGGCTGGGGGGGCCTCGTGTGAGGCTGGGCCTTCTTACTCCCAAGATATCTCTCCCAGACTTTTATACACCACACACATACATCCATTCTGCATTTCCCCTCTTCTCCTACCAGACTGGATGGATGGGGTTTCTTTAATTCTGTAGTTGTCAGACTTCCATTCAACTTGATTTCTGCCTCTTCTGAGTGATGGTTGTTCTATAATTTAATTTTAATTTTGATGTGGTTGTGCAAGGAGGCAAGCTGTGTTTACCTATGCCACCATCTTAACCAGAAGTCTGTAATAGGGGGGTTTTAAAGGAGAAAGGAGGAAAGATAGCTTGGAGGTATCAGGCCTTGAATTATGAGTAGTATGTAATCGGAGGAAAATCATGTCTCCACATCAGAGGGCTTCAGGAGAAACAATATCCTTAAAAGACATCTGTGTTTCAACTCAAACAAGAAGAGAGAGGTGCAAAGTAGTATGTGGATGAACGTGTATATAATGAATGACTTTGAACAAATCACTTTCCTTTTATATGCCCCCGTTTCCTCAGTTGCAAAATGGAGATTCAAATAGCATCTGCCTCATAGGCCATAGTGAGTATTAAATTAGACAATACTTAGAAAGTTCTTAAATATAATGTCTCTAACAGTAACTGCTCAATACATATTAGTTGGTGCTTTCATAGCTTTCACTTTTCTTCATAAGAATATTTATAAATTTGTCAGAAATTCATGGAACTCTGAGATGAAATACAATGAGTTTGCATGCCAGAACAAAGAATCTGGACATTTCTCAAAGTTTCTTTTTTTCCAGATAAATATTCTTAAAATTGGTGATAAGAATTTTGAAGTAACAATTTCTCTTTGGGGATTAGATGTCTAAATTTAAACTATTTAGACTATTCTAAAAAATATTTTCTTTTTACCAATGTCTTAAAGTAGTAATTTACCACTGACCAATTGAATTATATATAAAGTGCTCATTGAAGTTGAAGTGATTCTGTACTATTTGATCTTTCTTTATTATTCCCTTAGTTTTTCACAAACCAGTGCCTCCATTAGAAGAGGCCCTCAAACAAATTCAAGAATCCAACTTAAAATCAAAAGTGAACTTTTCTTCTTCCCATAGACCAACAGTAAACCGGAGGTAAGTAATTTATGATTATGTGTAATTATTAGTAGCTTTTTAATTGCTGAGTTTGTAGGCTTTTTCATCAGTTACTCCTTACTCCTGTTTTAGTTACTATTTTACTTTTTACAGATTAAATTCAGCTAGAGTAGAATAAAAATTGCTTCAAGAATAAGGCAAAATTTCAACCTCTTTTCTTCAGTATTACAATGCTGCTTATATTGAATATCTATGGAAACTATCATCAAAACCATTTTGAAATATTTATATTGTTATTCATTTTTACCAAGATAAAAAATTGTGTTGAATTGTAGTGATACAATTTTAAGTCAATGGAGTAACTCTATGTTAGAAATGGGTTTTTTCCACTGAAAGTCTTCTCTTGGTATCTTGAAAAGGCTACAGTGTCTCCAGCTTCCTCTTCAGATTAGCTAAATGAGTCATGTAGAAGCAGTAGGATGGACATAACAACTACAGAGTACACTCTGACTTCCTGTATTTTCCATTTATTTACTATAAATGTTTATTGATACTACTACATGCATAGCACTAGACTGAGCATTAGAAAGGGGATATGGAGAAGTTGGAGGCAGCCGTCCGTCTCGAGAGACGATGGTGTAGCTTCTTAAGAGTCTATCTGCACCGCCGAGAATGGCTGTGCAGTCTGACTCGGGAGTGACACGGTATCTGTCTCCTCCCATGTTGAATCGACATCTTGCGATGACGCTGGAGTGTCCTCTCCAGTGAAGCTGAAGCTACAGAGCCTGGGCAGGGTGATATGGAGGGTCTGCTGTTGCCCATGCAGCAGACCCCCCCTCTCTTCGCAGCTGAAGGGTCCAAGGGAAAGACGGAGTCAATACAGCTTGGCTTCAGGTGCGCTGCAGGAGTTGCCGGTGTTGACTACAACGTCAAACCGCCTTAGGGACTCCGGCTCCGGATTTTCTGTCGGGGTTTACTCCCTTAGCCTTTCCCCTGAAGAGGTATGCCGCAAGGCAGCGGAGGTTTTTTGGAATCAGAGTTTTCCTTCTCTGATGTGCCCTGACTGGAAGATCGAACCAGCGACACTTAGCTCGCAGGCCGACGCTCAATCCACTGAGCCAAACCAGCCAGGGCTATATGGAGAAGTATAACTCTGTAAAATACAATACCTATTATATGATCTAGAGGGAAAGTGAGAAAATGCTTCAGAAATATAGAATAGTATTTAATATTTATTTATATAAAAACAGCTATAATTCAGATATAAATTATGTTAATATTTTACCTTTACATGTTATTTACTAAAGTACGTACATTTTTAGAATACCTGTGGCCAATAGTTACTTTGGTCAGAGTTAAGAAAAATTAAATTCATCCTTTCAGTCTTCATTATAGTTCAGGAAAGATCTCATGGAATAGGAGGAGACTATTCAGCAAAACTTTGAAGAAAACAGGAGTTAATCATGAAGCAAGTGGGTAGGTGGCATTGCAGACAGAGGGATGAGCATGTGCAAAGGCCAAGAGTAATAGAAGGAAAGATGTGTTCTAGGAGTAAGAGTATGGCTGGATGATAGAGTTCAAAATACCAATAGCTTGGCTAGATATGAGATTGGTGAGGTAAATACATCTGTTTACTTAGAGGTATAATCTTCATCCTGAGAGTTTAAGAGATGCCAATGTAATATTTTAAGCCAATGGGTGATAAGATCATCTTTTCTTTCTTAACATATCATTCCAATTTATTGTGAACATGTGTGGATAATAGATTGAAGAGAACAAAATAAGCTATTTCATCATATGTAATTAAAATTATATGGGATATGGGTCTTGAGCTAAATAGAAAACCTAAGCTTAAGATATTTGAAACTAATACAATATATGAGATCAACCATGAGAATTATGTGATGTGATGACAAGACTAGGATAGAACACTGAACAAGAGCAACATTTAAGAAGTAAAAAAAAATTTTTTTAAAGATAAGCCTGCAAATAGGAATAGAATGGTTAATATAGGACTTGAAGAAGGTGGTATCATGGAAACTAAAGAAGGGTAGAGTTTCATGGGGGGAGGGGGTACAATTTATAGAGATCAAATGACTTCTAGGGAGACAATAATAATGTTATATCCAGCAGGATCCTGGCAGGAAACAAGTAGCCCAATTAAAAGGGGTAACTAAAAAGAGGTTAATAAAAGGACTGGGAAGACAACTAAGGTTGGTGAAGTACTGCTAGAACTGACAACAAAGTCAGTATTACCACCACAGACCTGAAATGAGAAGATCCGTATCTATAGAAGAGGGCTGCCAGACAAGATCTGTGGTCCTAGGTAAAGAAACATTCCCACTGCTAAACCAAGCCCTGCAGAGAGGAAGCCAGAGGAATAATTATCAAAACCCTCTTTTTTCTCTCACTCTCCCATTTCTTGCTAATGCCTTCCTTTAACCAAACTCAGCCATAAAATAAAAACCCAGGGATCATTCAATCTCTCCTTAGCAGAGACAAATGGGGAAGTGAAACTGTAAGGGCAAAGAGAGAAGATCCAGCATAAAAGCAATGTGTCACTATACTCCACAACAAAAAAGTCACTCTGGCAACTTTTGTGAGAGCAACATTATTGGAGGAATGGGGACAGAATAGAAATTACAATGAGTTGCAAAGAAATAGAGCAAGAAAGTAAAAATAACAAGTATAGCTTGGCTGTGAAATGAAAAGAGTGATCAAAAAAAAAAAAAAAAAAAAAGCCAGACAGAATAGAAATGTGAATAAGGTATGGTTCAATCTCCAAGAAAGTTTTGCAGTTAAATTATAATATTGTGTAATGATAGTTAATTATAATACACATGTAATACCTGTAAAGGGGGCTGCTTTAGAAACATTAGCATAAAGATAAAGAAGTATAAAATTTAAAGTTGGGAAGAAGAATTAAAGGAGGAATATGAATTGTCTAATAAGGAAGCATATGTTGAGACTTCCTGCCAAGATGGAGGTGTAAATGAGCATACTGCATCTCCTCACAACTAAGAAGGAATTTACAACCACTTCAAAACTGGAAGAAAAAAGAATCTAGAAAGTCGAAATCGCAGAGAGGTTCAGCAAAGAAATAAAGAGGAAACAATCAGCCAGAAAGGTAGGAGGGGTGGAGCTGTGACAGAGAGAAAGAGGAGCGGAACAGCGGATCCAGGGGTGGTGGTTGGCAGGCAGCACAGCCAGGGACAGCAGCAACGGGTAGGAGGCGGGCCGGTAGCACAGCTAGCAGTACAGCAACTGTAGCCATGGTGAAAAAACCCAGTCATATCATTTAAACCCAAGAAGCAATCCCAACCCCAAACCAGATGGATCCCAATCCCAGATCAGATGGCAGGGCTTGAGGTTCCAGCACCGGGGAAAGTGGAGCTTCATTGCTTCTGACTGTGAAGGCCAGTGGGGGTTGGGGCAGAGGAAGAGGCTCTCAGTCTCGAAAAGGAGGCAGCTTGCTTAGTACAGGAAGGGAGAGAAGCACCTGGAAAAGCAGCAGCAACCGGCACTGTTCCCTCTCAGACCCTCCCCCACATACAGTGCCAAAACATGGTGAAACAGGCATCAGCACTAATGAAAACCTAAGATTCCACCCCTATAACGTAACAGGTGTGATAGCCCTACCCAAATTACAGAGACAAACACAGAAAGCTGTCAAGAAGAGTAGACAGAGAAGTACAGCCCAGAAGCAGGGACAGATCAAGGTCCCAGGGACACAACTAAGCAATGAGCAGATAGTGCACCTAACAGATGAGGAGATAGTGAACTTAACAGATATACAGTTTAAGACATTGGTGATAAAGATGCTCACAGACTTGACAAAAATTAAACAGGACGGGGAAAGAATGAAGGCCATCCGGGCTGAAATAAAGGAAAATCCACACAAAACAAGTGGTTAAGGAAAGGAAACCAGGGTTCAAATCAACCAATTGGAACACAAAGAAGAAACAAACAGTCAACTGGTACAGAAGGAGGAAATGAGAATTGAAAAAAACAAGGAGAAGCTTAGAAACTTCTGGGATAGCTTTAAACGTGCCAACATCTGAATCATAGAGTTGCCAGAAAATGAAGAGGGAGAGCAAGAAATTGAAAAATTATGTGAAAAAATAACGAAGGAAAACTTCCCTCATTTGGGGAAGGAAATGGACATATGGGTCCAGGAAGCACAGAGAGTCCCAAACAAACTAGACCCAGGAAGGAACACACCAAGACACATCATAATCAAAACGACAAAGGTTAAGGATAAAGAGAGAATCTTAAAAGTAGCAAGAGAGAAAAGGAGAATTACCTACAAAGGGTTACCTATAAGACTGTCAGCTGATTTCTCAAAAGAAACTTTGCAGGCAAAAAGGGACTGGCAGGAAATGTTTGCAGTGATGAGAGGCAGAAACTTACAACCTAGATTACTCTATCCAGCAAACCTATCATTTAGAATGGAAGGGCAGAGAAAGTACTTCTCAAACAAGGTAAAGCTAAAGGAGTTCATCATCACCAAGCTATTATTATATGAAATGTTAAAGGGACTTATTTAAGAAAAAGAAAATCAAAACTATGAACATTAAAGTGAAAACAGAATCACAACTATCAACAATAGAAGCTAGGGAATGGAAACAAAGGTAAACTAAGTAGACAACCAGAGTGGGAACAGAATCATAGTTATGGAGAGCATGTGGGGGGAGGTCAGCAGTGAGAGGTAAGTGGGTAGAGGGAGGGAAATGGTGCAGGAATTAAGAAGCATAGTAAGAGAATGCAGAATGGACAGGGGGATGTTGAGAAGAGCTTTATGCATGACCCATGGGCATGGACTAAGTGGTGGTGGAGGGACTGCTGGAGGGAGGAGGGTTGCTGGGTGGAGGGGAGCAAAGGGAAAAGAAATTGGGATAACTGTAACAGCATAATCAATAAAACATACAATAAAAAATTAAAATTAAAAAAAAGCATATGTTGAGTTTAGGCATGTTTAGGTCTGTAGTGTTGTAAAAGGCACAGACCCCTAAGGAAGTAGAACTTGTTCAGAGTGGAAGGACTATAAGATACGTTGCTGATAGGACAGGAAATAATGTAGGATAAAGACTGGAATTAGACTTGAAATGCTTGTGTGTCTAGCTATAAAGCTTGAACTTTATCTTATAACTAATAGAGAATCTGGAGATTTTTAAGCAGGGAGTGTTATAAGACTATTATTTTAGAAAGATAATTGGTGTGAATGTTGGAGAATGAAAAGAATGGAGAGGAATTGGAGGCAAGAAGATCAGAAAAAATAGTGGGATAATCCAAGGGAGAGGTTATTACTGGTTAAACTAGAATAGTACTATTTTGTGTAGTGAACAAAGGACATCTGATAAAGAATAAAAATATTTTGAATAGTTAGAAGAAAAGGATGAGAAATAAGAAAGAATGAAAATGCCTTTTACAATGCCAGAGAGGTAACATAAAGAAATAAGAATTTTAAAATGTTTATCAAGTGGAAGTATAAGAATTGAGTATAAAGAGAATAGTGGCATAAAAATCAGAAGGATCCAACTCTGAATTTAAAAGGACTAATGTTAAAAGGGTTATAGTGAAGTAGAAAAGAAAAACAAAAAGAAAGAATAGATTATGACTTTGATATATGATGGAAAAAATAAAATTGAAAAAGCAAAAAACAAAACAAAAAATAAAGAACCTGGAATGTTGATTGCAGGAATTTGATGACTTTAAAAGTAAAAAGGAACATAATGAAAAAGAACAGGTTTGGTAAGATATTGTTAAGTTTTATTTGAGCCTTCTGAATTGAGATAAACATCTAAGTAGAAACGTATAAAAACAATTTGACCTGAGATGAAATGAGAGGTCAAGGCTATAGAAACAGATTTGAAAGCCAAGATTATATATGTTGTTGCTTAACTTTTATATGTACTTATATCTCCCCAACCAGACTGTAATATTTCTGAGGACAGTAGCTAAATCTTATACCTATAGTGCTTAGCATGTTGGAGATAGTTGATAAATACTTTGGAGAAAAATTACTGACATAAGTGAACACTTCTCTGAAGGTATAAACTTGACCTGAACTTTAACAGATTAAGAGGATATTCATCAGAAACAAACACTGAGAACTCCAGACAGGAAGTAAGTAGTATGTAAAAAGGCAGTAAGGCATGAAAGGACTTGTTGTGTTAAGGTGGATGAAAGTAGTTCAATATGGATAGCAGGTACTTTGAGAAGACAGGTTGGCTGAAAAGAAAGATATGAGTCAAATTATAAACAGCCTTATTATAGAGTTTGTCCTAAAACAGTTACTGAAAATTTTGAAGCAAGCATACATTTATATTTTAGAAATATTGCCAGAATGAGAAAGAGTAGGTAGGGTAAGACTAAAAAGTGGGAAAAATCAGATAAAGTGGTACTTTATGAACACAAACGATGACTTCTTGAGAGCTATTAGGAGGTTGAATCAATATGGTTTGATAACTGATGAAGGACTGTAAGGTGACTGAGAAGAGTCAAGGATGACTCTGGAGATTAGGTATGGTTAATTAATAAGTAATGAAACCATTTATCAAAATGAGGGCTATTAGAGAAGAAGCTGTTTAAAGGAGGGAGTAACTGGAAGAAAATAGTAAATTTGGGTTTGAGGCACTTACAGGATATTCCATAATCAGTTTCTCATGGCACAAAATCTGGGCCATAAATATAGATATGATAGTTAGTTGCCTATTAATAGATGAATCTAAAGCCATAGTTCATTAGCCACCAGTGGTAATCTTGAGTTCAGCTAAACAAACTCCCATGACTACAATAAGCAGGGTTTGACTTCAAACAGAGGACAGAAAAAAACCTCATGTCAGCACTCAACATTCTTCAATAGGGGGACTCTTCGTGGCAGGCTACAAAGCAGTCAAGAGCTAGTTTTGTTTTGTTTTTTTTTCTTTAGATTATTATTTTATTTTTCAATTACAATTGACATTATATTAGTTTCAGGTGTACACCCCATTGATTAGACATTACATAACTTACTAAGTGATCATCTCAATAAATCTTGCACCCATCTGACACCATACACAATTATTAGGATATTATTGACTATATTCCCTATACTGTACTTGACATTTCATGACTATTCTGAAACTACCAATTTGTACTTCTTAATCCTTTTACCTTTATCACTCATCCCCTAACCCCCTCCCATCTGGCAACTCTCAAAATGTTCTCTGTATCTATGAGTCTGTTTCTATTCTGCTTATTCACTTATTTTCTTTTTTAGACTTGATTATTAATAGTTATGTATTTATTGCCATTTGTTGTTCATGTTTTTTATCTTTTATTTTTTCTTCTTCTTAAAGAAGATCCTTTAACATTTCATATAATAGTGGTTGGGTGGTGATGAACTCTTTTATCTTTTTCTTGTCTGGAAAACTCTTTATTTGTCCTTCAATTCTAAATGGTAATCTTGGTTGTAGGTCCTTGCTTTTCATCACTTTGGATATTTCTTGCCAGTCCCTTCTGGCCTGCAAAATTTCTTTTGAGAAATCAGCTGACAGTTTTATGGGAACTAACTGCCTTTCTCTTGCTACTTCTAAGATTCTTTCTCTGTCCTTAACCTTTGGCATTTTAATCTTATGTGTCTTGGTGTGGGCCTTTTTGGGTTCATATTGTTTGGGACTCTGGTGGGAACTCCCCTGTAGGTAACCACTAACTTCTTTTCTCCTGTTGCTTTTAAGATTCTCTCTTTATCTTTAACCTTTGGCATTTTAATTATGATGTGTCTTAGAGTAGGCCTTGTTGCATCCATTTTGTTTGGGACTCTCTGTGCTTCCTGGACTAGCATGTCTATTTCCTTCACCAAATTAGGGAAATTTTATTTCATTATTTTTTCAAATAGATTTTCATTTTTTTTGCTCTTTCTCTTCTCCTGGCATCCCATGATGCGAATGTTGGAACGCTTGAAGTTGTCCCAGAGGTTGCTTACGCTACCCTCATTTTTTTGGATTCAGTTTTCTTCTATTTTTAAAACTGTATTTTATTGATTGAGCGTCGGCCTGCGAGCTAAGTGTCGCTGGTTCGATCTTCCAGTCAGGGCACATCAGAGAAGGAAAACTCTGATTCCAAAAAACCTCCGCTGCCTTGCGGCATACCTCTTCAGGGGAAAGGCTAAGGGAGTAAACCCCGACAGAAAATCCGGAGCCGGAGTCCCTAAGGCGGTTTGACGTTGTAGTCAACACCGGCAACTCCTGCGGCGCACCTGAAGCCAAGCTGTATTGACTCCGTCTTTCCCTTGGATCCTTCAGCTGCGAAGGGAGGGGGGGTCTGCTGCATGGGCAACAGCAGACCGTCCATATCACCCTGCCCAGGCTCTGTAGCTTCAGCTCCACTGGAGAGGACACTCCAGCGTCATCGCAAGATGTCGATTTAACACGGGAGGAGACAGATACCGTGTCACTCCCGAGTTGGACTGCACAACCATTCTCGGCGGTGCAGATAGACTCTTAAGAAGCTACACCATCATCTCTCGAGACGGACGGCTGCCGATTGTTTGGGACTCTTCACTTCTTGGATTTGTATGTCTATTTCCTTCACCAAGTTAGGGAACATTTTTGTCATTATTTTTTTCAAATAGGTTTTCAATTTCTTTCTCTCTCTCTTCCCTTCCAGCACCCCAGTGATGGGAATGTTGGTAGACTTGAGGTTGTCCCAGAGGCTCATTAAACTATCCTGGGATTCTTTTTTCTTTTTGCTGTTTTGATTGGGAGTTTTCTACTTCCTTATTTTCCAGATCTCTGATTTGATCCTCTGTTTCATTTACCCCACTGTTGATTCCCTCTAATGTATTCTTCATTTCTGACTGGTTCTTTTTTATGTGTTTCTGTCTCTGTTTTTATGTTTTCTATCTCTTTGTTGAAGTTCTCATTAACTTTGTCTACTCTTCCTCTAAGTTTATTGAGCATTCTTAGAACCAGTGTTTTAAAGTCTGCATCTAGTAGATTGCTTGTCTCCATTTTGTTTAGTTCTTTTTCTGGAGTTTTTCACTTGGGACATGTTTCTTTGTCTCTTCCTTTTGGCCATCCCCCTGTGCTTGTTTCTATGTATTGGGTAGAGCTGCTATATCTTCCAGGCTTGGTAGAGTGGCCTAATGTAGTAGGTGTTCTGTAGGGTCGAGTGGCACAGCCTCACGAGTCACCCAAGCTGGTATTCAAGGTGCAACCCCATGTGGGCTGTGTACACCCTCCTTTTGTAATTGAGAGTTGGTTGTTGTTAGCATATCAATAGAAGGGATTTACCCCCAGGATGATCAGGTGCAAGGACAGGCTGCAACACCAACCTCCAACCACCATTAAGAATCAGCACTGCTGGGGCCCACTCCACAGAGCAGGAGTAACTTCAGCAGGGCTCTGGTTCCCCGAGTTTACCCCTTGAGTGTGTCGTTTCTTGGGGTTGTTGGGTGGTGGTACTTTGATATGGTCTGAAGCTGTCCACTGGGTGTGCTGGCTCTGGGGCTCCCCAGGATGTGCAGGCCAAGGTCAGCTGCCACCTTTGTTCTGCCTAGGGCTACCTGGGTTGAGCTACAAAGCTACTTGTGCTGTACTTGGAAGTGCCCAGGCAAGGCCAAGCTGTGAACCAAGGCCAGCTTCTTCTAGTGCCAGGCCTGGGACCACTTAAGGAGTGCTTGTTTGAGAGATTTTAGGAAAATCTGAAACATAAGTCAAGACAGGCCATTACAGCTCTATGGCAAAACTACTGGAAACAGCTTGGCCCTGACTGGTATAGCTCAGTGAGTTGAGCGTCATCCTGCAGACTGAAAGGTCACTGGTTCAATTCCCAGTCAGAGCATGAGCCAGGGTTGTATCCCAGGTCCCCCAGTTGGGGATGTGCAAGAGGCAACCGATTGATGTTTCTCTCACACATGAATGTTTTCTCCCTCTCTCCTTCCTTTCCCCTCTCTCCAAAAAATAAGTAAACAAAATCTTTAAGAAAAAAAAAAAAAAGAAAGAAAGAAAAAGAAAAGAAAAAAGGAAAGAAAGAACCAGCTTGGATGGGACCAAAAGTTAGTGGGGCAGAACCTCAGGGAATCACCCAGGTGGGGCAAACAGTGTGAGCCAGGTTGACGGAATCTCAGATATGGCACCTGCCTGCCAGCTCTGTGGGGGGAGGGCTCAGCAAAGAAACAATGGCCTCCACCAGCCCAGCTCTCACCCTGATGGCAGACAATCTCTGTATGCCCCTGGTACTTTTCAAGCTGCTGCCCCAGTGCTGGAGCTCAGAGGAAGTGAGTCCCGATTTGGGCACTTTAAGAACAGCTGCTTGGAACTCCAGCCACCCTTCATTTCCCTCAGCCTCAATTTCCACTAGTTTTTACAGCCAGAAATTATGGGGACTTCTCTTCCTGGCACTGGAACCCTGGGGTGGGCAGCCTGTTGTGGGGCTGGGACTTTTCACTCCTCAGGGGGATCTCTGAATTCTTATTTGCCACACATGGGCATGGAATTAGCCCGTTCTGTGTCTCTACTCCTCCTACCAGTCTGATGTGGCTTCTTCTTAAAATCCCTAGTTGTAGGACTTCCATTCCATTCAGGTGGTTCTGAATGATGGTTGTTCTGTAGTTGTGGGAGGAGATGAGTACTGCATTTACCTGTGCTGCCATTTTGACTGGATGTCTCAAAAGAGTTATTCTTTACTATGCCCTTCTCATCACAAAGGACAGCTCAACTGTAAGGAAAAGAGATCACAATGTGTGGGCACATAGCCACTCTGGGTTAGAAATCCCATATTTCAAACTAAACCAATATTTCTTGTAATGACTCCATATAAATAGCTTCCAGGTCCATGCAAGAGTTATAAGAACTACCACTCTCAGAGAAATCCAAAGCTATAGCTTCCTACCAGATCTGTGGTTTACTAATAGTCCTCTCAGTCCAGATGCAGTTTACCAATGAAGGATCATTTTTAACATAATCTATGTGCCTTAAGATACAGTTTAAATCCTACTAATAATCCAGGGGAACAGATTTTGTTAACTCTACTCACAGACAGATATAGATAAGATCACATAGACAGTATAAATAAGATTACACAGAAAGTATATATGAATACATAGGCAAAGAAGAGGGCCACATATCTCTCAAAAATTCTAGCTTATAAAGGACAAGCAAAGAAAGACCCTGAGAAGGAGCAACCAGAGAAGTAGGAAAATAATCAGAAAAGCATGATAATATGAAAACAAAGGGAATTAAAGTCAGGAAAGATAGCAGTCAAAAGTAGCTATTTTTGCAATTATTAGGTTAGTTAATCATTAGCAAAATCAGTACATTGAAGTGGTAGAGATAGAAGCTAGATAGCAGTGTGTTAAGGAACACATAAAAAGTTGAGGCAGCAAAGGCAATATACTTATAGAGCACTTATGGAAAAACTTCTCTAAAAGGGAATATGGCAGACAATTAAAGGGGGTTTTTAGGGTCCAGGGGAAAGTTAGACTGATAAAAACTCGAAACTATTTAGTGTAGAAGTAATGTGCATTTTTGTCTACAGTTTTTTCACTCTTAGGTTTCTTTTTCTGTGTATCAGTTGTTATCCTTTGTGTTATTGGATATTTTTAATAAAAGCTCTTTGTACTGTGAATGAAAGGATAGAATTTTTTGCTTAACAGTGTACAGTTTCTTAAAGTCTTAGAAGAGGTATAATATCAGAACAACTTTGATTTCCCTGTAGCAAATAAACATATAGTTATCATTACACCAAATTTGTACTAGAACCATTAAATAACATATATCATCTTTGTTTTATGATAAATTATCTCCATTCTAAATTAGAATATATAGTTTTCATATTATTATTGTAATATATCCTATTGTAATAAACTGTTATGACTGACTTCATGATATCTCTATATACACACATATACACATATAAATATTATCAGCAATATTTGGAAAACAACATATGTATACAATTTGTAGAGAAAACACTATGGTTTGCTTATTTAAAAGTTCAACTTTCTTCACAGACAACTAGCAATATTAAATAATTGTGAAAATGCTTGTAAATTATAAAATGCTATACAAATACGAGATATTGAAATATTAATGATCAGGAGTAAGGTTAATAGAAATATATGTACTATTTATCACAAATATAATTAAGCTGCAAATATTGATGAGCTGTTGTTACATTAAAAATATTTTTTCTTAAGAATATAAACCTAAAATTCACTGAGAAATAAAGTACAGTCATGCACCAGTTAATGACCAAGATGCATTCTGAGAAATGTGTAGTTAGGCTATTTTGTCTTTTTACAAACATCATAATGTTCATACACAAACCTACATGCTATAGCCTACTACACACCTAGGTTATATGGTACAGCCTATTACTCCTAGGCTATAAGCCTATATCTATGGCATGTTACTATACAAAACGTGATATTAAATCAAGCACAAGTAAAAAGGATACAATCAATAGACACAGTAAAAACAAGATGTATGAGGCTGCTGCCATTGTACCATGCCACATGTTTTACAGTAACATTTTTTATAAGTAAAAAGAGCATACTCTAAAATAACAATTAAGCTCTCCCCCAGAGACTTCAGGATGGAGGTATAGGTAGACACAGCCCACATCCTCACACAACCACAGCAAACATTACAAATAAACTACAA
Source organism: Furipterus horrens (assembly GCF_987537825.1). Lineage (NCBI taxonomy): Eukaryota > Metazoa > Chordata > Mammalia > Chiroptera > Furipteridae > Furipterus > Furipterus horrens. Next base: position 64,418,856 of record NW_028327172.1, on the reverse strand, counting down.
AACTATCACCCAGAATTGTAAGGAAAAGAACTGTATGGAAATCCAACAACCAAGGAATTTAAAAAGTTACATTTATTCAGATGGGTTGGAGCGGCAGTCCCACACCTACATGTGGTAGATAAAAATCAGGATGGATATCTTGGGAGTGAAGGATCTCAGCCCCACATCAGACCACCCAGCCCAGGGTTCCAGTGCCAGGAAGAAGTGTCTCCATAACTTCTGGCTGCAAAAACCAGTGGGAATCAGGACGGCAGAAGCAACTGGGGGATTATCAGGCATCTCCTCCTAAAGGGCCCTCAACAGACTTAGGTCGTAAGCCGACTCCCTCCCTTTAGGCTTCAGCACTGGGACAGCAGCTTGAAGGGTACCAGTGTCATATGGAGAGAAACTGAAGTGTCTGGTATTAGGGCGAGTGCCAGGGGACAGCTGCCTCCCAGACAAAACTTTAGAGGACAGGCAGAGGCCATTGTCCCTTTTCTGATCCCTTTACCATGCAGACCCATATATCTTAGACTCCCTCAGCCTGGTTCACGGGATTGCCCCACTCAGGCAATTACCTAAGGCTCCACCTCAACCAAGTTGCATGCTCCCTCTTCTACATTAGGCCATGCTACTAAGACAGGGAGTCAAAGCAGCTCTACTTAATCCATAGAAACAAACACAGTGAGGCTGCCAAAATGAGGAGGCAAAGAAATATGGCCCAAATGAAAAAAAATAATAATAACAGGAAAAAACTCCAGAAAAAGAACTAAACAAAATGGAGATAAGCAATCTATCAGATGCAGAGTTCCAAACACTGGTTATTAGGATATTCAAGGAACTCACTGGGTACATATAAAAGACCCAGGCAGAAATAAAAGTTACACTAAGTGAAATAAAAACTTACAGGGAATCAACAGTGGAGTAGATAAAACCAAGAATCAAATCGGTGTATTGGAACACAAGGAAGAAAAAAAAATCAACCAGAAGAGCAAGAAGAAAACAGAATTTAAAAGGGTGAGGATAGGGTAAGGAACCTATAGGACAACTTTAAACATACCACCATTCAAATCATAAGGGTGCTGAAAGAAGAGAAAGAGAAAGAAATTGAAAACTTATTTGAAAAAATAATGAAAGAAAACTTCCCTAATTTGGGGAAGTAAATAGACATACAAGTCCAGGAGGCACAGGGATTCCCAAACAAGATGGATGCAAATACATCATAATTAAAATGCCAAAGGTTAAAGGTAAGGAAAGAATCTTAAAAAGCAGAGAGTAACCTACACAGGAGTTACCAGAAGACTGTCAGCTGATTTCTCAAAAGAAACTTTGCAGGCTAGAAGGGACTGGCAAGAAGTATTCAATGATGAAAAGCAGGGATGTACAGCCAAGATTACTTTATCCAGAAAAGCTATCATTTAGAATGGAAGGACAGATAAAGTGCTTCCCAAACAAGGTAAAGATAAAGGAGTTCATCATCACCAAGCCATTATTATAGAAAACGTTAAAGGGGTTTACTTAAGAAAAGAAGATCAAAACTATGAACAATTAAAATGGCAATAAATTCACAACTATCAATAACTGAACCTAAAAAACAAACAAAGCAAGCAAGCAGAACAGAAACAGAATCATAGATATGGAGATCATTTGGAGGGTTACCAGTTGGAATGGAGAAGTACAAATTGGTAGGTACAGAATAGGCAGGAAGATGTTAAGGACAGTATAGGAAATGAAGTAGCCAAAGAACTTACATGCACAGGATTGGCAGAGGGAATGGGGGTGGGGGGGTACCTGGTAGATGGGGGCAAGGAGGGAAAAATTGGGACAACTGTAATAGCATAATCAATAAAATATATTTAAAAATAAAAATAAAATAAAAGAATGATTAAAAGTATAGTATAGTAAATACATACATAGTCATTTGTTATCATTATCAAGGATGCTGCACTATACATAATTGTATGTACTATACTTTTATATGACTGGCAGTGTGGTAGGTTTGTTTACACCAGCATCATGACAAACACATGAGGAATGTGTTGGGCTAAGATGATACAATGGCTATGACATCCCTAGATAATAGAGATTTTTTATTTCCATAATACTCTTACAGGACTACAGGCATATATGTGGTCTGTTGTTGACCAGAACATCATTATGCAGCAATAACTATAATACCAAGAAACAGGGAACTCCAAAGAAATGCAGATATATCAGTATTTATAAACAGTTGCTTTAATATGAAAACTATTAATAAATGATAAAAATAATTTAAGATGTTAGTAATGTGGTTATTTTTTTAAACCACATGAAAAAATGGAAGGCATTCAAGGTTTAAGCCTCAAGAAAAAGCAGAGAATGTATTCATATGAAAATCAAAGTTGCCTCAGGAAATAATGATAAAAGAATGATAATTAGGGACCTATATTAAACATGTAAGTAATCAGTTTTCCACCCCATGCAAATCTTTATCACAAGGATAGTATATTTAACCCTTCTGGTAGATGTAGGGTAAAATAAGCTATATTTATTCTCATGTTAAATTTTTTATTCTTTAAATGATGTTAGATATCTATCTCCAATATCCATGTATTTGTGGTGAGACCATAAATTCTAATATGCATGTTACACTGAGAAATCTGTGTAAAAACAAACTAAATCTGGCCAGACCTGTGAAGTAGTCTATTTGACCTCTATTTTTCCTTTGTACTAGTACTTTAAACCAGATTATCTAGCCTGTATTCATTATCCATGTGACTATCAGACTTCTGAGAGGTGAAAATATTCTAAGAACAAGGAATGAGAAAAGGGGAACCTGAATAAGCTACGTACCTTTCTTAGCCTGTGTGAGAGCACTCTGGTTGAACAAAGATCATGCATGGACTCCTAAAGACAAAAAATAATATTAATTAAAAGCCTAGAGGCAACCCAATATACCAGAAAACCATCTTAATAAGGCTGTCTCTCTACCTGCCTGCCACATGCTTTTCCACCTGTGCAGATTCATTCCTGACCGTCCAGCTGTCTCCACATCTGATCCCTACTTACTTGATCAGCCGTCTCCTTCATGGGCCCCATTGCTATCCCACCATTCCCAAATTCTTCCAAGCTATCCAGCTGTTTCTCCCACCCGGCAGCCCTATCCCTTGCCTGTCCATCCACCTGTCCCCTCTACTCTTCCAAAGACATTTTTACCATCTCCATTATTGTCCTACCCAATTAAATATCTTCCTCGCCCTCCAGCCCCAGTTACTCCCAGCTTTTCTAGCAGTTTCCCTTTCCTACCAGCCCCAATTCCTTCTGGCCCACCTGACCATTTACCACAGCCACCCCTAAGTTCCGCAACCATTCCTGATTCTGACTCACAGAGCAAATTATTTTACAAAACTTTCAGGCGCAAACATTTCCTTCCAGTACAACATTGTACACCAGCCACTCTAATGCCTACCCTTGTTCACCGCTCCCTTCCAGCTCAACTGGTTGTTTCCCCTACCCCTTTGGATGCTCTCCCAGCATTGAAGCCTTCCAGTTTATTCAGTCATCCCCCTCAACAACTGGTCCCCACTCTTTCTGATAACGCTTCGTTGACTGAACATCCTGCTAGCTTAGGTCCTTTTCAGTCAGTCCAGCAATCTTTTCCACAGACCACATTGTCAAATCTGCCCCAGGCCTCTGCAGACCACCCGCCTACCTCAGTTCTCTCCCATCCACCGCCCTGTCATTCTCCATCCTCTTCTTTGTCTTCATCTCCTTCTCCTTCTACATCCTCTTCGTCACCATCTGTACAGTGCTCTTCTTCATCCATTCCTGCTCCTCTTTCACCCTCTTCCTCTACGTCTCCATCCTTACCTCCCACATCTGTCCCTCTTTTTTCCTCACCTTTGCATTCAACTCCCTCTCCATGTTTGCTTCCAACTTATTTAGATTTTCCCTCTCCAGTTTCTCCTGTGTCTTCTTCCTTTTTGATTTCTTCTTCTTTTCCCGCAATGCTTCACTCTCCATCTCTTTCTACCTCCCCATCTCCTTTTATTCCTATCCATCCCTTGAATCCTCCTCACTGGGGGAAGAAAGTAGAGAAGAGAAGAGAAGCAAGTGGAGTAGTGAAGATGAAATAGAGAAGAAAAAGTTGAGAGGCAACAACTTTAAAGGTAAATAAATTGAGTTTATTAGATATTTTGTAGATTTAGCAATATTTTGTTTGGGAAGGGTGACTGAAGGAAGAACTATGTAAGACTAGAAAGGCCTAAAAGGAAGAGACAGAAACATACTTTCAGTGTTCAGAAGTTTGTGTTAAATAACTTCTTGCTCTCCTTGATTTCCCTGTGGTCACAAAAAGGTAGTCAGGAATCTAGTAGTCATTGACTCAGATTATTTCAGTTTGTCCAAATAAAGATATATATGGGTATTGGAGATAGATATATGTCATATACCTAACCTTCAAAACATTTTTATCTTTATTGACTTGAGTAATTAAATTCAAATGAATTAGGAACAAATGCCCTTGGGAGTCACACTAATGGCCCCAGTGCAGCAGCAGTCATCATTTTTTATATACCTCATCCCCATCCCACCCTTACCCTAATTCTCCCCTTTGGTCTTTGTTTTTCACTCTGTACATATGCTGAAATGTAATACGCTGTAAGTTTCTAGAAGATGCATATTTCTAATAGAAGATGATATCATCCCCTGATGATTTTTTGGTGGCATTTTGGCACACTAAAAGTAGACTCTACACTAAAAATACCATTCTGTGGCATAAAAAACATGCTTATATATATATGATACAACTGAAAAAAAATATATGCATGTTCCTCAATGGAGTAAGATCCAAGCATCCAAACCTAGTATACTAAAATGGAAATTCCTGCCTGCCCTTACAAGCAATTTTTATATTTTCTATCTGCCTGAATCTTCAACTAACTTTATTAGAGTTATAGGAATACGTACCAGCCATGACATCAACTCAGAGCTAAAGGTAATGCAATTATTATTATCCAGATAGGAAAGCTCTTAAAGAACTGAGGACTGCCTACACATTTACAGGAATTCCTTCTATATCTGTCCTAATAAAGCCATGAATAATTGGGCATTCCTACATGAAGGTGGAGTGCTTTATTAGAACTATAATCCCACAACCATTTTTATTCTACTATTGACTGCCTTCAATTCCCATTCTAATATGTCTATATATTTCTCCAATATCCTTATATGTGGTTATCTGGGCACGCATACACACTACATGAATGTGTCATTTATGTGTATATAAAAAAGTTAACTTTATTTAAATGTGCTAAGTATTTTTTATGTATGGTTCACAGAGCTATAGATAATACCTTACCTTCATCACTATCAAAAAATGATCAGAAGCATCAGAAACATCTCATATCCAAAATCAATTGTGATAAAGAAATGAAGGAAAACAGCAGGACAGACTTGGCTACTAACAAAGATGCATTCCAGCTTAAACTAGTGGAAGCTCAGCAACTTCTAGAAGATCAGCATCTAAGCAGTTTGCAAGTATGAAACTATAAATATGGTATTAATATTTTAAGATCTAGTAATAATTCTGTCCATTTTTGCAGTGTTCTCCACTAAAGGAATGTATGCTATTTGCCAATTTTAGGCCATGAAAGAGAATGTGGATGAATCAGTACATATTCATCACGGGTACCAGAAAAATAATTTTTAGTTTTTTCCCTTACCTTTTATTCATTTTTTTTCTCTGCTTCCTCAATTCTTTTTCTGATCTCACATTTCAAAAAATATGCTTTATGAATGTTATTTTCTGACAAACATGAAAGCTATTTGAAAATATAGTGTAATACATGTTACTGTTTGAGATTAACTTATAAAATGCAGCCTGAAAATTATAACACATGTGGACATTAGGTCCTTAATGAAAATAGGGTACAATTAGCTGGAAATGACATTTATATTCTATCACTTAGGGTATTTACTATGCTATTATGCCACCAATGCATGGGATTTCAGCTGATTTTCCTGAAATTTTCATACATTTTATTTTTCATGAGTAATTACACACATTTATCATATTCTTAGTAGGCTGATATCAAGATTAAGTTCATAACTTTGGCCTGACTCATTTAACAGCTAAGCAACAGTGTCAAAGCTAAAAAAGCAAAGCAGGAAACTTCTTCTGGCTATGATAAAGTGACTTTCTGCCATAAATAACTATGATTCTGAGTAAAATGTGTGAAACAAATGTTTTTAGACATTAAATAATAGGTAGTACAGGATATGATCTTGGAAAGAAGGGGAAAAATGAGATAAGCCCTATGACCATACAGGCTTTTTACCTGTACATATTCTCTGGATAACCTTCAAAAAAATCCATGGGTTATCCAACTTCCTGTCAAAAAAAAAAAAAAAAGAAAGAAATTTAATACTCTCTGAAAGAAGACTGAAATCTAGACACAAACAGAGTGCTCACAATGTCCAACATTCAAACCCAAATTACTAGACCTGTGAAAAAGCAGGAAAATATAGCCCATAAATAAGAAAAAAATTAGTCAATATAATCAGATGCAGAAATAATAAAGATAATGGAATTAACAGGCAGGAATTTAAAATCATTTTTATAACTATTTCAAGGACTTAAAGTAAAAATGAACATAATGAAAAAGGATATTTTAAAGGAACCAAATAGACCTAGATCTGAAAAAGCATAATATTTAAAACGAAAATTTCTCTGGATGGGCTTAACAGTGTAGGCATTACAGACAAAAAGATCAGTGGACTTGAAGACATGAAAGTAAAAATCATCCAATTGAATCACTGAGAGAAAAAGACTGGAAAAAATAAACAGAACATTATTGACCTGTGAGACCATATCAAGCAATATAACATCCATTTAATTACCGGTAACATCCCACAAAGGGGAGAGGGAATATTTAAAGAAATAGTGACTGAAAATGTTTCAAGTTTGATAAAACTATAAATCCACAGATCCAGGAAGCTCAATAAACTCCAAGACACATACATATGTACGTGTGTGAACACACACATAGAAACACACATCAAAGGCGCAGCAAAATCAAATTAATCCAGAAGAGAAAAAGATATGTTACATGGGCGTGAACAAAGATACGGTAGACTACTACCTTCAAACCAAAATACATTGAAACATTTTTTAAGTTCTGAGAGAAGATAAAAATGACCAACCCAGAATCCTTTATCCAACTAAAATATTCTGAAATGAAGGAAAAATAGGCATATTCAAATAAACTGAACACCACTGCACTACACCAGCATCTGCACTACAAGAAATGCTGTAGGAGGTTTTTCAAGCAGAAGGATCTGTAGTGACAGAAAGCAGATTAGTAGTTATTTTGTTGAGTAGGAATTCACTGCAAGAAGTATGAGGGAACTTTTGGCAGATGGAAAAGTTCTATATATTGTTTGGTAGGTGGTTATGGGTGAAAAATTTATCAAAACCCATTGAACTATGCATTTAAAATAGGTACATTTTATTGTAGATAAGCGTCCTCAATAAAATTGATTTTAAAACTAAAACGTTCACAGAAAAAACCTTAAACACAAAGTGTGTTATGTCTAGTACAATTTGTATCAGTAACTTAAAAGCAAAACTTGACGCTGATCGTATTTCATTACTTAGTGGTGAGAAAAATTCTGGGAAAAAACATAGTGTAGTGAAATCAGAAATTACTGAACTTCTTTTGAGGTGCTTTGGGAGATGAGGCCATTACAGACCTATTCAAAGAGAAATTTTAGAGCCATGGACATCACGTTCATTTAGAAGGAACTTCTAAACCCAAATTTCTGAATCTCATTATATGCAGTCTCAGAGGAAGTCCTCCAGGACTTCCAGTTTCCTTAACATTATTAATTTAAAATAACTCAGTTTCAAGAAGAGGCATTGAAGGAGCTGTGCTCTGTTTTGTCCTCCTAATTAGGTTAAGTGACCAACACTTTAAAAAGAGATCACAGTAATGAAGGATGTGATAGGCAGGGGCCAAATGCTAGTAATATCAACCCCCTGTGAATTCATTTTCAAAACTTGTTTCACATTAATATAACAATCAGTAATCATTAACTATGCAAACTAAAATATTTCTATTCTATAACTGATTTTCTTGTTTTCTTAGTTATTTTCTGGGCTAGAAAAATAATGTATTTTGGTTTAATATCAGAATATTTAATTTTAATAAAATTTATGAAAAATCTTAAGGGACACTAATTTTCTTTCTTTGAATCCATTTAACTTTTTTGGCCACATTTACAATTTAAAGTATTCTTGAATTTGTTTCTATGTATGTAATACAGAATTAATGCATTCTAGATATGTGTAAGAAATAAGAAATATTTTAAAATATTTACCATACTTTGAAGTGATAATGAAATTTTCTTAAAGGCTGATAAAGTCCATGAAATTTCAATAAAATAGTTATGAGAATGTCTATGGAATTTATGGAAATTATTACTCTGCTAAATCTCAGAAAAAAAAGAGAGCCATTAGAAATCAAGTTTTCAATCCTAAATCCACATTAGAATTACCTGGAAATTTTTAAAGTAATAATACCAGTATATGGACCCCATCCAAGTATTAAATCGGCAGGACTCAGGCATAGATATTTTTACAAATCTTATGTAATTCAAACATGCAGCCAACTATGTAGACCACGACATTAACTTTTACAAAAAGATGTAGCCTTTCAACAGGAAATTCACATTAGAGTCATAGAGCTTTTAGGAGCTTCATTCAAGTCCAGTGAATGTTTCAGGAAAAAATACCATTTGTAAATAATTTTTTCAGAATGTCACATGCTGTATGAAATCTTCATTCTCTGAAAGGAATAGCAATAGCAAAATTATTTCCTAAGCTATAACTGTAGCTAGAATAATTGGATGGTTACTTTAGGCAAAAAGTTTATTAGAGTCCTTATTTCCCTCTTTTTCACTCTGAGGACTGCTCTAGGGATATAGACTATTTGTATATTACACTGTTAATAATCATTTTACTATATTTTACATGCTAAGGAGAATTGGGCTTAGTAATAACAATGTTGAATGATAAATTTTGACATTTAAAAATGCATAAGCTATAAAACTTCATTCTTTTTATTTTTATTTTTTTCAGAAATTTTCTGATGAAGTTTATCAGATAACAAATTCTGAAACCCTCTCAAGTGTAGACAGTCTTGAAGCTGGAGAGCATGAAGAAATCTATTTAACACTTATTAATAAGGAGCCATCCATGTCAATCCAGCAGAATTCTGCTTTGCTCAAGTCAGCAAATCTACAATCAATTAATCTAAGCTGCTTTGATGAAGATAAACTGTCGTTCTCTAAAACTCAACATATAAATAATTGGCTAATAAATTTAGATGATCCCAATACTCAAAATGTCAAACCTTTCTCAGATATTTTGAGTAAACCTAATGTTCTACCTTCACATGAATGTTTTAATAGTAAAGAACAAAATTCATCTGTTCTCTGTAGAACTGTGGAAAGAGCCACAAATACTACCAGTAATCTAGTAGGCTTTGTATATAGTCCCCCCATATTTGTATACAATAAAGGGAGCAAAAAGACCTATGAAAACAGCACTGTGAGGACAACTGACTCCTCTTCTGGGGCATTCAAAAGGGAGAGATCTTTTGTTACTGGGAGCCCAACATTTAAAGTCAGCAACTCCTGGAACACTCCAGATTCTCCAGCGCAAGAGATGGCTACAATTTCAGAGCAACTGAAATATTCTGAGTTACCTCAAGAAAATAGAGCTACTTCAATTCCTACTTCATTTGTACCTACGGCAACATCTTTATTTTTGCCACCTAATACACAATCAGCTAAACCTTTACCAACCAACAGTATACATATCAAAGAAATCAACCCAGTGCAGTGTTCTGATAAATTAGGAGAATTGAAAGATGCTAAATATGAACAGATAAAATATTTTAATTGTAATAAGGAAGAATTGCCTTTATTTTCAGACAATTTTCCAGCTGCCTACATACCTCACAACTCTGATTCAAAAGATAAAAAACAGAAAATAACTGAAATGTCTACATCATTGTCTAATATAATTTCTAATTATGATTTAGTTGGTCAGCACAAGAAAATGAGATACAATATTCATGAGGGAAGCAGTGTGAGGTTTCTTAAAAGTATTTTAAAAAAAGAATCTAAATATGAACATGATTATTTCAAGGCACTAGTAATAAATCAAGGCTTTAAGTTAGGAAATCAAAAAGCAGGAGCTATCAGAGATAGTATTGAATTAACAAAAGAAAAAGGAAAAAGTGCAGAAATTTCAAAGACTATTAAAAAGTTGAGGTGGTTTGATGAAACTGGAGATACGGGAATAAATGCTGAAGATAATCATTCACTGAAAAATAGAATAGAAATATCTCAACAATGGGCTCAACCACTCCACATGCAAACTAATAGTGATGCTGTCAGCAACATACTTAGTGTTCCTGCTTGTACTGTAAATTCTAATACAGAAAAGCCCAAGGATGATTCTGTCTCTGAAAATGTTGCTGCTTCAGGAGGATCTGGAACTAACCATGCGTCTTTGAACTGTTTTATAGCTTCAGATTTTACCATTGCTAAACAAGCCTGGTCAGCCTCAGGAAAAGAGGAAAGTAAATCTATACATAGTGGTAATTCTAAAATTCAGAAAGCTGATCTACAAAGAGACAGAGCAAAGGTAATTAGAACAAAATCTGCTAAAGTTCAATCAGGGTTTATATATCCGAACAGAAAAAGCACTGTTATTCGAACACAGTCTGCAAGCAAAGCCAACACATTTTTACAAGCTCAGGGTAAATTAATTGTACCTCATCCTCTTAAATCTCCATCAAATATTAGGAGTGACAAAAATATACAGGTATCTCAGTGTCAATCAAAAATGCCTGAAAATTCTCAAAACATTATTACAAATAACTATTTTAATTCAACACATGTGCTTCCAACAGAACACAAGTTGAATCAGTGGAATAAAGAAAGTAATATTCCGCCCTCACATGTTTGTTCTGACTCAGTCACTGTGATGCCATCTCTACCTTATTGTTCTTCTGAGTGCCAAACTTTGGCAAAAATAAATCATTCAAACAGCACTGAAATCATTGCCCAACAAGATGGGACATTATATTGCACCCAAAAGTGTCCTGTTTATGAAGAAAGTCATCACTCTGTGGCTTTTAGACCTATTAAAGAAGAATTTGTTCCCTCATGGAAAAGAGAGCATAATATTCTGGGTCAGAATGAAAAGACTGCTGGTAAGAATAAATTTATATATTTTAATAGAGAAAATGTACAACTTTTAAAATTCATGAGAAATTCTTATTAAGGTATAGCAATATATACCTTTCGGATATTAATATTAAGTAATGACTTTATAGAAACAACTTATCTAACTTGCTATTGTATCCTTGTCTATCTAGTGGCTGAAATTTTTAAGAGAATCACTCAAGCTTTGCTCAACTAAAATTAGAAATTTTTACTAGCCTCCATTTTTTTCCATGACTTTTTTTGTTAGTTTAAAAGTGGGAGGACAAAGAATAGGGTCTAATTCTTATCCCATGTCACTCTGTCATTGCCCCCAATATTATAGTCAAAATGTCTATCAAAATAATTACAGAAAAAATATTCTTTAAATTATTCTGAATAAATGTTATAATATACTTTATTTTTTTAATGTTGAATTCAGTTGTTATAAGCTAATAATAGGTGTGCCAAACCCATCCATCCCCTTTCCAAAAGAGTGGCAGCTCCACTGTTATGTAATGTGTGTTGGTTTTCATATGGAAAAAATTTTTTTCAAAAGTTTTTTTGAAAGTTATTTCTCTACAGAATGTCATTGCCCTTTGTAGCCGGTTGATGCCTCATAAAGCTACTTTCCTCTGAGGGAATGGAGTAGGAACCCATAAATTTTTTTACCAGTGGGAATCAGTTGCCTGTTGAGCAATAGACAGGACTTGGGTGGGCGGCGGCAGGGCAGGTGGGTAGTGGGGAGAGAATCAGAAAAGCAATGCTTTCCTTTTTCCAAAGGTATGAATAAATATTAAGAAGATATAAATTGGGAGTTAATTTAAAACTGAATATTTAAAGTCTTCAATTAGACTGTGAGATTTTAAGAACAAGGAACTTTTTTATAATACATCACTGCATCCACAGGTCTTAACTGTGCCTGGCACTTAATAGACATCCAAACTTTTCTTGAAGTGAATGGACACAAGCCATATTGGCAGATGGAAAACTAAATGCAAAGACTTTAATCTAAAAATCTTCAGTATTTATCTTCAAAGTCATAGATTTTTAAAAAATTATATCTCTCAATAGAGTGGAATCACAAAAGTACTCTTCCACTCTCACATATTTGTTTTGACTCACTGTGAAGCCATCACTTTTTATCCAGCCATTTCACAATGTAACTTCAGTTTTCACACTGCCTCCAAAAGATGAAAGCGTCATACGGATTTGACATAAATTATGATGCTTACCTTTTTTGAGTTCCTTCTCTGCCGGTTACAGTGCCAAGTGCTTTATACTTATTGTCTCATTTATAATCTCATGACAATCCCAAGAAGTATTTTTATAATACCATTTGCAAAGAAGGAAATAGAATTGCTCAATGTCAAGAACTAGTAAATAACAAAATTGGTATTTTAATCCAAATATATGTGACTCCATGTTTTAATGTTTTTCTACTAAAACTATATAATAAATATAGTTATTAAGCTAATATATATCAGAGTCTAAGCTGATCAGGAAAAATATTAGTAACCATAGTTTGCCAATAGCTTAAGCATAAAAGGGTAGCATATTAAAATTACATTCTCATTCTCTGATAAGAGAATATATATGTACATCTGGAGAAACCAGTATTTAATCAAATGAGGTAGTTCTTAGGGATGTTTGTGTAAAGGGCAATGGAAAAGGTAATGAATTTTAACATTTTTTCCAGCCTTGTTTTTAAAGAGATAGAAGTATTCAGACTGTTGTATATGTCTACTTCATAATACAGTGATTATACTTAGAAAATCTAATATTAACAATACTAAATACTTTATAGTTCAGTCACTCAAACTTATTTTTTAAAACAATTTAAAATACTAAACATTGCAAAGGACTCTTTTACTAATACTGGATTATAGTTCAATGAGCATCTGTTCTTTTTTTTTTTTCATACTCTCCTGTTCACTGGGTCATTTTTATTCTCACACTCAATGTATCCAGGGTTGGAAACTATGGAGAGCATCTTCCTCTCCATTAGCATTTCCAGAACTCTCAAGTAAAGCTCTCCAGTAAAAACTTGATTTCTTTGAAGCCCAAGCCATTCAACTATACCACCTCCTAACCTCTCAAGTCATTTCTTCCCTCAAAGATGACTTTGGCATCTGGTTCCAAGTCTTTCTTTCTATGCGGTCTCTGCCAAAATGCTACTGATTCAGCATTCATGTATCTAAACAATCCCACACTGATCTTTCTCAATTCTTTCTTATCTCTAATAATTTTCTGTAACACTCTGCCTCAAGAATCCATTCCCTATGTCATACCTTAGGTCTTGTCATACCATAACTCCTCTACATCTAAAATCAGTAATTCAACTTTCATCCTCCTCTCTGACTACCATATGGTACCATATGCACAAGCATATTTAAACCAATGGAATAGAATACACTCTAGAAACAGACCCACATGCTTGATTTTTGACAAAAGTGGCACTTCATAGCAGGGAAAAAAAGACTTGTCTTTTCATTAAACAGTACTGAGTCATTTAGATGATCATATAGTATTAATAAAACGACCCTTAACTCACACCATATATAAAACTCTATTCCAGGTAAACTGTAGGTAAAAATATAAGAAGTGAAAAAGAAATACTTCTAGAAGATAACATAGACTTTAGGATGGGCAGAGACTTCTTACCCAGACATAATAACACTAACCATTAAGGAGAAAATGGATAAATTGTACATTAAAATTAGAGATGTTTTCATGCAAAAATACCATAAAGATATTGAAAAGGCAAACCACAGAGTGAGAGAAGGCATTTATAATGTAAAATACTGACAAAGAGTTCATACTCTAAATACATAAAGAATTTCTACAATTAATAAGAAGACAACCCAATTATATCAGTCAGGGTTCAACCAGAGAAGCAGAACCAATAAGATATATTAAGATTTATTGCAAGGGATTGATTGGCTTACATGAAAATGGCGCGCTGTCTAGGCAAGTCTGAAATTTTTAGGGCAGGTTAGAAGTAAAGGTGTAGGTCAGAACTCGGAAGGGTAATCTAAAATTGCTATCCACAAACAGAATTTTTTATTCTCTCAAGAAAGCCTCAGTCCATCTTTTAAGGCCTTTGAACTGACTGAATGAGATATACAGGCACGATTATCTAGGGTAATGTTCCTTTCTTAAAGCAAACTGATTATGGATTTGAATAACATCTACAAACACCTTCACAGCAACACCTACATAAGTGTGTGATTGAATAACTGAGGACTGTGGACTAGGTGACACATCCAAAAGACCATCACATTGACTTTTTAAAGCCAAAATATTTGAATGAGTTTTTCACAAAAGAGGATAGCCAAGTGGACGATAAACATGAAAAGATCTCAGCCTCAGTCCTCAGGGAAATGGGCATTAAAACAATTAAGATACAGCTTTATTTTGAGTTGAGAGTAAAACTAACATATCTAGAATTTTTACTGAAGGCTAGAAATTTGGCCAGTGCAAACTATATTATTTTTGCAAAAATACCAAGTTTTTCAGCTTTGTATTAATTAGTAGATAGTATTTAAGTGCATGTATGTGAATGGGATAATACATAAATGGTTTTAAGCATACATTGTATCTGTTCCTGGGTTCAGTAATGTACAATCCCTAAAACTGAACATCTATATAAAGAACAGTAAAGCACAAATAATTATGTTACAAAACAAGGAAGTATAAAAGTATTGGTAGATCTTGCCTCTAGAAGATTTATGAACAGGATGAAGCAAGACAAAAATTCTTGATTTAGCAGTTACATGGCCAAGTTAATTTTCATTTAAGATACTTTTAAAGCTCTTCAAAAATGCAAAGAAAGGGGCTTCACAAAGATGGGGAAGACAATTCCAAGCATAGAAAACAGTCTAGAAACATTATTGCTATCTAGATTATCTCACTAGAAACTATAATATTTAGTATATCTAACACCTATCTTATTTAACATTTAGCATACCCATATGGGCGGGAATAAGCATAATACAGTGCTTTCTAAACTATAGATGATGACTTAGTGGATTGTGAAATCAACCTAATGAGTGGTAACCAGAATTTTTTAATGAAATATAATTTTAGATTCAGAATGTTCTAGAATAGAAATTATCAGAGTGCATCATATAAGGTTAAATATGTTTCACAAAGCTGTATATGCACCCTGGCTCACAATACAAAATATATTTCTTTCTGTAAGCGAGTCAATCAGAATAAACGTTACTAGTATGGAGGGTAAGAGCTAGAATCTTAGATTTTAGAGACTTAACTGCTTGAAACTAAATCCCAGATTTTGTCCTCGACTGGCTCTGTGACCTTAGGCAATTTATTTATCTTCTCTTGTACCTTAATTTATTTGAAACAATAGTGATGATAACAGTGCCTATAACTTTAGAACAGCCTAGGCAGTTATAAATGCTCAACAAATATTAGGTAGAATTACGTTATTACCGTATTTCTTGCTCTAAAATGTCAGATGTTCAGTTACTAGCCAAGTTTCTTAAAAGTTGAAAGCTTTTGTGTCTTGTTATATAGATTAGATTGACATTTAGTTATATATAGTTATAGTTTTATATGTATAGTTATATAATTATAATATAGAAAATATGTATATTAGCTATAATAACAAATTAGATTGAATATTCAAACTCATGTTGTCCTGTACATAATTTCAGAGCTAAAAATACTTCATTTTTATCTCCTACCTGAACTTTTATCCCAAAAGCACACACACACTCCCATAATACTTCCCAAGACATTTGTGTGCTTAACACGTATACCATATTCTGTGCCCCAGACCAGTTGAATTTTCTGCCTTTCAGCCCCTTAAAACTTCTTAACATCTTCATCATTGTTAGTTTGTGCCTTTGCACATAATGTTCTTTTTGACTCAAAAAGTCCTTTTACTTGGGAAACTAGTCCTGCTTTAAGACCAAAGTCAGGCATAACCTTCTCTGTGAAACCATTCTTGATTCTTACAAAGACACTCTGTCTTCTGTACTGTCACTTAATTCTGTTTATAGCTCGACAGTACAGTATTCCCTCACCGCGGGTATTGTGTTCTAGACCCCCGCGCAAAATAGGAACCTTACATTTATTCTACACTCTTAAACCTACGTAACTTTAACAACATACATATACAGTACCGCAAAATCCCATGATATAGTGAAAAATCCACAATAAATAACTAAATATAATAATTTTTAAAATATTATACTGTGGTTCACTTATCGCAGCCTCACTGTGTCACAGGATTTTTTAAAATATTATATTTAGTTATTTATCGCGGGTTTTTCGTTGTATCACAGGATTTTGCAGTACTGTATACGTATGTTGTTAAAGTTACGTAGGTTTAAGAGTGTAGAATATGTTTAAGAACATAAGTAGTGTTTATAAAAGTGTGGAAAATATTAATAAAGGTGTGGCAAAGGTTAATAAGTGACTGGGAATGGTTTATAAGTGTGTGGGAAGGGTTTATAAAGCCTTAAAATATATATAAATACTAAAATAAATGTAAGGTCCCTACTTCGTGGATTTTCACGTATCGCGGGGCAGGGGGGCGGGTCTAGAACGTAATACCCGCAATAAGTGAGGGAATACTGTACATACAATTTATGTGTATCCATTTTACTGTAATAAGCCACTTAAATCCTTCTAAATTAATGAACTCCAAAATTTTTTATTTTACCACTATTAATAAAAATTTTGAGCACACATGTATATGCCATACACATGTATTACTGTATTAATATATACTAAGCACCTTAACCAGAAAGAGAAATTTTTAAACACTGAGGTAAATACTAAGTACAGACTTTTTAAATTATTTTGAAATTTTGTGTTTTATAAATAATACACTTTAATTATAAAACAATTTTATTATATATAAAAATACTACTTCTATCATGCATTGTTAATAATTCTCTGAAAACTTAATTTCAAATATCTTATCAATTTTGATGACTTAATTTCATATACCATCATTAATTAATACCTCCAGACACAATATGCATTTAGGGTGAAGTTTATTATTATAGTTTTGGGGTAATTTTTGATTTGTGATCCTAACTTTGTTATAAATATAATTATACTGACATTATCACTATGTAGCAAAAAGTTGGTAGTGGGAATAAGAAATGTGTCAGCTATGCCTTTCTTATTCACCTGTGTATGCATTATTTCTATTATCTTTGATCTGTGATTTTGCAAAATATATTTTAATTAGTTATACACATAGAAAACTAATACAAGTATTCATATAGCCACCACTGACCTTAAATCATAAAACAATACCTATGTAATGGAAGTCCTACAAAAGTCTCTTTTAGGCTTTTTCTCATTTTGTAAGGACTCATTCAACTACTACAAAATATCCATAATCCACTTATTAGAGCACACATAAAATTTAGCACATTGAAGAAAGCAAAAATGCATTAATGAATGACACTACCAACCTCACACACTTCAGAATTTTTACTCTTCCTCCAAGATAACTTCATTTCAGTGTGCAATATACAACCTTTTATGTTGCATACTAACAAGGGTGCCAGTGTTAACCGTATACAATTTTCCCTTCTGCACTTGGAAATCTGGATGTGCCAAGGGCCAACTTAAATTATACAGAATTTTTGACAGCACGGATAGTCAGCGCCACAAACACCCCGAACCCCGCATATTCAAGGGTCAATTCTATTACCATAGTATAAAGTTTAATGATTAATTTTTAGATCATAAATATAAAGTAAGATTCTAATATGTTCTTCCTGCACAGCAGAGACTTATTTTGGTGTTGCACCATACTTTGGAGGTCACTGCTCTAAGCTGTAAACCCCTCAAAAGCAGAGATTTTGTTTAATTCATCATTATAAATGGGCCATGCATAATACATATTAAGAGTATAATATGTAAAACAATAAAAGTTTGCTGACTGAATGAAACAGTTTTCTGTGATGTTTGAAGGTAATTGAGAAGTTTGTGTTGGATATATACTACCTACTCAACTTGTATAAAGTTGACATTGTGCTGGCATTTTTTAAGATCCTATGGTTATGAGAAGAAAACCAATTGTTGAAAATAAAAAGAGAACTCTTCTAGAGCAGA
The DNA here is from genome assembly GCF_987537825.1 of Furipterus horrens. Lineage (NCBI taxonomy): Eukaryota > Metazoa > Chordata > Mammalia > Chiroptera > Furipteridae > Furipterus > Furipterus horrens. Next base: position 64,400,520 of record NW_028327172.1, on the reverse strand, counting down.
AAAAGCAAAAGCCTGGATCTCTAGGACAAAAGTGCAGTGAGCAAATGAATGTAAGTACCTTGTTCTTAAAATTTTTCATTGAATGGTGGAAAATTACTTGGAAAACAGAATGTTCTTAAAGGATTGTGCTCTTGCTGTAAACTGTGTACCACAACACAAATATAAGTGTATACAAAGCTATTTTGAAGCAGCCTTGGAATCTATGCTAGGAGCTTGCTGTACTATAATTATTTGCTATATAGTCAACTCTAGAAAAAAAAACTGAGGTTATTCACAATAAGGTTATTTAAATATACATTGAGAAAGAAAAAGGAAAAGCAAATTACATCCATGGTTAGAGGAAGCAAGAATGCTAATCATAAAGACTAATATAGTTCCTTGTGTTTAAATATTCTATTTGGATCTGAGCTTCCTGGAAGACTTGGAAAAAAGGAAAATAAAATGTTATATAGGTCTCAGTGGATAGTAATAATGATTTTGGTTGAGGTATACTATTTAAAAGACATTTCCCATTGAGGACCTTGAAGTTCATAATGGACACAGCCATATTAACAGACAACAATGAATAGGGAGCTTCATATGGCTCTTTGAAATAGAAATCTTTAATAAAAGTCAAAAGTGTAATACTAGTAATTTTTAAATTAGTGGAAGTAATTCTGTGAGAGCTAAGTAACTGTGACCTAAATATGACATTTTCTGGGGCTCTAATTTGATCCGAGAATTGAATTTAAAATATTAAAAAGTCTAGATGGGTGAGTGAGTAGTATTTCACTTGGAATTTCTAGTGTGTATATCACTTCTGGTTTTTTTTTAAGTATATTTTATTGATTATATTGTTACAATAGTTCCAATTTTTTCCCCTTTGCTCCCCTCCACCCAGCACCCCCACTCCCCCAACTATCCACCCCCCCAAGTCTATGCCCATGGGTCGTACATACAAGCTCTTCTGCTCACCCTTTCATATATTATTCTTCTTCTTTTTAAAATAATTCATTAATTAATTATTTTAACAATAAAAAATAACAATCCCTCCCTCTCAGACTTAAGACCCTTTAAAATCTTATAAAGGACAATGGATGAAGGTCTCGAGCTCTTCTAGCTGCTTTAAGCTGGACATGGTTGTCGTCCTACCTACCCTTGGGTCCAGAAATCCCTAATAAGACTGGGGGTGTGGAGGGGAGGGTGGCCTTCCCACATGGGGAAGGATCGTGCAGACTCCAGGTCAGCTGGCTGTCCCCGGACAATGGCATGCTTGATTCAACAGGCTGGGATCCTTGTTGTATTCTGGAGGCAACAGATTTGGCAACAGGGTTAAAAGACATCATTCAATCTCTAACCACTAGATGACAAAAGACAGGTATTAATTTTTCAATGTCCCACATTAGGGAAAAGGAGGGCTTCTTTGGAGGAAGGTGTGCCAGGTACATCTCACCTGTCCAAAACCCTTTTGCCCATTATACTTAGTTTAGGCTGAGGGAAATATTTTAGGTTTTTCCCCCTCTCAGACCTCTGGGCTCTTTCTGTCCAAGCCATTAGGACAGAAAAGAGAAACCAGTTTTAAAGTGAAGCCCAAAGACCACCCCATTCTTCACCAACCCAGCCACTTAGTTGAGGCAAACCATTGAGTCTCAGGAGGCAGCAAAGCAGACAGGATTAAGTGAGGCCTATATGTACAAACAATCACTCAGGTAATGAGATGCTAGGCTTATGCCCTTTGAAAACAGAAAACACATGTTAATTTATGTAACATAACCCACATACAAGTCTAAATCTGTAGGACTGTCTTATTGGAAAGACATCCAGTTGCAAGGCACTTCACATTCTTCTTGCCTATAAATTAAACATCTTTGATAATACCACAGACATAGTTTAACTTTCAAATGAAAACAAATTTTAAATGAAAAGAAATTTTAAAGACGGTTAGCTGCACTACTTTATAGTTACCACTGAGCATTGTGATTTTTCTTGAATCACAATTTTTCTCCCTAAGATTACTCTCCTTGTCATTAAAGGGACTGCATTAAGTCCATTTTTAATTTATCCTGTTCATTTGCATAAACACAACAAGAGCAGAAAATGATCACTTATGATCTTTAGTTCTGCTTTGCTGGAGCTTACGCAAGGAACATTTAGGGTGACCTTCAGTCTGCCCTTCAGGGCACAGAAGCAGAACCACACACCTGGCATTCAGCCTTGCCTGTAAACACCTGTCTTTTCCAAGTCCTTCTGGTTTTCCATTGTGCCTTAAGGTCCCTTCTAGCCATCTTTCAGGAAAGCAACCTTCATTCCTTCCCTGGAAATATTGCCATGGACCGCGCATCCAACCAAGGTACCAGGCCTTTTATCTCATGGGCTTTTATTACCTTTGAAAGTCAATCCCAGTTCCTCAGGGCTTTTTGGTAACAAGCAGAGCCCAAGCATGTCTCCTTTAGGCATGACATTCCAGTCAAAGTCTTAGTAAAAAAAAAAAAATCTCTATTAACAACTGGTCATATTAGTTTTATGCAAAGAAACTTATGTCATTACTTACTTCTTTAGAATGCCAAACTCTAGAGGGATAAGATAGGGAGAAAAATATACAGTGTGAAGGAAACTCTTTGTCTTTCTAATATTCACTGAACTTGCATTTCCATTCTTTATATTTTCATTTTTCCCCCACTAAAAATATTTTTTTCCATTACACTTGTCCCCCTTTTTTCCCCCTCTTGCTTCCCTGCATCCTGCCCCCCCTTCTCCCACATTCAGTCCCCACCCAGTTGTCCATGTCCATGGGTCATTTATATATGTTCTTTGACTAGACCCTTCCCCTTCTTACCCCCTTCTCTCTCTCCCATCTCCCCCTTTGTTACTGTTAGTTTATTCCTTGTTTATATACCTCTGGTTCAGTTTTGCTCATTTGTTTGTGTTGTTCATTAGTTTCCTGTAATAGGTGATAGCATAAGGTATTTTTATTTTATTGCCTGGCTTATTTCGCTAAGCATAATTCTAATTCCATCCATGCTGTTGCAAATGGTAGAAGTTCCTTCTTTCTTTCAGTACTTATTCATTGTCATTTTCCCCCTTGGTACTCGTGTTCCTCTCTTTCTCTGTTTCTTCATCTTCTTAAAGCAGACCCTTTAGCATCTCTTGCAATGCTGGTTTGATGGAGATGTATTCTTTTAGCCTTCTTTTGTCTTGGAAACTCCTTATTTCACCTTCCATTTTGAATGAGAGTCTTACTGGGTAGGGTATTCTTGGTTGTAGGCCTTTGTTTTTCATTGCTTGGAATATTTTCTGCCATTCTCTTCTGGCTTGTAGTATTTCTGCTGAGAAATCTGATGATAGCCTTATTGGAGCTCCCTTGTATGTTATTGGTTGTTTCTCTCTTGCTGCTTTTAGGATTCTCCTTTTGTCTTTGAATGTTGCCATTTTAATTATGATGTGTCTTGAAGTGGGCCTGTTGGGGTTCATCTTCATTGGGACCCTTTGTGCTTCCTGGACTTGCGTGACTCTTTCTTTCCTCATGTTAGGGAAGTTTTCTGTCAATAGTTTTTCAAAGAGGTTTTCTATCCCTTGCTCTTCTTCTTCTCCTTCTGGAATTCCTATGATATGGATATTATTACGTTTCATGTTGTCCTGCAGCTGTCTTAGAGCCTCTTTAGTCTTGTTCAGTCTTTTTTTCATTTTGTTGCACTGTCTGGAAGTTTTTGTCTACATTGTCTTCCAGCTCGCTGATCCAATCTTCTGCTTCCTCTAGCCTGCTTTTAATTCCTTCTACTGTGTTCTTCAATTCAGAGATTGTATTCTTCATTTCCTCCTGGCTCTTATTGATAGCTTCTATGTCCTTTTTCATGCTGGTGTAATTCTCAGTAAGTTCCTTGTAGTTTTCCTGGAGTTCCTTGTAGTTTCTACTGAGCTCATTGAGCTTCTCCATAATCCATGTTTTGGATTCCATATCTGATAGTTTGCTCCCCTCTATTTCATTTAGCACTCTTTCTGGGGACTCTACCTTTCCTTTCGATGGGGGGTTATTTCTCTGTCTCCCCGTTTTTGTGACTCCTATTGTTTGTTGGTGCTTCTTAGAATGATCTGCACTTCCTGGATCTGCCCCTGGTGGCGTCAGATCCTGTACCAGTCTGGGCCTAGGCAGCCTGTTGGAGACTTCCAGGGATCTACTGCCTTTGTCTGTCTTCTTTAGTTGTTAATCTATTCCATCTGTGATTAGCCGTCAGGCTTAAGGACAGTAGGTGTGGCACCTTAATTCCTGTAGGCAGGACTTTTGCTTCCCCTCAGGCTGACGCCACTTGGAGGTGGGGGAATAGTCTGCCCGCAGCACTGGGGATGAGTCAGCACTGGGACCCAATCGGCTGCTCCCTCAGTTCTCCCCTCAATGCAACCACACCAAACCCTCCCCAAGCATCTCTAGTCTTCTCTGCCTTCCCTCTGCTTGAGCCCAGGGTAAGTGGGGGCCAAAATATTTTTGTATATGATCCGCTTAAGAGCTCTTTTTCTCCAGCTGCTTATCTCTAGCTAGCAAGAAACCCTGTGGCTTTTCGGTTTTCTCAGCTGGATACTATTTTACTTTCCACTCTGTTGCTGTAGGCTGGGAAACTCAGCTGGGGGTTTAGACCCTGCCCTTCTCAGGAGGAACCCCCAGCTTCTGGGCTGTTTCTCAGTCCCTTCAGCTGCCACCCGTGTGAGCCCAGCCAGCCCTTCCACGTCTCTGCACTCCCTACCAGTCATGTTGTGATGTAGTGGCCTTTTCTGTCTCTCTGTGGTTATAAGACTTCTCTCCAGCTAGTGTTCGGTTGGTTAGTCCAGATGATTTCTCCAAAATTAAGTTGTAAATCCAGACTAGTTCTGGGAGGAGGTTAGTGTAGCTTCCACTTACTCTTCCACCATCTTGTTTCTCCTTCACTTGTTTTTTTTTTTAATAGAACTGGCATGGTGTCTTATAAAAAATTTATATTCCAAGTTATAGGTTGAGGATCTATTATTTGTGTGTTGTAGAAACTATTGATTTTTATATGAACATGATTATTAATATTGAGAACAATCAACCATGATATACCTTATCAGCAAGACAAAAGTCATTTATTTATGTAAATTAAGTTGTTCTAGTACCAATATATTCTTACTGCTTAATACCAAACATAGTACTTATTATAAACATAATCTCCTCATTACCTTTTTTTAACTTCCATGCTGTTAACATCAAACATCTCAAAATCTATAAAGTGAATTAAATATTTATTTTTTGTTACTATATTTTATATTTAAAAGTAATATATACTTGTTATAATAAAAAAACAAACTAAATATTTTTATTTTTATTCTTTTTACGTAATTATGTACTATATTTTATTACTGTGTCTCTGGTATTTTTTTTCCTTTATTTTTTGGTTTTTCAATTACAGTTGTCCCATTTTTCCCCCATTGCTCTCCCCCACCCAGCCCACCCCTTCTCCCACAATGATATCCCTCCCCATTTTCCATGTACATGAGTCATTTATACACGTTCCTTGACTAGACCCTTCCCTTACTTATCCCCCTTCTCTCCCTCCCCACTCCTCCCTATTGACTACTGTTCTGCTCTTTGTCCTATTTAGTTCGTTTGTTTATGTTGTTCTTTAGTTTCCTGTATTAGGTGATATCATATGGTATTTTTCTTTCTTTGCCTGGCTTATTTCACTAAGCATAGTTCTCTCTAGTTCCATCCATGCTGTTGCAAATGGCAGTAGTTCCTTCTTTCTTTCTGCTACATAGTTTTCCATTGTGTAGATGTACCACAGTTTTTTTATCCACTCATCTACACATGGGCACTTAGGCTGTTTCCAGTACTTAGCTAGTGTAAACAGTGCTGCTATGAACATTGGGTGCATAAGTTCTTTTGAATTAGGGTTTTAGGATTTTTCGGGTATAATCCTAGCAGTGGAATCGCTGGTTCAAAAGGCAGTTCTATTTTTGTTTTTTGAGGAAATCCCATACTGTTTTCTATAGTGGCTGCACCAGTCTGCATTCCCACCAGCAGTGCAGTAGGGTTCCCGTTTCTCCACATCCTCTCCAGCACTTGTTTGTTGATTTGTTGATGATGGCCATTCTGACTGGTGTAAAGTGGTATCTCATTGTGGTTTTTATTTGCAACTCCCTGATGGCTAATGATGTTGAGCATTTTTTCATGTGTCTATGGACCTTCTGTATGTCCTCTTCAGAGAAGTGTTTGTTCAGGTCCTTTGCCCATTTTTTAATTGGGTTTTTGTTTTCTTGATGTTGAGTTGTATAAGCTCTTTATATATTTTGGAGATCAGTTCCCTGTCTGTGATATCATTGGCAAATATGTTTTCCCATATGGTTGGTTTCCTTTTCATCTTGCTGATGTTTTCTTTTGCTGAGAAGAAACTCTTTAGTTTGATGTGATCCCATTTATTTATTTTTTCCTTTATTTCTCTTGCCTTAGGAGATGTCGTCGGCAGCCGTCCGTCTCGAGAGACGATGGCGTAGCTTCTTGAGAGTCTATCTGCACCGCCGAGAATGGCTGTGCAGTCCGATTCGGGAGTGACAATCCCTGCTGCACTTGGTACAGGTGAAGGCAGATGGCCGTTGTTGCTGCTGTTGACGCTGCTTCCGCCTCGATCTTTTCTGGACCGCCTCCTCGTTGCGCGCAACCTCTGCCCGTGACGTACCTTGCCTGACCGCGAGCCTCCAGGCTAGGCGGTCGTCTGCTTGAACTTCCCATGTGTTGAGATTGATGGAGCATTGTGTCATGTCCTTTTTGCAGATGTCTTTGAACCGCAGTTTTGGGCGCCCTGTCATCCTCTGGCCATCTGCTAGCTCGCCGTAGAGGAGGTCTTTGGGGATACGGCCTGCATCCATTCTTTTGACATGGCCGAGCCACCTGAGGCGTCTCTCACTAAGAACTGCATGCAAACTGCTCATATTGGCTCACTTCAGCACCTCAGTGTTGGGGACCTTATCCTGCCAGGCGACATGCAGGACGCGTCGCAGGCACCTCATGTGGAAGCTGTTGAGTTTCCTTTCGTGCCTTGCGTAGGTGGTCCACGTCTCGCTGCCATAGAGGAGAGTGCTGAGTACGCAGGCTTGGTAGATGCGCAGTCTGGTTTTCTCAGTGAGGCTGGAATTGTTCCACGCTCGCCGGTTCAGTCTGGCCATAACTGTGGCTGCCCTGGCGATTCTCCGGTTGACCTCCAAGTCGACTGACAGAGAGCTCGAGATGGTGGACCCGAGGTAAGTGAAGTCGTTGACAACCTCCAGGGTGTATCCGTCGATGGTGATGCATGGGGGAGTCCCCGTGCCTTGAGCCATAACATTCGTCTTCGTCAGGCTGATGGCTAGTCCGAACTCCTTGCATGCGTGGGAAAGGCAAGTGACTAGCTGCTGGAGTCCCTCTTCGGAGTGTGATGTCAAAGCTGCGTCGTCGGCGAAGAGCATCTCACGGATGAGCACCTCTTTGACTTTGGTCTTGGCTCGTAGACGGGCCAGGTTGTAGAGCTTGCCATCGGATCTGGTGTGAATGAAGACACCCTCGCTGCAGTCCTTAAAGGCGTATTGGAGGAGCATGGAGAAGAAGATTCCGAACAGCGTAGGCGCGAGGACGCAGCCCTGCTTTACTCCGCTGCTGACTGGGAAGACCTCAGAGGTTGCGCCGTTGTAGGACACCATGCTGTGCATGTTGTCGTGAAAGGACATGACCACAGCAAGCAGATGTGGTGGACAGCCAATCTTCCGTAGCAAGCTGAAGAGTCCGCTTCGACTGACCAGATCAAACGCCTTCGTGAGGTCAATAAAGGCGAGGTAGAGTGGTTTATGCTGCTCGTGACACTTCTCCTGCAGCTGGCGTAGGGAGAAGATCATGTCCACTGTTGATCGGCCAGCTCTGAAGCCACACTGGGACTCTGGGTAGACGCGGGAAGCAAGGGTCTGCAGGCGGGCAAGAGCGACCCGGGCGAATACTTTGCCGACGACACTGAGGAGAGAGATGCCCCGGTAGTTGTAGCAGTCGCTGCGGTCTCCTTTGTTCTTGTACATGGTGATAATGTTGGCGTCTCTCATATCCTGGGGGATGTAACCCTCCTTCCAGCAGAGACAGAGTAGATGGTGGAGCGGCTGTAGCAGGACTGGTTTCCCGCTCTTTAGGATTTCTGGAGGGATTCCGTCGCTTCCTGGTGCTTTCCCGCAAGCAAGGCGGTCGATGGCTTTGCCGAGCTCTGCCGCAGTAGGTGGGGTGTCTAGCTCCTCCATGACTGGTAGGTCTGGGATGGCTTTAAGAGCAGTGTCTGTTACGGTGTTCTTCGTTGCGTACAGCTCGAGGTAGTGCTCGGTCCACCGCCGCATTTGCTGTTCCTGGTCAGTGATGACCTCACCTGTCTTGGACTTAAGGGGGGCGATCTTGGAGGGGATTGGGCCTGTTGCCTTCTTGATACCCTCATACATTCCTCGTGCGTTGCCTATATCGGCGGCTTCCTGAATGCTTCTGCACAGGTTTAGCCAATAGGTGTTGGCACAGTGGCGGGCGGTCTTCTGGACTTTGTTCCTGGCAGCCCGTAGAGCTTGAAGTGTACTGGGAGTGGGCGTGACCTTGTAAGCCAGTAGGGCCTTCCTCTTAGCCTCGATCAAGGGTTCCATTTCTTCCCAGTGAGCCTCGTACCAGTCAGCGTTCTTCCGCTCTTTCTTCCCGTAAGCAATAATGGCGGAGTTGTATATGGCGTCGCGGAGACGTGGCCAATTGGATTCGATAATGTCATCTGCCGCCACTCCCTCGCCGAGTGCATCTTCCATCTTGTTGATGAATTGCTGGGTATTAACTGGATTGCTGGCACAACTGGTGTTGATGCGTGGGCGACCCTTCATCTTGGAGTGGTGCAACCTCTTCGGCGTTATGCGCACCTTGCTTACCACGAGGGCATGGTCCGTGTCGCAGTCTGCACTGTGGTAGCTGCGGGTGAGGAGGGTGCTGCCAATATCCGTTCTTCTGGTGATGACGAGGTCAAGCTGGTGCCAATGGCGGGAGCGGGGGTGCCTCCATGACACCTGGTGGATCTCTTTGCACTTGAAGAATGTGTTTGTCACGCACAGGCCGTGGTGACACAAAAGCTCAAGCAGTCGCTGACCATTCTCATTGATCTTTCCTCTCCCAAAGTTTCCAAGGCAGGTGGGCCAGGCCATGTGGTCGGCTCCTACTCTTGCGTTGAAGTCTCCAAGGAGATAGAGAGCGTTACTTCTGGGAATCTTGGATAACGCTTCGTCCAGTGCATGGTAGAACTGTTCTTTCTCTTCGGTGGTGGCGCAGAGGGTTGGGGCATACGCGCTAAGAATGCTGACTGGGCCGAAAGTTGTTGACAATCGGAGGGTAAGTAATCTCTCTGTGCCTCCTGTGGGTGGCTCTATGGAGTTAACAAGCGTGTTCTTCACAGCGAACCCAACACCGTGCTGTCTTGGTTGGTCCGGAGACTTCCCTTGCCAGTAGAAGGTGTAGTTGGTTTCTCTGATAGTTCCGTTGTCGGCCAACCGGGTCTCCTGTAGAGCCGCAATGTCGATGTTTAGTCGTGCCAGTTCCCTATCGATGACAGCGATTTTCCTGGCACCCTTGATCCACGGAAGGTCTGCAGTAAGTCCGGGGCACATGGTCCTGATGTTCCAGCTAGCGAGGCGAAGAGCCGGAGGCTTCTTTCTTGTTGTTTGCTTGGAATTAACTGGTGCGGGTGTTTTGTGGCCCACTTTTCGAGAGGCGCCTCTCTGATCCCCACGCACCCAGTGGGGCAGGCGAGCCATGGCGAGACGGTAGCTGTCCAGTGAGGTGCGATGACCTCTCCCACCATCAGAGGAGACCCCTGGCGCTCGTTTCCTTCGCCAATCGGATGAGCTGATAACCGGTATCTGTCTCCTCCCGTGTTGAGTCGACATCTTGCGATGACGCTGGAGTGTCCTCTCAAGTGAAACTGAAGCTACAGAGCCTGGGCAGGGTGATATGGAGGGTCTGCTGTTGCCCATGCAGCAGACCCCCCCTCTCTTCGCAGCTGAAGGGTCCAAGGGAAAGACAAAGTCAATACAGCTTGGCTTCAGGTGCGCCGCAGGAGTTGCCGGTGTTGACTACAATGTCAAACCGCCTTAGGGACTCCGGCTCCGGATTTTCTGTTGGGATTTACTCCCTTAGCCTTTCCCCTGAAGAGGTATGCCGCAAGGCAGCGGAGGTTTTTTGGAGTCAGAGTTTTCCTTCTCTGATTTTAGAGATGTCCTTCCTCTTTCCTCCTTTACAGTCTTGAGGGCAGCATTTACAGGCTAAAATAGAAAACTGGCAGTGTAACCTTCTAAGCAGATACTACCAATACCCTGCTTGGGTATACTCACCCAACAATAAACATCCCTGTCCAGTTCTCCCAGCACCATTTGTTAAAGAGGCTCTTCTCACTCCATTTTATGTTCCTTCCTCCTTTATCAAATATTAGTTGACCATAGAGACCTGGGTTTATTTCTGGGCTCTATTCTGTTCCACTGATCTATATGTCTGTTCTTATGCCAGTACCAGACTGTTTTGATCACAGTGGCTTTGTAGTATTGTTTGATATCTGGTGTTGTGATTCCTCCTTCTGTGTTCTTCTGTCTCAAGATTGCTTTTGCTACTCGGGGTCTTTTTTGGTTCCATATGAATTTTTGGAGTATTTGTTCTAGGTCAGTGAAATATGTCATTGGTATTTTAATAGGGATTGCATTGAATCTGTAAATTGCTTTGGGTAGTATGGCCATTTTGATGATGTTGATTCTTCCCATCCAAGAACATGGTATTTGTTTCCATTTGTTTGTATCTTCCTTAATTTCTTTCTTCAATGTTACGTAATTTTCAGAGTATAGGTCTTTTATCTCTTTGGTTAAGTTTATTCCTAGGTATTTTATTTTTCTTGTTGCTATAGTAAATGGTATTTTCTTTTTTGTCTCTGTCTCTGATATTTTATTGTTGGTGTACAGAAATGCCTTAGATTTCTGTATATTTATTTTGTACCCTGCTATTTTGCCAAATTCACTTATTATATCGAGTAGTCTTTTAGTGGAGTTTATAGGGTTTTCTAGGTATACTATCATGTCATTTGCATATAGTGATAGTTTTACTTCTTTTCCAATTTGGATGCCTTTTATTTCTTTTTCTTGTCTGATTGCTATGGCTAGGACAAACTAAATTTTAAATAGCTGTTATTACTGCCCTCTCTAAATTCATCTTTATTTTTCTGGGCCTTATTCTGTTCTTCTTTGTCTTCCTCCTTTACATTCTATATTATGGTCTTTAGAGATCCATTTTTGTCCTTCTTTCCAGAAGGCATACTTCCACTTTCACATACACATCTTACACTCACACACCCATTTTACAACATGTAACACCCATGTTACAAAGTTAGCTTTAAAATTTTAGTGTTCTTGCATCAAAATCAAGTTTGAAGTTTAATTTTTTTAATTTTATTGTTTTGCTTTGATTTGGGGTTTTGGGTTTTTTGTGGTGTTTTTTGTTTGTTTTGGGGGGGTTGTTTTTACTTGAGCTGTGGGGTTCAGTTACTATACTGCTGGCCTGTCACCTTGTATTAGGAAATATATTTACCATCCCAGAAGTTTCACAGCCCACTAGTTCTGTGTGAAGAGAATCTAAGAAATCAGTGAAAGATAGAAAAAGCACAGTTACCACTTTGTGCCAGGGTCTCAGTCCAAGGTATCTCTTGTCTATAATGGAGATGAAGTGAGGCTACAAGAGCTATTGAAGGAGGGCTGTTGCAGAAACCTGCATCAGTTACTCCAGATCAGACTGAACAAAGGCAAGATATAGGGATAGCCTGGCAATTTTATCTGTGAAAAAGTCACTTCTGAAAGTGGAACAGAATAGGAGTAAGGAAGCAAAGTAGAACACAGCCAGGGAAGGAGAGTTGGTATCCCTCAGAGAGTGTTGAATGGGTATACTAATGTCTAGTACTCTGAGATTGCCCATTTTCCAGTTCAATGCAGCATTGAGGCAGCTATTTCTGATTTGTCTACTAATATACTTGACCTATCCTTGGTATTAGCCATAATCTGAGTCTTTAAGCTAGTAGGCGTGATTCACCTTTACTGTGATAAAACAACTAGGTTATAAACCTTAAGGTAATTTTTTAACTTTTCTTTAATTAGCACTTTTGATTACCACCCAACTTCCCTCTTCCAAATATCCAAGACAACACTGCAAAAAAAGTTTTCAAAATTGAAATAAAACATTTTTGAATATTTAGATACCATAAAAATGCCTTATTTCAGTAACTCTTGATTTTTATTTCAAAAAAAAGAAAATATACAAGTTACATGAACAGTGATAGCTAAAAATATATACAGCAAATAACACTTTTTAAAAAGTCAATGTATATATCATGAATTTTAAATACAAAATTATGTTGATTTAATATTCTATTTTTATAGAATTTTGGACCAAGTGTCCAACTAAGTTCAAGTCAGCCAAAACAAACTACAAGGGGTACTTCTAATACCGAAGAAGGTATGTTTTAGTTTAAACGTTTTCTTCTGACCTTTGTTCTCAGTGATTTTTTTTCGCATATGGGTTTCCCTCAAATATTTACATACTATATAAATGTTAAACCACCATCGGGGACTCAATTCTCCTTATCCTAGACATTTAAGCTGTTGCCAGTCTTTATTTTAAGTAATAATTTATCAAACATCTTTCTACATGAAGCCTTTTCCTGACTTTTCAATGAATTCTGTAAGTTAGATTCCCAAAATTAAAATAACAGTAATTGGCATGTAATTGGCACCTAACAAATACTTATTGAATGAAAATCAGTGTATTAAATTAAGTCTGGATCAAAGTATATAAGCATTTTTATATTTTCTCATACATATTCCTAAAGTATTTTCCTGACTGTGTTATTATTCAAATTTTTTCTGGGGTGTGTGCTAACTTCAGGTAAATCACTTCTATTATTTAGGTATACCACAGGAAAAGAAATGGTGTTCTGTTAGTTTTGATTTGTGTGTCTTTTATTAATATACTTTGTTTTTGTATGTATATTTATTTTGGGTGAATCATTTCTTCATATTCTTTTTCCCTGTTGATATTGGAGTTTGGGTATTTTCTTACTGATATCTGTAAATTCTTTTCTTTCTTTTTATCCTGACTGAGGACATGCTTACTGAGTTTAGAAAAAGATAAAGGAAGGGAGAGAAACATCTACTGGTTGCCTCTTGTCCCTGAAGCTGTCCGGGGACCGTGTCCAAGGACCGAACCTGAAACGGAGGCATGTACCCTGATCAGGATTTGAACCCATGACCTTTCAGTTTACAGGCCAGTGCTCCAACCTACTGAGCCACACCAGACAGGGCTGTAATTTTTTGAATATCAATAATTCTAATTTTTATATTACCTGGAAATATTTTTTACTACTTTATTTTTTGCATTTCATTGCACTTATGTGTTAATTTTACATGTGGAGGTCTTGTGTTTTTTTTTTTTTTAGTTCTTTTCAATCGATAAATTATTTTAGAGCTAATTTCCTGCCTTTACCTAAACATTGGATCTATGTAATGAACGAACATACAAAAATCTTGCCCTTCAAAAATTTAGTCTATTAAGGAAAACTGACTGGCCTTAAATAAACATGTTTTTAGTCTTTTTTTGTGATTTCTCCATTACTTTTAAGCTCAAAAAACTTCTCAATATAGAAGTTTATAAATGTTTCTTTTCATTCTAGATTGCTTTAATAGTTTGACTCATTAAATTTAATTCTTTAATTTCTCTGGAATTTGTTTAAATGGATAGTGTAAACAAATTAATTTATTGCATCATCTTTTTTTCTCTCATCTTTGATCATGTTATATTTTTATATCTAACTTGATCTGTTTCTAGGCTGTCCTTTCCAGCTGATCATCTAATTTTCTAATCTTTCTTTAAATTTGTTTTCTCTTATTCTTTTATTTATAAATCATCTTAATTGCTGTTACAAAGGCAGTCAGTCTACTTTATCTTCTTTATGTACTACCAATGAATGACAAAAACAATAATTTAACAGAATATATTTTTTCTTTACTTCAGGTAACACTCTAGGGATTGTTATTACCTCAGTGCTATCATTTGAATATTTTTTTTTAAATTAGGTTTGGAAAAATGCTAGATATAGAGGATTATGATAAACAAAATGCAAAGTTAAAGAAGATTCACTGGGTTTCTGTTAGTGAAATGAATACATACAGACATGTAGGTTAACTATGTGTAAGTGTTGATCCTAAAGACAAATAGGGATCAAAGAATAGTAAATGTAAAGTTTCTTTAGTTTCAGACAGTACTTCTGAGTTTTTGATGGCTGAAAATCTAGTGAAATCTTCAGTGCCTGAGGATGAAATTCTAACTGTCATGAGTAGCAAGCAGCTGCAGAAACCAGATCTGGCCTTAAATAAAACCCAGCAATTCAACATTTGTGCACTATCAGCTGAAGAACAAAAGATCCTACAGTCCCTTAATCGTCTCAATGAAAGGTTATACTGTAAGTATGGAAGAACACCTTTTGGAAAAAGTGTTATATTTTGTACTTAGACTATTTTAATTTAAAATTAACTTAGAAGTTGAAAATAAGTATATAAAATGTATCCAAATTATCACCTCTTAAGTCAAGTACATAACAAAAATGTATTTGAATATCCCATACTTTTATGCCATATTGATATTCTGTTTATAAATAATATATTTAAACTATAAGAATATAAAAATCTTAAAGGAAAAAAGATGGAAAATATGTAACGAGCAAATTCTAACCAAAGGAAATTGATTTAGATATATTATTATCAGACAAAAAGCAGAAAGCAGAAAGCATTATAATACACACAAAAAAAAAAACTTTGTGATAGTCAAATTCTGGAGAAATATATAAAATATTTTCACTTTGTATGCATTTAAGAACTTAGCTTCAAAATATATAAAAAAATTTTTAGCCATGGTGAGAGACGTTTTTGTACATTGTCAGTAATGGATAGACTAGACCAAAAATTCAAGTAGGCAATATAATAATCAAATATGATTAACAAACTTGATCAAAAGGACATGTTCTCTGCAAGCACACGTACAACATTTATAAAAATGGACCATATGTTATATCAAAACAAGCTTTGACACATTTCAAACGTTTGAGGTCACACACATCCTCTGACAACAATGCAGTTTAACTAAATGCAAATAACAAAATGATAATCATTAAGAAACATGTTTCTAAATGAACCATGGTTCTGAAAAAATGCCATAATAGAAATTTCAAAATATTTTTTAGACATGAACAATAATAACAGTATTTTATGTATGAATGCATTCATCATGGTCTATTAACCTTAACACTGCTGACATTTTGGGCAAGATAATTCTTTGTTATAGGGGGCTGTCCTGTGCATTGTAAGATGTTTAGCAGCATCTCTGACCTCTACCCACTGAACGCTTTAGTACCTCCCTGTCACAAGTGTCTCCGGACATTGCCAAATGTTCCCTGGGTAGCAAAATATCAAGTATGGTTAGAACCACTGGAAAAAAGATTCCAACATATATATACACATACATTTCTATATAATGCATATATGTGTGTGTGTGTGTGTGTGTTTCACTTCTGCTTAAAATGTAAAAAGCTATAATGTGTCAATCCCACCGTAAGACTAAGAAAAAGCAAATAAACAACAAAAGTATCGCTTCCCTTGAATGGATTAGAGAGCTGAAGTCACAGCCCAACCAAGTAACCTGACATCCAAGGAAAGATAGGAATTTCTAGAAACAAGACAGGATTACTGGCTCACCTGTGGCAATGTATGGCAGAAAGAAATGCCAGGTTCCATACAAGCTGATATTAGGAATTCTGCTTTGATTCTGAACAAATTACAAAAAATAAGGGTGAACTATTATGAGAATATAAACTCCTGGGAGTCACAGACACGAGACTACTTCACAGCCACTCACAGTTTGTCTTCCATGAACCTACATTATGCGTCCATGAGAAGATTAGAGAGCAGAGCACAAGATTAGAGAAACCCTTCCTCAGTGGGGCAGCCTGAAGGAGGGGAGCAGCCATTGCTGTAGAAAAAGCATGAAGCCCCATGCAGAAGCTTCTCTCCTACAGAATAAAGGCCAAAAGGTACTGGAACAGAGGCAACAAACTTTGTTATTTGCCCCTAGTGCACAAATAAAGACTTACTAGGGTAGGGAAAAGGTAAAAGAAAAAAAAAAGCCTCTTCCTGTGGGTGAGGGGCAAGAGACAGGCATGGGTCCAGATCATTAGAGGTATCCTGCTACTAGAGGAGGAGCACAAGATGCTCTTGCACAAAACTGGCCAAAGCTACAAGACCAAGTTGGCCACCATAAGAAGGAGCAGGATGACTGAGAAGGTACAGAAGACACTCCTAAGACCAAGTGTGGACCAGGACATCAGAAACCCCCCCAATTCTCCCACTACAAGGACAGCAAGTGCTAACTAACAAGTGAAAGAACTCTCCTGGAAGAGAAACAATAGCATAGAGAGAGCCTCCTTATATTGTGCAGACACACAGAAGGGCCAAAAGCTGAGAGCAGAGCAGGAACATTGAAGAAAAAGAAACCTCCATGACTGCTGCAGAAACACAAAAAACACCAGAAGAATTTGAAAACCAGTGGTGTACTGAAGGTAACCATAGCAACCACAAAACCCAACCCTAACTCAGTTCCTAAGGTGATTAACTACACACACACACACACTCACACACACACACACTCACACAATTGCCTAGCAGAAGAGGCATACCCATTTCCAGGCACAAATGCTACTTACCTGAGTATCTGCTATTCCAAACATGAAGTCCAGCATTCAATCAAAATTATGAGATTTTTTTTTTAAATGAGAAAATACACTATCAAGTGACAGAGCAATCAATAGTTTGAGACACAGGGATGACTCAGATGTTAGAACTATGGGGTGATTTTAAATAACTATGACTCATAACAGGTTATTGTGGAAAAAGTAGACAATATGGCACAGACAACATGTATGAACAGATGGAGAATTTTAGCAGAGAGATAAAAACTAGAAGAGTCAAATAGAAAAGCAAGAATTAAAAACTTACAGCAGTGAAAAATGTTTTCTGTGGGCTAATCAGTCAACTCAACACAGCTGAGGAAAGAATCAAAGAATTTGAAGAAAAGTAATAATTTTCCAAACAAATAAATACTGAGAAAACAAAAAGGGGAAAAACAAGAACAGATTATCTGAGAGGTGTAGAACAATATAAAACTAGTCTAACAAACATATAATTGGAATCCCACTGTGAAAAATTGCAGCTTGTTTTTTTGCTGAAGGAGTTACTGATTTCATAGGAATTGGATTTAAGCACAGCCACTCTCTTATGGGGTGAAAACCTATTCTTGAAGGCTACCTATGAAGAACTTAGGGGTCAAGACAAGCTGTTTGTCACTCCATATTGTAATAATTGGATACCAAATACAAAGAAATTAAATTGAACTCCTACTAAATATCATACATAAAAATAAGTTCCAAGGTGATTAAAGATTAAATGTGAAAGAAAATATATAAAGCTAATTTTAGGGGATAATATAGTATTTTTTTAGCCTCAGGGTAAGGAAGGACTTTTTAAGCAGAGAAAAAGGCACATAATCCATAGATGAAAAAAATTAATAAATTTGATTATGTTAAAATTGCAAGCTTCGGTTCATGTCAAAACATCATGAAAAGAATGAAAAGAATGAAAAAACAGGCCACAAATAAGGGAAACTATCGTCGTCGGCAGCCGTCCGTCTCGAGAGACGATGGTGTAGCTTCTTAAGAGTCTATCTGCACCGCCGAGAATGGCTGTGCAGTCCGACTCGGGAGTGACACGGTATCTGTCTCCTCCCGTGTTGAATCGACATCTTGCGATGACGCTGGAGTGTCCTCTCCAGTGGAGCTGAAGCTACAGAGCCTGGGCAGGGTGATATGGAGGGTCTGCTGTTGCCCATGCAGCAGACCCCCCCTCTCTTCACAGCTGAAGGATCCAAGGGAAAGACGGAGTCAATACAGCTTGGGTTCAGGTGCGCCGCAGGAGTTGCCGGTGTTGACTACAACGTCAAACCGCCTTAGGGACTCTGGCTCCGGATTTTCTGTCGGGGTTTACTCCCTTAGCCTTTCCCCTGAAGAGGTATGCCGCAAGGCAGCGGAGGTTTTTTGGAATCAGAGTTTTCCTTCTCTGATGTGCCCTGACTGGAAGATAGAACCAGCAACACTTAGCTCGCAGGCTGACGCTCAATCCACTGAGCCAAACCAGCCAGGTTCAAGGGAAACTATAATACATTGAATAAAGGACTCATTCAAAATACATAAAGAACTCCTTATAAATCAATAAGAAAAAAAGACAACTCAAAAAAATAGGGCAAAAAAGACTTGAACAGGAAATTCACAACAAAGGAAATGCAAATTAAAACAATGAGATAGAGTTATCCTCATCAGAAAGACCTAAATTTAAAAGCCTTGCAATGCTACGTGTTGGTAAGAATGTACAGCAATTGGAGCTTACTTATAATGCTGGTCAGAGTATAAACTGGAGCAACCTGTTTAGGAAATGTTTTGCCACCACCTAATCAGTTGAACATGAACATACCTTACAACCAGCAATTTCACTTCTAGGTGCATATCCTATATAAAACTCTGCATATGTACATCAGGAGATTTGTATAAATATATAGATATCTTCATTTTTTAAAAGCCAAACTTTGAAAACTTTAAATGTGCTGGAATATTATTCAGGAAGGAAATGAACAAACTACATCTACATACATCATCATGGATAAATCTAAAAATACAGAATTTTGAGCAAAAAAAGGAAAATCACAGGAGAATAAATATGGTACAATTTAATTTACGTGAGTTCAGAAAGAGACCAAATTAAACAAAACTCACTGGGGAATGGAAACGTGTTAAAACTAAAGGAACAAGTATAGTTCTGTTACCTCTGTGAGCAAGGGGAAAACGTGCCATCTAAAGGGCAGTGTGGAGGTGGGGTGCTCCAAGGAGCTTCTAAGGAAGGGATAATGTTCAAATATATTGATCTAGGTAGTTACACAGATATTTACTTTATTATTATTAATTAAACAATGCATAAATGTTTTACATACTCATGTTCTAAAATTAAGTTTCAAAATAATATATTAATAAAAGGGTGCCACAACCACAAAACAAGACAGAACTAAAGTTGTAAGTTTAAGATGTAAAATTATGCAAATAAAGAGAAAAAACCCTCAAGTCAGTTTTTTGGAGGGGGGTTTTTTCCTATCATATACATGTACATATTTAAATGCTTCCTGTAAAAGATCTTGCCTAAATTTTTCTTTCTTTTGCCAAGACTCTTGCTATTATATGAATAAAAGACTAAGCATTGAAAAGGCAAGAGATGACCAAATTACTCAACTTTTTTGTTCCTCAATAGCTAAATACACATCTCCTCCTCTTTTCTGAGTTGCTCCAAGACCAAGATTCATTTCTTTGCTTTTTTTTTTAAAGAAAAAGATACAAAGGAAAGAAAACCTAAGTATTTGAATAAAGATTGTTATGGAATAGTCAAAGTACTAGGAATTCCTTTTTATCAACATAAGTTTTATGTATTGTTTCAAAACAAATTACTTCTATTCCCTAACCTAAGTCCAAAGACTACTGGAAACAACAGAAAAAAGTCTCTTACTCAATTTTGAATGTTTTGACACATCAGAAATTACTATTTGATTTAGTCATTGTTCTCTTTCAATATATATAACTGAATTATTTTTGTATCATGTATAATTATTTCAGATGTACAAGAAACCATTTTCAAAAATCCATCCATCAAAAATACCTTACAAATGATACCATTTCTGGTAAGTGTTTTAAGAAGCTTTTTCCTTTTTAGGAAACCTCATGATTTTATGTATAAGAATCCTGTATTGATATTAATTTTTGAGTTGGTTTTTAAGGAGTTTTTCTCTCCAGTCAACTTTCAATTATAAGATGTTCTGTTCGAATCAAATAAATATCCTCTCATTTTAAAAAATGTAATGTAAGTATTTTTACATTCAGAGTATTTCATTAGCCATGGGAACAGAAACAGGTATCAGTGCACTGCTCTTCAAATAATTTTTTTAAAGTAGCCTAACTGGGAAATTGTTAAGAAATTTACATTGACAATGATCCCATCTTGCCCATATCCCTTCCACATTTTCAGTTTAAAACTAGACATTACTATTTTGAATTTTGGTTTTTGTCTTGGCACTAGATTCTGGTAAAGATACACATATAAATGAAAAACAGTGATTCAGAAATTTTTAGTCTAAAATGGAGAAAGACACACATAGATTGTATACCCAAATAACTAATACAAAGTAAGGTAAGACTGTGATGCACAGTCTTAGGAAATCACAGAAGGAAGAAATCGTGTCCACTAGAGGTGATCAAGAGACAGTCTGGTCTATAGAAAGGGCACATCCAACTCTTTTGGCAATGGTCACCTTGACTCCTGTTTTGGTTTTTTGTTTTTCATGGTTACTTTTTACATGCTAGTTTGGTTTTTTGTTCAAATTTTCATCTCCATCAATTCAGCAATTTAAGTAAATTTGCAGTGATAATTTTTGTGTGTCTGAATTTTAACAGTGAACATTTTCTGTTATTTATGACATTTATGATTCATATTTTAGCGAGCTAAGATGTTCAGTGACTGAGATCACTCTTCTTTCTATACACCTCAGCTCAACTTTGAAACAGTGTACTATTTCATCATGGATTGTAAATACAAAATAGGAAGAGAAAGTTACCTAATCAGCAAATTTTCTCTACTGTACACACTGGTGCACTGTATCATTATATTGCTAGAGTATCTGATGAATAACTGAAAAGTTAATTGTGTGGATTAGGGACCACCGTTAGACTTGAAATCATATTTATCTTACATCTTTTTCACTCTTTATAACATGTGTTAGCCATCAGCTGTACTCTATCTTCAAACATGTTAGCCTTCCCTATTTTAACATCACTAACACAAGTCAGAAATCTTTCCATCTATTTTCATGGAAATGATATAAAATCACAGAATTACTAACTGCCTGTTTAAATGGCTAAGATCAAAATTACCATATCCCCGCACCCCATCAAAACTCATTTGCCACATTCTGCATGGGAATTTGAACATCTTATTCTTGTTTGTCCTTCTTTTCTGATATTTTTATTTTATGTTATTGTACTCTTTACTTGGATTCACCAGTTGTTGACATTTTGCCACACTTGCTTTATCTGATAGATGGATGGATAAATCGATGATGGATGGACTGAAGAATAGAATAGAATAGAATAGAATAGAATAGAATAGAATAGAATAGAATAGAACAGAACAAGAGATACATACATACACACAAACATTTATTTAATGAACTGTTTGAAAGTAAATTACAGACATAATGATATTTCATCTCTAGGTACATAATCATAATACAATCATCCCTTCCAAGAAATTTAATATTGATAAAGTATTATCTGATACACACTTGATATTTAAAGTTCCTTAGTTGTCTGAAAAATAATGTCTTCTGTGGCTATTTTATTTCTCTGATCCAGGATCCAACCCAGGATTATACATTGCATTTGATTGTCATGTCTCTTAACCTAGAAAACTCTCTTTACTCTTTTTTATCTTTCATGCACAATGACACTTTTGTAGAGTCCAGAGCAGTTGTCTTGTTGAATACTCCATAATCTGAATTTGTCTGATTGTTTTTTCATTATTAGATTCAGCTTAACATTTATAGTGGATTTATAGTTTCGAAGTTTATATTTTTACAGCCTTTGTGTTTTCTTTTTATCATCTGGGATTACTTCTACCTCTGTCTTGCCTTCCAGTCTTTTGTTTAGCTGCTTGTAATTTATTTTGAGTCCAGAAAACATATGTCCAAACTTTTGGAGTTATGTTTAAAGCAAGAATACATAGGTACTTAGTGCCTCCTCTGCAAATACACGGGCTTTAAATATATTTTGGTCTTTTAAAAGCTCTCAAAATGTGTTCCTGGATCCCATTACATTTCAAATGAGTATAGTTTTTTCATATATAACTACTCAAAAGGCAAAATATTACCCTAATTCTAAACTTTTTGTATGTATGACACAAGAGACCACCAAAACTGTATGTATTTACCAATTGTGATATAGCCTGGTTCTTCAATAGGGATGTTTCTAAAAAAAGATTTTTATCACTCCATGAAATGGCAGAAATATTTATTTGGGAGCATTTGTTGTTTTGGAGATGTCGCAGGTAAATTTTTTATTAATGTTTTTATTTTCTTTTACTTTTAGCTCCAATTGTTTTGTACCCATCTGAATTTACAAAAAAAATGAACAAACTGGTTTTGAAATTATAATGTGTCATATATGTATAGCTTTACAATTTACATGTATTCTGTAGTTAATTCAGGAACTGAATTTCTCAGCCTAACAACATAACATTCGATTGCTACCATTGAAAAATACTATGCCAGATGGTTTCACACATATTCCGTTGTTTAATCTTCTAAACTAGGGACATCAGGTAATTTTCTCAAATCTTAAAACTGTTCATTGGCAGAGTCAGGATCTACATTTTTTCCTCTCCGCCCCCCAAACTGTGTTCTACTTTTTATAATTCTTATTTCATTTAGTGATAACATCATCCACCAAGTTTCCCAGACAAAAATTTTTGTCTCATCCAGGCTTCTCATTCTCCTATAGCCCTAGAAAATAAATCCTTCTTATAATACTCACTAAATGCTTCTCAGATACATCCACTCCTCTCCATTCCTACCAATAGTGTCTTAGTTTAAGAATCCATCATGTCTCATCTGAACCATTTCAGCAATCTCCAGGTTTGCTCTCTCCAGTGCATCTTTCATGCAATTACTGCCAGAGTAATTCTTTCTAAAACACAAATATGAATGTATCATGAAACTTGACTTTATATCATCCCTCTAGAAAAGCTTATTCAGCCCAGGCTTTGATTTAGTGTGTCCTCTTTTGGCAACCATAGCAGCCTGATTTTTTTGTAGAAGTTATCATATTGGTCTCTTCATTGAACAGTAGTTGCCTAAATCTTACCATGTGCCGGGCACTCTGCTAGGGCTGGGACCAGGAAGAGGAAAACACTTTCCTGTCCTCAAGTAGCTTACATTCTAGTAGAGATAATATGCAAACAGTATAATATAATAGGGTTGCTACAGGACATCCTCAAGACACCTGCCATGATTTTTTTAATGCTAAAACTATGACTCTTAGAAGCAGAATTTTCATTTGGAATATTTTACTTACTTTTTTAAATAGGATAAATTTAATGGATTTTTAACAATTACCCTTCCAAGCAACAACTTTGGCCCAATATGTGTTGTTAAACTACTCCTAGGATGTTATGAGTTCCAAGTGCTTCCTGTAGAAAATAAAATTATTAAATTTCAATGGTTTAAAAACCTCAAGCACATGTTAACAATAGCAAAGAATGAGGATTATAAATTGTTATAACTAGTCAATGCCTTACATAAAGTGGTACTCATTATGTTGAGATTGCTCCATATGTAACATTTGAGAACTTGAATTATGAATTTAATCTTATTAAAATCTGTAATCTATAAGGAGGTCCACCTTAAGTCTATAATACAGCATTAAAAGAATATTCTGAAATTATGTTACAGAACACCCAGCCAAGGACCAGTCAATCTCCTGATGTTGGATCTAGATTGCAGAGAAAATATTGATGTAATACTATTACAGTAACTATTAAATGGAATCATTAGAATCTCCTGTAACTATATCATATATTTTTGCAATTTGTTAATGATTAAAACACTATAACTGTAAAGGTAAATTATAACATAGGTAATGGAAATAAATTAACTAGTTTACATTTATGCTACAAATGATACTTTATTATGTATTTTATTGATAAGTACATTTTTAATGAATGGAAATAATTTATTACTTCTAATGAGCATGCTACTGGAAATAAATTCATTGTATTTAAAAAGAAAATGAAGGCTATTTTGTTATTCAAATTATGTATTAGCTACTGTTGAGAAGCTTTGTTTTCCTGAAATTCCTAATAAAATCTATTAAATTTTCATACAGTGGTGTAAAAAGTTTATGAAGGATCTCCATACTTTGGAGATGTTACCAAGGGTCTTGTTCTCAATTCTGAATGTTCGTAAATTAAAGTTATCACTCTGTGGAGGGTGATTGGTCTCTAAAGAACTGACTGCACTAGCAAAGCTCACAAGGTAAATGGTAAATATTAAAAACTGCAATCCCCACTGGATTACTTGAATTGCCTGGTCAGTCTCTTCTTTTCCCAGTAGAAATGTCTACTGAGGAAACCAGGTTTATATTAGAAGGTTGTTTTTTAAAGTATAGAAACAATGTTAAAAGTTGTATAATTTCAAAAAATATTATAGAATTAGACAGTCTAATAATCCTTTTATTTTCCCTCTACTCCAGGCTCTTTTTGTTAACAGACAGGGACTGGCCCAGAGCAGGTTTGCCTCAGGTCAGCCTGTAGTGTGTGGGTTCTGAATTAATGCAGGAAAGATTTCACATCACATGTCCACCTGATTTTGAGAATACATTTATTACAGCTGGGGACAGCAAAAGAAAGGAAAGACTTAGGGTAGAAGAAGCAAGAGGATAGAGCCTAGGTGAGGCTGCTTTCGCTCTCTAGAAATGTTATAGGAAAGAAGTGAGCCAAGGTGGGGCTGCTATTAGCTCACTGGGAAGTCACAGTAAAGAGGGGCCTTGAAGACCGGATCGGGGGTTAGCCTGGGATGAGCTGCCACTGTCTTCTGCTCTACTGGTTGCAAGTCTTGTGGGGACCCTTAATGTTTATGAGGAAGTAAAAAGTTCATGCCCAAGAAGGGGCATGGGCGTGCTCTAGAGTGAGCCCCACATCCAGTCTTTGTCTTGAGAATTTCAATCTCTTTTTTTTCAGTTGAGAACCTTAAAGGAAGGTTTAAGCAGAATATTCATTAGCTTTCCAGGTATATTTTTAATATGTTGAGGCATCAAAATGAGCTCATAGGGGAGTTGGGGATTATTTTTTTGGTCTGCTTTACTGTTTTATCTTGGACCTGTTTGGCTCTAATGGGGTTTTAGTTACTTATTCCCCTGACTTCATCTGTCCTTGGGTTTAGCTGGCACAAATGGCATTCACTGGGTCTCTGTGCTCTATTTCCCAGAACAGGGTGATTTAAGCTATATATTCTCTGGCTAGAGAGGAGAGATATAAACCATTTGCTCTTAAATGTCTTTGGTTAAGGAAGATAAGGTCTTGTGATTCACTAGCTGGCTGTAAGTTGTTCCAATCATTTGACCTTGTTTAATTTTCTTGTCTCAGTCTCCCTATTCCAATTGCCCAGGACTTTTCCTAGATTCTTACTATTGTATCACATTATTATTTCTCATCTGTACTTTTTCAAGCTGAATTTCTTACCTTTGGTGCCAATAAGACTGCAAGAATGGCATTTCTAAAGTGAGCAAAATGACCAGAGTAAAAATCTGTCTTATCAAGTTTATCTTAAAAGTTTTTAGAGCTTCCCCTTCAGCTACTGGGGAAAAAAAAATGCACTCCTTAACATGGGCATAAGGCTTTTCACATTCTGAGTCCACACTGCTTACCTAGCATCATCTTCACAGCTTTCCCACCACATCATTTACCCTAACACCAAATGCTTTATAGTTCCCTAAATACCACCTGCTATTTCCTGCCTCTCTGCCGGGGCATACTAGTGTATACCCTTAGCTTGGAATGCCTTCCCTCTCATTCTACCTGCACCTGCCTAATAAACTATTTATTATTTTAAATTCTTCTCATATTGAACTTTCTCCAGGTTTTTCTAATAATCCTCCCTACTACCTACTCTATATAAATTACATCCTTTGTACTCTGAATCATAATTTTTCTGTGTGTATATATGTATGTTCTAGATTAAGAGCTCCTGGAAGGTAAAGATAGATTGTCTTTCATTTCTATGACCTTTGGAATTAAAATGTGGCAGATAGTAGCAGATCAAAATAATGAAGGAAAATTTCATTTTTCAATTATCAAGCTCCTATTATGTTCTAGATACTGACTTATGTGCTAGGGATATAATAAAATATAAAACTAAGTATTGGCCATCATGGAGCTTAAATTTTAGTGGTGAATACAGATTTTAAAACATAAGAATATACCATTAAAAAATAATATACCATCAGATACTTATAAAGTACACTGAATGGGAACCAGAGCACAGTAAGGGGACAGCGAGTGATGGCAGTACTATTTTCAGTAGAGAGGTGGAGTGTCAGAGAAGATCTCTGGGAAGGTGACATCTGAGTAAATATCTGCATGAAGTAAGAGCTTACCTTAGTGGCAGTAGGAGAATAGCATTCTACACAGAGGGAATCAGTGCAAAGGACCTTGTACAAGAACATGCTTGATCTGTTTAAGGAATAGACAGGGCTAGCATGGCTAGTGAGCAATGAGCAAGGCAAAATTAGTGGAAATGAAGTTATGGAGGTGGCCACAAGAGGGTCGTGTAGGGCTTGCAAATCATAGGAGGGATTGTGGAGTACAGAGAATGAATCCTTTGCAGGGTTTAGAGTAAGAGAAGGATGTGATTCTCTTAAAGGATCACTATAGTGTCCGGAAAGGGGAGGTGGGGGGCAAGTATTTAAGGAATGGGACCAATTAAAGAGATTTTGCAATAACCTAAATGAGAGAGGTTTATGGCTTGGATCACGTTAGTAACGGTGGTGGAAATAAATGGTCAGATGCAGGATATATTTTGAAATCCTTATGATGGATTGGATGTGAAGTATGGAAGAAAAGGAGGAATCACAGATAATTCCAGTGTTTTTTCAGCCTGAGTGGCTATGTGAATGATAGAACCATTTACTGAGATGGAGAATACAAGGGGAGAAGCAGGTTTTGGTTGAAAATCAATTTTTTTAATATGTTTTATTGATTATACTGTTACAGTTGTCCCAATTTCTTTTCCCTCTGCTCCCCTCCACCCAGTGACCCCCCTCCCTCCAGTTGTCCCCCCTTTTAGTCCATGTCCATTGGTTGTGCATATAGTTCTTCTCAACCTCTTTCTGTCTACTCCACTCCCTCCTACTATGCTTCTTAATTCCTATACCATCTCCCTCCCTTTCCCCTTTCTCCCTCCCCTCTCCCTGTTGACCTCCCCCCAATATGTTCCCCTTACCTATAATTCTTTTTCCATTCTCATTGCCTACTTAGTTTGCCTTTGTTTCGATTCCCTAGCTTCTGTTGTTGGTTGTTGTGATGCAGTTTTCATTTTAATGTTCATAGTTTTGATCCTCCTTCTTCTAAACCAGTCACTTTAACATCTCATATAATAGTGGTTTGGATCTAATGAACTCTTTCAGTTTCACTTTGTCCTGGAAGCACTTTCTCTGCCCTTCTATTCTGAATGACAGTTTTGCTGGATAGAGTATTTGTGGCTGTAGGTTTTTTATTTTCATTACTTTGAATATTTCTTGACAGTCCCTTCTTGCCTGCAGGGTCTCCTTTGAGAAGTCAGCTAATAGTCGAATTGGGATCCCTCTGTACATGATTCTTTTCTTCTCTCTTGCTGCTTTTAAGATTCTCTCTTTGTCTTTAATTTTTGACAATTTGACTATAATGTGTCTTGGAGTGGTTCTCCCTGGGTCCAGTTTTTCTGGAACTCTCTGTGCTTCCTGGACCTGTAAGTCTATTTCCTTCCCCAAGTTCGGGAAGTTCTGCTTCATTATTTTTTCACATAATTTTTCAATTTCTAGTTCTTCTTCTTTGCCCTCTGGCAATCCTATAATTCTAATGTTCGTTCACTTATAGATGTCCCATAGGTTTCTGAGCTTCTCCTCATATTCCTCCCTTTTTGTTTCCTCTTTCTGCACTGGTTGACTGCTCCTTTCCTATGTTCCGATTTGTTGATATGTTCTCTGGTTTTCATTTCCTCACCACTTGTCTCGTATGTGTTTTCGTTCGTTTCAGTATGACTAGCTTTCATTCCTTCCCTGTCTTGTTCCAAATCTTTTGTTAATTCTGTAAGCCACCTTATCACTATAGCTCTGAACTGAGCCTCAGAAAGATATCCTATTTGCTCATCGGTTAGGTCCCTCATCTGCTGCCTGGTGAGCTGTGTCACCGGGATTTCAATCATGGTCTGCTTCATCCTGACAGTTTTCTGTTTACCTTTGCTTCCTGGGCGGGCTGTAGGGGGCGGAACCCTGTGCACTCGTCACTACCGGGCGACCAGTGACCTTTTTCACCACGCTGTGGCACTTTGTGTGGGGGTGGGCGTCCAAGATGGATTCCTGCTGTTACTCTCCACTGAGAGACCAGGAGCCTCCTTCCCCATGCCCTCTGGGCCTCACAGTCCAAGGCAATGGGGGTCTGCCTTCCCCAGCATTGGAATTGCAAACTTCTGGGTCTCAACTGCAGCCGGGATTGCTCCCCTGGTGTTTCTCGCAGTTCCGCTGTTAGTCCCGCCGCTATCCCCACTGCTACCGCGGACAGCACAGCCCAACTTTTCCATCCTGATTCAGATTTCACCCCTCCTACCTGTCCAGATGAGCACTGCTGGTTTATAACTTCATTTGTTGGGCTTCCATGTAGTTTTATTTTTGGGAATTTCTGGTTATCTTTGGTTTTGAGGTAGTCGTATTCCTACTCAGTTATGGAGGGAGACAGAGCATGTCAGTCTAAGCCTCCATCTTGGCCGGAAGTCATAGGATGATTGTTTTTTCCAAAGAATCCTGCCTTCTCATGACGTACCCAAAGTAGAACAACTTCAATTTTGTAATTGCCTCTAGCAATGTTTCAAACTTAATTTACCGTAGAGTCCACTTGTTTCTGGTGGTCCAGGGTATCTTTAGTGCTCTGCTCCAATATGACATTTCACATGAATCAATTTTTTTCATATCAGTCTCCTTCACTGTCTCACTTTCTCATGTACATAGTAATTGGGAATATGAGGGTGTGGATGATCTTAGCCTTGGTCTCTAATGACACATCCTCTTTGTTGCCTTTCTGAGTCTTGGCCTTCTCTTGATTTCTTGGCTCCAGTCTTCATTTGAACTGATGACTGAACCAAAGTAAGTGAAATTTTTAGCAATTGCAACATCTTCATTATTTATGTTAAAGTTTTATATTTCTTCTGTAGTTATGATTTTTGTCTTCTTGATGTGCAAATGCAGTTTACTTTTGCATTTTATTCTTTCACTTTCATCAGAAATTGTTTCAAACCATTGTTGCTTTCTTCCAGTAAAATGGTGTCATCTACATATCTTATGTTATTGATATTTCCCCATCAGTTTTTACTCCTTCCTCTAAATCTAGCCTAGTTTTTTTTTTTCTGTATGAAATGTTCTGTGTACAGATTAAACAAATAGGGACATAGAGTGCCCTCATCTGACACCTTTGCCTACAAGAAACCATTCTGTTGACATTTCTAAGTATTAAAGGCAAAGCCTGAATTCTCCTTGCTGCTTATAGTAAAATGCCAGGGGAAAGAGATTTAGGGAAGAACCATTAAAGAAAAAGGAAATATGACTTGATGAGAAATTCTCAACCTGACCAAATTTAAGATTTAAGAGATTTACTGTCAGAATAGTAAAAGCTAAGGATGTGGCTCTACAATCTTTCCCAAATATCATAGAAAGATGAAAAGATTACAGTATTCAGTCACAAAAGTGCCTTTGTAAAGAGATTGTGTGACTTACAGATCCCCATCCACTATCTCAGCAGAAGCCAAAAATACTGGTGTGACATCAAATGAAGTGAATTCCTATAACATACTCAGGATACCCACAGTGTTTTTGAGAATTTTGTATCAGAAAAAGACAGTGTCAACTTGGACCAAAAAGGGCAGAGAGAATATGAAATGAAAGAAGGCTGTCTGATACCCTAAACTCTACAGGCATGAAACAGGCTGATAAGATTACTAGGCAGAAAACACATGCTACCTTTCATGAGAGAGATAGTATAGCCCAGACTGTGGAGAAGAGAGCCAGAGGATAGGGCCTTGAACAACAGATTATTCTCAGGCCTTGAAACCTAATGGAGTTTGTCCAGCTGGGTTTTGAAATTTCTTGGGACTAGTGACTCTTTTTTTCCTTCAGCTCCCCTTAAATGAAAATACCTACTACTAATACAGTATGTGTGTCCTACCATTTGGAAAGCAGGTAGCTTGGGTTTTGAGTTTCACAGGTAAACAGATGGAGAGGAATTGTGTCCCACTCATACTTAATTTAGATGATGAAATTTGAGACTTTTGATCTAGTGCGATTTAGATGAAACTTTTGAATATGAGTTAATGTTGTAATCTAATGAGATCTTTGGGAACCTTAGGAGGGGGTGAATGTATTTTGCATGAGGGATGGATATGTACCTTTGGGGACCAGAAGGTAGGTTATGGTAGGTAGAATAATGATTCCCCAAAGACGTACACATTCTAATCCCCAGAACTCATGAATATGTAAAATGGTGTATGAGTTTCCTATGTTGCTATTACAAATTACCACAAACTTAGTGACTTCAAACAATACAAATTTATTACTTCATAGTTAAGAAGGTCAGAAATGTAAAATGTGTTCCAGTGGACTAAATTCTGGGCTTAGTTACTTTGGTAGGCTCTAGGGGGGAATGTGTTCCCTTACCTCTTCCCACTTCTAGGGGCCACCCTCATTCCTCCCTCCCAAAGCTAGAGACTTAGCATATTCAGATCTTGCTCTGACTCTGACACTGGCTCTTGTGCCTTCCATTTCACGCATGAGGATTCTCATGATTACACTGGGCACACCCTGATAATCTGGGATAATATCCCCTCCTCAAAATCCTTACCTTAGTCATGTCTGCAAAGTTCCTTTTGCCATGTAAAGTAAATACAGTATATTCACAAGTTCAAGGAGAAACATAGACATCTTGGGGGACCATTATTTTGCCTAGATATTCTATTTTTGTCTAACTTTTTTGTTTATTACTATAAAATTGTTAATAATATCCTATTTTTTTTTCCTATTCTCTCTTGAACCCATTTCAATTAGGTTTTTATCCCAATTAGGCACTGGAATCACCAGAGACCTGCAGGTAACCAAATCCAATGGGAGTTTCTCAGTCTTAATCTAGCTCAAACTTATCAGCTTTTGATCCAGTTAATTCTTCCCTTCTTTGCTTGGCTCCTCAGATCAACACTCTCTCTCCAAGTGATTTTATCCAAATTCATGCTTTAAATACCATCTAAACATTGATAATTCCCAAATTATATGTTCAGCCAGGACCTCACACCTGAATTCCAGACTTGTGTATTTAATTGTCTATTCAGTGTCACCACTTGCATAGCTAATAGGCATAATACATCTAAAAATTGGTTTTCTGGACGGGTAGGAGAGGCAAAATCGGAATCGGGATGGAAAGGTAAGGCTGTGCTGTCCGCGGTAGCAGCGGGGATAGCGGCGGGACTAACAGCGGAACTGCGAGAAATACCAGGGGAGCAATCCCGGCTGCAGTTGAGACCCGGAAGTTCACGATTCCAATGCTGGGGAAGGCAGACCCCCATTGCCTTGGACTGTGAGGCCCAGAGGGCGTTGGGAAGGAGGCTCCTGGTCTCTCAGTGGAGAGTAACAGCAGGAATCCATCTTGGACCCCCACCCCCACACAAAGTGCCACAGCGTGGTGAAAAAGGTCACTGGTCGCCCGGTAGTGACGAGTGCACAGGGTTCCGCCCCCTACAGCCCGCCCAGGAAGCAAAGGTAAACAGAAAACTGTCAGGATGAAGCAGACCATGATTGAAATCCCGGTGACACAGCTCACCAGGCAGCAGATGAGGGACCTAACCGATGAGCAAATAGGATATCTTTCTGAGGCTCAGTTCAGAGCTATAGTGATAGGTGGCTTACAGAATTAACAAAAGATTTGGAACAAGACAGGGAAGGAATGAAAGCTAGTCATACTGAAACGAACGAAAACACATACGAGACAAGTGGTGAGGAAATGAAAACCAGAGAACATATCAACAAATCGGAACATAGGAAAGGAGCAGTCAACCAGTGCAGAAAGAGGAAACAAAAAGGGAGGAATATGAGGAAAAGCTCATTAATGCAGGCTAGATTTTGATACCCTGCCCCCTGTACTTTGGTTCCCCAATTCTCCCCTTACAGACCTTCATTTTCTCAGCTCCTTGTGTATTTAGCAAAATGCCATTTCTGTAATAAATCCCTTACTCCCATAATTCTTATAATTGCTTTGTTTTCCTAATGGATACAGTCCAATGGAGAAGACACACAAATTAGTAGGCACTTGTAAATCAGTGTAAAAAGTGCTAACTTTACAAGCTATGCAATCACATGAGAGAAGAAATTCTTAAATCTAAAAAAGAGCTTCAGAATTTGCCAAATGATTATTGCTTCAGAAAGTGAAAAGAAGAAAAGAATGTCCCAGGCCTAGATGAGACAAAGAGCCAGGAAAAAGTGAGAGAAAAAAGCTGGAAAGGGAAGCAGGGACTGAAGTGCTCCATAGGTTTCCTTCTGAAGTACCCTGAATGTGTGAATTTGGATGTCATTTATAAAATTTATCAAATGACATTCCAATGGGGTAAATAGGCCAAAGGAGTATTTGTGAAGCATCCCAAGCACATCAAATAAAAACCCACCTACATATTTTTTAAATATTTTATTTATTTTTAGAGAGAAGGAAAGGGAGGGAGAAAGAGAGAGAAACATCAATGTGTGGTTGCAACGACGGACCTGGCCCCCAACCCAGGCATGTACCCCAACCAGGAATCAAACCAGCGGACCCTTTGGTTCACAGACCAGTGCTCAATCCACTGAGCCAGGGCTTTTATCTTTTTCTTTTTTTCAATGTTTTATATTTATATGGTATTATAGATGTACTCAGCGGCATCCTTCATGCCAACCCATCTTCACCATTAATAATCTCTATTAGTACACCAAAGAATATCTCTAACCAAAGGATGGTTAAAATTAGTTAAAATCTGAAGTCAGGCAAGGCCAAAAAACCTTAACTAGTAAACTAATAGAGCAGGACAAGATTTGTATTTTATTAGTACTTGTACTTCATGACATTTTCTTTTTATAAAACTATGGTATGACGATAATCCCTGTGCGATATTGGCTGTAACTCCTCCAGAAAGAGATGTTAGACTTCTAGTACAATCAAAGTGAGTTCATTAAAAATGATAAAAAGACTGCTTCTGGTCAAGACAGAGGCATAGGTAAACACACTTCACCTCCTCCCACAACTACAGAAAAAAATCACAACTAGACTACAAAACAAATATCACCAGAACCTTCAGAAAACCAAGCTGTATGGAAGTCCAACAACCAAGGTTAAAAGAAACCACATTCATCCAGACAGGTCAGCTCTTCTACAATAGGCCACACTACTAAGACAGGGAGCCAAAGAAGCTCTACCTAATACACAGAAACAAACTCAGGGAGGCTGCCAAATTGGGGAGACAAAGAAATATGGCCCAATTGAAAGAACAGAACAGAACTCCAGGAAAAGAATTAAACAAAATGGAGATAACCAACCTATCAGATGCAGAGTTGGAAGCACTGGTTATCAGGATGCTCAAAGAACTCACTGAATACAACAACGGCATAAAAAAGACCCAGGCAGAAATGAAGGTTATATTAAGTGAAATGAATAAAAATCTACATGGAACCAACAGTGGAGTAGATGAAACTGAGAATCAAACCATAATTTGGAACGTAAGGAAGAAAAAGACTCAATCATAACAGCAAGAAGAAAAAAGAATTCAAAAAAACAAAGATAGAATAAGAAGCCTCTGGGACATCTCCAAACATTTCAACATCTGAATCATGTGGATGCCAGAAGAAGAAGAACAAGAAATTGTAAACTTAATTTGAAAAAATAATGAAAGAAAACATCCCTGATTTGGCAAAAGAAATAGACATATAAGTTCAGGAAGCACAAAGAGTCCCCAAAAAGTTGGACCCAAAGAGGACCACACCAACACACATCATAATTAAAATGCCAAAAGTTAAATAAGCAAAAGAAAAGCAGAGAGTAACCTACAAAGGAGTTCCCAGAAGACTATATATAAGCTGATTTCTCAAAAGAAACTTTGCATGCAAGAAGGGACTGGCAAGAAGTGTTGAAAAGCAAAGACCTACAACCAAGATTACTCTATCCAGCAAAGCTAGCATTTAGAATGGAAGGGTAGATAAAGCCCAAACAAGCTAAAGCTAAAGGAGTTCATCATCACCAATTTATTATTAATGAAATGTTAAAGGGACTTATTTAAGAAAAAGAAAGATCAAAATTATGAACAGTAAAATTGCAAGAAAGTCACAAGTATCAACAACTGAGCTAAAAATAAAATAAAATAAAATAAAGCAAACAAACAACCAGAACAGGAACAGAATCATAGATGTGGGGATAACTTGGAGGGTTATCAGCTGGGAGGGAAAAGGGAAACGGTACAGGGATTAAGAAGCATCAATTGGTAGGTACAAAATAGTCAGTGAATGTTAAGAATAGTATAGGAAATGTGAAACCAAAGAGCTTATATTCATGACCCATGGACATGAACTAAGGGGGAGATTGCTGGAGGGAATGGATGTACTGGGTGGAGTAGAGCTAAGGGGGAAAAGCTGGGACAACTGTAATAGCATAATGAATAAAATGTATTTTTAAAAATAAATAAAAGTGACCAAAAGTAGACAAATGAAGAGTAAAGATTTCTTGTGAAATAAAGTGGAAGAGAATAGCATTTTGCATGCTATAAAAGTGAAGACTAAGTGAGAATGTGATAAAATACATATGCATAACATTTTTAAATAATGTAAGGAAGAAAAATGCCTTATACAATCAGTTTTAACTTTTAAGAAAAAAGAATTCCCTTTCAAATTGAGAAGTTAAGAGGAAATCAAAGAAAGCATCACTTTCCTTAATATAATTATAAAACTCATTACAAGTGATAGTAATCTCTTGGGCAAAAGATATCAAAAAATCAAAAGGAAAGTTTGGATACATTTGTGAAAGGCAGAGCTTCTAAGAGCTGATAAGAGAAATTTAGACAGACTTATCTTTAAAACTGGAATCAAGGAGGTTTACTTGCTTGCAAGAGAACATGAAAACATTTGGATGTCTGAATATCTAAGGATGTGTCCTGGAAAATTTTTAGGTAAATATTTTAATTAAAGTGTAACATATATAAAGGGTGAACAAATAATATGCATATATAACTTGACAAGATTCTATGAAGTTGACACACCTGTGTAACCACCACCCAGATTAAGATAGGGAGCATCACTAGCACCACAGAAGTGCCACAAGTTACTCCCCCAAAATAACTGCTGTTCTGACCCCATCACCAGAGATTTGTCTGCTTTGGTCCTTTATATAAATGAAATCATACTTAGGAAATAATAAAATAAAATAGGCATCAGACATGATTTCCATGACCTCACTTTAAATCCATGTTGACAATAAAATGCACCAACACTACTCAATAAAAAAAATACCTAGAGGAGGGGCTGCGGCCACCAGACCTCCTCCTAGGCTACCCTAGCGGCGCAGCTGGCCAGAGAGCACAAAAGCGCTGAGCCTAGGAGCGTAGCGAACTGAGCTGGCCATGGGAAAGTCAGCTTACAAACATCCTGAAGGCCCACAAGTAGCACCAGCACCAGCATGGTGTCCTCCCCACTGAAGCTCTCTGTAAGAAGCTCAATCAGGAGCCTCAGCAGTATTCAGAGGCCATGGCCAGCACCAGGGTCCTCAAACACAGTCCAGAACCCAGTCACGGCCACTGCAGAGAGAACCTGGCCTGGGAATCCTATGATCAGAAAGGAGGTAACGGATATTAAGAACTACAACTTCCAGCAGCCTGGCCTCAACTCGGGGACTGGATATTTTACAGCCATAGTATGGAAGAATACAAATGAGGTGGAAGTGAAGAAATCTGCAAGTGATGACTCCTCCTTGGTATAGCTAGACACTTCCCAAGAGGGAATGTCCTCAACCTGGGCTTCTTCTAAGAAAATGTCCTGTCTCCAAAGAAGTAACTTACTAAATGCAATGGGCAGGTGGCAGACTTAAGAACTTGGATATGAAGTGCCTAGAACAACAAAGACCTGCACAGCTGTGTGTCTTTGTGGGCATATGTGCAGGTGTGTGTAATGCATGTGCTTGTCTCTTGCACACACACTTGGATAAAGAGTTTTGCATGAACTCATTTTTATCAAACGAATGAACTAATGAAGCCTTTACTCTGATGGTTAGACCACAATTATTTGGACTTTGGGGGAAAGTCAATTTTTGAACTTTTTTCATTATATTTTTAGGCACACTTCTTTTGTACTTTCACTACTTACTCGTATAATATCCATCCCTGGATGTGTTGTATTCCAAATGTTTGTGATGCTGAGAACTGAAGTTTATTTCCTGTGATCTTCATGCATTGTAATCTACTTGTGGTAGTATTTAAGAATATTAAACCGTTATTTAAATGAGATGTAAAACATAGCCTTAAACACATAAAATATCTTCCATCAGAAACATGATGCAGACAGGGGTTCCATTTGAGATTTCTGTTGTAAGAAATTATGTCATTCATGTGCCTTCTGGAATTCTCTAATGGAATTTCCAAAGAACAAATGGAGAAAAAAGCTTTACTGCCTTGCAAAATAAGTAAATAAATAAATAAATAAAACAACTTAGAGACAACTTGTTAAAACCTCATTAGTTTAAACCAGAATGGCAATGCCTCTGTACCTGTGTCTATTGAGACTTAGAAAAACTACATTTTATATATATGTATATGAAAGTGTGTGTATATATTTTGACAAAATATTACATGTAACTCAAACTTTTTCAATAAAAATAATTCTTTAAATGAATTACTAAATATAATTTAGCTTTTATGTCTCTATCAATCTTTTATATGAAAAATTCCAAAAATATTTATTTCCCTTTTTCTTTGACATTGAGAAACCTGGCTCTTATTATTCACAATACATGCACTAATTTGTTTAACCCTAGTATACAATAAAAAGTACTTTCAGATTTTCTAACTGGTACCTATGAGAAACAAATTTACCAATGAAAGTACAGTGTTTAAACCATTCTTTTTGTTTTCAGCTTTATTAATTTACGCAATAGACTGTTTTCCAAAATTACTTAGGTCAGCTCTTTTCTTCCCCACCCTCTTCAGTGGGGTTATGTCATTAACTTTAATATAGTTAGATGTATTCATCATAATCTGCATTCCTTGCTGAGTCCAACATCTTGACTAATCTTTTTTAATTTGCATACAGTAAAATTCACTTTTTATGGTATACAATTCTATAGGAATTGACAAACACATAGAGTTAGGGATATGTATCCATTACCACTGTATCATGAAGAATGTGTCAAGCCAAAAAATTATCTTATGTAGTCCTGGCCATCTGCTGATCCATTTTTTGTTCTTTTAATTTTACCTTTTCAAGAAAGGGAGAATTCTATTGTAGAATAAAGCTTGCTAGCCAACTAGCAAACAAAAGCACTTGACTCACTTGACCAAGTAAATAATGCTAGTAATTAAGGAATGAAAGAACAAGGATTATTTAGTCCCAGTCATGGATTTCTAAAATGCATATCATCCCCCAAGGTGTCAGGAGGGAAATAATTATGGAAACCTCAATTGTCCTCCTAAATTCCCTTTCCCTTTCTTATTTGGCAAAGCCTAATTCTCCTTCACCATCAGCAAATCAAAACACTATCTTTGGTTTGCTTTGGTGGTTGATAGCTGCTTTTTAGTAGTGTGTGCTGCAGGAGAGGGTGGAAGAGAGGATGGAGAGATTAGATTGAAAATTATATCACTATATCATCTGTTCACAGCACTTTTATTTGCTCATTGATTAAATATTTATTTTAAGCACTATGTGACAGGCTCTACCAAAGCTAGGGGAAAAAAAATAACACATGCTCTGCCTCCCAGCAGCTCAGTTTCCTGGGATAAAGAGGCATAAGTAATCAACTGTAAAAGGGCTAAACTTGGACCCAAAGGAGTGGAGTGGAGAAAGAATGTACCTACATTTTTCTCTGCCTGGAAAAGATAGGGCACCGGGGCTTCAGGTGTAAGTTGGGGTTCACCACGCAGAGAGAAGCACGAATAATATTCCAGGAAGAGAGAACAGTATGTGCAAGGCAACTGCAAATAGTTCAGCATGACTGCAGTTCATATTGCAAGTTAAGTAGGAGCAGGACATGAGGTTAGAAAGGCAGACATATGCCAAAAACACGTGGATAACTGCCTTCTGTTATCACGGTTTTCTTTTTACTAAATTACAGAACATGTTTTAATACATCAGTATATCACTAACTTGATATATGCCACATAGTATCTCCTCAAATAACATTAAATTAATGCCCAACATGTTTCTAAGTATAATTTTATGTCTATCAAAATCAGTTGTAAAACTAGGTCATTATGTATTAAGCTATTAATGTCTGAATTGTTTTTCGTTTTTTTTAACTAATGTAATATACTGCCCTCTAGTGGTTATAAAACAATGGCCTTTTCCATAACAGTCAATAACCAGCAGCTTTCACTCTTTAAACAATACTGGTTGTTTCCATTTCTTGGCTATTGTAAATAATGCTGCAATGAACATAGGGGTACAGATACCTTTTTGAGGTAGTGCTTTTGATTCCTTTAGATAAATACTAAGAGGTGGAACTGTTGGATCACATGCTAATTCTATTTTTAATTTTTTAAGGAATTTGAAAGTAACTTGGATGTTAACTATATGTGGTAATCATTTTGCAATTTATACATATATCAAAATTGTGTTGTACACCTAAAAATAATAGAATAATATATGTCAATTATATCTCAAGTTTTAATAATGCTGGGTACAATCAATAAGATATCTTCACTTACCAATAGCTCGCCACTGAGTCTGAAAGTCAGTGGTTTCTGATATTAATTGTTTTATTTTAAAATATTGTTTTATATTTATATATGAATATATCTTTATGTCACATAGACTATAGTTCATTAGATAATTCATTCTGAAAGTAGATATGATCTAACTTTTTCTCAAATAGTAAGTTGGTTAAGTTTAATAATATGAATAATATAAATAAAATTTCCCACACACTAATACAAATAATTAAACAGAGTAATATACTATTTTTCAAATTTGTATACATTTCACGTGTAGGATGTCAAGCCTCTACTACAAATTCTACTTTTATTCTTCAGAGTTAAAGACTGAATATCCTCAAGGATAACAAGACAAATATATGTAATAAAGCTTATTGTTATAATAATAAAAATTAATAAAGCATTCTACATGACAATAGAAAATTTGTCAAATTAGGTACATTCATATGATGACTATTACACAACCACTAAAATCATGTTTTTAAAGAATACTTAATAAAGTAGAGAAATAGCAATGACTCATTGCTAAGTGCAAGAAGGCGGCTATGGAGCTGCACTTTCAGTGTCTTAACCATGAGAGGAAACAAACAAACAGAGAAAGAGAAGCCAGAAAACTAATGTGACAGGTATATAAAGATTCTTTTAGTTCTTGTTAAAGTTACCTATAATCATTTCATTGAATTGACATTAAAGAAAGGGGAATAACAAAATATTTAAGGAATATTGGACCCAGCCTCTTAGTGCACAGTGATCATAAGCTACTAGAGGATGTGATCTACAAAAACAACGGAGTAAACTGAGAAAACAAAGATATGAAATCTAAGAAACAAGATGACTGTGGTAACCATTACAATGTACTTTGCAGCCCTCCAATTACAGGAGTAGAATTGCCCCAAGGGCCCTAGCTGCTGTGCTCTGAAATCCAGCCACGTCCACACTTCCCATGCATTGGTCCCAGTAAATGACTCTGTTACCAAAGCAGGCATGTTCCTGGGAGACAGAACTTCTGATGGGCCGCTTGAAGACTGGCTTCATTTTCATCAGACTACACAGGGATCCAAGACACTTCCATTCAACCATCCTACATTCAGAGTCAGACTTGCCTTTTGGTCTCATGGATTCCTCAGCTTCTCCCAGTTCCCACTCCATATTTGCTCACAGGCATTTCCCTAATAAAATCTTTCTTCACTTAACCCCATCTTGGCATCTGGTTCTTAGAGGACCAAGCACCAACAGGAGAAGGCTTTAAAAAATCCCCTGGATTATGGTAAAGGAAAATTCTAAGCACTGACCATAGAAAGCAACCAGCCAAGACAAATACAGAAGGAAGGACTACAAGAAAATTAAAGTGATAGAAAACCTATTGTATTTGAATGTTATTGCTTGCTCTGCACTTGGACAGAGTAGGAATTAGCAATAAATTACATTAAAAACTAAATTGAAAGTCATAATTTATAATAACCAAAACAAAAAGTTGAACAACAAAGAAAATATATTAATAGTATACTAGATGACAACAGCTAGAAATTATATTTACATAGTCAAAATTATATGTTAGTAAAGGACTTCCAGCCAAGATGGAGGCCTAGACAGACACGCTGCATCTCCCTCCACTACTAAGAAGGAACAAAACTACCTCAAAACTAGAGACAACCAGAAGTTCCAGAAAATCAAGCTGCATGGAAGTCCAACAAACAAAGATATAAAGAAGAAATACTCATCCAGACAGGTAGGAGGGGTGGAGCCAG
This sequence comes from Furipterus horrens, assembly GCF_987537825.1. NCBI lineage: Eukaryota > Metazoa > Chordata > Mammalia > Chiroptera > Furipteridae > Furipterus > Furipterus horrens. The sequence goes on along the minus strand of NW_028327172.1, from coordinate 64,359,831 downwards.
GGTGGAGAGAATGTGGTGTGGTGGTAGCAGCAGCAGGCCAGCGGAAAGTGCAGTTACACATTTTAAAAAGTTGGGAAGGACACCTGGGGAGCATTTCCAGCTCCTGACCAGACAGACTGTGCAGCTCATGGTCCCAGCATTGGGGAAAATCAAGCCTCATTGCTTCTGATTGTACAAACCAGTGGGGGTTGGGGTGGAGGAAGAAACTGCTGGTCTCTCAGCAGAGTCCACTTGTTTAAAGGGCCCCTACGGTCCTAGAACATCCACAGACCCACCCACTCTGGGAACGACAGCCAGGACAATAGCCTAGAGAGATGCCTGTTACATATGGAAATGGGAGAAGTGCCTGGAAAAGGGACCAGTGCTGAGCAAGCAGCGTTGTTCCCTCTCAGACCCCTCCCCCATATACAGCACCACAACGTGGTGAGACAGGTCACCCTGTACAACGTAAGAGGTGTGACAGCTTTACCTAAGACACAGAGGCAAACAAACATAGGAGCCTGGCAAGATGAGGAGACAGAAAAATATGGCCCAAAAGAGGGAACGAATCAAGGTTCCAGTGGGAGAACTAAGCGAGGAGGAGATAGCCAACCTAACAGACAGAATTCAAAGTACTGGTGATAAAGATGCTCACAGGCTTGACAGATATGCTTGAGACTGGCAGACACATAAGGGAAGAAGTGAAGGCTATGCTAAGTGAAACAAAGGAAAATCCACACAAAACCAATGGTGAAGGGGAGGAAACTGGGGTTCAAATCAATGATTTGGAACATAAGGAAGAAAAAAACAGTCAACCAGTACAGAATGAGGAAACAAGAATTGAAGGAAAATGAAGAGAGGCTTAGGAACTTCTGGGACAACTTTAAACATGCCAACATCCAAATTTTAGGGGTGCCAAAAGGAGAAGAGGAAGAGCAAGAAATTGAAAGCTTATGTGAAAAAATAATGAAGGAAAATTCCCCAAATTTGGTAAAGGAAATTGACATACAAGTCCAGGAAGCACAGAGAGTTGCAAACAAGCTACACACAAAGAGGACCACACCAAGACACATCATCATTAAAATGCCAAAGGTTCAAGATAAAGAGAGAATCTTAAAAGCAGCAAGAGAAAAGCACAGTTACCTACAAAGAGGTGCCTATAAGACTATCAGCTGATTTCTCAAAAGAAACTTCTCAGGCAAAAAGGGACTGGCAAGAAGTATTCAATGTGATGAAAAGCAAGGACCTACAACCAAGATTACTCTATCCAGCAAAGCTATCATTTAGAATGGAAGGGCAGATGAAGTGCTTCCCAGACAAGGTAAAGCTAAAGGAGTTCGTTATCACCAAGCCATTATTATCTGAAATGTTACAGGGACTTATTTAAGAGAAATAAGATCAAAATTATGACCTCTAAAAGGACAAAAAAATTCACAACTATCAACAACTGAATCCATAAAATAAAAACAAATCCAACTAAGCAAACCAGAATAGGAATGGAATCATAGGTATGGGAATCATTTGTAGGGTTATCAGCTGGGAGGGGGAAGGGGGAGAAATGGGGAAATGGTGCAGGGATTGAGAAGCATAATTTGTTGGTACAAAATAGAAAGGGAGAAGTTAAGAATAATATAGTAAAGGGTTAAGCCAAAGAACTTATATGCACGACCCATGGACATGAACTAAGGGGGTGTGGGATTTCTGGAGGGAATGGGGGTACTGGGCAGAGGAGAGAAAAGGGGGAAAAAATTGGGACTAATGTAACAACATAATAAAATATACTTTAAAAATTATATTTGGTAAGTACTTTAGTGGGTTGAAAGAAAAGAAAGTGTGGGGAGAAGAGTAGAGAATGGTATATGAAATAATATATAGTAAGAGGTTAATATATCACACATGAAACTAAAATATCAAGAATGAAAGTATAGCATGTTGTTTAGAAATATGGAGGTAAATACTAAAAGAAAAAGCTAAATGAATTAAAAGATATCTCTGGGGAAAGGATTAAGATGGATTCTCTAATGTTTCATAACATGTAGATTTTTTTTAATTTATTGATTTTAGAGAGAGTGAAGAAAGGAAAGAAAGAAACATGAATTTATTGTCGCACTTATTTATGCATTCATTGGTTGTTTCTTTTATTTTTAAAAAGCTTTTATTTATTTATTTTTAGAGAGAGAGGGAGGGAGAAAGGGAGAGAAATGTCAATGTGTGGTTGCCTCTCACATACCCCCAACTGGGGACCTGACCCATAACCCAGGCATGTGCCCTGACTGGGAATGAAACCAGCATCCCTTTGGTTCACAGGCCAGCACTCAATCCACTTAGTCAAACCAGCCAGGGCTGGTTGTTTCTTGTATTTGCCCTGACCAGGGATCAAACCCACAAACTTGACATATGTATTGGGACAACACTCCAACCAATTGAACCACCTGGTCAGAACATAACATGTAGATTTTTAAGCTTGTCTAACTTTGGTAAAGTTTTACTTTAAAATAATTATTTAAAAATCAATGAGATTGCAACAGTTGACAACTATATGTAAAAAATATAAAGAGTTCTTAGAAATCAATAAAAGGCAAACACCATGTTGTAAATATGTGTGATTAATAAACTAAAAATGTGAATAAGAACATAAAATCATTTAATTTCAGAATTAAGTGAAAATTAAAAAAGAAATAAGACTACTAGATATATACCCAAGAGAATTGAACATATATGTCCATGCAAAAATTTGTACACAAATGTCCATATCAGCATTATTCATAATAGCTAAAAAAAATCGATGGACCCAAATGTTCATCAACTAATGAACAGATAAATCGTCGTCGGCAGCCGTCCGTCTCGAGAGACGATGGTGTAGCTTCTTAAGAGTCTATCTGCACCACCGAGAATGGCTGTGCAGTCCGACTCGGGAGTGACACAGTATCTGTCTCCTCCCGTGTTGAATCGACATCTTGCGATGACGCTGGAGTGTCCTCTCCAGTGAAGCTGAAGCTACAGAGCCTGGGCGGGGTGATATGGAGGGTCTGCTGTTGCCCATGCAGCAGACCCCCCCTCTCTTCGCAGCTAAAGGACCCAAGGGAAAGACGGAGTCAATACAGTTTGGCTTCAGGTGCGCCGCAGGAGTTGCCGGTGTTGACTACAACGTCAAACCGCCTTAGGGACTCCGGCTCCGGATTTTCTGTCAGGGTTTACTCCCTTAGCCTTTCCCCTGAAGAGGTATGCTGCAAGGCAGCGGAGGTTTTTTGGAATCAGAGTTTTCCTTCTCTGATGTACCCTGACTGGAAGATCGAACCAGCGACACTTAGCTCGCAGGCCGACGCTCAATCCACTGAGCCAAACCAGCCAGGGTCAATGAACAGATAAATACAACATGGTATATACCACATAATAGAATATTATCCAGCAATAAAGAAGAATGACGTTCTGATACATCCTACAAAATGGGTGAATCTTGGAAACATTATACTAAATGAAATATGACAGTCAAAAAATGGCCACATGTTGTATGATTCCATTAATATAAAATTTTCAGAATAGACAAATCCACAGATGCAGAAAATAGCTCAGTGGTTGCCAGAGGCTGGTGGAGGGAGAAACGGAGTGACTGCTATTGGGTATGAAGTTTTTTTTATGGAGTTATAAAAACAGTCTAAAATTAGGTAGTGGTAATGACTGCACAACTCTATTAATGTATTATGACTCACTGAATTGTATACTTTACAAAGGTAAATAGTATGTGAATTATATCTCAATAAAACTATTGTGAAAAATAAAACCACAAAGAACATTAAAAATACCAAAAAAAAAAAAAGAGAGAGAGAGAATTGTAGAGCAGAAGAAAATAGTGAAATTAAAAGAGGAAGAAAGAGAAGAAAACCAAAAATAACACACACACACAATTTAAGCAAATGTATTTCATGGTTAAAAAAACAAGTGATAAATTATAGAGATTCTCAAGGGGTCACACATTAAAGTTTATGTCTCCAATTTGCACACAATGAGTATAAGGGTTATGTTCCTTTTAATGTGTTATTTCTGTAGACAAAATATTTTATTTTACATTCCTATTACCACACACACAAAAAAAATTCAGATAGCTCAAGATAGTTTTCTTTTAAGGACTAGGATTAAAATAAAAACATATCACAGAATCTATTTCATCAACAAAGAGAAGTAGGGTTGTTTTCTCCTTGGCTTGAGGGAAAAAAACAAAGTGGGATTTTTTTAAAAACTGTTAAAGCCACAGGCTTAGAAAGAAGATACCACATTTCTAGGATAATCTTGCTGATCTATCCCAACAAAAAATATTCCATTGTACCTATTTAGGTTTCTTTCTAAATGCATGTATTACCTGAAGAGAGTAAGGTTTTCAAATGGCTTTTTGCCAAATGGATTTGGAAAGCAAAAATATCATCAAAGACCCAGAGATGCTATCAGAGTGTTACAAGAAAAGACTTGGAAGGTGTGCATGTCTAAGAAGCCAAGAGGACCTTTAATCCAAATGAATCATGAGCCAAAAACATCATTTTAAATGGGAGAGAATGGAATCCATTTCTTCCATAAAACCATCTCCTCAATTTCCAGTTTATTTTCATGACAAGCTAGAAATTACATGCAATTTATAATAATTGGCAAGGTTAGTTTTTTATCATTTAAGTCATATTTACAAGTCAGACATGAACAAAAGGTAATCTCCTAAAAACATCTGCTAGAGCATTTGTCCTACATGGAACTTTCATTGACACATTCTCTGGGTCAAATCAATTCTTAAATAGTTCGTGTAACCTCATCTTTCAGCTTGACAACCTAAATAAACATCAAATAAACACAAATACTGTTTTTAAAGAAAAGGAACAAAGGAATAGGGTAATTCAGATATTTGGAAGGCAGGACTGCGTGTAAGCCTCTAAGCCTAGCTAATATATTTGTGTCAAGTCTGTTTTTATTGTTATGAATCAGAAATGCAATAGCAATATTAAAATTTGCATATTATGTCCACACTTCTGTTAAAATAATTTTAAATATTTCTATTCAGGTATACCATTTTGAGAATTTTCTACTTTCAAAAAGAATGACCATGTTTATATTCTACAATTTCCAAAATACATTTAATTTTAAGATAAAATTCAAACTTCCTACTAATGAAATATTTTATATACCTTTTTTAAAAAGATTAAAGCAACAAAATAAAAATAATTTGAGTTGTTTTAATATACATGACCTGACACTAGATTCAGGTACCCCATAGACAGAAAGACAAGAAAGATTCAACTAAATTTCAGTCCACTTTGACTGAGGACCCACTTTATGTTAAGCCCTCAAAAATTAAGATACTCTAGATAATTTTTCAGAAGGGAACAGTGGTGTGCAGTCATGGGAAAATTTTGAACAAGTTACATCAATTATAATTTATTGACATTTATAATTGATGCCAATTGATATTGACAATGATACTTTAATGACAATTTATTTAACACTTACCAAGTGTTTATAAGTGCAGTACATGATAATATTATTTAATGCTCTTAGAACCTCAGTGTAGGTGGGACAGTCTTTCTCCTTTTAACAAATGGAAAGTGTGAAGTATAGAGAAGATAAACTTGCCCAAAGCCACACAGAAAGGATGACAGGCTAGAATTCTAAATCAGGCGATCTGAGTCCAGGACTTATAATATACTACTACCTCTTGAAATTCAAAATGAATTTTCCTTTGGAACCATATTGTAACTGTAATTAGTTTCACAAGCTAGTATGAAAAACCTAGAAACATGTCTAGACAGTAGACTATACACACTTAACTGGACTTGAATGACTGGTGAGCCAATTCAGACACAGAAGGAATTGGTAGCAAGAGAGTATTTTATATCTATTTTTAGCAATGGTCATTAGTTGAAAAAAAAAGTTTTAAAACATTTTAAAGCCAAAGAATCCTCTTTGCAAGTGAAATGCTACCCAGCACTTCAATTTCTTAAACAGATAAGAGTAAACTGAAATGGGAAAGAAAAAGCCATATGCTCCTTCCTCCATTCTCCAGAATAGAGCATAAGATACTTCCAAAAAATTCAGGATTCCAAGGAAAACAGACTGAAGGAGATTAAAGTAGACAGATTGCCATTGACCTAGTGGGTCTTAAAGTATGTTCTTGTAGACAAAGTAGATAAATATGATTTGTAAGATAGTATAGTTATTTGCCGATCTAATCGAAGGTCTTTAGTGTCATGCCAGAGGACTTTGTATCTGGTCCCATCAACATTTTTTATCAATAACTTGAATAAAGTCATAAAAAATATGCCCATGCAACAAAATGTAAAACAGTTGTAATAATGGGGAACACAATTTTCATTGAGTTAGATCTGACACTTGTTTTTGACTAAGTTTTGGCATCTGAATCCAAAAATTACCCCAGTTTTTCTCTATCCCATCAACTTTTTAAGGTACAGCATGCCCTCCCTTTGGCCCCAAAATCATACAAAATATACATACAAAGGAAATAAAGAAAAAATTACCTGCACATATTGTTTATTTAGAATTATTTTATGCATATAAAGGCTATATATTGTTACTGTAAGTCAAATTGTATACAATTAATAAAGTTCTCCTACCAAACATACATATTAAGGTATTTTATCTTTTCAAATGACAGGCTAGGAAATGCCAAAAGGAGATACTTGAAACAGTCTCCTTCAGTGGGCAAAGCTTTTACAGATTGCTTCATGAGACCCAGTTTTATGTGCAGAGGTGAGAATATAATGTTATTTCTGTCAACAAGTGGCTCATGTAGAATGTTTTGATCACCAGGTTTGAGGTCAGAACTTGAAGGCCAATTCGACTCCACCCAATGCTTCTCATGAGCTCTGCTGTCCCACATACACAGAAAACAGGGATACTTGGGGAATCTGCATTGTTGACAAAGAAAGAAGCAGCCCATTTGAAGGTCAACATAGATTATCCAATCGTGCTTGTGATATTACAACAGATCAATGACTCTCTTTATGTCTGCATATTCTTCACAAAAACAAACTGAATGGCCAATTGGGACTACACCAAATAAATTGCCATTAGGGAGAAGGACACACTTCAAGCTCCACTTTGAGCTATTGATGAACAGTCACCATTCAATTGCTTCTAAATTGGAATTCCCAATTCCTCCATTAAACCATTTATGTTATGGCAATACAGAAAGCCACCATCACTTTGAAAGTACTGCAGAAATGCACTTTCTGTTGATCAAAAGTAGGATACCTTTGCTTCTTTTTCAAGCAAGTTTTTCTCATGCAGTCTTGATGCTAGGAGTTCTGAAGCCTTTTTGGACAGTCCCAAATCTCACGCCAAATCATTCAACTCATGCTGATCAAATCCCTTATGAACTGAGTCATCTTCAATTTCAAAATCTTTATCGTTGTTGCCACTTAGTTCTCACTATACTCCTGTTTTTCGAAAGAAGGTAGTTCAATGAAAACTGGCACTGGGATTTCAGCTGAATGAGGCACTGGGCATATAGCTGATGGCAGACTAGGATACTCTATTTTACATTTATTTTTCTTGTTATATCCTGACGTTTCCACTATACAAAAGTAACAGTCACTTGAATGATCTCTGGGCTCTCACCAAGCCATAGGTATACCAAATGGCAATTCATTACATGTTCCCTTCATCCACATCCATAAACTCTCGACACACTGCTTGCACACCTTGTGAGGGACCCAAGACTTATCTTGATCACCAAGTTTTACTTTAAAATGTGCAAAATAGGCTTGCCTGACAAATGCGCTGATGTTTGTCCTTTGACTGGGAATGGTGAAACTGCCACAGATATAACAAAACGAGTCAGGGTTGTTTAGGCACTTACAACAAGAAATAGCAGAGGCAGACATGATCTGAAGGAAAGGAAATAAGTATGTATGTAAATAAAATAATAAATTCTGCTAACTCCTTGTATACAGACAAGAACTCAGACTACACTTCGGAAAACGATTCACTATATAGAGCGGCACACACCCTCTCACCACACTGTCTCATGTGTAGCTGAACAGTCTAGACAAGTATGAACCTGTCACTGGTCTCCAAGGTCAGCTCCTATCCCTCCCCACTTGAAGGAGATTTGCTCTCAGCAAAGAGGAGAGCACTAGTGCTTCCCTCGATCCAGGCTCGATCCAGCCTAGAGCGGTCACATTAAGATAAGCTGTACTGAAAAACTCGATGTGATAGAAGAAAACTAACTGCAGTTTTGAAATCAGCATGCCTATTTAAGTCTAAAACAGCTGAAAAATTGAACTCATCAGGAATTATGTTAAAAATTATTCTCCTGTGTTGTCACTAAACATAATCAAAGAAAGTGTGAACTACACGCAGTTCATAAATATTCATTTTAAATTGCTGAATATTTTCCACAGAAATATTTTTTGGTGATACCCAGTATGTAGCAGTAGACCCTTGAAGGGGTCAAATCATTCAAGATTTCATCTCAAAATTAATAAACCCAGAAGTTAACCTTCCTCCTTCCTTACACAGAGTTAACTTTCCAGTTGCATGAATTCCTGTCCTCCTTTCCAGTCTGCAGAAATGGATTTCTCACAAGACCACGGGGAATGCCAAAATCAAAAAAACAGAAAACTAAACTTCAAGAAGCCTGAGTGAACTACCAATTAAGTTTTCTACAGACAGATACTAAAATCAGTGTAATGCACCAGGAAGAATACAAACACCAGAGAAAAAGGCAATAATTGATCCATGAATCACAAAGAGAGGTCTCGGTCAAATATTGTTCTTTTGTTTTGCTTATATAAACTGACCAGGGTATAGAGCAAAGGTTGACAGCCGAGTTTAAAGGTCCAGAGTCAAAATAGACACCATTCTCTCCAAGGTAGGGTGGAGTCAGCATTTTCCTAGTTATCCCAGTGGGGAGTGGTAATAAGTTCCAGGCTGTTCTTGAGGTGAATGCATGTTTATATGATCTCTTTGAATTCCCCAAAAGCTATTATAAATGCATTAAGTACTTAGCTGAGTTGGTGTCAAAAGCCATCTGATGCTTTTCCACTCTGCAATTTAGTTCCACATCTCAGACTAACAGAGTGTGGGGTAGAGGGCAGGGTTTCAGCTGGCCAGGTGAAGCAAGGAGGTGATGAAAGATGGGGCAGATAACTGTGGAAGACAGGAATTACCATGGGAATAGCATAGCATTAGTGAATTCCACAAAGATGAAAGAGCTAATGTCCAATTTTTGCTGTCTTTGTGGTTATTCTTTATAGGAAGGCAATGCATACATGTTGGAAGGAAAGGTAAAGTGTCTTGCTCGTTGCCCAGTAACAATAGGTCTGTGCTTTGTACTATTAGTAATACCCACATGAATGTTTTTGAGAGAATTAAGTGATAATCCATGGAAAGTGTTTAGAAAAATTCCTGGTAAAAACAGTACATGCTAAAAAATATTAGCTATTGTTTTATTGTTATATTATCATTATGATCATCATCCTGGCACCTACCAATCCTCTTCAGCAGCCTATAAATCCTTCAATTACTGGCCAGCTACTGAGATGGTGGTATAGAGAGATCATGGCACCATGAAATAGGAGCGTTGCAGCCTAGAGCTGGGCTAAGGGCAAGGCTAGGTCTAGAAGATATATGAATACCATTTTAAAAATTGATTTCAACTGCCTTAGGTGTGTCTTCTATTAATCGCCCTCTGTGGACCAAATGAGTGCTGATGTTTCCTGTAGGCCTAGGCTCTAGAGTTTGTCTAGGTTGGAGATCAGAGTAAGAGCCGGTGATGATCTAGGATGCTCATTAAATTAATGTCTCAGTAACGGTGGCACAAAAAGAGTTCTAAGGAGGTAGAGTGTCAGATGAAATCCCTACAAGTTTGCAACTAGGTAAGTATGGATACACTTTGTTTTGGACTTGGATAGGAAACACACAATTCACACTGTGACCACCAGCTCTCTTTTTAATGAGCCCAATTTAGGGGATCACTTTCATTCCCAAAAAGTCTGAAAATACCCTTTGGAAAGTAACCTTTGCTCAGGATTCAAGGCCCATGTGGGTTGGGAATCTGATGGACAGGGAGATTATATGAGAGTTTGTAAGAGTCCTAGATAATGCTTTGGCAGCATTCAGATGTGAAGAAAGAGTAGAGTGTGAGTTTCCAGGCAGGAAAGACTAAGATCTAGAGGAAAACATATCCAACTGTTATTTGTGAAACTAATATTCTAATCTCATGTATAATTTATGGGGACATTTTTTTTTAAGATTTTACTTATTTATTTATTTTTCAATGGGGTAGGGAGGGAAAAAGAGGGGAAGAGAAACATCAATGCGTGAGAGTAACATCGATCAACTGCTTCTCATACATGCCCTGACCAGGGACCAAACCCACAATGTGCCCTGGCCAGGAATCGACCCGGTTAGGACTATGGAAAAATTTTATAGATCTCTATGTCCCCTAGCAGGAAGTGTCCACCAGTGAAGATTACCCCTTCCAGAGCAGCTTGCATTTAAGGAGCAGCTGGACCAGGACTTACAGTATATAGTTTCCCTTAGCTATTCTTGCCTAACAATATATCGAGAAGCTCTTCCTGTGCTTTATCAAATGTTTCATTCATTCAACAAATATTTACTGAGCACATACTGTGTCTCAGATGCATCTTAGACCCTAAGGATACAGTGGTGAATATCACAAATGAGGTTCCCAGTCTCACAGAGATCTCAGTCTGGTGGGGGAGAAAATCAACAAATAACAAAGAGAAAATGAAAATGCCAGGGCTGGTAGGTGCTATACAAAGGATTAAAACAGGTTGATGTGATTGAGTGTCTGAGACTACTGTCAATTGGATGGTCAGAGGAGGCCTCACTGAAGAGATCTGAAATTGAGGTCTTATGACAAGAGCCATCCATTGAAAGATTAGGGTAAGAGTATTCCAGACAAGTAGAAAGCTAGGGCAAAAGCTTAAGGCAGAAACAAAACTCAGTCCATGCAAGAAACAGAAGGGTAGGGTGGCTGAGTATAGTGAGGAGGGGAGATGAGGTTGCAGAGATTGGGAAGGCCTGGGTCCCCTAACAGAGATGAGAAGAGTGTGGAGTTCTATTCCAAATGTGAAGGGAAGCCAAAAGAGTGTGTGTGTCTGTGTGTGTGTGTGCATGTGTGTGTGCATGTGTGCTTTATTGAGATATAATTTATACACAATTAAGTCCTCCCAAGTGTAAGTCTACAATTTGATAAAATGTATATGGTTGTGTAATCAACACCACAATCTATGATATAAAACATTTTCAGCACTTCAGAAAGTTCCTTCTTGCCTCTTTGTAGTCAATCCCTTCACTCCCCCTACCACTGAACCACCACTAGAACTTTAACTTTCCTAGAATGTCTTTTTAATGAAATCATGCAGTCAAAACAACTACCCAATTTGCAGGGCCCAGAGCAAAACAAATTTGTGGGGTCCCTTGTTAAAAAGTGATTTAAAACATAGCAGCAAAAAACAGAGCATAAACCAAGTCACACAAGGTCCTGTGTGACTGCACAGATCACACAACCATAAAGCCAGACCTGCGTTCAGAATGCAGTTTGTGTGTCTGGCTTCTTTCACTTAGCATGGAGAGTTATTCATGTTGTGTGTTTTTGTAGTTCATCCTCTTTTATTGCTGAGTAGTTTAAATTATTGCTATTGTATGAATGTGCCGCAATTTATTTATCTACTAGTGGATGAACATTTGTGTATTCAGTTTGGAGCTATTATGAATAAACTGCTGTGAACATTCAAATACCAGTCTTTGTGTGATGTTTTTTGAAGGGAAAAATGTAATATTGATGAGTTCCAATTGATCAATTTTTTTTATGGCTCACCCTTTCTGTGTTCTAAGAAATCTTTACCCAAGGTAACAAAGATTTTCTCCCATGTTTTCTGTCAAAAGTTTCATAATTTTAGGTTTTCTGTTTAGTCTTCTTCATTTTGAGTTACTTGTACATTTGGGGGAAAAGTGTGATTCAGAGTTTGGGTTGCATGTTTGTTTGTTTGTTGGTATATGGATATTTAATTTTTCCAGCTCCATTTGTAGAAAAAGCCATCCTTTTCCACTGAATTGCCTATGCACTTATATTTAGGTCTATGATCCATTAAAGGGCTTTAAACAGAGGAATGATGGAGATTTTCTAACAAGGTCATGCAGTTCGTATGAGGAGAATGGGTTACAATGAAGCAAAAGTGGAAGCAGGGAGGTCAGTAGGAGACTATTTTAGAGTACAGTTGAGAAATGATGAAAGTTTTGGACTGGTTTTCAGCAGAGAAATGACAAGATCTCATTGTGGTTTTAACCGACATTTTCCTAATGACCAGTGACGTTGAGCATTTTTCATGTGCTTATTTGCCAGTCACTTATCATCTCTGGTGAGGTGTCTGTTCAAACTATATGCTCTTTTGTTGTCATTGTATTTTATTTATATCTAATATTTACTGCAGGATTTTAAGCAGAAGAGTGGTGAGACCTCATTGTTTAATTGGCATTTCCCTAATGTTAGTGATGCCGAGCATATTCATGTTTTTATTTGTCATTCATTTAATACCTCTGGTGAAGTGTCTATTCAAATCATTTCCCTAGATGTTTTTACATGTAGTTCTATGATTCATTGGAAGGTGTTAAGCAGAGGAATAAAAAGATCTTTTTTATTTTTATCATTCACTTGAGAGAGAGACAGAGACAGAAACAGTAATATGTTGTTCTAGCTATATGTGCATCCATTGGTTGGTTCTTGTATGTTCCCTGATTGAGGACTGAACCTACAATCTTGGTGTATCAGGACAATGCTCCAAGCAACTGAGGTACCTGGCCAGGGCTGAAAAGATCTCTTAAACAAGGTCATGCAGCTGTAAGATCATTTAAAAAGATCTTTATTTTTACTTTTTTCTTTTTGTATGTTTTACTAATTATGCTGTTACAGTAGTCCCAATTTCTTTTCCCTTTGCTCCCCTCCACCCACACCACCCTCCCTCCAGCAGTCCCACCCCTCTTAGTCCATGTCCATGTGTAATGCATATAAGTTCTTCTCTACATCCCCCTGTCTATTCTGCACCCTCCTACTATGTTTCTTAATTCCTGCACCATTTTCCTCCCTCTCCCTTCTTCCCCCTCCCAGCTGACCTCCCTGCCCCCATACTCCCCATACCTATGATACTGTTCCCACTCTGGTTGTCTGCTTCATTTGCCTTTGTTTCCATTCCCTAGCTTCTGTTGTTGATAGTTGTAATTCTGTTTTCACTTTAATGTTCATAGTTCTGATCTGCTTTTTCTTAAATAAGTGGTATCTGCATACTGCTTTCCACAGTTACTATACCAATTACACAATGGAATACTACTAAGATATAAAAAAGAAGAAAATTTTACCTCTTGCAACAGCATAAATGGACCTGGAGAACATTATGCTAAGTGAAATAAGCCACTCAAAGAAAGATAAATACCATATAATTTCACTCATATGTGGAATTTAATGAACAAACTGAACTAACAGGGAAAATAGTGACAGACTCATAGGCTGACAGGTCTTGGTCAGCGGGGGATGGGGAAATGGTCAGGAGGAATAAATGATAATGGAAAAAATACAATAAAAACTAAATGGTAAAAAAAAAAAACAAAAGTAGAGAAGTGAACATACTACAGAACTCTCCTAGGATTGCCCAGCAATGTTAAGAGTCCAAGGAGGAACATCTTCCCTAAAAAGCTTCCAGATGACTTGGTCTTCTATTTCAACAGCCTAAATAAACTTCAGATTTACCTCTAACCCAAGGACTAGAACTGCCTTCATTGAGAACATTGACTTCTACCCAGTCTGAAAATGTATAATTCTGTTAGCAAGGAAAAGGCCAAGTTGCTAAGTGAAGAAAAAGGACATCACCACTTTAATTTGCACTTATTTCTTTGATTATTAGGAATATTGATTTTTTTCACTTTGGTTGGTTATTTAATATTTTTTCTTTTGTGAATTGGATCATCATGTACTTCACCCAACTTTCTATTTTTAAATTGATCTTTATGAGCCTTTTCGGTATTCCGAATCACAATCCTTAATCTATTTTATTCATTTCAAAATTGTCATTTGGCTTTCTTTTTTGGTTATGGTGTTTTACATGTGAAAATGTTTCTAATTTTCATTGACATCTGTCAAACTTTTTCTTTCTTGTATGTCATGCCAAAAAAGAATGCACAGGTAACTCCTATGGTGTCATGCTTTGAGAGAAACCCCAAGTTTGGTAAATAATTTATATATTTTTACGGTACTATATCTTTATCTTTAATTGTTACACAATGTGAGGTAGATTTAAATATTTTTTTAAATAAGTGTTTTTTTCTTTTATTATTTGGTTTTTCAATTACAGTTGTCCCATTTTTCCCCCATTGCCCCCCCCACCCAGTAGATTTAAATTTTTTCTGTAGGTTCAGCCATTTGCCTCAGTGCAGCCCTGATCATGTTAGTTCTCTAATTAGATACTGTCAGTAGTGTGCCTACTCTGCTAACCTTAGCTCCAAAATATGTCCATATTTCCTGATCCTATTTATTCCCTGCCCTATTTCATGGGTTCTGATTTTCTTTCTGTTTTTCCAACTGCACTCAGATGAGACCTCAGGAGTGTGTGAAGCCTCTGAAAAACATCTTGGCATAAAATAAGGGAACCAAACACGTAAAGACCTCAACACTTACTTCCACATCAAGCACAGAAACTCCCTTTTCACCTAGTTTACATGTTGATGCTTCCAGACAAGAATTTTATTGGAGATTCAAATGCTTTAAAAGAAGAAAGAAAAAAAAAAGACGCTTCTCTAGGCCAATTGATCCTCCTATGCAAGTCTCAAAATGTCTGCTTATCATAAATCAAGTTCCACAGAGGTTTATTGAGGCACACACCCTATTAAGGAGTAAAGAAGAAAAACTAAGCAGAGGTGTTGGTACTATGAAGCAGCTACACAGAAAACCCAGTCCATTAGAAGGAACTCTGAAGCTTGGATGAGATGCCCCAAATTGAGGTAAGGGGGCAGCATTGTCCAATCATGGGATTGGGGCTGCCCTGATGAGTAATATAAACTTGGGAAAAGGAGCTCTCTTTGGTTGTGGGCAGTTCCTGGAGAGAGACTCAGAAATGTAAACCATCCACAGACCACAATTCCATTAGTTGGAGGGATGAGTGCCTCAGTTTTTCAAGGGAATCTGAATGGTACACACAGCACCTACACTTGTATGCATTGGCTCAGGCTATTTTGTCAAGGATAACATTTCTCACCACCTCCGAATTCTATCAACTCATTAAGCCTAGCCCAAATACTATATCCTCCATTAATATTCCCTGATTCTTGTCATTATAAATAATATTTTTCTTCTCTAAATTTCAAGCACTGTAACTATATTCCTCTTATGGCACTATGGCATTTGTCTTCATTTACCTTCCATTATACCAATTTTTCATTTTAATGAATTGAGAACGCTCAGTGATACAGGCAATCAACTAGGACCTGGGGACATAGAGTAAACAAAAGATCCTCTTCATACTATAAACAAATATTTGGAAGTTAAAGAGTTCATAGTAGTAAGAGAGCATGTAGAACAGAATTTAATTCAAACAAAGGTGTCAGGGACTGACTCTCTAAAGAAGTGATATTAAATGCAAAAGGATAAATAGAGAATAGTTCAGTAAAAAAATGTGGCAGGGATAAGGAGTGGGTTGTATTTAAATAAGAGAGAGCTGCAAATGTTAATGTTGACATTTATTTAACAAATATAAACACATTGATCTCTTCCTAGGTGCCAGACATCATCTTAGGGGCTGGAGTTCCATCACTAAACAAAACAATAAACTTCCTCCTCCCCTCCATTGAGTTTACATTCTGAGAAATGAAAGACTCCAATATAGCTAATGTTTAGAGAACAAAGGAGAAAGTAGTGCAAGATGGGGCTGTTAAGGTAAGTAGAACAGACAACTAGTGGCCTGGTAAGAATTTGAAGATTTTAATATCATAGGACTTGTCAGATTGCTTTCTTTTTTTTTTTTTTCAATTACAGTTTACTCTCAATATTGCTTTGTATTGGTTTCAGGTGTACAACTAGTGGTTAGACAATCATATACTTTACGAAGTGTTCACCTTGATATTTCCAGGACCCACCTGGCACCATACATAGTTATTGCAGTATTACTGACTATATTCCCCATGCTGTACTCAGATTGCTTTTTTAAATAAAGTCTCTCTGACTGTATTCTACATGTCCTTCTCTCCTACTATATTGTAAACTTTTTAAATATTACTCTATAACTAATAAGCACATAGTCCCCTTTGTAAAAAGTGGACACCCAATAAATAACAATGGCTAATACTTAATTGTTTTTTATGTGCAGGAGACTGATCTAAACACATTCTGTGTATTAAATCATCAATCCTCATGACCCACCATCTCAGTTTACTCACTGAATGAGAAGAGGTATGCTTATATATTTAGAGCACTGGAACCTGGACACATCTGTTAATCTACAGAATTACTCTGTGTGGTAGGGAGATAGGGAAGGAGCGGAGAAAACAAATCAAAATACCATATGCACAGTTCCATATGGATTTCTTAGTCATATGTTATTCAAACTAAATCATTTAAAAACATTCACATAGAACTACAAAGATAAATACATGGACATGAAAATGGCATATTCTATAGCCAGGAAAGACTGGTATACACATTTGAGCATTTCAAAGACCCCCATTGTATCATCTACATTAATAATTATTGAAGTGTATGTCTATAGAACATAATGAACCATTTATCAAAATGATTGTGTCTCCTGGCCACGGTAGCTCAGTTGGTTGGAGCATTGTACTGTAACCGGAAAGTTGCAGGTTCAATTACCGGTCAGGGCACAAACCTAGGTTGCAGGTTCCATCCCTGGTCTGGGCATGTATGATCTTGGATTCAGGTGCCTCAGGGACGCAACCAAACAATGCTTCTCTCCCCAAAGATTTTTCTTCCTCTCTTCCTCTCTCTCTAAAAGCAACGAAAAAATGTCCTCAAGTGAGGATTTAAAAAAAGATTGTGCATTCTGAGGAGCAACTTATTACAAATCATAACAATCTCATAAAACATCAACAATAGTCCATCCTTCACAGAAAAATATAAATTTTTTAAATCTCGAGAATTTGTCACCCAGAATTTGTAAAGAGGCCTGCCTGACTGGAGACCCCACGGCTCCCTGATATTGCAACACACAAAGAAAGACTCCCCTGTGGCCTTGAAAGATGGGTTGTGCCCACTTGAAAAGTTAAATCAATATTACATATGGCGGGGCACCAAGAAACAGTCACAGACTGAACCTCATAGGTACATTTCTATTTCCAAACGAGAAAAAACACAGCGAGCCAGGACATCTCAGAAGATGAGGAAAAGCAGTAAAGCATGAGAACGGCACTGTCCGGTAAAGGGCCATTAATAGGGAGGATCTTTGACCAGAATTCTATTTTAATACAAAACAAGCATGAAACAGCTTAGTGGTCCTTTTACTCAAGCAATCCAAAACACTAAATTCTTGGATTAAGTACAAGTTTAGCTATAGGTTTACCCATAAAGAAAGGCATATAAATGATCATCAAGAGCCACACCCTGCCCCACTTGAGCTTAGAGCCTTATTTCTGAGCACCAGTTTCCCTAAAATTGAACCCCCTGATTTGTCTCTAGTGCTCTCCATTGCAGGCAGCAGTCAGAGCCCTTGGCTGGGACTTATCTCCCTCTCAGTGCTGAAGGAGTGGTGGACTCATTTGAGTAGAAAATTGGGTACCTTGCTTTATAAGATTCCATAAACTTTGTTTAAACAAGTGTAACCAGGATTTTGCAATAAAAAGTATTTTTCTAGAAATCAAACAAGACTAGCATGAGTTATACCCAACCATTAGGAAGGCAAAGGAACTGTTTTTCTTGATAGCCCTAAGAAGCTTTAAATTAATGTCAAAGACAGGAGGTCTGTCCCAAAACAGAGAAGTTCCAGCCCTTACTTGTTTATATCTTCCTGGGGCCATAACTCCACCTCACCCATCCCCCCTCCATACCATCCCCAAGGAAGACATCTTCCAGAAACGAATAGTGGTCAGATTTAACCCTTTCCTTTACCACAAGTCCTTTTAACTGCCAGGAGATATACAACATGATGAATGACAGGCTGCTGCTGTACTAAACGTAGTCAAAGTCAATAAGCAAATAATAAAAATAATCATTTAGTCAGCACATACGAGGCATTGTGATAAGCACATGCATACATTTCCTCAGTAAATTCTTGCAACAACCCAGGTGAGGGACAGGCTTAGGGAAAGTGACTTGCTAAGTGACCCTTACACAATTAGTAAGTGGCACAGTGAAGAGCAGGTTGGCTTGACTGACCCTAAAATCTATTCACAATCTATAAATTAAATTAATAAAATGTTGCTTTTAAATAGGCTTTTTAACCCTTAATAACTCAAATTGTTTTAAATTAAATATATCCAGACAGCAAGTGTGCCTCTGACTAAACTTAACGCTTATAAGAAAAATGTAACTGGTCAACCTAGTCAAATTATGTCTTTTTCACGCATAATATACAGGGTGGGGCAAAAGTAGGTTTATTGCTGCGAGTACACAAAACACAGTTTATTCTTGTATTACTACTTACTATTTTCCTTAAGAACTTACTTTTGCCCCCCCCCTGTATAATATAATACAGATCAGCAAAATCATAATTGTTGACTTATTTACTCAATAAATTTTTTGGAATTTCCTCCCATATACCAGTTACCAAGAATGCAATATTGAATAGAATTATCAATCTCTGATCTCTTGAATTTTACTGGCTAGTGAAGTACATAAACATTAACTACAGAAGCACACAAATATAGAAATAATTGCACAAAGCTGTGAGGACTTAGTATTGTTACAGAGTGGGGGTCTCTCCAAAAATCCCCAGAACCTGAGGGTTGAGGGATGGGTAAAAGGGAACAGGTTTTAAGATGCCTTTGCATGACTATGGCAAGGAGCTTAGTGTCTTCAGTTATGCAAATGACTTTGGTTCTTCCAAAGCCCCAAGAAGATGGGAGGGGTTTTGACCATGGAATGGTGCGGAAAGAGCATACAGAGCCTGCACAAGGTTCTGTGAATGGTCAGAACTGGTTACCACGCCCACTGCATCACAGGATGCAGTCAGGGGTTTAAAAACAGGCAGCAGACATTTTGGCTAGTAGAACTCCATGTGGCTTTGAGAAGAAAAGATCTCTACGTCCCTTTGAGAGGAGGAGAGACGATCCACACCATTTGCAAGGAGCGAGAACTCCATGGGGCTTTGAAAGGAAAGGGAGAATCATGCATGATCCAGTGCAACATGGCACATGTTTTCCTGGACTGTTATATGGAGGCTGATGACATCGTACCTCAGATCCTGAAGGAGACAGCTGACCGATAAGGGATGGGGAACTTCTGGGAATGTTTTTGGCTTCTAGCCTTTTGGGGAGCAGGGGAAGTGCTGGGTCCCGTGGGAGAACAGGGCTCTGAGCTGAAGTGCTCACTGCCCTCCCCGTGTTGGAATATTGTAAATAAAGACCTGTTTTCTTCAACACTAGTTGTTGGGTTTTACACCAAGGCACCATGTGAAAGAACCCCCTTTCACTCCGTAACAGTTTTGGCGACCCCAGATGGGACTAATGGAACCTGTAGCCAGGTTTGCTCTGTAACAGTATGTGTTATGAGAGAATAACCAGGAAATCAATATTAACTGGAAAGTCAGGAAGATCTCTAATCTGCAACTGGCAGGATGCTCAGGAAGTAGCTAGGCTAAAGGTAAGGGGAAGAAGGTGTTCCAGGCAGAAGACATACTTTCTGCCAAGGCTCTGAGCAAGAAAAGTTTGGCTCTTTCCAGACAAATGATCCCTGAGTAGGGAACACAGGAAGGAGATGGTAATAAGGTTGGAAAGGAAGAACTAACAGAAGTTTATATTTTACCTTAGTTTTAGAATCTGATTTATCATTTTTAAAAACTCAACCTGGCTGCTGTGTGCAGAATAGATGTCAGGAGGACAAGAGTGGAAGAGACTAGTTAGGAAGTTTTACTTACAGTCATCCAAGTAAAAAGAAAGTGGTGGCTTGGACTAAAGTGGCAACAGTGGAACTTGGAGCAAAGGGGACAGACTGTATACACATTTAGATTATTGTAAGATTTAGTGATGAATTTGATATGGGAGAAAATGGGAAAGGAGTGGGACAGAGTGGGATCAAAGATAAGGACCAGGGTTCTGAATTGAGCAACAGGGCAGATGGAGACATATAGTATATTTTGAAAATACTAGTAAAAGAGGGTGAGACCGGTAGGTACAATGGATGAATATTACCTATGCCAGTGCCTCTCATTTAATGTGTATGTGAATCACCAGAGGAATCTTGTTCATGTGCAGATTCTGATTCAGTAGGTAAGCCTGAGGCGAAGCCAGAGATACTGCATTTTTATGAGCTCCCAAATGATAATGCTGTTGGTCTGTCAACAACATTTTGAGTAGCAAAGTTATACTCTAGCAACCTTATACACACAAGGTTGTAAACCTTTTGCCAAATTTTTTTTAAAGATTTTTAAATTTAATTAGCATGACTTTCTAAAGAAAGCATATTTTAATTACAAAAAGGAGAGAATAATTTAAAAATGAAGAAAGTTCTGTAATAGAAATAGATTAATTTTATAAAAGTACAGCACTCTTACTTTTCATTTGGACACAGATGAAGTTAATTATTTTATTATGGACTGACTTTGAATAGCCACTGATCTAAACAAAATAACTTGTTGATGAACAAGATTTTCAAGTTTCAAAAAATTGTGATAATTATTTCATTCTGTTATTGATGGAAAACTAGTTCTTGCAGTATCGTGAGGAAGACTTTCCTGGGACCTGCACAGGAGGGTGGGGTTCCAGGGAAAATTTATCGATGTTATAAAATTAAGGGGGTTCCCTTCCTGACTTCCCAATGTCCTGTCTCTGTCTGTCTTGCCATGGAAAAAGTCCAGTCTTGTCCTCAGCAAGGCCAAGAAAAAAGCCAGTGTCCAGGGTTCCAGGGACATATTAAAGTCCAATCCAGCATCCAGCTAGATTAGCTTATGTTTCCAGCTGCAATCCATTGCTATATTGCAGTATGGAAGCTTCCTCCTGGAGCCTGCATGTGGGGTCAGCATGGCCATGGTCTATGCAGCTGCGAGGGACACATGACCATGGAGAAGAACAGGCATGTGCACCATGCAAGTGCAGGTCATCAGGAGAGAGGACAGGGGCAGAGAGAGAGAGAGAGCAAGTGCACACTTCTTTGTTCTCCTGGGATTAGAAGTGATTGGGCTTGGACAGACCAGGTTTTCAAATTGGCCAATGAACTTCCCAAGTTTTCATGGGCTTTGGATGGGTTTACATCCCCTGGTTAGACTGACAGGCCTCTATGGTCCAGGCCCATCCCCTGCCCCCTCCCACACACACACACACACAATCCAGTACAGAGGCCAGGCATAAAGGGAGGAGTGTGAATCCCCATGGTGGAGCAAGGTCGTATTCCCCTAGGATATGAAGCTGTAGTTTCCTGGCTAAGCAAGCAGGCTCATTCTCTCCATTTTATTAAGCTCAATGTCTAGTTCCTTTTGCTCCCCTTTTCTAGCTAAATACTCATGGTAACAATTCTTCTATAAAAGTGAAAAATCTATCATTATTTATCAGGGACATACAACCACTAGAATCAGCCTAATATTGTTCTTGGCATCTAAGTTTTCAGGTAGATCTTTTTCAAATCACTAGGATCGTGGAAAGTTTACACCCGTAGAAAGTAAGTGCTGTTTTGGAACATTGATATAAATTGATATTAGAATTAGCTCCCTCTTCATTTTATTAAAGTTTTTAAATCAGATTTACTTTAGGTTAAATATGTATGTATTCTCAATTATTAGATAAAAGCTAGTAGCTTGGCAACTTTAAACAGTAACTAGAGAACAATGGTCAGTGAGAATAGTAGTATTGAATTTTAAAAGGATAAAAAGGACTAAGTAGAGTTTAAATACAAGAAGAAGCGATATGACAAAAATTGTTCAATAAATTCCAATTAGTTTCTAAGGGCTTTGCAGGCAGGATCAGTATTTTATACATTTTGGAACTCCCATGGTGCCTCGTAATGTGCAAGGTATGTGCTCATTGGCCAGAAGAAGGGAATGTAAAACCCGAAGGAATAATAACAGCTAGTGACAAAATGATGTCTCACTTCGTAAAATTTTACAGTTAAATGAAGTGACAGAGGAGCAGCAGTATAATTAACATATTTATCTTGTAGTGCCAATTTACAATCTAATGAGACAGTCAGTATTAAGTGTCTATATTTTAAGGTTGCAAAACAGGTTCACAGAAATTAGGTGATTTAAACTAGAAACAGCTAATAGAGAAAACAATCATTTCTAATCTAATGTCTCTAGAGCAGTGATTTTCAACCTTTTTCATCTTGTGACACACATAAACTAATTACTAAAATTCTGTGGCACATCAAAATATATATTATATTTTTTGCCCATCTGCCAAAAAAAATAAGTATAATTTTGATTAATTTACACCAGACAGCTATTGTTGTGTTGGCTGTTGTAATTTTTTTATTTGATAATCTAAGAAAAAAGAGGTCAGTGTCTCTGACTAAATAGTCAAGTATTGCATGTTTAAAAAATCCTTGCATCACACCAGTTGAAAATTGCTGTTCTAGGGAATAGCCATAAATTGAGATATGTCAACTCAAACTTTATGTCCTGTATACATAAACCATATATTGAGATTCTGTTCTTAGAAGGCCATATGAAATAGCGATGAACATTAATGACTACCCTATGTTTTAATTTTAAGTGTCAGTCATTGTGATAAGCATTTCATACCAAGTAACTAATTTAATCTTCATGATAACCTCATGAGGTAAAAATATATACATATCTATTTTTTCAATTTACATATGAGGAAACCTAGTCACTAGAGCTCAATTGGAGTTCTGATCTAACTATGTTTCCATGCTCTTAAACATAGTTATACTGTGAAAATGCCAAAACTGATCAAAAAGTCAATAAAGATAAAAGAAATAACAAATGTGTAAAACTAAACACAATGTGAGAACTGCTTTGTAAATATGAAAGGTTTTTGGAGGGAATGGGGACATGTGTAATATTGTAAGCAATAAAAATAAAGAAAAATATTAAAAAATAAAAAACTAAATAATAAATGTGAAAGGGTTTTTTTCCCCCCACATATACTTGCTGGCCAAGGTTTCTTAAAGTGTGAGTCAATGAAATTTAGACTAAAGACATCTTTATCTGGTAAATCTCCTTATGGAAAATATTCTTCATTGTTCCAAAAACTTGAAAAATTATATATCTGGGATTATAGGCATTTGTATTCTTTTTGCTTCTTTGTTTTTTCTCTATTAAACATGTGTTGTTTCTGTGATATTTTAAATTTAACAATGATTGAGAGATACTAAAAAAAAATACAATTGTCAAGCTTGAATTAATAAAGGTTGGTCGTATAGAATATATTCCAATCATGCATATTTAAATGACAACTAACAATTAGAAAACTATTAATTTCCAAGTAAACATTGAACTTTAAGACTATATACTCAGTTCCGGCCAAGATGGAGGCTTAGACGGACACGCTAGGTCTCCCTCTACAACTAGAGAGGAATACAACTACTTCAAAACAAAGGATAACTAGAAATTCCAGAAAATAAAACTACACGGAAGCCCAACATATGAAGTTATAAACCAGCGGTGCCATTTGGGCAGGTAAGAGTTAAAGAGGGCAGCGCTGTTTGCAGTCGCACCTGGGACAGCGGCGGGGCGGCGAAAAATTCCGGCTGCAGTCAAGCCCCTGGCAGTGCGCGACCCCAGCGCTGGGGAGAGCGGCCACCGCATCGCCTTGAACAGTGAGGCCCAGGGGGGCGGGAGGACGGATCCCGGTCTCCTAGCTGAATAACTGTGTGAATCCATATTGGACCCCCGCCCCCAAAGAAAGCACCACAGGGCTGTGAAATAGGGCGCGGACAGGCGCCGGTCGCTGAATTGTGACGCGTACACAGGCACTGCCCCCTATAGCCAGCCCAAGAAAACAAAACGCATCTGTCAAAATGAGGCAGACAACTATAGAAATCCCGGTGGCACAGCTCACCAGGCAACAGATAGAGAACCTGACAGATGAACAGATAAGAAACCTGTCAGAGGCTCAGTTCTGGGCCATTGTTATCAGGTGGCTTACAGAATTCACAAAAGAGCAGGAAAAAGATAAGAAAGAAGCGAAAAACATTCATAACGAAAGGAACAAAACCACATACGAGACAGATGGTGAGGAAAAAAAATCCAGAGTTCATTTCAACAAACTGGAATATGGAGAAGGAACAAGCAGTCAACCAATGTAGAGAGAGGAAATGGGAAGCAACAATGAGAGGATCAGAAACCTCTGGGACAGCTATAAAAGGCCCAACATAAGAATCATTGGTTTGCCAGAGAGTGAGGAAGATGAACTAGAACTTGAAAAATTGAGTGAAAATATAATAAAGGAGAACTTCCCAGACTTGGGGAAGGGAATAGACTTGCAGGTCCAGGAAGCAAGGAGAGTTCCCAAGAGACTGGACCCAGGGAGAACCACTCCAAGACACATTATAATCAAAATGTCAAAAATTAAAGATAAAGAGAGAATCTTAAAAGCAGCAAGAGAGAAGAAAAGAATTATGTACAAAGGGGTCCCAATTAGACTATCAGCTGACTTCTCAAGGGAGACCCTACAGGCAAGAAGAGACTGGCAAGAAATATTCAAAGTAATGAAAATCCAAAACCTACAACCACGAATACTCTATCCAGCGAAATTGTCATTCAGAATAGAAGGACAGAGAAAGTGTTTCCAGGACAAAATAAAACTGAAAGAGTTCATTAGATCCAAACCACTGTTATATGAGATGTTAAAGGGACTGGTTTAAAAAAACAGAAGCTAGGGAGATGAAACAAAGGCAAACTAAATAGGCAATGAGAGTGGAAAAGGAACTGTGGGTACGGGAAGCATATTGGGGGGAGGTCAACAGGGAGGGGGAGTGGGGAGAGGGAGGGAGATGATATAGGAATTGGGGATCATGGTAGGAGGGAATGGAATAGACGGAGAGAGGTTGGGAGGAACTGTATGCACAACTAATGGACATAATCTAAAAGGGGGGGACAACTGGAGGGAGGGGGGCCACCGGGTGGAGGGGAGCAGAGGGAAGGGAAATTGGCACAAATGTAATATTTTAATCAATAAAACACATTAAATCTGAAAAAAAAAAAGACTATATACTCAAAATATAATCACTGATTATAAGGTTGAAAAAAAGATGATGAATTTCATCAACACAGTAAAAATGATTTACTTTTGAAGTAATGCAAAACGTAAGCAAAGAAGTTCCTAAACTTAAATTAGCATCTTTTTTCCAAAAAAATTTATTTACTTATTTTCAGAGAGAGGAAGAGGAAGGGAGAAAAAGAAGGAGAGAAACATTGCTGTCAGAGAGTAACATCAGTTGGATGTCTCTCATACATGCCCCAACAGGGGACAGAACCCACAAGCCAGGCATGTGCCCTGACCAGGAATCAAACCAACAACCTTTTGCTTTGGGGGTGATGCCCAACCAACTGAGCACACCAGTCAGACTAAATGAGCATCTTAAACCCAAAATGAAAATTATTATACCTATATTTTTATTTTGAGATTAAAAAAACACAAAGAACATATATCAAACTTCATCACAGTGTACATTTTTAATATGTGCAGTTTTTTGTATGTCAATTATATCTCAGTAAAGTTGGAGAAACCTAGAAAAAATTACTATGTGGTTAGGTCCTGTGGAAAATGCTTTTAGAAAGTATTAAGCAGAAACAATTAGCAGATTTTTTTAAGGGTCGCTGAAATTCAGTGGAATAGAAATATTCAATGTTCTATAAATATATAGAGCTAGGTCAAATAGAAAACCATGTGAAAAAATGAAATAAGCTTTAAAAAAGTTATTTTGAGCTGAATCATGGACATAAATGTTAGAATATCTCTATGAGTCTGTGTAAGCAAAAAGCAAACATGGTACTTAAAAGAAACTTAATTGGGCTTCATTAAAATGAAGACTTTCTGAGCATCAAAGCTACAAGCAAGCTACAGACAAAAAGTAAAATATTTGCAACATATACAATGTCTGTCTGGAAAAAAAAGTCCAGCCATTGTTAATATAAAAGAATGGTTTACACAATATCAATGTAACCTGGCAGCCAAGGCGCATGGGCTGGAATGCATATGGGTGAACAATGAAGACTTCACTGTACTAGTCAGTGGGGGTGGTAGATGCCATTGAGTGAGTATGTGTACTGTGTGGCCATTGCATTCAAAATGACTGAGCGAGTAGAGCAATGAATCTGCATCACATTTTGCATTAAGTTTGAACATTGCTCTGCAAAAACAATTCAGATGATTTAGAAGGCTGGAGCTCCGGGCAACTGATGATTGGCAGTTTCATCACAACAACACAACTGCTCATGCATAACATCTTTTGCAGAGTTTTTTGGCGGAACATCAAATCATCACCCAGGTGACTCGGCCCCACTACAGCCCAGATTTGGCACCTTGCGACTTCTCGCTTTTCCCAAAACTAAAATCACCTTTGAAAAGAAAGAGATTTCAGACTGTTGAGATTCAAGAAGATACGACAGGGCAGCTGATGGCGATTGGGAGAACCGTGTGAGGTCCCAAGGTGCCTACTTTGAAGGGGACTAAAGTGTCATTGTTCTATGTACAATGTTTCTTGTATCTTGTATCTTCTTCAAAAAGTGTCTCTATTTTTTTATTACATGGCTGGATAGCTTCTAAACAGACCTCATATTTCTGGCAGTAGACATATCCAGACTATTATAAACCTCCTATAAATGAAAAAGAGACTGACAACGCTTCATGAACAAAACACTTGAATACGCACATCACTGAAGAAGGTATTCAAATGGCCAGCATGCATTTAAAAAATTGCTGGACAACATTAACTATCAAGGAAATGCAAACCTAAAATCACAATGAAAAATTAATACAAACTCACCAGAACGGCTATGTGTTTGCAAAAATGTAAAACAACTGGAAATCTCACACAAGGCTGGCTGGGGTGTAAATTGATCTACTTTAGAAAACTTTTTGGCAGTATCTCGTAAAACCAGAATCCCCTGTGACTGTGCACTTCCAATCTTGAATATATTTCCAACAGGAATGAGTGCATAAATCCATCGAAAGATATGCACCTGAATATTCACAGCTACTTTCAGAACATCCTCAAGGCTACAAGCATCAAACAACACAAAAGGTTAAATTGTGGTATAGTAATACAATGGAGTACTAATCAATGATGGAAAAAAAATATTTTGTGTGTGTGTGTGTGTGTGTGTGTGTGTGTGTTTCTCTCCCCACCTCTCCTACTATTGCAGACTAAGGAATAACCAAGAAGACTATGGGGAAAGAAAAGGGAATTAGCAAAGAGGTGAGAAAAATATATACCCTCATTCTGAAGCCAGATACACTGCAATTAGACAAAACAAAACAATAATTATAGATACAAAAGGTAATTTTCAATACAAAGTGAGAAATATTTGTTTCTATTAAATAGCATATTGTACTGCAGTATATATGGAAAAATTGTTTTAGCCTTCAGGTGCAACTTCACAAAAAAAGAGTCAGGTGGTATAACAGAATAGTTTCCCAAGTAGTCACATAGACATTTGTCTTCCAAAATAGATAAACCTAATTAATTCAGAATAAATTTTCTTCAGAAATGTTTGAGTCATCAAACTTAGATAACTATAAATCCAAGATTACAGCATTTGAGATAGTAAATCAACCCATGCACAGTAATTATTATTAACAGTTCATTTCTACAAGAAGGTATTGGCAAATTTTCTTCGTCTCGCACCCCTCGTTACCGCCGGGTCATAGGTGGAGGAGGGCCAGTGCCCTGGGACGAGGGAAGAGCGCGGCCCCAGGCCCCAGAAAGCTGAAGCAGATTTCTCCTGACAGCCCACGCCCTGCAGCGAGGCTGGACGCCGCGGTCTAGCTGGGCGCGTGGCCCCGCCCCCACAGCGTCGGCCGCCGCGTCTCGATGGAAACGGCCCCCACTTGGGCGCAGCGGAGACCATAATGGCGGAAGGGGAGTCGGGGGATTTGGGAGGCTACTACTTCAGGTTCCTGCCTCAGAAAACCTTCCAGTCGTTAAGCACCAAAGAGACCACCAACCGTCTCTGCCAGTGGTGAGAGAGGCCGAGGGGCAGGACAGACAAGCCGCTTGTCCGTCGCGGCCGTGGAGACGCCGGCCGGGCGTCGAGGCGGGCGGGGTTGCGGCGGCCCCAGCCTGAGGGAAGCCCCGAGGCAGCAGTGACACACCGCAGGGGAGGATTCCGTGGGTGGGACTGGCCGAATGTGCTCTCAGAGGGTGCCAGTCCGAAGCTGACCTTGTTTTTCCTCCTCTGCTCCAGGTCCATGCTGGGCAGAATCAAGGCACAGGCGTTCGGGTTTGACCAGGTGTTTCGGACCTATCGAAAGGATGATTTCGTTATGGTTAGTATGGGCGTTGGAGAGTTCCTTGCGTCTCTACTGATTTTTTTTCCTCCACTTAGGCATAGATTCTTGTGAACACTCGATTACTTAGTGACGTCATTTTCTTGGAGTTTGAGAATACTGAAAGATGCAGGTGATGAATTTTAAAAGAATCCTTAACATTTCCCATCACCATACATTTGCTCATTTTCTGTATCCGTCCCTAGAGATCTTTACAGTTTTGGAAAGTCAGTCCCTCTCTCTGGCAAATCGGTCTATATTTTTAATAAGCACACCTCATTTTTTTAGTATTATTACCCAGCTTTATCACCAGCTTTAATTACCGTGCTTAACTTCATATTACGTACTTTTGGCGGTTTCTCAAAATCAAATTCACCTTTGTGAGAGCAGGCTCTAAGAGCAGTTCCAAATGAGGAATTCCCCCCCAAATGGAATAAGTCTTTACTACTAATGAGTGCTTTGAAAAGGGAAACACTTGAAAGTACAAATTCGGGTGCATTAGTTAAAATTCATTCACGTTATTTTAATTCTTGGGTTTTTTCTCCTTGGTGAAATGGAAAATAATGTTGTGGTCTATAATATTATCATTGCCGTCCTTGTCCTTCAGGCATTGATTTATTCACTCATTCTCAAACACTTCCTCAGGGCCTACCGTGTGCTAGAAATTCTGTCAAGTGCTGAGGATACAAGACCTAACAAGACAGACAGAAGCCTGGCACTCGGGGATCTTACAGGCCTGTGGCAAGACTATCAATAAGGGCAGTGAAGAAAATAATAACCTGATTAATAAAACAAAACTTTTGCTGTGAAAGTGTATTAGTTTCCCACGGCTTCTGTAGCAGTGTCACAAGAGATGGCTTAATACAACAGAAATGTATTATTTCACAGTTTCGAAAGTGAAGGGTTATGCTCCTTCTGAAATCTGTAGGGAAGAATCCTTCCTAACCTTTTCCTAGCTTCTAGTGATTGTCAGCAATCCTTGGCACTTCTTGGCTTGCATCTGCAGAACTTCGGTCTCTACCGGTCAAAATCACTTAGCTCTCTCCCTTCAAGAGTCTATGTCTGTGTCTCTTCTGTTTTTATAAGAACACCAGTAAATGTTAAGGGCCCACCCTACTCCAGTAAAACATCATTTTAACTAATTATATGTGCAACAGCCCTGTTTCCAACTAAGATCACTTTCTGAGGTTCCAGGAAGGACATGAATTTTGGTGGGCACCCTAATTCAACCCTAAACAGAGGGTAAATGTGTTAAATGTCTATTTCTATTGCCCTAAGATAGTGTTATAATGTTTATATAATACTATTATGCTACTGATGATTACATTAATGACATTTCTCAAATGTTCATGGTTAAATTTTTATAGTTTTATATTTTTTATTCTAACACTGGCTCTCAAATTAATGATTTTTTGTTTTTTAAAGAAGAAGATCAGGATTTAATTCACTGAATTTGAGAGTGCTATAAAAATTTTAATGTAAGTCACTTATTTTTCCTATGTCCCTGCTTGGGGTTGTTGAAAAGATCTGATCCCAGATTGCAAAGCATATACAGTTTTGGAAGCTAGAAATGTAAAATATTCTTTATAACACAATAACATAATTGCTCTTATGGAGGACATATAAGGTGCCCTAGGAACAGGAAGAAAGACCACTCAATGGAAGAGCATTGGTGTTGGTAAAAATTTCATGGAGGACAGTGTAGAATTCATTTGGGTTGTACAGTAGACACAGAGTCCATCAGTAGATTCAAGACTCATCCATGATGCACAACCAATTTCCTTAATGCCAGGAAACTTTTTTCAATATTCAAAATTTTTATGTTTTTTTATCCTAATTTTTTTCCTGTATTATTCCCATATTTCATTTCAAAGAAATGTACTCTTACAATCATTATTTTTACTCATGTAGCTAATTTGGAGGAAATAAAGCATTGTGGCATGGCCCAGAAGGGGATTCATAGTGAAACTAATTAATCTTCAGGTCCCCATACTGGCTCAAGCTCCTCACATGGGAAAGCCCCTTCTGAGGAACTCTTGACTCTATCAATATGGTCACATGGCCATATGTTTTTGAAAATTTTCAAAAACAGGTGTTTTTGTATTCTTAAAGCCCCTAAAATTGTGTAAGCCTAAGGCTCTCTAAAACCGGGATCCTCTTAATTTGAACTCTAGTTAGCTGTCTGTGTTCAAATTCCAACTCTGCCACTTATATGACATTGGGCAAGTTACTTAACCTTCTTTGGCAATCGTTTACTTTTCTGCAAAATGACACATAAGTATTTTTAAATATAAAAATAATTCTGAATATCTGAGAATTTTTATGAAAATTAAAGGGAATAATATATACAAAATACATCACAAATACCTGGTTAATATTGTTAACATTTGTATACTACTTTATAAAGTGTTTTTCTGTAGCAATAGTGATTCCTATTTGCCAGATTAGCTTTCAGCACATTTTATACATTTGTCACTACTCTTTACAACAATCTGGTAAATTGGGTGTTTCGATCCTCATTTTATAGCTGAGGAAACTAAAGTTCAGAATGGGTAAATAACTTGTGCAAGAATGCCCAGTAAATGGCAAAATCCGGGCCTTCTGATTTTAAACATCCATGTCATTTCTACAATACTAAAAAACGTCATAACTAAACAAAGGGTATCCCTTAAACCAGAATTCCAGATTTTGGACTTTTTCCTTTCAATTTAAAAACACATTATGACCTGGCTGCTGTGGCTCAGTGGATTGAGTGTCAGCCTGCAAACCAAGTGTCGCTGGTTCGAGTCCCAGTCAGGGCACATGACTAAGTTGCACATCAGGTCCCCAGTTGGGGGCACGAGTGAGAGGCAACCACACAGTGATGTTTCTCTCCCTCACTTTCTCCTTTCCCCTCTCTCTAAAAAACAAACAAACCAAATTAATTAAAACAAAAAAACACATTATGTTCCAAAGTTCATTTGTGAAGTAGTAAATGGTTGGAAAAAAGGAAGGAAACATTCATCCAGCAAACATTTCTTTAGTTCCTAGATCTGTACAGCTAAACAAGACAGTTAAGAAAAGGAAAACACCAAAATGTTGCATTGCAAAGTGAGCAATGATATCACACACCATATGGACAAGGTACTGTGGTGGCACAAAAAGGAAAGTGATTGTTTTCTACTGAGGTGGTCAGAGGAGAGTTTACAAAAGACAAGACGCTTGAAAGATGTGGAGAAGTTTGTCAGGTAGACAAACTGGGGGGACAGTGTGAGATTGGTGGAACGATACTTAGAAGACCCTTTTGAGCCATGCAAAGGAGTTTGAACTTTAGCTAATGAGTAACTGAAAGGTTTTCAGTAAGACAGCAAAATGGACAATACTGAAATCACTGTGGCAGAAGTGTGGAGCGCAGATAGTTAGGACTGAGTCTGGAAGCACTGAAACAGTACATGACAATGGTCTCAAGACTAACATCAAAAAAAAAAAAATACGAGAATGGCCTGTCGAGATGTTTAGGAGGAAAGCAATACACGAGTACTGATAAAATCCTGAGAGTAAGGAGTAAGGCAGAGGTGGGGACACGTAGGATGACTTAAGTTTCTGATTTTATTGGCTGGAGTAGCAGATGATGCCATAAATGCATAGAAAATGCAAACAGTGAGTTCAGTTTTAAGCATGCAGTGTATTAAGTGTATCTAGGTGGCAGTATCCTAGATAGTTGGATATAAGATCTCACTTTGAGTCTCAAGAGAGCACTGGGCTCAGTATAGTGCTGGCATCTTCACCATAGGGTTAGGGATGAGGAGAGCCTTCCACATACACTGCAAGGAAGTTCCTTAATTTACAGAACTCTCCTAGGGTCTCACACACTTCTGCTTACATTTCATGACCAGACTACATAAACCTCATGATCACATACCACAGAGACTAGAAGTACAGACTTTTAGCTGAGCAAGTGACTGTCCTGCGTGAAATTGGGATTCTGTAAGGGAGAGGAGAGAATTGATATTGGATCAGAAACCAGCAGTATGTATTATAGATGATATAGTCAAATATCTGCTTATATTTCATATGTGTGGCATACAATAGACATACATTAAGTATTATATTAAAATATTAATTTAGCAATACTTTTCAAACATTTTATGAAACAAATTTATTCAAATCTTCACATGCATTTTATCATCAGTATCTTTGTCATCACTAATTAGTTCATGAGTCATCTAATATTTTTCCAAAACACATGAAGTTTCCTAAAGTTATTTGAGATACAGAGAATCCCTTCTACTGGGTCACTGGAAATTCTCTAACAAACCCCAAATACAATTTGCATACATTAGGATAAGGATTTTTTTAATTCATTCTTTAGGTGTATAATTTTAATCCCAATAACATAACTATCATATTGCTTTATTTGAGGGACCTTTATGAAGACTTACTTCCGTTGGCTCCAGATCAATTCACTGCAGGCCACTTAGCCTACTCCCATTTATAATGATACCTAAATGTAATTGTAAATTGATAATCCCCGGGAAAGGTTACTAAATCTTAATTAAATTCCACCCTTTTACTGATTTGTTCAGAAGACTTCTAAAAAGCATTCAAAACCAGTACTGATTGAGGTTAATTCCTGCTTTTTGCTTTTCCAAGATGTATGTTACATAAACTAAAATAGTTGCACAAACACTCTTTACTGTGAAAGACTTCGTAAAGTTATAAGGCAACTTTTTTTTTTCCTCAGAAATAATTTTGGGGAAAACTTAACTTTTTATAATTGGGTATGTATAATACCTGTAATATATTTACCTTTGTCCTCCATCACTAAATGTAAACTCTGTGGGAACAGGGACTTTGTTTTGCTTGGCATAATGTAGACATTCACAAATACTTGTTGAATGTATTGTTCTTCACCCCACACACGATCCTCTTCACTGTTCCCTTTCTCATTAAATGATGTACATTCTGCCTGCTGTTTTCATGCAAAATTTCCAGGAGCCATCGTAGATTCCTCTGGCTCCCTTTGTCCCTGCCTCCTAAATATTTATTTAATTCATATTATTCTATACCTCCTTACTTGCTATGGGCTTGACTCTTGTGAATATCATACCTTCCTAGATTACAGCAGAACGTCCTTCCTAACCAGTGTCTATAGCCCTTGAATTCATTCTCTTTACTAAAACCAGAATAAACTTATAAAAATTACTCTAAATCACCTTTTCTCTGTTTAAATCCCTTTAGTGTCTTACTGCCCTTAGATCAAAATATTGATCAATCTAAGTCAGTCTTAGATCAAGACCAAAATTTTTGACTTGACCTACAAGGTCTACTTTTTAACTCCCCAAACTCAGCTGACCATTACCCCTTGGACTCTGGTTACACTGAACCTCTTTACTTTTCTCGAATGGGGTGACCCCTCCTTTTTTACATTAAGAACCTTAAATTTGCCATTTTCCCACCTTAAAAAATAGAATCTTTCCAGTGTCATGCTAGGACCAGATCAGGACAGTTTGACTTCTAAATTTTCAGGAATCTTTTTTTTTTTTGCTGAGTGCTAAACTACTAGCAGCTTAGAATCCACCATGGAAATCAGCAGATGCTATGAATCAGGGCTTTTGTGGAGGAGGACGGGGTATCAGTTGTGAAACATTTGCCAGTATGCCCCTTTGACCAGCTAACTTCTACTCACGTTTTCAATCTAAACCTAAATGTTCTTTCTGCATTAACCTTTCTTCCCAACGTCATTAGATTAGCTCTTCCCATTTTGTACTTCTGTAACACCTGGCACTTCTTCAGAAAGATCATGGCATGTTAGTAGTATCTCTCCTCTTAGTCTGTAAACTCCATGAGGGCAGGGACTGTCCTTTTGATTTTGGAATTAGGAAGTCAAATGTATTTTCAGTTGAGTAATGGGAGCAGGAGTCAGATACAGATGAATAACTGGTAGAGAAGTGAAAGATTCTGCTTTCAAGAAGCTATTTAGGAAAAGAGTGATAGCTTGAAAGGAATGTTGAAATAAAAAATATATATTTATTTCAACAACCTAAGCACAAAGAACAATTCATAGAATCAACAATCTTTCTCTAATCTAATCCCCTACCTTCTCCACCCACCCCACCCCTTCCCATAACGCTACAACCGCATCTTCTGAGGTAACTATTGTTAATGTTTTGGTATATATTCTTCCATACTTTTCTTTATGTTCATATAACTATAGAGGCTACATACTTTTCTTTATATTCATATAACTAGAGGCTATATCTTGTTTTTTATCACACATTACTCTTTATTCTTTTTTCTACTCAAAATGCTTATGGTTTTCCTTCAGAATTAATACAGCAGATATTTATTGAATAACTGCTATGTACTATGCCCCGTGCTAAGTCCTGGAGCTATAGCAATAAGAAAAACAAGGCTCCTATTTTGTGAAGCTTCCATTCTATTCTAATATGTACTTTCTTTTCAATAATGGAATGCCATCTAGTGTAAATGTACTGTATTTTATTCCACCTTTCTTCTATTGATGGACATTGAACCTGTTTCCAGGTTTTGACACTGCAAACAATACTATTAAAAAAATTTCTTACATTGTACAAAAATCTTAATCTGTTAGTGGTTTTATTTCTGCAGGACACAGCCCAAAAGTGGAATTTGTTGGATCATAAGATATGTATGTTTTTAATGTTCAAGATTAATATCTTGTTACTCCCTGAAAGATAGTAAAAATTCATACTTCTACCAGCAGTGGGTGCGTGCATAGTTCCTGATACTTTCACCAAAGTTACCAGTCTTTAAACCTTGCCAATGTAATAGGTAAAAGAACTGTGTTCTGGTTTTTATTTTCATTTCTCTCACTGGTCTAGAACTTGAACATCTTTTCATAAGTTTACTGGCTATTTGTATTTGTTATGTGACTTTTTATATCCTTAGGCCATGTTTAAATCAAGCTGTTTAAAAAATCTTAACCATTGGGGACGCTATTTCCTGTGCTTTAAAAAATCATATTCGTTGCAAATATTTTCTCCCAATCTATTGTTTTTCTTTTCTTTTATTGCTCATCATGGACATCATTATCTTTACTGACTGCCTAGCCCCTTTTGAACATACATGTAGTCTACAGCCATACCACCCTGAACGTGCCTGATCTCGTCTGAACATACATGTGATATGGCGGTAATTTTATTTTTAGGAAGTCCAAAGAAGAACTTAAAACACTGGTCTCCTTTGCACTCAGAGCCCAAACCTGGGGTCCAGGTTTATCAATCAAACTTATCAGTGTATGTAGGACCGAGAATTCAAAGTGAGCGACTTTAGGAAAGAGAATCCACTTCACTGTCAAAGGTGATGGCAGAGACCTTCAGCTTTCAGACAGGGCAGTCCTGACACAGCAGTGGCCTTAGTGAGGAGAATGAGTGGTGATAGCTTTCTTTAGTGCTTGATGGGACTGCAGCAAGGAAGACTGTGTCCTCATCAGGGCAGTTCTACATATGATTTTGGATTGTTCTCAGGGCCCAGCCTTTAGGTGATTCTTTCCATCTCCTGAAAATTATGTGGATTGCCTGAGATACTTTAATAAGCTTCTCTTCTGATCATTTCAGCCAGAATCATCTGCTGGTGCTTGAAACTAAAACTTGATTACTTTGTTTTCTTCTACCATATAGAAAATTTTGTATTTTTAGGAAGACAAATCCATGACTTATGGTGCTCCCTGGGTAGAATGAAATTGACAATCACTTTTAGATTTAGTTCTAATTGGGGAAGGGTGGTGGTGATAACCAAGATAATTAATTGGGAAAACATGAATGAAAGAAAACAGAATTTTCAAATGTCATATAACCTCCTCCTTTTCACTGCTAATCATTGTTTTCTATTTAAGTGTCAAAGATATCTATAATTTGATATACAGTGTTGTTCATATTGTTCCAACTTGAAGGTAACAAAACCTCATTTCTTTTTGAAGCATTTATTACTTAGACATTTTTCCAATTTAAAATTGTCTTTCCCCAATTGACAAATGAGATTTTACTATAGTTATTTTAAAAATTAGTTCTTATTACTGTTTATAATAAAGCATCTAACTTATTTCACTCAAATTTGTATTTTAGGCTTTTTTCAAAGACCCAAATGTTATTCCCAATTTGAAGTTACTTTCAGATTCTGGACAGTGGATTACATTAGGTAAATAAAATTTATTTTTTATCTTTTCAGATGACTATTTTACTATTATAACAAAATTTTGTCTCAGGAATTTTTATTAAAACGTTAATTGTGAATAGTCAATTGTTTGATAACATCGAGGTCAAATATGATTAGCTGTGCCAGGCCTGTCCTGCATCTTTTCTCCTGACTTAGCACATAAGAGCAATTTTTCTCCTTTCATTAATTTGGAAAGTACTTTTTTTTTTTTTAACCTTCCATGGACTGCCAGATACAGGTAATATTAAATTGAGTAAGATAAAACCTGTACTTAAAGAGCTCAATATGTGAAAAAATATATGCAATAATGTATCACAGGTGCTACTATAACAGTGGGAGCAAAAGGAGGGGAGTAGTCAATTCTATATGGGAAAGGGGGTCATTTGGGGCAGGGTAATGGACTTCTGATGGGAACTAGTCACTGTGGAATATTCTTTAAAAAATAATAATACCTATAACCCCAATAATTTAATTAAAAATAATAATACATTAAATCTCAGAAGAGTTTTAAATTCTCACAAGAACTTTATATAGCTAATGTTTTCATGGTACATTGAAACACGAAAATTACCTAAACACTTAGGGACACTCAAATCTCTAAATAACTCTTAATTTAAAGAATAAATCAAAGAGTTATAGAAGGTTATTTTGAAAACAAAAAATATGAATATATATTTTCATTCATGTTTTATTTTTATAATTACAGTTGACATACAATATTATTTTAGTTTCAAGTGTATCTATGATTAGACATTTATATAACTCATGAAGTGATCATCCTAATAAGTCTAGTACCCATGTGATACAAAACATAAGCATTACAGTATTATTGGCTATATTCCCAATGCTGTACTTTATATCCCCATGGCTGTTTTTATTACTGGGCATCTGTACTTCTTAATCCCTTCATCTTTTTCACCTATCCCCCAATTGCCCCGCCAATCTGTCAACCATCAATTTGTATATGAACACTATATTTTAAATTTTAGATTGAGGTCTCTTAATAATAATCATTCCATTTAGAAGGAAAATCTGGTTGGAAATGTGAATTGTGCTCAAGAAAAAGCAAGTTGATTTTAAATTGGATGGGGTTGTTTTTGTGAATTCTTACATTGCATTTTTATGGAATTCTAGTAGCATTGCACAAAAATAACTTTTCTTAGTGTTAATCAAAAACAAGATTATAAACAGTTCATGATATTAGACTTAAGAGGTCAGAGTTTATTGCTTTTGGCTAAAGGACTACTGCAAAATTTACAGAGTAAAAAGCTGGTACTGCACGATCTTCAGACTACTTACAAAGTTAAACTGAAGATCTGAGCAAAACTTACCAATTCAAACTCTTCAAAAGGAAATAAGGAGCCAGTATCACAGTGTTTATAAAGCATGTTCACAGTAACCAGTCAATTCACTTACAAAAAAGAAGATCCATTGGGAAAAAAAAAAAAAAAGTTCAGCTTTCTCCCCGTGTTGGTACATATTTCAAAAAACACTTCTTTAAATTTTTTTAAAAAGGCATTGCAGAAAGAAAGGTTCTAAAACTCCACCTGTGCCTGTCAGAATCAAATAGAAGTTGAAAAATGGGGCAGAAGAGGTAGCACTTATTTCAGAAGTTTCTAGTGGACTGCTAGTATTCTCCCATTAACTTGTTTTTATCTCTCCCTGCTTACTTTTCTTCTTCGGAAATATGGTCATCTTCCCTCTAGTTTTCCTCTGGGGGCTTTGATAAACAAAGAAACGGCTTTTAAATGAGAACAAGAACATTCTTCCAGCAAGTGAGTCAATGTTAAAGAGAGTGAGATGGAACCTCCTTTACTACTGACTGCACTGCCTTGATTGCCAGTTGTGAGTGCTGCTTCGTCCTCTCAGCCAGCTGCCATAGCCCCCCTGCATTTACCCACTCTTTGCCCTTTTTGACTAACATATAATGGATCCTTTCTATGTGCTCAGCTAAGAACATTATACACATTATTAATTCTGAAAACAGCCTCTCACAAATGAGAGGTCTGATGCATGAGCAAAGTAATCATGCTATTCTGGATAGAGTAGAGATTCAAATCCAGGCCCCAGAATTCAGGGCCTTGACCACTGCACCATCCTGCCTCAGCCACTCCTATGTTAACGAGGTTGCCAGAAAAGCACCAACTTGGACACGAAATAAAAACAAGACACCCAGTGTATCATAATGCTAGTATCAAGGGGGAAAATATAATACATTTTAATCTTCTGTGTGATCAGAGTGATGCATTATATATCTAATAAAGGCTGGAGACATAATTTAACCAAGTTCCTACATAACAGATAACGTGCTAAGGACTGAATCATCCCTCCAGAATTCTTAATTTAAGCCTTAACCTTCCTTCATTGTGATGGTATTGGGAGATGAGACCTTGAGGAGAAGTTAGGTTTATACAAGGTCTTGAGGGGCCTGCATGATGGGATTAGTGCCCTCAATTAAGAGAGAAGGAAATAGAGCCCTCTGCAATATGTGAACAAAGGTAGAAGGCAGCAATCTGCAAACCAAGAAGAGTCTTCAACAGGAATCAGATCAGCCAGCATCTTGATCTTGGACTTCCTAGCCTCCAGAGCTGTGAGAAACAAATGTCTGTTGATTAAAACACTCAGTCTATGGTATTTTGTGATAGCAACACAATCTTACTAATACAGATGTTGGAAGTGGAGTGCTGCTATAACAAAATACCTAAAAATGTGGAAGTGGCTTTGAAACCGCATAATGGTAATGGGTATAGGCTGAATGACTTTTGAGATGCATGCTTAAATATGGATGTTAAGGTTGATTCTAGTGAGTTTTTAGATGGAAATAAGCAACATGTTATTGGAAACTGGTGGAAAGGCAACCCTTGTCATAAAATGGTGGAGAACTTGACAACTCTTTTATGGAAGGCAGAACTTACAAGTGATAAAATTGGATATTTAATTGAGGAGACTTCTAAGCAAAGTGTCAAAGAATCACCTTAGTTCCTCTAGAAAGCTTACAGTATAATATGAAAAGAGAGATAAATTGAACAAGAAATGGTTAAGCAAAAAGGAATCAGAACTTGAAGATTTGGAAAATTCTCAGCATATCCATATTGCAAAATAATGGGAAAGCTTGTTCTGAAGAGAACACTAAGAGTGGCTGAGTTGCCGTTGGATAAAGAGAGCACAGGTTCAGTTTATGGACTTAATCAGACATTTCAGCAGAAGCCAGGAACAGAGATGGGGATTTTACCAGCAAAGACATGCCAGTTAGAACTAAACGGAACAGAAAAAAAAAGTGAGATGAAGTGAAGACTGTCAAAATATCTTATATCCTACGGGACCATACCATAGAGCCATTCGGCTGCAAGAAAAGAGAACTGAGAAATGCAATTCAAAGATCGTCAGGACCACCCTCTCAGTTTCAACAACACACTGTGCCTTGGGGAGAGAATCACAGAGACGGAGCCACTGCCCTAGTGGATCTGGAAGGCAATAAATTGAACCAAAGAGTATTGGGCCTTAAAATCTATTGGAATTTGCCTTGAGAAGTATTAGGCTTGTTTGGAACCATCATTTCTTCTTTTGTTTCTTCCTTTTGGAATGAAAATGTCTCCCTAGGCCTGTCTTACCACTGTATTTTGGAAGCACATAACTTGTCTAGTTTCAGAGGAGCTGGAGAGGAATTTTGCCTCAGGATGACTCTTACCTCTAGTCTCACCCATACCTGATTTAGATGATACTTAAATGAAACTTTGGACTTTTAGACTTTTAGAGTTGATGCTAGAATGATTAAGACTTTTGGTGCTGTTTGGATAAAATAAATGTACTTTGTATATGAAAAGGACATGAAATTTGGGGTCCAGGGGCAGATGCTATGGACTGAATTGTGCCCCTTCAAATTCATATGTTAAAGTCCTAACCTTACCCACGACCTCATCTAACCCTAATTACTTCCCAGGGGCCCTGTGTCCAAATACCATTACATCGAGGATTAGGGCTTCAACATACTAATTTTAGGCAGACACAATTCAGTCCATAGCAAATGCTATTTCTGTGCCTCAGATTAAGTAGTCTGTATTTAACTACCTTCTCTCGCCATCCAAACCTCCTGTCACTTCTCAAATCAGAGCTTGGGTACATTTGTTAAAACGGCAGGTTGCCCAATGTTAATTTCTCATTCTGTGGCCACCAGCCCATCATCGAAGACTGTCTTGCTCTTCACTGCTCTTGTTTCTTTGGTCTTGTAACATCTTGGATTTACTCTATTACTTTCTGTGGTCTTTTCACTGTAATCTACACCCCAGAAGATTTTGCCTCTTAAACAAAAGGAATTATTCTTGGCAGCATTGCTTTTGAAATTACTGAGGCATATACAGTTCCTGGCTCTGGGCATCCTTCTTGCCTTTACACTAGCCCAGCTCAAGTCCTAGCAGGACTCTAGGAAAACAGCCAGAGAGTAGAAGTGCAAATAATCACCAGTATTACTCTTCTGAATCTCTGGCAACTTCTAGGGTCAAAGAGCTGGCAAATGTATTGGGAGAGAATATACCAAGGGCCACCACATCTCGGTCTACAATCTCCCTAGAACTTTAAAGAAAGAAGAGCACCACACCTCTATATCTGAGTGAAAGCATGTATATATATTGGTGCAAAAATAAGAGAGAAGTTGAGTGATTCATTGAATCAATAACAAAAATATTCACTTTAATTTTTATGTATTTCTGTAATTTAATAGAACTTGTAGTAATGAAAAATCAATCCCTGAAAGACATATTCAGGAAATAAGTGTGGAATGGGGAAGGGGAAGAACTCAAACTACAAGTGAAATATAGACAAAACACTGTGATATCAAATTTCTCTTAATTCCAAACTTGTGATAACTTAATGAGAGCCTGGTTTGAAATTTACCTTAAAAAGGAAACCTTTTTTGCAATAAACACTGTAAATAAGGTCATAATGAAGACATTTTTAGGTGGAGAACATTTTCAAGACACCCTTAAGGACTTTAGAAATACCCTTTAGTTATAGTAATTAAAATTTTTGTAATATGCATTAAGCATAATGCAAATCCAAAATCATAGAAAATAACTCCTGTGCTTATATAAGCAATTCTGATATACGAAGTCTGTCCTGAAAAAGTCCAGCCATTGTTAATATAATAGGAACAGTTTGCGCAACATTGATGTAACCTGGCAGCCAAGGAGAGTGGACTGGAATGCACATGCATGAACAGTGACAACTTCACTGTACTAGTCAGTGGGGGTGGTAGGTGCTGTTGAGTGAGCATGTGTACTATGTGGCCGTTGCGTTCAAAATGAGCAAGTAGAGCAACGAATCTGCATCAAGTTTTGTGTTAAGCTTGAACATTCCGCCACGGAAGCTTTTCAGATGATTCAGAAGGCTTTTGTGGACAATGCAATGAGTGCAGTGCAAATAAAAATGTGGCACAAATGCCACAAAGATGGCCAAAAATCTCTTGAAAGTGATCCACATTCTGGAAGGCCTGCAACAAGCAGAACACCTGAGAATGTTGAACGTGTATGGCTACAATCAACAAAGATCAGCCACTGATTGTGAAAATCATAAGCTGATCTGGGGATTCCAAAAACTACTGGTCCAAGATTTTGACACAAGATCTTGGCATGAAATGTCATGGCAAAATTCATTCCACAGCTTCTGCTGTGAAAGCAGAAGGAACATCATGCTGCAGTTGCTAATGACTTGATTCAGACCGTTACCAGTGAACCAGATCTCCTCAAGAAGGTCAGAACTGAAGATGAATCATGGGTCTATGGCTATGATCCAGAAACAAAATCCCAGTCCTCCCAATGGAAATCACCTGGTTCTCCTTGCCCAAAGAAGGTGCAGCGAAGTCACAGCAAGATCAAGACCATGTTAATTATGTTTTTGGATTGGCAAAGTGTTGCCACTCATGAGTACACCCCTCCAGGCCAAACAGTTAATAAGGAGTACTACTACTTCAGTGTTCTTCGTCAGTTGAGATATGCAATACAGTGAAAATGACCACAGCTGTGGGCAACTGTTGACTGGCAGCCTCGTCATGACAACGCACGTG
This sequence comes from Furipterus horrens, assembly GCF_987537825.1. Taxonomy (NCBI): domain Eukaryota; kingdom Metazoa; phylum Chordata; class Mammalia; order Chiroptera; family Furipteridae; genus Furipterus; species Furipterus horrens. Next base: position 64,316,996 of record NW_028327172.1, on the reverse strand, counting down.
CTCATGTCTCAAGCAGAGATTTTTGGCAAAACATCAAATCACCCAAGTGACTCAGCACCCCTACAGCCTAGATTTGGCATCCTGCAACTTCTGGCTTTTCATTCCCAAGACTAGAATCACCTTTAAAAGGGAAGAGATTTCAGACTGTTGATAAGATTCAGGAAAATACAACAGGGCCGCTGGTCGCAATTTCAACAAAGGATTTTGCAGTGTTTTGAACAGTGGAAGAGATCCTAGGAGAACTGTGTAAGGCCCAAGGTGCCTGCTTTGAAGGAGACTGAGGGGTCATCGTCCTATGTACAGTGTTTCTCATATCTTGTATCTTCTTCAATAATAACTTTATATTTTTTCATAGTATGTGGCTGGATACTTTTTGGACAGACCTCGTATGCATTAAAAGTGATCTAAGAACCCTGTACTTACACACACAATAAAAACAATTTTTCATTTTAAAGCACTTTGTTATTTGCATATCCTTCATCTAGGCCTGAAATGATGAAATTTCGTTATAAACTTTTAATGATTAATAAAACTTTAAAAGTTGCAAAATAAGAATTTAACAAAATTTTTTACTTGTATTTTTTAAATACATCAGAACGTGTTAGATTTTATTACTTTAAACCTCTGCATACTAATACTTGTTTTGAAAATAATTGAGAATGCTTAATTAAGTTGTATATGTGTATTTATAAAATATCTTTTTTCAGGAACTGAAGTAAAAAAAATTGAAGCTATAAACGTTCCTTGCACACAGATTTCAATGTCATTTTTTAGACGATTATACAATGAAGATATTGTACGAGACAGTGGACATATTGTTAAATGTTTAGATTCTTTTTGTGATCCCTTTCTCATTTCTGATGAGTTACGAAAGGTAAGTACAGAATTTTTAAATTTCACAATAGAATTTTATTTCCGGAAATGCTTCTTTGTCAAAAACATTTGCCTAAAACACATAAAATACATCTTATCAATGAATCATGATCAGTAGTAATTATTATATTGGTAGGTTTCTTCTTGGATGAGAGTTTTACTACCAACTTAATTATTTGTGTCTTTCAGACATTCTCAACCAGGTGCTATGACATCTAATGGGTTGAGGCCAAGGATACTGCTAAACATCATACAATACATAGGACAGCCCCTCACAACAAAGTTATCTGGCCCAAAATGTCAGTAATGCTGTGGTAGAGAAACCCTGCCTGTGTAATTGACGGCTATTTTTCTTCAATGTGGGTCTCTTAACATATCAAATTAGTAAAACATACCTGGAGTAAAAGAATCTTTTTATCTCATCACTGAGAGCAAAAATGTCATTTGATAAAGTTAGTTTTGTTTTAATGAGAGGTGTACTGAACTTGGAATCAGATTATTTACCTAATTTCTGAGTTATGTTTTATTTACAAGATAATGATAACCATAGGCAAATCATTCAAGATCTTGAGCCTCAAGCTCTTACCTGTACAACATGGAGATTAAATTGTTCATTCTGGTCCCTGGCCAGTAAGTTCAGTTGATTAGAGCATCGTCTTGATATGCCATGTTTATGGGTTTGATCCCTGGTCAGGGCACATATAAGAATCAGCCAATGAATGCATAAATAAGTGGAACAACAAATTGATGTTTCTCTCTCCCCATCCCTTGCTCTCTCTAAAATCAATAAATAAAATTTTTTAAAAATATCCATTCTACCCTGAAAGTTTTGAGAAAATGAGAAAGCATTTAAATCACTTTTTAAAAAGTATGAAATGCTGTTAAAATACTATCGTTATTTTAATTATTGAAAAAGTATTTACAAAGTGGTTAAAAATTAGGACTTTGTTATCAAATACACATAGGTTCAAATCCAGGCTCTACCACTTAATAACTGGTATTTGACCTCTCTAAGCATCAGTTTCTTTATCTATAAAATGGGAACAGTGTAAGAATTATGTGACATAATGCACTTAAAGTGCTTAGCACAATACCTGGCACTTAGTAAGCTTTTGATAATATTAACTACTACTAATTACTATTACTATTCTACATTAAGGGAGACAGGAGATGTACAAGTCTAATATATTGCAAATTCAGATGGGAATAAACCAGGGAAGCTACTGAGGCACCATAATGGACATAGCAATCTTGCCTGTAGGAGACCAGGAGGCATCCAGCTAGTCTATACATTGATCTACACTAGTACAATACCTAAGAGAACTCTTAGTTTAAGAAAATAAAATGAACTAATTGAGAATAACCAAAACTCACCAGATTGAATGAGACTCTTTAGTTTGATCTTAAGTGAAGTGTATTTATGTATCACAAGCTAATATAAATACTATACAGTGGGGATCTGGTATTAATTTCTACTCCTTACCAAGGATTGGAAATTATCATTCAGAAAGTGGTCTAATCTGGGTTTCTCTCCTTTGGGTACAACTAATTTCAGCTCTTCTCTTTGTCACTGATTTGTGTTACCATACTTAACTTTTTTATCTCAAGGCCCTTACCCCTAATTTTGAAGAGCTCACCAACACTTCTACAGAGAGAGCCTCAGCAATGGACTTTTTGAAAAGGAGTATTTGCTTTTTAACAGAATACTCTGTTTAAAACTGCCTGCTGTGGCCTGTCTTATTTATACCACAAATAGCACCTCTATCCAGGAAGTGCCGGGACTCTGTTTCTCTGCAGTTGCCTGTATATTTTTCCTTGTGTTCTTTGCCACTCTGTGGCAATGGGGAAAGTTTTAACTTGGTTGCTTTCTGACTGAAAAATAAATTAATAGCATCCAGATATAGCCTGAAATTAGAAGGGCCCCCCCATCATGCAGCAACTCAGATTCTGTTGGCACACTGTGTGTGCAGCATAACTACTGATAATAATAACCTCCTTCCTGACTGCGGCTCAGAAGTTTGGCTCATTAACCATTGCATACAAATCTCTTAGGGCTATACAACTAGATCTATATGTGAATGGAGAGGGTGATCAGCTGTAGGATGATATTGTTTTAACATTCATTCCAAAAATTTTTCTAATTGTAATTTTTAAATAGCACAGCCTAATCAATTGAATTCATAAGAAATGTGTTAACTATTCATTCTTTTTTTAAATTAAGCTTATTGGGTGACATTGATTAATAAGATCTGTATATTCCATTTTGTGCCCACCACCCAAACTCAAATCATCTTCCATCATCATATATTTAAACTATTCATTCTTAAGGGCTTTAGTCACCCTGTATTAAGCCAGATATTTAAGTAGCTACAAACTTGGGCTTTAGTATCACATCATTCCTTACCGGGGGGTGGAGAGATGGGAGATGTGCAAGTGGCACACCCAGAGGGCAGTAAACTATGGGCCACTTTTCCTTACCTATCTTTTACTATATATGACTTTAACTTTCATCAAGTCATTATAAGTAAACTGTACATAGACAACACCATAGAGTTTATTATGTTTTAAAATGACTCATATAATGATCTTGTGATGGAGTTTCATTTGAGGTTGGATTAAATAAAGCATTAAGCTTAATCAATTTTTATAATTAAGTGTACTTCTTGCTACTAGACAGGAATTGCTGTACATAGTCCCTCTCTATATCGCAGTTCACTTACCGCGGCCTCACTGTATTGCAGTATTTTTTAAAATATATTTAATTATTTATCACGGATTTTTTGCTGTAAGGTTAATAAGGGACTGGGAATGGCTTATAAGTCTATGGGAAGGGTTTATAGAGCCTTAAAATATATGTAAATACTAAAATAAATGTAAGGTTCCTACTTCGTGGATTTTCACCTATCGCGCAGGGCCGGGTCTAGAATGTAACACCCGCAATAAGTGAGGGAATACTGTATAACTTATGTTTTTCTCTTTTATCTGTAGGGTAGTATTAAGTGCATGTACGATTTTTATAGCTTTTCTCCACTTAGAGTTTCTTGTGTATACTGATTTTTTCTTCGCATTTTGTTTCTTGGTAACAGTTTTTTCCTTTATTATTTTTATCTTATCTATGGTTTACTGTTAGCTATTTCACCTTATTTTTAAAAGTAGGTGGGGTGTAAATTTAATAAAAGACATATGTTATAGCATACATTCATTACCTTGCTCATTTTCACCAGTCAGCAAATTAATCAATTGCCTGTAATACCCAATGGTATAAAAAAATCGCCAACATCAGAACTAGTCACACTATTTTCTGAAAGTGGTAGCAAGGTCTCAAGACAGCAAAGTCAGTGTAGCTTGGTGATACGTGAGGTGATACTGTTAGAGAAGAGCAGGAAAGGGAGAGGTGGTTATGGGGTTCTGATTACATGAATAGTTAAAAATGGAGTAACTTGGGGTGGTTAGGAAAGTAGTGATCCAAACACTAAGGTGAAAGGACTTAGAAAATGACTGTTGTGTTTAGCATCCATAGAACCAAAGACTATAGACGTAATGCGATGGAGAAATTTCTCTGTTTATTTGTGCTCCTATTGTTTCCAAATAAGATTTAAGGTGACTCAACACTAATTTGCCATAGACTAAAACAATTACTGAAGATAAAAACTAGATCCAAAAAAAAAAAAAAAAAAAAATGAAGTAGAAGAGAAGGCTTAGATTTAGATTTATTTCTTTCATTGAAGATCAGTAACGATAAAATGGGGTGAAAACAAGTGCTGGAGGTCTCAGATCACGCTCTCCAATTGCCTCAGGATTGGTTATTAAAATAGGACTAAGATTATTTTTAAATATGTAAGTTGAAACTTTCAAAAATAAAAAATTAGAACCTTGAATTATGTTACATTAAGATGAATTTTGTCATCTTACATAGGTTTTGCTAGTAGAAGACTCGGAAAAATATGAAATATTCAGCCAGCCAGATAGAGAAGAGTTCCTGTTTTGTCTTTTCAAACATCTTTGCCTTGGTGGAGCCCTTTGTCAATATGAGGATGTGCTTAATCCATATCTGGAAACAACAAAGCTTATCTATAAGGATCTACTGAGGTAATGTTGCTGCTAGATTACAAAAAGTGAACATCTGGTTAATAGAGTAAATAATTTAACTATGGTGGGCTTACACAGCATATGTTTGTGATCCCGTTAGTAACCAAAATGTATAAAAATGGCACTACCCTGACCCCCCTATTATATCCTCCTCCTCTTCCAGGCTAGAAGAGAATGTCTAGATTTCCCTGACCCTCTTTTGGTGCTCAGTCCGCTCATTCTTCTTCATCTGTCTCTTCTCCTTGTTTCCTCATTCAGACCTGTTACCTGCTCCATTCCTCATTAGCAACTGCAATCTTCCAGGTCTCCTTTTTTCACCCCAGTGCTCCTTTTAAATCTGAAGAAAACAACATTCCCTCAGGATGTTTGAATTTGCTTGACTAATAGTAGAAAAAAATGATTACCTTTGTTCTAAAGAGACAGAAGAATTTTCATCTAGGTGTAATCTTTACTTTTTCAAACTAATCCCAAATCCCACTTTGTTTTAACTACTTTACTAGTTTTATTTTTCTTTTTAAAGATCAAATGAGGATAAAAAACTTATGCCTTTTATTTATACTTTGATTTTAAATGAAGTGAAAGTTCTTTGGTTGGGTTTTTCAGTGATGATGATATTGGATCATCTTTATAGGCAAAGAGGATAGGAACAAGTAAAACAAATGATCCTAGAGTTTAGTTATAAAATATGCTTTACTAGGAAAACAACAGAATTTGCTTCTTATCGAACTCTTGACTGTTACCTATACTCAACACCTCAATTCTCTTATCCATTCCATGTGTCATACAGCTACACAGCAAACTGCATGACTTAGCTATTTTATTTAGTTAATTTCTGATATATGGTTTTAAAAACAAAAATATTTCTATAGGTCTGATTTTTATAAAAAAATTAATAAAGGTTGTTGGAAGAGATATGTTAGAAATAGAATTTCAGAAAACACATACACATACCTACATCAAACACATTCTGTCCTTATCATTCACCACTCATGAAAACTTTCAAAACTACTTCTAGCACTCCCTGTAGATACTTCTCATTACATCCTAGACACACAAACTGCCACCAAAGTGTGTTGTCCCTCATCAGCCACATGAACCTGTGGAATTCCTCACTACCATGCACTGTGGAGGAGGAAATTCTGTTGGAGATATTTGAAATATAAGTTTAGAACCTAAACATTAAAGAAACTTCTGCTTTCCCCAACATTCCCTTCCTTGGATTCTCACCTGTGATTCTCTTCTACACTCTTTGGGTGCTAAGAAAAAGTATGACTCCAAGAGTAATGGCCATTCATTAAGTGAGTAGGCAAAATTCATGACATTTCATAGGCAAATAGGAATTGGGTCCATGGAATCACTTAATCAGACAGCCAGCAAGTGTTAATATTGTGCCCAAAACTCTGCCAAACTCTAAAGAGTCTACAAGAGGAGCGTCACACAGTCCTTAGCCTTAAGGAAATTACAACAAACTAACATTAAATAATAATGAAGTAGTTGTTTAAAACCTTTTATAAATAAAATTACTATGTAATCAAATGTTCAGTTAATTATGGCAAATGTTTATAGCCCTTTACACGTTAATAAGTACTCAAGAAATTGAAAAGAGGAAATTGTCAATGTCAGCAGTCAGGGAAGTCTTGATTCAAATAGAGTCCATGAGTGCCAGTAAAGAGGACGGCAGTCTGTTCCCCGTCCAGGGGAGATGCACCACAAGTTCTTATGCCCGGGGAGGCTGCGAAGGAGCAAAGCCCAATTATGGCATAACTTATTGTTTAAGAACCAAAAATATTTCTCTGATGATCCAAATTTAAGCATGTTTATTAAAAATTTCTTGGCTCAACAAGAATGGGATACGAAATTGTTTTTCCAGAGCAACTTCAGTAGAAAATTATAATTAGAATGAATTTTGATTAAGGTGGCTTACATGCCAACACAAAGCAATTAAATAGAATAAATTATCTCAGAATCCCTTAAAAGCTATACTGGTTTGCTTATCATATGCACTGCTTGTGGCTTTTCTCATATTGGTTGTGCTGATTTGGGTCGCATGCTGTGTCATTGGTTAAGGTAAAGATGTAGAGTGGATCAATATAGGAGTTATTAAGGAATACAAGGTCTGTCTGGGAAAAGTCCAACCATTGTTAATATAACGAGAACAGTTTGCATGACGTTGATGTAACCTGGCAGCCAAGGAGAGTGGACTGGAATGCGCATGCATGAATAATGACAACTTCACTGTACTAGTCAGTGGGAGCAGTAGATGTTGAATAAGCATGTATACTGTGTGGCCATCACATTCAAAATGACTGAGCAAGTAGAGCATCAAATCTGCATTAAATTTTGCATTAAGCCTGAACTTTCCTCTGTGGAAACTATTTGGATGACTCAGAAGGCCACAGTTACGGGCAATTCGTGATTGGCATCTTCATCATGATAGCACACCTGTTCATGCATCACATCTCATGCAGTTTTTTGGTGAAACATCAAATCACTCAAGTGACTCAGCTCCCCTACAGCCCAGATTTGGCACTCTGCAACTTTTGGCTTTTTCCAAAACTAAAATCACTTTTGAAAGGGAAGAGAGTTCAGATCATTGATTGTGGGGAACCGCTCCTTGTGGTTTCGGGAATTGTAGCCCAAACCGTGAGCCAGATCCCACCCCTGGGAAGGCCTCTAAGTCTCAGCAGGAAACTGAAAGGTTGTGCAGCAGACAGAACCAAAGGCCACTCAGAGGGTTCCCATGGGAATTGGATTTAAAGAATGCATATTATGCCTTAGAGCTTGCTCCACTTTTCGTGTATCTTAGTAGCTAAAAATGTATGAAGCCTTGCACCTAACATCAGCATGGTATCGGGATGTTTAGCAAACCCTGACACAGACTGGTCACTGTGTTCTGTATTGATATATGTAATCAGTAACTGTCAACTGTAACCCAAGTGTCTGAAAACTTATTGATGATTCATAAATCTTGACCTTGTATCACCCAAATCCCCTCCTCAATAAAAGGCACAGAGAACGGGAATCTTGTGCTCTTCTCCACTAGAGAGATTAGCCACCTCCCATTCCCCCCAGACAAAATACAGTGTCCTGGATGAATTTGTTCCACCATGGTCATGAAACCTCTGCTGGACAGGGAGTTTCCAACCGAGCCAGGGCATTGGAGGCTGCTCAGCCTCAATTGATGAAATTTAGGAAAATGTGGCAGGGCAGCTGATGGAGATTGGGAGAACTGTGTGATATTTCAAGGTGCCTGCTTTGAAGAGGACTGAGGCATCATTGTCCTGTATACAATGTTTCCTGTATCTTTTATCTTCTCCAATAAACATCTCTATTTTTCATTTTACGTGGCTGGATACTTTCTGGACATGCCTCTGTAAATTGAGGACATGTAGGTAGAACTTGAGGTATCATTTGTAATTTCTTAAGAGTTGTGAGCCACATATCCAATCAAATCATTTGTACAAGCTAATTTAACCAAGAAGGATATTTTTTCCTGTTTCTTTACCTGAATTTTGAATGCTTTTACATTATTTAGAAAAACATCTGTCTGCTATCTTCCTAGTTATACATGCAGTATCTGCTTTACAATATTTAAACTGCCCATGCAGATAAATGTCATCACTAATCCATTCTGAAAAAGGAGTGCATTCTTATGTTTGTGGATGTTGGGGACACATTACAGAGCCTGATTTTAGGAATCTCTGACTCAAATGGATTAAAACATTCTTAAGATATTTTATCCCTTATCATTATTACAAGCACTATGAAATACACCTTTTAAAAGCTTTGGGAAATGTCTTCTTTTTAAGTTTTATGGTTTCTTAAATAACATAGACAATACTTGAGACCCATTTATTAGTAAATGGTCAGTTGTTCCATTACATTTCAAAAATATCTATACAGAGATAATTTAACAGTTACTAATGGTACCTGTGTCTTTTCTACTTTAGACATTAAACACATGCACTTGTCAAAGTTTCTGGAAAGGTTCCCCAAACTCCATATCTGTCCCAGATGTGAAATTTTATTATTTGAACAGAGAGGCTTATATTATGGACTTTGGATGCTAATTAAGCAGTGGGATTCTCGTTTCTTAAAATGAGCAGAGTTACCTAGAATGGTCTGTATACCGTGTTTAGAGTCAATATGGGACTGATCCTCAGAAATTAGCACAAATGATATTAATAGGAAACCATTTATTATATTATTTTATTTCTAGACCATTAATATAATCACACTTTGAAAAGAACTGTATGGAAATTATGTCCCAGCATCCTTTAAAACCATAGTTATCTGTAGAGTGACTTAGTAATTGCCAAAAATCTGATACAAGGCAATGATTAGTACCATATCTGAGGACACTAAAGAATATCACTTTACATTTCCTTTTTTTTTTCTTCAGAGATATCAGACAGGTGATACTGTACTTGACATATAAAAATTTAGACAAATTATCTTATGAGATATTTTAAAGCAATAGCAATATAAGATTAAAGGTAATAAAATGGAGTAATACAATTTATTTCTATTAGGAACCAATTATTAATTTATAAATCATACATTCTTTTTTTAAATAATACACTTAGGTACATGTTAATATATGTTAAGTGATTGTTAGATGAAGTATCAAATACTAAATTTTCCTCTTAAGTTTATTTGAAAAGCACAAATTTTACAAGGGGTTTTTATTTAGATTCTCTTAAACTGAGGGGTAATTTACATACAGTAATGTGAACAAGTCATAGTGTACATACAGGTTGGTGAATTTTTATATATGTTTACACTCATATAAACAACTCCAAATCAATGCTTAAAATTAGATATAACTGTAAATATCTTCTGTATTTTGATCTGGATGGTTATGTAGGTATATACAAGTGTTTTATGTGTAGTTGTTATAGCACAGCATTTTAAATATAGACTTCAACTTTTTTTAAATTATATTCTATTGATTATACTATTATAGTTGTCCCAATTTTTTCCCATTTACCCACCTCTTCCCAGTAATTCCCTTCCCTCTGGCGATCCCCACCCCTCCTTTAGTTCATGTCCATGGGTCATGCATATAAGTTATTTGATTTCTCCATTTCCTATACCATTCTTAATATCCCCGTTTATTTTGTACCTACCAGTTATGCTTCTTGATCCCCGCACCTTTTCCCCCATTCTCCCTTTCCCTCTTCCCACCAATAATCCTCCATATGATCTCCATATCTATTGTTCTGTTCCTATGCTAGTTGTTTTATTAGTTTGTTTTGTTTTTTTCAGACTCATTTGTTGATAGTTGTGAGTTTGTTGTCATTTTATTGTTCATAGTTATGTTCTTCTTTTTCTTAAAGGTGTCCCTTTAACATTTCATATAATAAGGACTTGGTGATGATGAACTCCTTTAGCTTTACCTTGTCTGGGAAGCACTTTATGTGCCCTTCCATTCTAAATGATAGCTTTGTTGCATACAGTAATCTTGGTTGTAGGCCCTTGCTTTTCATCACATTGAATACTTCTTGCCAGTCCCTTCTTGCCTGAAAAGTTTCTTTTGAGAAGTCAGCTGACAGTCTTACAGGAATGCCTTTGTAGGTAACTCTCTGCTTTTCTCTTGCTGCTTTTAAAATTCTCTCTTTATCTTTACCCTTTGGCATTTTAATTATGATGTGTCTTGGTGTGGTCCTCTTTGGGTCTAGCTTGTTTGAGATCCTCTGTGCTTCCTGGACTTGTATGTCTATCTCCTTTGCTAAGTTAGGGAAGTTTGCCTTCATTATTTTTCACATAATTTTTCAATTTCTTGCTCTTCCTCATCTCCTTCTGGCACCCCTATGATTTGTATGTTGGTACATATAAAGTCCCAGAGGTTCCTAAGACTCTTTTTTTTTTTCAGTTCTTGTTTCTTCATTCTGTACTGGCTGACTGTTTGTCTCTTCCTTATGTTCCAAATCATTGATTTGAAACGCAGCTTCCTTCCTTTCACCATTGGTTTTGTACAAATTTTTCTTCATTTCACTTAGTATAGCTTTCACTTCTTCTATTATGCATTTGCTGTTCTCAATCATGTCTGTCAAGTCTGTGAGCATCTTTATCACCAATGTTTTGAACCTGCTTCTGTTAGGTTGGCTATTTCCTCGTCGCTTAGTTCTCCCTCCTTTGGGCCGTACTTCTCTTTCTCCTCAACTTGACAGCCTCCTGTGTTTGCCTCTGTGTCGTAGGTAGAGCTATCACACCTCTCTGGATGAGTATTGCTTCTTTATATCATTGTTGGACTTCCATGCTTTTTAATTTTCTGTTCTTGTTGTTTTCTGTTTTGAGATAGATGTAATCCTTCTTACAGTTGTGAAAAGAGGCAAAGCGTGTCCACCTATGCCTCCATCTTGTCCAGAAGTCAGTAGTCTTCAACTTTTAAAAAGTATGTCTTGGGCATTAGAGAAATAAAATGACCTCAACCCATGTCATAGAAACATATGGAAATCAATTTAATTATGTGAGTCCTGGGTTTAAATCAGAATGAAATATTTTAGAGATAAAAACTGACTAAGAGTCTTGAACCCTGAAATAGCTTAGATCTGGCCATCCCCCGTAGGCGCACACGCACACACACGCGCACACACATACACTGTCCACACAATTCCTTCTTCCTTCCTCTTTCTCTCTCTCTCCCCCATTACTTTTACATAAGTAGTGAGGGAGAAGCAATGCTTTCACCTGACAAAGTGAAGAAGAAGGATATCTTTTTTTAAACTTAACCTACACCTGTCATACCTGAACAGTACCTGTGATGCATATTTATCTATAGAGTGTAAGTATAGGATAAATAGGTGATGTGCAGGGAAACAGAACTGAACTCTTGTCACCTAAGTTCTATTGCCAGAAATACCACTTTTAGTTGGAATGTATTAAATATATCATTTAACTTTTCTAGTCCTATTATTTATAAAATCAGCAGAATAATGCCTACTTCACTGAGTTGTGTGATTTTTATGAGATAAATTACATAAAGGTATTTTGCAGATTATAAAGCATTATAAACATAATCTGTATATATTTATATGTAGATATCTATCTGTAGCTTATTTCCTCAATCCTCAATTTGCTTCCTCACTGTATTGCCATAGGTAATCTTTTGTGGGGAGTGTAACTGAAAGAGTTACTGAGAGAAAATGCTTTTAATATTCTATAATTTAGTAACACATAATTTAACAAAGTTTCCATATATATCATCCCATTTAATTCTCCTATACCCATTTAATTCTCCTATAATCCTTAAAAGAATCATAGTATGCCTTGTTTACATATGAGAAAATTAGGGTTCAGAAAGGTTAATCTTGCCCAAAGTTAAGTCACAAATTGGTGGCAAAACTAACATTTGTGTTTAGGTTTTGTAATTGCTTAGTTTGGTATGCATTTATATACCCCTTACAGCTGTCTACACTTCAATTTGACTTTTACCAATTCTTCTTTTCCAGTAATTATCTCTGGCCTAAGAGTCATTTCATCATTTGAATCTCAGACTGACCTCAACCTTATAAAATTCAATTTTCTCCAATTTTAACTTAGTTGACTTTGCATCATCGTTGAATGACACTGTAGAGGCCATCCTTTATGAACCACTTTAGTTTGATTGTATGTATTTCCATGTTATATTTGATTAAGAACACCTGAATACTGAAAGGTATCAGGGTTTTAAATGTATTATTCCAATGCATGTTATATTTAAAATGTACCTTTCCCCTCTATTTTAGTGTTCGAAAGCATCCCCAAACAAAGGAAATACAGATTACCTCTTTCATCTTTAAAGTTACAGCATATGTAAGTGGGGGAGAAATTTTCTACCAATGAATTGAATTACTTGCTATTATAGCCCTGGCTGGTTTGGCTCAGTGAATCGAGCGTCGGCCTGCGAGCTAAGTGTCGCTGGTTCGATCTTCCAGTCAGGGCACATCAGAGAAGGAAAACTCTGACTCCAAAAAACCTCCGCTGCCTTGCGGCATACCTCTTCAGGGAAAGGCTAAGGGAGTAAACCCCGACAGAAAATCCGGAGCCAGAGTCCCTAAGGCGGTTTGACGTTGTAGTCAACACCGGCAAACTCCTGCGGCGCACCTGAAGCCAAGCTGTATTGACTCCGTCTTTCCCTTGGACCCTTCAGCTGCGAAGAGAGGGGGGGTCTGCTGCATGGGCAACAGCAGACCCTCCATATCACCCTGCCCAGGCTCTGTAGCTTCAGCTTCACTGGAGAGGACACTCCAGCGTCATCGCAAGATGTCGATTCAACACGGGAGGAGACAGATACCGTGTCACTCCCGAGTCGGACTGCACAGCCATTCTCGGCGGTGCAGATAGACTCTTAAGAAGCCACACCATCGTCTCTCGAGACGGACGGCTGCCGACGACGACTTGCTATTAGTAGGGTTATTACAACTGAAGTTAGCAACTAGGGCTGTGTTATACCTAAGAAAAAAAAGTGATGATATTTAATTTTTTTTAAATTAAAAGTTGATAAGGCATGCTTTTATTTGAGAAACACTGAATTTTTTCACTAGCTTCCTTTCTGTCATACATGTCTAATAATAGCCCTTAGTTAAGAGCTAAATCTGTGACTCAAGTGGAGTAAAACATAGTTCTCTGTGAAACCACAATTTATAGGTCAAATAAGTAAGAATGCCATAAAGGTCTTTATATCACAGAATCAGAAGCTTGAAATTTAGTATACAAAAGATTACGGTATTCCCTCACTTATCACAGGTATTATGTTCTAGACACCCCCACCCCATACGATAGGTGAAAATCCGCGAAGTAGGAACCTTACATTTATTTTAGTATTTATATATATATATATTTTAAGGCTTTGTAAACCCTTTCCACACACTTATAAACCATTCCTAGTCCCTTATTAAACTTTCCCACTCTCTTATTAACCTTTTCCACACTTTTACAAACACTACTTATGTTCTTAAACATATTCTACACTCTTAAACCTATGTAACTTAAACATATGTATACAGTACCACAAAATCCTGTGATATAGCAAAAAATCCATGATAAATAATTAAATATAATATTTTTAAAAATCCCGCGATACAGTGAGGCTGCGATAAGTGAACTGCAATATAGAGAGGGACTACTGTATTGGCACAAAAGAAGCACTTGCTAAGTAAGTATCTTCATTCAGTCAGTTCAATATTTATTGAGTTCTATGTGTTAGCTTCTGTGCTGGGATAGGTACTTTCTGTTGATAAACCAAAGAAACAGACCCTCACAGTAGATATGGACTATGTTTTTAAAAAAAGCAAAGATTGAAGAAAATTGCAAAATAGAAATTTTTGCAATATTAGCACTTTATAAGTACTTTTTTTAAAAATGGGATTTCCTTAAGGTAAAGAATTACATATGTTTGTGTTGTACTGTACATATGTTTGGTTAGCATAGTAGACTGCTGATGATTTTTTTAAATTAGTTAACTGCCAATTTATTGTCAAAGATTTGATGTGTTTCATGACATTCTAACAGAAAATGTATTAGTTAAATATGTTGGTTATTATTTATTTTATTTTTTTAAATGTGTTTTATTGATTATAATGTTACATTTGTCCCAATTTCCCTTCCCTCTTCTCCCCTCTACCCAGTGGACCCCTCCCTCCAGTTGTCCCCCCTTTTAGACCATGTCCATTTGGTTATTATTTAAATGCAGTTGTATACTAGGTAATTTTAAGTTTATCTTTTTCAGGATTCTGCTGGTGTGTGCTACCCTTCAACAAAGAGTCATGAACAGACATTTTCTTACTTTATTGTGGATCCCATCAAGCGTCATCTGCATGTTTTATACCACTGTTATGGTGTTGGAGAAATGTCTTAACAGTTCTTTCAGATTATCTATATTCAATATATTTCATTTACCAGTTTTTTATTTTAATCCTGATTTATAGATAAAAAATTACTTTGCAAGTTAATTCAAGTAAAGTATAAAGAACCCACTTAGAGCAGAATCAAACAAATGCTAAGATGCCTTTCTTTACATTTGTCTGGAAAGCTAACCTAGGAACCAGATTTCATTCCTAACATAATCTATACCAATACATTTGGAGAATTTTTACAGAAAGTTATAAAGGACTAAAACTCTATTTTATATTTGTTCCATTAAGATTCAAGGGAGTACTTAATATTCCATGTATTTTATTTTAGAAACTAATTAATTCTGGATTGAAATAGTGGCAGAAAACTAAACATCTCTACAACTGGTTATTAATGTGAATTGTTAGCATTTCTAATTTTAATTTTATTTGATTATATTTCTACATTACATAAAGATTTATATCTTGAGGGTTGTGAAAAGCATAACAATTCCTCTGTTTCACCTGTCCCACTTAAAATTCTCAGTTAAAAAATAATGTTCTGGCCCTGACTGGTGTGACCCAGTGGGTTGGGCATTGTCCTACAAACCAGAAGGTGTCTGTTTGATTCCCAGTCAGGGCACATGCCAGGGTTGCAGGCTGGGACCCTAGTTGGGGGCATACAAGAAGCCACTGATGGATGTTTCTCTTACACATCAATGTTTCTCTCCATCTCTTTCTCCCTTTCTTGCCCTCTCTCTAAAAATAAATAAAATATTTTAAAAATAATAATGTTCTGAAAGTGATTGTACACTCTTGGTATATAATAAATTGAAATTGCATCTTCCCCACAGCTAATACAAGATCTACATGTAAACAGAAAGAGTGCCCTGATGGTATTATTAAGGTGGCAAGAGTTAAGAACAGGGTCTCTTAGTACTGTTTCTTCATTACATTCATAGAATGAATATAGAACTTAGATTTTTTTAAGGGGAAAATAATTGGCATGTATTCCAAAGGTGATGGAGAGCTTGCAAGAACTGTTGAGACCTTAAGGAGGGGCAAGTTTGGAATATTTGTTTCTGTGTTGTAGAGATAAGGATGATAATCTTGGATTTGAACTTGTGGATATATCTGGAAGGCAGCTGGCAGTTTGGGTGTGGAGGACAGGAGAGTTTATTTTACTTTTAACACCTAGCACATTATATGCTTATTGAATGAATATTTTTCAGATATGTTCATAATATCCATAGATTTTTAAAAAACATAAAATCAAGAACTAAAATGCCTACTTGCTACCAGTCTTGCCACCTGCCACACAGACCCTCTACAATCTGGGGACCCTCTCTGAATCAATCAGTCAATCAATTCTTTTTGAGTACCAGTTTTGTGCAAGGCACTGTACTATTTACTTTGGGGAAATATATACTCCCTATAAACTTAGTAGAGTCACCTGTAAGAGCATGTCTATGAACAGTGATTGTTACATAAATTCAGAGATGGAAAAGGTCACTATGAACTCTCCCTGGGAAGAGCTTGGTCTGTCTTCTACAGAAGAATGGATGTGGTTTCAACAACTGAAAAGGAGAGCAGTCCAACTGAGTAGAGAATCATGATGTTGCAGGGTGCCCAGAGCCTCACTCTAGGCTGAAAGCTCAGAGGCAGAAGAGGGGGAATTGATTCTGAGGGGTTGCCAATATTTTTTCTTTGCTTTAAAGGTGGAGGTAGAATAGCACTTTGAAGAAAGAGTCATTGTTTTGGGAAAATCATTTTAATGACTTATCTGTGATTATACAAGTTTTCTGTATTAAGAGGTAGTAATAAAGAATTTGAGCTAGGCAGTCAGATTGCCTGGATTCTTAATTCTGCCATTACTTGTTGTGTGACTTTGAGCTAATTATAACCTTCCTGTGGCTTAGTTGCCTCATCTGTAAAATGGGGAAATTAATAGGACTCCTTCATGGGGTATTGTGAAAATTATTGGGTTGGCCAAAAGGTCTACTTTTTTTCTGTAAAATAAGACACATTTTTTATTTTCACAAATAACTTTATTGATTTGGATATTTTGAGTATGTCAGCTGTTATACCCAAGTGGTATAACGTTGATTGTTCTTGATTAATGTCTCGATTTGATTGCTATCAACTTCATCTGTGCTTTACCCAACTGTGGAGCATCATCAGTGAGAAATCTCCAGCATGAAACCACAAGCCACTTTTCATACGTTTGATCAGTCACAGCACCTTCTCCATATATTGAACAAATTTTTTTTTTTTTTTTTTTGCTTTTCAGTTGTGTTTTACCTTTCTTGAAAGAAATAGAGCATAATATGCCAAAAATGTTGGGTATTTTCTTCCATCTTAAAATGGCTACACAAAAATCCACTAATTTTGGTAAGTTTTTTTTAAATGCACGTTAATAAGGGCAGCCATCACAATACCATCTAACAAAATTGTCTCAAATTATGTTAAAGACAATTAAGCAGTACTAGAACCATCATATGGAAGAAATCAACAAACTTTTTGACCAACCCAGTGTATATATTAGGTTTAGAATGGTGCCACGCACATAGTTTAATAAGTGTTCCTGAATTTTGGTTCTTTTTTTTTTTTGAGGAAATATGAAAAAAGTCAAGAGCTAAACAGCATAATGTAAAAAAAAAAAAAAAGCTTCCTGAAGATCAGAATTGCTTTTCTAAGGATTATTTTATTATTAATTGGACTAGATATAAGAGGTGGGAGTACGTTTTTTTATCTTTCTCTGACCCCCAGAAAATGTAGAGAATCTAAGCTTGGGCTCCAGATATTTCTTTAGCAGCATCTTGCACACAGCATTATTTGCTCAACTATTTGTAATTATTTAATGTCTATCATGAAAACAGGAACTGTGTCTATTTGCCTCACCCTTGTATCCTCAATACCTAGCATATTGCCCGGCACATAACTGACACACAATATATGTTCCCTACCTGACTGAGTCTATCTGATGGAGAGAAGCTGGCCTCTGAAGTGTGACTGCAGGTGTGGAGAGTGAGGGAGCAGAGAAGGATTGGTGACTAAGGTCACAGGGCATCAGTAGTTCTAGTTATCCCTAAGCCTTGTGTAAAATTTGCAAACAAGTATAATCTGGATGTAGTTGTACTGTGTGGAATTAGCTATGCAGCCTGGGAGCATTCCTGGGACAGAATTATTCCTGCAGAACAGCAGCAGCCTGTAGAAGCCAGCTTTGAAAGAGCAAGCTGTGATCAACAGAGGGAATAGGATTATTCTGCAGTGAGAAACTGACCATGGTGATGAGTGACAGCACAATGGTTTTGAGAGTAGTTTTCAGAAATTCTGGAAATAATAAGAGAAAGCTTACAGAATTATAATTTAGACATTTAAAAAAAGGGATTTTGGATGAAGACTGGAGAACTTGGGACACTTAGGTCTCATGAGCAAAAAAATACAGAAGCAGAAGAACACAAAGTGATTTAGGGGGACAAGGTGGTTTGAGGGGACATCTGACTAGCTGGAACTGAGGAGTCCTGTTCAGGAGCTCTGGGTAATAGCACAAGAGAAGACAGATTAATGGGAAGCTTGTCACTGAGGGCTGTGGGTACAAAGCTAAAAAATTTAAATCTTTTAAGCAGATGACATATAACAGTCTTTAAGACTTTTGAGCAGGGTAGTAGCATCATGAAAGTGATATTCTGAAAAGATTATAGTCTGACAGTGATGAATTGGGGTGAGTAAAGTCCAAAGTCCAAAGATCAAAAAGAAGATTATAGTAGTTGTCAAAGCACAGAACTGACTGATCTAAATTAATAGCAATGGAAACCTTTTGGGGAATCATGAAGTATGTGACAATGCAATGCATATTAGAAAAAAATGAAATATGGGTCCCAAAAAGGTTAGCGACTAGGTGAATTATGAAGTGTTGGGTATTTGAGGTACTGAGAACTGGGAAGTGGGAACTGTGGTAGGAAGATGTGGTCAGAGAGGGGAAATCCCTCGCCCTGCCTTTCATCCCTGTCCCAATCCACCAACTTTGGTCCTTTACAACTTTGAAAACCTAGGTCTGACGTTTCTAAAAACTGACTAGAGTCTTCTTAGGAAAACTTAG
Source organism: Furipterus horrens (assembly GCF_987537825.1). NCBI lineage: Eukaryota > Metazoa > Chordata > Mammalia > Chiroptera > Furipteridae > Furipterus > Furipterus horrens. The sequence continues at coordinate 64,298,117 of NW_028327172.1, read as the reverse complement.
TCCGGAGGGCTTCCTTTTTTTTTTTTTTTTTTAATATGCATTATTGATTATGCTGTTACAATTGTCCCAATTTCTTTTCCCTTTGTTCCCCTCCACCAAGTGACCCCTTCCCCAGTTGCCCCCCACTTAGTCCATTCCAGTTGGTTGTGCATATAGTTCTTCTCAACATCTCCCTGTCTACTCCATTCCTTCGTACTATGCTTCTTAATTCCTGCACCATCTCCCTTTCTTTCCCTCCTTCCCCCTCCCCGCTGACCTCCCCCTATAAGCTTCCCCATACTTATAATTCTTTTCCCACTCTCGTTGCCTACTTAGCTTGCCTTTGTTTCAATTACCTAGCTTCTGTTGTTGGTTGTTGTGATACAGTTTTCATTTTAATGTTCATAGTTCTGTTCCTCTTTCTCCTAAGCAAGTCCCCTTAACATTTCACATAACAGTGGTTCAGATCTGATGAACTCCTTCGGTTTTACTTGGTCTCGGAAGCACTTTCTCTGCCCTTCTATTCTGAATGACAGCTTCACTGTATAGAGTAATCATGGTTGTAGGTTTTTGCTTTTCATTACTTTGAATATTTCTTGCCAGTCCCTTCTTGCCTGCAGAGTTTCTTTTGAGAAATTAGCTGATAGTCTTATTGGAACCCCTTTCTACATAGTTCTCTCTTGCTGCTTTTAAGATTCTCTCTTTATCCTTAATTGTTGACATTTTGATTATAATGTGTCTTGGTGTGGTTCTTCCTGGGTCCAGTTTTTTTGGAACTCTCTGTTCTTCCTGGACCTGTAAGTCTATTTCCTTCCCCAAGTTCGGGAAGTTCTCTTCATTATTTTTTCACATAATTTTTTAATTTCTAGTTCTTCTTCTTCACCTTCTGGCAACCCTGTGATTCAGATATTGGCCTGCTTATAGCTGTCCCATAGGTTTCTGAGCCTCTCCTTATTTTCCTCACTTTTTGTTTCCTCTTTCTGCATTGGTTGACTGTTCCTTCCCTATGTTCCGATTTGCTGATTTGATCTCCAGTTTTCTTTCCCTCACCACTAGTTTCATATGTGTTTTCATTCATTTCAGCAGGACTAACCTTCATTCCTTCCCTGTCTTGTTTAAGATCTGCTGTTAGGTCTGTAAGCATTTGTATAACCAAAGCTCTGAACTGTACCTCAGAAAGATTTCCTATCTGCTGCTTCGTTAGATTAGATTTTTCCTGGCTTATCAGCTGCATCACCCGGATCTCTATCATGAACTGTGCCATCCTGACAGTTTTGTGTTTACCTTTGCTTCCAGGGCAGGGCTGTCACACCTCCTACGCTATAGGGGGTGGAGCCCTTTGCCCTTGTCACAACCAGGCAACCCTTCTCACCACGCTGTGGTGTTTTCTGTGGGGTGGGGGTTGAAGATGGATTCCTGCTGTGCACTCTCCCCTGAGAGACTAGGAGCCTCCTCCTCCATCCCCACCCCCTCCAGGCCTCACAGTTCAAGGCAATGGGGGTCTGCATTTCCCAATGTTGGAATCGCAAGCTGACAGGTCTGGTCTGCAGCCAGGGGTGCTCCTCAGGTGCTTCTTACCTTCCCTTAAATACCTTAAATACGGGTGTCTGTGCTTACCGCTGTCCCACCGCCTTTGCCGCTGCTGCCGCTGACAGCACAGCTTGACCCCTCTGCCCCGGCTTCGCTCCTCCTACCCATCGGACGAGTACCACTTCTTTATAACTTCATATGTTGGACTTCCATTTATTTTCTGGAATTTCTGGTTAATTGTGGTTTTGCAGTAGTTGTATTCCTTCTTAGTTGTAGAGGGAGATGGAGCATGTCAGTCTAGGCCTCCATCTTGGTTAGAAGGTCCTGAGGGCTTCTTAATCATCAAATTAATCAGCAAATATTTGTTAAGAATTAATATCATTCATTCTTCCACAAATGTTTATTGATTACCTACTATGTGCTGGGTACTTTCCAGGCACTGCAAATACAGTAATGAACAAAACAGACAAAAATTTCTGTATTTGGGAGTGTACCTTCCAGTGTTCATAAGCAGTGTTAGGTGCAATGAAAGATAGAAATACCCAATTATTCTCAAGAAACTTGAAGTTTTGTTGGAGACATGACATGCTACATTTTAAAATATTTTTCAATCTGGTAAGTGTGAAATAGTACTTAGTATTTTAATTGCTCTGACTTTTTATATAAAGTAGAGCATTATTTTATATATTTCCATAAATATGCATTGATTCTGGTGGGCAATGTCAGGGCTGGAAACCACTGTTACACTCTGCTTCTTTCCTAGTGTAAAAAAAGGTGGTGGGGAATAGGTAAAAGAAAGAAAAAAAAGAAAAGACAGGGAATTATGCTGTCTCTTCCAGTAAAAGCTGCATTAATTAGCACTAAAAGCTGTATTTAGTGCCACATTTAGCAGTGTCCAACTGGCAGACTCGCAGCTGGTATACCTGATATCTTCTAATGTAAGTCTTCAATCTCCTGACTTGGCACACATGTTAAAGTTCATTTGAATAGGCAGGCTAAACTGGATTTAAATAAGGTTGAAAGTTACCATTCCTGTTTATCTTATCCTTTTTTTCTCTTTCTTCCTTTACTTCTTTTTCTGTCTTTCTTTTTTGTAAAGAGAAAAAATGTCACTGGGCTTTAACAAACACTAAAAAATCTGTAAGTTACTTTTTTTTTTTTATCTTTTTCATTACTAGGAAGATTCGTGAGAGAAATAATAAAATGGAAACCAACTATGACAATATAAATGAACTTCTATTCAACCAAATTTTTGATCAACTGTCATCCTTTATTCCCCTAACATATTGTAGAATGAAACTTTTATTTTTAAAATACTTCATACATATTTAATAAGGTTAAATATATCATTGAAGTTCTGAGGGAACCTGGAGTGATCAGAGTCAAGGACAATCCATAAGGGAAGGCTTCCTTGAGAAGGGAATTGAAGTACATCTTAAAAGAAATGACAGTAATGGACTGGCTTAGGGAAGGAATGCTTTCTAGGCAGAGGGAATGTTCCTTGCTATAGTGTAGAGATAGAAAATACATGTGGTATTACAAACTTCCTTGAACAGAGCAGCAGATGTGCTTAGAAAAGTAGATCAACTAATGTCTACTGTGTTTAATAAACAGAGACTGACTAGACGTCATATCTATCTATTGATAATAACCTTTCATATACTTGAATATAATTGTCTTCCCTCAGTCTTTTTCTCTAAATAATTTTATTTCCTTAACCTTTATTCAATGTCTTGTTTCTCAATTTTTTAATCATCTATTTCAGTCATGTGAGTCCTCTCCAAGCACCCCATGTTCTTCTCCAGTTGCCAATGTCACAATATAGGCTATATCCTGTCCAAAAAGTAATTTATACACAAGTGATTAAATTTTGTGATGATCATTATTTATATAATTTCTGTGTGTAAAAGTGTATAATTTAACATTCTTTAGAAATTTAATTTAGGAAGTCAAAATTTGAACTCTTAAAATGAGCACATGAATTTGTTGTGCTGAATTACAATAACAACAGTTTAGAACTAAAAGGCAAAAGAGATCACTTAGCCCAGATCTCTCTTTTATACAAAAATTTGAGGTCTTGAGAGGGTATTTTGCTTTGTCTAACATGATAGTCACTAGCCACATATGAAATAAAATGTTCTATTCCTTAGTCACACTAGCCACATTTCAAGTGCTCAGTAGCTACACATGTGGCTAGTAGCTCCGTATTAGCACAGATATAGCACATTCCCCTCATCACAGAAAGTTCTGTTGGGAAGCACTGGGTTAAATGACTTGCCCTAAGCCATGAAGCTCTTCAGTGACAGAACCAGAACTTCCAGTTCCTGGTCCAGAAATCCCACTATACCTTTTTTAAAAGGCAAAATATGATAGATTACTTATCTGTAACATTTAAGTTTTTGTACAGACCATTATGCTATGGATGGATCCTGACCTCAACAAGATTTTAAGAAAATTATTTTAGGTTGGTTGCTGCCTTTATGAAATTTCCTGAGGTTTTGAGTTGGAGAGCAAGGGTGAAAATGGTACTTGAGGGAAATGGGGTAGAATCATAGAAGATTGATGGGAGTAGGAAAGACCGGATGGAGCCTGGGAGACTAGCCAGGAACTGAGGTGTGAGCTGAAAAGTGTCTCATGCTTCTGGGAAGGTCAGAGGGACTGGAGACATTTCAGTAAACACACACACACACACACATGCACATCCATTTACATACATATATACATTAAATAACTGGAGGCCAGAAGGGAGATGTCACTGAAACAACTGCCACAACCTATATAGGCAGCAACCCACTTGAAGTGATTTGGTAATATTCTCCTTAACATGACATGTAGCACACATGCAAAAAATGTTTTAAAAACCATTAAATCAAAAATTAAATTTCTTTTGAGACTATACCAAACTCTCTGAAGTGCCTTTTATTATCTAACTTATTTCCTCTTTAATTTACTGGTTTTAAAAACATGTTTGTGTCAAATGTCATGTTGTAGACATGCATATGTCAAAACGAGTCACAGAGTGTTAAAACTATCAACAAATTGGAATCACTATTTAAGAGATCTTTTAAAATAGGATTATCAGCTTTCAGGCAAGATTCAAGACATCACTTTTTGAAATCCTTTACAATATGAATGTGACCAAATAGATTATTTTCAATTATCAAACACATGTTATATACTAGATATAAGATATTTATGGAATAAGTAACAAGATTAAAGAGATATTTATCTATAAAACAGTGCATATATTTACCGTGATGCATAGTATTTACAAAACAATGTATTTAATATTTATAGAATAAAAACAAAATGTGGAATATAATATAGTGTTCTCAAACATAAAATTGCATCAGAATCACCAACAGGAACTTGTTACAACCCAGATTGCTGTGTCTACCTCAAGAGTTTCTGATTCAGTAGATCTGGATTATAGCCTGAAAATGTACATTTCTAACAAGTTTTCACTAACACCGATGCTGGTTTGAGGATCACACCTTGAGAACCATTGGTAGGTAATGTAATATGTTTAGTCTTTTTAGAAGACAACTTTCATTTTTGTATAATTTAGTATAGTTAATGATGAGATGTAGTAACCTTTACTTTCAAGCCCTGATGTAGAAGGCACAAGCCTGAATTTGACAATCTGTCTTGCTTACTGCACTGGAGAGGCCCGCCAGGGGCCTCCCTTACATGCTGCACCTGCTTCCACCCAAGCCTGAAGGGCTTACACTCTGACATTCTTCACATCCAGCTTTCAGAACAAACTAAATTCTCCCACGTGGATAACTTTAGCTAGATTTAGAAGAAAAAAAAATCCGATTTAAAAAAATTTTTTACTGCAGTATATACGATTTTATATTTAAAAAGGGTTATTAACCAAAATGCATCTATTGTGGTATAATATGTAATATATAGAGAGAGCATTTGAAAGGAGTGAGTCTTTCTGTAATAGGCCTGACAGGTCCTCCAACATACCAAAAGAACAGGATTGAGCAAGTTACCTGTGCCCCCAACCCTTTCTGGAAGATTGCCATTCCTTGGTGTAATGCTTATCAGTTCAGGCAACTAGCTCACCCAGATAGTAACGTGAGTCAAGCTGCTCATAAATATTTTTTTCTGCTATCAGGGAAAAATGTCCACTGTAAAACCAGAGTCAGAGACACCAATTTAAATGAGTGAAAAGTTGGCATAATTTTTTTACAAAGAACTATTGTTATAGATTGAGGCTTATCTCTCTTCTAACCCCTGCTCCCCACACCAACTGATACTGTTTAATTAAACAAGGTTGAATGTGGTCTTGATATTTTAAATGACTGTTTACATGTAGATGTTCATTTCTAAAGTGCTTTAAAAATGCCTGTTCTCTAAAATTCGTAAAAAATAAAGCCCTGGCTGGGTAGCTCAGTTGGTTAGAGCATTGTCCCAATACACAAAGGTTGTGGGTGTAATTCCTATTCAAAGAGTATATACAAGAATCAATCAATAAATGCAGAAATAAATGGAACAACAAATCTATGTTTCTCACTCCTTCTCTGTCTCTCCCTTCCTCTCTTTCTAAAATAAAAAAATAACAAAAATTGAAAATAAAAATAAAACAAAGTAAAAATAGACAACACTTTGACTTACTTAGTTTCTTACTAAGTAAGCATTTCTTTCTTTCTTTCTTTTTTTTTTTTTTAACGCTGTCTAAGTCCATATAACAGCCAGTCTCACAGAGCAGAGAGCACCGGAATAGATTAGACTCGGTTGCTGTAGCAAGCGCAAATTGTGGCAGGCAGATTTGGTCACCTGCCACAGAGTGTTGCTTGCATTTCTTACTTAGACTTATCATAGCTATAGCCTAGGGAAAAAAAACCAGTCTTACACCACTTATTGTCATATATCTCAAAGTAATGGATTCTGAATAAAGGAGTTGTAAAATCTACCCTTTGGTTGAGTTTAGTTTAGCTTTGCAGGGACCCTGTCTTCAAATATCTACAAGTAACTCCCATATAACACACTTGTTAGGTTCCTAACAAATGCCATGTTATGCAAATCCATGTTATACGAAACAAAGAACTAGTACAAAAAGGGGGGTTAGGTTCCAAAAATTTTGAAAACATACTATTATATTTTTTAATTAATAGAAATGTCTTTATTAAAGCAATTTTCATCAAAAGTATTACATATTAATATGAATTAAGTAATGTTTTCATCATCACTATTAAGCTCCATTAACCGAATGCATTTTCTTTTTGACAAGATATCCTCATCCTCTGAACTTTCTTCAGCATTATCTTGATTTCTATACTCTACTTTTTGCAAAAAATCTATTGTTTTAGATTGCTTACTTTTAGCTGAGAGATCTTTATAAATTTCATTATACGGTGCTAAGCACTTTTGAAGTTCTCTCTTAAACTTTGTGCTCCTTTTAGTGCAAGGATCTTCATTTAAGAAATATGACTCTAACTGTTTGACTAAGTCTAGGCTTTTCTTTATGCTTTTTATAGTGAACTGTTTAAGTTCTTTGTTTTCATTAGTGCTATCGTCCTTTGAGTGCCAACATCACTGTGAGAGACACTGACAAATTTTCCCAAAAGTGCCGGCGTCGCTCCTAGCGACTTTTTTTGATGGCTATAAATGTAAATAACAATGGAATAATTCGTATTTTATGTTTTGTTCTCTTTTTTTTTTTTTTTGTACCTCAGGTTATATATTGATATAACTTCTTCTCATGTTGATCCAAATTTCGAATTACATATGGCACTCAAAGTGCTGTTATCTTGGCACATTCCAGATGTAATTTCCGCCAAAATTGCTTCATCAGTTTCTTCTTCTACCAACAATTCTTGGATATCTTCTACAGTCATAACATCAAAACCTTCCCCTCCTAAAGACTTAGCAAGTTCTACTATTGCATCCATCCTGTTTTATGCTGGCTTTGATTAATTTTAAAATTCTACAGGCAAATCTGATACGATGTATGTGCTCAAATGAAAAATTTTAAATGAGTTATCTTTTGCTCTTAAAAGCTTTTATCACATTCAGTATTGTATCGGGATTTCCCCAATTTCGTGTTATACAGGAGTTTTCCCCAAGTCTCTAACCGTGTTAGAGCAAAACTGTGTTATAGAAGTACCATATTATATGGGGGGTTTCCCCAATTTTCTAACTGTGTTAGAGTGAAACCATGTTATAGAGGTACCATGTTATACGGGGTATACCTGTGTCCTTATGCTAACTTTCTTTTTCAATTCTGATAGTATCTATCAAGAAGAACAATAACTTGTACTAGTTTTTGAAATTTATTTTATAGTGGGTAGTTTACAGCTATAAAATAGAGGTAGGGCTATGAGATTGAGATTCTCTTCTACCTATAACTAGACTGAAAAACAGATTTTAAAACCAGCAAGGTTCCTGATCACTACCATATGCGCTTATTGTTCATAGTTCTTTCTAGCTATTTCAGAGGAATCTTCTTCAAGCCAGAGTCATAATTACTGATTAGTGTCTAATGTGGAACATGCATAAGAATCACCAAAGGCTGTGGTAATAAACTTTTTATATTTGAGAATTCAGAACATGAATTAGAGTGAAAATAATTTCAGGGCTATGTTAATTCACAAGAATTCACAAAATGTCTTCTAAATGTTAAAGTAGAGAACTGTGAAATAATAACTCTGGGTTGAATAGTCAGATTCTATCAGGTCAAGGAGAACTTTCTTCAGCAAATTCTTAATTTCTCATCATGTAATTATACCAAGTCAATCCCCGGCTTTCTTAATCCACATAATAAAATAGAAACTCATTCGCACTTCTTATTTTATTTAATCCTCATTATTATCCAGTGAAATAGGCATTATTATACCAATTACTGCCAATTCCTTACATATAATCAGCACTTTATAAGTACTTATACAATTGTTTCATCTTCATTTTATCCACTCAATGCCAAACGTATAGTTAACAGACAGTAAGAAGATCCAGAGACAGAAGGGAATAAGCAGAAACTTTAAGGCTATTGAAACTAAGAGTGAACAAAAGTCATGAGGAAGAGAGACAAGGACTTCTCTAGTTTTAGCAGCAAGGAAATTGATTCCCAATAGTGGGTCACTATGACGGGAGTTTACAGAGAGTGATTGATTCTGGGGGATTAGGAGATCACCATCAACGTAGTCAGAACTACAGTGAATCTTCAGCAAGACATAGAGCTTCACGAAGCCCAGGAACATGTGCTAGGACTGTTTCTCCCTATCTCCTGCAAATTCTTAAGTTAGACCCTCATTAACTGAGGTAACTAACCTACGTCCCTTGTGGTATGAAAAACCCTAAAAAGTATATTGCCAAGTATTGTTTTTCTAAACTTCTTTGGAATGAAAGACTCTCTTCACACTTCCAACCTGACTATCCAGAGAGCAACCCAGCTTTGTCCTTAATGTTTGACATTAAGACTACATAGCCCTAAACCAGCATTTATTGGTCAACAAAAATAATAAAATACTTCTTAAATGACAGGGTTCCTATGCTCTTCTCTTTTAATGACAGAATTCTTACACTCCCTTATCCTACATACATAACTTTGTCAATAACTCTTTTGAACTGTCTCAAATTAAACATATTTCTGATCAGGAGTTTGAGCTCTGGAATCAGAAATGCAAATTCAAACTAAATTTAGTTCTATCACATACTAGTGGTACAACTTTGGGCAGGTTATTTAACTTATTTGTCCCTGTTTCTTCATCTATAAGATGTTTTTAATTTTAATTTTAAAGAATTGTTACAAGGATTAAAAGAGATACTACATTTAGAGTACTTAGCACAATGTTTGGCACAATGCTGTTACTTTTACTCCATCAAGAACATAAAACAATTTATTAGTATTTATTATATGTTGTGAAGTCTTAGAGATATATGATAAACATCTGTCTGGCCTGTGCAAACTGAATTTTCACAATTGGAATCATGGCAGCAAGTTAGTTGTTTGAAACTCAAACCCATACCTCTACTCTTGGGCTCTGGGATACCTCCTTAGCTTTCTCCCCTCCTTCTTTTCCATAATAAGCACCTTTTGATAACTGTTGCTGGCGCGGGGATAAAGAGATGGGAGACATTGTTGCAGAAGCACCCAGAGTGGTGTTAGGGACACAGACACATACACAACTATAACAAACTATGGTGAATGCCATGATGGAGGTGGTGGATGGATTCTGTGAGATCCCCAAGAAGCCTCTCACCTAGTGTGTGGGGTGAGGACTAGTGAGAAGGGGAGAGTCAAGGAGGGCTTTTTGTTATAGGTAGATAACGTAGGTTGAAAGCTGAGTACTAAGGGCAACCAGGTGAAAAGGGAGTTCCAAGCAACAAGAATAACATCTTCAGAGAGCAAAGGATGAGAGGAAAAATGGCTTATTCAAGGAACCACAAGTGGTTCAGTATGCCTGGAAAACATAACACTTTATAGATGAGTTGCAAGAGATCAACTGAGAAGCAAGGACTAGAATGGCTCAGGGACTCATATACCATGTTAAGGGGTTTGACTTTGTCTTGAATGATTTCACATCATGATCAGACTTGCTTGATGAAAAGATCACTCTGACATCAGAATAGAAGTCTGATGGAGCCATGTAAAACTAGAAGCAGGGTCATAAATTTGGAAGCTCTATAAAAAATGATGCGAAGTAGAAATGGACATGGAGCTGGGCAGCAGGCTTTCAGAGATCTGAAAGAACATTAACACACATTGTTAACTGGCTGGATGTAAGCGATGGTTAAGGGAAGTAATTAAGAGGACACTGTTTTATAGCTTGAATAAGGGAGTGGGTCACTGAAATGGTGAATCAGAAGGAGGACGTGGCATGGGAGGGTGTGTGTGTGGTTGGAGGTGGAAGAGGGTAGGGGTAAAGAGTTCAGTTTTGGATGTGTTGAGTCAGAGGATAAATGAACAAAAGGTGAGGAAGTGAAGAAAGAGCATGTGGACTGCTCTTTCCAAAAATGTACATTTGCAGGGAAAGGCTTGTATGAATGTTTCTATAGGTTCAGGGGAAGATTTTTAGGGCTTTTGTGCATGGTGGCCTCCATTCTCTGAACAGTTGGAGCCAATGTGATTTTCTGAAGGGTAGACAGATGATGAATAACCATGATGAGGAGTGGTAAAGTTTTGAATAACCATGTCATATGAGTGAGAAGTTGATTGCAGACACAGGGAAACATGGTTAGAGACTATAAATGTGGAGTACACCACTTCACTCACCTGATTCCCTACAGCTTTCTTCAGGAGCCTGGGTGTCAGCCAGGCTTTTCAGAGACTGAGAGAGGGCTGGATACTTCTTTTCAAACCCCCAGTATACTCAAGTGTGCTGGAACGCCAAGAGAGGGTTACAAAACCAATGTATGTTTCAAATGTTTACATTTAACAAATTAAAGCTTTAACACACAATGATTATAATGCAATGTAATTGTGCTATTTACCAGATAATTACAGAACTTACTTAAAATATTAATTCATAATGCATTAGTGTCACAAAGTTTAAAGTTCCACAATGAATGTTTTCTTGTAATTGTGTTGGTATATCTCTGGAACGATAGTATAATCTCAGTTCGACAAAACGTCATAAGTGTTCCATTGAAGCTTTTAATATATGTGGGGCTCAGGCCCCCATAAGCCTGAAATGTTGGAATGGAAAAGATAGATGGCTGGATTAATGCACTTAAAGAGATTCGGTTCATTGAAATACACGGGGCAATGGAATTGAGGGCATAGATGATTAAGAGAGGTTGAAGCAACAAGTTATGATTTCTAAGCTGAATTGGGAAAGAAGTGAAAACCGGAGGGAGTGATAGGTTGGTGGGTAAGAGAGAGGTTAATAATAAATTAGGTGTGAGTAACGAAACCAGAGAACCAAATGGCTATTAAGAGAATAATATAGCATAGTTTGAGTTCCCAGCTTAAGTATTTCTGGATGATGATGTGGCATGGACATCGGAGTAGGTGGTTAACATGGAGTGGAGATGAGGGTCTTTTGTAGTTGAGAAAGGTAGCACTTAAACACAGGGACCTACGTGAACACTGAAAATGGCCCAGGATAATGGTGAGTCTTTGCATGAAGAAGGTGACTCCCTATTCCAAAGTGCCTTAAATGGATAATTGCTCCAAAAGCAGGACGGGAGCAGAAGAGAGGGGACAAAGGATTGAATACATGTTATTGTTATCCCATACTAATCTGAGACTGAAATTTTATAGATGAGGAATAGTAAATTGCAAAATCTTGGTTGATGCTACAAAGGCACTTAGAGAATATAAAATCACTCCAAACAGTCTTTCAATCCACTTATCAAAGCAATTTTGTTCTCATTTTAATGGCAGGTGAAACAATATTGAACAAAGCAACCTCTGCAGTACCCTAAGCCCTTTAATTATAGTGTTCATAGTAGTAAATGCTCTAGTTAAGGGACAGCTTCTATTACAATCCCAGGTTCTTAAACATTTTTTTTCAGGTGAAGTTTCTAACATATAGTTTCTGTCCAAAGGCTTTATGTGGATTGCTTATTGGACATGAGAGAAAGAGACTGCCAACAGGATCCTGAGGGGGGTTGCTGCAAAGGAGTGGCCATGTCACTGCATGTGAACATGGACAATGATAGTTAACATTTATACAGAACTCATTACAGGCCAAAACCTCGGCTAAGTACTTTATGTCCATTGACTCGTTTAATGCCTCAATATATAAAGTAGCTGTTATACCCCCTGTCCACAATATTAAAGAACAGGAAATAAGCAACTGTTCAATGTCTCACAGCTCATTGATGGTGGAACCAGGGTCTGAACTCAGACCTCTGTAACTCCAGAACTCACAAGTTTATAATTAAATGCACTTGATGTTTTGGTATAGGGGGGTGGAGATAAATCTAAGGAGCATTAGGGGCATCATTGAGGGGGATCCTGTCTTCAGATGAAATTGAGGTCCACAGTGGTTGATTAGACCCTGCTTTAGAATCTCCAGGGCCTGAAGCCTCTTCTGCTGACCCCGCCCTCTCACACCAAGTGATACCGATCCTTTCTCAGAATTCTCCTGGGCATGTCCTGGCTAGAGAGGGAGATTATCTTTTCCCAGGGGACCTTTTCTAGCTTAAACCTATTTATACATTTGCCCCACTAGCATTGCAGACAAACTCATTAAAACAAGAAACTAGGTTTCTTTGGAATGGGTTAGTGGATTTAAAATCAGAGTGGTGTTGCACAATCCTGTAAATCTACTAAAAACACCGAATTGCTTCAGTAGATAAACTGTAGAGCATGTTTATATCTCAATAAAGCTACTTATTTAAGAATCAGAATGCAAGAATTAAACTTTTTTTCTTTCCATTGCTTTTAATGATTTCAAGTGGGCTCCTTGCACCGCCACAGAGAATCAGGTGCCTGGGGTAAGCTCCTCTCCCATTCATTTCTTATTCGGTCGGCATTCATTGAGTCCACCCTTGTGCCAGGCACAAGGATAAGAAAGACGGGGTGGGGGAGTGGATTCCCATCCCCTTGAGGATGAGAGAGGCAGGTATACAGAGGAATGCTTGTAACCGAAGTTAAGCACTGATTTTTTTTCCGCTGAGGTTTTCATGACTGTGTTGAAAGTTTCACTGCCAAAAGTTTTCATTTTTAAAAAAGGCAATTTTGTTTTTCCAGTAATCTCAAAGCTTCAAATTACCCTAATCGGTTATCCCTTTGACGGGAGGATTTGTATACCACGAAGTGAGAAAGTCAAGTTAATGTTAAAAAATAAAGACCCTTATTAAAGTCAGTGCCTGTTAAGAATATCTATTTTAACTCCAACCTATCCTTCCGGCTTTAAGCCCGCATGGCCCTCCTGCTGGCCCAGTTAGGCTAACGCGGGGTTTAAATGGATTTACACGACCATCCCCCCCACCCCCTACCCCCGACTCCTTTTGCCCTTAGCCATTTCGCATCTCGAAGCTAACTGGAAGCCCTTCAGCCTTTCCCAAGGAACTGGCCGGGAAACGATCAGGCTGGGCGGGAGGACTTCCTGCGGCCAAGGGCGGGTGTCCTCTCCGCTGAGACCAGAGCTCCGACCCAGACTGGACTCCACGTTGATCGTCGGGTCTTCACAGGAGCACTCTGGCCGGGCCCCGGGAAGCCCCGGCGGAGGCCTGGGCTGAAAGCGAGTTGGTCACTTGCGGCCAGGAGGGGCGTTGGTGGCCGGGAGTCTGCTGGAATGTAGTAACTTGCAGGGGAAAGTTTCCCTCGGCGGCCGGCCCGGATCCTGTGCGGGCGGGCGCGCAGAGGAAGGAAGAGCCGGGAGGAGGCGGAGCCGGTGAGCGGGTCGGGCGGGCGGTTCTCTCAACTTTAGTTTTTGGCGTCTGAGGCGAGTTTCTGTCTCAGTCGGGCGCAGCCGCCGCCGGGGAAAAGAAAGGGAGGAAGGAAGGAAGGAAGAAGAAAAGGAAGTAAAATCGAAGGGGGGAGGGGAGAGGCAACAAGCTGTCCGGCATCCGTCTAGGAGGTGAAGGAAAAAAGTTCTCAGGCGCCGCAGGTCCCGGTTTCTCGCAGCCCCTCCCGAGACGCAGCCGCCAGACCAGTGGAGCCGGGGCGCAGGGCGGGGGCGGAGGCGCCGGGGCGGGGGATGCGGGGCCGCCGCGCAGCCCCCCGGCCCTGAGAGCGAGGAGAGCGTCCCTCCCGCCACCCAGAGCAGCCCGGCCCGCCGCCCTCGTCGCTTCTCGCGTCTGGGCCCGTCGAGCCGGGGCGCCCGGGCGGAGCCCTCACCCGCCTGGTCGGGGTGCGCGTCGGGGGAGGCAGAAATCATGGATCCCGGGCAGCAGCCGCCGCCTCAGCCGGCCCCCCAGGGCCAAGGGCAGCCGCCCGCGCAGCCCCCACAGGGGCAGGGCCCGCCGTCCGGGCCCGGGCAGTCGGCACCCCCAGGGTCCCAGGCGGCGCCGCAGGCCCCCCCGGCCGGACACCAGATCGTGCACGTCCGAGGGGACTCTGAGACCGACCTGGAGGCGCTTTTCAACGCCGTCATGAACCCCAAGACGGCCAACGTGCCCCAGACCGTGCCTATGAGGCTCCGGAAGCTTCCTGACTCCTTCTTCAAGCCGCCAGAGCCCAAATCCCACTCCCGACAGGTAAGCTCGCCGCTCGTCTGCCCACTTCTCCGTTGGGCGGGTCCCGGGCCCGGGGCGCTTGGAAGCGGGGCCGGCCAGCTCTGGCCGGGAGACGGGGTCCGAGACCTCTAGCGGGTCGGGGGTGGGGGTGGGGTGTTCTCCGAAGAAGTGGAGAAACTGGAGGCATCCGCTGGGCCACGGTTACCGGCTTCCCACCTCCCGGAGTCCGGGACCGAGATTTGTTTTTCCCCTCGGAGTTTCTCTCTGCGGTTGCAGCCGCGGGGGGCGTGCTTTCCCCCTTCTTTCTTTCTTTTTTTCTTTCTTTCTTCCTGGGGTTCCCGGGAGGTTGGCGGGAGTGGCGGGGGAGGTGGGTAGGAAGGAAGGGGGTGGGGAGACTCGGCCCGGGCCGCGGTGGGCTTGCACAATGCGCGCGCCTCCGCGCGCTCAGCACCTTCGCTCCCGCCGCCGCCGGCTGGGGGAGGGGGAGGGGGGCCTTTGGCATTTGTGTGTGGGTGAGTTGCCAGCGGCGGCCGAGTTTGTGAAGTTGAGCCTCGACACCCCCCACCCCCCTTTCCTTCGGGGCCTCTCGGTCCGCTTCAGTCTCCTGGGGAGTCAAATAATTGTTCTCTTGTTTTCCAGTGTTGATTAGGGTTGGGGGTAGAACTAGTCCCTTCGGTTCCTTGCTCTTTCTCCCCTTCCCCCTCCCGAAAACATTTCTTTTCCTCGCGGCCCCGGCTCTTTCTGGATACTGGAGCCAGACTTTCCTGGAAGTTGTTTATAGAATTAGTACTTTCACCCCTTTGCTTCCCTTGTGCCTTGGAACTCGGGCAGGCTCGCTCTTATCAAACTTAGTAGGTTCACGTGTTGGTTTCCCAATTGTAGGCTATTATTTACAGTCTGCTGAAATGCTGTTACATTAGCCACATCTGCACGTTGCGCAGGGCCTCAGTTGCGCTTTACAGTGCCTTGGTTTTAACACAAGCCTTTGATGATACATTGCAGGTTGACTCATAGGCCGAGTCCTGCCTAGTTCAACTGTGATTAAAAGTTACTGTTTGGGAAGCGATGACTAATTCGAGGCTCGCCATTACTTTTTAATTCTTAGAGAATATGAACATTGCTGTTACGCATCACGGCGTTCGATTATTTTGTCAACTTGATGCAACAGGAGGTGAAACTATTATAAAAGTGTTAACATTCCGACAGGTCTCAGTAGATTTGTTTAGCGTAGGTTTTTCTTTCTTAAGTTTTTTTTTTTTTTTTTTTAAGAACTTGCTTCAGGCTAAACTTCAGCTTAGGAACTTTGCCCAAAAGTTAATTGGTTTTTCCAAATACTGCAATGTAGTTAGTCCGCTTGGGCTGTAACTTGAGTGAAAAGGAGAGTTATCGCCCCCATTCCCACTCCCCCCACTTATTTGCAAGCCTGTTGTATGGTCTCCTCCCGAACACCAAGGGGTTTTGGAACTCAGAAAAACTCGACCTGCTGACAAAAACCTGGGTTAAGAAGGAGGAAGTAAAAACAATTTAGCTGCTTTCCTAAACACTTCGATTTGTAAGAAGAAGACTTTGTCTTTTTCTCTTATCCCTGGAAGTGGGTTTCTGGACTCATTACGGGTCAGTGTGTGTTGGCATTGCACCCTACAGGCCACACAGCTCTGTTGCTAGTTAATATGTTTTGAAAGTATAATACACATAAGAGATTGAATTCCCCACTTTGTGGCACCTATAAGCCAAAAACAATTGCAACTGAAAAGTATACTTAACTCTTCTAGTAAATAATTGCACAATAACGTATATCCAAGAATTTAAGGATTTATACTATTGATTGTCTTAGTTCTGTTTGTTTATAGTGTCTTAACTGTTGTGTACCTCTAAGTTTGACTTTTATTTCTGCTAATGATTTCCTGATTCAAATATATTCTGATTGGAAACTCAGAAATGTACATGACATTAAAGCATAAATGCCTCTACTGATTGCTTCCAGTTTCCCTTCCTTGCATACATGAAGCTAGGAAATTCTAACTTTGAGAAAATCAACCAGTAATTCTAATAATGGAATTTAAATAACTGAATTATGAATAGTGTGAATATGGGTTTCAAACACTATTATCCACAAACTGTTGGCTATAAATTCATTTGTATATCTCTGTTTTTTTCATCATGAAAAAAACTGTTTTACAAATGAGAAAACTGAGACTCACAGAGATTAAGATAGTTGCACAAGCCAGTTTTGACTGGAACCTAGACCTGTGGGCTCTGAGTGCAGAACTTTTTCTGCTGTTACACAGTGATAAATATGTAACTGTGTTAAGTTCTTAAGTTATATTGTAATTGAACTGTTGATATCTTTATCATCTAGATACAAATATATGGTTGGGTTTTTATTTCACCATTAGGTGGCTTTGCTAGTACTAAATCTTTTGCATTCGTTAAAAGTTGTATCACTGTTGATTATTGTTTTATTGCTGGCATTTGTGATGAGGAAAAATGACAGTTGTGTTTAGGGCTTAGCTTAGGAAAAAAAATTTACTATTTAAAGACTAGTAAAAAAAACTAGATAGTTATTATATTCTTTGGGTTGTGTTTATACCTGAAACATTTTTAAAAATTTTTATTTATTGATTTGAGAGAGAAACATGGTTTTGTTGTTCCACTTATTTATGCATTCATAAATAATGTTCCCTGACTGGGGATTGAACTTGCAATTTTGGCTTATTGGGAGGATGCTCTAACCCAGGGATCCCCAACCCCTGGGCCCTACCAGTCCTGATCCATGGCCTGTTAGGAACCGGGCCGCACCGCAGGAGGTGAGCTTGAATGTAATGCACTTGAATCATCCCTCACCCCCACCCCTCACCCGCTGTCTGTGGAAGAATTGTCTTCCACGAAATCAATCCCTGGTGCCAAAAAGACTGGGACTGCTGCTAACCAACTGAGCTACCTGGCCAGGGCCCTGGGACATTTTAGAACTTGGAAAAACACCCATACTGCATTGGCCTTGCAGAAATTAAGTTTTAAAATCCAACATTTATTATTTTATGGATGTTTCATTTATTCTGTACTATTTGCCTCTAAAATATGTTAAAAGCACGTCAGATGTGTAGTGGGGAGAAAATTCACTAACATGGACTGCTTATTAATAAAATTACAAGTGTGTAAGAGTACATATTAAAATCACATAAAAGATTTCAAAATATCCATCTGCAAACCTGTGTTCCTCTGTGTTAGATATTAAATGTTGAAATGCGCCATTGGTGCTTAGATATTTGGTTGCAGTGAAAGTCTATCTAGGAAATTTCAAGGGACTATTTAAAAGGGTAGCTCATTATGGGTTGGTGCATCCTCCTGATATGCCAAGGTTAAGAGTTCCATCCCCGGTCAGGGCACATACAGAATCAACCAATGAATGGATAAATAAGTGGAACAACGTATTGATGTTCCTCTCTCTCTCAAATCAATTTATAAGAAATTAAAAACATAAAATTTTGAAGAAATTTTCATTTTAATATTCCTGTAGGCCAGTACTGATGCAGGCACTGCAGGAGCCCTGACTCCACAGCATGTTCGAGCTCATTCCTCTCCAGCTTCCCTGCAGCTGGGAGCCGTGTCTCCAGGGACACTGACCCCTACTGGAGTAGTCTCTGGCCCAGCAGCAGCACCCACTGCTCAACACCTGCGACAGTCTTCTTTTGAAATACCTGATGATGTACCTCTGCCAGCAGGCTGGGAGATGGCGAAGACATCTTCTGGTCAGAGATACTTCTTAAAGTAAGTTAAAATAATGGTGGGAGATAGTTTTATAAGGAAAATTTGTTTTGAAAAACACAGTAAAATGGTATCAGGAATTAAAATGTTATTTATTTTTATATCTTACTTAAATCTTTCTGTCAAGTTCAGTTATATCTTCTGTAATTTTTCTTTTTCAGTTTGGTATGATGTAAATACCTGCTTTAGCTTGGATAAATTTTGAAAGTTTGATTGATTCTTGTTTCAGAGCCCTTTTTTTTGTGCAATTTGGATATTCTCATTTTGAGTTTGTGCAGACCTATTAATTAGCCTAGCTCAAAACTGAAAGAATATCATGAAAAAATTTCAAACTGTGAGAATTAAAGGGCTCACATAGTCCTATGAAATATGTATAATACTACTCATATCTTTTAAACATTTTATTAGACAAGAACTACAAAATAAGTAGGACTTCTTTGGGAGTCTAATTTTACAGTATTTTAGATTGTGAAATGACAAGCCCTTTAGCTGCAGTTTGATGTGATTTATAAGGTTCCAGGCCCCTTCACCTCACAAAATGTAACAAGAAACTGAATTTTCAGGTTTGATAATATAATCTCTTACTGGCAAACTTCTTTCAAGCTAACACGTCTTCAAAATAGAATCCCTCCTCTCAGGGAAAACAAAAACAAGGCCATTGGGTCATTTATTTTTATCAGACTTTTTGTCTTTAACAAAATTGTAAACTTCCATTGAAGCTGAAAAGATCGAAATAGAATTTTATCCCCTTCGCTTTGAAATTATAGATAAGACCTTAATATTTTTATCTGGCATGTTTAAGTGTATTCAAAATTTTTCAAAAGTAGTTATTACAGACCAAAATTGTTGTTTTAAAAGTGTAGCTTACTTGGTAGTATTTAATTAGGACGAGATAATGAGGTGAAAAATAATCTGTGTTTCAGTTGAGATGTCTTGACAGTCTACTCCTAAGACAAATATAACATTTATTTATTAGATCAGATCATGCAATTAATGATGTTTTATTGTGTGAGCCTTAGTATTTTATATTAATTCACTTTTAGAGTAGGTTGCTAGTTGGTAATATAAGATACAGTTTTGTGACAGGCATATTTAGGAGGTGAGCACAGGAAAAAGTTTGATCTTGAAAAGGTTTTACAGTTTTCGCCCCCTTTCCTGCAACTTTTTTCTTCTTCTAATTCGTTTTCTGGTGTCCTGGTATCCATTTCAAAGGGTCAGGTTTCAACCAGAACAATAAAGGGCCTAAGACTGGAAAGTACATACAAGTCTGGCAAACTCATCTGCGTGAGCAAGATCATTTCTTCTCAAGCAGACATCCAAAGTAAATGATTGAAAGAGCTGCTAGCTGTGAGGATGTGTCTTTAAGGGGAAAGGAGTGGAAACAAACTGTGTTGTTAGGCGGAAAAAAAAAAAAAAAGAAAGGCTGTACTTTTTGAACTTCTTCCTGCTGGATCACATGCTGACCTGGGGAGATTTTTAAACAGCTTAGTAGCCTGCTTGCCTTCTTTCTTTAGTTGATTCTGTAGCTCAAAATAAAAGGTTAAAGAGCAACATCATTTAGCTTTCCTTAGTCTTTTGTATCTTCTAATATTGGTGACATCTACCTACATTTTCATCTTGAGTGATCTTTTTGTTTTGAGCTGAAATAAATGTTATATAATTTGTTTTTAAAGTCTCCAGTGGTTCTTCCTTTGAGCAGAAGTGTTTCTCTTAAAAATACTGATCAAGATGGATTAATAAAGAGTGTATACACATCACTCTGAACACCCCATGTTGAGTGGGGTCCTATAAGGGGGGTAAACCAGGCCAAAGTGATACGGAAGTTATACCATAAGAATGAATGTTGCAGGAGTGGACAGAAGCTTAACTGGAAAAGAAAGGGGGGGGGGGGACAAAACTGGGAAAAAAGAGAGGTAAACATGATTGTTCTTCAAGATTTTTTTTACTTCGGTATTTGAAAGTTACTAATAGGGTAAATCTTAAAAGTTCTCATAAGAAAAACAAATTCTGTACCTATGTATGGCAACAGATGGTAAATAGACTTAAAAAGTGGGGGAACTAAAATTAGGCTTATTATATGTTAAGAAATGGGAGGATTTTTGACTCAGTGGAATCATTTTTTTATATCATACCTTTCAGAAATAGACGGGTTTTGATCAATAGGTCTTGGTCAATAAAAGCAGGAAAAATTACGAATTTATTGGTACCTGCCAGGAATTATAGAGGGGTCTCCTAAAAATTGGATATAGAAGATGGATATTATTCTTCTAAAGGGTATCTGCTTTATGAATAGTATGCAATTTGGCAAGACTTAAAAAAAGATTAGTTTACATCCAGTTGTTAGCTACTTCCATGATGATGTGGGCTCTGTGAGTTGTCATAAACAACTTATTTTTGTATACCGCACAGGTAAATGATTAATATCTGTCCTGAGTCTGGGTCAAAGATGTTGAATGAAACTTTTGGAGCCAAGTTGCTTCTATCAAACAAAGTTCTCTTTTTATTCTAGTTTTAATACTTTAAAATCAGACTCTGCAATCAATGCTTATATATTTTCCCCTTGTATCTACAGAAGATTCTTGTTGCCACTAGATTAGAATGAAGACTTAAACTAGTTGTATATGAAAAAATTATATCTTACTAAACATCTTTTTAGATACTTGTCAGAACTAACTTTTAAGTTACATGTACATAATTTATTGAGATTTATACTTGTCATGAAGAAATGTTACCATAAACGGTTCAGACTTGGGAGGTTATTAATTTGATTGAAAATTTATAAATGTTGGCTTTGGAAACAACTAATTGTTGCCTTGTAACAACAGATGAATGGCCTTTTGAAATCAATTGGCCTATCCTCTATAGTTTCAAGGCAGCTTAATGACTGAAGGATTATAGACAGGCAATCATTGGTATTTTTAAAGCCCTTCCTAAGTAAGTGAGACTTTCTGGAGAAGACACACCTTAGCTTGTCAGGTGATAAAGTGGAATTATGGTGGTACTAGCTGTTTTTTCAGTGATACATATTAAAGCTCTGGTATGATTGTGAAGTATGTAAAAAAAGTTTAGCCTGTATATTATATGTAATATCTGTTCTATAGAATTTACTGTTTAAAACTAATTTCTTTAAAGTTGTATATTGAGCTTCTGTTTTAAAAGAATCCTTTCTCTTTATTACTCTGAAAATTATTGCCTTCTTCAGCTGTCTTATAGTTTTCCTACAGGAAATAGTTCTTCAAGTAGTTGGTCAACAACTTCCTATTTCTTTATAAGCTGCTGAATAACTTCCTGAATTAGTATTCTATAATATGTCTGGTTACAAGGAGTGTTTTTCTCAGATTTATTTTATTGAATCTGATACCTTGTAACTATTTCCATGTTCAAAGAACTTCTTGTATATAACGTATGATATGGGACTTTATACTTTGACTTAAGAAATATGATCCAGTGATTTTAAAAATTTGTAGATTTGCATTGTTTTAATAATGTTCTAATTTTTAAAGGATCATTTTATTTATCACTTTCTGAGTAACTGTTTATCACTTTCTGAGTAACTGGCCACAGTGTTTTTAAACCTTGAAAATTCAAAATATCTTGCAGCTGTGATCTATGTAAAGGTTATATTGAGTATCTTGATTCACAGCTTAAAGGTTTTTATTTTTTCCAGAGATTTTCAGCATTGCACATAGTATCAGTTAGCCAGTTTTACAACATTAAATGAATTTACCTTGCAGCAAATGTTATTGATCCCTATAAATAGTTTGATTTCTTTTTTGTTACATGTTATTTCAGACGTTAATGCACCACTGCCCTAATTAAGTTACATTAGAAATATATCAATTAAAGGAGAAGAATTAAACTCTATCTTGTTATAATTGCTTTGCCCAAACACGTGTCTCCTTCCCCGAAGACTGTAAACACTTGGCTGTGTGTATTGTTATCATAATAAAGATTAGATATTTTTAAAAGGAACAATTTCATAAGGAATAAAGCTACACTGGGTCTTTTGTTTTTTGTTTTACTATACATCTGGTGTAATTTGATATGATTTCCTTTCAAAAGTAAAAAGCTTTAATATTACCATTTAATATTGATTAAGTTGGGGGGAAAAAAAACAATTCAAGTTGTGATCACAACATATTTCCCTGTGTGAGGGGAGGGCCAGTCTCTGCCTGTTTGTCTTGCTATTGAGGTTGAGTGGGGAGAGAAGATTAAAGTTTGCCCTCAGCTTAAAGAAAAAAATTCTGCTTCTGCTCAGTGGGTGGGCATCCCAGGGAAGAATGGCCTGCCGTGCCACAATGATTTAGACAGAAAAACTCTGGAGGAACTGTTGAATACAGTGACAGAAGAAAAACAGTCAGAAGATAGTGAATGTGGCAGAGTAAATAGAACATTCACGTTAATTTATTTCCTGGGGAAAATAATGAGTATTTTAAGTGTGAACTAAGAAGGATGTTTAGTTAACAAAGTAGATGTTTAAATGCAGCAAACTCTCAGTGGGCTATAAGATGGTAACTTAATTAAAAAAAAAAAAATTAAAAAATATTCCTCCCCAAAAGTCTAATGTTAACTATTAAGAAAAAAAACCTAGGTGGTTTTTGAATAATTGAAACATTTTAAAAAGTGTTTTTGATTCCCTGAGATTAGTCCTCACCAGTAATGTAGAAAAATAGGTTTTACTTTATAGTTAGAAAAATCATGCAAATTAGCATTCTAAAATAGTAATGCTAATATTATGCTAATAACTCTGAATTATCTCTTACCTTAAGGCTTTGGGGAAGAGGTAAACTGGATACCTAACCTTTAGGCTGTCAAAATGTATAGTGAAGTTTAGGCTTAGGGCAAATCAAAGTGAAGTCATTTTAAAAATCAGTTGTTAAAGACTTAAGATTATTCAAACTTAATTTGCTACCTTCAGTAATAGCATAATTTAGCTGTTAATTATGGCTTGAAAGTTTAATAATAGTTAAGTAGCAATTTATAAAAAGAGTTCTTAAAGGGCCATGTGGTTCTATAACTATGGTTACTAAGGGATGCAGTTCTTACAAAAAGGGCATCTGATTCTAGGATTAATCGTAACTTCAAGCTATGAAAGGGGCATTGCTGTTTTTATAAAGAAGAATTGCTTCACAGTTATAGTTGCTCAAGTACTGTAGCACCCAGTTTCTTGGGAACAAGTACTGCCATACTGGAAACACTTCTATTTGGGCAGGGCTTGACCCCTTCTAAAAGCAAACAAAGCAGTTATAAATCACAAAGGTTTTTCCTCCTCCTCCTCATACCCCTCCCTTTTAATATTTTAGACAAGAAAAAGTGGTCAGTATTTGAATTTTCATTTTATTTTTAGCATGAGAAAAATCATAATCATTAATACATCAAATGATATGTTGTTTCTCTGAATAATGTTGCAAATTAACAAAATAATGCAAATAGAAGTATGTTAAATTATCACTGTCTGCTTTCACCAAGTATTTACAATGCTTTGCTTCTGGCTAGTGCTATTATGATATTAATGAAATTGTCCTCCCTCCCTCTTCTTTTTCCCCTGTGTATCAGATTTTATAGTTTTTAAATAAGGTGTATTTTTTATTATAAAAGTAACATGTTCATATTGTTCATACTGGACTCTCTTTCACTCTTATCATGGCAAGTCCCCACAGCACTCTTGTTGGTTGGTTACCCTATTTACCGTTTTTCTCTTTCTTGATTTGCTCACTCATAGAGTTGCCTTATCCCACAGGAATTTGCTGGGGAAAAAAGTACATGGTAGGTAGCGGCATTAAGATCTTTCATGTTTAAAAATATCTGTTAACTTTTGATGGGCAGTTTGGTTGTAGAATTCAAGGTTTAGTTACCTTTTTTTTGAGTTTTAAAGTCAACATGCCACTTTATTCTAGCTTCTAGTTTTTTTATTGAGCAGTTAAACCCAATTTGCTTCCTTGGGGATTTTAGTATTTTTTTCTTTGTTTTTGGGGGGCAGAGTCTTCAATTTCATGATGTGCCTCGATAGGTACCTTCCTTTATTCACTGTCAGGATTGCACGCATGGCTTGGAAACTGTCTTCAGTGTGAATGGTGCCTCTGAACATTTTGCAGTGCAGTTGTCCTGACTGCCTTGCGGTCCTGGGAAAAATTTTTTTTTATTTTATTAGTTTTTGTATAATTTCTTCCAGTCTTTTTTATCTGTTCTCTTTTCCTGGAATGGCTAGTCAAAATAATTTCTTAATTTTCTTACCTTTACCCCTATTTTCTTTCACTTAGCCTTTTGTTATGCCTTCTGGGAGATTCCTTCAACTTGAGCTTTTTACTTTTCAGTGGCTTTCCCCCCCAAAAATCCTGTTTCTCATTCAGAATTTCCAGGGATCCTTTTCTGAACTCATTTTTTTTTAAATGACATGAAGTTATTATTTCATGGATGTAATAATAAAATATCTCTCTGAGAATACAAAGGGAAGCCACCCAAAACAAAATTATCTTCTGGACAGGGGCCCTTGTACAGGTTCTTGTGCTAAGTGAGTGTTCTAGGAACCCATCTGTATCAGTGTACCAGCTGGCATTGTTGTGAGAGGCTGCATTTGGCTTCAGTGAATTTTTCTTTTTTGAAGACTCAACATATTTGCCAATTTCATGATGGGTGATTTACTAGTGTACCTGCCCACACTGGGGTGAATGTTCAGCAGTTTTTGACCCAAAATGGCATGACCCCTGTGCTCCACCCTCCCTATTCACCCAATCTCACCCCAAGTGACTTTTTTTTTGTTTGTTTTCCTGGATGAAAAACTTCCTCGGAGGGAAACATTTTGCTGATATGGAAAATGAAAAACAAAAAATGGCACAAGTGCTAAAAGACATCAAAATCAATGGCTTCAAAAACTGTTTTGAGCAGTGGGGAAAAACGTCTCGATAGGTATATTGTGTTAAATGGAGGGTACTTTGAAGGTGACTGAAATTTAAACATGTAAGAATAAATAAACAATTTTTTATAAATGAATTCCATTTTTTTTTTTTTTTGGTCCCCCCTCATATTGTTGGTATGTCTTTTTTAATGTTCTGCTACTTTCAGTGTCTAGTGGGCATCACCGAAGAGTGATATAACGGGGACCAATCAGGCCCTGAAGTTGTAGGGGCCCTGAATGTCAGTATCTTAGTTAGGTTCTCTTGTAGTGACCAGTTTCTTCAGATGAAAATCTGCAGTCCTGTTTACAGAGAGCATTGGTGGTGATGGGTGTTGAGACTGACTGCTGACATTTTAGAGCTGACCAGTGTGGGCTTCATCCCTGCTCCTGGCTGTGCCAGGGGTCTGAATCCAAAGCCTGTGCCTCCATTTCTCTGGAGCATAATATTTCCCTTCTCCTTGGGCCAGGGAGGGGTTGGTTTGCAATAGGTTTTTAAAAAATTATATGTAAGCTGAATTTTTGTAAATCCAGTTTGTGATTATTAGATTGACTATGTAAAGTTTCAGTTTTCTAAGCCCAAAACAGTAACTAGACAATTTCATATGATTTGACTTAAATACTGCAGCATCTTTTTTTAACGAATACTTATGTAAATGCTTTTACCAGGCAAATGATTAATTCAATTACATTTGTCCCATTTAGTGTCAATTTTACTAGTTCACATCTTCATGTGTTAGATTTTCCTAAAGGGGAGCTGTATACTGTATACGAATACTTATGTAAATGCTTTTACCAGGCAAATGATTAATTCAATTACATTTGTCCCATTTAGTGTCAATTTTACTAGTTCACATCTTCATGTGTTAGATTTTCCTAAAGGGGAGCTGTATACTGTGACACAAGGGTGGCTGGCGTTGTACAGTGCACGGAGTTTGTTCAGAGGGTTTGGGTTCTGAAATAGTGTGAGGAGGCAGGGACACTAGAGACTTAATTCCTATTATTTATGATACTGGAGATAATCATATCTGTATGTCATTTGTCTAGTAGTCACGACTTTTAAAAGTAGGGCTTTAAAGCAAAACAGCTTTATGAAGTTAGCATCTTCCTACATTCCTTCCTTCCATCTAGTTTTCATCAACATAGTTGGTAGTAGGATAAGGGAAATATGCATATCTAAATTGGTTCAATAATTATTGGTATACTTATGTAGGTTAATTCCCAGCAGTATATAACTTGGTTTTATTTTAGTATAGGTTTTTTTTTTTAATAGCTTAGAGAAGTAGCCTGTGTGTTTGTAATAGGCCATTGTCAATGTCATAGAATAATATTAATATAAAGAATTTTCATTTTTTCACAGGACAATTTTCTTTTTTACTTTTTTTAACTCAAAAATTTTTTCAATTACAGTTTACATTTAATATTATTTTGGAGAGAGTATTTTCTTTACCTATAAACTAACCATGGAGATGTAAGTAGTGAGGATTTCATGAAAACTGGGTATAGGTTAAAACAGATTCACCCAGAGGTGGTGACTGAGATGTCTTAGGACCCTTTGCTGTTAATTGTGTAGCGTAAGGAAGTGTGTTAAAATAGCCAAGTGCTAAGGTTAGAAATGAGCTAAATAAATGGCGATTTCTGAGACCCTGACTCGAAACTTTCCAGTGATAGAGTCACAGTTAGTTTACCAAGCTCACCTGGATGACTTTTTAAAAAAAATCTAAACACACACACAGGTACACACATACCCCCCCCCCGCCCCCGCCCCTTGGGGAAAAGTTGGCTAAAATACAGATGTTTCTCTTTTTCCTCTACACATGTTCAGACTGATATAGGTTATGTTTCAAAAATTGTGTAGTTTGGATGGGCTCCAGATGATGTAATAGGATCACTTTTATCCCCTCCCAGCTGGAGGGTGTACAGACTTTCTTGTTAGAACTGGTACAAATCTCCTTATGGGTGACAAAATAATCACTGTTTCCAGACAGTGATATAAAATTATTATCATTTTCTTCTGTATATGAAGACAAAGCATACCCCTTTGTGTACCTGTCTTTTCTTAAGTTTTCATTTAGTGCCCATCACACGACAGATAAGAATGTGCACACTTATCTGTCACTGTCCTGACTACTTCTCCTTCAAACACAGGGTGATTTTTCTCAAGAAAGATCTACTTGGTTCTGGATATTATGTGTTGGGTCACTTGCATGGATGGGGACATAGTTTCATTCTCCTGGCTTTTAAAAGTTACTTTCTTTGAATTCACTCTGTGCTTAGTGAGCTCTTGATATTTCATAAAAAGGATTCTCTAGGTCCTACTCTGTGGAGTTGGGACAAAATTCATAGTATGTTAACTGTCTCTCGTTGGAGAACCTTTTGAGGCTAACTGATTATAAACTCAGTAAACAGATTTTTGTCCTTTTTGTTCAGTTTTATGTATGTAGCTCTTGATGTACTTATTGGCAGATGACATCCCTTAGAGTGCTCATTTATTTCAGAGTCTGTTGGTCAATAGTCACTGTGATCAATGCCTGCAGTCCCTGCATAATTCATGCAATGCTAAAAAGATGCTATTTGCCTTGTGTATTGTAAAGTTAATTTTACAAGTTTGAAGTTATTCTGAACTCAAATACTGTTAACTAGGACTTTTTAAAACACATACTTGTTTTCTGGATATAAATGAATAACAGTTCTACATAGGGTATTATAAGTCCCTTCCATGCACTGCTTTAGAATTAAATAAGACATTAAATTCTGTTGTAAAAGTGGTACCAATGAGTAGTCTACTATGGGAGCTCAGGTGAAGAGATGGTACTCAAGTTATATTTATGGAATTAACATTTTCTTTTTTTTTTTTTAAGTATGTTTTATTGATTATATTGTTACAATAGTTCCAATTTTTCCCCTTTGCTCCCCTCAGCCCAGCAACCCCCTCCCCCAGCAACCTCCCCCCAAGTTCATGCCTATGGGTCATACATACAAGCTCTCCTGCGTCACCCTTTCATATATTCTTCTGCTTCCTTTTTTAAAAAATAAATAAATATTTTAACAATAAAAAATAACAATCCCTCCCTCTCGGACTTAAGACCCTATATAATCTTATAAAGGACTATGGGTGAATGTCTTGAGCTCCTCTAGCTGCTTCAAGCTGGACACGGTCGTCGTCCTACCTACCCTTGGGTCCAGAAATCCCTAATAAGAGTGGGAGTGTGGAGGGGAGGGTGGCCTTCCCACACGAGGAAGGATCGTGCAGACTCCAGGTCAGTTGGCTGTCCCGGACGACGGTGTGCATGATTTAACAGGCTGGCATCCTTGCTGTATTCTGGGGTCAACAGATTTGGCAACAGGGTTAAAAGACATCGTTCAGTCCATCACCACTAGATGACAAAAGGCAGGGATTAATTTTTCAATGTCCCACATTAGGGAAAAAAGGGCTTCTTTGGAGGAAGGTGTGCCAGGAATTAGCATTTTCAATTCAATGAATGCAGGGTAGAGGAGGTGGGGTCAAAGACTGAGCTGTAGAAAGGTTTTCTGATAACAAGAGTTTTTGCTCTTTCTACCTGGATGGCATTTGTATCATATCTTAAGAGATTCTTCCCTTCATCAAAATGAAGCTGTTAATTGTAGTTAAATCTGTCCTCTCACTCTGAGCATTTAAAACAGTTCTAATATCAAAATACTTGAAAAACTATAAAATGACTTGTTTTTATTTAGTGTTTGAAAAAAAATTTTTATAAGTGAGGACCATCTATTACATGAACAGTGTCAAATACAATTTGTATGCTCTGCACTTCTAACTTTATTTAGATATTGTAGCCTATTTAAGAATTATTTTGCTATTTTTTGACACTGTTATTTGTCAGGAAATGCTAGTTGAAAGTGATTCTTTTCATTTTTTTGTTACTGTTTAAATTTAGCTTAATGTTCACTTGTTTATCAAGTAAACTTTATTAGAATTCTGCAAAGTAAATATAAACTCTTCATGCATTGATTATTTCTGCTTTACCTATCACTGCACAAATTGAATTAATAGTAAAATAGTGTAAAAACTACAATTTTTTAATTTTTAAAGTTGCATAGGAAAGCTGATGTCTGAAACATTTTCTTTCAGAGATTTAAAGAATTTTTTAAATTCAGTTTTAGAATTTGTTTAAGACAGGCAGAATCAGATGGTTTAGTTTATTTAAATTACCAAAACCAGATAAATATTTGAGAGGTTGTTTATTAATCAGCTATATTAAAATAAATTATAAAGCCAATCTGATACTCTATTACCATTAGAAGTTACTGTGGAAACTAAATTTTGTCTTTAAACAATCTAGGATTTAAAATTTATTAATATAACTTTCCTGGGACATGGGGCAGTCAGAATTCTTTACCTAAACTCAGAGTAGAGTTTAATTTGATTTTGGAAGGAAGTTAGGAGTTTCAACAATGCTAGTAATTAAGAAGTGAATACAGTTGACAACAACATATTAGTCTTTTAAGATTGTAAGAGTTAAGATCTCAACTCTGTTTCATAGTATGTCACATGGAGGCAGGTCATTTACTGTTACTGTTTTTCTTTGTAAGCTGGGCTGCCATTAACAAATCACAGATTGGGTGGTTTAAACAGCATCCAGTATTTCTCACAATTTTGGAGGCTATGAAGTTCAAAATCAAGGTGCCCAGCAAGGTAGATTTTATTCTGAGGCTTGTTCTCTTTGCTAATAGGCAACTGCCTCTTGCTGTGTGCTCTCCTGACCTCTTGTGTGTGCACAAAGGTTTCCTTATATGTTGGTGGAAGGCTTTTAAAAGGATGAAGGCAGAAGCTGCAAAGACCTCCCGAAGCTTTTACATTCTGTCACTTCTATATTCTGTAGGTCTAAGCCAGCAATTTTCAGTCTTTTCATCTCATGGCACACATAAACTAATTATTAAAATTCTGTGACACACGAAAAAATAGGTTTTTTTCCCAATCTGACAAAAAGGTATAATTTTTTCATTCACACTGGATGGCTGTTGTTACGACTCTTGTCATTTTTTTTATTTGACAATCTAAGTGGCCCTGACTAAACAGTCAAGTATTGCATGTTTTAAAAATTCTTGCAGCACACCTGTGCCTGCCTCCCATGGCACACTGGTTGAAAATTGCTGGTCTGAACATTTGACAGAGTCAGCTCAGATTCAGAGAGTTGGGGAGTAGATTCTGCCTTTTGATAGAAGGAGCTGCGAAATACGGTGGGTGTGTTTTTAAGTCTAGCACACTTAAATGGAAAGTTTTTTAAAAATAGTGTTCAATATAGAGGAATTACCATCTGGGACCTAAAAAACTCAGGGTAGAACAAAATGTCACTGTAAAAGTTTATAGTGTTAAGAAGTAAAATCTCATTTTTTTGTGAATAATGAAATACAAGTTGATAGGTGTTTTTCTCTTGAAATGCTATCAAATCAAGTTATTTTTAAGCCTTTCAGTAGGTTAGACAAAATATAGGCTTTGGGGTTACAATGTACATTTACGGCTCAAGACCATGAATTGTAATTGACAAGTAATTGTAATTATCCTGTAGAAGCTGACTACCAAAAAAATTCTCTTTTACATTATTTATCTTTAGATTAATTTAGGCGTAAATTCACATGGAACATGCAGCAGAAATGGAACCTGGATTTCCTGCTTCCTTTACCTATCTGAATTCAATTAAGTTGAGAAAAATCTGTATTGTTATTGCTAGTAGATTTGACTTTATTAATTGGCCATTTATTGAATTTTTGTTAATTTGCAGACTAGTAGGTTATCTGAATTATCAAGCTATATGTGTCTATAATATATGTAAGTAATGCAGTTGGTGAGAATTCTCAGTGATTTTAGAATGTTTGTATTTATGTTGTTCTCCTTCCTGGAGTGCTTTCTATGGCCACACCACATGTGTTTAGGTTTCTAAATTTCTTATGAAGGAATACTCGAGGATCACTTCTTGGGAAGTTAATGAAGATTTTCAAACATTTAACTTCAAAACTAAGCATCTATCACCCTTTCTAAACACTTATAAAAACAAAGTGTTTTTCCTCTTCATGAAATTTTGATTATAAAAAACTGATTTGATTCTTCATAAATTGTTACCTAAAAGTTGAATTTAAACAGTGAATTAGATTTTAGCACTGTGATTCATACTCCTACAATCGGTAATGTGGTTAGCAGGATATCTCTAGTTGTTCTCTTGACTTTTTTTTTTTTAAGGTTCATGGAGACTCCTCCATTTTTGGTAGTGGAGTTGTATTGGGTCTATGAAGAGTCTTCACAAGAAAAGAGAGCAGCTATTTATGGAGCATTTCCTCAGGCCTGCAATTTGAAGCCATTACAGCAAAGTTGCTGAGCAAGTCAGTGATTACATGCCAGCAGTCACTGAGGCCCCCACCCTGCAGCCTGTGTGGATAAGAGTTCAGGACTACTGCTGTGCAAAGTTTGCTCTCTTTGGTTATTGTCAGAGAGACTTTTTACTTTTTACTTTGTTACTTTTTAAAGAGCAGGTGGGTTTTATGCATTCTAAACCCACTTTCTTAATAGTTAGATTAGTAAGTGGTTATAGGATATAAGCTAGTTTTTGAGTTTTCAGGAAATAGTTCAGCCTTCAAGAATATGATTTCCTCCATCCCCCACTCCCTTTTAGTTAATTAAAATCAGGTCATCTTATCAAATGCAGATCTTGTCCAGTAGTTTTGCTTCAGCTCACGAAAACAGATGTTAGGGAGTTATCTATCAGAGGGATTTCAACTAAATGTATACATCCTGTAGACCTGGAGTCTATATTTGAGAATAGTTTGATTTTCAGATTTTAGGTAACTTTGTTGCCTACCTATGAAAACATCATTTCTCTATAGAGTTTTTTTTTGTTTTTAATAGTGATGGAAAATACATTAAATGGTCTTGTTTGTGTTTGATTAAAGCACATGATGAAGTGAAAACCAATGAGCTTCAGTTTGCTCAGGAATAAAATTACTGGTAGTGGTTTTATCTTAAACAGGACACTAATAATCCGTGAATTTTACAACCTTTCCACTCTTTGGTGTCAAACTTTTAAAACTTAGCACCTTTTCTATATTATATTCTGGTGTCTAAAAAAATTAAGCATTGTTTCACAGAATTTCCTCTGTCCTCTATTTAAAAATCTGTATTGTTCTAGATTCAGCGTCAGGAAATTTTTTAACGTCTAAGAAAAAAATGGTTTTAGCTATACCTATAATTTTAATTTTAAGAAAGCACCAGTTGATAAAATCAGGAATTATGTTTTAAGAATTGAAGTGTGCTTTTAATTCAGATTCTTTGAGATGGCATTTTGGTTGTGAGCATTATATATAAGTATTTCCTAATTTACTGTCTCTATAACTCTCCCTTTCCCTTCCCCTTCCAACAACCCATGATTATTAACAACATAGACTAAAAGGAAAAAGAATAGTGCCCTTATAGAATACCCACCAAATTACTACACTTTTACAAAATGGCAGCCTAATCCCTGAATATTTGAGTTTCACAGAATGGGTGGAATAGTGAGTTTCTTAACTTGGCAGTTATAATTGAGAGAAATTTTCCTGTTCTATAACTTAAATTGGTTATTTAGAGCATTTCTATAGTATTTAGCTAAATGATAGTCTTTGGGAAATGCTTTTTTGATTTTTTTTTTTTTTTTTTTTACACTGCTCCTCCAACCCCCGGAAACTATTTAAATGAAATACAAAATCCTTCAAGATTCAGCTCAGATTTTAATTCCCTAGAGCAGTGGTTCTCAACCTTCCTAATGCCGTGACCCCTTAATATATAGTTCCTCATGTCGTGGTGACCCCCAACCATAAAATTATTTTCGTTGCTATTTCATAACTGTAATTTTGCTACTGTTATGAATCATAATGTAAATATCTGATATGTGGGATGTATTTTCATTGTTACAAATTGAACATAATTAAAGCATAGTGATTAATCACAAAAACTATGTAATTACATGTGTTTTCCGATGGTCTTAGGCGACCCCTGTGAAAGGGTCATTCGACCCCCAAAGGGGTCACGACCCACAGGTTGAGAACCGCTGCGCTTGAGTGTCTTCCCAGAATTTTCCTAGTCCCATATCTGCTTTGGAGTTAGTCTCCTCTTCTGTTTCCCATGAACATTGCTGCATTGGGGATATGTTTTAACTTAGAGAATTGTTGTGTTGTATACCCTGCACCTAGCATAGGGCCAGCACATACTAACTGCTCACCAATATTTAGAATTGGCTTTTACATGTTTTCCTAGACATTTCAGAAGCTTAAGTTATTTTCATGTTTTGATGCCTTCAGAAAGCTTCAGCAGCATGCTCAGAGCTACAGAACATCGAGATTCAGAGCGAGTCGTCCCTGTCCTCAGTTAGGAGGCAAGGTGTGTGAAACAGAAATGGATAAGAAAATATCTTGTTGACTGCTAAACGATGTGGTAAGCTTTGAGTACTAAGTAGTTACTATGTTAGTAATCCAGAAAAAGAAGAGATTGCTTTCTGTGTTGGAGTTGTCGGAGAAGGTTTGTGGAGGAGTTTGGTGTGGTTGTATTTGAAAGATGGGTAGGATTAGATAGAATAGGATTTTATTCTATACTGAATACTGAAACCTTTTCTTGACTTTGCTTTTTGGTGAATGGCTTTGTAACTTGGCAATATGTGACTTTTTAGTAAAATCCTGTCTGATTTAAAAAAAACAAATATTTTCCTCTTATTTGAATTTCTATTGCCTGGTTGCTTGTCACCCCCACTGGATATTGCAAGGCCCATTCGGTTCACCATTATGTCTTAAGCACTTAACATAGTGTCTTGCACATAATAAATGCTTAATAGTCTGGCTGGTTGGATAGCTGATTTATTGGGTTGGCCAAAAAGTCTATTTAGTTTTTTTCTGTAAAAGAAAAGACGCATTTTTCATTTTCGCCAATTTTTTTTATTTGGGTATTTTAGTGTGTCACCTATCTCCCGCTATTGGCTTATGGTAGGTAGGTGCCAGGGGTGCGGCTAAACATCTCCCAATGCATAAGACAAACCCACAGCAACGAAGTATTTGGTCAAAATGTCAATAGTACCAAGAAACTTCAAAAACCACTTTTGACACATTTGATAAGTCACAACACCTTCTCCATACACGGCACAAATCTTTTTGTTGCATTTTAGGTGTGTTTTTACCTTTCTTGAAATAATAAAGCATAATATGCCAAAAATGTTGTGTATTTTTTCCATCTTCAGTATTAAAATGGCTGCACAGAAGTTACTGATAGGTTCTTTTTAAATGCACACTGATATGACAGCTGTCACAATGCAATCTAACAAAATTGTTTTGAATATTATTAAAGACAACCAAGCACTACTAAAGTCATCGAATGGGAAAAAAAACTAAAGCTTCTTGACCAACCCAATAATTAATTCCAGGAGCCTGGGTTTCCTTATCTATAAAATCAGTGGATTGAAATATATGATTTCTAAGAACTTTTTCAGCTCCAAAATGCTGTGAAAATCAATGAAAAAATTCACATGAATTCCCAGGTCTATATATAAATGTCAAATTAAGTATTTTCTGATGTGATGTTGAATTTACAATAATTTTAGTTTAGCATAAAATATACTAAGCTTAATATATAAATACTACTATTAAGCAAAAACAGTAATGTTGGCAACAGGAGGGATATTTTAGAGAAGGGATTTTTTTCTGATTGTGACTTAACTGGAGGAAAATGAAAAGTAAAAAGGCTCTAATAACATTAAGTGATCTAGGTAGAAATTAAGATGGAATTTACATTTAGGGCTGAAAGAACTAGAAAAGAAAGGGCTGACTTTCCTAGATACAGAGTCTGTGATTAGTTTGGTGGTGTAGTTTTCGCAAGAGTGCAGTGATTTTAAGAAATATTGGTTCTGTTGAGGAAATACCAACGTATCTCAAGTTGTTTGTTATCTATTGAACTGTGAAGAAAGATATTAGGAAAAAGAAATTCAAGATTTAAACTCCCAGCTCCTTCTTATTTGTATCTTCTTTGTTAGCACAAAAACTTAAGAGGCAATCACTGTCTCTTAGCTCCAAAAAAGGCTTTTTATACTCTTCTGAGAGAAGAGCTATAGCATTTCCAGACATTTCCCATATCTTTTGGAAACTCTTTTTTACAATCAGTTTTAATTTTGGACTGTTTTGATTGTCACATACAATTTAGAAATTTTTTAACCCATTGTAGCTAATAATGCAGATTGCTGATGATTGTTTAGTTGCTTTATTCATTCCATGTGTGGAAGAATATTAATATTTTGTGAATAGTGGTTTATGTTTAGATTTAATTTCAAAGAAAAACATTTAAGCTTCCTTTTGAACATGTAAAAATTGTTTCATGTACTATATTTGACATAACTTTAAAGTTAGAGTAACCACATCTTGAATATTTGCTGTGTGAATACTCACCATTCCAGAGAAGGAAAACTCTGATTCCAAAAAACCTCCGCTGCCTTGCGGCATACCTCTTCAGGGGAAAGGCTAAGGGAGTAAACCCCGACAGAAAATCCGGAGCCAGAGTCCCTAAGGCGGTTTGACGTTGTAGTCAACACCGGCAACTCCTGCGGCGCACCTGAAGCCAAGCTGTATTGACTCCGTCTTTCCCTTGGACCCTTCAGCTGCGAAGAGGGGGGGGGTCTGCTGCATGGGCAACAGCAGACCCTCCATATCACCCTGCCCAGGCTCTGTAGCTTCAGCTTCACTGGAGAGGACACTCCAGCGTCATCGCAAGATGTCGATTCAACACGGGAGGAGACAGATACCGTGTCACTCCCGAGTCGGACTGCACAACCATTCTCGGCGGTGCAGATAGACTCTTAAGAAGCTACACCATCGTCTCTCGAGACGGATGGCTGCCGACGACGACGACTCACCATTCCTTACCTCATTTAATCTTCTCTATAGTCTCAAATATGTAAATATTAACATATTTTATAGATTGGGTGTCTGCTTTGAAGAGTGAAGTAATTTATACTCATCCGTGCCTGTGTCATTCCATAGCACTAGTTATTTCTATTAAATTTATGGTTGTTTCTATCATCAATAAAAATTTTTTGCAGACTGAGTTAAATTTATGCTGTGTTTCTCATAGTCTCATTCAATATTGCACACTCGGTGATAATTGAACACTCAAATTTAATTAAGATGTTTAAATTCCTTTACCACATTTGCTTGAAGAAATGATACCAGTAAGGAGAATTATCTGCTGGTTCAAAAGCTTCCTGAGTGGTTTTGATGTATACATCTACTTAACAAATAGTTGTTGAATGAATTGAAAAGACTTCAGTTTCAACATATCATATACTTGAAATCATTAAACACATACATCATGCTCTGAAATGGGTGGATCCTCGTTTTACAGATGTGAAAGTTTAGCTATATCCCGCCCCCCCCAAATGCTGCTAATTTAAGTTCCCTTTATTATTTTATATAAATTTGTGATAATGTATGTGAGAGTACTAACTGTAAAAGACTGTGTAAATGTTGTTCTTTATTACCAGGCCTTATTTATTGCTAAGACTAGGTCACATGGTATAGGCACTGAGGGAGAGAAGGTTGCATAGACATCTTGCCTTATCTAAAAACCAGTACTTTAGTTAAACAAATTACATGTTAGTACTTGCACATTGGATTAGACTTTGTTAAGGATTTCATTTAGGCTCATGCTGCTCTGCTTTTATATAATAACTGTGAAAACAGTAGCAAATTGAAATCACCCATTATAACTTCCTTAATGGAACTGTCCTAATTGGAATTTCTCACTTCTAGGAATGTTAAGCAGTAAGAACGATTTTTTTCATAGTACCTGATTAAGAGAAAGTGGCCTTCTTAAGGACCTGTAAAGAAGACTAAGCAAATGTGCAGACTGGCAGGTGTGTGATAGAGGGCATTCCAGCACTGGCAATTCAGTGTGAAAACAGGATGACCTTCTGGGTGTCTTCTGGATCCAGACTTGTGATCAGAAGTTTATAACTAAAGCCATTTGAACACTGAAAATGATGATACCAGACCTGCCCATTTAAATGAAAACTGAAAATTTATGGCATTATAAAAGATTAATTATACCCATACACAGATAATTTTTTTCCAGCTATATAGAAGATCAGTTCAGGTTATGTAGTTTTCATTATGATCTTAGGGCTGAATTATTTTTATGGGAGTAAATTATTTAATTGTATGATTTTAAGTAGGGAAAATAGTTTTACTAAGGAAATTTGCCTTATGATGTTTTAGGACCTCTATTTAAATTAAAGATACCTGTTGTATGAATTTTAAATAAGGGTTATTGATTTTACTAGGATACTTAATTTTAAGTATCAGAATTAAGCTTCTGCTTTTAAGAATTCAGCCTAGTGCTTCAAATAAGAGCTCATGTATTGCAACATTATTTATCTATTTTTATAAAAGGCTGTTAATCACTTGGTGCCACCCTGTCTGAGTTGTGTGCTTGTGAATTGTCTACATGAAATCACTTGATACAGCTTCTTTATTTCTGCAAAAAATTTTCCTGTATTTTTAGCCTACCGCCCCAGTATGAAGCTATCTTAGTTAATAGAAATATTTTGAGACCAGAAGCTTACTTTTAATACAGTCTTTACTGCAGGTGTACACTAGCCTTTTTGGAACAGGGCAGTGTTTAAAAGCAAATGTCAATGAACGTATGAAATATTCATTTTTCGTACCTTTAGCCAAAATACTTGGGCACTCACATACACACACACTCACATTCACTCTCTCTCTCTCACTACTATTTCTAAGCACACAGTCTTTTGCTTAAAAGAAGGATTTGTATGTCTAATTTATTTCCATATTTCCAGATTTGAAGTTTTTCTGATACTTGGTTTTTGATAGGATTGTTATTTAATGCCTCTTGAATTATTCTGTAGGAGTGTTAGCAAGGGTTTTTCTTATGTGAAATGTGAGATTGCGTGACCTCTTGATCCAAAGGCCAGGAGTGTTGCCAACTGAACCAAACCCTGCTGTTTCCTAAGAATAGAAGTACTCTGCTTAATGATTGGGGTTTGACTCAGTGTTTATGGTGTTCACCAATAATTGGTTAGAATCCCAGATACACATGTTGGTTTTGTATGTTTTTGAGTGGACAAGCAAGTATTTCTTTGTAGGGAGAGAAGAGGCAGAATGTGAATAATTGCTTCAGATTGATTGGGAAGGAATTCAAGTGTACCAGAAATACCACTGATACCCAAGACCTGCCTCTACCCTCATCCCCTAGATGTTGTCTTCAAACAAGGAAAGAAGCATCCATTTTTACATTAACTATAAGTAACTTGAAAAGAAACATGTAATAAATGTATCATCTAAGTCTTTCATCCTTGGAAACTTAAGCCCTAGAAACTATAAATAATTGAACTGAGGAAAACAAATAGGAACTAAAGAAAGATTGTTAGGAAGCATGAAGAAAGAGGTTCACCTGTGAGGCACAGAATATTTATAAAATGTTGGCCATATTTTTCAACCTATTAGTTTGAACTGTTCAAAATTAAAACACAACAGACCTCATAGGTCTTCATCTTATGGGCAAGATTAATAGTACTTAATGAATTCAAGATTCTTGTTCTCAGATCTAAGCTGCCTTATCTCTATTTCTACTTTTCCTACTCCTTTGCTTACTCATCTTATTCTTTATTCTTTTCAAAATTTATATTATTTTCATGTATGAATATTTTAGTCTTTTCAGGACAAAAGCGATTGTGAAACCATAGTCTACCAGAGAGATAGAGAAGCCCTATTACCTGACCCAGGTAGTTAAGATAGGTAGATCACTTAATCAAAACTCAATTAAGTTGAATTAGTTGGATCAGTTATGTCAAGGAATTAGTTTGGTTAGTTAAATTAGTTAAGTCACATTTATGTAATGTCCTTGTGCAAGTCCGTGAAACCATTAGCCTGGAGATTAAGGTCCATAGCCTGGCCCCAAACCTCCTAACAGCCTCTGTCTACCACCTCTTCCCCTCACCTTCTCTCCCTGCCCACTGTGCACCGCCATTCAGTTGTACTGCAGTGATGATGCATGTTCACATATTTGTGGCTTTTCATGGCGTGTTTCCACTGTTTGGGCTACTTATCCGGAAAGGTCTCCCCAACGTCTCCATTTGTATTTTATCATTTAAGGCTCAGCTCCTGCTCAGATATTGGCACAAAATGTCCTATAGTTTTCATTGACAGTATTTGAACCTCCCATTTCAACTTTTGTGGTGTTAACGTCACTCATTTTTATTCCAGTAGTATGTCTTTGATTCTCGTCGGCAGCCGTCCGTCTCGAGAGACGATGGTGTAGCTTCTTAAGAGTCTATCTGCACCGCCGAGAATGGTTGTGCAGTCCGACTCGGGAGAGACACGGTATCTGTCTCCTCCCGTGTTGAATCGACATCTTGCGATGACGCTGGAGTGTCCTCTCCAGTGAAGCTGAAGCTACAGAGCCTCGAGAGACGATGGTGTAGCTTCTTAAGAGTCTATCTGCACCGCCGAGAATGGCTG
Source organism: Furipterus horrens (assembly GCF_987537825.1). Taxonomy (NCBI): domain Eukaryota; kingdom Metazoa; phylum Chordata; class Mammalia; order Chiroptera; family Furipteridae; genus Furipterus; species Furipterus horrens. Next base: position 64,258,348 of record NW_028327172.1, on the reverse strand, counting down.
TGCAGTCCGACTCGGGAGAGACACGGTATCTGTCTCCTCCCGTGTTGAATCGACATCTTGCGATGACGCTGGAGTGTCCTTTCCAGTGAAGCTGAAGCTACAGAGCCTGGGCAGGGTGATATGGAGGGTCTGCTGTTGCCCATGCAGCAGACCCCCCCTCTCTTCGCAGCTGAAGGATCCAAGGGAAAGACAGAGTCAATACAGCTTGGCTTCAGGTGCGCTGCAGGAGTTGCCGGTGTTGACTACAACGTCAAACCGCCTTAGGGACTCCGGCTCCGGATTTTCTGTCGGGGTTTACTCCCTTAGCCTTTCCTCTGAAGAGGTATGCTGCAAGGCAGCGGAGGTTTTTTGGAGTCAGAGTTTTCCTTCTCTGATGTGCCCTGACTGGAAGATCGAACCAGCGACACTTAGCTCGCAGGCCGACGCTCAGTCCACTGAGCCAAACCAGCCAGGGGATTTTTGATTCTAATATATGTATTTTTTCACATTTTAACCTGTGATATTAGGGTACTTCTAACAACTAATGGGACCTTAGATTTGATTAAACAAGGTACCTCTTTGTTCCAGTACTCATTAGAGAGAATTGAGGTTCTGTGGTTGCCTCCCTTCTGGGACTTGCACTCTTTGTTGGGGCCATATCTTTAATTCCTCTGCCAGCATAACACCCAATAGTTTCTGCTCAAATGTTGTTGAATGAAATTGAAATACCTCACTTGGCTTTTATTATATTTAGTTAAATTTCAAGGGCATGATTTGTTCTAAAATATATCAACAATAATGTCTAGCATAGTTAAGTGTTTATTATGTGCTGGTACTGGTTTAAATCCTCACAACTCTGTTATTGATGAGGAAACTAAGGCACAGTTCCTCCAAGGTCATATAGCCAATAGATAGCACAGCCAGGATTCCAACTCTCAATCTGGTACCAAAGTCCATGCCCCTTACCACTATTCTTTACTAAAATATAATTGAATCTTTATTTAACCAGGCACTATGCTCTGTGCTTAGCTGCATTTTCATATAATACTCATCACAAACCCATGAGGATTTATAATGTAATAGGAAAGAATACTCCCACTGACCATCTCTAGACATAAGTTCTAGTCCCTGTTTGGCACTGTAAAGAGATAAACAAGATAAAGTAATTTCTTACCATTAATGAGTGTACATTATCTTTCTAGGTCTCTTTCACCTTTTGAAATTATTAAGTTTAATTGCTGAAATAACTCCAGTCTCTAAATGAAATGAACCAACATTGAGCACCTTCTACACTTCAGGAAAATGGACATCATCACTGTTTATAAAGGAGGAAACTAAGGTTCAAAGAGATTAAATAACTTAACCAACTGATTGAATAAGAAGTACAAGCAGAATTCAATTTCAGTATTGGATCTCTGCCATCTAGACCGACAGGTTTTCTGTGGTGTTCTTTTATTTTTACCTTAGGGTTTTTAGGAAGTTTTTTTTCCACCATCCTTTTATTCTACCAAAGAGTTATCCTAAAACTCATTCAATAACTATTACCAAAACATTCATAACATTATATTTATATTTAATATTAGCCACATAGTTTTTTTCTGTCAGCCATACATGGACTTTAAAAACATAAAAAAAAAAAAAAAAAAATTAGAACCATAGTAATCAAGAAGCATGGTACTGACAAAAACAGACAGATCAATGGAACAGAATAGAGAGCCCAGAAATAAACCCACATTTTATAGTCAATAATATTCTACAGAGGAAGCAAACACATACAATGGACTAAAGATAGTTTATTCAATAAATCGTCGGTCGTCGTCGTCGGCAGCCGTCCTTCTCGAGAGACGATGGTGTAGCTTCTTAAGAGTCTATCTGCACCGCCGAGAATGGCTGTGCAGTCCGACTCGGGAGTGACACGGTATCTGTCTCCTCCCGTGTTGAATCGACATCTTGCGATGACGCTGGAGTGTCCTCTCCAGTGAAGCTGAAGCTACAGAGCCTGGGCAGGGTGATATGGAGGGTCTGCTGTTGCCCATGCAGCAGACCCCCCCTCTCTTCGCAGCTGAAGGGTCCAAGGGAAAGACGGAGTCAATACAGCTTGGTTTCAGGTGCGCCGCAGGAGTTGCCGGTATTGACTACAACGTCAAACCGCCTTAGGGACTCCGGCTCCGGATTTTCTGTCGGGATTTACTCTCTTAGCCTTTCCCCTGAAGAGGTATGCCGCAAGGCAGCGGAGGTTTTTTGGAGTCAGTTTTCCTTCTCTGATGTGCCCTGACTGGAAGATCGAACCAGTGACACTTAGCTCGCAGGCCGACGCTCAATCCACTGAGCCAAACCAGCCAGGAAAATTATTCAATAAATAATGCTGGGAAAATTGTACAGATACATGCAGAAAAGTGAAACTAGACCACTTTCTTATACCACACACAAGAATAAGTTTAAAATGTATCAAAGACTTAAATGTTAAGCCTGAGATCAGAAAAATTGTAGGAGTAAACACAGGCATCAAAATCTCAGACATTGCTATAATCTCCCCAGGCAAGGGAAAGAAAAGAAAAAAGTGAGCAAATGGGACTACATCAAACTAAAACGTTTATGCACATTAAAGAAAATCATCAACAAAATAAAAAGAGAACCCATAGAATGGGAGAACATATTCACCCATTTAGATAAGGGGTCAATATCCAAAATTTATAAAGAACTTATAAAACTCAACACCAAAAAAAACAAACAGCCCAATTAAAAAATGGGCAAAGGACCTGAAAAGACAATTCTTCAAAGAGGACATACAGATGGCAACAGACCTTTGAAAAGATGCTCCAGTCACTAATCATCAGAGAAATGCAAATTAAAACCTCAATGAGATACCATCTCACACCTGTCAGAATGGCCATCATCAACAAATCAACAAACAACAAGTGCTGGCGAGGATGTAAAGAAATGGGAACCCTACTGCACTGTTGGTGGGAATGCAGACTGGTGCAGCCACTATGGAAAGTAATGGGAGATACCTCAAAGAATTAAAAATGGACCTGCCTTTTGACCCAGTAATTTCACTTCTGGGAATATCCAAAGGAACCCAATACACTAATTCAAAAGAACATAGTACCCCTATGTTCATTGCAGCTTTCTTTACAATTACCAAGATACGGAAGCAGCTCAAATGTCCATTAGTTAGATGAGTAGATAAAACAAATATGGGACATTTACACAATGAAATACTGCTTGGCTGTAACAAAGAAGAAAATTTACCTTTTTTGACAGCATGGATGGACCTGGAGAACATTATGCTAAGTGAAATAAGCCAGTCAGAGAAAGACAAATACCATATGATTTCTCTCATATGTGGAATCTAATGAAAAAACTGAGCTAACAAGCAAAATAGAGAGACTCAAAGATAGAAAGCAGGATGACACCTGGGTGGGGACAGGTTAGGGGATGGTGGAATTGAGCGAAAAGGAAAAAGGACTCATGGATATGGACAGCAGTGTGGTGATTACAAGGGACTAAATGGTGATGGAAAAAAATACAATAAAGATGAAATAAAAATAATTTTGAAACTTTAATAAAATTAGAATGATAGTCATGTAAAAGGAGATGATGTTTACTATTTAGGTTTTAAAAAATATTGTGGAATTTTGGTATACTAAAGCTTCAGAAAAGTCTTTAATAGGCACCCTTGTGAATTTTCTAAGTTTATGCTGACTATTTTTGATTATTTAGAATAATTAGCAGAGTACAGTCTGTATTATAAACAAGATTTTTGATTGTCTTTACTCTGTTTTAGAGTATAGCCCTTTTCTTAACATATGAAAATAACTACATGCTTAACCCAGGAATCTTTGTTTCTTAGTTGACTTGTAAGAGATTGCAGCTTTGAGCTGCAGACTGCAGGTAAATATCTTACTTGTCTGTACATACCTGGTTTCAGGGCTTTGGGGAGCCTAAGACCATTGATTTGAAAGCTGAGATAAGTATACATTTATGACAGCCTGTGTTTCTGCGAAAGGACAGTAGGTTTAGATTCAGTTTATCTGTCTGAAAAATCTTATGTAATAAGTAACTGAAAAAATAAGACCTGCATCTATACATAGTTTAGCAGTGGTTCTTTAAATTCAGTAAATCCTGTTTGCTCACTTTGTGCCACACACCAATGGATTATACCTACTCAGTGTTGGTATCAAATTTGGGGTCGCTGTGCGGCACTAGAACCATTATAGAGTATTTATTTGATAGACATTTTTAAGTACTATTCTTTGGATTGCACACAAACGTCTGAAATGTCTTCCTTCATCTTCTGCCCATTCCTGATCATTATATCAGTCCACTTTTTATTTATTTATTTTTGAGAGAAATGAAAAGGGAGGCAGAAAGAGGGAGAGAAACATCAATGTGTGAGAAATACATGACCGGTCGCCTCACACATGCCCCCATCTGGAGACCTGCCCCACAACCCAGGCATGTACCCTGACCAGGAATCAAACTTTCCACCTTTTGGTTCACAGCCCAGCACTCAAATCCACTGAACCACACCAGCCAGGGCTCAATCCACTTTTTAAAACAAATGCAAATTACATTTTTACTGCACTGGTAATGGAGGTTTAATGTGTGGGTGTGGGGGCACAGATTAGAAAATGCAGAAACGCCAAAAGAACAAATAAATTACCCATAACCTCACTACCCATCGATAACACTTTGGTTATATATTTTCAGACTATTTGCACTATAGTCTTTGGATATTGCCAACAACTCTTCAGTAAAGTTAGGACTATTTGTCTTCCTCCTAGAAGCATTGAGTTAGAATTTCATTGCTATTGATTTTTAGTTCTTCACATATTGCTATGTAGATGTTATTTAATTATATTTTGAAGTATGAGGTTTTTTTTAATATGCTTTCTTGATTATGCTGTTACAGTTGTCCCAATTTCTTTTCCCTTTGTTCCCCTCCACCCAGTGATTCCCCCTCCCTCTAGTGGTCACCCCCCTTAATCCATGCCCATTGGTTGTGCATATAGTTCTTCTCAACATCTTCCTGTCTACTCCACTTCCTCCTACTATGCTTCTTAATTCCTGTACCATCTCCCTCCCTTTCCCCTTTCCCCCTCCCCACTGACCTCCCCCCAGTATGTTTGCATACCTGTAATTCTTTTTCCACTCTCGCTGCCTACTTAGTTTGCCTTTGTTTCAATTTCCTAGCTTCTGTTGTTGGCTCTTGTGATACAGTTTTCATTTTAATGTTCATAGTTTTGATCCTTCTCCTAAACAAGTCCATATAACATCTCATATAACCGTGGTTTGGATCTAATGAACTCCTTTAGTTTTACTTTGTCCTGGAAGCACTTTCTCTGCCCTTCTATTCTGAATGACAGCTTTGCTAGGTAGAGTAATCGTGGTTGTAGGTTTTTGCTTTTCATTACTTTGAATATTTCTTGCCAGTCCATTCTTGCCTGCAGAGTTTCTTTTGAGAAATCAGCTGAAAGTCTTATTGGGACCCCCTTGTATATAGTTCTCTTCTTTTCTCTTGCTGCTTTTAAGATTTTCTCTTTATCCTTAATTTTTGACATTTTGATTATAATGTGTCTTGATGTGGTTCTCCCTGGGTCCAGTTTATTTGGAACTCTCTGTGCTTCCTGGACTTGTAAGTCTGTTTCCTTCCCCAAGTTAGGGAAGTTCTGCTTCATTATTTTTTCACATAATTTTTCCATTACTGGTTCTTCTTCTTCACCTTCTGGCAACCCTATGATTCGGATGTTGGCCCACTTATAGATGTCCCATAGGTTTCTGAGCCTCTCCTCATTTTCTTCACTTTTCATTTCCTCTTTCTGCACTGGTTGACTGTTCCATTCCTATGTACCGATTTGTTGATTTGATTCCTGGTTTTCTTGCCCTCACCACTTGTTTTGTATGTATTTTCGTTCATTTCAGCAAGACTAGCCATCATTTCTTCCCTGTCTTGTTTAAGATCCACTGTTAGCTCTGTAAGCTTTCTTACAACCAGAGCTCTGAACTGAGCCTCAGAAAGATTTCCTATCTGCTAGTCCAATAGATCATATATTTACTGTCTGGTCAGCTGCGTCACCAGAATCTCTATCATGATCTGTGTCATCCTGACAGTTTTTGTTTACCTTTGCTTCCTGGGCAGGGCTGTCACACCTCCTACGCTATAGGGGACGGAGCCCCGTGCACTCGTCACTACCAGGCTACCCATCTCAACACACTGGCGCTTTGTGTGGGGTGCAGGGGTCCAAGATGGATTCCTGCCGTTCACTCTCTGCTGAGAGACTGGGAACCTCCTCTTCTGTCCCCACGCCCTCCAGCCCTCACAATCCAAAGCAATGGGGTCTGCCTTCCCCAGCATTGGAATCTCAAGCTGACGAGTTTAGTCTGCAGCCAGGGGTGCTCCCCAGGCTCTTCTTGCCTCCCCTTAAACACGAGTGTCTGTGTTTACTGTGGTCCCGCCACCTTCGCCGCAGCTGCCACTGCTACCAAGATAGCTTGACCTCTCCACCCTGGCTTTGCCCCTCCTACCCGTCCGGACGAACACCACTTCTTTATAACTTCATACGTTGGACTTCCATGTAGCTTTATTTTCTGAAACTTCTGGTTGTTTCTGGTTTTGCGGTAGTTGTAGTCCTTCTTAGTTGTGGAGGGAAACAGAGCGTGTCGGTCTAGGCCTCCATCTTGGCAGGAAGTCCGAAGTGTGAGTTCTCGAGGTTACTAAATTTATCACTCTGGGCCAAAGACCACACTACAGGATATGGAGGAAACCTTGAGATTGTCCCTGTAAAGAAAGCAACAAGTTAAATATTAATGTTATCCAATTTGAGCACATTCAGATAGGATGATCACTAGCCAGGGAACCAATGTACAGCTTCTGAACAAGCTGTTTTGAAGTCAGAATTGAAGTGTCTATAGGATAAGAAAAAGAAGAAGCGTGGTTTGTACAGGGGGGATGGAATATAAGATGAGCATGACCTGTGTGCTGGATAAGAAATAGACAGTATTAAGTACAAGAGAGAAGGGAAGCTGGGGACATAAGGGTGGGGCAGGGGTCAAATTGAGTGTTAATCCAGGGAACAGATGAAAGGGGAAGCCAGATTTATTGTGGTAAAGTGAGGGGAGAGACTAGATAATGAATTATGTTTCAGTGAAGCTGGCCTAGCAACTGTATGGAAGGTGGCCCGTGAGGCAGGGAGTCGAGTTTAAATCTTTTAAGATAGATGTGAAATGATAACCAGAGTTGTTATTGCTGAGTATGTAAATGATTTACTGTTATTTTTATGATTATGGAGAGTGGGAAGAATTTCTTTGGAAAAGTTAAATGATTACTTCTGTTTGCAGTTACGTATCGTGTTGGCCAAAAAGTCTTTAGTTTTTTTCTGTAAAATAAAAGACACATTTTTTATGTTCACTAATAACTTGATTGATTTGGACATTTTGAGTATGTCCTGTTATCTCCCCGGTGGTATAATGTTGAGTGTTCTCAAGTAATATCTCAATTTGATTGCTGTCAGCTTCAACTGGTCTACCAGACCGTGGAGCATCATCCAGCAAGAGATCTCCAGCATGAAACTTCACAAACCACTTTTGACACATTCACTCAATCACAGCATCTTCTCCATACACTGCACAAATCTTTTTTTTTGCATTTCAGTTGCATTTTTACCTTTCTTGAATAATAAAGCATAATATGCCAGAAATGTTGCATATGTTTTTCCATCTTCAGTATTAAAATGGCTACACAAAAATTCACCAATGTTGATAAGTTGTTTTTAAACTCAAGTTGATATGACACCTGTCACAATACAGTATGAACAAAATTGTTACGAATGAAGTTAAAGACAACTAAATGCTACTAGAGCCATCTTATAGAAAAAACTAAACAAACTTTTTGGCCAACCCAATAAAACATTAAATTTATTTTCCTCTTAGCCCTTCTTCTGTTGAGACTTGGGACTATGATTGGAGATTGGGTCTCCCTTATTTATACCCCGCATAAGCATGCATAATAACTTTGCCCATAGTTGTTGTTCAGGAGCATTCATCAATTGCTTGCATAAATGAAAGAATATATATTACTAGGGGATATTTCAACATCAAGATGATCCTGTGGAGGGACATGAGGTTATCATTGCATACAATTTCTCAAAGCTAAACAATCATGACAAAGTGACATAAATGAAGTGAGAAGATAGCCATGAGACCAGATGGTCAGTGCCAAAGAGAATTCTTGAATCTTCCCACAAAGCTTACAGATCTGAGGACACACTTGTTTTCTTTACAGTTCTTTTTTTTTTTTTTAACTCCTTTACTACTATTGGTTAATTAAGATTGCAGGTGGTGTGCTTAAGAGTGTCATTTTAGTGTCCCTTGTCTTTTGTCTGTCTTACAAAAGGTCTCAGGTTGTTATGATCTTTGGTCAGCTGAAGAATTTCCAGCCAATATTTTGGAAACCTGTGTGGCAGATTGTTGAGATATAAAATCTAATGACAAATAGCTTTAGTTATTAGGTTAAGCCTGATAATGATGTATTTGGTTATCTACTAATTTCATCCTACTCCTCCTTTTAGATGGCATCCTCAGAAGAGAAGGGTTCTGTCTTCTATTTATTTTGGTGTTCCCACAATGTCTGTAGAATTTGGCATGGTCTACAGTAATTAAAAAATATCGGATATACTGGACTGATAAATGTTTTACTCCCTAAAATGCTTTATTTTATAATATTAAGAAAGGTAACAAAACTTAAAGATCTACATTTCCGTATGAAAATACATATACCCGAATAGTATTTCTTTTATGCAGTTGTAATCATAGTGTAAAGCTTTATTTTCTTTAGCTTGATGAGATTATCAGACATTTCCAATCTACATAGATATTTTTATGTTTGCCACTTTTAATGGCATAGGGTTCCATTTAGGAGGCTTTTCGTCGGCAGCCGTCCGTCTCGAGAGACGATGGTGTAGCTTCTTAAGAGTCTATCTGCACCGCCGAGAATGGCTGTGCAGTCCGACTCGGGAGTGACATCGTATCTGTCTCCTCCCGTGTTGAATCGACATCTTGCGATGACGCTGAAGCTACAGAGCCTGGGCAGGGTGATATGGAGGGTCTGCTGTTGCCCATGCAGCAGACCTCCCCCTGCAGCAGACCCCCCCTCTCTTCGCAGCTGAAGGGTCCAAGGGAAAGACGGAGTCAATACAGCTTGGCTTCAGGTGCGCCGCAGGAGTTGCCGGTGTTGACTACAACGTCAAACCGCCTTAGGGACTCCGGCTCCGGATTTTCTGTCGGGGTTTACTCCCTTAGCCTTTCCCCTGAAGAGGTATGCCGCAAGGCAGCGGAGGTTTTTTGGAGTCAGAGTTTTCCTTCTCTGATGTACCCTGACTGGAAGATCGAACCAGCGACACTTAGCTCGCAGGCCGACGCTCAATCCACTGAGCTAAACCAGCCAGGGCCAATTTAGGAGGCTTTTACATGTTTAATAATTATGTGAGAATGTCATAGAACAATATAGCAAATCTTTCACCCTGCACAGCATAATATTCTACTTTGACTTGTGCCTAAATCTAATATTTTCACAGTCAATTAAAAAAGTATTCCTTTTTGGAGATAAGTAATGAGCCTAAAATCTTTACCTAAACAGAATATATTTCATTGTTGATTGCCCACAAGGCTGGCCTGTCTTCCTTTCTAGTTTGTAGCTAGAGAATTGCTGCTGCTTTATTTGTGTGCTATACTTGTTTGTAGCTACCAAAGCCTAGATTTGCCAGTGGTAGGTATCAGGTGGATTTGTGAAGTCGTCTTGATTTTCTTGGATTTACCCATTTGCAGATTACTTTGAATTCAAGCTGGTTACAGTTCTTGGAAGGCAGAATTGAAAATGCAGTTCTAGTGTAGTTTAGTGGCATTAAGTACATTCTCAGCGTTATGCAACCATCACCAATATTCATTTCCAAAATCTGTCCATCATCCCAAATAGAAGTTCTTTATTATGTGAAATAGTAATGCTTCATTCTTCCCTCTTCTCCAGCCTCTGGGGGAAATCTTTTTTTTTTTTTTTAAGATTTTATTTATTTGTAGAGAGGAGGAAAGGAGGGAGAAAGGGAGAGAAACATTGATGTAAGAGACCAACATTGATTGGTTGCTTTTTGTACACACCCCAACCAGGGACGGAACCCACAACCCAGGCATGTGCCCTGACTGGGAATCAAACCAGCGATCTTTAGTTTTGCGGGATGTTATCCATCCAACTGAGCCACACTGTTCAAGGCTCTGGGGGAAATTTTTATTCTGCTTTCTCTCTATGAATTTGCCTTTTAACGGTATTTAGTAGAATAATACAACATTTGTTCTATATATCAGACTTTCATTCCTTTTATAGCTCAGTTATGTTCCATTGTATTTGTATGTCACATTTTGTTCATCCATTTATGTGTTGATGGACACTGGGTTTTTTTCCACTTTTTGTCTATTGTGACTAATACTGCTTTGAATGGTGGTAACATGTATCTGTTTGAGTCCATGGATTCAGTTCTTTAGGGTTTATATCTTGAAGTGGAATTGCTTAATCACATGGTAATTTTATGTTTAAGTTGTTAAGGACCTCCCAAATATTTCCACAGTGGTTATGCCAGTTGACATTCGTATCAGTAATACACAAAGGTTCGTAAGTGTTCCACATCTTTGTCAAGTGTTGTTTTCTCTTTGTTGATTGTAGACATCATAATGAATGTGAGGTGGTATTTTATTGAGCTTTGATTTTATTTATCTAATGACTAGTGTATTGAACATCTTTTCCTGTACTTATTGACTGTGTCTCTTTTTTGGAGAAATGTCTTATTCATCTTCACCCTTTTTACTTTTTAATTAAAGATGGTAATCAGTGACAAATTTGAACTCATTTCTATGTGATAGGTAAGGAGTTTAGAGCCTATTAAAATACTACAGGAGTACTCTCAGGTCTTAAACATCTGAATGGGCATGTTGCTCTTCTACTTATGATGGGGTTACGGTTATGTCCCAATTAAAACTATCGTAAGTTGAAAGCATTGTAAATTGAAAAAACATGTAATACACCTAACCTACCAAACATAGCTTAGCCTAGCTGGGTTTTACAAATGCCTATTGCTTGGCACAATCATAAGATGAATCTTCATATATCAGGGACCCTCTGTACTTTGTATTACATTAGGACAGGCTGTGCATTGCCGTGACAATCTAAAAATCTCAGTAAACATTTTAATTCTCATTCAAAAAATACTTTTTGTGGCTTTCCTTCTTAATGGCATTTCAGGCATCCCAGATGTATGTATCTGTGACAGTGCCATTTTTACATGTTGCCTTTATTGTCATCATATAAAGAAAAGAGAAACAGAAAATTCACACTGTTCTATGCTTTGGTTTGAAAATGAAACAGAACTTCTTATGGCCCATTGGCAAGAGTGAGTCACTAGTTCCCTCCTCACTGTAAGGGGCATAGGAAGTGTGTGGGAGTGTTTGGGGACCCTTTTGGTTATCAGTAAATGTTTCTGCCACATAGAGATAATAGGGACTTCCAAATTTGGAATTGAAGTTGTAGTATGCCATTTTTATAAATAAGTATTAAGATCATTAATGTTTTTTATCTGTAGTAATGGAAATTGAACCATATCGGTTCTTACTATTATGGATGTTCTGTGTATACTCTTTAGAAGCCTGTAGCCATCCTTATTCTGGTGATTCATGTATTCCTGAATCCATTCTTATATTTTTAATTTGTGTGTGTGTGTACGCCTAGTATTTGTTATATATTATAAACATTCTAGAACACTAAAATATATTTGCTTTACATATATATTTTTATGCCTTATATTAATTGATAACATTTTAATGTAACATGTTAGTTATTCAATTAAGATAACTTAGTTGAAGTAACGTTATTGCATATATAAGGAACGCTTAGGAACAAGAGGTGCAAAGATGAATAGAACATAATCTTTATTCTTAAGACTACAGCAGAGCAGTACTTTGCAACCAGGGTTGGTTTGTCCTCTTCCTGGAGCATGTGATCATGTTTGGAGACATAATTTGGTTGCTAGAATCATGAAATCATTTTCAGTCAGAGGGTTTTGTTTAACCTGTGGAGGTTGTGGCTGATCTGAGAGATCCAAACAAACTCTTAATTTTCTTAAATATTGTTAACATACATAGGGTGCATAGGTTCAAGGTCATGACTTGCTACACATTTGTACATGACTAATGTAAAGCCATAACATTTAAGCTGTCAATTTGGTTATAACATGTGTTTTGTAAGCGTGTATGATATTTGATAGTAAATTGTATTAAAGTATTTTTGCAAGTGTTGTGAAAGTATGTCGAGCATAGCAATATTGTTTGCAATGACTGTTAGAAACGGTTTGCAAAGCCAACTATAGAAGATTCTGATTAATGTTTAAAAACTTTTTTGGTTGTGTTTTTTAGCAGGATCCATGTTTCCATTATTTGGAAAGAAAATTTTTTATTTTTTTATGTTTCTTTAATAATTTCTAGATTGTAATGGAAAATAAATAAAAATCATTTTATTATATAAATATAATAAATGCAAATTTTCAGTGTTTAAATTTTTTTTCACATTTCAACACATACTAGTAATGAACGTATTTCTCATACACATGACCTGCGCTGTAATTTTTTTGACCATGACCTCCTCAAGGTTAATTGAAATCTACTTTGACTCTAATTGGACAAAAATCACACCTCAGTGATTTAGTTAGGCCATTCTTCCTCAGCTTTATGGAATGCTTTTCCATCCTCTTCAACTAGCTAATTTTATAGATTCTTCAGCACTAGGGTCAGAGGTTATGTTATTTCTTCTATGTGCCCTTTGTAGTCATAGGTTAGACCAAGAACTTTCCACAAACATTGTGAGCCTCTGGATAATTTTTTATTAAAATTTTATCTTTCTATATCTTCACCACTAGAAGGAAACTTCTCCAGGTCAGGAACTATGTCTTATTCATTTTGATGTGAGCAGCACTTGCCACTTAGTAGGTAAACAATAAGTGTTTCCTTCCTTCCTTCCTTCCTTCCTTCCTTCCTTCCTTCCTTTCGTTCCTTTTGTTCCTTCCCTTCCTTCCTTCCCTTCTTTCTCTCCATTGGCGTGACATTGATTCACAAAACCACACAGTTTTCGCCCAGGCCAGGTGGGTCAGTTGGTTTGAGTGTCCTTCCTCCCATTCACAAAAAGGTGGCAGGGTTGATTCCCAGTCAGGACACATACCTAGCTTGTGTGTTTAATCCCTTTTGGGGTGCAAATGGGAGGCAGGCGATTAATGTCTTTTTTCTCTCTCCCCCCCCCCCTCTTTAAAATCAATATTAAAAAATATCCTTAGGTGAGGGTTAAAAAAATAAAAGCCCATACAGGCTTCAATTGTACGACTCAATAAAACATCATCTGCACACTGTATCATACGCTCATCACCTCAAGCAGAGTCTCTTTTCGTTGCCATCCCCCTTTCCCTCTGCCTATCACCAGGGATTAGCAAAAAAACATATACGTAACACATAGACAGAGATTACAGTGTTTTAAATGAACTGTAGCTCAGGTAATACTGTTTGGCTTGGGTTTAGTTTGGGGCAGGGAAGGGAGTTGGTATGGGAGAGAATTGGAGTTGTGGAAAGAGAAGCTGATTGACAGGAGACTTGAATTCTAGTTTTGCCTCTACTACCCACTTAGTATCATGATTTTAGGCTTTTGAGCCTCAAATTCTGTCATCGACAGAGGGAGGATTGAATTTACAGGATCAAGAATAGCACTCACCCTGTGAGCAGTGTATCACAATACATTTAACAGGAGTCTAGACAACCTTACTGAGCACAGCTATGTGTCCAAGAGTAAAAAGAAGAGTGTAACTTACAGGTATTTTCCCCAAATTGAAGACGGGATAACAAGTAGTAGTTAATAGTAAATAAATAGCAAGCACTGAGAGTCCGAATGAAGACATCCCTTCACTTACCTGTGAAGTAAGTTTTAGGGTATACTTTTATTGATGTCCTGGATAAGTGAAGTATGTTCATTTAATCTGGTTCACATACATTCTTCAGTATCTTTCACCTCGCTAATGAAGAGCTGCCTTATGCTGATGAAATGGCTTTGTTGTGAATTGTTTTTCAACCTCTGAGTCATTGACATCAGAGCAATTGTAGATGCTGCTTCTACCAGTGACCTTGATGTTAGCAGTTGTTTGACAGGTAGGCAGTGCCCGGGTACCTTTCACTCTGGCCTCTCTGGATCAGGCTCTTTGATTTAAGAGATCAGCCTGGGTTTTGCCTAAGGAAATCACACTATTCTATGAGTCAGAAAATCTGTTCTACATAGTCCCATTGTAAGTACTTACTTTAATGACTATCCATTCTCATCTATAAAAGGGACATAATTGGCCAGATGGTCTACAATTTTCCTTGTAGCTCAAATGTGGCACTATTCTATGTAAGTTTGCCTTTTGGTTTTAACAAATTTTTTTTTTTTTTTGTATTGACTTAATCTCCAGTTAGTTATTGAAGAGATTTGGGTAATGCCTAGAACATAATTGAATGATCTGAAGGTAATTTAGGGTCTGCTTCAGTTAGTAGAAATAGGTTGTGCTGTACATTACATTCCTAGTACTTATTTATTTTACAAATGGAAATTTGTACCATTTGACCACTTCATCCAATTGTTCCCTCCCCTACCCTTACCCCTGCCCCCGATCACCACACATCTGATCTTTTTCTAGGAGTTTGGGTTTTTTGTGTGTTTTTTTTTCTTTTTTTCTTTTTAAGATTCTTCCTATAAGTGAGATCATACAGTGATTGATCACTGAAGTTTTCCTTTGTTGTGAAGTGTTTTTTATATTTTGAGAACTTCATAATCTTCCTTTCCATTTGTAATTTTTTTAATTGTATCTCCACTTGGGCTTCACCTTTATAGACTTAAGCATTCCAATTAAGCTTGTCTTTGTATAGCAGCTCCATAATGTCAGTCTTGAGCAATAGTGACAAAAATTTCACATATAGGAGTAATTCATAATAGGCAGACATTATTGGCCACTCTGTCATTCAGCCACTGCTCCTTCCCACCAAAATATTTTATGAAAACTCTTACGTAGGTTTTTCTTTTTAAAGATGCAAAGTAATTTTTATTTTCTAATTCAGGTGTTTCAGGCTTCTCACCTTAAAATCCAAGTTTGTCCTTAATACTGTTTTAAAGAATTGGTTGCTTTCTGTATGTACACTAATGTGAATTAGGAGATCAATAAAATGAGCTCCATAGATAACCAAAGTAAGTTTCTGCTTTGGGGAACCATTTTCAGTTATTAATTTTATTATCGAAATAGAATTTTACAGAAACTTTCAGTGAAATTCCCAATCTAGTAAACAGCCTCTTCATTAACTTTTTAGATTCCTAGAGCTTGGATTTGTTCTCAGTGAGCTGGTAAATATTTGATGTGCTCACTTTGTGCTTAAGAACTCCTTAAAAATAAAACAAACAAAAACCCTCAGAACTAGAAACTAATGTGAAATACTCCTTGGGCAATATCTCGTGTAAAATTGAGGATCCAACCTTCTAGCAGGATCTCAAATGTCTTCTTAAGTGATCAGGTTACTTAGTGTTTACAGTATAAGCTTTTTGTTAATTTCCTTTTAATGACCATGTGAATATTTGTAACATATTCTACCAATATCTATAAAAATCTCTTTCAAAAAGGTGTTAATGTATTTTACAGTATAATTGAATTTCATAGTTATTTAACTTGAAAGATTCCAAGAAGAACACTATTTTCACTGACAGAAGCACATTTCAATTACAGCTTATAAGAAGCAATTCTAGTTTTCAACCTGAACAAATGTTATGATTCTGGTGAACTGGAGGATTTGCAAAATGACTTTTTTTTAGTTGAGGTAAAATTGATAATAACATTACATAAGTTTTAGGTGTGCATACATCTCTTTCAATGAACATGTTAAGCCCACAGGAGACGAAGGCAACATTTAATCTGTGTTTATAAGTTAGTGTTGATAAACTACTGAGTATTGTATGTAAGTCAGCCCTGGATGAGTATGTGGCATTCATTTTCTTTACTTCTTTTCTTTCTTTTTCTTTCTTTCTTTCTTTCTTTCTTTCTTTCTTTCTTTCTTTCTTTCTTTCTTTCTTTCTTTCTTTCTTTCTTTCTTTCTTTCTTTCTCTTTATTTCCTTCTTTCTATTTCCTTCTTTCCCTTTTCTTCTTTCCTTCTTTCCTTCTTTCCTTCTTCTCTTCCCTCCCTCCCTCCCTCCCTCCCTTCCTCCCTCCCTCCCTTCCTTCCTTCCTTCCTTCCTTCCTTCCTTCCTTCCTTCTTTCCTTCCTTCCTTCCTTCCTTCCTTCCTTCCTTCCTTCCTTCCTTCCTTCCTTCCTTCCTTCCTTCCTTTTTTACCAGCATAGCATGACCATGCAGAGATCACTTTTAATGGCTAGAAGGAAGGTGGATGACTACTTGGCCATAAATGAAAGAATTCTACTCCCTCTTTGCCACATTCATTCTGAAAATGCGGTGTAGAATGTATAAAGGTTAACTGTTTCGGATTTTGGGGTCTTTCTCCCAATTATTTTGCTAATTCCAATATATTTTTAGATGATTGAAGACACTACATACACTGTTATTAAACTACTTTTTAAAGCCAAATGATAATTAAAGAGAAAATATGTAAGATTCTTTAACTAATTGTATTATTTTTAGCAAAATGGGCCTGGCCAGGTAGCTTAGTTGGTTACAGCATCATCCCCAAACGCCAGGGTCGCAAGGTTCCATCTGGTCAGGGCACATACAAGAATCAACCAATGCATGCATAAAATGGATAGAGCAACAAATCGATGTTTCTCTTTCTTTCTCACCCTCACCCTCACCCTTCTTTGCTCTAAAATCAATCAGTTAAATTGTTTTAATGGCAGGTGTAGGGAAGGCTGGCAGTTTATATTAAAAGTTCCATATGTGTTTTGTTCTAGTACGGACATTTACCCACTTGACTTAGAAGTGTTTATTATGTTTTTTTTTTTTTTGACTGCCTTCCTGGTGATTTACCATTTTGGATATGTTTCCAAGGCTGTTTCGTCCTATATTAATATTTTAGGAGACTGAAGCCCTGTTGTGTTGATAACAGTTGAAAACTTGAATGTAGCCATAAATATGAATATGGTTCCAGGTTTTGAACTAAATGTGATTTTCTCACAGTAGACACATGCGCCAACAGACTGAACAGATCCTTATTTCGAAGCTACTGGTGTCTGATGAGACACCGAAAGTTGATTATAGCTTTATGTGGCTGCCAAAACCTGTCTCGCTTCTTCGTTCTTCATTGAGGGCCACAGGACTAAGTCATGTCACAGCAAATGAGGTCAGAATTGGTACTCAACACATTTGTTGCCTTCTCTTCAGTGTCTTTTTTTTCTACCTCTAGAGCCGCAATTATAAAATGAAAGAATAACACTGCCAAGGTTTTATCATGGATAAAAAGTTTGCTTGTCTTTGACATCTGTCATGTAGTAGTTTCATTTAAAATACTTCCTTGCTTAGGAGTACCAATTTAAGCAAAGCAGTGAAATATGAGGGAAAAAACCTATCTTTTGAAGAGATGGCATTCTTTATCTGGCTCATCTGGGTAAATAAATGGTTTGTTGTATGTAATGATCTCAGATTGTGAAAGAATATGGAAAATTGTTGGATCAGTTATGCTCCAATCTTACCGTGCTTAGAAATACAGAGGAGCATCCTCGACCTGCGAGCTAAGTGTCGCTGGTTCGATTCCCAGTCAGTGCACATTATTAGGTTGCACATCAGGTCCCCAGTTGGGGGCGGGAGTGAGAGGCAACCACACAGTGATGTTTCTCTCCCTCTCTTTCTCCTTTCCCCTCTCTCTAAAAATAAAATAAACAAACAAATAAATTATAAAAAAAAAAAGAAGAAAAAAGAAATACAGAGGAGCTAATGAGTCTTTCAGATCATTCTGATGCAGGTGGTTAAGGATCACATTTTGAATAATTATAGATTTTCTGTGTTTTAAAATACCATAGAGCTTTCTTGTTTTGGGTTTTTGGTCATAATTCTGATGTTTCTATTTACCTTTTTTTTTTTTAAGTTGACTCTTATGAAAGGATCTAGGTAGACTTTATAATTGAGAATCAAGAGACTTGATTTTTGGTCTTTGATCTAGTAATACAACCATGAGTCACCATTCATACAGTGATGACATCAGTCTTTTTCTAGATCATGAAATAAGGACAAATAAATACATTTCTTTAACTTGCAGAGAATGTTCTCAGTCGTTGGGACATTATGAAAAGAATATTGCTAAGCACAAAAGCAGTCTGGAACTAGATTGAGAGAACTGTTTGTTACAGGAAGCCTCTTCTTGAGCTTTGGCATTATTCTCATAGCTGCTCCATCCTCACCCCTTCCTTGGGGAATAATCATTTCTGAGGAGAGATGTATAGTATAAGAATGTCACTCTTGTACGGCAACATGGTCAAATTGTATTTAAAATGACTTCATACTTGTGAACAACATTAATTTTGTTCACCCTAAGGCTATAGGGTCAAATTACAGTGTGGTGCACAAATTGTAGAGTATAATCAGTGTTCACGTTTGCTTTTGTGTGTTTTTCTGCCTGCATTGGTTCAATATTTTAACCCATTTTTTAATAGCCTTGAGTGATAGCCAGATTATTTACATTTTAATATTTTAATTTCCAGTAATATAAGAACTATGTTCTCATTGAGGCAAAGTTTGTGAGTATTCTCATCCGTATTAAAAAATTATAGTATGTGCAACTTTTGAGGGTTCTAAAGATAGTTCATTGTAGTCATAATACAAATATAAAAACCATATGGTTGTGGCTTAGGAACTGCAGTTTATAGAAGGATTAGATTGAACAATGTGTCATTGTTCCTAGAGTCAATTAAGCGTGTAGGTTTAGCTAGCTTGGGTACAGCCTCTAGCATGTGACTATAAATAACACTTGCACAACAAACATGGGCTTGATAAGTGAGTAATAAATCTGGGCTGACTGCCCACTCTTCTAAATTTTAAAACCAGCCTTGCCATCATAGAATTTCGAGTGCCTGACAGCAGTAACAAATTTTAATATTAAAACATCCCTTATGTCTATTTTGTATTATTCCTGGTTTTCCAGTTTTAAGCTTATTTTTTTGTTTCCTAAAAGACGCTCGCTTATTTATTTATTTATTTATTTATTTATTTATTTAATAAAAACAATCATTTAGTTAGCTTTTGTGGTCTTACATATACTCCAGTTCAAATTTTCTGACTTTCTTCAGGAATGGTGGTGATTTGGTTGCCAAGATAACTCGTTTAAAAGCAGAATCATCTTTGTTCACCTTTATTGAGGAAAATTAGGAATTTCTAACAGTTCCCATAACAGTTATATTACAAGCCCGTGCAGCAAAGATTAGTTCACAGAGATGCGTGCTCCAAGGAGAGAGAGTGCGTGACCAGTGCATCACCAGATGGGCAGGAGAGTGAAGCTCCCTACTGGAGGCCATGGGCGAATGCACTGTGCAAGTGCAGGTCACAGTGAACCAGCAAGCCAGCCTCTGTACCCTGGGATTATGTTAGTTTTGGTCTTCTGGACAGACAGGTGCTCTTGCGCACTTTGCGTAGCTCCACCTCCCAACCAGTCTCTTCTTTCCGTGGGCTAGACTGACAGGCCTCTTTGGTCTAGCACCTCTACCTGCGCCATTTTGACTTCTATGGCCACGTGCCTGCTTTCCCCTGGTCCCACCCCCAATCTGATGTGGGGGAGGGCTTTTTTCTATCTAATTATCTTGCTAGCTTTTCCTGCACTTTGGCCCTATCCATTGATATATCTAGCTTTCTGCTTCCTCTCCCTGCCGCCATCTTGGCTGATGATGGACAAGACTCCCCTGGCACTCTTGACTGTCTACCCATAACAATCGTATGGGAGACATTAGATTTGTATTACAGAAAACACTATTTGTAGTTTTTGTTTCTTAAGGCAATGTTTTTTTAACCTTATCAGCCCCATCAGCCCCTTTTAGTAAGAATTATTTTGGAAAGTGTTTATTCTAATATAACTAAGTACATAATTTTAAAAATCAAGAGTATCAGTCTATAATGTGGAGAAGTAATTTGTGGTAAAATAATATGAATATTAATATATAAATGCTTGGGCATGACTATATTAGAAGTTATAAAATAATAGTCACATGCATCTATACCTATAATTGCCGTGAACATGAAGTTTTGAATAAAGACTGTGTTGAGTTGGTAACTAAAAATTGTTGTGATTATCCAAAAAGGATATAGTATTAACAGATTTCCAAACAAAACTAAGTATAATTGATTGACTTCCAGAATAGCTTATTATGTAATTAAAATTGTGCAAAACATATGTTGTCTGTGTATAAAGTGGAGTTTTATGTGTAAATGTGTCTTTTACCTACGTGAATATCTGGCAAGGCACTCCAAAGTTGTGGAAGACCTACTACAGTCGTCCCTCTCTATATCGTGGTTCACTTACCACAGCCTCACTGTATCGCAGGATTTTTTAAAATATTATATTATGCAGATTTTTTGCTATTTCACAGGATTTTGCGGTACTGTATACGTATTTATACGCGTAGTATTTAGGATTTTAATGATTTTTGCCTAAAATTTTTCAAAAAATATATTTTAAAAATATTACATGATTCTAACATTAAAAGTATTAAATCGAAATAAAATACTGTACACTGTTTACAGTATGTATTTTTGGGGTGGGCAAACACATTATGCTGAAAACGAGATGTGTACTTGAGCTCGTTTGCCTACGTGAGATTGTGCACGGCACACGATTGGCTGATTGATGGAAGGCGACCAACCAGAGCCTTGTCTTGTGTATCCTGGGTGCTGATTAGCTCAGTAACCATAGCATCAGTCTGTCTGCTATCCCGCACTGTGCGCATATGTTCAGCATCTTGCCTTGTCCACTTCACTCCTACCTCCGATCGCTGTGCACAGTTTTGCTCTGTGGTGTTGTGTTTGGTGAAATTTTCCTTAAAGACTGAATTTATTTCAAGCCTTATGATGCCACCCAAATGTTCTGCATCTTCTAAGGATTCTGGCAGTGAACCCAAGCGCCAGAGGAAGGTGCTTACCATAAAAGAGAAGGTGGAACTTCTCAACATGTTGAAGGAAGGGAGAAGCTATGCATCTGTTGGCTGCCATTACGGGATCAACAAATCTACGGTTTGCTATATAAAAAAGGACGAGAAGAATATCAGGTCTATGGCATCAGTGACTTTCAGCAGAACAGCAAAGAAGGTGGTTACTTCCCGCAGTAGATCATTGTGAAGATGGAGTCTGCATTATCTGTGTGGATAAAGGATTGCAGAAAAAAGAATTATCTTGCTGGATATAAACACCATCCAGACAAAGGCCAAGCAACTTTATGATCATTTAGCAGCAAAAAGGGATGATCACGACAGTGATGCGAATGAAGAAGAGGACGACAACAACGATGCTGAAGCAGGATCTTCAAGTGCTTCTCCAACCAGACCAACCCCATTCGGTGCCACCAAGGGCTGGTTTGACAAATTTCAGAAACGCTTTGGACTCAAGAGCGTTTCTCTGCACAAAGAGGCTGCCTCTGCGGATAAAGCCAGAGCCGAGGAGTACGTGAACATCACATTCAAAGACATCATCAAGGAAGGAGGCTATAAGCCTGAACAAGTTTTCAACATGGATGAAATGAGCTTATTCTGGAAACGGATGCCATCTTGCACTTTCATTATGAAGGAAGAAGCAAAAGCCCCTGGTTTCAAGGCCCAGAAAGATAGGGCAACTTTAATCCTGCTGCGGGCATTGTGATAAAGCCAGGGCTTAAGTCCAAGAACCCAAGGGCCCTAAAAAATAAAAATAAGAATGTGTTGCCTGTGTACTGGATGTACAACCCTAAGCCTTGGATCACGAAACTCCTCACGACTGATAGGTTTCATCAATGTTTTATCCCAGAGGCTAAGGTTTATCTGTCAGAGAAAGGCCTTGATTTCAAACTGCTTCTGATAATGGGCAATGCTGGAGGCCATGCTATTGACCTGATGTATGATGGCATCCAGATAGACTTCTTGCTGCCAAACACCACATCAC
The DNA here is from genome assembly GCF_987537825.1 of Furipterus horrens. Taxonomy (NCBI): domain Eukaryota; kingdom Metazoa; phylum Chordata; class Mammalia; order Chiroptera; family Furipteridae; genus Furipterus; species Furipterus horrens. The sequence goes on along the minus strand of NW_028327172.1, from coordinate 64,236,219 downwards.
CATTCAGCCAATATATCAAGGCGTTATTCACACTTTTAAGGTGCTCTACACCTGAAACGCCCTGCAAAACCTCATTGAAGCTGTGGACTCGGATGAAGACTTCTTGCTAAAGGCGTACTGGTGTGAGTACACATTTGCATCATGTCTCTAAAATATTTAAAAGGCCATAATGGAGATGAAGAGTGAGACTTTGAATGCCAGCTGGAAAAAAATGTGGCCAGAAGTGGTCCGTGATTACAAGGGATTCTCTCCTGATGAAATCCACCACTCTGCAGTGGATAAGGCCGTGAAGCTGGCAAAAATACTGGGAGGAGAGGGCTTCAATGACATGACTACTGAAGACGTAAATACCCTGATCGATGTGCACTCTCAACCGTTGACTAGAGGAGCTGACTAAGTCAGCAGGTGAAGAAGAGGATAAGGAACAAGACGAACAATGGAGGAGGTTGGCCTAACACTTGATTGCCTTGCAACCATGGTCAGAATGGCCAAAGAACTTCAACGAGTGGCTGAAGAACGGGACCCCCATATGGTTCGTTCATTGCAGTTTGCAAATTCAATTGACAGTGCCATGTCAGTTTACAAAAACATTCTCAATCAGAAGAAGAAGCAGCACCAGCAACTCCCCATAACTATGTTCATCACTCAAACAAAGAGGTTGGTTACGCCTATGCCTTTAGTGGAAGTAGAAGTTATGGACGAGGCCGAAGATACTACTGCACCACCTGAAGAAGCGCCTGATGAAGTGGTGCCTTTAGAAAGAGCTGTAATGCTCTTCTGTGCTGTGCAGTATGTTCATCTCACCTTCATCACCTTCATCGCCATCAGTACTGCACAGCTAATTCATCATCTTCATCATTCAAGTTGTGTATACTTCACTGGTGAGTACCCATATAAAATTTTGCAGTACTGTATATGTATGTTGTTAAAGTTACGTAGGTTTAAGAGTGTAGAATATGTTTAAGAACATAAGTAGTGTTTATAAAAGTGTGGAAAAGGTTAATAAGGGAGTGGGAAAGGTTAATAAGGGACTGGGAATGGTTTGTAAGGTGGGAAGGGTTTATAAAGACTTAAAATGTATATAAATACTAAAATAAATGTAAGGTCTCTACTTCGCGGATTTTCACCTATCACAAGGGCGGGGGTCTAGAACGTAATACCCATGATAAGTGAGGGAATATACTATACTGCATTGCCAGGTGCTCGCTTCGGCAGCACATATACTATACTGCATTGCCAGAATCTAGCATTCAGTACTGTCTCCCTATTAAATGTTTGTAGGACTGTAATGACCATAAATGCACCTCCACTTTCTAAATTGATAACCATTGCTCTAAACCAGTGGTTTTCACCCCATATGCTGCAAGAATTTTTAAAACATGCAGTACCTGACTGCTTAGTCAGGGGCACTGACCTCTTTTCTCTTAGATTGTCAAATAAAAAATGACAACAGCCTGCACAACAACAGCTATCCAGTGTGAATGAATCAAAATTATGCCTATCTTTTGTCAGGTTGGCAAAAAATACATTTTTTGGTATGCCACACAATTTTAGTTAATTAGTTTATGTGTGCCATGAGATGAGAACGGTTGAAAATTACTGCCCTGAATAAAAATGTTAGTACAGTATTCCCTCACTTATCATGGGTATAACGTTCTAGATGCCCGCCTCCCCTCGCGAAAGGTGAAAATCCGCGAAGTAGGAACCTTACATATATTTTAGTATTTATATATATTTTAAGGCTTTATAAACCCTTCCCACACACGTATAAACCGTTCCCAGTCCCTTATTAACCTTATAGTGAAAAATCCGCGATAAATAATTAAATATATTTTTTAAAATTCTGCAATACAGTGAGGCCACGATAAGTGAACCGCGATATAGAGAGGGACTACTGTGTGATGTCTAATCGATTTTTGAATGGTTTTATTTTTTTAATTAAAAGTAAACACGAAGGAGTAAACTATCACCAGTGCAGCCAGTGATATAACAAGCATGAGGATGCTATTACTGGTGACTTAAGTGGTACTTATTTGTGGTACAGTCAGTGGCTAATGGCTTTTGGTGTCCCCTTCTGCAGTAATGATGCAAATTAAACTTTGATTTTTTTACTGCAGGTATTGATTTTGCTTTCTTTAAGTCTGAGATCTAAACAGAATCTTTACTCTCCAGACATTAAAACAGTGTCAATGCTCAAGTCTCAAAGGAATTTCTAAGGCAGCTCTTCTCAAACGTGAATGTGCACACGCGTCTCCTGTGGGTCTTCTTAGCTGCAGGTTCTTAGTGGGTTGGGTGGAACATGAGGTTCTGCATTTCTGACAAGCTCCCTCCCAGGTGTTGATGCTGCTGGCTGGAAGCCCACACTCTTAAGGAACAAGGGGTAAGGGAATTGTAATTTATTCCTTGAGGTTTCTAAACTTTATCATAGTATCAATGACAATGTTAATTAGTAAAATTTTTATTAAATGAACTACATTAGCTTAGTTTTCTAATGCTTTCACTAATGAGCAGCATCATTAATCCTAAACTTTGAGGCTAGATAAAAGAAAGTAATCAATATTTTTTAATTATTATAGAACCCATTTCCCATTATGTTAATGAATTTTCCCTAAATAAAGGTTATGGATTCTGTATTAGGTAATAAAACATACAACAAAGAATTTCAAGAACATGTTAGACTTTGTTGGGATGGTCTTTGACTGGTACATAAGAACTTTTGCTCTTTCTTTGCCTTGGTTTAGATTGACAGTGTTGACTATCTTGTGGCTTAAGTAAAAATTAAAAATTGTATGATGAGATTTTCAACAATGAATATTTTGAGACATTTGGTTATAGGAATGTGATTATTATACACAAATTATTTTGCTGCTCTTTCCCTATACTTGCATGATTTCTTTTCTAGTTCATTCTTACTCTAAGCTGATAGGTCTGTGAAAGTTGATCTAATGGTCCAGAAACATTTTTATCATTTCAGTTTGCTGCCCTGAAACCTATAGTGTCTGCCTACTGTATCTCTTCATCATCTCTAAGGTGAAAGCTGAACTCATATCTCATTCTTAAACATTTTCTTGACTTGGCCTGTTCACCATGTAGTATTTCCTATTTTAAATATTGGACTTGAACAGGAAAGAAGTCAGGAAAAATATTTGAGAGTCTTTTATATATACCAGGAGCCACGGTACTAGTTTCCTTTATATATGTTACCAAATTAATCCTCACAAATCTGGGAAGGAAGTAAATAAACCATCCTATTCTACTGAACGTAAAACCAACTGATAAAATTACCTGCCTGTACTACCCAGATTTTCATGGCAAAACTGGGATTTTAATCGATGTCTTCCTTACTTTTCTTACTATTCCACAGAGGAGGCTTTTAAAAGGGGAGGGATCAGGGTTTAGAAAGATTAGGTAGAAATTAAGTGTTTTGTGGACCAGTTGGGGAAAAGATTACCTGAGTAAGAACGGGAGTCTCAGGAAATGTACTAAATGTTTCAAAAGAATCAGTTACATCTAAGTCTATGTAACTATGATAGCACTTGATTTTCTTAAGTAACATACTTAGTCTAAATCTTTAGGTGATCCACTTCCAAAATGGATTCACTACTCTTCTTTAAAAAACATGTGTTTGTGTTGCATTATGACAATATATATTGAAGTAAACAATATGGAGTTACTTTTGGTAAATTCTGAGAGGTGGCTTAACAGCAGGAGTCTTTGAAACCAACTTTTACAGGAGATTAGACACTACAGTATAACAAGAAGTGAATAGATAGGCAAGCAATTTGCAGGTTATCACATCTATATCAATTTATATCAGTGCCATAAATGTTGCTTCTAAAGTAAGAAACAAAGTAGAAAGAACAAAACCTGTATAACTCTTTAGAACTGCAGACCAATTTAAAGGAAAAGAGATAGTACACATAATATCCACCATAACCAGTTTATCTCTTTACCAGTGCCATCAGTTGACAAATCATTAACATTTTTTAATGATTGTGCATTTTGTATGGTAAAGATAGCTTTCCATCTGATTTGTTATTCTTGGCTCATTTGCTAGTTCTGGATTAGTTGTAATAGTCGATAAATTTTAAAAGAACACATCTAAAGGGATTCTGATTCTCCTTTTAAATTATATTTCCTGAAAAAAATTATATTCTGCTAGAGTTACAAATTATCATTTTAGAAAACCCTTTTCCACTTAGACTAGTAAGATTGAGTGAAAAGAGCACAGAGCTAAAAGCTAGAAGACATTTTGAACCTGGCAATACTGCTTACTAGCAGTGTGATGAAGGCCAGTTACTCAATTTTTCTGAGACCTGAGAACTGTTGTGATAGGTTTCTGATCTCAGGTAGGCAAGTCTTAACTGTACCCAGTCTCTGCTTCTCATTATCCCAATACTAGATTCTTTAGTCCATTTTTATTGTCTGCTGTCATTGGCCCATTCTTTGGAAGAGCCACATCACCCTGAGAGCAGTTAACGGATGTTGGAAACTTTCTGCTGTACAGTAACTCCCTGGGTTTTGCTGTGGAGGTAGCAAATGTATCTTATATGTCGGTCCAAGTGATCTGTGAGAAGATATGATTTGCTATCATGGATCCTATCTAAGATTCCCTGGGACTGTCAATTATACCTCAAATTTAAAAAAAAAAAAAAAAATTAAGAAAAAAGAAAAGCCCTGGAAACTTCTCAATTACCATATTCCCATTGTGTTTGAGTGGGAGAGATGCAAAGGGGTGAATCCTGGATTTTGGTCTACTGGGTGTTATTGAAGAGGAGATTTTTGTCTCCTTGTACCAAATTATTGCAAGGGTTGGAGGAGGGGAAGTAGTGATATAGAGGTTAGTCTTAAGAAACCTAAACAACATCCAAAATGCCCTTATAAGATAAGAGGAAGTCTCATGTAGTAAAAAGTGTAGATTTCGTGACACATATGAATTTAAATCCCAGAATAGTTACGTACTAGTTAGCTGCCCTTAGACATATCACTTAATACATTGTAGGTTTGTTTTCTTTTTAAGTATATTTTATTAATTATGTTGTTAGAGTAGTCCCAATTTTTCCCCCTTTGCTCCCCTCTGCCCAGTATCCCTCTTCCCCTGGCAATCCCACCCCCCTTAGTTCATGTCCATGGGTCGTGCATATAAGTTCTTTGGCTTCACCCTTTCCTATATTATTCTTAACTTCCTCCTGTCTATTTTGTATCAACCAATTATGCTTCTTAATCCCTGCACCATTTCCCCATTTCTCCCTGTTCCCCCTCCCAGCTGATAACCCTCCATATGATCCCTATACCTATGCTTCTGTTCCTATTCTGGTTTGCTTAGCTGGATTTTGTTTTTATTTTTTAGATTCAGTTTTTGATAGTTGTGGATTTGTTGTCATTTTAGTGTTCTGTAGGTCTTAAGTGATTTTTTTCAACTTTTGCAAGAGACTTATAAAACAATGGCAATTTTTATTCTCTGAATTGGTCCTGGGGAGATAAGTGCTTTGGGTCTCAGCATTGTAGCTTCAGGTAGCATTTAGTGTTGTTAGGATTTCCTCAGTAATTTCAAGATGTGGCAATAATATTTTTTTAAAGTTTTTAAAGTATATTTATTGATTATGTTGTTACAGTAGTCCCAATTTTCTTTCCCTTTGCTCCCCTCCATCTAGTACCCCCCTTTCCTCCAGCAATCCCACCCCCCTTAGTTCATGTCCATGGGTCATGCATATAGGTTATTTGGCTTCACCCTTTTCTATATTCTTATCTTCCCTCTGTCTATTTTGTACCAGCCAATTATGCTTCTTAATCCCTGCACCGTTTTCCTGTTGCTCCCTCTTCCCCCTCCCAGCTGATAACCCTGAAAATGATCCTCATACCTATGATTCTGTTCCTATTCTGGTTTGCTTCGTTGGATTTTGTTTTTATTTTTTAGATTCAGTTGTTGATAGTTGTGAGTTTGTTGTCATTTTAATGTTCATAGTTTTGATCTTCTTTTTCTTAGGTAAGTCCCTTTAACATTTCATGAAATAATGGCTTGTTGATGATGAACTCTCTTAGCTTTACCTTGTCTGGGAAGCACTTTATGTGCCCTTCCATTCTAAATGATAGCTTTGCTAGATAAAGTAATCTAGGTTGTAGGTCCTTGCATTTCATCACATTGAATACTTCTTGCCTGCAAAGTTTCTTTTAAGAAATCAGCTGATAGTCTTATAGGCACCCTTTTGTAAGTAACTCTGTGCTTTTCTCTTGCTGCTTTTAAGATTCTCTCTTTATCTTGAACCTCTGGCATTTTAATTATGATGTTGTCTTGGTGTGGTCCTCTGGGTCTAGTCTGTTTGGGACTCTCTTTGCTTCCTGGTTTTGTATGTCTATTTCCTTCACCAAATTATGGAAGTTTTCCTTCATTATTTTTTCGCATAAGCTTTCAATTTCTTGCTCTTCCTCGTCTCTTTCTGGCATGCTTATGATTCGGATGTTGGCACATTTAAAGTCCCAGAGGTTACTAAGCCTCTCCTCATCTGTTAGGTTGGCTATCTCCTCATTGCTTGGCTCTCCCACTGGAACCTTGATCCATTCCCTCTTTTGGGCCATACTTCTCTGTCTCCTCATCTTGCCAGGCTTGTGGGTTTCCCCAGTGCTGGAATCGTGAGCTGCGTGGTCTGGTCTCGTGCTGGGGGCGCTCTCCAGGTGTCCTTCCCGACTTTCTAAAATGTGTGACTTTCTGCCAGCCTGCTTCTGCCGCCACTATACCACATCCCCTCTGACCCGGCTCCGCCCCTCCTACCTGTCTGGATGAGTATTTCTTCTTTATTTCTTTGTTGGACTTCTGTGCAGCTTGATTTTCTGGAATTTCTGGTTGTCTCTAGTTTTGAGGTAGTTGTATTCCTTCTTAGTTGTGGAGGGAGACTCAGCATGTCTGTCTAAGCCTCTTGGCCGGAAGTCCAGTATTGTTATGCTGCATAAGGTAAAAATCCCTGGATGTTCAAGGCCCAGGTTTGAGTTGCGTAAGATTGACATTTCATAGGAGGATATAAAACTCTTTAAATACTGTTATATATCAGAGCCTGAATCAACCTGTGATATTATGCCAAAAGTCAGTTTTCTCATACTTCTCTTCAGGATTTCTGCACTTTTCAGGGTTCTGTGTATATACATTCTACTAAGTCATCCAATATGTAAGACCAAGTTCTGCAGTGTAAAATAAGAGAGAAAAGTCAATAGGAGAGGTGGCTCTGTACACAGAAGAAACTGCTGTTAGACATGGACCTTGATCAGACTTTGTTTCATCAGTCTGAACTTTGACGTGTTCATTGTTTCCCAGCCTTAGCTGCTGTAGAGTGAGATCAGTGGGTTTACCTTAGTCGTAAACCCAATCACCTTTTCTTTCCCAAAGAAATGGAAAGAATAATTTATTTACATGTATTGAAGGGGCTGTAGGATTTCACGCTTCTTATTTTCCTCAAGTAAGTTCATCAGCTAAACTATTCTTAGGAACAAGATCAACTAAATCTTTAATTATTTTGTATTATATATAACCACTCATGTTTTAACTGGAAATACTGTTGTACGATTTTTCCTTAATTTTATCTCCTTGGTCTGTACATTTTTATTGTTATCTATAATTTGACATTTCTAAGAATCAGAGTGAAAAAAACTTTTAGCACTTTTCCAGATTAGCATTTATATGAACTTCTTAGTCATCACATTCTTAAATAGTACACACTACTTTTAATATTCATCCAATTCAACATGTATTTATTGACCCGACTGTGTACCAGGCACTCTCCCAGTTTCACCTTCCGCAAGAAGCTTCAATCTGGTGGGAATAGAAATTATGTTAATATTCTGGTATCTTTTATTGAATGTTCAGTACCCATACCTTTTTATTCTATTCCTTCTTAGTATGTGTGTAATATATTTGTTATTCAATATATTAAAAAGAATTTAAATGTTTTATTATCTTTTTTATATATGTGTGTTATACTGAAATTGTTTTCATGATTCTTGGGTATCAGATGCAGTCCTTTTGTGTAAGTCCCTAAGGGAGGAACCAATAATGGCAGCTGCATTAATTATCTTAATGTTACACCTCTTAGGTTAAGAGAGTAGAAGTTATACCAGAAATCACTCAACTATCACCAGCCAGTGAAGTTACTTGCTTCTGCCTTATCCTCTCCCGCCTTCCTTTACAGTGGAAGCAATGTCTGCATTGTTTCTTTCCACCAGCTGATGTATGACTGTAATTCTTCAGTGATACCTTTGTGTATCTTCAGTTATTCTGTTTTTATTTACATTTAAACATGTATGTCTCTTCCTCTTGAAAAAACAAAAACATATGTCCATCCAGTTGCATTTTCCCTCCCTTTACACAACTAAATTTATCTGCTTCCTTACCTCCTTAATGTCACCAATGATCTTATTGCTAATTCTAGTGGATCGATGGTCCTTTCCTATAATTTCATTTCATTTTTTTTCTTAAAGTTGTACAGGTGCTTTATTGCAGGATTGTTTATTTATTTATTTATTTTTAAGAGGGGAAAGAAGAAAGAGAAGGAGAGAAACATCACTGTGTGGTTGCCTCTCATTCGCGCCCCCAGCTGGGGACCTGACGTGCAACCTAGTCATGTGCCCTGACTGGGAATCGAACCAGCGACACTTTTTTCGCAGGCCAGCGCTCAATATAATTTCATTTTTATGGAAAATGTGTATGTTGATAAAGTCAGTAGGGCTACAAGGACTTTAGGAGAAAGTTTGATATTCTTAGGGCAGAAAATGATTAATTTGTTGACAAGTATTTGTCAACACTTACATAATCATTGAAGGTACAGTAGTTAATAATATGACAAAAAGTCCCTATATCCCTGCACCTTATGTTAGTTGGGTGAATCAGGCAAACAAAATAAGTAAAATATATATATCAGATAATGATAAAGGATTATCAAGCAAAAATAAAGCGAAGAAGAGGGTAGACCTAAGGGTAGGGTAGATTTTAGATGACATGGCCAGGGAAGGCCCCACTAAGAATATGACACTTGAGCAAAGACCAGAAGGTGGTAAGGGAATGTACCATGTAGATACCGGGGGAAGAGTGGGCCTAGCAAACTGTTACTTTGGTCTTAGCAAAAATACTTTTTTGTGGCATACAATGTTTTTATAAAGATTCTTGTTCTTGTGATTAAAAGGAAGGGCTGGGTATTTGGGGGTATACTGTTGCAAATTACTAGGATAAAACAGTATTTTTCATGATTAAATGAAGACAAAAATTGTAAAGGTAATTTATTTCACATTTTTTTAGGCATCTAAATGGTTGCATGCTTTTATAATTGGACAACTTAGATAATGGCATTTTTGTTCCATAAAGAGATGTGGATATTTTTTAAATCAGTGGAACATTAACTGAGGTTAACATAGTACAGCTCTACGAGACTCTTAGTGAGGTTCAACAGCTTTTTCAGGAGGAGAAATTTTAGCATTTGTACTTAACATCGTTTCAGCAAAATAATATTTTGAGAGAAGTAAAACTATACATTCTCTGAATTATATTAAAATTTCTAATTTATTTAAAGGAGAAAGAATCCTTGAGAACAGATTTATGGATTGGCTACAATATTTGGGAAGGTTAGTAGTTCAGAATGCTGTCTTCGTAAACTCTTGGGTGGAGCTCTATCTAATTATGAATAGATTAATATGATTTATGCAATTAGTTTTTAGAGAAACCCAGCTGATAATAGAAAATCTTCAGCAGTCAGAATCATAAACTTGCTTTTTTACCTCCCTCTTCTCCTTTACCCTTCACAAATATTAGGGATTTTTAAAAGGCCAGAAGACAAGGAATAGGCAGTGGCACACACTTTCATTGAAATTTAAGAACCACTAATAATGAGTTACTGGCCATTTCCTTTCCTGATTGCTTAACATTATAAGAAGCAGTGAGAGACACTTCTCTAAATTTTGGTCTTATGGGTTTTAAATTTCTTTGCTTGTGTGTGACTATGTTAATTACTATATGTGGATTGCTTGCCACCCATAAGCATGAGAACGGCTGTAGATCTAGAGAACATTTTATGGTTTAATTTTTTCATTGACTCATGGAGGAGTGAAAAGGAAGAGGAATAAGCTCTTACCGGGCTTGACAAGGACTTGATATTTTGGATTGAGGTGCTTACATAGCAAGACTTGAATAAGGTTTTGCCTATACTGTCTAGACCTGAGCAAATACTAGTGCTACTGCTAAAAAGCATATATGACCAGTGGAAGATGAAATGCTGAATTGACAGGTACCGTTGTCGTTCCCAAGTGTACACATCTTCCACATTGTTACCTCCTTGTTTTCATCCCTTTCTACTTGCTGCCTAGGGCCTACAGGAATTCTTCGCTCATCTCCAGTAGATAATATTTTTGGTCTGTTCAAGCCAGAGTCAATGATCCTTTTAACTGTGCTATTGATAACGTTATTGATGAAGATAGCGTTCTGATTCCATGTCTGGAAAGTAAATAAACAGCATTTCCTAACCACTTACATAAGTATTTATCATGGAAAGATTCAAGAAGAGAGAACTCAGATTTGAAATTGAAACATTTATAAACAAGTCTTATTTCTGGCCATTCCACCTCACCAGTTTCAAAAACAATGAGTTCGTGCTTGTTTAATAATAGGAAAACCTAGGAAAGCAGAGTCCTGTAATTTTGCCATTTAGAAATAAACACTGTTACATTTTGATGTCTTATCCTTACCATATGTTTTCAGTATACACACGTATTTAAACAATAAGCCTTATACTTTACATACTGTCTCACTGCTGACTTAAAAAACTATATTATGATTATTTTCCATGTTATTAAATGCTCTAAAATATTTCAGTAGCTGCATTATAATCCATCATATTAAACTATTTATATAACCAATCCCTATCATTAGATGTTAGATGGCTTTCAAGTTTTTGCTTTTATAAATTATGCAGAAGAGAACCTTGCATAATTCTTCTCTGTCTATGTTTTCAGGATAATATTTTAGGTAGTTTCATTTGTATATTTTTAGTTGTTTTACTGAAACATTTGCTGGAAGAAGGAAACTAACATTTATTGAATGCTCATACACCAGATACTGTGCTAGGTAACTTGTAATCTTACATCTCATAGAATCTTTAGCTGTTTTCATACCAGTTTTATAGATGAAGAACTCTATATGCATATGTCTAAGATATTTTGCAGTAAGTTAAGTATATGTAGATGTTTCGCAGTAGGTTAAGTGCATATAACCTTTGTTTAGCAAATAAAGGCTCACGACAGTCACAAGAAGACAAAAACTTACAGATGAAGTTTTTAATTCTATTTTGTCTTTGGTGTATATATTATAATAAGACTTAATATCTTTGTGTTTACTTAAAGGCTTTTAGGTTTAAAATTTTTATGTTAATTGGCATTCTTAGCTTAGGAGAAAAAACATGGATCATTCCCTTGCAGATTTTAGGTTTTAATCACATGACCACTGTTATAGACAATTAATTTATAAATCATGTTTTATCTTTTCTTTTTTTATCCTTATCCGAGGATATTTTTTCATTGAGGGTGGGGGGAGAGACATTAATGTGTTAGAGAAATAATCAGTTGGTTGCCTTCCCATACGTGCCCCGACTGGGGACTGAACCTGCAACCTGGGCATGGGCTCTGATTGGGAATCGAACCAGCGATCTTTTGGTCCACAGGCTGATGCTCCAACCAACTGAGTCGCACCATCCAGGGCAATAAATCATATTTTATCTTTAAATTAAAAGTGGATAATAATTGCCTACTAGTTGAAAATTTCAGGCATAGCTTTTTCAAATTTTGTAAGATCTAAGAAGTGAAAGTTAAATGATATGAAGATGAAAAAAGGGTTGCAGAGGAAGGGTTGGAGCAGTGAGATGTCTTGACTATATGCTTTTGCAGAGCTAGTTTGGACACCTTTGCCTATTAGCCCATGTATAATCTGCCTTGTTTTCGTACATGGGAGTGTTGTTTTTAGGACCTGGTATTTGTGATCTAATGCAGCTCTTTGTTTTGTCTCAGTCACATCGATCAGACAACAACATGGCAGGACCCCAGGAAGGCTATGCTCTCCCAGATAAATGTTACAGCCCCCACCAGTCCACCAGTGCAGCAGAATCTGATGAACTCGGCCTCAGGTGAGTGAGACACTATAATTAGACCACACGAAGTAATGCTTGTGCATTGGTAAAACTTTCTGTGGAAAACAGTAATTATTCTTCTAAGGAAACCGGATCATGGGTGATCGTTATTTTCTTGCAGTTTCATAGGGAGAGGAGTACTTACTTTATTTCAAAATAACAATGTTGTATGCCAGAGCATTGTTTAGTCATTAATTCATAAAGGGGCTGGTGACTAAAAGCCAACAGTTTTTAAAGTTTCACTTCTGAAGTGAGTATTGCCAATTCCTACGCTGATTAATTTTGACATGCTTGCATTTTCTCCTGCTTTCTTGTGTTGAAGGTTTGCCCCTTCCTTTTGTGGTTGGATGGGAAACTAAGTTGTGGTGTTTCTAACCCCCTACCTTTTAAAGTAGTTATTTGTTCTATCATAAGATTAACTGGAAGATTACAATTTATAAATCCCAAGCCATCTTTCTTAGGTCTAGTGTGTGTTATGAACACATTTCCACCTTTTTCATAGGAGATAAATCTGAGTATAAATCTTTTTCCTGCCTCTTATTTGGCAATTTACTTAAATCTGCCATTTTTGTCATATACATAATGAAGAGTGATAATACCTCCTTCTATAGAGGGGAAGATATTAAAGGAAATGATATAATACATATAAAGCTTTTATTACAGTTCTACTACATAGTACGCAGAAGTAAAGGCTTAGTTCCTTCTTCCCTAGTAAGTTAGATACTGTCTGGCTTTCTTTGTTACGTGGGCTCAAGTCCATAGTTACCCCATTATGCATCTTTATGCTTATAGAAAAAGATGTTCCTCTGGGAACATGCAAACCTATGTCTAGCATCAGGGCCTGGATTTGGGCCTGATTTCTGACCACTCCTCTACCTCCTACACTTTACCCTCTTTGCTTAGTATGCTGGTTCAAGGTATAAACAGCAACAGTAATGGCAGCTCTAGTGGCCTTGATGGCTTTTTTCTTTACAACTCATACATCTTCCATATCCAACAGACCAATTATACAATATTATAGCTGCACTATTGTATTTCTTAAACAGCAGCAGCCTTTGGAAAGGGATTGATGGAGGTGGGGAAGGTGGTAAAGTTAGTTGACAAGAGTATTGAATCTTTGACTTGAGAGTGCACAGAATTTGAAATGTCTTTGCCCCTGAAGATGATGCCAGTGTGTTGGAATGTTTCTACTGTCCATAAGTCTGCTCTTCTTTTGTTGGATTAAACACTTGTCTAAAGAGTTAAAATCTGAAAATGAAAATTTAGGCAAGGTTCATGAGTGAGCTTCTGTTGTCATAAACTTTGTTTATATGAACTCTTGAAGTAAGATTAATTTCTTAAATCTTCCATTTTAGCTTATTTTAATATGAATGCATTTACTTATTCTCATCATCGGTTTTATGTGTGACATTTTATTTAAATTAAAAAAAAAAAAAAAAGGCAAAAGTACGCAAGTATTGCCTGACCAAATACTTAAGTTGATTAGAGTATCGAGCCACTACTCCAAGATTGTAGGTTCAATCTGGTCAGGACACATGCATATATAAGTGGAACAGCAAATCTCTCCCTTCCTCCCTCCCTCCCTCCCTCCCCCTCTCTAAAATCAATTAAAAATATTTTTAAAAATTAAGTATTTGACCAATATTTTTACTTGACAGTTAAATTTTTTTAATTATCAAATTTCAACATACAAGTTGCCTTGTATTTATAGTCCAAAGAAGATGGTTGAGATTATTCGTTTTGTCATGCTCCATCTAAAACTATACATAGGAAATTAGTAACAAATAACTCCTTCCTTAATTGAAATTTTATTTTGGGAAATTAGGTATTTTGCATCTGTAGTGGTTGATTGTGATTCTTTTAGAACATTGAATTTTTTTCCTATTAAATTTTCTAATGGTAATGGTCAATGGAAATGGAATACTGTATTCAAATTTAATTTTAAAATCAAAAGTATCAAATTAGTTTTAGGAGGTTTTAGAATATTTGTGTATATTTTACGCTGTATTTTATTTATAAAATATGAAATTGTTTTTATATATGGCATAAATTAGGCATAAGCATGCTTAATTAACAGGTGTATCTTTAAAATTAATTTATTTTTCAATCACAGATGACATGCAGTATTATATTAGTTTCAGGTGTACAACATAGTGATTAGACATTTACATACCTTAAGAAGTGATAACCCTGATAAATCTAGTACTCACATGACACTATACATAGTTATTATAATATTATTGACTACAGTCCTTATGTTCTTTTACATCCTCATGACTAATTTTTATTTATTTATTTTTAAAGATGTTACTTACTTATTTTTAGCGAGAGGGGAAGGGAGGGAGAAAGAGAGAGGGGGGAACATCGATCAGTTTCCTTTTGCATGTGCCCCAACCGTGGACTGAACCTACAACCCAGGCATGTGTCGCAGCCAGGAATTGAACTGGTGACCTTTTACTCTGCAGGACGACACCCAACTAACCTAGCCACATTGGTCAGGGCACTGTGACTAATTTTATAACTGGCAATTTGTTCTTAGTCCCTTTCACCTTTTCACCCATCTCTGTAACCCTTCTGCCACCTGGAACAGCTGTATTTAGTCAAGAGAGGTGGTGTCTTTGGCAGGAATAGTTGGCGTAGAGTGGGAAGAAGCATGATTGTAATGGGTTAGGAGTGAGAGGGGGAAAAGTATGAAGAGAAGGTTGTAGATAAAGTTGGAGGGAGGACCTGAAATGGGGAAAACCATTCTCAAAGAGACTTATTAAATAATAATAAGCCCTAATTATATGCCAGGCATTCTGTCTGCTAAGCTCATTTTGAGTACAAAGTTTATTTTTAAAATGGAAAGTATATATCAAATTGGTTTAATTTAATTCTCATAATGACCATTTAAGTTAGGTACTATGATGAGTCTCACTTCACATATGAGAAAACTTGAGTAACTTTCCCCAAATTACACAACTTTAAATGGTAATGAATGGGGTTCCAGGGCCCCTGCCCTTATTGTACATGTGACCAGGGTTAGGGTAAGTGGCAGAGAGTAAAGCCTCAGAAAACGGGCAGAGTAGGATCTGTGCAGGCACTGGAGGCACTATTTTAAAATGTAAGTAGAAACACTGGAGAATTCTTTCTGCTGAAGGTGTTTGGGTGTTGGGGAGATACTTGCTTAAGGAGATTTTGTGTCTAATAAAATGAACACTGTACCTCAAATAAAGAATATTTAAAGAAAATACTGTAGTCATTGTCTTTGTTGGGAAGGTCAGACAATATGAGTTAAAGGAAAAGACAGGTATGGTGAAACCAAAAAGCTTTCAGACAAACAAACAGGTTGTAAAAAAGAAAAGCAGTCAGCAAAGGTTCAAAATGAGAGTCGTCGTCGGCAGCCGTCCGTCTCGAGAGACGATGGTGTAGCTTCTTAAGAGTCTATCTGCACCGCCGAGAATGGTTGTGCAGTCCGACTCGGGAGTGACACGGTATCTGTCTCCTCCCGTGTTGAATCGACATCTTGCGATGACGCTGGAGTGTCCTCTCCAGTGAAGCTGAAGCTACAGAGCCTGGGCAGGGTGATATGGAGGGTCTGCTGTTGCCCATGCAGCAGACCCCCCCTCTCTTCGCAGCTGAAGGATCCAAGGGAAAGACGGAGTCAATACAGCTTGGCTTCAGGTGCGCCGCAGGAGTTGCCGGTGTTGACTACAACGTCAAACCGCCTTAGGGACTCCGGCTCCGGATTTTCTGTCGGGGTTTACTCCCTTAGCCTTTCCCCTGAAGAGGTATGCCGCAAGGCAGCGGAGGTTTTTTGGAGTCAGCGTTTTCCTTCTCTGATGTGCCCTGACTGGAAGATCAAACCAGCGACACTTAGCTCGCAGGCCGACGCTCAATCCTCCCATATTAAATATATAATAAACATAGTATATGTTTATATGTTAAAACATAGACTTTATCCCTTTAACTCAGTCCATACTATTTTTATTACATCACTTCCTCTTTAAATGCCTTGAAGGGTTCAGTGTAGCCTGCTGAGAAATTTATTATTTTTATTCCTATCTTTCCCTCTGTGGCTTCAAATTATTCTATCCCTGCCCCCACCCACTGGGTTTGAATTTTTTTTTCACTCTGCCAATAGAAATTCAAACTACATCTTCTTTACAAGTTCATTCCCATTCATTCATTCCTATCTTCTCCTGCAGTGATCTTCCCCTTCTCTGCAGTTGTATAAATCCCTATGCAGTTGTATAAATCCCTATACTACTTAGAGTTACTTTATACTCTAGGATTTTTGAGCATACCCATTAGAACAGAAATTAGATCCCTGAATCATGTATGCAAACTGGCTTCAATGTCTTTATGTATGATTTCTGGGGAGGGGTCCTTAGCTTTATTCTGACCCCTGTGTAGTTCAACATGGGTTCCACAGCTTGACAAAACCCCTAGGTGATCCTTATGTACACTCAAGTTGGAAAAGAACTTCCCCATAGGATGTTTGCTCCTGGGATCTGTACCCATGAATGTCTAAGTTTCACCTTAATAGTAGCAAAGTTTCCCATCACATGGCTAAACCAGTCGAAGGGCATTTTGTATATTTGTCTTGTTTATGTGCACAAAAGCAAGGATGCTTAGTAGTCAATAATCACTATGTTTAAAAAGAGAGAGCCCTAGGTGGTATTGCTCAGTGGATTGAGCACCAGTCTGCAGACCGAAAGGTGGCTGGTTCGATTCCCAGTCAGGGCACATGCCTGGGTTGTGGACCACATCCCCAGTTGGGGGTGTGGGAGAGGCAGTTGATTGATGTTAAAATGAGAGTAAGGTGTTAAATTAAGTATATATGAAAATTCAAGTGTGGATTCTAAATATGTTCACAGTTAAAAATGGAGGCTTAACTACCAAATCAAATTGAGGCTACTGATAATATCTACAGTAAATGCCTCTTTTTACTCTGAATTACATGCACAAGATTGTTGTATTTTACTTCTTCCACTTCAGTGGACATTTAAAGAGTAAATAGAGGACTTCTACATGGTGTTGGAATGCTTTGGAATGAATGTCACAGGAACTGTAATCTTGACATACCTCATGTTAATAAGTTTTCAACCTGGGGCTCTTTTTCTCCATCTGAAAAGCACCCACAGTGAAGTACATACACAGCAAGTTTTCTCAGATAGCTCTCTCTCTGTCAGGACATTCTACTTGAAAAAAAGCAGCAAAAGTGACCCTTGTCTGTGCTTGGAAAATAATCTCTTAAGGCGTTTTTAGAATCTGGAGATAGTGAGGAAGGAGATTTGTGAGGGTATTTAAATTTCGGGGGCATCTACTTGAACAAAGCAGCACATGGCTTGCAGTAAAGCAGGTTATCTACAGACAATTTTCACCCTGAAGGGAATGCCTTCTGTTTATCTGAAGCCTTCAGATAAAAGAAAGCTACACAGCTCTTTTGAAGCATTTTACTTGGTTAATCAAAATAAATGCAACTTGTTTTACATTTTTTATCATTAATTAATTTAACTAGAAGTTTCTAGTTTTGCTCTTTTTAAAGAATTCTCATTCAGATATTTGAGTCCAGCATTATGTTCTGCTCTAATTATTTCTAATCATACCACTTTCCTTAAAATATTGTCATTTTTCTGGGGACCTGACGTGTAACCTAGTCATGTGCCCTGACTGGGAATCGAACCAGCGACACTTGGCTCGCAGGTCGACGCTCAATCCACTGAGCCATAGCAGCCAGGGCTTCAGGCCTGCTTTTTAATGGTTGGCTGGAGTGAATGATCTTTTAAGAGTCTCTCCAGTTCTAAGATATTATGAAATTCTATTTCTTTTATTCACTTTAATTCTGTTTAGCAAAAATAATCAGTGTGCATTGGTTTTAGAAGTTGTTTTTCAAAATGTGAGGTTGGAGGAGTATATATAATCGAGTAATCACTTAAAGGTGTACCTGGAAAGGGTTCTAGAGGCAAGACTTGCCAGATCCTATAAAGAAGATTAATTTATATATTTTTTTCATTTAATTAGCAATTAAGTAACTGAACTTCTGAAAAGAATTTGAAAGGTGAGAAAAATAAAAATAAAAGGAAATATGAAGAATTCAGTAAGATAATGGTTCTATTTTACTTTAAAATATATAGTATATACATATATAAACTATTCTATTAAATTGTTTGAGATGATTGTCCTATAGCAGTTCTGTTAAATGTATTATGTTTATAGCATATTGATTTAACAGCCTTTTGATGTACACTTGGGATCTATATAAAATAGCTGTACAGCCCTGGCTCAGTTGGTTGAACGTTGTTCTGCAAAATGAGGGGTCGCTGGTCTGATTTGCAGGTTCGGTCCCTGGTTGGGGTGCATATGAGAGGCAGCAGCCAATTGATGTTTCTCTCCCTTTCTCCCTCCCTTCCTCTCTAAAAATAAATAAATAAAATCTAAGAAAATCAATTAAATAGTTGTACATACTGAAAGTTGGATAAACATTAATGATTCTTATTTAGACATTAGAAAATAAGAACTTGGGGAGAGAAAAGTGATACTTTTCCTTTAATCAGCCCTATTTAAATGAAGATAGTAAATTTTCTTTTTTAGTAGTAATTTGTTAACAGTGAAACAAGATTGCTCAATCTTAAAACAGCAATAAAGTCATGAAAGTATACCATGATAATTCAAAAATAACTTGATGCTAAAAGCTGGCTAGGAACATTGAAAATTACATGCTGTGATTTAAATTAAGCAAAATCAATTAACCCAATTATCTGCTTTTTAAAAATGTGCCTTTGATAACAATCTACAGTCAAATGTTTTATTACTGGTACATTTTAAAGGATCCATTATTTTTGTGTTTTAAACTCAGGCTTTTTTTTTTTTTTTTTTACTAATCCTACCAATGCAGCACTTTTCAGATTTCCTTATAAACGTGCACGGAATTCCTAGGAAGTACCTCAAAATGGGTGGAGAACATGCCCTCAGTGGAGAAAGATGATAGATGTTAGAGGAATGTGCTAAACACCAATCATTACAGTGAGGGAAATGTTTAGGAGCACACTCAGAGTAGTACAGAGCTGCCTCAGTGTTTGCCTGCTCTGTTACTCCTGCTTTGTGTAATATCTGTTAGAGCACAAAAGACCAAATGGGAAAGAAAAATTGTTACCAAGAAAAATGACAGAGAACAGATGTGAAATGTAAAAATGACAGATAAAAAGTAAGTGTAGCCCTGGCTGCTGTGGCTCAGTGGATTGAGCATTGGCCTGCGAGCCACATGTCACTGGTTCGATTCCCAATCAGGGCACATGAGTAGGTTGCACGTCAGGTCCCCAGTTGGGGGCGCGAGTGAGAGGCAACCACACAGTGATGTTTCTCTCCCTCTCTTTCTCCTTTCCCCTCTCTCTAAAAATAAGTAAATAAGCAAACAAATAAACTTTTTTTTTTAAGTGAGTATAAAATTTTTAAGTTTAAAAAGCACAGAAAGGGGCAAGGACATGTGAGAAGTTGGAAAGCTAACAGCAGGTTTTAGGAGTTGATAATGCCTACTTTGTATGTTGTAATTAACAAACTTTTAAGTTCTACTTTTCACCTTTCGTGTGAACTGAAAAGAATCTGGAGTAAGGGGTTAAAATCGAGGGCTCTTGGAGTCTAGTGAACATGGATCTGAGTCCCACTTCTGTCACTTATTGCCTGTGAGATTTTGGACAAATCACTCTTGCTACCTGTGCCTCAGTCTCTTCACATGGAAAATGGGGATAACAATAATATAACATTCAACAGACAGGGCTACTGTGAAGATTAAATGACACAACATCTATAAAGTGATCAGCACATAGTTAGAAATAATAACAAAATATAATGCTTGGTGCTTGGTATGATATATTGCATATACTCATGTAATAGATAAGTAAACGTGATTTGATCTGATATTTTATAATTTAATCAGTTTGTATGAACTGGTAAGCACTGTTTCTTCATTTAAAATAATTTTTAAAATCTGTTACCACATTGCCCCTGGGTTACATTTAACGAATTTACATGAGTCAGAATATTTCTGATTTTCTGGAAGTTACTGGTTATTATAAAATAGAAATTATGTGTCATTCTGAAGTAATTAATTGTTTGGTGAAGTTCATTTGAATTTGAATTCTTAAAGTTACTAAGGTTTTAGTGTAAGGATCTGAACCTAATGAAGAAAAGGATATAAGGTTATTTGTTATTTTAACCAGCAAACTAAATTAGAAGAGTAAAAGGTTATTTAAAGAGTATGAAGAAAAAAAATTTTTTTCTTCATACATTAGTATCATTGCCACCAGTTGTCTTAGTAATATCGGTTACTAGTAATGTTTAAAAATAGAATTATCTCTGTTCAACTTTTCTTCCATGATTATTTGTATAGTTTTGGAAACTTTGCTTTGGAGTAGAGAGGATGAAAAAGAGATTACAAATTATTTACATTTAAGAACAAATAAATGTCTTTTATTTTTTCTCCTGATGTTAGAATATTATTTTTGTCTTTCCTACTGATTTCTAAATCCTTCTGGTTACTCTATTGCTACAATAACTGTATGACTCATAAGAAGAATATTTGTATGAAAGATTAAGATGCTAATTCTTTAAAAATGATATCCATAAACTACCATATATAGGCAGCATCAGTGAAATGAAAAATATCCTGCAACAGTAGATAAGAGTTTTCCAAAATATTATTTTCTTTTGATGTCAGTAAGGTAAGGAGGTAATAAAACTTACTTCAGGTTAAAATTTTAACAGAAGGTTGTTGCTGTATTTGAACATTCTGAAGCCTAAACAAGCTTAACAGAAAGCTAGTCTTTTTAAATGTACTTATTAAAATATAAGGTATTAAGTTAAAATCTAAAGGAATCAAGTTGCACTGAAGAAAGTCTGAACTGTTGCATATTAGAAAGTTCTCTGAGCTTATACTTGGCCTTTTTCTCTAAGAAGTTCATCCAGCCTGTAATAGACAAACAGGAAAATGATTTTTTACAAAATCTCATCATTTCACCTTGAGGCAATAGAGTTGTTCCCTTTCTAAATCATTGACTCCACAAAAATGCTCTACTTTCTTTTCGGCACTGTAATGGCCACAGGGATTGAAGAGCCAAGTTCAAACAGTTTTTTCCCCCATATAATTATAACAATAAGTGTTATGGCAGACAGACACTCGTATGGACCAAGTGTTAAGAAAGTAGAGGAGGAACATGTGAAATAGCCCAGAGGGTAGAGATGTCTTTAAAAAGCCAGAGGTTCATTTATTCCTTCAACAAATATTGAATACTTAAATGTGCTAGGCACTATACCAAATCATGAGAATACAGAATATAAATAAATGTATGTGTCAGATATTTAAAATGGAAAGAGAAAAATAAACCTAATTTGTTAAAAAGATATATTTTATATAGATTCTCCAGGAAAGGCCTCTGTAATTGATGTCTTTTGAGCAGAGATCTGAATGAGATCGTGCAGATATCTAGGGGAAAGGGGAAGAATGTTCCATGCATAACACAACAGGCAATTCAGAGGTGCAGAGGCTTGTTTAGGGAACTACACAGAGGCCACTGCAACCAGAACAGTTGGTGAAAGGTAGAATGGAAGCCATATTGTACAGGGACTTGTAGGTTTTGAACAGAGGAGTGATATAATCTTAAGTTTCTTTAAAAGTAGGTAGATTAGTTAAGGGGACAGTTGCAGTAATTCAGGGGAAAGGATGGACCAGTGTGGTGAAGGTAGGTGGAAGTGGTTGGATTCAGGACCTGAATTTTAGTAGATGAGTAGGAGTTAAGTTTGCTGAAGAAAAGGGAAGATAAAGGTAGTGTGGTATGTGAGAGATTACTGGGGCCTGAAACCCCCAGCACCACATAACTAGTGGAACGGTGAAGAGATGAGACTGAAGTCATTTACAGAAAATTTTTGTGCGAAAGAGTTTGAGCTTTATCCTGAAAAATTTGGGGAAGCCATTAAAAATTTGACTTTTCTGGGGTCCTTCCCAAGGGAGAACCTTCTATGGGTTCCCTTTATTTGTTACCTAATTATTTCATGTTTGAGGCCTAGGTACGTTTTTTCATAAACCTACCTCCTTATATTATATTTGGGTTTTGGAAGTTAAATACATTGCAACCAAATGGCATAACTATTCCAGGAAAGAGTAGGGAACTGACTTTTAAAAAGTACCTACTGTAAACCCTGCCCTGTGTCAAGCATTTTTTTTCTTTAACCCTCTCAACAATTAATTGAGAAGAGTGTTCATCTCAATTTTCTAGTTAAGGAAAGTGAGAATCCAACAGATTAAGGAACTTGTTCATGGTTAGAAGGCCAATAAATATTGGATCCAAGGTTTTGAACCAAGGCCTTTCTGAATCTAAACCTTTTACAATATTTTTTCTTAACTATGCTGTCTTTCTAGAGTTTATTATGAGGCTAAAATTTAATTTCATTTAAAATGCATCAAAGATAATCTTTTTTTTAACCAAGTAACCCACCAAATGGTTGTTTCTTATACTGGTAAAATTTGAATCAGTGGTAGGTTGTTATAAAAGGAGTTTAATAAAACAAGTGAACCTTACTAGTATTTTATATTTTTAGATCAGTGATGTTCGGTTTGCCATGTGTGGAAGAATTGCCTGAAGATTTGTAAAGTGCAGCTTTTGATTAATTAGTCTGGAATGGAACCCGAGTGAGATTCTGCATTTCTAATAAGTTTCTATGTGGTGCTGATACTGCTGGTTTATGGATTACACACATAGAAAACTCTAGAATGGAAACTTAAAACCCATAGAAACATTAATGATCTATTTTATTATTCCTATTTTCAATTGGAATAAACCCTTTACTAAGTGCCTAATACATGTGACTCACTTTTATTTCATGAGATCATACTCAATATAAAAATCCTGCAAAATGCTATCAACTTTTTAAAAACTGAGGGTCTAAGAGATTGTGACTTGACCAAAATCAATCAGTATTCTTGCCACAGATTATTTCTTCATTATTGCAGCTCAACAAACTTGGTTGTGTTTGGTGGCAGTGCTGAGCTCTGGGGATACCAAGACAAAACAAGTCAAGGTGTTTATTGCAGGCTTTAGAGGCTGATGGGGGTGGGTGGGTGTGAGCAAATGATTAGGGTACAGAGAAGCATCTGCTGTGAAGGGGAGATGAGCACAGTATTTGGGGGCACAGTATGTTGGTGAGGAGAGTGCAAGTAAGTAGCAGTGCCAGGATTTCAGTTGTATGGTCCAGAGTTTCATCTTAATGTACTACACTGTTCATTGTGGTCTCAGTAGTTAGGCAGAAGAATCTTCTAGCTACCTATAAGACATAGGAGAACACCTGAACTTGAGGGGGAAAAAGAAAGGAGCTGGCCATCACTCTGAATCAGATAAGTCTGTACGCAAAAGTGACATACCTTGAGCTCATGGTTTAGAGCTGCATGCTTTAAGTTAATTTTCACCCTGAGAATAAAACTGTTACTGTGGAAACAAGAAGAGAAATCATATTTGTTACCAAGACTTGATCTTATAAACTGCTTTTTCTTCAATAAATGCATTTATGTACACTTACCCCATGCTTACTTAGCTTATTGAAGCCACTAAAGAGTTAGTGACAGTAGTATTTAATATTTGTTGTACAGGACAACATTTTCCATTCTGTCTGCCTAAAATTTTTAGTAGTGTGGGCAGAACTTTATGAGCTTATAAGGTCAAGCATATGAATTTTAGATATTTATATTTGTGTAAGACTTTTGTAAACAAAACTGCAGAAGAGTCAGGGGTGAATATATTTGAGTGATGTCCTGTGTATTCTGAAAACTGTAATTCTGCAGATCAAAACTGACCCAGTGATAGTTTCTAATGTTGCCATTTTGTTCTTAGCAACCTTGCAAAATGAACATTTTCAGTCTTGAAATAAAGAACTCTTTTTCTATATTCTATAGCAGAATGATAAATTCTTCCCATATTACTACCTGGTCTATATTTAACTCAGGGTAGAAGAGCAGATACAAGACAGTGTGCGGTAAGCATCCAAAAAATCCAAACAAGTGCAATTTCAATAGACAGGTGGGGAAGAGACTTACTGGTAGAACAGAGTTGAAAAAAAGCATCACAAAGATATAGTATGAGAATAGAGTAGAATTTCAGTGGGTAAAAACAGTGGAGGCTAGGAGGAGACAGTTGGGGGTTGAGGTACATTGGGGATGTCTGTGGAGGTCAAAAGCCCATGACACTACTAAGTACAGGAAGACCTCAGATGTACTGTGTGTTTGGTTCCACACCACAATGAAGTGTGTTGCAGTAAAGCAAATGCTAATCTCTTTGCTGGTGGAGGGTCTTTCCTTCTATTTGTAAAAAGCACATCTGTGAAGTACAATGAAGCAAAGCACAGTAAAGCCAGGTATGCCTATATTGGCCATGCAGCTGGAGGAACTAACATGGAATGAATTGCTAAATTACTTATGTGATGGAATCATCTTACCAAAGAGAAAGTACCTGACACATAGGAGAGGAAACTATGTAGGAGGTTCAGCCCTCTTGAGGAAGTGGCATTCACACTGAGGAGGAATGAGTAGGAGTTAGCAAAGCAGGGAGGGTGGGTTAGAAGAGTTCCTGCATGGAAGCTCTAGAGAGAAGAGAAGGAGGGGTATGAATGGTAGTGGCGAGTGTTTTCAGGACCTATGCAGTTCTGTGTAATGCCTGACACAGAGGACCTTGAATAAATAACCCAATAAAGATACGAGAATTTTTCCTGTGGGCTTTGGAGAGCCCTGAGCCAGAAAGCTATTTCCTCAGAGGAGGTGATGCAAGATGATCTTGGGGCACATAGTGTTTAATGTCACAGTGGACTAAGACCATTTGGGGGTACTGTTAAAATTTAGTCATGGAAATGTGAAAGTCTAAAAGTTTTATTTGAGGAACAGATGCAGTTGTTATTTTAAAGTAAAATCCACTTAATATTGGACATATTTTGTGATGTCCAGTTGATGGAGAAGAGAAACCAGTGTAGACACTGAGAAGCTTAAAATGTAGGAATCATCTACATGAATATGACTGAAGTTAATGGGGTTTCATGAAAGTTCTAGGAAGAGAAAACTTTTAAAAAACACTTCTTTTGATTAATATTTGTCATATTTGCTGTATGAAGCTGTTACAGAGCGAAAGGGGGTTCTTTCACATGGCATCTTGGTGTAAAACCCAACAACTAGTGCTGAGGAAAACAGGTCTTTATTTACAATATTCCAACCTGGGGGAGGGCAGTGAGCACTTCAGCTCAGAGCCCATTCTCCCACGGGACCCAGCACTGCCCTTGATCCCCAAAAGGCTAGAAGCCAAAAACATGCCCAGAAGTTCCCCATCCCTTATCTGTCAGCTCTTTCTTTCAGAATCTGGGGTACGATGTCATCAGCCTCCATATAACAGTCCAGGAAAACATGTGCCATGTTGCACTGGATCATGCATGATTCTCTCTTTGCCCTTTCAAAGCCGCATGGAGTTCTCCTCCCTTTCCTTTCTAAGCCACATGGAGTTCTCTTAGCTAAAATGTCTGCCGCCTATTTTTAAATCCCTGACTGCGTCCTGTGACGCAGTAGGTGTGGTAACTGGTTCAGACCATTCACAGAACCTTGCGCAGGCTCTGTATGCTCTTTCTCTATTTCATAATCAAAACCCCTCCTATCTCCTTGGGGCCTTGGAAGAACCAAAGCCATTTGCATAACTAAGACACTAGCTACCAGCCACAGTTACGCAAAGACATCTTAAAAGCTGTTTCCCTCTTCCGGCCAAGATGGAGGCGTAGACAGACACGCTACCTTTCCCTCCACACTAAGAAGGAATACAACTACCTCAAAACTAGAAACAACCAGAAGTTCCAGACAAACTGCATGGAAGTGCAGCAAACAAAGATATAAAGAAGAAATACTCATCCAGACAGGTAGGAGGGGCGGAGCCGGGGTGGAGAGGACTCCGTATGCTGGCAGCAGCAGTGGCGGTAGCAACAGCAGGCCAGCAGAAAGCGCAGTCACATGTTTTAAAGTCAGGAGGGACACGTGGGGAGCATTCCTAGCTCCTCACCGGACCCTGCAGCTCACGGTCCCAGCACTGGGGAAAAATCAAGCTTCATTGCTTCTGACTGTGCAGACCAGTGGGGGTTGCAGTGAAGGCAGAAACTGCCAGTCTCTCAGCAGAGTCCGCTTGTTTAAAGGGCCCCCACAGTCCTAAAACGTCCGCAGACCCACCCACTCTGGGAACGACGGCCAGGGCAGCAGCTAGAGGGGTGCCAGTCTGGTGCGGAAGTGGGAGAGGTGCATGGAAAAGGGGCGAGTGCTGGGCTGGCGGCATTGTTCCCTCTCTGACCCCTCCCCCACATACAGTGCCACAATGTGGTGAAACAGGTCACCCTGTACTGATGAATCCCTAAGGCTCCGCCCCTACAACGTAACAGGAGCGACAGCTCTACCTGGGATGCAAAGGCAAACAAACACAGGAGCCTGTCAGAATGAGGAGACAGAGGAGTATGGCCCAAAAGGGGGAATGGAATCAAGGTTCCAGAGGGAGAACTAAGTGACGAGGAGATAGCCAACCTAAAAGATGAGGAGATCAACAACCTAACAGACGCAGAATTCAAAACACTGGTGATAAAGATGCTCACAGGCTTGACAAATATGCATGAGTATGGCAAACGCATAAGAGAAGAAGTGAAGGCTATGCTAAGTGAAACGAAAATCCACACAAAACCAATGGTGAAGGGAAGGAAACTGGGGTTCAAATCAATGATTTGGAACATAAGGAAGAAAAAAATAGTCAACCAGTGCAGAATGAGGAAGCAAGAATTGAAGAAAATGAGGAAAACTTCCCAAATTTTGTGAAGGAGATGGACATACAGGTCTGGGAAGCACGGAGGGTCCCGGGCGAGCTGGACCCAGAGGGAACCACACCAGGACACATTATGACTGAGATGCCAAAGGTGAAAGATAAAGAGGGAGTCCTGGGGGCAGCAAGGGAGAAGCAGAGAGTTGCCTCCAGGGGGGTGCCTATAGGACTATCAGCTGATTTCTCAGAGGACACTTTGCAGGCAAGAAGGGACTGGCAAGCAGTATTCAATGTGATGAAAGGCAACCTGCAACCAGGACTATCCAGCAAGGCTATCATTTGGAATGGAAGGGCTGATGAAGTGCTTCCCAGACAAGGTGAAGCTAAAGGAGCTCATCATCATCAAGCTGTTATTATATGAAATGTCAAAGGGACTTACTTAAGAAAAAGAAGATCAAAACTATGAACACTGAAATGACAACAAACTCAACTATCAACAACTGAATCTAAAAAATAAAAACAAAATCCAACTAAGCAAACCAGAATAGGAATAGGATCATAGGTATGGGGATCATTTGGAGGGTTATCAGCTGGGAGGGGGAGAAATGGGGTTATGGTACAGGGATTAAGAAGTATAATCGATGGGTACAAAATAGGGGGAAGTTAAGAATAATATAGGAAAGGATGAAGCCAAAGAACTTATATGCATGACCCATGGACATGAACTAAGGGGGGTGGGGTTACTGGAGGATAGGGGGGTACTGGGCAGAGGGGAGCAAAGGGGAAAAGAATTGGAACTACTGTAAGAACATAATAAAACATACTTAAAAAATAAAAAAAAGCTCTTCCCTTCTCCCCATCCCCCAACCTGCAGGTTCCAAGGATTTGGGGGGACCCCCACTCTGTAACAGTACTTAAGAGCATGGGTTCTGAAGAGCTAGAACTGTCTGGGTTTGAATCCCAGCTCTTCCACTTATTACTCTGGGCTAAGTGATTTGGGGCTGTTTTCCTCTTCCTTAATTTTCTCATCTGTATGAAGTGAGGATAATAATAGTACCTATGTCATGGGGCTGTTAATTAAGTTAATATTTACTTATGAAGAACTTTGAACAATGTCCTGCGTATAATAATAAGTTTGTGATTCATCATAAATACAGACTAGAACTTCAAAAAACCTGAAATTGATCAGAATTAGATACCTTTACAAGATCATTGCATCTATTTTTCCAGCTCCTCTTACATTCTAAGGAACTACATGTTCATAATCCTGTATTTGACCCACTCATCACGGTGTGTTTAGTAAGCTTTCAGTATCCTGGGGGTGACTTCCTTGTTTCTGAATTGTGGGGCGGGTAAGAAGGAGAGGTTGATCGTTTAACTTGTGGTGTAATCAAGACTTTCTTGTTTGATAAGATATTGCAACTGGTTTGTTAAGTCATTACTAATACAAAAGGATCCTTAGGCAAAAGCAGGAAGTTGGTGTTGAGTCACCTTCAATGTCAAAAGCAGGAAGCTGGTGTTGAATCATCTTCAATGTTATGACCTGGAGTATTTTGTTTGTTTTTTAAATATTGCAGGAAGTTAGTATTTGCTATAGTAGATAAGTTATCATTTAACCAGTAGTAGTAAATCCTACATAAAAATTTATTTTCCCCAAGGGATAGGTAATTCTCATTTATGAATTACTTTAGTTAATAGCCTACTACTCTCTTCCTTATCCTAATTCAAATATCTTACCCTTTTACATCTCATTGAAATGCTCACCTATTTCTTACTGTTGTCTTGATTCACAGCCTATGTTTTATCTCCTCTTCTTTCCCTAAAAGACTTTGGTGTGGTGGTCAGGCATAATGTTCCAGCCTTGACAAACTCTGGTGTCTTTCCCATTTCTAAAGGCCTACCTTAAGTGTATATAAATGTGATATGGAACGAACGTGTTTATTGCCAACTTTGACTTCTTCGTGAGTTTGGAGAAATTGGTGTTACCTGTTAGTCTTGGCAATCCCTTTTAGGTCTTGCCTGTTCAACTCTGTTTGAAATGACAGGGGGTTTTCTTTTCTGGTTGAGTCTGGATAATAAAAACAAAATAGGCCACTGTACCTCATTCCTTGCTTATATGCCCCCTCCATACTGGCCTCCTCAGTGTTTCACCTGACTGGAATGCTCATGCTCCACATCATCAATGCTTGGACCTGGATTGTGTTGGGGTCTCAGCTTTAAGGTCACATTCTGAGTGAGGCCATTCTTAGTCCACGTCCTTTTTTTTTTTTTTTAAGTTCTCACTCAAGGATATGGTTATTCATTTGAGAGAGAGAATTGATATGAGAAACATTGATTGCTTGCCTCCTGTATACACTCTGACTAGGGATCAAATCCACAACCTTTTGGTACATGGAATGATGTTTTGACCAATTAAACCACCCAGCCACGGCTTGAGACCAGTTTCTTTTCTTTTTTTTTTTTGCATTCATGCTGCTCCCTCCTGCCTGCCCCATTTTCACTGCACTTACCATTAGCCAATATGGTATTATACATATCTGTTTGTCTTACTGGCTAGAATATACATTTCATGAAACATGAACTAATTTGCTTACTGCTATCTCCAGGGCCTAAAATAGTGCCTGAATATAGTAGGGGATCAATAAATACTTATTGAACAAAAGAATTTGCTATGTTCCAATGCCTTCAGTTTAAGTGGTACCAAATAATAGAGAAATTGAACTTACATGGAAAGAGTAAAACAATATTTTGTTTCACAAACATAAATAAAGGATTTTAATTGAACTTTATTTGATTGCATTAATTTCAGCCAACATTTATTCCCACCCTTTCTGAGAGTAGTAGGCACTCTACTAGACAGTAAAATAGAAAAATGCATAATATATTTACCGGTGTTCAGGTATTTCGCAGTCTGGCCTGGAAGAAAACACACACTAAGTTACATTCAAGAAGCAGCTCTGTACTAGCTAAAGAATTCTAAGTTGGTATTTTTATTTTAATTCAGAGCAAGTTACTGACTGAATTAGAAATTCTAAGTGTGGGGTGTCTGTTTTAACATATCGTCCATGTGATTTTGAATGCATACTAAAGTTTGAGAGCCACTGTTTAGTGTAAATAAAATGTTGCTACTTCATTTTATATACTCCATATTGAAGAAATTATAATATTTATGACACACTAAAATCAGATTATAGATTGAACTCAAAGACATCAAACCCTGTGGTCTCCTCTTATAAACGTAGTTTTGTGAGAAGCCCAGATTTCCTTTCTTCCTTGAACTTACTGACTCTCCTCCATTCTAACGCTATCCCAAACAGATCCTCAGATCAGACTTTCAGTAGTCTCTGCAACTTGATGATTCAGAAACTATATCAGTCTTGCTTTTTCTGCTTTTCATGGTTATTCAACAGTTAGCTTAGTTTAACATGTTTACTTAATATTAAGTCACTGAATTTCTTCTAAGGACGGATTAAGTTTTAAAAAATTTTTTTTTCTAGTGAATAAAGCCCAGATCTATATTGTTTTATTTAATTCACATTTAAGGTTGAAGAGTTCTTTTTAGTTTTCTTTTCTGATACTTAAGATTCAGTTGTGGTTCAAAGCTGTTTAGAAAGTAATGTTTCTGGGAGCGGGGAGGGGGAAAAAAAGGGGAAGGGTCTAGTCAAAGAACTAGTATAAATGACCCATGGACATGGACAACAGATTGGGGATTGACTGTGGGATAGGGGGGAGGTGGGCAGGGCAGAGGAGAGCAACGGGGAGGGGGGGATGGAACAGCTGTAATAGAACAATAATTTAAAAAGTGGGCGGGGGGGCAGTAATCTTTCCTTATCTACTCCTTTGCCTTTGGTCCATAGCTTTCTTCTTATGTAAAGAAACATACCATTTTGTACCATCTCTTTTTACACAACATTATACAGGTCTGGGCAAAAAGTAGGCTTACAGTTGTGAATATGTGAAATAGTTTATTCTTGTATTATTTATTAATTACCATATTTTTTTGTATTACAACTCTAAACCTACTTTTGTCCACCCCATGTTTTTACCAGAATGTTAAGTGAAAGACATAGATGAATATATAAAGCATTCTTTTCTGTTTAGCATATTGAGTTTGCTATAAATTTGAGTGCTTATCAAATTAATTGTATAGTAATTATTCTATTTCCTCTGCATATTATTTTTTTAATTAGAAATATGGTGAGAAAATAGGCAGCATTGCTTCATTTGTACTGGGTTTGTCTCTCCTTTATATCTTCATTTCTAAAACTAGCACATTTAGAGGTTTGTTTTTGATTGTTTATGGTCTATAAGAACATTATTGGTGAAAAGGTTCCTGGATTTAATTTTTGAAATCTACTGTTTTTAGTGAAATACTAAATACTTAATGATTTATGGATGATAAATACTTGATATATGACTTATGTGATAAATACTTAATGATTTTTAAACTTGTGTATAAAGAGATAGAGTCACAATTTCACTTTGAATTAATGCATGGAAACACCTGCATATGTTTTGGGGAAGGTATTTATTTATATCTTTGGGAAGCAGCACATATTATGGTTTAAAATCAGAAGCTCTGAATTAAAACTGCCTGGATTCAAATCTTCCCTCTACTTCAGGCAAGTTATCTTTCTGCATAGTGTTTCATGTGTATGCTAGGGATAAGAACAGTGCCTAGCAATAGAGCCCACTGTGTCAGCTGAGATGTGATTATGTCGCCCCAGTGTGATGATAGGAAGGGAGCTGGCAGTGGTAGAGGTGCTGCTGCATCAGTATCCCAGGGGTTATGCCTTGCATTATTATGTATAACGGTAAAAAAAAGAAAATTAGAAAACTCTGATATCCAACACTGGAAAAGGGGATAAATGAATTCTAATATATCCATACTGTAAGATATATGAAGCCATTAAAAAGCATGCGGGGCATATGTGTTGTGCGAGGAAAAGATGCCCATAATAAATACATCACGTGAATAAAGAATAAAGCAGGTGTGCTGCGGTAGAGCATGACATCAGTGGGCATGCACATGCTGTGCAGGGTGCACAGGAAAAACCCAGAACCTATCACAAAACTGAAGCTGCTTAGTTTTGTCACCTGGGGAGTAGGGGAAGTTTTTGCTTTATTCATTATGCATTTCTGCAATTTTTAACATTTTGTAATTTTAAATAAACTGCAAGAATGAATACACTTATGAACATAAAGTTTAAGGAGTGAAAGGCGCTAGATTAATAACATCATTTGCATATTCTGTTTACAAACATTAATTGAAAATAATATACATACACGATTTTAAGCTAATTTATAGAAGGTTCAAAGTATTAAAGGACAGGACATTTATTCTTCCATTAAATATTTATTGAGCAATTACTGAGATACTAGCCTACAAGTTAAAATGTAAGTGGCCTGGTCAATGCCAGGAGGACAGACATGTAAACAAGTAATTTCAGCTCTTATCTGTTAAATGTTAATACAGAGTAGAAGAGGAAACTGATAATTTTGTGTAAGGTAACCAGGGAAGGCTGAATTGAAAAGGTATCGTCTGAGCTCTAATAAGTTTATGAGGGGTGGGTAGAATGTGATAACAGAAACAGCACATGCAAGAAGGTGGCATAATTTTGAGAAAAGTTGGAGTGGGTGTGGGAATTGGGTGTGTGGAGAAGACTTATTGAGGAAAATGTGGCCTGCTGGCTTTTACCTTTTGATGGTATAGAGCAAGGGAAATGGTTTTAAAGGCAACGAGTGACATATAAAAGTTGATTAGGTAAAATATTGTAAGAAGAAAACCCTGGTGGTGTTTAATGAAGACACTTGGATGGGAGGAGGAGATGAGAAGTCGGGCACCAAGGAAGGAAGCTGTATAGCAGCAGCAAGGAAAAGCTGGTGTCTGGTTATGACTGAACTCTTATTTAGAGAGGGACTAGAACAGATCAGTCAGAGAGAACATAAGTGGCATGGGTGAGCAGGCAGGAAAGGTTTTGTATTCAAGATACTGCTCTTGGTTCTAACTCAGACAGCTAAGGTGGAGAGTGATACTGTGTTTTTGTTTGCGTGTGGCTTCCAAAGGCATCCAGTGACTGCTCTTGACTTATTCGTCAGAATATTTTAGGAACTTAGAATTTTAGTTACTTGTTTTTCAAAAGCATTTTTCAGGTGAGCCATCTTCATATTTAAAGGTAGTAACAAACCATTAGTAGAAAGTTTTGGAGGTTGTGTCTTCCTGGTGGGGAAATAGAGCCCAAAGTGATAGTAAAAGCTGCTTAGCAAAGTGGTTTGATTTATGTGTGTTAAACAAGTTTGCTTCCATTCACCTTTTAGTAAACATGGGATCTCATACAGCAGACTTCAACTCTGGACATGGTTAGCATTGTGTACGCAACTCCACATCCAGGACTGGAGGAGGGTCTTCTCCCAGTGGCTTCTCCAGGGTCTCAAGTGTATATGTTACCTAACAGGATTTTGTGCGGCCGCTATTCTGCCCCCGCACCCTGTCAAAGCAGCCCTTTGATAATCACAGGGGAACAATTTTTAACATAATTCCTAGTGAGTTCGATTTTTCAGCTGTTTTAGACTTAAATCAGCATGCTGATTTCAAAACTGCAGTTAGTTTTTTTCTATCACATCAAGTTTTTCTGTACAGCTTATCTTAACGTGACCACTCTAGGCTGGATCGAGCCTGGATGAAGGGAAGCACTAGTGCTCTCCTACTGGCTGAGAGCAAACCTCTCTTGAGTGGGGAGGGCTGGGGGATGACTTTGGAGACCAGCGACAGCTTCATACTTGTCTAGGCTATTCAGTTACACATGAGACAGTGTGGTGAAAGGTTGTGTGCCACTCTGTGTAGTAAATCGTATTCCGAAGTGTAGTCTGAGTTCTTGTCTATATACAAGGAGTTAGCAGAATTTTTTTTATTTACATATGTACTTACTTCCTTTCCTTCAGATCATGTCTGCCTCTATTTCTCGTTATAAGTGCCTAAACAAACCTTCGTTTTGTTATATCTGTGTCAGTTTCACCATTCCCAGTCAAAGGATAAATATCAGTGTATTTGTCAGGCAAACCTATTTTGCATGTTTTAAAGTAAAACTTGGTGATCAAGATAAGTCTTGGGCCCCTCACACGGTGTACAAGCAGAGTGTTGAGAGTTTACAGATGTGGATGAAGGAAACACGTGATAAATTGCCATTTGGTATACCTATGGTTTGGCGAGAGCCCAAAGATCATTCAAGTGACTGTTACTTTTGTATAGTGAAAACGTCAGGATATAACAAGAAAAATAAATGTAAAATATAGTATCCTAGTCTACCATCAGTTATACACCCAGTGCCTCCTTCAGCTGAAATTCCAGTGCCAGTTTTCATTGAACTACCTTCTTTCGAAAAACAGGAGTATGGTGAAGAACAAAGTGACAGCAATGACGAAGATTTTGAAGTTGAAGATGACTCAGTTCATCAGGGATTTGATCAGCATGAGTTGAATGATTTGGCACGAGATTTGGGACTGTCCAAAAAGGCTTCAGAACTCCTAGCATCAGGACTGCACAAGAAAAACTTGCTTGAAAAAGGAGCGAAGGCATCTTACTTTCTATCAAGAGAAGTGCATTTCTGCAGTACTTTCGTAGTGATGGTGGTTCTGTGTATTGCCGTAACGTACAAGGTTTAATGAAGGAATTGGGAATTCCAATCTAGAACGCAACTGAATGGTGACGGTTCATCGATAGCTCAAAGTGGAGCTTGAAGTGTGTCCTCCTCCACAATGGCAATTTATTTGGTGCAGTCCTAGTTGGCCATTCAGTTTGTTTTTGTGAAGAATATGAAGATATAAAGAGAGTCATTGATCTGTTGCAATATCACAAGCACCATTGGATCATCTGTGTTGACCTTCAAATGGTCTGCTTCCTTCTTGGTCAGCAACATGGATACACCAAGTATCCCTGTTTTCTGTGTATGTGGGACAGCAGAGCTTGTGAGAAGCATTGGGTGGAGTCGAATTAGCCTCTAAGATCTGACCTCAAACCTAGTGATCCAAACATTCTACATGAGCCACTTGTTGACAGAAAGAGCATTATTATCCCACCTCTGCACATAAAACTGAGTCTCATGAAGCAATTTGTGAAAGAAAGCTTTGCCAACTGAAAGAGTCTATTTCAAGTATCTCCTTTTGGCATTTCCTAGCCTGTCGTTTAAAAAGATAAAATACCTTAATATGTATGTTTGGTAGCAGAACTTTACTACTTGTACACAATTTGACTTACAGTAACAATATATAGCCTTTATATGAATAAAATAAATAAACAGTATATTCAAGTAATTCTTTTATTTTCCTTTGTATGTACATTTTGTATGATTTGGGGACAAAGGGAGTGTATCCTGTCCCATAAAAAGTTGACATGATAGAGAAAAACTGGGGTAATTTTTGGATTCAGATGCCAAAAGTTAGCCAAAAACAAGTGTCATATCTAACGCAGTGAAAATTGTGTTCCCCAGTGTAACAAGTGGGGCTGTTCCTGATACACATGGAACTGGCCTCGAATTAGACCTTTGGGTCCCACAGGCTTATGTGAATGGTCTGTTTAACCAAAGTTACTTATTCAGCATCACTCCTAAGGCTGTCTTGAACTGCCAATATAGAAAAAAGGAACTTGTTCTGTTTTTGCACAAGAAGCATACTCACTCTCTTGTCTTAGATGTGGGACATGGATCAAAAGAAATGTAGTTATATAATGAACAAAGGCTCAGGAATTAGGCTGCTGTGTTTTGAGTATCACTTTGACACTAATTGGCTTGTGAGGCTGTACCAACAACCTGTGCCTCAGTTTCCTCATTAAAATAAGAGATAATATTGATGCTTATGTCATTGGTTGTTGTAAGGGTTAAATGAGTTGGTGTATTTGATATACTCAGAACAGTGACTGGCTTGCAGGAAGCACTCAATTCATGTTGGTCCACAGATTTTAAAAGTTTTAAACATTTACTCGGACTCTTTCCAATTTGTACTTGCCTCTCCTGACTCCTGGTGGGGATGGGAGGTGGAAAGAGGGGGATGCTGAGGGAGAAAAAGAATTGAGGAGGAAATATACTTGAATTTAGTAATTAATTTTGGGTCTCTTTTTGTAGTTGTTACCTCCCAAAAGCAATTGTCTAGGTTCCATACCCTCATAAAGATATCTTCTTAGACTTCCTAGGTAGAGTGTTTTTTAGTCCTATCTCCCAGATGATGTTTCTTCCCTCCACAGCTTCTTCCTGAGAAATTTGCCTTCCTAGCAATTGTAGTACTTACTTGTCCTGTTTCAAAACTGACAAATTTAAACTCCCAGCCACAACCCCACAACCCCTACCTTTTAGCAACTTTTGGGCTGCTTAAAAATAAACTTTTTTTGAGCTATAATTTTCTCCCATTACAGTTTTCTTGGTGTGAACCTGTCACATAAATAATGGAAATAAATGGAGCTTGGCAGGCTTAGCTACGGTGTGCTTTATTTTAAACAGAATGTTTATGATATTTTAAATGTTCTGAAAATACTTGGATATATTCCTTATTAAAGAATGTTGGAGTCCCTAGGAAGGTACTGTCACAAAACTGGATTGGGGGGTAGTGCCTGAGCTGTAGCATTTCATATCTTGTATTAACAATAATAATAATTGTTTAGGTCATGATTTCCAAAAGGAATTTTTAAAAATCTGATTTACCTTTCTTCTCTGAATTTGTTTTAATGAATTGTTTTATGTTAAGATGTATTTTCTTTTTAAATTATTACACCCCCCCCCAACTTTTTTAGGTGCACCAAATAAAAACCAACCATGATTTTTTTTTTTCCTGTATTTATAGGTCCTCTTCCTGATGGATGGGAACAAGCCATGACTCAGGATGGAGAAATTTACTATATAAACCATAAGAACAAGACCACCTCTTGGCTAGACCCAAGGCTTGACCCTCGTTTTGGTAAAGGTTCACCTCAAAACCTTTATAGATATTTTTGATTACAATTTTTTGTATGTGAATTTGGGAAGGTACATTTAAATAAAATTGCACTGCTTTATAGAATTAAAAAAATGACTGCCCACCCAACTTTTCCAGTACTTTTTTATACATTTTACTTTAAACCTGAGAAATTAAGGTCTAAATCAGCTTTTTAGTTTAGATTCTTTGGGATTGGATTGAGGGAATGTTGTGGTGCCTGACTAACCACAATCACTGTTCCTTTCACATTTTTGGGAGACACAGTGATGTGTTTAAAATGATCTTTCTAGCTCCAGTAATAATCAGGCTGTCTTGCTGCATCTAAAGCCTGGGATTCCAGCTTTTGTTAGTGACCCGGTGTCTGCCTACGCTTAATTTCGGAGAGCAATGAGTACACCTTGTGGCCTGGATACTGTAGTGTTTTCAAACCTAAAGGAGGGGCAGGGGCTATCACCTAGAAAGAAGACCAATAACAGCATTTTTTTTTCCTACTCTTCTGGCCTTTTTTGTTTTAAATTTAGGGAATAAAAGGCAAAGCCGTATTCCTCTCTCAAATCACGTGAGTAAATCATCAATTTGCACAAAGGAATACTTCTCTCCCAAATGTGCACATTCTAATAATAGTGTACAAACCTTTAAATGCCTTTTTATCCAATTTTTTTTCACCATTTTCAGTTTCTTCAGTTAGGTTTCTGAGATATTTTTCCAAAGCCATGGAAAAATGACTTGTAAAAAGGAGCAGATCATTGTGGTTTCAAAGTTTTCGTCTTGGACTGAATGCAGCTAAATGAAAACAATGTGCAGATCACTGAGTAGGTCAGACTGAGGGGACATGGAACCTTTGAAGTTTTACAGGGGTTGACCTAACAACAACTGTGGGGCCCTTACGGGAAAGAGGAATTAACTCTGTGAATGCCATCAGAACACGATCCTGGGGCGGGGAGAAAAAACTGCCCGGAGCTGGTGGGGTAAAATAACTTCCCTGTCAGGAACTTTATGCACGTTTCTCCTATGTCTTTATATATACCTTTAAATAACCCCAACATTTGGGTTTGCCCAAAACTGATTGGTCAGCTTTATGGATTCCACCCCCTGTTCAAGTGAAGTCAAAGGTGGGATCAGGGCAGAGACTGTCATTTTGACAGATATCCAGCTTGGCTTAAGTCTGCCCTTTTGAGCTTCAAGACCTATTTGGGTGTTAAAAAAGTTATGTGGCATGTTAATAATTTGCAACTTCTGATTCTATTTAATATTTGAATAAGTCCTTGTGGTTGAAACAGGAAACCGAGTAAGGTAGAGAATTTAATAACTGTTGCCATTTGTATGAACTAGAACGATAACAGCCATGTTTCCTTAAATCATCTTTAATGAATTCAACTTGTCCACATTTTGGAAACTTTTTAAAATGGTACTATGGTTTTTTTTTTTTTTTTTTTTTTACCCCAGCCCCCAACCTAAGGTTATGAAAGATGATGATGAACTCTTAGCTAACTGCAGAATCAGGAATTGGAACAAAGCTGGTTTTTTCTTTTCTGTTTTATTTTTTTTTTTTCTTAAAGTATTTTTAATTACAACTGAAATAAAACAGTTTGGCTAATTAATGTACATTCATTAATTACACCCACAGCTTGTTGTTTTGTTTCAAATCAGAGAAAGTACAAAAAAAATATTCTCACTCCTTACCTCCAACACATATGTACACACAAGTGTACAATTAGATGTGCCAAAAAAGTTTCATAAAATTGTCTTATTGCCTTACGTTTCCCTTTCTGGGCCCACTGTGTATGTGTATTCCAGACAGGCTTGACAACATGCCAAAGCTTTTTATTTTGTAGCCCGACTTTTAATCTGTTCCAGACCTTTTCAGTCAGAGAGCTCAAGTGTAACTGAAGGGGGGGGGGGGGCAGGAAAGAAAAAGAAGTGTGTGTTTCTCTAATCTAGAGTGACAGCGAATAGAGACGAGCTGTTAGCTGCTGAGTTTGAAGGAGTTTTCCTTGAAATCTGCAGTTCTATATTGGATTGTGTTTTATCTCTGCCAAAAATATATATATAAACTATCCCCTTTCTGACCTTTTGAGCCATGCAGACACAAACAAATGGTAGGTTATTGCTTTCATCGTTTTGGATTTGCTTTCCTATATACCCCAAAACTATATTAAAATATTTACCAATTCTTTTTTTTTTTAATGTGTTTTATTGATTACAGTGTTACATTTGTTCCAATTTCCCTTCCCTCTGCTCCCCTCCACCCGGTGGCCCCCCTCCCTCCCCTTGTCCCCCCTTTAGTCCATGTCCATTGGTTGTACATATAGTTCTTCTCAACCTCTGTCTATTCCATTCCCTCCTACGATGTTTCTTAATTCCTATACCATCTCCCTCCCTCTCCCCCTTCCCCTTCCCTGCTGACCTCCCCCCCAATATGTTCCCGATACCTATA
This sequence comes from Furipterus horrens, assembly GCF_987537825.1. Lineage (NCBI taxonomy): Eukaryota > Metazoa > Chordata > Mammalia > Chiroptera > Furipteridae > Furipterus > Furipterus horrens. The sequence continues at coordinate 64,196,878 of NW_028327172.1, read as the reverse complement.
GTTCTTTTTCCACTCTCATTGCCTACTTAGTTTGCCTTTGTTTCAGTTCCCTAGCTTCTGTTGTTGGTTGTTGTGATGCAGTTTTCATTTTAGATTTCATAGTTTTGATCCTCCTTTTTCTAAACCAGTCCCTTTAACTTCTCATATAACAGTGGTTTGGATCTAATGAACTCTTTCAGTTTTATTTTGTCCTGGAAACACTTTCTCTGCCCTTCTATTCTGAATGACAGCTTTGCTGGATAAAGTATTCGTGGTTGTAGGTTTTGGATTTTCATTACTTTGAATATTTCTTGCCAGTCCCTTCTTGCCTGCAGGGTCTCCCTTGAGAAGTCAGCTGATAGTCTAATTGGGACCCCTTTGTACATGATTCTTTTCTTCTCTCTTGCTGCTTTTAAGATTCTCTCTTTATATTTAACTTTTGACATTTTGATTATAATGTGTCTTGGAGTGGTTCTCCCTGGGTCCAGTTGTTTTGGAACTCTCTGTGCTTCCTGGACCTGTAAGTCTATTTCCTTCCCCAAGTTTGGGAAGTTCTCCTTTATTATATTTTCACTTAATTTTTCAATTTCTAGTTCTTCTTCTTTGCCCTCTGGCAATCCTATGATCCGTATATTCGATCTCTTATAGCTGTCCCAGAGGTTTCTGATCCTCTCATCCTTGCTTCCCATTTTTTCTCTCTGCACTGGTTGACTGTTTGTTCCTTCTCTATGTTCTGGTTTGTTGATTTGAACTCTGGATTTTATTTCCTCACCATCTGTCTTGTATGAGGTTTTGTTGCTTTCAGTATGAGTGTTTTTCAATTCTTTCTCATCTTTTTCCAGGTATTTTGTTAATTCTGTAAGCCACCTGATAACAATGGCCCTGAACCGAGACTCTTGACAGGTTTCTTATTTGTTCATCTGTCAGGTTCTTCATCTGTTGCCTGGTGAGCTGCGCCACCGGGATTTCTATAGTTGTCTGCCTCATTTTGACAGATGCATTTTGCTTTCTTGGGCCGCCTATAGGGGGCAGTGCCTGTGTACTCGTCATAACCCAGCGACCGGCGGCGATCCGCAACCTTTTTCGCTGCTCTGTGGCCCTTTGTCGTCACTACCCAGCGACGACCAATTCTTAACTTAAATCAAGCTGACCTATGTCTTTTGACTTTTTAGAATGGAAAAAACATCCCTGTACAAGCTTAACTTTACCACTCAGCTCCTTCAAACACCAGTCTCTTTTATATTTCTATTCTTTATCAGATGTTTTAGATTACATTTCGAACAATTTATCAGTTCTTCACATCCCAAATGAAGTTAATAAATTACCATGTAATTTCAGTAAATTAAATAGTAACTTGCTGTGGATTGGGTTTTTTAATCTGATTTTATTGTTCTTTAACATTTAAAAACAGTATATTTTTGACATTTATATTTTAGAGAATTGATTAGTAATTTGTAATGAATCATGAAGTAACATCCAATGGCAATAAGGACTCTGATAATTTATTGACTTTGAAAAAAGGAGGGCTTTTGTTTGCTTGTTTTTAAGGAACCATATTAGGAATGTTTTTTAACTTGTATTAAAGAAAATTGATGCTTGAGTATTATGTGGGCCATTACATTATTTCATATAAACACTCTTTCTAGAGATTTTTTACTTGTAAACATGGAGTCTCAGGTTTAAACATTTCTTTGTACATTGTAGAATTATTGCTTTATATGATACATTCATATGAATATTTTCCAGTAAAATCCCTAATGAAAACACCAAAGAGTATAATTTCTTTAGAATGAAAGATCTACTCCAAAGTCAATGAACTGACTTGTAATGTAATGTTATTGTTCCTATTATTTATATAAAGGATGTTAAATAGTGTTAGCAATATCTGTTTCTGGAAATAAGTGCTGATAACACCACTGGGATAAAGACATTTTTTAGTGTAAATAAAATATTGGAGCCAGAGATTTGGGCTAAAAAGTGTATCAATGAACAATCTAGTATGGCAAAAACAAAATATCCTTTAATTCCTAATTACAATTCTGTGCCTAGAAATTCATGGAAATGTCAAAGATAATTAAAATCAAGATGCTGATTTTGGTTCTTTGTTTCAGTTTCCCAAAACTTAACCATGTGCTGTGTGTGTGTGAGATATAATTTCCTAAAATATTAAGATATAAAATTAAAAGAATAAGTAAATGTATATCTATATATAACTTAAGTCCTAAAGCCAAAAGTTGTTTAGCCTATCTTATCAAAGTTAAATATTTTGCATGAATAGAGGTTTATTAACAGTTTTAACTGTTTAGACATTCATTAGTCTTTTCCCTTTAAGACCAAATATTTCTAATAGCTGTTATGAGTAATATTTTACTTTTGATGAATGTTCACCTAATGACCAATTAAATACCTAAGTCTGTTCTGTTAGAGATGGAAAAACAAACACTAAAGGCTGTAGGAACTAAACTTGTAACTCTTCTAATGGAGTCTTGGATAGATAGAATGTCAACATCTAATCATTTGAATTTTATTAAAGTAAGTTGCTTATTTATGCATTAAAAACGAGTTTTTTGTTTGTTTTTGTTTTTATCCTCTTATAATCTTTCCTGGTTATCCTAAATTGTCAGAATTTGGTTGTGGACTATATTTACTACTTACGATAGGGGAGGGAAAGGTGTTTCACTGTGTTTTAGGTAAGAAGAGCTGTTGCTAACTAAAAATTTTTTAACAGAAAAACCTCACAAAATTTGGCCCTGAAAAGGAATTTATAATTCCTCTAATCAACATTTCTCAAAAGCGGAGGGGTGTATTCTGGGCACTGCAGGACAGTCAGCATCCCTGGCTCTTGCCCACTAAATGCCATAGTGCCAACCAGTCATTGTGACTCCACCAATTAACATGTGTTTTTTTTAATGCTGGGAGAAGTAGGGATATTGCCCCCAGTCTGAGCTCTGAGATCTAGGGAAATTGTGACCAATCCAAGGTTATATAATTAAGTGACAGCACAAGGATCTGAACTTGATCTTTTGACACCTAGAAATTTAAAGTTTAGATTAAGCTTAGTTAATCTTTCAGAAATATAGCCAATTCACCAATACTAATACATGGCAATTTCAGAGGGGAAATGACAGTGGTTAATGCATTTACTTCTTTGCTATATTGTGACTCTTGAGGAAATTACTCAAAGATAATGAGCTTCCAATTACAGAAGAAAATTAAGAGAGATATGATTGGAGCAGACTGAGAAGCTATGCTTAACCTCTTATCATATTCTTAAGAGATTATCTTTTCACCTCTCCTTTGACTGGAAGTTTACCACATTTATAAGCAATTCATTCTATTTAAGGCAGTTCCAATGACCAGAAAGTATGTGATGCTTTATTACCCAGAAATGTACATCCTTTCAAATTTGGGATACAGTTCTAATCCCAGCAGTATTCTTTTCTAACTGGTTTCTCTGGTGTTTTATTTGTTTGTTTGTTTTTTCATGTTTAGAAGTTCTGGGTACTTTTTATCACTTCACTCTTCTTCTCTGGATTCCTTTCATTATAGTGTTTTATATGTATATTATCCAGTGAGAAAAATAATTATGGCATTGCTTTGACTTGGTGTTTTATTTTATGTACCCTCCAAAAAACCCATTTTGAAAAATCTACAGAAGTTAGTTAGCATCCAGTTTTCTATCTGGTAGTTATATACAGGGTGGGCAAAAGTAGGTTTACAATAGTAAGTACATGAAACAGTTTATTCTTGTATTGTTATTTATTAATCATTGCATTATTTTTCATACGAACAACTGTAAACCTACTTTTGCTCCAGCTTGTAATGTACTGCATTCAAAAGAATTAAATCATGATGTAGAAAAATTTACCTACACAATTTAGAGTTAAGAGACTCAAGTTCCTCTGGTAACCAGCTTATTCAAAAAGATACCTGACTTCCTTAATTGGTCACATCTGTAAAATGTGACATACTGGATGCTTTTAAGAATATTTCCAGTCCTTAATTAAATAGAATATGCTATATTATTAATTCTTCAGTGACTGCTTTGGATCCTTGTTTGAGGTTACTTCTTGGTATCCATACGGATTTGAGTTCATTAAAGTTTCAGAGATACTTTTGAACTATTTATTGTACCATTTTAAGTTGAGCTTTTGGTTCCCTGGGAATTATTTTTGAAGAGGAGACAGGGAAACCTTGCAACCTTTAATCTAAAGATAAGCCTTATTGCATGGTGAGTATGCCCAGGCTAACAAAGCTGATAGGGGATGGGCAGTGCTGGGTGGAGTAGTTAAGTTTTGTCTACAGTCTCACTCTGGAAAACATAGGAATTTAAACATGCTTGTATTAGCAGGGTTCAGCTTCACTGCCTTAAAGATAGTGCATTTGGGTATGCTTTGTTTCTAAAATTCAGAGTTGCATAATGGAAAGCTTGGTGTAAGCTGATGTGAGGTATAGTTCCAGGCTATGCACTTACTTTAATCCTGATTTTAAATATACTGTTAGGGATTGTTTCTAATTGTTGCCCTCATCCATTTTTCTTTTTTTTTTTTTTACTTCAAAACAAGCATTTATTGAAATGAGTATTTTATTGCCTAAGATTATAGAATATCATAATCAGCTTAATACTCAAGGTTTGCAGTTGTATTCTTTTCTTTTCTTTTTTTTTTAATCTATGTTAAATTCAAGAGGATGGTGCCAAAATAGTTTATCAGTCATGGTAAGCAATCTCTCCACTACTTGCCAAGGGTGAGTAGAAATGTTAATGAAGGTAAATTAGGATATAGTTTCTGCTTGACAGTGATTTGATTATGCAAATAATTGTATAGCAAAGAAATATTTTTGTCTTCATTTACGAAATTTATTCATATAGAATTTTTTAAACTTGAAAGCTTAAGATTGCCAAAGTCACTGAATGATAATTTGCATTAATGGTTTGTGTTACTAAAACCTTAACATACTTTTTTTAAAAAAACAAGTTGCAAGTTATATTTTTATCAACTGCATTAATAGCAAGTATTTTATAAAATGTACTGGAGAAAAGAGCCATTTGGTGATGCCACTTTTAGTGCCAGTCCAGAGAAAGCCATTATATAGACTTATCGAGGGATAAGTCAAATAGATTCCTGTTGAAATAAATCAGAATGGTTTAGAAAGAAGACTGGTTCATATTTTTTGTTTTAATTTATATTCATTTTGTTCTGCTAACCTGATTGCTGAGGTCATTTTAGAATGCATTTTGGACTTGCTTCAACTTGGAGATTCTCCTGTGCGTTACTAATAGTATCCTACCAACTAGGGATAGAAACTATTCCAGTATTTATTTATTCAACAAATAATTGAGTGCCAGTTATGTACCAGGCACCATACTAACCATCAGGGAAGGGGTTGCAGGCTACTAAACAAATAAATCATTATAAAATATGCTAAATACAATGAAGGAGAATAAACAAGGTGTGCCATGAAAGGGAATAATGTGGGCTGGAGGAAACCTGTTGAGTGTCTGTGATCTGGGAAGGCTATTTTGAAGAGGGACATTAAAGGACAAGAAAAAGTCTGTCATGTTTTAGACTATATAAGCACCTTTTGTGCTTATTTGTGAAAGCTAAGATACGCATGTCTTCTAAATTATAACTTCCTCTGTGAAAGCATTAACCGTAATAGATAATATGTAATCATAAATAAAGCTATTTGTAATGGAACTGTTTACTCACTAATCTAACATGAATTCATGATGGCAAGTTTACATTTTTAAATATAATTCTGCTTCTCTTTAGACCAGTAGTCTTATTATCTGAACTTTCTCTCCAAACTAGACTTTATACTTTATTTTCATAGGAGAGGAAAAAACCATGGCTGTACTCTGGGGACAGAGAGCTTGAAAGCCAGTCAGAACACTTTTTTCCTTCTCCTCCTCACCTCATTTAGCAACCCCAGAGTCCTGCCCCAAAATGCTTAATGAGGTGATGAGGAGAAAATGTTCTCTTGAGTTTTTTAAAGCTCCATCCATAATAGTATTGTTTGAGAAATACCATTATAATGAATTTTCATGCTAGTCTTTTGATAGACCATTGAATTAAGAAGAAATTTACTGAAATAATGATGTTATTGGTATTTTTTCAGCAGTTTCAAGACTTAAATACAGTTAAGTGGTCACTAGGTTCTACGACTTTAAGTGAAACGACTTATAAGGAAATCATTTACTATGGACTAATTGATATAAACAAGAGTTAAGTTCCTACAGCATCTTATCAACATTATAACAAAATGACATTGATTTTTCGAGGACCTGCTATAATTTTAACCCAGTTTTGGGGCTCTTGAGGTTGGTGCTTGGAAAGGGAAAGAAGTGCAAAGTGTGGGAGAGAGAGATTCCTTTACTTGTGACAAGACAAAGTCATACAGTAGGTGGACTGTTAACATATAATGCAAAGCAAAACAACAGTGAGATACCCCTTTATCCCCAGTAGAATGGCTAAAATCAAAGAGACCATAACAAGTGTTCACTAGACCGAAGAAACTGGAATTCTCATACATTGCTGGTGGGATTGAAAAATGGTGCAGCCACTTTGGAAACATTTGGCAGGTCCTCAAAAAGTTAAACAGAAAGATACCATATGACCCATCAAATTCCATTCCTAGATAGATATGCAAAAAAAATTGAAACCATACATCTACACAAGAACCTGTACATGAATGCTTAGAGCATCATTATTCATAATAGCGAAAACATAAAAATAACACAAATGTCCATCAGTTGATAAATGGACTAACAAAATGTGATATATCCATACAGTGGAATATTATTTGCCAATAAAAAGGAATGAAATGCTGATATCACAAGGGTGAATCTTGAAAACATCATGCTGTGTAAAACAAGCCAGTCACAGAAGGCCACATATTATTTGATTCCATTTATATGACGTGTCCAGAACAGGCAAATCCATAAAGACAAAGTAATTCGTGCTTGCCAGGGACTGGGGAAGGGGCAATAGGAAGTGTCCTGCTAAGGATATGGGGTTTCTTTTTAGGGTGATGAAAATGTTTAGAAATTAGATAAGTGGCGATGGTTACAGAATTCTGTAGATATATAAAAACTGTTAAAAGTGAGTTTTATTGTATGTGAAATATCTCAGTCTCAATAAAACATTTTTTAAAAAATCATTCCTGTCATGGCATCGTCATCAAGTGCTGGGAAACATCTGTTGCATATTGATAATGAAAAGATATAACGAGTCATTAAATTAGGACCCGGGTCTCTTGCTCCTCTTGTAAGAGACAGATTTTCAGTGTGAATCAAATAGTGAGAAATTACACTGAAGAACCATAATTTTACACATAAATATGTATATAGGTTATGTGAATAGTAGGTGATTCAGTCCCCTAGGTCATGTAGTAGACACTCAGCTACCAGTGGGTGTTCTGTGTTTTATTTTTACTATTTTAAGACCGAGAGATGGCCTATTAGTTTGTGTTTTTAGAAACACATTCATTTCTTTTAGCAAGTCTACTACTTTACAGTCTTGAGTACCCTTATCATTTTGTTTCTAAATGTTATGAACAAACTAATATAGCCATGTTAAGTATGTAAAAATGTAGTGTCTGAGACTTGATAACAAAGGAAAGAAGTGCTTTTTTTGTTGTTGCAGGAGATTTGTTATAAAATAATGTTTATAAGTTCAAAAAATATTTCTTTTAAATTTATACTTTATCAGGATTTAATTTCTTTTATTCCTTTTTTTTTTTTTTTTTTTTTTTTTTTTTTACTTTTATTAGTATATATTTTATGCTGAATTTACTCCTAGGCCATAAGCTTTTGTTTCTTCAATTTCTTCGGGAATATATTTTTCTTCTGCACAACCTCTTCTTCTGGTTTAGGATCAACCTACTCTTTTTTAGTAGGATCATCTCAGTGTGGCAGGGAGAGCTCATGGGTGGATTAACCTGTAAGTTCTGCACCTCATTTTGGGAGCTTTGTTCACCTGGATGTGCTCAGTGACCAGAGAATCTACATCTAAACGCTTAAATTCATCATTACTCTGCATTTTTAAGCATGTGCAGCAAAAACTCGGGACTTTTTGGGCCAACCGACCCTATGTCCAGCCCCACGGTTTAGCCTGGGCACACCTACCAACTCCACCATTGTGATGACCATTTTCAGAGGTCATCTCTGGTCACTTTCAGGAAGAGCAGGATTTAAATTTTTATCTGAAGTCTGTTTGATTACTAGATCTGTAGTTCTTTGTAATATTCCACAGTCGAGGTTACAAATTATGTAAATGTGAAGATTGTCTGAAGTTTTACAACTCAGATGTTTAGAATGAAATTTGGGAAGAGACACATGGTGATGACCTCCTTTCTTTCTGAGAGGCTCATCTCTTGTTTTTCTGTAATTGCTGAGTGGATGGTTTGCTACCATAAAGCTGTCAGGATTGATTTAAGTAAAACTTGAGACGGTTACTATTTCATAGTCCAGGCTGCACAGAATCTGAATTTTAAAAGATAGCATATGAAACTTTAAATTCTGTCATATTTCAGGGATTTTTTTTTCTCTTTGCCTTTTAGAAATTTTATTAAAACTGGAAACATTGATTTTCAGTAGTTGATCATGGAGGGAAAGAAGTTGGTAAGGCTGTTCTTTTCTTTTCTAACTGCCCTGCCCCCTTTGCCCGGGGAAACAAAGCCTGTTCTGTTTCCTGCCTGCTTGTGAGGTCTCCGCTGCACCCCATGTGGGTGCACTGTTCTGTGCTTTGTTCGAAATGCTTGAGATATTCAGAAGGTAAAGAACAGGATGCTTCTGCAGAGGGATAAATCCCAGCTTCAGTAGATAAAACAAGATTGTTTGAATTGGTCATTTATGTGAGCTCTTTATATGGAAACTTGTAGCACTGCTTCCAGCCATAGGTAACAGCATTTAAGTAAACAAATCCTAAAAACGTTCACTATCATTAGCCAGAGAGGCTTTGCTATTGCATATTTTGTGGAAATTTCTGTTTAATTCTGCAGAGTTGTCCTTTTATCTTTTGATATCCTATTTTTACTTTTCTGTGGTTTTGACTAGTCAGATAAGATAAGATTTGCAAAAGACTACCAATTCAGTATGCCATCAGCAGTGGTCACCATCCTTAATGATCACTGCTTATGGTTTCTAATCCTAGGAAACTGGCGGGAAGCAGAGGATATTTACCTCTTTATTTTCATCAGTTATTAAATTATTGTCCAATTAGTTTTCACAAGGAATATACATTGTATTAATTTATTAAATGCTATAATACTTAATAAAAATCTAATGTGGAAAGCTGAGAATGTTTATCTAAGTGTATATATAGCTCTAGAATCTTTTTGAAATTAATCATGTTTTACAATTCCAACATTCCTCAATTTGCTGATGAGCCATTTCCAAGCAATTATTTTTTTCAATTTTTTTTATTTAATTTGCTTGGAACTGCAAAAAAATTATCCCCAACATAGTTGTTTACTCTAGGCCTCAGTCTATGAGATGTTCCATGTATGTGGTGGATTCTCAGATCAGCCCCCTGATTCATATTTAATTCATATTATCAAACTTGACATAGCACAATGTATAAAAACATCTCTATGGGAAATATGTTGAGTGTCTGGAATGCCAGGAACATGTTTCACCAAAAGAAAAGGATCCCTAAGGGGGTTGAGCTAAGGCTCAATCTCCACCACCCATTTTTTTTCCATTCAGATCTTACAGGAGAGATAAGTATACATATCTTTGTAAATTATAGAATACTTTGAAGCCGTGAATGGCATAGTAAAGTGGGAGGAGGGAAAGGGAGGTAGGAGAACTCAAGCCATGATGATTATCTGTAGGAGTACTAATCTTAAAGTTTAAAAAAACTATTCTGGAAAAGGGAGGAGAGTAACCTTTATGGAACATCTACTGTATTCCAGGATTACAATAGATGCTTTACATATATTACTTAATCCTCACCATGACTCCAAAAGGGAGATGTTAATATCCCCAGGTATAGAGGGGTGGGCAACAACAGGTTTACAGTTGTTCATACGGAAAATGATGCAATAGTCAATAAATAATAATACAAGAATAAGCTTTGTATTTTGTGTATTCAACAACCGTGAACCTACTTTTGCCGGCCCCTGTAGTAGAGGAAACAGAGAATTAGATGAAGTACTGAATTGGTGTGTTCAATCTAATTGTGGTGTGTTTGACTCTACAGGCCATGCTTTTTAAATCATACTACAGTGACTGTTGTTTGTGCATCTAATTGTTGGTGATAGGTAGATACAAGCAATTATATTAAATGAGGTTGTTGATTGGTGCCTGGCAAATGTTAGCTGTCATATATATATTTTTGGCTTTTTCTCTATACATTCCCCTATAAAATACTAAGCTATAAACCATAATTATGGATGTTTTAGCCGTTCTTTGTAAAGACAATTCATAATAAGTCTGACCCTTTTTTTCATATAAGAGATTATTAAGGCTTTGAACGATATGGAGTAATGAGTCATTTTTTGACATCCCTTCTCTGCTCTTCCAGACCAAATATTTGAAAGAGATAACCAAAAAGACATTACTTAGAGTCATAATCTCTCTGGATCAGAAAATAAAACCAAACAAAGCAGTGAGCAAGGGCAAGACTAGGGGCTCGCCAGGTTTAGGAGCCATTCAGCTCCTGAGGATATGAGGAACTCAGACTTAATAACTAAGAAGGAAGTATAGCAGCAGGCCCAGCAGTGAAAATGATGCATAGAACGGACTGGCCTTAGCCTAATACAAAAGCAAGGGTTGACCACCTGTCAGGTTACCAATTTCAAGTGTGGTACCCAGTATATGAGTAGTTAGATTAATGACCAGGACAGAAAATCCAGAAATAAAATAACAAAATATGGAAATTTAATCTGATAAAGATGATTGGAGGAAGGATACAGTTTACATGAGTGGTGTCAGGACTAATGGATAGTCATGAAGGTAAAATTAGATCCATTCATGCCATATATTGGTGTAAATTCCAAATGGATTGAATGTCCAAGTAAGTACATATACAGTGTATAAAGTGGAACCATATAATTTTGAATTTAAAAATTGATTAATTCATTTGTCACCTGGGAATGGGGGAAACTATAGCTCAAATCTCAAAAAATGTGGAAAAAATAAACTAAAAAGACAAGCTGAGCGAAAATATTTTTAACTTATATATGACAAAGGTTTTTTTAATCCTTAGTATATAAAAATTTTCTAAATAGGAATAGATCAGTAACCCTATAGTAAAAAATAAACACACTTCACATAAAAAGTGCAAATAGCCCTTTAAAATGTGGAAATTGACCAAACTTGTAATATTAGGTTGGCCAAAAAGTTGGTTTGGTTTCTTCCATAAGATGGCTCTAGTAAGTGCTTATATGTCTTTAACTTCATTCAAAACAATTTTGTTAGATTGTATTGTGACAGCTGTCATATCAGCATACATGTTTTGAAAAAACTTACCAAAATTGGTGACTTTTTGTGCAGCCATTTTAATATTGAAGATGGAAGAAAATAAACAACATTTTTGGCATATTATGCTTTATTTTTTCAAGAAAGGTAAAAATGCAACTGAAACGCAAGAAAAGATTTGTGCAGTAGATGCAGAAGGTACTGTGACAGATCAAACGTCAAAAGTGGTTTTTGTAGTTTTATGCTGGAGATTTCCTGCTGGACTATGCTCCTGGTTGGGTAGATGAGTTGAAGTCAATAGTGCTCAAATTGAAACATTAATTGAGAGCAATTACCATATGGGAAATAGCCGACATACTCAAAATACCCAAATCAATAGTTATTGGTGAAAATGAAAAATGTGTCTTTTATTTTACAGAAAAAAAACTAAATGGACTTTTTGGCCAACCCAGTAAGACATAGCAAAATAAAATCACACTGCGAAACTATTTCTCATCGTTCAGGATGGCAAAAACCCAAGTTTGGCACGGCTGTGATGAATAGACACTCTTTGTATATTACTGGTAGGGATACAACACAGTAAAACCCCTATATAAGTGGGAAGGAGGCGGAGAGTTGGCAATGTTTACTTATGTTTTTAATTATTACCTTGGTAATCTCTCCAATCTAAGACTATCCCGAAGATACAGTAGCAAAAATACAAAATTATGTATCTGTGAACTACTTCTATTTGGTACTCTTTAGTAATAGTAAAAACCTAATGGAAAATCGGTTAAATGGAATACTTTACTAATCAGCTATTTTAAAAAGAAAATGAAGGAAAACCTCTGTATACAGCTTTGGAGTAATCTCACAGATACATTATTAAATAGAAAAAGGTAAAGTATTCATAGAATACTGTTTAAGAATTCTCTGTGTGTTTGCTTAAGTTTTTAAAAAGAGAATAAACAAAATGGTAACAGTTACCTCTTGAGGGTAGGAAGTCGTCGGCAGCCGTCCGTCTCGAGAGACGATGGTGTAGCTTCTTAAGAGTCTATCTGCACCGCCGAGAATGGCTGTGCAGTCCGACTCGGGAGTGACACGGTATCTGTCTCCTCCCGTGTTGAATCGACATCTTGCGATGACGCTGGAGTGTCCTCTTCAGTGAAGCTGAAGCTACAGAGCCTGGGCAGGGTGATATGGAGGGTCTGCTGTTGCCCATGCAGCAGACCCCCCCTCTCTTCGCAGCTGAAGGATCCAAGGGAAAGACGGAGTCAATACAGCTTGGCTTCAGGTGCGCCGCAGGAGTTGCCGGTGTTGACTACAACGTCAAACCGCCTTAGGGACTCCGGCTCTGGATTTTCTGTCGGGGTTTACTCCCTTAGCCTTTCCCCTGAAGAGGTATGCCGCAAGGCAGCGGAGGTTTTTTGGAGTCAGAGTTTTCCTTCTCTGATGTGCCCTGACTGGAAGATCGAACCAGCAACACTTAGCTCGCAGGCCGACGCTCAATCCACTGAGCCAAACCAGCCAGGGTAAGGGTAGGAAGTAAAGTCTCTAAAATTAAAAAGTAAATAGTATGTCGAACTGGTGGCTGAATCGTGCAGAAAGGAGTTATTTCAGGTAACTTTTAACCACAGTGATGACTGTATACACCTAATGAAGTATCTTAAGGACAAAAAAATGACCCCCAAAATCAAAATTATGGAAACTCAGTAGGTTGAATTGAATTAAGGCATCTGAGAGAGGTTGGTCTGTAATTTTTCTTCTGGCATCCTTGTTCCTATTGATGTCACGCTAGACTCGAGAGTTGGGCAGTCTAAAGGAAAATTGGGATGTCTGTATTGTCATATCTGAAATGGTTAAATTTCTGCCTCAGTGAGTACTCAACTTAGGAATGTTTTAGTGGTTTTTCAGCACAGATTTTGTGTCAGACCCTGTGCTAGGTACTGAGGATATATATGTGATTAGAATATTTTCCCCACTCCTGTAGTGCTTCAGTCTAAGAGAGTATACAAATTTGTAAAAAATTATGGTCAGGTGAGAAATGTCAGTAAGCAAAATGGAAAACTCTGGAGGTAGTGCCCTGAGAGGTAAGATAATTCTTAATTTCATAATGGACTCTGGGAAAGGCTGGAGAGGTTGGTCAAGTAAACCAGAAAGGCACTGTTGGAGCATCATACCAGGCACCAAAAGGTTATGGGTTCAATGCACAGTAAGAACATGTACGGAAAGCAGCCAATCTCAATCTCTCTCTCTCTCTCTCTCCCTCCCTCCCTTTCTTTCCCTCCCTCCCTCTCTCTCTCCCTCCCTCCCTCTCCCCTTCCCTTGCATTCCCCACTCTACCCTTCCCTCCCTTTCTTCCCTCTCTAAAATCAATAAAAGCATATTCTCAATGAGGGTTTTACATAGAGCATTTACCACGCATTTTCTGTGGAACGGAAGAGGACACATGAAATATCACCACAAGGAGTTCACTGTGGCTGCAAGGCCAGTAAGTCACAAGAGCTGTAGTGTATGTTATTTCAGATTTTGGTAACAAGGTTCATGAAAGGGATTGGTTTGATTTCCCTTTCTTCTAATGTCCTTGTTAAGGTACCAGGATCATGCTAGCCTCATAAAAGTGTTATGGAGTATTCCTTTTTTGCTGTTCTCTGGGAAAGGTTGTTTAAGATTGGTATTATTCCTTCCTTAAATGTTTATGAAGTTGTTTGGGCCTGAAGTTTTCTTTGGTCAGTATGCATTAAACACTTAGGAGAAATAATGACCCAACATTTGACCTTAAAAAATTGAATGTCTGAAAAGGTGATACGTATATCATTTTCATATAAATAAGCTTCCATCTGCTCATTGAGGTCACCACAATCCACAGTTTGATCAGTGTTGTATCAGTGACAGAAATTCACTAGTATAAGAATCCAGTCCATTTCTAATTGTCAAATGCTGTAATTTAGGTTCAGCCAGAAAAATAGGGACTACCTGAGCTGTATGAGGGTATCATGTTGAATGAGACAGATCTCTGTCATCCACATGTTTGTGGGCTTATTTTATTAGTGTGCATCAGGTCATTTTAATCTACTTGCTTTATTAGAGGTGTGTATATATTTTAGGATATATTAAGGATTGATCATTTTGATGGGCTTTACTGCTCAGAATGTTTTGTCTCATTTGCTTTGGGAGATGTATTTTTAATTAAGTATATATTTCTATTTTGTAAATGTATTCACACCATTCAAACTTTTAAAAAATGGCTCTCTTCAACTCATTCCTTTAGGCACTCAGTTTCCCAGCTCTGGAGCCAACATATAACATGTTATTGCTTCTTGACTGTTCTTCGGTTCATATTCTTTGGACATGCCTGTAATGTAGATCTCCCTCCACCCTCCTTTTTATACTCTGCTCTGCACTTAGCTTTTCACTTAATAAGTCTTAGACTGTTCCGTGTCATTCATTGCATGTTAGAGCTACCTCTTGTTTCTCCTCTTTGTGTCTGCCTTGCAGCTTGTAACAACGATGACAATAACAATAGTAATAAATTAATGCAACCATTGTATTATTGATGGATTTTTAGGTTATTTCCAGTCTTACTACAGAAGACTAAGTTGAATATCCCCAATTGCTTTGAATAACTAAATATCCTTTCCTTTGCTAGTTTTTTAGGACAGATCTTTTGTTTCATTTCAGCCATGAACCAGAGAATCAGTCAAAGTGCTCCAGTGAAGCAGCCACCACCCCTGGCTCCCCAGAGCCCTCAGGGAGGAGTCATGGGTGGTGGCAACTCCAGCCAGCAGCAACAGATGCGGCTGCAGCAGCTGCAGATGGAGAAAGAGAGACTGCGACTGAAGCAGCAAGAACTGCTTCGGCAGGTGAGGCCACAGGTTAGAAACCAGACTTCCACTTTTCGGGGTCTCTTTTCCTACATGAAGTTGGGTATGTTTCATTTTAGCATTTATTAGTTAGAGGAATGTTGTTTCTCTAAAACTAGAGTGACACAGAAACACTAGCCAGCTCTATCCTTGTCTTAGTTTAATTTCTTGACTGGCTTTTGATCACATGGGCTGTAACATGCACATCTGTATCCCAAAGAGGTGTTTTGGCGTTGTCATTGCAGCCAAGCAAAAAATTGCAGGAAGCAAGTGTGCTTCCTCAAATGTACATGGGATTTAGATTACTGTACTTCTGAAGATTTCACTAAGGAGGAAACTCCAGGACATCACTTGGGGAAAAACATCTTTTACTTTAAATTAATTATTTATCTGGAGGAATACACCAATATGATATTTCTCATATGACAAATATCTTTCATTATTGCCGAGTCTGTGGTGTTTTATTTAAAGCATAACACAACTTATCCTAAGTTTGGAAGGTCCCAAAGTGCCTTAAAATTACCTGCATATGGATTTTTTTTTTTAATGTTGGGAAGAATAGGACAGGAGAGATCTTGAAACCGTTTATGATTTTTACATCAGTTTTCTTTCAGAAAGTACTGTTGGTCTTTATGTTCCATAAGAATGGATAATCCCTCATCTAAAAATCAGTTTTTACTTTTATCTTGATTGAGAGTGGTAAAGTCTAGGTTTAGATAATGGGGTAGTGATGTTTTTTTTCAGAGACGCTATCTGTTTACAAACATTAAATACATGTAGCCATCCTCCCTGCCCCCACACACACCTGAATCATAGCATACTAAGTATAGACATTAAAAAACTGTAATACTCCACATTTCTGTTACCAGGAAGTAGGCATTGAAACATGGTACCTTTTTTTTTTTTTTTTTTTAATGACAGCTGTATTTTAAAAGTGTCATTGGAGTGTTAATGGAAATACATGAACTTGATACAGTCATTGAACTGTGACTTGGGATTTAAGAAACTGGTACCTGAGGAATTAAACTAAGCCATGAAAACTCAGCCTCACCCTTAAACTGTGCTTTCAGCAATCTCTCAGTGTAGTAAGTGTGGTTGGCACCAAAGGTGGCCCTGATAGGAGCAAGAGATTTAGTCTCAGTATGACGTCAGGAAGTGGCCTTTAAATAATTCTTCATCTGCCATTAAGAGGGTGGGGACCGGAAGCATATGTCTCTGACTTTCTAACAAGTTACTATAAAGGAAAGATTTCTCATTTAAATACAACTTGATGATTAGAGCAAGGAAGCATCATCAAGAATATAATTATGTAGCTATTAGAAGAAATAAAGCAATTTAAGAATATGTTTTACACAGCCTGTTTTCATTGCTTGCTTTTCACTTTGTTGCTACTGATAGTCTAAGTAAATATAAGTATTAGTTTCAGATATGAATTGAAGACTATGAATACCAAGAAATCTTATTAAGAAAAATGATTTAATTACTAATGTCAAAGTCTTGCTTTTTATAATTTTTATATGTAAAGTCTAGAAAGGGCCATTTGTCATTTTGTTGTATGCTATAGATCAGCCTGGTTTGTTTTTTGGTGTTTTTTTGGTGTTTTGATGGGCAAAATGCTGCTACTTATAAAACTCTTCCTTCCAAAGAATCTTTCTGAGTCTCATTTTCACTCTTACTCTGGGTGATGGGTCCTTGACAGAATAGCTTCACTTCCTTTAAAGGTAATGTCTGAAACTCCTTCTTCTTTACTACAAACTGTGTTGTCTTTTTTTCTTACATTGAATGACAGACCTGCTCTGCTCTTATACTAATAGTCTATATTTTTTAGGATTTTTTTCTGTTTTTGTGTTTTAGCGCTCAGCATAAATTCAATTTATCTTAAGTCTTTTGTGAACTTCTTCCATCGACAGCTTCTCTTATCACTAAAACGTCAAATTATTTTTTTTCCTGCTTCATCTAATACTCAGAAGCAAAGAACCTACCTGGCCAATATCAAATTTTATTTGAGTCCTGACACCTAAATCTTGCTGTCCTATCCTCAATGCTGTTCAGCATTTCAGAAGTTTCAGTTTGTTTTGTGGTGACTCCGTTGGCTCCTGTCTGCGTCAGTCTGCTGCTGCTTGGGCTAGCTTGGGAATTCTGTGCTATGGTGATATGTCTGGATACAATTTGTAAGTTAGCCTACATAGCCAAACCATGTGGCTTGAAGTAATTTTTATCCATCTTATTTTTTACTCTTAGGCAATGCGGAATATCAATCCCAGCACAGCAAATTCTCCAAAATGTCAGGTAGGCTCTTATCTGATGTTTTAGCATTAAAAAAGAAAAAGATATTAGGATAGAGAGAAACTTGTGCTCCTGAGGCCTGTCCTCACTGAAGACAGTTGAACCATCTTTCAACCAAGATACTTAAGTTAAACATTGCTCTTCCCAGAAAGTTTACACTATCTGCTCCCTTCCTGTTCCTCCCATAGACCTGCTAGTATTTGTTATGATTCCATGGAGGTCTTTTTTTATTCCACATTTGAAATGTATTATGTCTCCGTTGTACATTCTGTCAGCCCTGAAGTCTAATTTTTATATTGTATAGCTTAAAGTAGTATTAAGTTAATAATTTTAATAGTAACAACATGAATTAGTTACTTGGGTAGGCAACTATAGAAAATTTTATTAAGAGTCATAATGGTACTGTTAGAAAAGGAAAAAGTTATTCTAGTGGACATTCCAAAGGAAGAATATCAAAATTACTATGAGAGAAGGATCTGCCTGGGTAGTGTTGGGTTTCTTTGTTGGCTTTTATCAACATATTTCTCCCTGATGAACCCCAGGTAGCAGTGGTTGTGAAGCTATCTTATTTAGAGGGGAAGGTTGTGGCCATTTTTCCCTCTAATACAGGCACTTATCTGACTTGTGGGAAGAAACTCATTCTTGAAACCAAAGATCAATGCACTTTCCTCAGGTGGGCAGAAGCAACCATAAATACAATATATTGCTCTTCTGCACTAGGCAAAGTAAGCACTTTGTGCTAGAATCAGCTGTAGAAGTGAGAGTTGACAGAATTTCACTTATTTTGGGTACTGTTAACTTGTCCATTTGAGTACTGTGCTGATAAAGTCAGATATCTGACTCAGAGACCAGTTAACTTTGTGAGAGGAAAAACTCTGTTCTTTATCCCATTAATACCTCTTTTAATCAAGAGATCAAGTACGGGAATAACTCATGGAAGTCATCTTTGCTAAAGTAGAGAACATAGGCATTCTTGGAATGAGGGACACTAATACCATATTTGTCTGGGAAGAGCATCATAGCATTGGATCTTTATACAGTGAAGAGATTTTTTTCAATGCTTTTTCTCTGAAGTGTTCCTGAAAGAAGGCTTTTATTTGTGTTAAATGAAGTGGAAACTAGTAACGTAGGAACAGAAATTAACACCAAATTTGGGTTCGTGCCAAAAATATTTTGAAATTGCTTCTTTTTTCCCCAGTCTGAGATTCTAAACCTTAAATCTGATAAATATATTAAGTATTTCTAAGTTTTTATTTTATACTTGAGTATAAGTGTAAATAGTTGCTCTTGTTAAAATTCTCATCAGTTCTTAGTTACTTTTTTAAATGACAGGTATTTTTTAAATGTTATTGATTAGAGAAAGAGAGATATCAATTTGTTGTTCCACTTATTTATGCATTCACTGGTTGATACTTGCATGTGCCCGCAGCCATGGTGTATTGGGACAAAGCTCTAACGAACTGAGCTACCCAGCCAGGTCCTAGTTCCTTTTTTTGCTACTAAAACTTTAAGAAAGATAAGTCTTACAAGTAATAAAAATTTTATTTAATTTATATGTATTAAAAAATACAAAGTCGATTTCTTAGTGTGTAAGAGCAAGCAACCTAAAAAAAGATAGTTTTTTGAAATAAATTTTGTATTTGTTGGAAAATAAAATATTGATTTGTTACATAAGTTTTAGTTGTCACTGGCACAATTGTAAAAATGTCAATAAATGTTTGAAATGCCAGTAGAGGGTTGAATTTGGAGTAGCTCACATACATGGAATCTGGTAGGTTTGTATCAAGCAAGCATTTGTGTTTTTCTTATTCTACGTATTTTCTAGATGACCTTAAGATAGATGTCAGGAAAGAGTGCACAAAGAAAGGTCATATTTTAAGTGAAGATAAGGTTACCAGGAAAATCAAGAAAGTCAGGAAGAGCATTGCATTCTCAGGAAGAAAATGTAGTACCATTGAGGAATAATAGAGAAATGGGGATGGATCCATTCAGTATGCGTGCCAGGCATTGTTGTTCAAAGTTTATTTTTTACTTTTCTAATAGAAATTAGTGCAGATGAATTAACAAGCAATGTGAAATTGGTGTCATTATTTTATAATTCTGTACCTCGTATGCTTTGGGATGTGAGAAGGTACCACCTTTAAAAATGTTTATATATTACTCATTTCAAAGAATGTCTTGAAATATTGGGTTGGCCAAAAAGTCCATTATGTGTTTTCTGTAAAATAAAAGACTCGTTTTTCACTTTCACCAATAACTATTGATTTGGATTTTTTTAGTATGTAGGCTATCTCCTGCTGTTGACTTCTAGTGGGTAGAGGCCAGGGGTGCCGCTAAACATTACATTCCAATGTTTAAGACAGCCCCACAGCAAACTTATTTGGCCAAAATGTCGATAGTACCAAGAAACTTCACAAACCTCTTTTAACACATTCAATCAATCATGGCACCTTCTCCATACACCGCACAATTTTTTTTTAATTTTTATGTTTTTGTGTTTCAGTTGCATTTTTAACTTTCTTGAAATAATGAAAAATTAAGGCAGCTTCAAAGGCAGTAGTATGTCTTCTTAGTTAAAGATGAAAATTGTCACTTTAATTTGTTAGAGTTTGTTCAGAGAACTTGAGGAACTTGACCTCATAGAGCTTTCACTTTTTAATTTCATTTTGATTATTCACTATTTCATGTTTCAAAAGCAATTTCTATTCTCAGGACAAACTTTGAAACTATAAATATCATCATTGCTCTGTGAGATTGAGCATGGAATGGGTAATTTTCTAGTTAATATCTTTGTCTAGTACATCAATTGCGCCTTTGTAAATTGGAGACCTTTTGAGAGAGAGGGTGGAGAATGTATCCCAGCTTCTGTTTCAAGGTCTTTTGAAACAGACACTTTAAGAACAGATAGTCAGCTCTGAGTATGAATGTTTTTACCTTCTCTTCTGCTTTAAGAATGCAGTTCTTAATACCTGTGGTTTCCTAATACCTATGATATTAGTCTACACTCTGCAACCTGTTTCATGGTCTGTGGTCGGTAGGCTGGTTCATCCAGTTTACTCTTTTTTTCTGCTAAGTTCTCTCTTCTGTAATGTTGCTGCGATTCTGCTCAGGAGCTTTTCTTCTGCCTTTTACCAGTTAAGGTTCTCTGTTTCCCTTATAAGACCTAGGTCAAAACTCATCCTTACGTGGCCTCATCAGAATTCTTGAAACTTCCCAGAAAATAGATGTAAGACTGTTGTGTATAGATACTTTTTAATAAGCAAATAATTGCTATAATCTTTCATTGAAATTACAGCCATAACTTTTTAAAATAATGAATATTGTATAGTTGCCACTCCTTATGAGTAGTAATAAATATATGTTAGGTCAGTCACTGGTTTAAAGAGTGATAAAACCCACAATATTACTGTTGAAGATACTGTGCTACACCATTAGCCCACAATGGTAAAAAGGTTCAGATATCCATAATTTTAGTCAAATGGAGCAAAATAATAACATGTCAGCCCTGTGAAAAAGATTACCATCCATCTTTTTTTTCCCCTGAATTTCTTTCTTGTTAGCAGGTGCTGGAAAAACAGTTTCAGAATCCAGTTAATGCTTCTCCTAAGATTATCTGTCTTCTTTTTGAAGTCCTAATACTGAATATAAACCATAGATTCATTTAGGTGTTTTCCTGTGACTTTTATATTTTACTTTTAATGAGCATGTTGGAAATCTTTTATGGGTGGTAGGAGATTTAGCCTTACACCCTGCATGCACTTAATAGGTTCTTTGTTTGTTTGTTTGTTTTTGTCACCATAATCTGAAGAATGCTATAATGACTTCTATTTCTTTACTAAGTAATACAAATTACAAAAGACTTAACTCCAGAGGTCTGTCAGAAAGAGTGTGACTCAAGATAATGCTGGGCACACCAAACTGCAAATTATTCTGTATATTACTTTTCTGAGTTTAGGGTTATCATACAGTTATTATAACTATCCCCAAATTCATCTATACACATCTTTTTAGTCAAAAATGTTTCTGAAGTTGAAGATAGTTTGGTAAATGGCACAAACATTAAAAAACAAAAAGTATTCTAAACATTGGCTCAACTGTAGGCATAATGAAATATCTGTGACTGTTTAAAACTGTGTTGGAAAATGGGATAAGGCAGGGCCTATCTTAAATAGTTGGAAGAAATGGCTTTTCCCCCCCTGTTTTTGCCATAAACTGCTATCATCATGACAAACTATGTGTAAAATGTATGTTTTTAGAGTTATTCTTCATTTCTAAATTTGGACTTCTAATTTACTGAACTAACCTTCCTTTTGATTATGGGGAGGGAGTAGGCTTCACTTATGTGCCATGTATTATTAAAAAATGGACATACTCTTACATAGCTTAGTATTTGCTAAAGACAAAATTGCTTTAGAAAATTAATTAGCCCTGGCTGGTGTAGCTCAGTGGATTGAGCTCTGGCCTGCAAACCAAAATGAACTAAAAGGTATCTGGTTCAAGTCCCAGTCAGGGCACATGCCAGTTGGGGGCATGTGAGAGGCAAGCAATTGATTTCTTTCATGCATATTTCTGCTTCTCTCCCTCCTTTCCCATCTCTAAAAATAAAATAAGATTTTTAAAAAATAATAAGTAAATAAAAGTATTGGCATTAAAAAAAAAGAAATTAAAGTTGACATGTATTTTTTAGGTTTTCTGTAAATAGAATCATAACTTTTTCACCAGCGTTATTATTTTGAAATTTATTCATGTTGCATCTGTAGTTCATTCCTTTTTACTGCTTAGCTAGCATTCTATTATAGGAGTATACTGCAATAACTATCCATTCACCTATTGATGGACATTTGAGTTGTTGCTGAATGATGTGACTTTGTATAGATATATGCTTTCAATTCTCTGGGATACAAGAACTTAATAACCTAGAAATTTTCTAAATGTTCTTAGACTACTAACTACTACTATTGCCTTTCTCATTATCTAAATGATATGAACCCAGACATCCATTTTATATGGGGCCAAAATACTTTAACCAGCAGTCATATTATCTTTAAGTGTCTTTTTACCCTATGGGAAATCATATTGCTATTTAAATGAAAGGAGGGCAGTATGAAAAAGGTCAGTGGCTTATGGCTAGATCCTGAGTCCATAAAGCCGGAAAACTTGTGCTTTCCTTTACAAACCGTCCTGGAAAGTTTCCTCCAGACCAAGCTGGGACCATTGGTTTTACTTATAGTGCAGATAGCTCTGACTCAGTGCGTCCCAGATTAGCTAAGATTTACAAGCTCAGTGGGAAAAGCCACCACATTTTTGTATTATTACAGAAGAAAGTAAGCTAAAAATACTTGCTTCACTTAGAAAAAGTCAAATACTACTCCAAAAAAAAATTTTTTTTGACCTTTGAAATACAGAAGCATGATTAAATTTTGGCCAAATTTCCTATCAACTTGCTTCTCCGTTTTTGAAAGTCTGTCAAACTCTTTTTTTTTTTTTCATAACTACCTTGGGGAAAAGAAAAGCTTAACAAACATATTTTTAGCTCAGTATTCTAGTTTTAGGCATTTGTTCAGGATATAAAAACTTTTTAGAGGTAGACATAACTTTCAACATGACTGACATGTTTCAACTGAAATCAGTTTTTGTAGACAATCCAGTTATGTCCCAAGGCTTATTTTTAAACAGGCCAGATTTATCCAATTATAAAATAATGCTCATTTTCATCCAAAATGTGTTTTGATAAAATTAATTTATTGCAATAAAATGGGGTTATTTTACATGTATATAAGTATATATAGCCATTTTAATGCAATGTAATTTAGAAAGTTCATATGAAATACATTTTTATCAAAAAATTCAGATTACATAACTTCATTTCATACTTATTCATATTAAAAGTTATCTTTTTCTAGAGTCACGAGCAAAATATCTTTAGAACTCTGAAACGAATTTTCAATATTTTATTTCTAAAATTCTGAATTTTATATATCTTTTATATGTCTTTCAAAATTCATATTTATAATCCTTGGTTACCAATAAAACTTACTCCCAAGAAAATCCACGATTTAACTACTCCTCGGTGGAAGCGGACAGCTTATAGAAGAACTCTTTCGGTTAGCTCTGATTCCGTGTTCAGCCTCCTTCAGTATCTGAGTAGGTAAAGCAGTGGTAGGACACTTCCCCAAATTTCCATTTCACTTCTAAAGTCTGCCTTTAAAACAACCTCTGTATGGGTGTGGGTATGTTTATGTGGGAAATAGAAGTTAACTGTTTTTATACTCAGTTGAATTCCGAAGACATAGGGCTAAGAAGAGGGATAAGTTTGGCTTGTTTTCTTACCTAAATAAGAAGTTCCCTTTCCCAGTTTTGAAAATTTCTTTAAAATAGCAACAGAAACTTTTCATCTTTATTAAACCCAGTAAAATAAATCATATTCACAGCAGGTAAAAATACTAACCTAGGAATTAATGACTTGAGGTGGGGGTTACCAAGTCAATTTTAATTATATAAAGTTAGTTTGTCTTTAGCAAATACTGAGCTAGACAAGAATGTATTCATTTTTGGATAATATGCATGAAAGTTATTATACATCAGTTATACATCAGGCTGTTCAAAAATTACTAAGGGCACGTAATCAACACTATTTTTGCTATAACTGGAAGTATCAAAAGTGAGTTGAACATCCATACTTTGAATATGGTTTCTATAATCTGTATATGATAATTTTTATCATTGGCCTTGTCACATTATGTTTGTTTTCATGACAGATTCTTTCCTATATGATTGATAATGCTAACACCCTCCTACTACCACCAGTAAATAAAGTGGCATTTTTTTCAAGTTCAGTATAGATGAATTTTTAGGTTAGCTACTTTTAGTCATGCATGGCTCAACTGTGGATTTGATGAAAAGTGTGTTCCATAGCCATTCAGGGAGTGGATATTTACTTAGGCAACTTGTAATGATTTCCCTTCTTATTTTCATCTCTAAATTCCCTTTCTTTATAAACGTGGATAAGTTGGTTCTGCTAATAGTAGAAATTTAGTTGTTAAAGACAACAAAAAGTAAAACTTTGACAACTTTGAACAAAGTGACAAAATTCGAAGCAAAAACGTGTAGAACCTGCACATGGCAATTAGTTTTAACTTTATAAAACAATCATGAAAAAGTGAAAACTTTATCAAAAAAGGGTAAAATAAAAAGTTGTAAAATGAAAATGACAGCCAATTTATTCAGTTATTTCAGTAATGATTTACTGGTTAGTGTTATGGCGTATACTTGCTTTGTGCTACAAGGAATTCAAAATAGGTACACAAACATGAACATGCCTTCTTTGACAGAAAGCAAATGAAGCTCATTTCAAGATATTCACAAATCACTTTCATGTTTGAAAGCCCTCAGTTTTCTCTCAGAACCCTCGCTATCAGCCTCATCCAGAATTTTATTCATTCTAAAAGTTATTTCTGTTTATATTCTCATATTTCAATAGCAACATAAATTCTTGAAAATATTAGAAATTATTGGTTTACGCTCCAAAACGGTCCATTCATTCATTCATTCAATGTGCCCTTAAGGGACAGAGAATAAAGAAACAATTAGAATATTGTGTGATAGGTACTAAGATCGTGTTACATATATATGCTCAGGGTATTAAAGAAAACATCTGGAAATGGGATCATCGTGGAGAGTTACCTAGAGAAGGTCTTAAATAATAAAGAAGGAAGAAAAGTATTCTAGTCAGGAAGAGCATATGGAAAGACCTGGTACCAGGAGGCAGACTGTCTTAATACAGACCTGTGTGGAGTGTACTGTCATTGTTTTAAAGTCACTTGTCACTTTGCAAGAGAAGGGGAGGGATCAAAGATACAGGATACAGAGAAAAGAAATAAAATGGATTTCCAGAAGCTACTGGGAGAGTAGGTTGGCCTTTAACAGGAAGAAGGGGAAAACCCCATTTCCTGAGACTGAAAAAGATGAATATGAGTGAAGATAGCTTTGTGGGGAATAGGAGGAGCCAGAAAATTGTGCTTTATGGCCTCAGTGTTCTTATTTAAATGAGAGAGAGATGAAAATGGACTGACTGAATAGGGACTTGAGAGAGTGTGCGTAATTTGGAGTAGTGACCATGGGAATGTAAGAAAAACTGACCAAGAATAAAAAAAATCAATGGGTGGTACAAAAGGCCAAGCCACGGCCAAAGACTTAATTTATAAAAACAGGTTGGATGATTGTATGATTTTTCTCAAGCATTTCTTAGCAGTCTCAGTATAGAAATTAAGCAAGCATATTTGAAATTTGCTATATCGAGATAAAATTATGTGTATATGAGGAATGTTGAAGGTGCTTGCGTATTTCAGCTGATTAGCCTTGTGGGGACAAACCCAACAGATGGCCAAACAGACGCATGAAAAGATGCTCAACATCACTAATCATCAGGGAAATGCAAGTCAAAAGTACCATGAGGTGTCATCTCACACCTGTCAGAATGGCTGTTATCAAAAATAACAAGTGTTGGCAAGGATACGGAGAAAAAGGAACCCTTGTACACAGTTGGTGGGACTGTAAATTGCTGTAGCCACAAGGGAAAACAGTATAGAGGTTTCTCAAAAAATTAAAAATAGAACTACCATATGATCCAGCAATTCTGTTTCTAGGTATTTAATCCAAAGAAAATGAAGGCACTAATAATTTTATACCTGAAACCTATATAATTTCATTAGCCAATGTTACCTCAATAAATTCAATGAATGATTAAAAAATTTAAAATAATGAAAAAGAAAACACTAATTTAAAAAGATATCTGCACTCCCATGTTCATTGCAGCATTATTCACAATAACCAGGATATGGAAACAACCCTAAGTGTCCATCCATGAATAAAGAAGGTATGGTATATAAGCACAATGGAATACTATATTTATAAAAAAGAATGAATCTTGCCATTTACAACAACATGGATGGACCTTGAGGGCATCACGTTAAGTGAAATAAGTCAGAGAAAGCCAAGTACTGTTTATTCCCACTTGTAAGTGGAATTAAAAAAACCAACAAACAAGCAAAAACACCCAAGCTTATAGATAGAGAACAGATTGGTGGTTGCCAGAGGGGAGGTGATGAAGGGTGAATTAAGTGTTTGAAAGGGTGAGCGGAGTCAAAAGGTACACAATCCCAGTTATAAATAAGTCATGAGGATATAGTGTACAGCTTGGTGACTAGTTAATAATTCTGTATTACATATCTGAAAGTTGCTAAGAGTAAATCTTAAAAGTCCTCATTACAAGAAAAAGCAAATATTTGTAACTATGTAAGGGAGTGACTGGTAACTAGACTTACTATGGTGATCATTTCACAGTGTAAGCAAATATTGAATCATGTTGTGCACCTGAACCTAATATCATGTTATATTTATATGTCAATTATATCTCAATTCAAAACAAACAAAACAAAAGGAAGCAAACAGACTACAATAGTAGGAGAGAGAAGGAACGGGAGTCCTGAGATTATAGATTTAGAAAAGTAGGAATCACATTGTGCAAGAAACTAAGTAAAAAGAAAAATTATGGTCCCAGAAAGTATGATGAGTGCATGTAAGATTTCTCGAGGAGAAATTTCTAAGCCAGTTCCAGGGTGTGACTGAGAGAGAAGAGTTAATTGAATAATGGTGAAGTAGTCAATATCAATGCAATTTAGAGATCCAGAAATTTCAATGCTAGATTATTGTATAGGTTTTGTGCATGGATGTTGATAATTCCAGGGTGATGGATGTAGTGAAGTGAAACAAGCATGTTAAGGGATTTAGGGGTAGGTTTGGTTTTAAACAGCAAGGTCCTGACTGTGCAAGGGGATGATTGAGGTGGGTGTAGAAGACGGTCATTGAAATCCAGAAGGTCAGGGAGCTGTGATGTTGAGTGAATCACCTGACTAATGTGTAAATAAGAAGATAGAGCATTATGTCTTACAACTACTAGAACATTGAAGCAGTCATGAGTATAAATGGTATTTTAAGATATTTGACACAACTGCAATGTAATATGAAAATGCTGTCTATTGATGAAAAGTCAATGATATACTAAATACTACTGTCTTTTGCTTATATTTGTAATTCAAGAAAATGCTAAATTTCACTTAGAAGTTAGTGAAATTAAAGGTGTGATTTTTCTTTCCTCCATCCAAGTTCATGGGCCCTCTTCATTCTGTCATGATCCTCTGGTTAAGAAACCCCATTTTGAGGGATGCTATATATCCAGAAGGCATAAGCCCAGATTTTTAAAAGTGGTGTTTGCATGAGGAAGACTTCACAGTTTAGAAGTGGTGGTGCAGAGCTCAGAATGTCTCCTCTGCCTCTGGCCCCAGTGGTGACTGTGGGAGTGGGAGGACTGGAGATGGTAACCATGTGGCCCAAAAAAACTGCAGTGTCCTTTGTGACAAAAAGCCTTATCTCAAGTCAAACCAAAAAAGTTAGAGGAGGAGAAAGCTGGTGCCCTAGCAGAGATGATGTTTGTAAGAGCTGGGGAGACACAGTGGAAATTCAGGAAGGGGAATGGTGAACTGATGAAAGAGTGAGGAAAAGGACAGAATAGAAATGAAGGTGTTAAGGGGCTGGCCACAGTGAGGTAACTAGCCTCGGGGTCTAGGGCAAATGTAAGGCTGAGGCCTGGGATGTTTGGAGGCCTGTTGAGGCAGGCCTTCCGGAACCATCAGCCCATAGCCTTTACTCAAGTTTCCAAGTAAGAGTCCTGCTGAAAAATTGTTTGGTGCTCAAGACAGGAAAACCTGAAATCAAAATGAGACACTTGATAGCAAAGCGTAAAACAATACGGTGGGGTGGAGGGTTGTCTTATAGTAAATCATCGAATGTTCTTCTGCTTTATTTTTTATTATTGGTGCTGAACACACAAAACCATAATGAGGGTTGGTGAGTAAAAGTAAACTTTAAGAGGAGTTGCCTTTTAAAAGACCAGATTTGCCATTCTACCCAAAAGGGAGGATTTGTGAGTATCTACCAAAGTAAGGAAAATAACAAAATGAAATTAGGTAATAAAGTTTGGGGGTTAATAAGACTAGATAAACTTTCAATTTATAGGATTTAATTTTCAATCACCTGAAATAGGAGAACCTGGTCTTTCTGACTGGGAACTTACTCACTTTGAAATAGATATTACTACTTCAACTTTATATACACATGGTTACCCTAATGTGCATTTTATATCTTTAAACCTAACAATAAATGTGTTAATCAGTAGACTGATTCTGTTTGTGTTTGTTTTTTCTAGGAATTAGCTCTCCGGAGCCAGTTACCAACACTGGAGCAGGATGGTGGGACTCAAAATCCAGTATCTTCTCCTGGGATGTCTCAGGAATTGAGAACAATGACGACCAATAGCTCAGATCCCTTCCTGAACAGGTTGGTGAGAGTTGTCACTGACCAGTTATCTAAAAAAGATCCTGGTTTTGAGATTATTCTCCTTAGTACTTGTAATAAGCTCTTTGAACATCTGGGTGGGCCAGAAATCATAGTTGTAAAGCAATCTTTCCATAAATGGCAAGTACAATAAAATGAGGACTAAAAGTCAGTTTCTGTGAGACCAAGTGAACTGTTCAGACTTGTAGAGGGGATACTTAATTCAAAGTCACATGCTTGCTTCTGCCTATACTGTTGACTAACAGTTACTTAAAATTACAGAATTGTGAGGAAACACATGAATGCCTTTCTATGAAAACAAATGAACTGCATCTTAAACCGACTTAGGACTACATTGTAAGGATGATTAGAAGGAATTTTCTACATAGGTGTTCAATCTGAGCTTTCCACTCCAGCAGCACTATAAGGCTATATAGTTCAAGGAGATAAAATGGCAAGTTGTGCCTTTTTCAAGAAATGCATTGTTATTAAAGGCAACAACATTTGAAGCATTGCTGAAGGATGCAGGTTAGTGAGTTACCACTGAAACAGGTCATATTCTTTGCCTAGAAAGCCATTTATAATTAAGATTGGACTACAATTCGTTCTTCTAGGTTATAAAATATTTTGGAGTTTAAATTTTTTTTAAGTATATTTTATTGATTATATTGTTACAATAGTCCATTTTTTTCCCCTTTGCTCCCGTCCACCCAGCACCTCCCCAGCCCCAGCAGTCCCCCACCAAGTTCATGCCCATGGATCGTACATACAAGCTCTCCCACTTCACCCTTTCTTCTTTTTTTAAATAAATAAATAAATAATTTAACAATAAAAAATAACAATCCCTCCCTCTCAGACTTAAGACCCTTTACAATCTTATAAAGGACAATGGGCGAAGGTCTCGAGCTCCTCTAGCTGCTTCAAGCTGGACATGGTCGTCATCCTACCTACCCTGGAGTTTAAATTTTTAAAAGTAAAGAATAAATACTTTCTGGTCTTTTTGCTTTGATTTTTTTTTAACAAGTTTTAAACTGCAGTTTTTACAGTGTTTAAAGGTTTAGGAAAGCTGTTATGCTACTCGTTTAGTTTTCACCAGTTGAGTTGAAAACTTCATGATCTTAAGAAAAACAAAATTTACTCTTCTAACACATACAGTTTCAAGTTCTGCCAACAATTGAGTGTATTTATACAACATTACAGTTCTGAACTTAAACTGAAGTTAATTAGGAAAGGTCATAGCCACAGAACTTCTTCTCCACAAGGGGAATTGCATATCAATATAATTCCAGTTCTCATCTATTGAAGGCCTATATTAATCCAGGTATAAAATTAGGCTATTTAGAAAAATGGATAGAATGTGTGTCCTTCTGATAGTCATTTGTGAAGATTCTTTCTTAAGACCTTTGATGAAAGCGGGGCTGCAGTTTGAAATTGTAATTTCTGGTAAATCATCAGTGTTATTAGTGTAAGGGCAGAATGCTATGTCCACTCTCTCTATTTCCCCCAGTTTCTAAAACACACTTCTGGCTATAACATTTCTTTTTCAAAAACTTGGTGATTTCCTCATTGCCTGTTACTTGATTCATACAGATCTCTTAAGCTCTAAACACTTGTTTCCCTAACTTGCTATGGAGTTGACTCTTAGTAGTGGTGCAAGATCCCTTATCTCCCTTTTACCCTGAGAGCCTTCAAGGCCATCTTTGACGTCGCCCTCCACAAAACCTTCCTACTGTACTTTTTGAGCTCTCTCTTCTTTGTTCTAAAAGCACTGTGCTCACATGGCCCTTTACATGATTCATAATGTATTGAATGTTTTTGTTCATCTCCATTCCTAAGGTTCTGAGCCTCTCAGAAAGGATCTGTTGTAGGTGGTGGTGGTGGTTTTTAACCTCTGAACCCTCTGAACCCGGTCTCATGCCTATCATGTACTGTAGTAGCAGGTGCTAGTGCATGTTTGTTGGTTGAGTGGGGGCTGCAAGCAGTGGGGTTCTGCAGGGAGCAGGTCCTTGTCAGGGTAATTGCTCTGTGAACTCTGTCCTCAGGAATGCTCATGTGCTTCCCCTGTGGCTTGGTAAGAACCCCACACAACTGTGTAAATCAGCTATTCTGAAAGAGTCTGGCAGAGGCTTTAGAGTAAGCCAGTGGCTACAGTATACGGAGTGAGAGGGGACATGGATAAAGCAAACGCAGTGTTAGTAGTTTAGGGAAGGAGTTTGGCAGAGACGAGCTTTCAACCTAAAGCAACTGTTAAAAGCTTCCTTTTAAAGCTTAGTTTTTTAACTTTTATGCAAGCTAAATAGCTGCTTAAATGTCCAAGCAGTGAGGTAAGTTAAAGTTCACATCATGGTCACAGAGCTTTGAACAATTGCCTTTATTTCATACTTTGCCATAAAATTTTCTATAATTAGTAGAACCCCAGTTTTAAAAAAAATTATTTATTTATTTTTAAAGTGAGGGTGAGGAAGGGAGAAAGAGAGGAAGAGAAGCATCAATGTGTGGCTTCCTCTTACCCGGCCCCAGCCAGGGACCCAGCCCTAAACCTAGGCCTGTGCCCTGACCGGAAATCAAACCAGTGACCCTTTGGTTGGCAGGCCAGCTCCCAATCCACGGAGCCACAGTGGCTAGGGCAGTAGAACCCAAAATTTTACCGTCAATACCAGCTGCTATCTACAGTGCTATTAGCCTAGGAAAGTGTTCTGATTATGAAAGTAATGTCTTCAATATATTTACCATCCTTGTATGTAAATCTGGGAAACTTCATTTAGCCTAAAGTAAAAATCTGTCATGGCATGTTTTTCTGTTTTTCTCCAGGTGTGTGCCTTGTAGTTTTTTTGTTTTTTTGTTTTTGTTTGCTTTTTAATTAATCTTTTCTTCAGTTGGAACTCAAAGGACTCCTATCTTATGCTGAGGTATTTGGGTTTTTTTCTCCTAAACAGAAGCAAGAAGATCAAGCTATGTGAGTTCTTATCTTATCGGCAGGGGCTTATCTGTTCTGGCCTAGCCCAAAAAGGCATTCTGGTTCTTTATTTTGCATTACCTTTTTTCTTGGCTTAAGCTCTCTGCATAAGAGCTAGGAATTTAATGTGAGTCTAGTGCAGGCATGTCTCACTGCCCACCTAGAGTTTATATTTTGACCTCCACCTGTGCTACCACCACTCGAGGAGTTGAGACTTCGAAACACGTGAGCTGTGTGGACCCCCAGATTCAAAATGGCATTACAGAGAGAAGACCTACGCAGAAAATTTTCTGTCAGCCAGGAAAACTGAGTATCTTTTTCACTCCTTATAACCATCAGGTCCATAAATCTCGGAGAGATCATGGCCCCTTAGAACTGCCAGCTTCGATTCGGATTACCCTGTCTATCTCACTACATAGACCAAGGGCTGTCTGTGCATGGGCCCGGAAGGAGGGTGCTTGTTGCAGACGTTGCAGGGCAGGAATTTTCACTGACCCTCTTTGAGAATCATGTTAGTATTCAGCAGGTATTTATTTTTACCTTGAAATCATTTTTTAAAATTTTGTATTGGTCTCTAACTCTCGTTGTAGTGGCACCTATCACTCCCGAGATGAGAGTACAGACAGTGGACTAAGCATGAGCAGCTACAGTGTCCCTAGAACCCCAGACGACTTCCTGAACAGTGTTGATGAAATGGATACAGGTTTGTATTCTTTATTCCTCTGAGGAGTCTGACTTTCTGGCAGATACCATCATTTTATCACCGGGTCTAATAAACCACTGTGAGCAGACTATTAGAAGAAAGCCATTCAAATACCATAAACTTTGATTCATATTGTGTCTTCTTTGCTTCTATATGGCAGTTTGTAATTCAAGTCTTTCTTCCGTTTTTAAATGTCATGGAATCTTAGCTCTACTTGAACAAAACTGGTGACATGACTTATTTTAGCATTTAAAATACTAAGTGGGCAGGACAATTGAGGACCCTATTAGAATTCTCTATTAATACAGATTTATATTCTTAACTTTGGAGTGATTTCTATATGTGATTCGGTGTCTGCCTCCCTCTTTTCTGTGAGGATTTTCGGCCCAACTTAGGTGTTACAGGTCTCAGGAGCCCAAGTGGAAAAGGCTTGGTGGTGGGGCTCACCTACTTTATTGTTAGAATAGTTACAGGGGTCTTGCCAGGGGCTAAGAAATACCTGCCTCACAGGGTCATTAAGGAATCATTTCTCCGGTGGCTTACCTGGCAACCACTGATTGCCCTGGACTTGGCACTGTCCCAGGGCATGAACTGGCAGGGAAATGAAACAGTTCTCCAGTTAGCTGGTTCTTTAGCTGACAACTTCTGGAAGTGTTTGGCAAGTCTTTTGTGCCTGTGCTCATCCAGCTCTTGTCTTTGATGCTTCCTAGTATCCCCCTTTGTCTCTGCTTATCTAAATCTTAAATCATCCTTAGAAGTCACTTCAACCTATCTCATTCAAACATATTTCCTTACCCTTGTCCCCCATTTGCCTTTTCCCCAAACCCCTACAGCACTTTAATGGTTTATATTCGTTCTTCTGAAAGCATGTTCCTTGAAGCTCTAAGGAATGTTAATGTTGTTATGTGCCCCCCACCCCCATCCCACCCAAAGGAAAAAAGGGTTTTAGGGCCAGGTAAATTTGAAAAACCTCAAAGCAAAGCTTGGAAGATTTATTTATTGAAGAGCTTCTGGAAGGCTTGTTTTGCTATTATGAAATGTGAATCTCTAAGAGTGGAATAGAGTTTTAATCCAGTCTTTTTATTTTATTGTAGTGCTCTCCAAAGTGTACTTAGGGGAAAGGTGGGACTATACCATTCATTTTCATATTTTACCTTATTTGGGTGGTTCATATTTAGAAGAGGATCAACTAGTGATGCTTTTGCGTAATGTGCTTGTTCCTTCTCTCTTGCTGTATATAATTTTTCAGGGTTTTTTTACTTTTTTATGACCTCCCTCTCCCTTTAACGTTTGGTACATAGTAATAAGCAATCAAGTTGTTGGTTAAGTATATAGATGTATGTTGAAGCAGAAGTAATCTTGGTGTTGTTATTTATGAGTTGTTTGGTCTGAAATAAACCGGGCATCATTTCAGGTCAGTCAGGAATGCTTTATGCATTTCTCTGTGCTCTCATGTGGTACAACTCTGATGTTAGCTTTTCAAAAGAACCTTATTCTCTCTCTCCCTCTCTGTCTCTCTGTTCCAACTAGGTGATACTATCAACCAAAGCACCCTACCCTCACAGCAGAATCGTTTTCCAGACTACCTTGAAGCCATTCCCGGGACAAATGTGGACCTTGGAACACTGGAGGGAGACGGAATGAACATAGAAGGAGAGGAGTTGATGCCAAGTCTTCAGGAAGCTTTGAGTTCTGACATCCTTAATGACATGGAGTCTGTTTTGGCTGCCACCAAGCTAGATAAAGAAAGTTTTCTTACATGGTTATAGAGCCCTCAGGTAGACTGAATTCTAAATCTGTGAAGGATCTAAGGAGTTAAGACACACATACCAGAAATTTTTAAATAAGCCAGTTGTGATCTTCTGGCTGATACAGAGAAAGATGAACAAACGTCCAGCAAGATTCTTTCATCCACTATTTTGTTCTTCCTTGTCCATTGCTGCTGTTAATATATTGCTGACCTCTTTCATAGTTGGCCCTAAAGAATCAAAAAAAGAAAAAAAAATCTTTTTGTTTCTTTTGCTATTATAACTACTGTTTATTTTGGGGGCTGGGGGAAGTGAGCCTGTTTGGATAATGGATGCCATTCCTTTTGCCCAGTTAGATGTTCACCAGTCATTTTAACAAATAGACTTGCAAGTCAAATGCTTTATGTCACAGCATTTAGTTTGTTTAAGCAATTATTTCTTAAGCTGCCTTTGGCCAGTGAAAAACATGACTTACTGGTCTGACAAGCCAAAAATGTTGTGTCTGATACTAAGTACTTAACGCTGATTTGGAGAGATAGCTGAAACCAAGGCTGAAGACTGTTTTATTGTCAGTGTTTTTTTAAATTCCTAGTGCTATATCATTAGTCACATAGTGACCTTGATTTTATTTTAGGATCTAATAAGGCATGAAACAATTTCCATAGAAATATATTAATTATTGCCACATACTCTAGTATAGGTTTTGGTGGGCTTTATTGTGGAATTGTTTTGCTTGGTTGGTTGGGGTTTTTTGTGGTGGTGTTTTTTTTTCCTGGAACCAAGGCAAATTACCATATTAGTGAACCTGTCTATCGTTGTAGCTGGGACAGTTATTGTAGTTTCTTTGATAAAATCTACATTTTCTTTTTTTTTTTTTTTTTACCTTATTTAAATCTTGAGTATCTGTTCTCTCTATATATATACCCCTACACACTTATAATGTTTATATGATAGTGTGATAGCAGAATGTATTTTTTTTAGGCTCCCCTATTTTCCAATTTATTTTAAAATGGTAGCTTTGAATGTATGCATTTAGAATACATGACTAATAGTTTCTGTTTCACGGGTAGTTTAAATCTGGTTGGGGCAGTCTACAGATGTTGAAGGTAGTTTAGTGTTCTAGAAAGAGCTGTTGCAGATAGTGCCTAGAGGAGTAATATCTGCCCTCTGGGCACACAGTGAATATTAGCTTATGAATTTGGAAGAAGCAAACAAGAAATGGCTTTATTTTCCCCTTGTTACTCCCTTGGGCTAATTTTAAGTACTGATGGGAAATCACTGAATAGGTTTATAAAGTACATGATAGAAGTAAGCTTTATGTGGTCATTCACCTTCCTTTAGCTTTGGAAGTTTTACCTTCACCTTAGTTTTGGAAGTAAATTCTAGTATTTTAGTTGTCATTTGTAATGAACACATTAAAGACTACATTGAAATATTGCCTACAAGACTATTCTTAGAATACTTGCTCCTACTTCTGTATACTGAGAATTGACCCTGGACAGTATAATACTGTAAGGTCATGCATTAGCTGGAAAAGTGATCAGATTAATAAATGTATATTGGTAGTTGAATTTAGCAAAGAAATAGAAATAATCATGATTATACTTTTATTTTTACAGAAAGAGATATAACTAGAGTATGTGTCTACAGGACTAATAATGGTTTCCAAAGACTATTTTTTAAAGGAAAAAAAAAAAAGAGCATGAATCAACTCTTCAGTATAAGCTATGAAGTAATAGTTGTGAATTATAGTGGCACCAGCTAGCACCTCTGTGATTAAGGGTCTTTCAGTGTTTCTAGAGTAAGCCCTTATTTTCAAGGGTTTATAACAAGCATAAAATCTCTTCCTGGCTATAACTGCTATGAAAAGCCTCAGCTTGGGAAGGTAGATTCTTTTTTTCTAATTAAAAAATTAAGTATTTTGACCCTTCAATTTAGAAGAGTGCAAAAAGTTCAAAGTAAGAAGTTGTATATTGAGTATTTTCAGAGCTCAAAAAAAGAAACCAATCACTGTTGTATATAATGATTCATAGGTCAATCATTCATAATAATTGACTCTTAAGGTTTTTATTAAGAATACAGCAGAAAGATTAAATCTTGAATCAAGTCTGGGGGAAAATGGCCACTGTGCAGATCCATTGATTTTTTTTTTTTTTTTTTAAGAGCAATAATGAAATTCTACCTAGAATGCGTAATTGAGTACATGGATGATAGAGCATGTTGGGTTTTTATACTCGATCTTAGCCAAAAGGTCGAGAAGCGAGAGCATGTTGGCTTTTTAATGTGCACAAGATGAAAGGGAGGAGTGCCTATAATTTGCCAGTAGGCTAAAAATCAAGATCGTGTCATATATCAGCAGAGTAGCTCTAGGTAAGGGAGAGGGAGGGGCGGGGGGTTGTGAAGACTTTAGTGGGACTTTGATAGAGAACTTTGTGACTTTCTTTTTCTTCAATAAAGACTTATCTTACATCTTGCTGTCATTACAGGCAGTTGTTCCAAAAATTTCAATTACTTAAGTACACCCACAAAATAAGAATATGGAGTTCTTCATTTCCCCTCAACTTTCATTTGCCCAGTTATACCTCAATGTTGTAGCAGCACTGTGGTAGCTGACATATGCAGTGCTTGTTCTTACAGTCTCTGTACTGACCTGAGGGGAGACCTGAGAGTCCTTTCTGAGTTTTAATCAGTCTCAGTGTGGTCTTGTTCTATGTCTTTGTTCCTAATGTAAAAGTGTTTAACTGCTTCTTGGTTGTTTTGGGTAGCATTGGGATAAGATTTTAACTGGGTATTCTTGAATTGCTTTTACAATAAACCAGTTTTTATAATTTTACATTTATCAGCTTTTTACATTCATGTTCTTTTCAGTTAGGGCTTCTAAGATCTACTTACAGTTGATGGAGCATGTTGATTTAGAATTTCAGATTTTCCAAAGCGCTATTTGCTATAAAAACTATTTTCTAAGTTTAGTGCCTTTTTAAAAAAAAAAAGAACAAAGGAAGTGACTTTTATAAACAAATAATGTTGATGCATTCTATATGGAACCTTGGCAGAAACACTGAAAATAACAGTAATTAATTGTGTGATTCATAATTCATACCAATCAGTGTTGTAACTCAAACCATGCAAAGTGGGAGCCAATATCCAGTGATTTAACAACTTCATAGCTTTTGCACATCTGAGAAATGAGTGCTCAAATGAGTTTTATCTTCCGCCAGCATGTTTTTATAAGAATTGTGGGTGTGCGTATCTTAACAATTGTTTTCTGTATTTGAAAAAATATTCTCCACGTTTTAAATGTTTTATATTACAGAATTCTTTAATGCACCCTTGTCAAATATATATATATATATATATATATATATATATATATATATATATATATAGTACCAATGTTACCTTTTTTGTTTTAGATGTAAGAGCATGCTCATCATATGTTAGGTACTTACATAAATTGTTACATTTTTTCTTATGTAATACCTTTTTGTTTGTTTATGTGGTTCAAATATATTCTTTAAACTCTTCTTTGTTGTTTTTAATGGTTAATATATTTAAAACTTTTTGACTTCTTAGTGGTCTTCTGATATAACAATTCTAGTGGTAAAAGAAAATAAAAGATGATTACAGTAGTAACTGGTACACAGATGAAACTGAAGGTTGGTTTGGCATTTGGAACTTCTGAAGTACAGATATAATTCTTTAAACTTTATGTTCTGTACTTGTCATGTAGATCATCCCCATTGATGGCAGTGTGTAAGCACAATTGTCTCCATTCTTAAATGACTTACTACATGTAAAAGGACAGAAGAAATGGAAGAAGTTGACATGGTATTTCAAAATACCCTTTGGTTTTATTACTCCAAAATACTGTCTCATGGTATCCAAGATATAACACATTAGTGAAAATCATTAGTTTTCTTTATAAATAAAAACACACACAAATTTAAGTGGTAGGTTCTGAACTTTTATTAAAAAGTACGTTTGTCTTTGAAAATTATTTCTGTGTTTATAAAGTATCTTCAATTATTGACAGGTCAGTTTTGGAAAAGCAAATCTGAAAACTTCTGTATAATTTCTTTTCAATAGAAGAACACTCATTGTAGAGCTTGAAATTTATTGTCTTCCTTATCATGTGCAAAATTTAGGGTTGTACATCTTAGCTCAAAACTATCTTATGTCTATAAGCAGTGCACCTCATATTGGATAACTTGAAGCCCAGTTATCTTCATTCTGGATCCTGTGAGCCAGAATGGTACAACCTTTAGGCAACTGATTCAGCAGAATAATCAGAAGAATACGGGTGGCCGAACAATTAATACTTTTGCCCACTCCTGTATATTAATTTGTATTTGAGAAGAAAAGCCTCTAGAAAGAACAAGGAGTGGCATTCTAAATATTTGAGAAGTATAGTAGTCTTTTCTAGAGCCTGCTAGTGAGTAATTTACATAATTTTTTCTTAGACCCAAAACTAAAATAAAATAGCTTAGTAAATGAATCGTCCAGCTTGCCTAAGCAGACAAATGTTTTTTTTTTAGAGAGAGAAAGAATAACAACTAATAATAAAAGGAAACCTAGATGGTAACTGCCAGAATGGTCAGTAGACCAGTGAGTTATGTTTAATACCCCCTGGTTTCCATCTTGCCAGCAGATGAGGTTGCAGAAGAACAGGCCCAAGGACCCCATCACATTTTCTTACTTTCTTTAATGGCAACCAGACCTTCCTGGTCCGGGCAACCATAAGTTATGTTAAGTTTATATGCAATTATATTGAAAATCTGGCTTTATTTGGCAGTTAGAAGTAAATTCATGTGCTGCTGGAATTAAACATTTCTAGCAGGATGTATGCCATGTTTTCCCTATCCCACTTTAAACTGTTGGCATATAGTCGCCATATTCTAATAACCATGAGAAACTTGATAAAGTCTTATGATTAAAAGTTTATTACCAAATTAGAAATCAGATGAGAATCCTGTGACATTAACTGGTATCTATGTGATGCTCAAAACAGTACTTAGACATAACTGAGCAAAGAGTCTACTTCTGTAAAACCCCTGAACAGCTAATCTGGTACTTGGAATTTGTTTTTAATGTAAAGCTATTAAAAACGAGTTACTGTAACTTTGAAAAGTTGATATGGTTTGTAAAAGTAAGTGACTGGACAGAGCTAGATTCTTAGTAAAAAGAACCTCTCTAAGAAACAAAAAAAATAAAATCAAAAGCAGGATGATACCCTTGGTATATTTAAGATTGCCAAGTTATTTTTTAGGGTTATGATACACCTTTACCCATATTTCTACATGTCTTGTCCCAAGTATATTTTATGATGAGACTATTGTTCCCATGACCTCCACAGAATTTATATAAAAGATCTCTTTAGGGATTTAATTTTTTTTGTGGAATATTATAGAAACATCTCAGTTCCTTTTAAGGCCATTTGTTCCATTACAAATCAAGTTATTGTGTTATAGTGGGTTTATACAAGATTAAAATGATGCTCTGCTCTGTCTAGACAATTGTAAAAAAAATTCATATTCTCAAAGCTATGGGTTACATGGCAGAATTTGAGAAAAAGCACTGTTGCATTTCAGTTCAGTACTATCTCCCGTGAGCTGTTGAAGGCAGCTACTCAAAGCAAACATAGTGATGAATGCAGTACAAAACTTGGCTGAAGATACTTTCTCTTTAAGTAAACCTTGTATCATCTTGTATTTACGCACCTCCTTTTACTGATTAAGAGCTAAGCATATGCAGCCAGTGTTCAAGAGAAGCATCTCTTCGACAGGATCTAAAAGATGGATCAGAATATCTCAACTATATGATTCTGATTTCTGGAGTGATGATGAATCAAGACCTTAGTTTTATGAGAGAGACAAAAAGTCATGTGTGAGCAGCCAGATCATGATTAGTTTGAAATCACACTGTGCAAAACCACTTGTACAGTATTTTCTGAAGTGTTTTCTCTGGGCACCATGAAATCTCTTGTTCCCTATAAAATAATCTCAATGGGACTGGCCAGAGGAGAATGTGGACTTGAAATTTAGCTGTTTTACAATCTAAACCATGTACAACAATGTAGTTCTGCATTCTAGGCCAAAGGAATCTGGGCAGAAGTCTGCAGTGAGACTTGCAGAACAGCATGAGCCCATAAACTGTCCAATAGAAAAACAGCTGATGACTCACCAGGCTTGTGTGTGTTAACCAGCTCAGAACTCCCTTTTGAGGGCACATTGTTGATGGAATGGAGTAGCAAGTCCTGGCCAAATTTGGAATATTGTTTAAGAAATTTAACACGGATTCAAACTGAAAAATAAGTAGACCAAACCTCTACCGGTCATCCAAAGTCCTTAAAGCAAAATTCTCCAGGCCTAAACATTTCCAGCAGTTTCACTGTTGTAACCTGCTAAATGAAGCAAGTTATTCCAAACAGATTGATGTCCCACTGCCATCCTTTACTGTGTGACTTGAAAACAAAAACTTCTTGCATTAAGCGTAAAGTGAAAATACTATAATATACACAAGCTGACACTGGTTACAAGGACCAAAACAAAATACAAGAGTTAACTGGAGAACTGTTAACATACTTTAAAAGCAAAATTGTTTTATTAATATGCCCATGATTTTTCTCAGTATTGTTTAGAAACATATTGGTACTGATAATTCAGATTGTCCTTCAAACTTGAGTAGGTCTGCTCGGTATTTGCATAGGTTCAGGCAAAGCTGTGCCTTGCTCTCATTAGTATTGCACAACAATAACTTAACCTTCCCCATTTTATATAAGTATGCTGTGTATTTCAATAACAATGAATATCTTAATATTCACTAATATTAAAGCACTTCCAGCCAGGTGGCTCACTGGATTGAGTGCCAGCCCACAAACCAAAGGGTCGCATGTTCAATTCCCAGTCAGGGCACATGCCTGGGTTGTGGGCCAAGTCCCCAGGCGGGGTTGTGTGAGAGGCAGCCACACACTGATGGTTCTCTCCCTTTCTCCCTCCCTTCCCCCCTCTCTAAAAATAAATAATATATTTTTTAAAAACTTCCACTTAATACCTTATTTGATTATACCAAATTATGTAAGATATAGGTATTATTACTGTATGCTTCAAACCTAGGTCCAAATCCCACCCTGTAGTAGTGACGTAATTGGAAGTTGAGGAAGTTGAGGAGGTAGCCCACACCTGGGAAACTAGTGTACAAGGCGAACCATATTCACTGAGGCTCAACTATGTTTATTGGCTCTTAACTTCCCTACCCTCTGTCCCTTGGCAAGTGGGACTTTGATCTCCACGCAGATAATCCTAGAAAGACGGCCCCAACAATGAGAGTGCTTTAATAGGTTATTCAGTCTGTCCATTTAATAAAATGTTCAACAAACACCCTGTCCAGTAATATAGGATGACTCCTTCAAGTTGCTTACAATATAGAAGAAATAAGACAACTGCTGAAGAGCAGAAGAAATAAAACTGTTAACTGCTGAAGAGTAATCCATGCAATGTACCATGAGAGCATTGTTTACAGACAGATTTCCTCCTGGGATGATTAGGAAAAGCCTCATACAGGTTGTATCAAACTGGACATTGAGTGGTTATGACTAACCAACAGAAGTGGTATAAGAAAAAAACCAGTATAAATGACCCATGGACATGGACAACAGGGTGGGGATTGTGGGGGGGGGGGGGCAGGGGAGAGCAACGGGGGAAAATGGAACAACTGTAATAGAAGAACAATAAGAAAAATTAATAAAAATAAACATACACAAAGAAGTATTAGAGGAAGGAAAAGGCACAAAACAGGAAAACAATGTGTGGGAATGAGGAGTATTTCAATTTGGCTGGGCTGTAAACATGTAATGGATTAACCCATTCAATACATAAATTTGAGTGTCTTAATGTACCAGGCACTATTCCAGGCCCTGAGAATACAATAATGAGCAAAACAGACACAAATCCCTGCCCTCGTGGAGCACTCCTGATGATGTTAATATGTACTGAGCACTCATGTGTGCCGGGCACCTTCACTGGATTTACTCATTTAATCCTGGCGAAAACCCAGTGAGGTAGGTACTGTCATCGTTTTGCAGATGAGAACTGGCATAGAGGTCACACATCTCTGAGTAGTGAGTTTGGGCAGTCCGGCTCCAGAACTCGATCTCTTACCACCATGTACTGGATGAGAAGTTCGAATATCTAATGGAAATCTTTGAAGGTCTTTTAAAGAAGAGGACAATACTATCAAAAAATATTTAAAGTACAGGCTATTGAGTCAAATTTTAAGGGAATTATGATTGAACTTACCTATAGGGTTACCAAAAATGGGCTAGATGTACAAGTGGAGAGAGAAAAATATATGTAGATATCTTCATACACATTTCCAAACATTAATAGTGAACTCAGGGTACCTCTGATTTGCTCCCATAATATTCTCATAGTACTACAACTTTTTCCTACCTGGCGGATGGAAAACAGGACAGGGAGGTGATGATTTTGAAGGCAACTGAATTGATTTCTCCAATAGTATAATCAAACATCTGCTCAGGCAGTGAATTACTATAGAATAGAAATAATTCTATTTATAGAGGAAGAAGTTAGGAAAGCTGTTATCTGAACAGATTCTTAACTTGTGAAACTTGGGTCAAGAAAAGAAAAACTATGGAAAATCTAATCTCATGAGGCCACATCAAGAGCAGCTATGCAAAGATTGTGAGCCCATTTGGGGGTAGGGTGGTGGGTTAGGTGATCATTGAACAAGAATGGACTAAATAAAGGCCTAAAGAAAACTGAAGTCATAGCCTGGCTCATGTCAGCAAGAGTAGTACCTCCATATGTGC
This sequence comes from Furipterus horrens, assembly GCF_987537825.1. Taxonomy (NCBI): domain Eukaryota; kingdom Metazoa; phylum Chordata; class Mammalia; order Chiroptera; family Furipteridae; genus Furipterus; species Furipterus horrens. Next base: position 64,153,721 of record NW_028327172.1, on the reverse strand, counting down.
TAAAGCAAAATTCCAATCTAAACTATTCTTCATTGTCCATGAGAAGAGATGTAATGTTGGCACTTGAGTGATGTGCCAACATCTGAGCTATTGTGCAGTACCCATGAGCCATTATGAGCAGAAGTGACACTTGAAAAGTATCTTAAAGTATTACCTCAGTATTAACCTGCTTCTGTGTGGCTCACTGGAGACCAGCAGCAACAGAAAGATCAATGGAGTTAGGTGTAATACAAAGACAGGCTGTTCCAGAAGACCTCAAAATGGCTACCTATGGCAGAATCCCAAAGGGAACAGGACCTCAGTGGTGCACTGTTGACCAGTTCCCAGTACCCTTCACAATTCACTCCCACAGAGGGCTGATTCCTGAAGGAATTGTCTCAGCCTCTCCATTCAAGGAGAGAGACTGAATCATATCATAATGAAGATAATGAGACTTCCAGCCAAGATGGAGGCGTAGACAGACACGCTGTGTCTCCCTCCACAACTAAGAAGGAATACAACTACTAAAAACTAGAAACAACCAGAAGTTCCAGAAAATTGAGCTGCATGGAAGTCCAGCAAACAAAGGTATAAAGAAGAAATACTCATCCAGACAGGTAGGAGGGGCGGAGCCGGGGTGGAGAGGACGGGGTATGGTGGTGGCAGCATTAGCGACAGTGGCAGGCTGGCAGAAAGCACAGTTACATGTTTTAAAAAGTCAGGAGGGACACCTGGGGAGTGTTCCCAGCTCCTGACCAGACTTCACAGCTCACGGTCTGAGCACTGGGGAAAATCAAGCCTCATTGCTTCTGACTGTGCAAACCAGTCGGGGTTGGGGTGGGAGCAGAAACTGCTGGTCTCTCTGCAGAGTCCGCTTGTTTAAAGGGCTCCCATGGTCCTAGAACATCCACAGACCCACCCACTCTTGGAACGACGACCAGGGCAACAGCTAGAGAGGTGCCAGTCCCATACAGAAGTGGGAGAAGTGCCTGGAAAAGGGGCAAGTGCTGGGCAAAAGTCATTGTTCCCTCTCGGACCCCTCCCCCACATACAGCACCACAACGTGGTGAAACAGGTTGCCCTATACTGACAGATCCCCAAGGTTCTGCCCCTTACAATGTAACAGGAGCGACAGCTCTACCTAAGACACAGAGACAAACAAACACAGGAGCCTGGCAAGATGAGGAGACAGACGGAATGGATCAAGGTTCCAGTGAGAGAACTAAGTGATGAGGGAATAACCAATCTAACAGATGAGGAGATAGCCAACCTAACAGATGCAGAATTCCAAACACTGGTGATAAAGATGCTCACAGTCTTGACAGATATGCTTGAGTACGGCAAACACATAAGAAGTGAAAGCTATGCTAAGTGAAACAAAGTGAAATCCACACAAAACCAATGGTGAAGGGAAGGAAACCGGGGTTCAAATCAATGATTTGAAATATAAGGAAGAAAAAAAAACAGTCAACCAGTACAGAATGAGGAAACAAGAATTGAAAAAAATGAGGAGAGGCTTGAGAACTTCTGGGACAACTTTAAATGTGCCAACATCTGAGTCATAGGGGTGCCAGAAGGAGAAGAGGAAGAGAAAAAAATTGAAAACTTATGTGAACAAATAATGGAGGAAAACTTCTCAAATTTTGCGAAGGAAATAGACATAAAAGTCTAGGAAGCATGGAGAGTCCCGGGCAAGATGGACCCAGAGGGGACCACACCAAGACACATCATGATTAAAATGCCAAAGGTGAAAGATAAAGAGAGAATCCTAAAAGCAGCAAGAGAGAAGCAGAGAGTTGCCTACAAAGGGGTTCCTATAGGACTATCAGCTGATTTTTCAAAAGAAACTTTTCAGGCAAAAAGGGACTGGCAAGCAGTATTCAATGTGATGAAAAGCAAGGACCTACAACCAAGATTAATCTATTCAGCAAAGCTATCATTTGGAATGGAAGGACAGATGAAGTACGTCCCAGACAAGGTAGAGCTAAAAGAGTTCATCATCTCTAAGCCATTATTATATGAAATGTCGAAGGGACTTACTTAAGAAAAGGAAGATCAAAACTATGAACACTAAAATGACAACAAACTCACAACTATCAACAACTGAATCTAAAATATAAAAACAAAATCCAACTAAGCAAACCAGAATAGAAACAGAATCATAGGTATGGGGATCATTTGCAGAGTTATCAGCTGGGAGGCAGGGGAGAAATGGGGAAATGGTTCAGGGACTAAGAAGCATAATCGGTTGGTACAAATAGGGGGAAATTAAGAATAATATAGGAAAGGGTGAAGCCAAAGAACTTATATGAATGACCCATGGAGATGAACTAGGGGATTACTGGGCAGAGGGGAGCAAAGGGGAAAAAAATTGAAACTACTGTAACAACATAATCAATAAAATGTACTTAAAAATAAAAGAAATGAATTTGTAAAGGGAGAATAAAATATATACCAGAGAGTAAACCAACCCTTTTAGGAGAAACTAGTACTTTATTCAGTCAATATATAGAACACCTACTAGGTATAAGGTATTCTGCAGGGTGTGGAATTACAGCAATGAATAGAATAACATCTCTGCCCTCATGGAACTTACAGTTTTGGGGGAGAAGCCAACCTGAAATGTTTTAGTTATCTAACTATGATTGTGGTCATTGTTAACCCATAACATGTTTGGGAGCCTTGAAAATGTGTAGATACCTAATCTGGTTAAGGGAGTGAAGGAAGGCTTCTCTGAGGAGGAGACACAGTACAGGGAAAGACAGCTGGCTGGGAGCTGAAGCAGGGAGCTGCTCATGCCACGTAGATGGAACAGCATGTCCTCACAATCTTAGGATGGAAAGAAGCTTCTATCAGCCCTGAAGAAACTACAAACAAAAATCAAAGCCTGGTGTGGGTGGAGCGCTGTGAGAGGACTATGTGGTAGACAGAGTTGGCTCAGCAGGGCTCTTCAGCCATGCTGAGGATTTGCAATTCAATCCTAACAGCAATGGAATATCATTGAAGTTGCAATGAACATACAGGTACATATATCTTTTTGAATAAGTGTTTAGTCATTTCTTTGGATATGTACCTGGAAGTGGAATTGCTGGATTATTAAGGCAGTTTCAATTTTTAAAAATATTTTATTTATTTTTAGAAAGAGTTGAAGGGAGGGAGAAAGAGAAGGAGGGAAAAAGATCAATTGGTTGCCTTCTGTACACTCCTGACCAGGGACTGAACCCGCAACCCAGGCATGTGCCCTGACCAGGAATTAAACCGGCAACCTTTAGATTTGTGGGATGACGCTCAACCAACTGAGTTACACTGGCCAGGGCAAGGCAGTTCCATTTTTAATTTTCTCAGGAAACTCCATACTGTTTTCCATAGTAGCTGCACCAATTTGCATTTCTGCCCATTGTATACAAGGGTTTCCTTTTCTCCACATCCTCGCCAACATTTGTTTGTTGATTTATTGATGATAGTAATTCTGATAGGTGTGAAGTGATATCTCATTGTGGTTTTAATTTGCATTTCTCTCATGATTAATGATGTTGAGAATCTTTGCATATGTCTATTGGTCATCTGTAGGTCCTCTTTGTAGAAGTGTCTATTCAGGTCCTCTGTCCATTTTCTAATTGAATTTTTGGGGTTTTTTTTTTGCATTAAGTTGTATGAGTTCTTTATAAATTTCAGAAATGAATCTCTTATCAGATGTATTAATGATGACTATGTTCTCCCACTCAGTAGATTTTCTTTTCATTTTGTTGATCGTTTCCTGTGCTATGCAATAACTTTTTAGTTTGATGTAGTCGCATTTGTTTATTTTTTCTTTCACTTCTCTCATCCAATTACAACATTATTTACAAAAGCTGAAATATAGGAGCCATCCTAGTGCCCATCAATAAAAAATTGGGTCAAAACTTGTGGTACATATATACAATGGAAAATTATTTGGCCATGAAAAAGAATGAAATCTTACCATTTGAAACAACACAATGGACCTAGAGAGTATTATGCTAAGTAAAATAAGTTGGACAAATACCTTATGATTTCACTTATAAGTGGAATCTAAAGAACCAAATAAACAAACAAAACAGCAACAGACTCATAGATGCAGAGAACAAACTGATGGTTGCCAGAGGGAAGGAAGGTTGGAGGAGCTGGGTGAACAAGGTGAAGGGATTATGAAGTACAAATTGGTAGTTACAAACTAGTCACAGGAATATAAGTTCAGTATAGGAAATATAGTCAATAATATTGTAATAACTATGTATGGTGCCAGGTGAGTACTTGAATTATTGGGGGATCATTTCACCTAACCACAATGCTGTATGCCTGAGACTAATATAAAATAATACTGAAGGTTAACTGTAATGGAAAATTAAAATAGAAAAGGAAGTCATTGAAGTTTTACATAAGAGGAATGATATGATCACAATAGTGTGCTTAGAAGATTGCTCTAGCTGCTGTGTAACATTGAACTAGCGGGTACATGAGTGTGGTGCAGGGGACCAGTTGGGAAACTCCAGTGGTCATCCCCAGGAGAGACGGTGGCTAGCACCAGGGTTATGGCTGTGTAGGGAGCAGATAAAAGCAACAGGCTAGATAACTGAGTAGGTGTCAGAGAGAAGAAGAGAGTGGTATAAAACAATAGAGGAGGGGGAGGTTTGGAGGGAAAATATACCTGACAAAATATGTGTTGTTAAGTGCAGATAGACATTAAATGTTGCTACCTGGTCCAAAGAGGCTGCTGCTCTGTCAATCCTGTGTTTTTACGAAGGGCAACAGATTTAGATGAAGTTAGTGGGCAACTCTTGAGTATATCTGATCTCTTTCAACTCTTAACATGACACCCAGGAAACTTCACAAGTACAAGACCAGTCCATGACCCCTGTAAAATTAAGAACAAAACCAAAAGAAACCAAAACTAACATACAACAATCTCAAATGCACAATCTAGATTTTAAAAATTTGTCACTTCACTATTTTTAAATATAGGTCAAATCTCATTAGAACGTATCTGTACATGGTTAAAATAATCCCTGGTCCTACCCAAAGACTCTCACTTAAAATAATGTAAGTATAAAAGCAGAATGTTGGCAATTCTATTATTTCATCTCTAACAGGAATTGACCTCATTTCTCCAATTGATTTTGTGTATTTTTAAATTAACTGGACAGCCATGTGTGTTTGATTAGCACTTCACACCTTGTTTACAACGTGGGGGAGGGAGACTGTTACTGGCATCAGTTCAGCTGTTCCTGATGAGCTGCCAGGCTGAGAAACCTCCCTTGATTGGAAAAATTGGGCCAAAGGCCAGGCAGACTGAGTGAAATGTCAGATGGTCCTTTTTTTTTTTTTTACTTAAAGAAACACCCCAAAGCCTGAGCTGGACTCCTAGAGCTCTCTTTATTCCCCAGAACCAGCGTCCAAAAAAGAATACCACAACATTGCTCTTCCTTTAGACTAAGGTGTAAATGGCAACAGTTTTCAAGACCACTTACTCAACACACACAGAGGCCGAACTATTCAGAGCCGATGTAACCACCTCCCCAGCACTATCCCAGGCATGGGGATGTTTCATGGGGCATTGGTGGTGTGAAAGCCTTGATGGGCAGCTGGGCCAGGCAGCCAGGAGTGAGGCACACACTGATCTATCAGGGTCAGAGGCAGACAAGATGGTGTAAGACAGGGTTAATCCAAATTTCAAAATCAGAGACTAGAAGAACCCTCAGTAGAAGAATGGGACCCAGAGGGGTATTTTTCAATAAATATGTATAATACTGTAAATGTATTTTGTTTCTTATGATTTTCTTTTTTTCTAAGGATATTTTATTGATTATGTTGTTACAGTAGCTCCAATTTTTTTCCCCTTTGCTCCCCTCTGCCCAGTAACCCCTTCCCTCCAGCAATCCCATCCCCCTTAGTTCATGTCCATGGGTCGTGCATATAAGTTCTTTGGCTTCACCATTTCCTATATTATTCTTAACATCCCCCTGTCTATTTTGTACCAACCGATTATGCTTCTTAGTCCCTGAACCATTTCCCCATTTTTCCGCCCCCACCACCACCCCCCAGCTGATAACCCTCCAAATGATCCCCATACCTATGATCCTATTCTATTCTGGTTTGCATAGTTGGATTTTGTTTTTATTTTTTAGGTTCAGTTGTTGATAGTTCTGAATTTGTTGTCATCTTAGTGTTCATAGTTTTGATCTTCCTTTTCTTAAGTAAGTCCCTTTGACATTTCATATAATAATGGCTTGGTGATGATGAGATCCTTTAGCTCTACCTTGTTTGGGAAGCACTTCGTCTGCCCTTCCACTCCAAATGATAGCTTTGCTGGATAGAGTAATCTGGTTGCAGGTTGCCTTTCATCATATTGAATACTGCTTGCCAGTTCCTTCTTGCCTGCAAAGTGTCCTCCGAGAAATCAGTTGATAGTCCTATAGGCACCCCCCTGGAGGCAACTCTCGGCCTCTCTCTTGCTGCCCCCAGGACTCTGTCTTTATCTTTCACCTTTGGCATCTCAGTCATGATGTGTCCTGGTGTGGTCCCCTCTGGGTCCAGCTCGCCCGGGACCCTCCGTGCTTCCTGGACCTGTATGTCCATCTGTTTTGTAAAATTTGGGAAGTTTTCCTCATTTTTTTCAATTCTTGCTTCCTCATTCTGCACTGGTTGACTACTTTTTTCTTCCTTCTGTTCCAAATCATTGATTTGAACCCAAGTTTCCTTCCCTTCACCATTGGTTTTGTGTGGATTTTCCTTTGTTTCACTTAACATAGCCTTCACTTCTTCTCTTATGCATTTGCCATATTTAAGCATATCTGTCAAGCCTGTGAGCATCTTTATCACCAGTGTTTTGAATTCTGCATCTGTTAGGTTGTCAATCTCCTCATCTGTTAGGTTGGCTATCTCCTCGTCACTTAGTTCTCCCACTGGAACCTTGATTCATTTCCCCTTTTGGGCCATACTTCTCTGTCTCCTCATTCTGACAGGCTCCTGTGTTTGTTTGCCTTTGCATCCCAGGTAGAGCTGTCGCTCCTGTTATGTTGTCAGGGGAGGAGCCTTAGAGATTCGTCAGTATAGGGCGATCTGTTTCACCACATTGTGGCACTGTATATGGGGGAGGGGTCTGAGAGGGAACAATGCCGCCTGCCCAGCACTTGCCCCTTTTCCAGGCACCCTTTTCACTTCCGCACCAGACTGGCACCCCTCTAGCTGCTGCCCTGGCCATCGTTCCCAGAGTGGGTGAGTCTGTGGACATTCTAGGACCGTGGAGTTCCTTTATACAAGCAGGCTCTGCTGAGATTGGCAATTTCTGCCTCCACCCCAACCCCCACACTGGTCTGCACAGTCAGAAGCAATGAGGCTTGCTTTTCCCCAGTGCTGAGACTGTGAGCTGCTAGGTCCAGTGAGGAGCTGGGAACGCTCCCCAGGTATCCCTCCTGACTTTTTAAAACATGTGACTGCACTTTCCGCTGGTCCGCTGCTGCTGCCGCTGCTGCTGCCACCATACCACATCCTTTCCACCCCAGCTCTGCCCTTCCTACCTGTCTGGGTGAGTATTTCTTCTTTATATCTTTGTTTGCTGGACTTCCATGTAGTTTGATTTTCTGGAACTTCTGGTTGTTTCTAGTTTTGAGGTAGTTGTATTCCTTCTTAGTTGTGGAGGGAGACACAGAGTGTCTGTCTACACTTCATCTTGGCCAGAAGTCTGATTTTCTTTTTTTTTAATATTGCATTTATATATTTTTAGAGAGAGAGGAGAGGAGGGAGAAAGAGAGAGAAATATGGATGTGTGAGATACATCGATGGGTTGCCTCTCACATACTTCCAACTAGGGATCTGGCCTGCAACCCAGGCATGTGCCTGGACTGGGAGTCAAACCAGTGACATTTCAGTTCACTGGCCGGCACTCAATCCACTGAGCCACACCAGCCAGGGCTCATATGATTTTCTTAACATTTTCATTTCTCTAGCTTACTTTATAAGAATCCAGTATATAGTACATATAGCACAAAATATGTGTTAATTGTTTATGTTGTCCATAAGGCTTTTGGTCAAAAGTAGGCTATTAGTAAAGTTTTGGGGGAATCAAAAGTTTATGTGGATTTTCTGCTACGCGAGGGTTGGCACCACTAACGCCAGCATTGTTCAAGGTGTAACTGTATTGTATATACTGTGGCAAAATGCTCACACTTTGGAAGGCACTTAGGAAGCAAAAGCAGATCCAGATTGCCTGTTTCAGGCTTATTCTGGGGCCCTTGAGTACTGAGTGGACTGTCCATGGAATCACCCAGGCTTCTAAAATAGTATTTTTCTCTTGCTGCCTCTCCTCTTTGTTTTCAGCATAAATAGTTTAATTTATGTAAGTTAAATGAGTGGTAAGTTGCCTACCGGTCAGGAACTGTACAGACTACTACTAATAATAATAATAATAATGAAATAAAAAACTATTAAGAGCTGAATGTATGTCAGCCAGGCACTATTCTTAGAGGTGTATTAAGTCATTTAATACCCATGATGAATAAGCAAGCATGTGCCCTGCTTTTAAAGAGCTCCTTGTTTAGGCAAGTGGTTCTAAATCATGGTTGAATATTAGAATCTCTTGGGGAGATTTTAAAACACTGTGATGTGTGGGCTCCATCCCAGAGATTTTGCCTTAATTGGACAGGGATAGAGCCTGAGCCTCAGGGTTTATTTCAAAGCTCTCCAGGTAACTTGTATGTGCAGCCAGGATTGAGAACCACTGAGCCAGGGTAAAGGAAGCAGACAGGTAAACTGGCAGTGACAGGTGAGTGTGCCCTGTTTGTTAAGGGAGACCACAGGTGAGACACCTGACCCAGATATGAAGGGTAAGGAAGAGATTCACAGAGTAAGTGAAATGTGACAAAGGTAACTCTGGGCCTATCACTGACCAAGGTGTGTTCAAGGAGAGTTTGTTTCCATCATGACTCCGACTCACAGCTACCCAGATGGCCCTGTCCCAGATGGAACCTATCAGTTATAAAGACTCTGAGCCAGTCTTTGACCGGTGTGGCTCAGTTGGTTAAGTGTAATTCTGCAAAGCCAAAGGTTGCCAGTAGATTCCGGTCAGGTTATGTGCCTGGGTTACAACCCAGTCCCTGGTTGGGGAGTGTATGAGAGGAAACCAAACGATCCATGTTTTTCCCTCTCTCTTTCTCCTTTCCTTCCGCTCTCTAAAAATACATTTAAAAAATGTTAAAAACAAACAAACAAACAAAAAAGACTCTGAGACAGTTATGGTCAAACTAGCACTTCTGAGCATAAAATTTCTCTCCATGAGGCCAGGCACTGGTTTCCACACCCAAGAGGAGGTGACTGTTCTCTGCCCGGTTCAAGGTTCAGCAGTGGAGCCTCTGTCCCCAGGAGGGACTGATCAACACTGGGAATCAGGAGAAGGGAGCCGGCTTGTTTGAAGAACCTCCTCTTTTTTGCATAACCTTCCTTAATCCAGCATAATCTTTAGGTAAGATTTGGGGTCTTGAACACAGAATTCCTGAATAATATTATAGCTACACAATAGAGGAAATGGATTTTATGAGCTAGTTTGGCACTTGAGAACTATTCATAATTTGCTTTTGATACATAAATTCATTCCGGTTCCAAATAACCAACTGGCAAAGAACTCTTAGAATATAATCCAGCAATGGAAATTGAGTCTATATAGTATACATTATAATCCAAGATATTAATTAGAACTGATAAAGAAAGTGGGTATGCAATATAAAAAATATATATTTTTTTAAATCCACATTTGTCCCTTTCTCACTCCCTGGACACCTTCGCTGCTGCTCTTGGTTGGGGACCATCCCACACTGAAGTCAGGAAGGTGGTGGCCACAAAGAAGACAAAAAAGTCGCTGGAGTTGATCAATTCTAGGCTCCAACTCATTATGAGAACTGGGAAGTACGTGCTGCGGTACAGGCAGACTCTGAAGATGATCAGAGAAGGCAAAACGGAACTGGTCATCCTGGCCAACCACTGTCCAGCCTTGAGGAGATCTGAAATAGAGCATGAGGCCATGCTGGCCAGGACCGGGACCCATCACCACAGTGGCAATGATACTGGACTGGGCACAGCATGTGGAAAATACTACAGAGTGTGCACACTGGCTATCACTGATCAGGTGATTCGGATATCATTAGAGCAAGCCAGAACAGACTATGAAAAGGAAATCAAGCAAATTTTTCTTTGATAAAACTGGCCAGAGTTTGGTTTATAAATAAATAAATAAAATCCATCTTTGGCCTAACTACATCAATGTGTAATACACTTAATTGTTTAACACATGCAATAAAATGGGAGGAGGATGCTGGGTTAAATTTTTACTTGAAAGCACTTGGCAAACTGACTAATACTTTAAACTCTTCAGCCTACCTTTCCATTGACGTCTTTTGAATATTTGAAAGCAAACCAGTCACCAATGACAAAAGATGAAACCCCTGTCCTCACTCTGAATGGCCTTCAGTCCTGGAGGTGAGATGGTGGGTGTGCAGACCTTCTCTGGGCTGCACACTGCAGGGAAGCTCAGAGCCCAGAGACCTCAAGAAAAGTGATGGAAGACCCCAATTGAAGCTGTCTAGCAAGATTCCTGGTAGCTTCCACTTCTAGGGCATTATCCTGAGAAAATAATTGAGGATTTGTGCAAAAAGTTAGCAAAATAGGCACAAATTCTATGGGAATAATTTATTTTCCAAAAATGGGAGAACAGTTAAATTAATTACATTGTATCTGTAAAATGAAATATTACACAACCATTATGAATGAGGTTGAAGAAGCATATTGATTGAGATGGAAAGATGTTTATAATATTCTATACTCTGATGAAAAGGAAAGTTACAAAATTTTGTTGCTAGAGACTAACTTCATGACTAACATAAAGCAGCCATGAGTAGCAAAACAATATTATACATATTTTTTGTTGAAAAACTAGGAAAATACATTTTTAGAGAAAAATATGTATATTAAAGTGGTTACAGACATTATCTGTGAGTGTCAGGATTATATGTGGCTTTTATTTTTTTATTTATCTCTGCTCATTTGTTTTTATAGTGAGCATATGTTACTATTGTTAAGTTAAGAATAAAAATATAAAATCTTTGGACTTGTGATATATAAATCTCTAAAGTATGATGGGTTTGAGTAGGTGATATTCCTTCAGGGGATTCATATTTCTGAAGGCCTGTAAATGAATGCATTTCCAGTCTGAAACTATGTCACTTGCTTTGAGTAAGTACAGTTATTACATGTGATTTATATCTGAAAAAGCTGTTTTTAAAACTTTTGGATTTTTTAGAGTGATGAATTTTTTTTTAAAAATTTTTATTGATTAATTTGAGAGAGAGCAAGAGACAAACATCAGTTTGTTTTTCCACTTATTTATGCATTTATTGATTGCTTCTTGTATATGCCCTAACCAGGAATTGAATCCACAACTTTGGTGTATGAGGTCAAGACTCTAACCAACTGAGCTACCTTGCCAGGGCACTAGATGATAAACTCTTTATGATACTGTAATGGAGTAGCAAATCAATGTTTCTCTCTCTCTCTCTCCCCGTCCCTTCAATTAAAAATATAATAATAAATAAGTAAATAAAGTAATTGTGATAGATATGTATTTATTACCATTTTATTATTCATACTTTTATCTTTTTCTTCTTCTTAAAGAATACTCTTTTTAAATTTTTATTCTCACCCAAGGATATGTTTATTGATTGGAGAGAGAAAAGGAGAGAGGAGAGAAAGAGAGAGAAACATTGATGGGTTGCCTCCAGTATGCACTCTGACGAGATTTCAAACACACTGCCTAAGTATGTGCCCTAACTGGGAATTGAATCCGCAGACTTCTGGTGTTTGGAACGATGATCCAACCAACTGAGCCAGTTGGCCAAGGGGTGGTGCTGGGCAGAGGGGGGCAAAGGGGAAAAAATTGGAACTATTGTAACAATATAATCAATAAAATATACTTTTAAAAAAAGAGCAAAAGATCTGGAAGCCTAAAATAAAAATAAAAATAAAACTCTGTCATCTTTAATCTGGCATTTTAATTATGATGTGTCTTGGTGTAGGCCTCTTTGGGTTAATCTTGTTTGGGATTCTTTGTGCTTCTTGGACTTGTATGTCTATTTTCTTTACCAGGTTAGGGAAGTTTTTCTGTCATTATTTTATCAAATAGGTTTCCAATTTCTTGCTCTCTCTCTTCTCCTTTGACACCCCCATGATGCAAATATTGGTATGTTTGAAGTTTGAGATCCCAGAGGCTCTTTATACCATCCTTATTTGGGGGGATTTTTTTTTGTTCTGTTCTGATTGGATGTTTTTTGCTTCCTTATCTTCCAAATCACTGGTTTAATTCTCTACTTTGTCTATTCCAGTGTTAATTATCTGTAGTGTATTCTTCATTGGAGTTACTGTATTCATTTGTGACTGGTTCTTTGTAATTTTTATAGCTCCATTTTTATGTTTCTTACCTCTTCGTTGAACTTCTAAGTTCATCTACCTTTCCCTAAATTCAATGAGCATCCTTATAACCAGTGTTTTGAACTCTGCATTGGATAGATTGCTTGTCTGAATTTTGTTTTGCTCTTTTTATGGTGTTTTTGTTCCATTCTTTCACTTGGGACATGTTTCCTTGTCTTCTCATTTTGGCTCCCTCCATGCGTTTTTTTTTATGTATTAGGTAGAGTTGCTACACCTCTCAGTCTTGGTAAAGTGGTCTTATGTAGTAGATGTCCTGTAGTGCCCAGTGGCACAGCCTCCCTAGTTGTCTCAGCTGAGTGTTCCAGGTGTGCCCTCTCTTCTTCCCCCCATCTGGGCTGTGAACACCATCCTGTTGTAGTTAAGCCTGAATTGCTGTTGGCATGTCAATGGGAAGGATTTATTCCCAGTCCAATAGGCTGCAAGGACTGGCTGCAACTATAGTTGGCCACCAGGTGCACTGGCCCTGGGACCTCAAGTTGGCTGCACACCAAGATCAGCCCTCATCTGTGCCTTTCCTGGGGCCACCATGCTTAAGCTATAAAGTGTTCTGCAGTTGGCTGCTACTTTTGCTGGACTTGGAGGTACCTGGAAGAGGCCGAGCTTCAAACCAAGGTCAGCTGTTGACAGTGCCGGGCCTGAGGACACTTAGCAAGAAGTACAAGGTATGCTGAGGTTCAGTGCTGCTTGGTTGGGGTTTGTGATCCTTGGAGAGAGTTTAGGAAAGTCTAAAGCATGAGCCAAGATAAACTGTTTTTATGGAAAGGCCACTAAAAATAGCTTGTGCAGTTCTGTAAGTTGAGTGAGGCAGGGTCTCAGGGAATAACCAGGGCAAGGTGAACTGTGTTAGCTAGGTTGATGGAGACTCAGATATGGCCCCCAAACTGCTCTGTGGCGAGGAGGGCTCAGGAAAGGAATAATATCCTCTGCCAGCATTTCTGTCTGGAATAAAGCTAACCCTCCAACTCTTACCCCAAAACTAGACCATTCAGTTTCTTCTATATGCCCCTACAGAAACTTCTGAGCACTGTTCCGGCTCTGGAGATCAGAGCAAGTGAGTTCAAGTAAGTCCATATGTCCTTTAAGAAGAACATCTGGGACTCCAGAAGTCCTCCATCTCACTCAGCCATAATCCCTGCTGATTTTTACAACCAGAAGTTATGCGGGCTTCTCTTCCCAACACTGAAACCCTGGGCTGGGGGGCCTGGTATAGGTCTGGGACTCCTCACTCCTCGGGGCAGAACTCAGCAGCCAAGATATCCCTCCTGATTTTTAACCACCACATATGGGTGTAGGACCAGCTCCCTCTGTTTCTCTGCCCCTCCTACCAGTCTCAAGGTGGCTTCTTCTTTATATTCTTATAGGACTTCTGTTCAGCTAGATTTCCAGTGACTCTGAATGATGGTTGTTCTGTAATTTAGTTGTAATTTTGATGTGGTGGTGGGAGGATGCCAATACTACATTTACCTATGCTGACACATTGACTGGAAATCTGTCACTAGTCCTTTGATTCTGCTTAAAATAATATGTTGACATTGAATATATTTTTATAGTTGTATCTGTCAATAATTTTAAGCTTTACTTAGGAGAAAATATCTCAACCTGCTCCAGTACTCTAGATCAGTAGAAGCCTCAAGTGGTATCAGGCCCCTGTGTCTTTGTGGGATTTTTCTACCCTTCTGGGAGCAAGTATCTTACCAAGGCATGTGGGTCATATACTATTTCCTGCTTACCAGGTCCTATTACTTATGAATCCACAAATCACTGTAAGAGTGATGCAAGTCAGGCCTCTGTTCACCAAGCCTAGAGATTTTATTTTTGGCTTTTTTGTTTGTTATTATTATAAAGATTGAGCAAGAACCTGCATGGGTTGCCCTATAATTTGACCATAGGGAACTAATAATTATCAGCCACTGCTGAGTGTTATAGGTCAGACTATCCTGTAAAGGACCCTGACCCGGTTGCCTATTTTTGTCATGACACCCACTTTGTATTTGTTCATTAATGGCTTCTACCTAGCCTCTGCCACCTGTGGATCATATTTTTTTCTCCCCACAGAAATCAGCATGCTCATTTCAATTAGGGTATTTTCTGACAGCTACTATAGCAATATTCAAAGATGCTGGTGCTCTCTTTTCCAATATTTCTCAAGGTCTTGGCATTTTCTCAAAGCACTTGGTGAACAGTGTCTTCTAGCTGTTCAAGAAACATAGCTAGGAGATGAGTGAGCATTTTAACATTAAAAATTTACTCCAACATTCCTATCTCCCTAAATCTTTGATTATTTTTTTCACATTATGCGAAGGAATTTCTAACATCTCAACTTCAATTAGCATGGGTAAGCTAGGGCAGACCACAAAGGTGGGTTTGTCTTTGTACATTGGTGAGAATGACAATTTGGACCTGGCTAAGACTTCTCTCACTTGGTTGTACAATTGCTTCAAAATACACTCAAATAATTAAGAATATATGTGGTGTGAGTAGACAAACACTTCAGTATCTTCATTGTTAATCACAGAGGTGTACTCTAAATTTGGTGGTCCCAATGCCCTCACAGAGTAATGAATTCACAGGTCAGCTGCATTTAGAAATGTGGCTGGCTGTCTTTCATATCATTTTAGGCTGAAAGAATGATAACTCATATAATTAATCAGGGGTCCACCTAGTTCCATAAAAGAAATTGCTGTCAACTGCAGAAAATCTGGTTCCTGCTGCTTTCTGTATCATCAGGCCTACTTGAAGCTTTGTTGTAGCTGGCCTGGGCAACGGTTTGCCAGAGTGAGCCTCAGTGGACCAGATTTTAATGTAAAAATTGAGCATACAACAAGAATTACTCCCAGCTGTTTAAACCAACCCAGTGATTTCAGAATCTCTGGTAATTTAGCCCACATTGAAAATTTCAGTCTAACTTAATACTTCCATTTTTTCCTACTTTATCTAGCACCATAAGAATACCACGTAGGTATTGCATCTTTTTCCCCTTTGAAATAAATTAGCAAATAATGTCCCCTCAGTCTGACTTTATCAATGGACACTCAGGGCATGCTGAGCTCTGATTCTAGTTATGGTGTGGCAAACAATGGAACGGAGAGAGCAAGTGAAGCTGGCTTACTGTTACAAGCAGGCTAAATTGCATCAGGGTCTTCAAGTAAGCCAAGATGGATTCATAAGAAGAGAAACATAGCAACCTCCTCTAGCAAAGGAGGCTCAGAATATGTTGAAGATTCCAGGCATTATCTATTTCAGTTATTTGGACAACATTCTTTCACAGACAGAAATTCATTTTTTATAACTGTGGAACCTATGAATTCAACTAATATCATTTGGCAATCAGTAAGATCCAGCCTGGAGTTCAGTTTTACTTACTTTAGCCCAATAGTTGCAAGAGACAAGTTTTCTTTTAAGTATCATCATAGAAAGTCTTTTGTTTTTAGCTCATCCTTAGTCAACAATTTAGGACCCTGAGCTGGACTTTCTTTATCTTTAAGCTGTCCAGCAGTAACTGCCCACTCCTACAGTTCTGTAGTCCCTCGTGGCTCTTGTTTGTTCCATGTCAGTCACCACTTGTTTCCTCAGTTTTGCCTTTAATGAGCACTTCAGATGTTTTTCTGGTTAACAGTTTGCCATTGGGGCTCCAAGAGTTCTGTCTTTTAACACTAAATGGATTTATATTGCTGTTACTACAGATTTCAAAGAATGAATCCCAAGTTCTGATTATTTCTTGAAAGGCTATTGTGTGCAGTTGCTCCTGTCATTGGTTTCTATATGAATCGAGGCTTTTGTTATAGGCAACAGAAATAAACTCAAGCTATTTTAAACAGAGAACAGATAAATATACATATATATGCATATACATAAATATACCTATATATGTGTGTATATATGGAGAGAGAGAGAGAGAAAAAAAAAAGACTATGTAGAAACCAGAAAATCAGAAGAGCTGAAAACCTTGCCCAAGCTGATGCCACAGAGGGAGTCTGTTGGGCACACACACTGCCATTTGCACCACTAACATCAGTGTTGGGCAATAACATTAAATGTCCATCCCTGATACCTCAGGAAGTGGCTTCAGGAGTCAGCACTGTGGCCATCCTTGCCAGAATAGAGTCAGTATGGTCTCTACTCTTTTGTATCACTAGCTTCCAATTCAAAGTTCTGGAGAGGGGCACCTAGTGGAGAGGACCTTAGTCATATGCCTCCACACTATGTAGAGTCAACTGCGAATGCAAACATCCAACATCTTCAGCTTCTGTAATGGAATTGGGGTTTCTGCAAATATAGCAAGTGGTGTTTGGAAGCTGGGAAGCCAAAGGAATGACCAATGTCAATTTAGCTTGTAAGATCAATTGACATTTACAAAAAAAAAGAAAGAAAGAAAGAAATTTCTCTGTCAAACTCCTCAACATTTAAAAAAGGGCATTCAAGGTCTCCATTTTATGTACTAGCCTAGAATGCATATTTGCTCATCTTTCTTTGCTTGCATTGAATAGGACCATAAAGCATGGGAGGATATTTTAAAATCAAATTATTTGATTTTTATCTTTGTAATTTACTGATATATTGAACCTATTTTGTTTTTAAATATGAAGTTTCATACAGAGTAATTCCATTTTTTGTCTCTTCTATGTTTGAAAAATATCCAGTCATAAAATTATAATAGAAACAGACTCTCTAAAGAAAGTTTTATTCCTGATATTTGTTGGTACAATGTCATAAGCCTTCTGAGTTTGTTTTGCTTTGTTTCAAGGAGAACTGATGATGGTCCCATCTCTTTGCAGGAAATTGGATTCAGTGAGTGGCAGCCGCAGCCACACAATGAGGCCTTAACTGGTGGTCTGTTTCTAACACTGAGCCTCTAGACATCACACTAATCCTGGCAATATGAGAGAGAGCCAGATCAAAGTCTATTTGGAGAGAGAAGGAAAATAATCCTAAACTGCTCCTTTGATGTCACATTAGGCCATTAATATACATCACATCTGTTTAATTTAAAACTTCTGCCCAACACTGGTATGGCTTAATTGCACACCTTTGAGACCCAGCATTAAGTCTCTGTGTACTCGAATGGGAAACAGGATTTGTGTCGTAATTAATGACGAGGTTTAGAGCCAAGTCCATAGTCATGCATTCTCATACTCTCCACTTGCTTGATCGCATGTTCCTTATAAATAACATCTTCACTACATGAGGGGACCATAAATCTATCCGTAGATGGGTCTCTTCACCCTGTTCTGCTCTATTCCTGGACCCTGCCTTTTGATTCCCTAGAATATAATGAGAAGTCTGTTGAGTAAGTATCTTTCTTTTCTCTCTTGTTGGGCTGGTGGCTTCCCTCCTGTTACTCTCTCTCATGTTGGGAACAGGATGGGCAGTGGTTAAGTTTTTAACTGTATCTTTGAAATATATTTGTCATTCAGACTATCATCTCTTCATATTCCAAGTAATTTTAGAGCATGGTCCTTAGAGATTTTGCCAAGCTTTGTGCAAAAAATAAAGGAGTTGAAATAATTGGGGAAAAAATAAAGAAAACATAGCACTTTTAAAGTTAAATAAAATGTATCATGCACTGTGTGCACCATAGCCAACTTGAAAACCACAGCAATGGCACATTGGATTTTAGTACAAAACCACTCATGCCATCACATTTTGTCTCTATAGGAAAGTAGAAGAAGCAGCTGGGACATTCATGGGAGGAAAGTGGCAGGAGAATCACAGGTGCTGCAGAGGGAGTATTTAAGGGAACAGATCTGAGTCAGAGGTAAAGGTGTCCAGTGAGAGATAGCAGGTGGACGTGCGGGAACTGGTACTCTCAGGAAAGGGGCACCCAACAGCAGATAACCAGCATGGCCCAAAACTGTGAGCCTTGCGCATAATACTTAGGTATTTATAGACAACATTTTTGTAAAGAGAATTCATGACAGTTTGGCCTCTTCTTTTAGTCCTCATGTACAGCCAAGAAAGGAGGCACCCTTTAAAAAGTAGTATAACAAGCTCCTTTTGTTGTTAGCATGTGTAGGAGACAGACAAAGAAAGGAAGGGGGCGGGGGTGGGGAGAGCCAGAGAAGAACTAAAATGATAAAGACCAAAACACAGCCAAGGTCAAGGTTAGCTAGCCTTCCTCACAGTCATTTAGTGAGTTCTGAGATTAACATACTAGGTAGAGCATCTCAAAGTTCTCCCAAACAAACTTAAGGAAAAGGAAAGGGAGTACATATCCTCAGGCAACTGGAGAGCTGATGCTGGCACCACAAATAAATCTTTAACAACATTTTCTGTTTTATTTTTAAAAATTGTACAAATGTTGCATTCTATTCATAATGTCTTTTTAATAGAAAATATTTTAAGCTAATGACCATTCAGCAAAATTGGTGCTCCCAGAAATTGTGTTTCTCTTAGTCTATGGTTTTGCAAAGCCCATGGCCCATTGCCATGGGAACCTCCAAGGAGGCTGCACTATCTGTCTGAGAAACAGATGAACAGCAATTAGTTCAATTCCAAATATTGTATCTGAAAATATTGTGACTTTCAGTTAAGTGTATTCAGCCATTTAGCCAAATATTTTACTAACCTGTAGAAACCCAGGGAATATAATTTTAAACTTTGGCCTGCTCTGTTCTCAGTTGAACAAACGGAGCTTTGCATGACTCCTTACTGGCAAGAGATGCTTATTTCAATCAGAGGCATTGCTCACTCTAAAAATTTGATCCAAATCTGGAGTTAGTGCTAAATGACACCATGTGTTTCCTCTGGTTAAGTAAGGTCAATAAATCCTGTTCCTCTTTGTTGCAGAAAACTGAGATATTTTAGTCTGCTCATGTTGAAAAAACACTAATTGTGAATTTAAGACATTTGGAGGGCAGTGGGAACCCCAAGGCTGCTTGCTCAATTGCCTTCAGAATTCTGGGGTATTTGACTTGCTACAATAAGGAAACAAGTCTGCTTTTCTTATGTTCTAAATGACAGCATGGTTAAATAAACATAAAACCTCCCAAGAAAAGGGAACACTAATTTGAATTATTTAAATTAAAATTTAAAAATTTGTAACTGAATGAATCTCAGAGATGAGGTTAAGCATGAATTCCTTCTTTTGAAAAATGAAAAATCATACTGAAGCCTCTATGTCCACGAAAACTATACTACTCAATATCCCTATATGACCCAATATCAGTTCTGCACTGAAATATGTGGAGAAGGGAAACTTGATAAAGATAAAACTCTCTTAATTGAATATAACTTAATTTCAGAATAACCAGAGTAATGTATATGTACATGTGCGTGGGTTAGAGGAGGGAGGAAAGGATGGTGGATTTAAAATTGCAATAATGTGTAGTCATTTGCCTGAAAATCTGGCTGAGTCGCTTCACTGTATAAAATATCAAATTACAGAAGTGTTCCCTGCTTGTTTCCAATGCCTCATGCTTTATCTGGATTGATGGTTCCTTCAGATCTGTTTTCCACAGTCCTCCACAGGCCAAGGAGAAGCTTGGGAAGCCTTCCTCCTGGACTGCTAAAGGAACTCACTCATTCCCACAGCACGTTTTGGAGCACCAGGGACTGTGCTGACACAACCACAGAAGAACACCTACGACCTAGGGAGTTCGCAGTCCAGAGTAGGAGGTGGGTCAATAAATGTTTATAAAAGGTGAGTTCTCTCTTCCAGGTAGAAATGTACAGGGTATTTGGGGCCACAGAGAAGGACACCAAATGTAATAGTAGGTGCCCTAGAAGGCAGACTCAGAGAAGATTCAGAACCAAGGCCTTGGATTCCAAAATGCCCTGGTGAGTGTCCTGGTGAGATCTTGAGCTGCCATCAGAAAAGAGCGTGTTTGGCTTTGGCCACTGTCATACCGCACGCTTGCTCCACACAGGGTGGGCTCTGCCTGACCTAGACAAGGTCAGTTTCAACTGATGGGAAGGAGCAAAGAGGGGCAGAGATGGAGAGCAGCTTCCAGTTCAGGGAGAGGAAAACATTCTCCAAGGAAGCACCAGATTCCTGAACCGTATCCAGCCCTTGTGAAAAGATGTATTTCAGGCTGCAATTCAAGTCAACTTCTGAGGAGCTTCAAAAGCCCAGACTTGGCAATTCAAGTCAAAAGGCTCTTCCAAGCTCTTCCTATTTGACTGCAACTTCTAAGGCAAAGTCATTGTTTACAGCCTGGTGGAGTTGGAATAGTGTAGGAAAAAACTTGTCGTGACGGTTGGGGCTTAGAACCACCCTCAGGCTTAAGCTGGAGGAGAGTTTGAGGAGCTTCCAGCTCTACTGCCTGGCTTCTGCCAGGCAATCTATGTCCTCGTGTTTGACTGAGGGGAAATGGTGGGTGTTGAATTTGTGGGTGACTCCTTTTCAGTGAACACCTCTCCCACATTGTCACTTGCCATGCCCCTTAAACAACCTGAAACTAAAGTATCCCTGAGTCCCACTGCATTTCTACTGGGGCAAGCTCTGTGGCTTCACTCCTCCTAACACCAGGGTGGGGAAGAGGTGTGGGGGTCCCACCTCCCCACCAGCTAAAGGTTGGGCAGGACACCTGGTGATGGTGGATGGGCCTGTGCACCAATTCCTCCTGGCATCCTGCTTCAGGGTCCCTGGGGCTCCAGCGTCCCCACCCAGCCTGTCAGGCAGCAGCCACCTCACTTTGGAAGAGCATTAGACTCACTGTGGACAACTGTACTCCTACCCAATGTCTACCTGGCTAAAGTGGATGAACTCTAGAGGCTTAATTTCCTCATCTGTAAAATGGGGTTAATGATCCTTACATTTCAGAGATGTTTGAGGTTTAAAATAAAGATGTATTTAAATTACCTATGTGCCTAGAACTGGTAGCTGTTCATCAGTGTTAGTTTCTTTACAAATTCTGGATTTCCAATCTGATTGAACTCATAGCTACAGAGGGTTTATAGTTTACGGGCCCTGGGGGTGTAATGTAAGATAACCCTCAAGAAGCTTATTGTCTAGTGGAGAAGATGAACAAGTAAAAACAGGCAGTGGGAATGCATTGATGGCAGAATTGCTGGGTCTCCTCAGAAGCACTAGAGAGAGGCTCCTAAGCTGGTTTCAGAACATCAGGGGAGCTTTGTCACAGGGAAAAAAAAATCCAGAAGGTGATGGCCAGGCAGAGGGGGCTGTGGAGGTGTTGCTGGTTAGAGTTCTTGCAGTGTCACAGGGAAAGCATTCCAGGAGACCAACAAGGGAGGATGCAGTCTGGTGATATAAGATTTATTTGTGGCACCAGAAGCAAAATCAAAGGAATTCCCTTGGGTTCCCAATATCCATCTCCATCCATCCCGCCATGGAAAACGTCCAATCTTGCCTTCATCAAGCCCAGGAATAGGGCCAGTGTTCAGATATTGTATGCCATGCCAAAGCTAATCAAGTCCATCCTTCCTCACCTTCTGGCTAGCTTAGCTTTTCTCCTGACTGCACCTTGGCTAGGGACTACGTTCAGAGTCCACAGGCAGCTGCTAGTCCCACATGGCTGCTATGGAGGGACAATGCGCGAACAGGTAGGGTGGCGAGTGTTTGTTACTGGGGGAGAGAGAGAAAGAGAAGGGGAGCTCTTGTTAGCTGGGATAATATTTTCTTGGGCTTGGAAAGGAGAGTGTGCTTTTCAAAATAACCAATCAACTTCCTGAGGTTTCATGGGCTTTGGATGTGTCCACTGGCTAAACTATCTATTTTCTTTAAAAAAAAAGAAAATTATTTATTTGTTTGTTTGTTTATTTACTTATTTTATTTTTAGAGAGAGGGGAAAGGAGAAAGAGAGGGAGAAAAACATTACTGTGTGGTTGCCTCTCACTTGCGCCCCCAACTGGGGACCTGACATGCAGCCTAGTCATGTGTCCTGACTGGGAATCGAACCAGCGACACTTGGCGCGCAGGCCAACGTTCAATCCACTGAGCCACAGCAGCCAGGGCCTCTATTTTCTTTTTTTATTATTATATTTTATTGATTGTGCTATTACAGTTTTCCCAATTTTTCCTCCTTTGTCCCCCCCTCCATCCAGTACCCCTTATTCCCTCAAGCAATCCCCACACTATACTTCATGTCCATGGGTCATGTGTATAAGTTCTCTGGCTACTCCATTTCCTATACTGTACTTTACATTTCCATGGCTAATCTATAACTACCTATCTCTACTTTTTAATCCCCTCACCTTTTGAACCATTACCCTATACCATCTTCCCATCTGACAAACATTAAAACGCTCTCCAAATCCATGATTGTGTCTCTGTTCTTGTTTGCTTAGTTTGTTTTTTAGATTCAATTGTTGACAGGTACGTATTTATTGCCATTTTATTGTTCATACTTTTGATCTTCTTTTCTTAAGTAAGTCCCTTTAACATTTCATATAATAATGGTTTGGTGATGATGAACTCCTTTAGTTTTTTTCTTGTCTGGGAAGCTCTTTATCTGCCCTTCAATTCTAAATGATAGCTTTGCTGCATAGAGCAATTTTGGTTGTAGGTCCCTGCTTTTCATGACTTTGAGTATTTCTTCCCAATCTCTTCTAGCCTGCAAAATATCTTTTGAGAAATCAGCTGTCAGTCTTATGGAACTCCCCTGTAGGTAACTAACTGCTTTTCTTTTGCTACTTTGAAGATTCTCTCTTTATCTTTAATCTTTGGCACTTTAATTACACAACGGAACAATTTTTAACATAATTCCTGTTCAGTTCTATTTTTCAGCTGTTTTAGACTTAAATCGACATGCTGATTTCAAAACTGCAGTTGGTTTTCTTCTATCACAAAAAGCTTTTTCTCTACAGCTTATCT
Organism: Furipterus horrens; assembly: GCF_987537825.1. NCBI lineage: Eukaryota > Metazoa > Chordata > Mammalia > Chiroptera > Furipteridae > Furipterus > Furipterus horrens. Next base: position 64,130,482 of record NW_028327172.1, on the reverse strand, counting down.
TAAAGCTTTTTCTCTACAGCTTATCTAGGCTGGATCGAGCCTGGATCGAGGGAAGCACTAGTGCTCTCCTCTTGGCTGAGAGCAAACCTCCCTCGAGTGGGGACAAGTGGGGCATGGCCTTGGAGACCAGCAACAGGTTCATACTTGTCTAGGCTATTCAGTTACACATGAAACAGTGTGGTGAGAGGTTGTGTGCCGCTCTGTGTAGTGAATTGTATTCCGAAGTGTAATCTGAGTTCTTGTCTGTTTACAAGGTGTTAGCAGAATTTATTCTTGTATTTACATATGTACTTATTTCCTTTCCTTTAGATCATGTCTGCCTCTGCTATTTCTTGTTGTAAGTGCCTAAACAACCCTGATTCATTTTGTTATATCTGTGGCGGTTTCACCATTCCCAGTCAAACAACAAACATCAGCGCATTTGTCAGGCAAACCTATTTTGCATGTTTTAAAGTAAAACTTGGTGATCAAGATAAGTCTTGGGCCCCTCACAAGGTGTGCAAGCAGTGTGTCAAGAGTTTATGGATGTGAATGAAGGGAACATGTGATAAATTGCCATTTGGTATACCTATGGTTTGGTGAGAGCCAAGAGATCATTCAAGTGACTGTTACTTTTGTATAGTGAAAACGTCAGGATATAACAAAAAAAATAAATGTAAAAGAGAATATTCTAGTCTACCATCAGCTATATGCCCAGTGCCTCATTCAGCTGAAATCCCAGTGCCAGTTTTCACTGAACTACCCTCTTTCAAAAAACAGAAGTATGGTGAAAAACAAAGTGACAGCAACGATGAAGATTTTGAAGTTGAAGATGACTCAGTTCATCATGAGATTTGGGACTGTCCAAAAAGGCTTCAGAATTCCTAGCATCAAGATTGCACAAGAAAAATTTACTTGAAAAAAGAATGAAAGCATCCTACTTTCAATCAAGAGAAAGTGCATTTCTGCAGCACTTTCATAGTGATGGTGGTTCTGTGTATTGCCATAATGTACAAGGTTTAATGGAGGAATTGGAAATTCCAATCTAGAACACAACTGAATGGCGACTGTTCATTGATAGCTCAAAGCAGAGCTTGAAGTGTGTCCTCCTCCACAATGGCAATTTATTTGGTGCAGTCTCAATTGGCCATTCAGTTTGTTTTTGTGAAGAATATGAAGACATAAAGAGAGTCACTGATCTGTTGCAATATCACAAGCACCATTGGATCATCTGTGTTGACCTTCAAATGGTCTGCTTCCTTCTTGGTCAGCAACATGAATACACCAAGTATCCCTGTTTTCTGTGTATGTGGGACAGCAGAGCTTGTGAGAAGCATTGGGTGGAGTTGAATTGGCCTCCAAGATCTGACCTCGAACCTGGTAACCCAAACATTCTACATGAGTCACTTGTTGACAGAAAGAGCATTATTATCCCACCTCTGCACATAAAACTGAGTCTCATGAAGCAATTTGTGAAAGCTTTGACAACTGCAGGAGGCTGTTTCAATTGTCTCTTTTTGGCATTTCCTAGCCTGCTGTTTGAAAAAATAAAATATGTTAATATGTATGTTTGCTGGCAAAACTTTACTACTTGTACACAATTTGACTTACAGTAACAATATATAGCTTTTATATGAATAAAGTAACTCAAAATAAACAGTGCATACAGGTAATTTTTTCTTTATTTTCCTTTGTATGTATATTTTGTATAATTTTGGGGACACAGGGAGGGTATCCTCTACCTTAAAAAGTTGACATAATAGAGAAAAACTAGGGTCATTTTTGGATTCAGATGCCAAAAGTTAGTCAAAAACAAGGGTCAGATCTAACTCAACGAGAATTGTTTTCCCCGGTGTTATGATGTGTCTTGGAATGGGCATGTTTACATCCATCTTGTTTGGGACTCTGTGCTTCCTGGATTGGTATGTGTAGTTCTTCACCAAATTAGGGAAGTTTTCTTTCATTATTTTTCAAACAGATTCCAATTTCTTGCTCTTTCTCTTCTCTTCCTGGCACGCCTATGATGTGAATGTTGGAATGCTTGAAGTTGTCCCAGAGGCTGCTTATACTATCCTCTTTCTTTTTTATTCTCTTTTCATTTTCTTGTTCTGATTGGTTATTATCTGCTTCCTTATGTTCCAAATCATTGACTTGAGTCTCGGCTATATTCACTCTACTGTTATTTCCCAATGAGTTGATCTTTATTTCAATTAGTGTATCCTTCATTTTTGACTGGATCTTTTTTATGCCCTTGAGGTCCTTACTAAGTTTGTTGAGCAGTCTTATAACCAGTGTTTTGAACTCTGCATCTGATAGATTGCTTATCTCCATTTGTTTAGTTATTTTTCTGGTATTTTGACCTATTCCTTCACTTGGGCCATGTTTGTCTCCTTGTTTTGGCAGCCTCCCTATGTTTATTTCTACATATTAGGTAGAGCTGCTATATGAATCCCCATCTTAGTATCGTGACACAGCCTCCACTATTACCCAAGCTGGGTACTTGAGGTGTGCCCTTTGTGTGAACTGAATACACCCTCCTCTTGTAGTTGAGCCTTGGTTGCTGTTGGCAGGTCAATGAAGGATTTACCCAGGCCAGTGAGCTGCAAGGATTGGCTGTGATCACTGACCTCCTGGCACTGGTCCCTGGGCTGGGGGAGCCTAATGTGGGGCTGGGGATCCTTGTTCCCAAGATTTTCCTTCCAAAATTTATCCACCACACGTGTATGTGGGATCAGCCCGTTCCACATCTGCTCCTCCTTCCTGTCTGGATGGATGTGGCATCTTTAATTCCATATTTTTCAGACTTCCATTCAACTTGATTTCTGCTGATTGTTAGTGATAGTTTCTGTATAATTTAGTTGTAATTTTGATGTGGTTGTGTTAGGAGAGGAGCTGTGTTTACCTATGCCGCCATCTTGATCAGAAGTCTATTTTCTAGATCTTCCTGGGTTGTGTCTGTTATCCTTCTGATCCTTTTCCCAAGATAGACTCTAAGGTCACCATTTTGGCTCCTACTGTGCATATGCTTACCTCCCACTTTATTGTTCTATTCTTTGCCCCTGTGATCTGCTGGGAACAGATCTATGGTTCCCTGCAGAGTGTGTGAAACTATAACTTCCTGAAGAGCAAGCAGGCTTATGCTTTCCCCCTTTATTATGCTTAATAATGTCTGATTTCCTTTGCTCCCCTCCATTATTAATATCTAGCTATCTACACTAATGGAGGGGGAAGAGGTTGCAGAGATCAGAGGTAGGGTGAGAGCAGACAGTGGAATCTATAAGTAGTTCATACTGCCTGGAGGATCAGATCATGAAAGAACTCCCAAATTATAAAATTTTAGTGACTAGATTTTTATCTTGAAGGAAAGGGAAACCACTGAAGTATCTTAACCAAGAAACTTACATGATCTGATTTGAATTTTAGAAAGATTCCTCTGAGTAGAGATTGCACAGAAGCAAGGTAGTATTTAACTTCCAAATCCCTCTTCATTGGCAGGTTCATTAGAGGGCCAAATGAGGAATTCTTCTAGAGTCTAACAAACTATTTGGGATTTTTTGGTCAGGCCAAGTAATCCTGAGAAGTTAGAAAAGACTAGAAGGATTTGTTAGTTCTTTCTCTACAAGTGAGATTGAGTTGGGTTTTAATATCCTCTCTATGTACCAGGCTTGGGCCAATTTTATTGCTTGGTAGGGGAAAAAAATCAAAGCTTTTATACCTACATTTTTCAACTGCTTCTTCATAAACTTGCTTTTTCACTCACCTCCACGTGCCTTGCTGCTGGGATCAAAAAGCCAGAAGGCATAATGAAAAAGTGTTATCAGACTTACATAAGACCAGCCCCTCCCTGAAGATGTCCTGGAGAAAAAGCCAAAAGAGGTGGAGTTGGGTAGGGCTTCGGCTTCAGGCTCAGGCTTGCAGGCTGGCTTGGGGATTAGAAGCCCTAAACAAGTTAGTGGGGTTGTTCCTCTCACTTTGTTTCCTGTTAAGTAATAGTGAGTTGGGTTTTTGGTTTTTTTGTTTTTTTAATTTAAGTGATTTGCCCAGGAACATTGCTTTTGAAAGAGCAGTTTGCGGGATTAGCTAATAACCATGCTGTAGGCCTCTTTCAAACCTAGTGAACAGTGATTTAATCTTAGATTGCACAATGCAGACTTCAGGTTCTCTCCACCTAGCTGTAGACTTGCTTGGGGAGGATGACTGAGCGGGTTTGGGGATGAGTTATTTGCCTTCCGAGAGATCCTCCAGGTGAGGGAGTTGTAAGAGAATGTCTTGTCAACATCTGCTATTTTTTTCCAGGTGATTATATGGTACACAATGCAGATCTAAAATTTAGTTTTGAGCTGCTCCTAATTTGTTCCATGATCTGGGATTAGTTCTTTCATTCTCTGAGGCTTAATTATAAAGTGAGAAAATTTGGCTAACTGTTAGAGGTTTCCTTCCGGCTCTAGGAGGGTTCAGTCATTAGAGCAGCCAGTAACATTGCACCATTGCATTTAAAGGTAAAGCATGAAACTATAACAAACACTCCTCAAGCAGTCCTGTGGGCCGACATCTTAGCCTGTCAATCAGTCTTCTTATCTTTGCAAATTGATTTCTAAGTAAAATTGCAAACCTTGTCAAATATACAGGATTACATAAAGTTGAGGAAAGTAATGTTGGAGATGGCAAAGCTTTTGACAAACAAGGAGTTAACCAGATCAGAGTCCCTAAAAACTGAAGAAAACATTAACAACTTTAGTGACAAGGCAAGTGATTCCAAAGAGGATTATTTAGCTAGTGTTGAGGTAAGAAATGTCTAAACCTGAGAGAATTTTTATGAGTTTATGTGAGCCAAACTGATAACAATTGCTAGGAAGCAAAACCTCAATGGATTGAGAAAATGCTCCAGAGAATGACAGTTTTACACCTCATTTTATACATTACAATCAAAAGAGGAGGCATAAGGGGGTTACATGAAATCTACTGATGGTAGATTAGGGAGGTGGGAGAAAGCAAAGCAGGGAAATCCCTGGGATTGTACAAAAAATAAAACAAATAGACACATACTTCTTTTACGTTGGTATAGGATAGTTAACAGTTAACAATTAATATAATAACAATAACAATAATAGGTTTTGTGGTCTCTGCTCTGGTTCAAAATTGTACTTTGAGGGTCTGGACTAAGAAAATTACCCAGACCTTCCTATTTCACCTTAGGTGTAAAAAAACAAAAACAAACAAAAAACAATAGATAGGCTAAATTACAGTAAAGAGTAACCTTTATCAATCAAGGAAGATACTGCCCTAGGATGTGACTACCCACCACACTTGCTTTTAGTTAGGAACTTTTAATTTCAGATCATCCTATGTGGTTACTTTAGGTTCCTGAGTCTGTAAGACCCACCATGTAGGCTTCCCCTGAGCTTGTCAGCTTTAGTATGTGGCCTCTTGTCAACACTAGTAAAAGATTTAATAGCAACCTTTAGGAAAAATTGGTTAAATTCATTGACATTTTTGTAAGAATGATCCCATAATCATGCTGCAAAAATCAAACATAATGATGGACATCAGAAAGTGATACTAGTAAGATAGTAATTTCTTGATTTTTGGAATTACAAACTAAGATAAGTATAGTTATTTTTATAATTTCATTATGTTTTTCAACATAAAAAGCAAACTTTTTTTCCTATGAAATTTTGGTTCTCTATTAAAGTCCATTTTAGGTGGCTGTGCAGGCTAAAAAAAATATTTCTCCTCCTACATTTTAAGTTCTAGCTGGGCTAATGATGAAATTAACAGAGACAGATTAACAGGAAAAAATAAAATTTTACTATGTGTGTGACAGAGCAAAAGGGGGTTCTTTCATGTGGTGCCTTGGTGTAAAACCCAACAACTAGTGTTGAGGAAAACAGATCTTAATTTACAGTATTCCAACCTGGGGAGGACAGTGAGCACTTTATCTCAGAGCCCTGTTCTCCCACAGGCCCTAGCACTTCCCTGGCTCCCCAAAAGGCTAGAAGCCAAAAACATTCCCAGAAATTCTCCATCCCTTATCTGTCAGCTATCTCCTTCAGGATCTGGGGTACGATGTCATCAACCTCCATATAACAGTCCAGGAAAACATGTGCTTTGCCCTTTCACAGCCACACGGTACTCTCCCTTTCAAAGAAGCATGGAGTTCTCTCTTTCCTTGCTAAGCCCCATGGAGTTCTCTTCTTCCCTCCTTGCAAACCGCACAGATCTCCTCTCTTTCTTCTCTAAAATGGTTGCCGCCTATTTTTAAATCCCTAACTGCGTTCTGTGATGCAGTGGGCGCAGTAACCTGTTCTGACCACTCACAGAATCTTGCGCAGGCTCTGTATGCTCTTTCCCACCATTCCATGGTCAATACCCCTCCCATCTCCTTGGGGCTTTGGAAGAACCAAAGCCATTTGCATAACTAAGACACTAGCTACTAGCCATAGTCATACAAAGGCATCTTAAAAGCTGTTCCCTTTTCCCCATCCCCCAATCTGCAGGCTCTGGGGATTTTTTTGGAGACCCCCACTCTGTAACATGTGCACATGAGGAATTCACATAAGTATGAAAATAGCAATGACAATGAGCAAAATTGGGTATATTTGTCATCTGGGCTAAGGAGAAAGAAGGGAATGGGATCTTAGATTTCAAAAGTGTGAATGGGTGCTTTACAGTAATTGAGGAAGAGCAGAACACACCAGGCAGGGCAAGTTTCATCAGGCAACCCGGAAACACAATTAATTTTAGGCTAAAATCACTGTCCTAAGATTTCTTTTCTGATGCAGACCTTTACACCTGAATCTTGAAAAACAGAAAGAGGGGAGTGTCAAAATGTCTTTTGAAGTCTTTTGTTTCTTAATAACGAGCTTAAAATCAGTATCCCAAAAAGCAAAACTTGGTCGCCTTTATGGCCATTTTGGACACCAATATCTCCCGTATTTATTAATTTAGCACCTTCTTTCAAAAGGATTTAAGATGGCTAACACCGTGTGTTGAATATTATTAGTATATTGTAAACTCTGCCACCAAAGAGATTTATTTCCTAATACGTCTCTCATGGTCCTCATTTAAAAAATATATTTTGCCTACTAATTGGCATTGTTTTAAGCAGTAGCTTTTCCCGTATTAAAGTAGTATATATATTATTTATTTTATAAATTATATATTTGAATTATATAAATAAATGTACCTATATTATATAGTGATGATCAATCATGCACATGATGGTCATATATAAATATATAACAATTTTATATATTCATCATACAGTACTCCCTCACTTATCATGGGTATTACGTTCTAGACCCCCCGCGATAGGTGAAAATCCATGAAGTAGGAACCTTACATTTATTTTAGTATTTATATATATATTTTAAGGCTTTATAAACCCTTCCCACACACTTATAAACCATTCTCAGTCCCTTATTAACCTTTCCAACTTCCTTATTAACCTTTTCCACACTTTTATAAACACTACTTATGTTCTTAAACATATTCTACACTGTTAAACCTACATAACTTTAACAACATACATATAGAGTATGGCAAAATCCCATGATACAGAGAAAAATCTGTGATAAATAATTAAATATAATATTTTTTAAAATCCTGCGATACAGTGAGGCTGCGATAAGTGAACCACGATATAGAGAGGGACTACTGTATATAAAAATATATATGTAAGACAATTTCCTATACTCACTTCAGCTTAACACCACAAATAGTGGCTATTATCATAGCTTAAGTCAGGTATCTCTCTGACCCCCAAGCATCCTTAGTGTTGGACACTGTGGATGAAAAGAAGGCCACACACTAAACCTGGCAAGTTCAGGCGAGGCCTGCATGGTGCCCTTACAAACTCAGAGATCAAAGTAACCACATGGGACGGACTAACTGAAACTTTCTAACTATAATCAATTCATGGAAGATAGTCATGTCCTAGGCTAGAATCTTCCCTGACAAAGGTCAATCTTACTTAACTGAGCCTGTCTGTTGTCTTTTTGCATCCATTAATATTATATCATACCTTTGGAATGTCAAGGTAACTTCCCTTTTTCTGACCCTTCTAGTAAAACCAGGAGGGAGACCACAAATCCTCTTCTTGTTATTGTTATCATGTTAATTATTGACTGTTAACTATCACATATATACATATGTAAAAGAAGTATGTGTCTATTTGTTTTACTTTTTATCCAATCCCAGAGATCTCCCTGCTTTGCTTTCTCCCACCTCCCTAATCTGTCACCAGTGAATTTCATGTAACCCCTTTACCTCTTGCCCTTGGATTCTAATGTATAAAATGAGTGGTAAAACTGTCATTTTGCAGAGCATTTTCTCAATCCATTGAGGTTTTGCTTCCCAGTAGTTGTTCTCAGTTTGGCTTAAATAAACTCATAAAAATTCTTACAGGATTGGATGTTTCTTATGTTGACAGCACCAGGGGGGTGGGGAAAGGGGAGGACTTTTAGGATAGAGGAACATCCAGGACTTGTTCAAAACATGGGACCCAAGCTGTGGAGGATGGTGAAGGGGTGGTGTAAGATAAGAAACTCAGACAATAATAGGTTTGGCATGTGTGATTGGCCTTCCAAGTAATAGTATTAAGTCTTCCCAATTCTGAAAATAGAAGGGACAGAGGATGTTATTAATTTACACTCAGGCTGCACCAGTGCTGGTTTGGGGACTTGTTTAAGTCTGGACGCCAGTGGGGAGAATGGGGAACAGGAGGAGGGAGGGAGAAAAGAATCAAGTTTGACTAGATGGGGAATATAAGATGAAGACTAAGGCAAATGTTTCTTTTTGTCTTCCCTAGCATACTTGGGAGAATCTGACTTAATGAATTTAGGGCAGGCATTTTTTTCTTTTTCATCCTCGTTTTCTGTCTAAATCTGCTTTCTCTTTTTCTGTATCAGTGACTCAGGAGACATCTTGCATGATAGTGATGAAACTAGCTTTGTTAGTAGAGTTAGATGAAGTGTAAAGTTCTTTCCAACCCTATGGGTCTATTTTTAAGTACCACAGGTAAGGAGAAAATAATGAATGCAGCTTTAAAATATTTTAAAGTAATTATAATTAGTAATAGAGACACACCTGAAAACACTTAGAAAATAGAAAAAGAAAAACAAATCAGCTAATAACCTAAACCACAATGAATGTTATTATTTTGGTGTATTTTCTTTTTATTTGTATGCTTTTGCTTTCTTATATATTTTGTATATATTTTTTAAACTTACTGTTATATTAAAAACATGTTTCATGTTATGATACTGTCTTGATAATTATTTTCAGAGGGTACACAGTAATCTAGTGACTGAATGAATCATACTTTTCTTACCTTATTATTGGACATTTACGTAGCTTTGAACATTTTATTTTTATCTTTTTAAGATATTGTTTTTATAAACCTTTATTTATTTTTTAGTTTAAAAATTGATTTGAGAGAGAGGAAGAGAGAGAGAAATATCAATTTGTTGTTCCATTTATATATATATTCATTGGTTGATCCTTGTATTTCAATCCTGACCGGGGATTGAACCTGCAACCTTGGCGTATTGGGGAGGATGCCCTAATCAATTCAGCTACCTGGCCAGGGCTTGTGGACTTCTAAAGTATATTGTTTCTTCTGGACTTAAAATGAGGGAGAAAAACTAATTTATTAATTCACTCAACAAATGCTTAGTGAGTAAGATACCATGTTAGGTACCAAGAATAAAAGGTTTCAAAGAAAGGTATAATTTTTTTTTTGGTCCTAACACCAGCAAAACTGCCAGACCATTTTAAACTCATTTCAACTAATCGATGACAATGTTAGTTACCACACCTCTGAAAACCATAAGTTGGTGAGAGCCTCACGCTTCTAAAGTAAGCCAATGAGCTATAGTCTCATTCCAGTAACCACACTTTTCACAGCTCAAGATCAATCTATCCCTACATACATTTCCACTTCTAAAAGTCTGCTAGTCCCTCAAGTCCACACTTCCCAAAAATCTATATACAATTAACTCTAAAACAAACACAAAAAGTTAATGGTAACTATGTGAGGCGATAGTTCTAAAAATCATTTGCTTGTGGTGGTTATTTTACAATGTATATGTATATCAAAAGTGTATATACGAAAAATATACACTTTTTATTTGTCAATCATACCTCAAAAAGCAATATATATATATATCTATATCTTTAATTCTAGGTCTCTGCTTTGTTTAGGGAGAGACTGCATCACTCTGCCTTGTCTAGCAAGCCCTAAGTTCAGCTTTTTGTTTTGCTTGCTTTTTCCTTTCAACACAATATCAAGGGTAAAATAAAAATATTCCTTTTCTTCAAAGGCATTATGCCTTAGTTGGAGATAACTCACCTACACACAAAAAGCTGTCATAACTGAGTATTCCATAGAGAAATATTAACAAAGAGACACATCCTACTGAGAAGTCGTGAGAAAGCTTTATAGAATAGGCCTCGAAGGAGCTGTAACTAGTATTGCTCATATCCAGGAATAAAAACATTACAGTGATGATCACAAACTAGATTTTTCTGATTTTGTATTGTATTAGTCCGCTCAGGCTGTCCTCACAAAATGCCTTAGAGTAGGTGGCTTTAACAACAGAAATTAGTTTTCTCACAGTTCTGGAGGCTGGAAGTCCGAGGTCAGGGTGCCAGCATGGTCAGTTTCTGGCGAGAGCGCTCTTCCTGGCTTCAGATAGGTGCATTTTTGCTGTGACCTCACATGGTGGAGAGAGAAGAGCAAGCTCTCTGGTGTTCCTCCTAAAAAGGACACTAATATCATCAGATGAGGACCTCATTCTTAGGAATCACTAGATCCACATCTGATCATGCTATAACCTTATTCCACAGAGGATAAAACCTAAACATCTATGACTCTAACCTGATATCCTTATTTCCTATTTCATTGGACAAATAGAAGCAATCAAAAGAGAATGTTGACATTCACCAATTTTAACTACACACGTGGCTGCATTTGTGCCGTAGACTGTCTTGCCTTGTGCTTTTCCGCATGAACTGCCCACGCTCCTACCTAAGCCAGCACTTCCACTGGTACGTTGGATCCCTCAAACACATCACTCTATCAATCTTCCCTCAACTTTTTTTTCTATATCATCAATTTCACCCTCTTTATAGGACCATTCTCATCACAAACAAACAATAGGATGAGCATTTCTGGCACTATAAAAATACTCTCTGTTGACCCTTGTTTCCCCTGGTTACAGCTCCATTTCTCTGTAAAGGAAAGCTACTTAGAGTTGTCCATGCTCATTGTCATTAATTTGGCTCTTCCTTGAACATATTCTAATCATGGTCTTGGCCTTAAAACTGCTTTTGTCAAGGTTACCAATGAATCTCCACATTGCCACATCTGGCAGATGGTTTTCAGCCCTCATCTTAGTTGATGCATAAGCATAGTTTGACACAGTAAGTCAGATTCAACTCCTTGAAAACTTTCTCTACTTTGTTCCAAGACACTGCAAGGTTTCTGATTCCCTCCTGCCTTGTTGGCTTCTCTTTCCCAATTTCCTTGCTTCCCTTCTTACATCACAAAGATTCAGTCTTTGGTCTTCTTGTTCCAATCTCTTGTTGATAACATTCAGTCCCACCTACCAGTATATGTTTTCATCTCCTAACTTCCTACCTCTAGCCCAGAATTCTCTCTTGAACTACAGACTTTTATATCTAGCTGCTCACCAAAACCCCCATTCTCTCTCCTCTACATCTCAGTAAATAACAATGCTATCCTTTCAGATGGGCAAACCAACAACAGTGGAGTCAATTTCTTCCTTTCACCTCAAGCTCTCACATTCCTCAAGTCTTTGCTCAAATGTCATCTCCTTGAGTCCTTTCCAGACTATGAGCAGTATTTTAAATTGCCACCTTAACCATACTTATTTTCCATAACACTCATGTCCCTTTGACATGGAGTGTTCTCTAATCAATGCCATTTTCCTACTTAGGAGATACTGTTTTTGACTTCGTATCTTGGTTGGGAGTGAAGGGAGGGCACTTTTAGGAGCTTGTACTAGGTCTTCCCCACTAAGGTAGTTTTACCCGACAGGCCTAACACTCATTGTGGGTTTTTACAAGTGTGTCTATTCCACTGATACATTATGGAACAGGGAAATGGACACTGCAATGGGCCTGCGGAGCCAGTGGACTGACTGTGAGTTGAACTCAATTTTATACTTCATCCCCACATGCCTCACTCTGCAAAGGGATCCATGCCATTGCTTCAATTCTCTGAGTTCAATTTCAGATCAGACCCAGTGTCCAGTGGTTCTTGAAATAGCTAGTTATTCTCTTTTCCTAGTGTGCAGCCCCTTGAGTCAGTGGCTACTGGTCTCTTGGGCTAGGGGAATCTTTACCATGTATATGTACCGTGGTACTTCAGGACTCGTCCTCTTAGGGACTTAAGCCCTCTTTCAGTCAGTGGGTTACAAGTTGGAAAAGCGGTTCAGGTTCAGAAACTTGACAAAGAATTGTGACTTTTTGCTGAGCTAACTGTCCTCAGCCTCCTCTTTATCTGTCCTTGATTTCTTTTAGTTATATAGATTGAGAAGTACTCTTGTTGGCTACCCATCTTTTTTTTTTTCCCCCCCTCTATGGAGGCTGTGTTTCATTAACCAGCTACATTACTCTGTGGGTCAGGCTTCCCTGGCTGCCCCTTCAATCTTGCACTTATGACAATAACTACATCCCCTTGCTTTTTAATATCTAATCCCTTCCACCTGGTCTCTATTGTTGGAAGGCAGTCCTAATATTCCCATGGCTGTTAGTGATCCTTATTCTGTAATGACATCTCCCACCATCAGTTCTGGCCTAGAGAGAAGAGCCACCTCTGACCTTTCCAGTGATGCTAGTGCCCCTATTGCCAGTGCATTCCTCATTGCTTTAGTAAGTGCTATATCCTTTGGCTTTTCCATGCAACATTGTGCTCTGACAGGTTTTTCAGCTTTATATGATCTATCCTCACCAGCATGCCCATTTCTCTGCCTTTTAATCTCATCTTCCACTTTTGGCATGTCTACTTCACTCAGTGTGGGCTTCACTTTTTCCATGTGTCTAGGAGCCATCCATTAGCATATCTTCAACACCTCCTGAAGTCTTTTACAGGGTGTTAAGTTCTATATTTTGATCCAAGTTGATAAACTCTAAACTATTTTTTACTCATCCTTATGCTCCAGTCTCCTTAATTCAATCTCGAGGACAGTCTCCTGGCTACTGCAAACATATTCCGACTAGGACCTGCAGCTGTTTTATAGTAGTTTCTTTTCCTTTTTATCAACATGATCCCATCTGTGTTATGTTGTGACTTAATTTAGTTATTACTTTTGAAGCCAGATGTTAGGTAGGTATAGATCTTGGGGAGGGGGAAGCAAGAGGGGATTGTCTTCAGGGGAGAGACCTCTGCACTATCCTCAAGAAAGTGAGGAGTGCTAGCTCCTAATAGGATGGGTGGGCATCCTCTGAAGGCTCAGATTTGGGGATCATCATCTCATATGAATCTCATCACATATGAGGGATCTAGCCTTTCCCAACCAGACCCTTTATCTTGGCATAGCAGACAAGTCCCTTTTTAAGCTCAGCTCTTCTTACGATTAAGTCTTGGGTCTGGACCTTGGCTTTCTCTGCTTTCTCACCACAGGCAACGAGAACCTCCTTATATGCTACAAAGGAGGCCCTCTAGTCTCCACACTAAACTCTTAGTTACTTTTGGCCTTTTGTTTTCTTTTTCCAAAACATCACTCCTCCTTAACAAGAGATACCCATAAGTTACTGTTTCTCCTCATATTTATCAAATAACTGATACACCACCTAGTGCTAGTGCATAACATCTACAAAAATACTGTTCCATTTTATTACTGTGCTACCTGTGCTGGGGCTCTCTGTACTCCATCAACCACCAGTGATAGGGTCTTCATTTCTAACTGGGTGGTGGGTGATCCAGCTCCAGAACCCCATCCCAGGTTGTAGGTACTTCTGCTACCACTGTTGCAGGTTGGGTTCTCCAGGATGCAGACTCTGAGGTAGAAATCAATATGCAGTTGGTTTGTTAGAGTAGGCTGTTAGTTAGGTATTAACAAAGAAAAGGGAATGAACAGAGCTAGACACATCTGATTAAGCCTGATTAACTTTTCAGTCACTCTGGGGAGTAACCGATATCATTCCACCAGAACAGAACATCCTGCGCCCAACACCAATTCAAAAGAACCTATGCACCCCTACATTCACAGCAGCGCTATTTACAATAGCCAAGTGCTGGAAACAGCCTAAGTGTCCGTCAGTAAATGAGTGGATCAAAAAACTGTGATACAGAATGGAATACTGTGCAGCAGAAAGAAAGAAGGAACCCTTACCATTTGCAACAACCTGGATGGAACTGGAGAGTATTATGCTTAGCGAAATAAGCCAGGCAATGAAAGACAAATGCCATATGATATCACCTAACACAGGACATTAATGAACAACACAAACAAATGGGCGAAATAAAACCAGAGGCAAGTAAACAAGGATCAGACTGAAAGTGACCAGGGGGGAGGGGGGAAGGGGAAAAGAAGGGAAAGAAAGGGTTTAGTCAAGGAACTAGTATAAATGACCCATGGACATGGACAATGAGGTGGGGATTGACTGTGGGAGAAGGGGTAGGTGGCATGGTGGGGAAGCAATGGGGGGAAAAGTGGACAACTGTAATAGAGAAAAACAATAAATAAAACAATTGTGCAAAAAAACAAAAACAAAAACAAAACAGTAGGAGTTACTAAGCTAGCACTCAAACAAACAAACAAAAAAATCCTGCCTAGTCAGCTAGGTAGGAAAGAGATTTACACCCACCCTGGTGGTGGGTAATAGACATAATTCAGCCTCATTAATGAGGGAGGGAGAAAATGAGAAGGGGGAATTCCTTTTACTAAGTCCGTGATCCATAGAAGTCAAATTACAAGCAGAACTGTGAGGCATGTGAAGTAGAAGCCGAAATGGTGACCATACAAGGGGGAGGAGACTAACCTGCAGAAGTCTGGGGAAAAGATCAGATTTGGGAATGTCACAAGCCCCAGAGAGCCCCGGAAAGTGATTGGATTGGGGGAGGGCACCAGCACAAGCCAGGAAAAAGACAGGAAAGAGACTGGGCAGTCTGAAAGAAGCCTGCTCTTTCCCCAACCCAAGGAAATAAATAGAAACTAGACAAAGAACCCAGGGAGCACCTTCCTTGTAGCATACCATGCCCTTCCTACTCACAGGCATTTAACTTTTGCCTTCTTTTCTCCTAAACTCTAAGGGTCCCCATGAGACTTAACAACCAGGGGAGCAGGGAGCAAAGGCATAGGAGTCTCCTTTTTCCTCTGTAACTTCCTTTCATGAACCCAAGCAGCTGCTACCTTTTATTTACTTCCTTTTTTATTGATTATACTATTACAGTTGTCCTGATTTTTCCCCTTTGCCCTTCTGCACCCAGCACCCCAACTCCCTCAGGCAATCCCCCCCACCATTGTTCACATCCATGGGTCATGCATATAAGTTCTTTGGCTACTCCATTTTCTATATTGTATTTTACATCCCATGGCTGTGCTATAACTACCTATTTCTACTTTTTAATCCCCTCACCTTCTGATCCATTCCCCCACCTTCCTTCCCATGTGACAACCATCAAAATGCTCTCTGTATGCTCTTCGTTCTCCTTATTTACTTAATTTGTTTTTAGATTCAACAGTTGACAGGTATGTGTTTATTGCCATTTTATTGTTTATAGTTTTGATCTTCTTTTTTTTTAATAAGCCCCTGTAACATTTCATATAAAATAGTTTGGTGATGATGAATTCCTTTAGTTTTTTCTTGTCTGGGAAGCTCTTTATCTGTCCTTCGAGTCTAAATGGTAGCTTTGCTGGGTAGAACAATCTTGGCTGTAGGTCCCTACTTTTCATGACTTTGAGTATTTCTTGCCAATTCCTTCTAGCCTGCAAAATTTCTTTTGAAAAATCAGCTGACAATCTTAAGGGAACTCCCCTGAAGGTAACTAACTGCTTTTTTCCTGCTGCTTTTAAGATTCTTCTTTATCTTTAATCTTTGGCATTTTAATTATGGTGTGTCTTGGAGTATGTCTCTTTGCAACCATCTTGTTTGGGACTCTGTGCTTCCTGGACTTGCATGTCTATTTCCTTCACCAAATTAGGAAAGTTTTCTTTCATCATTTTTTTCTAATAGATGTCTAGTTTCTTGCTTCTTTTCTTCTCCTTATGGCACTCCTATGATGCAAATATTGGAATGCTTGAAGTTGTCCCAGAGACTACTTACACTATCCATGTTTCCTTGGATTCTTTTATCAGTTTGTTGTTCTGATTGATTGTTTTTTGCTTCCTTATGTTCCAAGTCATGGATTTTATTCTTGGCTTCATCCATTCTACTATTGTTTCCCTGTAAATTGTTCTTTATTTCAATTAATGTATCCGTTGTTTCTGACTGGATATTTTTTATTCTGTTGAGGTCCTCACTAAGTTCCTTGAGCATCCTTATAAACAGTGTTTTGAACTCTGCATGTGATATTTTGTTTATCTCCATTTTGCTTAGTTCTTTTTCTGGAGTTTTGATCTGTTATTTCATTTGGGCCCTGCTTCTATGTCTCCTCACTTTGGCAGCTTCCCTGTGTTTGTTCTATGTATTAGGTAGAGCTGCTATGACTTCCCATCTTGTACTGTAGCCTAATATAGTAGTTGTCATATAAGTTCCAGTGGCACAGCCTTCCCTATCACCCAAGCTGGGTACTCAAGGTGTGCCCTTCGTGTGGACTGAGTACACCCTCCTCTTGTAGTTGAGCCCTGGTTGCTGTTGGCAGGTCAATGAGAGGGATTCATCCAGACCAGTCTACTGCAAGGACTGGCTGTGACCACTGACCACCACCCTCCACCCTCCATGGAGGATCAGCTGTGCAGGGGAAGGGTGGTAGTACTCTGACATGGTCTATAGCTGTCTACTGAATATGCAGGCTCGCGGGTTTCCTGGATGGTGTTGGGCAAGGTCAGCCCCAACCTGTGTTCTTCCCAGGGCCACCCTGCCTGAGCTATAAAGCAATCTGAGATGGCTGCTACTTGTGCTGAGCTTGGAGATTCCTAGGTAAAGCCAAGCAGTAAATCTAGGTTGGCTGCTGCTAGTGCCAGGCCTGGTGCTCACTGAGGCCAGCTGTTGCTTTTATGACAGGATTTAGGAATCTGTACAGCATGAGCTAACACCAGCCATTCACATGGTGGGTACAAAATATGGGTGGAGCGGAGTGTCTGGGGATCTCCAAGGTGGGTCAAACAGTGCTAGTCAGGTTGATGGAATTTCAGATATGGTACCACCTTGTCGGCTTTGTTTGGGGAGGGTTTATAAAATGGATAATAGCATCTGCTCACCTTGATGCTAGACACTTCAGTTTCTCCCCTTATGTTACTGGCACCTTTCAAGCTGCTACCCCATTGCTGGAGCTCAGAGGGAGTGAGTCTGAATAGGTGAGTCCATGTGTGCATTCTTTAAGAGGAACTGCTTGGGACTCCAGAAGTTTCTTCAGCCTACTCAATCCCCACTGGTTTTGCAGCCAGAAGTTGTGGGGACTTGTCTTCCTGGCACTGGAACCCTGGGCTGGAACTCCTTGCTCCTGAGATATGCCTTTCAAATTTTTATCTACCACATGTGGGTGAAAGACCAGTCCATTCTGCATCTGCGCCCCTCCTACCTGTCTTAATGGGTATGGTTTCTTTAATTTTGTAGTTGTCAGACTCCCATTCAGCTTGATATCTGGTGGTTCTGAGTGATGATTGTTCTGTATTTTAGCTGTAATTTTGGTGTGGTTTTTCAAAGAGGCAAGTTATGTCTGCCTATGCTGCCATCTTGACTGAAGTGCAGCTGCCACCTGTAGGCTGCTTTTTCTCTGCCTCTCCGGGAACGTACTGCCACCTCTCAGTTTTTGCTCTGATAAATCTTGTCACTATTTCTTAAAATGCCTCCTATATGAGTGGCCCAGAAATTCTTTTCTTGAAACACCTCCAAAGAACGTGTTTCCTCCAATAACAGGTTGACTGGTTGAGTTCTCTTAGGGTCAATTCCTATAGGCGTGAAGGGAAGAGAAGGACAGGAAGAATGGGAAGAAGGAGAAGTTGCACAGCAATGCAGATTTTTAATAATGATTTTATTTATTTATTTTTAGAAAGAGGGTAAGGGAGGGAGAAAGAGAGAGAGAGAGAGAGAGAGAGAGACATCAATGTACAAGAAACATATAAACCAGGTGCCCCTCGCACACCACCATCTGGGGACTGGGCCCACAACCCAGGCACGTGCCTGAACCAGGAACTTGTAGTTCGCAGGCTTGCACTCAGTCTACTGTGCCGCATCAGCCAGGGCTGCAATGTAGTTTGAATGGAGGCCTCAGTCCCACCTATGGGCAGTCCTGTGGTTGGAATGACTTCTGACTTGTTCCATATTGGGGTGAGAATGCTGGGCCCTTCTTTTGGTCAGCTATGCAATGTGGGCTTCTCTGAGAATGAGGTGTGGCCTTTTGTGATCAGGCAGTCCCTGCAGGGGCCTGGCCACTGAGGGCTTTCTGCCAACAGCACTCCAGGCAGCCGGGGTACTAATCCTTCATTCCTGAATAGAGAACTAGGTGGCACACTGTAGCATCCACACATACAGTATTTATGTTTGTATTCCCAAGGTTTTCTCTAGTGACTAGAGCACAATAAGTACTCAAAAAATATTTTCTAATTTCATAAGCATTGCCCTGTGAGCTGAGTTCTGCTATTCTTTGATATTTGTCTCTCTTTAAATATGGCTTCTCTGAATTAACGCCCAGAGGCCTCAAAATCCAAAGGCTGCCAGCTCTGTTTCTTCAGGGTGATAAAGGCTCACTCCAGCAGTCAGTTACCAATCACAAGCCACGTTTCCCACCTGGCCTCCATTATAGACAACTTCTCCCTCCTGGATGTTGTCCACTTGCTGCCTGCTGCATTGGGCCTCTATGGTGTCTGCGTTCGAGCTTGCCCGGTGCCCTGACTAAAAGCCCGGTGCCCGCGGGCCTCTCTTGACTTCCAGGGTTTCAGGATCTGCTCCTGTCTCCTGTGCACAGTTTTCTTTCCATGTCTCGATTTTAGTTGAAGCCTAACAAATTAGGCTTAGTTTTCAACTTCAGCTTCTGGATGTTGTCTTTCTGATATTTCCTGGCTCTAAGCTCTGTAGTTCATGAGCAAAATTAACCGGCTTCATGCCCTAGCTCCTGTTTGCTTTGAAAGATAAGCTCTGACCATAAAGGGCTGAAAAATCCAGGGGAAGCTCTGGATTCTAGAAATCATTTTTGGCCCCAATAGTCATTATTTCCATCCAGAGTACATGCCCATTTCATTTCCAGAATTTGTGGAAGGTGGATAAATGTCTAGGAACCTATTCCTTTTGCAATCTGTAAAACCCCCTAAATATTAATTACCATACAGTTAAGCCAAGATCTATCTCCCAGAGAACACTGAGGAGTTTAACTATAAACAGTTTATATAATTACAGTTCCTTTTCCTGATAATATTTTGTGCAGTGATGACAAATAGTCTAAAAAAATTTTAGCCTAAAGGCAATGGAAGGCATTTCCTTCAAATTGTTACCACTATTTTTACCTCTTTACACCTGATTTTCAATTTCCATATCATCACTCATTTGTTTTCACAGTACACATGCTGTGATTTCCCATCATCATATATTTTTTATTATTTACTAGAAATGGATAGCTTCTGGACTTATTGGCAGGCAAATAAAGCAATATGAAAGTTGATCTGTTTTTACTAACTAGCAAATTGGTAGTATTCACTTAATAGAAGTAGAATGGTACAAATTTCATTTGATGCAACAAAGTGGTAATTTCTCCAGATACACAGCATTGCTTGTTTGTTTATCCTTACTGTGAAGTTAACTAAGACTAGTATTCTAGTTGCTTCAGCCCTGGCTCCCTATCCTATCTCTCAGAACAGCGAGTCCCAAACTGCATATGAGCTATATTACAAAACCATGTTTGAAAATCAGCTTAGGACTCATTCTTTTATTGGTGGAAAATGAGTTCTTGCAGTGTCGAGAGGAAATGAATGTCCTGAGACTTGCATGGGAGGATGGGGCTCCTTGGTGAATTTTATTAATGAAATAAAATTAAGGGGGTCCCCCTTCTGATGTCTGTGTTTTATCTCCATTCATCCCCTCATGGAAAAAGCCCAATCTTGTCTTCAGTAGGGCCAGTATAAAGGCCACTGGCCAGAATTTTTGCTCCATATTAAAGTCCAGTGCAGTCCAGCATCCAGCTAGCTTAGCATGTGTTTCCAGTTGCAGTTCACTGCTGTGCTGTGGTATTCAGGGTCCCTCCTGGACCCTGCGTGTGGAGTCTGCATGGCTATGGGCCACATGGCTGCTAGGGCCACATGGCTGTGGAGCGAGGCTGACGGGGTGTATTTGGGAAGTGCCCATCACTGGAGCGGGCAGGGAGAGCGCTACTTTGTTCCCCTGGGATTATTTCAGTTTGGGCTTGAAAAAGACAAGAAGCTTTTTCAAACTGTCCAGTGAACTTCCCAGGATTTCATGGGCTTTGGATGGGTTCACACCCACTAGGTAGACTGGCAGGTTGCTATGGCCCACCATGTCCCCCAGCGTCCCACAACAATCCAGGACCCAAGGGGTTAAGAGGAGTGTCAATCCCCTTGGTAGAGCAATGCTGTAATCCTCTGGGGTGTGAAAAGCTGCAGCTTCCAGGTTAAGCAAACCAGTTATGCTTCCTAATTTATTAAGCTCTATGTCTAAGTCCCTGTGCTCCTCTTTCTTTTCTAAATAATTAGCTAAGTACCAATGGTAACAAAGATCACTTTTCCCATGGAAACCATGTAATAAGTGAAACTTGAGTCTATGGGCTGGCCCCCCAAAATCTATTTAACACATAATCTAGCTGAATCTGGGCTGGTGGTAGTCCCATTATAAATGGCCCCCCTTCTTCCTGCACCCCAAATCTTATCTGCTCTTTACACAGCAGTGGCCAGTAATCTTTCTCAAGTATAAATCTCATCATACAACTCACTGCTTAAAACTCTGCCTCAACCCCAGAATCCCATATCAAATCAAGTCTCAACTCTATTCCCTACATATTTCTCTAACATTAATGTTCTCTCCACCCTCATTGCTAAAATCTTATTCTAGGCTGTGACCTATTCTCACCTAGACTCTGAGAATCATTTCCTAATGATTCTCCCTACATCTAGTCACATCACCTTCCTGATTGCCCACTATCTGCTGACAAACTCCGCAGCATGTCACATAGGACCTTTCAGCCTCGTTCCAGCCCACTTAAAAGCCTTGTCGACTTCCATACCCAGTCACATGCTTCTGCACATGCTGTTTCCTTTACTTGTAGTTCCTGAGAAATTCCTGGTCAAAGCCAAGTGTCAACTCCTGCGAAGTCTTCCCCCAACAAACAGAAGGAGAAAGTCACTCATTCTTCAGCGCTTCCATTGCGCTTTTATTATTGCCCATCCATGCATGATGAATAGTTGATGGGAGTGTAAGATGACAAATTCCCACCCATTGCTCTCAAGAAGCTCACCCCAGACAGAAACAGAAATCGATAGTTACAAAACATTCACCATATATAAATGTGCTTAGGGTACTGTAGATTCAGGGACAAAAAGTAACTACCTTTTATTTAACAGGGGTTTGGGAAGTAATTAAAGAAGAGGTGATATTTGAGTTGAAACTTGAAGGAGTTCTAAAATTTCATGAAGTACTCCAAGAGGGAAAGGGCTTTACAAGTAGAGAGATTAGTGTTTGTAAAGGCAGAAAAGCATAAAAAAGGTTAGAATGTTTGAATTATTGCAAATAGTTTCATATGATTCCAGGGCAAGATATATGTGGGAACTCAAAAAAGTTAATATTTTTTCTCCCACCTTCCAAGTTCTTCTACTTGGGATGCTAATAAAATTAACAGTGACATTAAAAGGAGGAAAAATATGTTTAATACATGCGCATGGGGACTTCACATAAACATAAAAGTTTCAAAGAAAGTGAGGCAACGTTGGGTACATATGACATTTTTTGACAAAGAAGAAAGGGGGAGGGGTATTAGGTTTCAGAAGTGAGAATGGGAGGTTTACAGGTAGTTGAGGAAGAGGGGGACACACTGGCAGGAAAATTCTTGCTAGACAACTGAGAAACAGTGGGACACGCAGGCATGTAGCTAACATATTTAATTCAAATTAGGCTAAGGCAGCACCCTAAAATCTCCTTTCTGAACCAGGTTTCTTTGTCTGAATCTCTCGGGCAAAAGAGGGGGGAGAGTCAAAGAGTCTTATTGAGTTTTTTTTTAAGTGTATTAGATTGATTATGCTGTTACAATTGTCCCAAATTTTCCTCTTTTGCCCCCTCCCTCCTGGTAATCCCCTTCCCTCCAGCAATCCCCCCACCCCTTAGTTCATGTCCATGAGTCGTGCTTGTAAATTCTTTGGCTTCTCCATTTACTTTACTATTCTTAACATCCCCCTGTCTATTTTGTAACTACTGATTATGCTTCTTAATCCCTGCACCTTTTCCCCTGTCCTCCCTTTTTCCCCTCCCAGTTGATAATCCTCCAAATGACTTCCATACCTATGATCCTGTTCCTGTTCTGATTGTTTGCTTAGTTTTGTTTTTGTTTTTGAGATTCTGTTGTTGATAGTTGTGAGTTTGTTGTCATTTTACTGTTCATAGTTTTGGTCTTTATCTTTTTCTTAAATAAGTCTCTTTAATATTTCATATAATAATGGCTTGAAGATGATGAACTCCTTTAGCTTTACCTTGTCTGGGAAGCACTTTATCTGCTCTTCCATTCTAAATGATAGCTTTGCTGGATAGAGTAGTCTTGGTTGTAGGTCCTTGCTTTTCATCACTTTGAATACTTCTTTCCAGCCCCTTCTTGCCTGAAAACTTTCTTTTGAGAATTCAGCTGACAGTCTTATGGGAACTCCTTTGTTGGTAACTTTCTGCTTTTCTCTTGCTTCCTTTATGATTCTCTCTTTATCTTTAGCCTTTGGCATTTTAATTATTATGTGTCTCGTTGTGGTCCTCTTTGGGTCTAGCTTCTTTGAGACTCTCTGTGTTCTGGACTTATATGTCTATTTCCTTTGCCAAATTAAGGAAGTTTCCTTTGTTTATTTTTTCCAATAACTTTTCAATTTTTTGCTCTTCCTTTTCTCCTTCTGGCACCCCTATTGTTACAGAAACAGGGGAGTCCAAAAATCCCCAGAGTTTGCTGCTGGGGGATGGGGAGAAGGAAGCAGCTTTTAGAATGCCTCCACATGCCTGAGGCTGGTGACTACTGTCTTTCTTATGCAAATGGATTTAATGCATCCAAAGCCTCAGGCAGATGGGAGGAGTCTTGAACCAGGGGACGGTATGGAGAAAGCACACAGAGCCTACGTAAGGACCTGTGAATGGTCAGAACTGTTTGCAACGCCCACTGCATCAGATGACGCAGTCAGGGATATATAAGCAGCTGCAGACTCTCGCTCTCAGACTCTCTCTGGCACGCTCGGGCTCTCACTCGCGCTCTGGCTCTGGCACTCGGACTCTCGCTCGTGCTCTCACTCTGACACTCTCGCTCTCTGACTCGGGTTCTCACTCGCGCTCTGGCTCTGGCGCTCTGACTCTCTCTCTGGCGCGCTCGCACTCGCTCTCGCTCTCGCTCTCTCGCTCTCTTGTGTGCACCCTCCACGTGGCTTGGTGAAGGGGCCTTCTCCATGTGGCTTGGAGAAGGGGTCTCCAGGCTGCATTAAGAGGCTCTCGCCATGCAGTTCTGAGAAGGAGAGAAGATCCACGCGGTTTGCAGGAAGAAGGCAGTTTGCAAGGAGGCTGAGAATCCAGGTGGTTCTGCATTGAGAGCTGGAGGGCACCACAGCACAGAAAGGACCTCCCCAATCAGATTGAATGATTGGCAGCTGCTGGTAAAGCTGAACTGTGTTTGGAAAGTAGGGAAACAGTTTCTCTGACTTTCCTAAAACTAGCCTGGTTTGGAAGGGGGGAGGAGGCAAGGATATGTGTTTGTGGGTATTTTAAAGAGCATAAGACTTAACAACAGAAATCTGCAAATAACTAAATCTATATAACTGTTAAATAAACAATTCTTTTTCTTTTCACCAAACTCTGGTATTGAGAGTTATAATTTTGGCGGCGGGCAATCGGGCCCCTAACTAAAGAGCCCGTGGGTTTGTTTTCAACTGGAGCAGCCCAGGGGTTCTGTAACACTATGATTCAGATGTTGGTACATTTAAAGTTGTCACAGAGGTTCCTAAGACTCTCCTCATTGTTTTGCATTCTTGTTTCTTCTTTCTGTTCTGGTTAAATGTTTATTTATTCCTTTTGTTCCAAATTGTTGATTTAAATCCCAGCTTCCTTTCTTTCACTTTTGGTTCCCTGTATATTTTTCTTTACTACACTTTGTGTAACCTTCATTTCTTCCTTTATTTTTTTTTTGCTGTACTCAAGGAGTTCTCTGAGCATCTTTATCACCAATGTTTTGAACTCTGCATATGATAGGCTAGCTATCTCTGTTTTGTTTAGTTCTTTTTCTGTGGTTTTGTTTTGTTCTTTTGTTTGGGCCATATTTCTTTGCCTCCTCAGTAGCAGCCTCCCTATGTTTGTTTCTGTGTGTTAGGTAGAGCTGCTTTTTCTCCCTGTTTTAGCAGCATGTCCAATGTAGCAAAGGCATCTGTAAGTTGTGTAGGGCAGAGCCAGGATAATTGCCAGGACCAAGCCACCCACTTCACTGCTTTGTGGCTCTGTTTGTGATGGAGGGCTCAGAGAAGGAACAATGCTGCTGCCTGGGCTTCTGGCAATTTTCCCAGCACTTTCCCAGTTTCCTGTCAGTTTACCCACTTCCCCTACACAATTGGC
This sequence comes from Furipterus horrens, assembly GCF_987537825.1. NCBI lineage: Eukaryota > Metazoa > Chordata > Mammalia > Chiroptera > Furipteridae > Furipterus > Furipterus horrens. The sequence continues at coordinate 64,105,594 of NW_028327172.1, read as the reverse complement.
GTCCTTCTGGTTGCTGCCCTGGGGTTTGCTTATGTTCTAAGACCACGAGGGCTCTTTAAGTGGAAAAAATTTGGCAGTTTCTTCTGCTGCCCCAACCCCTAGTGGTTTTTACAGCCGAAGTAATTGGGGTTTATCTTCCCTGAGCTGGAACCCTGGGCTGTGTGGTCTGGCCTGGGGCTGGGATCGATCGCTCCCAGGGTATTCCACCAGATTTTTATCTACCACACATGAGTGTGGGACCATCCATTCTGCTGCCTACAGTGCCACTGCTTTTCCGAGACACACCACTTCTCCACCTCATCTTTGACTCCCCCACTCCTACCCATCTGGATGAATGTGGCTTCTTAAATCTTTGATTGTGAGCTTTCATATAGGTTAATTTTATGATGATTCTGGTTGTTGTTCATTTTTGAGATCTGGTTGTAATTCTTTCTATGGTTGCAACAAGGAGGCAAAGCATGACTTCCTATGCCTCCATCTTGACCAGAAGTCAGTCTTGTTTCTTAAAAAACAGTTTAACATCAATATCCTCAAAAGGTAACTTCAGGATGGCAAAACTTTGGTTCCCTTCACATGTAAGACAGAGTGATGGAAACCAAAAAAAACTGACATCATGAAAAGTCTTAGCAGTCCAGATAGAAAGTTTCTATTTTATTTATACAAATGTCTATTACAGAGTTAAAGATACTGGGTTATTCATCCTGTATCACCTCTAGATTATAACACCATATGGAGCACACAGTGGGCTTTATATTTATATTTTGTTAATCATATTTAAAATATTTTGTTATCTCTGAGTGATAAAGTCCAGAAAAATATAGGTGAAACTAAAAGTTAAATCTAATAAAATTTGCAAACAAACTTATTTCCATACATTTGCTTCCATTATTTTAATATTAAAACAAATCAAGATACACAAGAAAGCAGGCTATCACTTTTTTCCCTTTAATTGTATATGTTTCTATATAGTTTAAACATTTAGAAAATCAGGTTCATATGTTTTCCTTATTTAAAAAAGAGTTTACATTTTGTTAATTTAAAAAAGCAAATAGAGGCCTAAATATTGAAGGTTGAAAAATGAATCCCTCATTAACTTGCATTCCCTTTGAGATTTATTGCACAGTAAATTAGTTAATTGCAAACCTTCCAGCAATGTTTTACTCCATTATAGATTACTTTGGAAAAACAAATTTGAGTTTTCCCTCTTGAACAATGAATGGTTTCTTTTAAAGTAGGTGAAAGGTAATGTGGAGGGGAAAAAAAAAAGAACACCAGCCTCACAGATGTATGGTTTAAAGTTTGCCAAGTACTTAGTGAAGGGTTACACTAACTTCAAATGGTTGGAAAGTATAATGTAATGTGAGAACACAAGGTCTTGTTTCTTTTTCAGCTCTTACTCTCCCTCAGTTCCCTGCAAACCATCCACATAAAGAGCACAGAGTTTCAGAATCACATCCCCAGTGGCAGCAGATGAACATAGGGAGAAAGAAATGCAGTACAATACATATTATCCATTATATTTGCAATCAGGTTACACTGTCCTTGGATAAGAATTTTATGTTGCCTGGTTGGGTCTGAGAGTTTGTCTGTGCTCTAAATAATTGTTTCTCTTTTTGAGCAACGATCCAAAGGTAGTGACAGAACACAAATTTGCCATTTTTTCTATTGCTATCTGCGCATCTCAAGTCTTTCCCTTTATGTGATGGGCTTAGAACCTCAGCAGAGAGGGGTGCTTGGCTTTGAAGTCTGTTCTGTAACATTCTAGTGAGACACTTTTTTTTCTAAGATCAGTCTTAGTGTGTTAATGTGAAGGGTAGCAGAATATGCCACCCCAAAATATGCTTCTTTGGCATAAGAATTATTTTGAGCTGATTATTTTGAGAAACAACGGGTACATGAAAGCAGTAGGAGTTACCTTTTAATAAGGAACTTTTACATTTATAAAGGAAATTATTTTTTAGGGTGCGTCCCTCTCTGCACCAGGATAAGAGCTGACTAAATCAGAAGAGGGACTTATCAGTAGAGAAGTTCCCAACTTAAATCTTATAATAAACTTCACCCTTTCTGTGGTAACCTCCCCATAGCTGGACTCCCTCTTCCATACCACTTTTTCTTTTGTCTTCAGCTGAAGATGGTATTTAAGCTGGTGGCTTAGGCCATCTCAGTGAGTTACATATTTTTCCCTGAGTCTCTCTCATATATACATGAAGTTTATATATGTAAACATAAAAACTTCTATGTGTTTTTCTCTTAATGTTTTTTATTTTTGTTTTCCTTTAAGAAGTCTCAGCCAAGAACTCAGAAGGGTAGAGGGAAAATAATTTTTCCTCCCTTATAGGTGTTTTAGAGTATAATCCAGAAAACCATCACTGTCCTTTTTCTGTGACTCTTCTTGGAGGGCACTATTTGCCCAATCTGCCCCAGATATAGGTAGAGTCTAGCCTTGCCTGGCACCTCTGGGACCATGCATGATTACAAGCAAGCTGTGTCCACCCAGTGACAGGGCACTGTCTTTCCTCATGTGTGAAGGAGGTAACTTCCTAAAGGGTGTGATTTCAGGAGTGGAAGTTTACCTGAAGTTCCTGGAAGAAATGTTTTTCTCACCTACTGGCTACCAGATATCAAGTTTTATCCCTTCTGCAAGTACACCCAACAAAATAGTTAGAACTGTTTGCTGTTGTAAGTCATTATGAGAGTAAGAGTCCCCCACCCCCACCCCGCATTGTACAGTGTATATATAGGCTCTGTTTGCTAAGGCAACACACAGTAATTCCCTCAATGTTTACAGTGATAAGTGATGGGTGATAAGAAAACAAGGACCAGAATCAAGTGCTTAGGCTTTGGTTCAGGTTAAGAGTCTTATTTATACTGAGCATTGGTGTTAACAAAAGTTGGAAGAGAAAGGAGCGTGAAAGTATTGGGGTCTGGAGAAGGGAAGGGTAAGGCTGGTTTAAAAACAATAGTGATAGGAAGTAGACATACCACATATGGAGGAAAAAGTTCAAGATAAGTTTTATTACAATTTTGGCTAACGCTAGGCAGAATGCGAATGCTCCCCGCTCCTTTTTTAAGATTGGTTTGCAAAACCATACAGGCTTCAAGTGTATAGCTCAGTAGAACATCCTCTGCACACTGCATCGTGCGCCCATTGCCCCAGCAAAGCCTCTTTCTGTTCCCAACAAATGCTTCCCTTTTATTGGAAGGGAGAATGCATTCATTCAAAAAGTATTTATTTATGTTTTATTGTTGTTCAATTACAGTTGTCCCCATTCTTACCCCTTTGCTCTCCCCTACCCTGCCCACCCCCCTCAAAATGCATTTATTGAGTGACTTCTAGAGAAGGAATGATAATTAGATTTTTTGAAATTACACAGAGGAAAATAAAAACCAATACTAGAAAAATATATGCTAATTTTTTTCTGTGGTTTTGTTATCAATGTAGAATTAGAATATAAGTGCAGAGTTAAACTCCATTTTTCTATCAAGAAGTAATTATAAAAGAGCTATGTCTAAAATGTGGCTTTCTTCTGAACAACCTTCTTCCTCAAATGCATTTTGGGAATGTGATTTGCAACAACCTTATTTTATTTATTTTAATTTTATTTTTTTATCAAGCACCGACACTGTGTCTTTAAGTAGTATATCATTAGCATGCATTTTTTAAAAAGTGCCAATTAAGAGAAAAGTAGGATAATAATACATCTCTCTAAAGCAAAGGTTGGCAAAGTGTATATTGCCTGCCGGTCAAAGCCAGCCCACTTCCTGTTTTCACATGGCCAGTGAGTTAAGAGGGCTTTTTATATTTTTAAATGGTTAAAACAAAATAAAAATCAAAAGAAGAATAATATTTTATGACACATAAAAATTGCATAAGATTTATATTTCAGTCTCCATAAACAAAGTTTTTTAGAACACAACCATGCCCATCCACTTACATATTGTCTGTGCCAGCTTTCAAGACTGAATGGCAGAATCAAATAGTTGCAACAGACCTTTTGGCTACAGAGCCTAAAAATGTACTATTTTGTCCTTGTCAGAAAAGGTTGGCCAGCCCCTCATGTAGAGTATTAGTTCTCACAGTGTTCCTATGTAATGATCTCACCAGGTGCTCTGCATTAAAAAAGGCTTCCGTGCATGCAGGGTGTGCATGCCAGACTCACCTCCAGGTAATCGTGGTCTACTCTGACATATTAAAGGATCTGAGAAGTGCTGCAGTCCGTAAATCCTGTTTACCATTTTTTAGCCCGTTCCTAAAGCTTATTTGATCTCAGAACAATCTCTCGCCACTCCTTTCTCTTTTACAGTACACCTATAATCATCCACTGGGTTAAAAGACATCCTTGCCTAGGAGTTTTGAGTTGGGACCTCCCTGCAGTGGGAGGTATTTTCGAGCAAGGGTATAGCCAGTTCTTTGACTGGACATGCTCCCACAGTGCTCATGGCACGTCTACGGAATGTTTGGGATCCTTGTGTCCAGTTGTCTCATTTTAGATTGGAAAATGGAGCTTGCTGTTTCTTCTGCGGGAAAGCCTTCCACTTGTCAACTGTAGATCTTGAAGGGACCAAAATTTTGCCACCCTGAAGATGCCTTTTTGGGATATTAATTTCAAACTATCTATTAAGAAATAAGAATCAGATATAACTTTTGACCCTGTGCTCCTTTTCCACCCAGGATATTCAGGCAGAGAAACCTGCTCCAGGTGGGAGATCTTAAGGATGCTGCCTTAGCCTAATTTGAATTAAGTATGGTTAAGAAGAGGGCTTCCTCAAAGCCTGTTAGCTAGATACCCCCTGTGACCCATTGTATCTGAGCTTGCTATGCAAGGATCTCCCTGCCCTGTGGTTCCACTCTTCCTGAACCACCTGTAAATAATGCATTCTCATTTCTGAAATCTAAGGCCCCCTTTCCCCATTGCCCCCAAAGATCTTATATACCCAATGTTGCCTCGCTATCTTTGGAATTTTCATGGATTTATCATGCCTATGTGAGCTCCTCATGTGCATGTATTAAATTTTGGTTTTCTCCTGTTAATCTGTCTCTGTTAATTTGGTTATTAGCCTAGCCTAGAAGAACATACAGGGTGGAAGGAAAAGTATTAATATTTTTTTAACTGCCATCGCCTTAATCTTTTCCTCCTCCAGGTGTTGGCTAAGATGCCACCTTCCTGGCTGGGGCTTCCCTGCCCACCCTAACAAAAACCAAAACCCTTTTCCCTAGCACTCCCTAGACAACTTTGCTGTTACTTTGTTTAATAGCACTTATCACTACCTAATATACCCTACGTGACATATTTTTTAAAACATTATATGTCACCTCTTATTAGAATATAAACTCCCTTGGATTTTTGTCTGTTTTATTGTATCCCAGGGCCTAGAATAGCATATGACTCATATATGTTGTCATATATATTGCTGAGTATGTATTGTTCTAGGCATCAGTGGCAGAATCAGGGCTTGTTCCCAGACTTTCTATATCCTCCAGCGGGAAAGCAAGTGAGGTAATAGAATGAATGTATGTTTAGATTCAAATCCTAGTTCTGGTACCTAGAAGCAGTAGTACTTTGGGCTAGATTTCACCTAGATACCAGTGATATAAACAAAGCAAGGTTATTTTTATTATTCTCATGTGATAAAGAGATCCAGGGTTGATATGGTAACTCTATAGCCATCAGGGACCTAAGCTCCTTCCATCAGTTTGCTCCGCCCTCCTTGTGCCGTTTCCCTCCCCACGTTCTCCTGGCTGCGGGGGCTCCAGTCATGATATCCATGATGCCCCCAGGAGGAAAAATCCACTTTGCTCTAAAGAGTCTTCCCAGCGACTTCTGCTTCTCTTTCACTGACCATGCCTAGGCTGGGAAATGTAGTATTTAGGACAGACAACTTACCAAGCCAAATACAACTTTTCTCGGCTGGTAAGGAAAAAGTAGAATGGATTTCAGGTAGGTAACCAGTGGTCCCTACCCGAACATGGCAGCTGCGTACCTTTGGGCAGATGACTTAATGATATCTGCCTTGCAGAGTGTATGCTCTCCAGAGTTGACCTAATGAAGTACCCCAAACTGGATGGCTCAGAAGAACTAAATATGATCTCTGGCAGGTCAGGAGGCCAGAAGTCTGACATCAAAGTGTCAGCAGGGCTGTTGCCTTGCTGGACGCTCTGAGGGGGAAGCAGTGTCTTGCTTCCCTCCTAGCTTATGGATGAGGGGAAGAAAACATTTTTATTGACCCTTGTAGGGTCTGTGGCTGGGTCTGAAGTTAAACAGACAAAGAAGGATTAATTAGAGGGAAGCATACACATTTATTTAACACAAGTTTTATGTGATACAGGAACCATTATGAGGAAATAAAGACCTGAAGAAATGGTTAAACTTGTGCATTTTCTGTCAGGTTTGATGGAGAGTGGAAAGATAAAATTGGGCCGGGGAGGAGGAGGAGGAGGAGGTATGTGTAGTGAACTGGGGGGAGCTTAGCAAGGCCTGCTTGTTTGGATTCCTGGTGTCCCTTTCCTCTGAGTATAGGGAAGTCAGTTCTCACATGAGAGTTTTACGACCTGCTTCAGGGCAGAAGGGTGGGGCATGGGGCAGGTCCTGTTTGTTTTCTCAAACTCATTCTGCTTAAAGTATCCATTCTGTGCAAGGGGCCGTATTTTGGAGAAGTGTGCTGTGAACCTCATCACAGGCAATCCTTGGCCCTCCTTGGTTTGTAGGCCCAGTGCTCCAAACTCGGCCTTGTCTTCCCTGTGTCCGTGTATGTCTTGCTCTTTGTCTTGTAAAGGGTGCTGTCATTGGAGTTAGGGCCCACCGTAATTCACTATGATTCATCTCGGCCCTTACCTTAACTGCCCCTGCAAAGACCCTATTTCCAGATAAGGTCATATTCTGAAGTTCCAGGTGGACATGACTTTTTTTGAGGATACTATTCAATACACTACAAAGAGTTGTGTTAATTAAAGACTATGGACATAAAGTGCTGGCATAGGCTGTCATATCAGGAAAATAGATTGTTTTACTGAGAAGTGGATAAGAAACTACACACACATCACAAAACTCTTCTTGGAAGTTATACTATGAAAGGAAATACCTCTTCTGCCTTTTTTGTTATGCTTGTTTATGTTTGTTTTCACACACATATCACAGGCATTTAGTTCTATAACTGAGTTAATCCTCGGGATTAAACCTCGGGAAAACTAGCTGTTGGACTTCAGAGATATATTCATATGTACTGTGTGAAGGAATTTAGCAAAATTAGTTGAAATTCACATGTAGGCAGGTGCCTTTTGGGGCTGAGTGCTCTCTGATCGAAATCGGTCCGCCCTCTGTAGGTCTTGCCCCTATGGGCAGTGCTGTAGGACTGCCCTGAGGCCATCGCGGATTGGTCTATGGATGAAACAGACCCCGATCTCTCAAATCCTCTTTTCTAAAAATTTGGAATTTTGAACTACAGGTGTAAGGAGCAGGTTGTCGGTGCTGAACCTTGTTGATGCTTCTTGTTCAGCTTCTTTTTCCAAGGGCAAACTCAGACTCTTACAACTCATTTTGCTTCAGGGTTTTGTCATTTTCTGAAACACCAAGAATCGTACCTGATAAAATACTGAAGTCTCAGGGTGCTAAGCAAAAGAAAGTATACAAATTACAGATTTCATGTTTTCTATACAATTTTCTGATCTTAAAATCACAAATAACACAAATCTGATTTTAAAGCAATTTTCCTTTTATGGGTAAACATTGGCGCATTAACACGTGCCAATAGAACCAACCCCTCTTAAGAGTGTCAGTGCACCTTTAAGTATCAAGCCTTTGGTTTTTCTGAACTCTGGGAAGATGGAGCTAAAAAAGCCAGGGTAGATGCTAGTGAAACTGGCATGGAGCCTGGGATTTCTACTTACTGTCTCTTATTTGGCTTGAAAATCCATAACCGAATGGAAGTTGAAGTGACTAAATTTTGTAGTAAAAATCTATACCAAAGTGATGGTTTGACAGTCTCTCTATTTGTAACCAAGGAATTAAAGGAGAAAAGCCACACAAGGTATTTTCTTTCTTAACACGTGTGTTTGAAAAAATATTTGTCACTGCATTTTCATTTATTAATATCACTTAACATAATGATACTTGTTAGTAGTATTTTTAAAACTTATTTATTCATTTAGAGAGAAGGGAAGGGAGGGAGAAAGAGAGGGAGAGAAACATCAATTGGCTGCCTTCTGTATGCACCCCAACTGTGACTGAACCTGCAACCCAAGAATGTGCTCCAACTGTTTGGCAACCTTTTGGTTTGAAGGACGATGCCCAACCAAGCCACACATGCTAGGGCTGTTGGTAGTATTTTTAGTAAAATACAAATAAAGATAATTTTTTGTTTTAGCAACATATACCTTCTGGACTCAGGGAGTGTGGGGAGGGGAAGATCTAAAGTGTCTGAGAAAATACTGGCATGCGCAGAGGTGAAGAATGGGGATTCTAGTTAATCAACTAGTGTTCTTCAGAATGTATTTCTCAGGTTTACATGTGATAGTCAGGGCTACCTGGTCTATCTAACGGTATTTCCCTTTTTAAAAAATATTTAGATTTTAAAAATGTTCTTTAGATTCTGTGAATAAAGGTGCAAATCATTTTGTCAAAGGCATCTTCCAACCTTTTAAAACATTGTGCTTTGCTACTTGACCTTTAATGGATGTTTTTATATAGATTATAATATATAATCTGTAGATTATGCTTATTAGTGTTTAATTATAATCATGTATAATATGTTTTCATATTTCAAAAAGTTGGATTGTTGTGGCTACCACATAGAGGTAGGATGGAACCTTCCTTTACCTCCAAATGTGGTTTGGGTGTGTAGAATTTTTATGCCATGTCTGCACCAAAATGATATGAAAAGTTTTTATTTAATTTGCTATCATGAAGTAGCTTTTATTTTTATTTTATTAAAACAATTTTGGAGACTTCTGGTCAAGATGGCAGCATAGGTAAACATGGCTCACCTCCTCACACAATCACATCATAATTACAACTAAAATATAGAACAACCATCACTCAGAACTGTCAGAAATTGAGTTGAATGGAAGTCTGACAGCTACAGAATTAAAGACACCACATTCATTCAGACTGGTAGGAGGGACAGAGACACGGAATGGGCTGGTCCCACATTCACCCGTGGTGCATAAAAATTTGCGAGGGCTATCTTGGGAGTGAGGAGTCCCAGCCCCACACCAGGCCCCCCAGCTCAGGATTCTAATGCCAGAAAGATAAGTCCCCATAACTTCTGGCTACAAAACCTAATGGGGATTGAGTCGATGGAAGAAACTTCTGGCGTCCCAAGCAGTTCCTCTTTAAAAACCCACACACAACATTACTCAGCACTAGGGTAGTAACTTGAAAGGCTTCAGTGGCATAGGGAGAGGAACTGAAGTGTCTGGCATCAAGGCAGGAGCTAGGAGACTGCTTTCTTTCAGACAGAAAGGTGGGCAGAGGTCATTGTTCCTTTTTGGAATCCTTCCCTCACAGAGCTGGCAGGTGAATGACATATCTGAGATTCCATCAACCCAGCTAACACTGTTTGCCCCACCCTGGAGATCTCCAGAGATTCTGTCCCACCAAAATTATGGGCCCACCCAAGATGTGGACAGCTGGTCTATGCTCATGCATCACAACTTCCTAAATACTATCGAAAAGCAACAATCAGCCTCAGTAAACCTCCAGCCCTTATCTCCAATATCTCTTGCTAAGTGGCCCCAGGCCCCACCCTAGCAGCAGCCAGCCTAGATTGACAGCTTGGCTTCCCCTGGGAATCTCTAAACCCAACACAAGTAGCAGCCATCTCAGATTGCTTCATAACTCCGGCAGGGTGGCCTCAGGCAAAACACTGGTGGGAGCTGACCTTGGCTGCACCACCCAGGAAACCCAAGAGCCTGCACACCCAGAAGACAGCTACAGACCATGTCAGAGTACCACCACCCTTCCCCTGCACAGCTGATTCTCCATGGAGGGTGGAGGTTGGTGGTCAGTGGTCACAGCCAGTCCTTGCAGTTGACTGGTCTGGGTAAAACCCTCCCATTGACCTGCCAACAGCAACCAAGGCTCAACTACAAGAGGAGGGTGTACTCAGCCGACGTGTAGGGCACACCTCAAGCACCCAGCTTGGGTGATAGGGGAGGCTGTGCCACTGGAACTTATAGGACAACTACTATATTAGGCCACAGTAATAAGACAAGGAGTCAAAGCAGCTCTACCTAATATATAGAAACAAACACAGGGAAGCTGCAAAAATGAGAAGACAAAGATACATGGCCCAAATGAAAGAACAGATCAAAGCTCCAGGAAAAGAACTAAAGAAAATGGAGATAAGCAATCAAAACACTATTTATAAGGATGCTCAAGGAACTTAGTGAGGATCTCAACAGAATAAAAAATATCCAGTCAGAAACAACGGATACACTAATTGAAATAAAGAACAATTTACAGGGAAACAATAGTAGAATGGATGAAGCCAAGAATGAAACCCATGATTTGGAACATAAGGAAGCAAAAAACAATCAATCAGAACAACAAACTGAAAAAAGAATACAAGGAAACGTGGATAGTGTAAGTAGTCTCTGGGACAACTTCAAGCATTCCAATATTTGCATCATAGGAGTGCCAGAAGGAGAAGAAAAAAAGCAAGAAACCGGACATCTATTAGAAAAAAAATGATGAAAGAAAACTTTCCTAATTTGGTGAAGGAAATAGACATGCAAGTCCAGGAAGCACAGAGTCCCAAACAAGATGGTTGCAAAGAGACTCACTCCAAGACATATCATAATTAAAATGCCAAAGGTTAAAGATAAAGAGAAAATTGTAAAAGCAGTTAGTTACCTTCAGGAGAATTCCCTTAAGACTATCAGCTGATTTCTCAAAAGAAACCTTGCAGGCTAGAAGGGATTAGAAAGAAATACTCAAAGTCACAAAAAGCAGGGACCTGCAGCCAAGATTGTTCTTGGCTATCCTTTAGACTCAAAGGACAGATAAAGAACTTCCCAGATGAGAAAAAACTAAAGGAGTTCTTTATCACCAAAGCATTATTATATGAAATGTTAAAGGGACATATTTAAGAAAAAGAAGATCACTTCCGGCCAAGATGGAGGCTTAGACGGACACGCTAGGTCTCCCTCTACAACTAGAGAGGAATACAACTACTTCAAAACAAAGGATAACTAGAAATTCCAGAAAATAAAACTACACGGAAGTCCAACATATAAAGTTATAAACCAGCGGTGCCATTTGGGCAGGTAAGAGTTAAAGAGGGCAGTGCTGTTTGCGGTCGCACCCGGAGCGGCGGGCGGCGAGGAATCCCGGCTGCGCAAGCCTCTGGCAGTGCGCGACCCCAGCGCTGGGGAGAGCGGCCGCCGCATCGCCTTGAACAGTGAGGCCCAGGGGGACGGGAGGACGGATCCCGGTCTCCTAGCTGAATAACTGTGTGAATCCATCTTGGACCCCCACCCCCAAAGAAAGCACCACAGGGCTGCGAAATAGGTCGCGGACAGGCAGGCGCCGGTCGCTGATTTGTGACGCCAAACGGCGCCCGCCGGTCGCTGGGTCATTACGAGTACACAGGCACTGCCCCCGACAGCCGGCCCAAGAAAACAAAACGCATCTGTCAAAATGAGGCAGACAACTATAGAAATCCCGGTGACACAACTCACCAGACAGCAGATAGAGAACCTGACAGATGAACAGATAAGAAACCTGTCAGAGGCTCAGTTCTGGGCCATTGTTATCAGGTGGCTTACAGAATTCACAAAAGAGCAGGAAAAAGATAAGAAAGAAGCGAAAAAATTTCATAACGAAAGGAACAAAACCGCATACGAGATAGAAGGTGAGAAAAAATCCAGAGTTCATTTCAACAAACTGGAATATGGAGAAGGAACAAGCAGTCAACCAATGCAGCGAGAGGAAATGGCAAGCAACAATGAGAGGATCAGAAACCTCTGGGACAGCTATAAAAGGCCCAACATAAGAATCATTGGTTTGCCAGAGAATGAGGAAGATGAACTAGAACTTGAAAAATTGAGTGAAAATATAATAAAGGAGAACTTCCCAGACTTGGGGAAGGGAATAGACTTGCAGGTCCAGGAAGCAAGGAGAGTTCCCAAGAGACTGGACCCAGGGAGAACCACTCCAAGACACATTATAATCAAAATGTCAAAAATTAAAGATAAAGAGAGAATCTTAAAAGCAGCAAGAGAGAAGAAAAGAATTATGTACAAAGGGGTCCCAATTAGACTATCAGCTGACTTCTCAAGGGAAACCCTACAGGCAAGAAGAGACTGGCAAGAAATATTCAAAGTAATGAAAATCCAAAACCTACAACCACGAATACTCTATCCAGCGAAATTGTCATTCAGAATAGAAGGACAGAGAAAGTGTTTCCAGGACAAAATAAAACTGAAAGAGTTCATTAGATCCAAACCACTGTTATATGAGATGTTAAAGGGACTGGTTTAAAAAAACAGAAGCTAGGGAGATGAAACAAAGGCAAACTAAATAGGCAATGAGAGTGGAAAAGGAACTGTGGGTACGGGAAGCATATTGGGGGGAGGTCAACAGGGAGGGGGAATGGGGAAAGGGAGGGAGATGATATAGGAATTGGGGATCAAGGTAGGAGGGAATGGAATAGACGGAGAGAGGTTGGGAGGAACTGTATGCACAACTAATGGACATAATCTAAAAGGGGGGGACAACTGGAGGGAGGGGGGCCACCGGGTGGAGGGGAGCAGAGGGAAGGGAAATTGGCACAAATGTAATATTTTAATCAATAAAACACATTAAATCTGAAAAAAAGAAAAAAAAGAAAAAGATCAAAACTATAAACAATAAAATGGCAATAAACACATACCTGTCAACAGTCGAATCTAAAAACAAGTAAAGAAGAAGAACAAAGACAGTATCATGGATACAGAGAGTGTTTTCATGGTTGTCACAAGGAAGGGGATGCGGGGGAATGAGTGAAGAGGTGAGAGGATTAAGAAGTACAAATAGGTAGTTACAGAATAACCATGGGGATGTAAATACAGTATAGGAAATGGAGTGGCCAAAGGACTTATACGCATGACCCATGGACATGAACAATGGTGTGGGGATTGCTTGAGGGAGTGGAGCGTACTGGATGGCAAGGGGGTAGGGGAGTAGGGGGGTAAAATTAGGAAAACTGTAATAGCATAATAAAATATAATTAAGGAAAAATTTTATTGAGGTATGATTGACATATAGCATTATATTAGGTCCTGGTATACAATACAATAATATGATATTTGTATGCATTGTGAAATGATCACCACAATAAGCCTCATTGACATCTGTCACCACACACAGTTACAAATAGTTTTTTCTTATCATGAGAACTTCTAAGATCTATTCTCTTAGCAACATTCAAATATACAATACACTATTAGTAACTATAGTCACCTTGCTGTACATTACATTCCTGTAACTTATGTGTTTATAATGAGAAGTTTTACCTTTTGACCCCCTTTACCTATTTTGCCCCCCCCCCCTCACCTCTGGCAACCACCAATCTGTTCTTTGTATCTGTGAGTTCAGTTTTTTTTTAAGATTCCACATGTAAGTGAGATCATGTAGTATTTGTCTTTCCCTGTCTGACTTATTTCACTTACTATAATATCCTTGTTGCCATGTTGTTGCAAATGGTGATTCCACTTTTTAATGGCTGAGCAATATGCCACTGTATATATACCACATGTTCTTTATTCATTCATCCGTCGACAGACGCTTAGGTTGTTTCCATACCTTGCCTATTGTAAATAATGCAGCAATAAACATGGGTACATGTATCTTTTTGAGTTAGTGTTTTTGAAATCAGGGAGCACGATGCCTCCTGACTTTTATTTTCTTAGCAAGATTGTTTGGAAATGTTTGTTAAGCACATAATGAGGGTTGCTGGGGGGAAACATGGCAGCTGCCAAGCAGGTCCAAGAATGGCTTGGGAGGGCAGGGAAAGAAAACTGACTCTGCTTTTATTGTGGTCAGGAAGTGGACCAGGGCTTACGTGGTTTGAACTTTCCTTCAGTGCCAGAGGAGGAAGCACTTTTCTATCAGCTTGCCTAGATGTGAGGCAGAAGGAAAGGTAAGTGGTGGGGCTTGAGAGCTGTCTGCAGTCAAACATCCAAAATGGAGTCAGACTATTATAAGAATTGAAGCTTTTAAAATCTCATGTTCATGAATAATAAAATGTTTACCTTTGAAGTTGAAGCTTATTATATTTTCCCCATGATGTTCAATAACCTAAGAAAACCACTTAAGCACATTCAAGAATTGAGGAAAAGTACTTGAGATAGTAAAAAGTAGTTAAAAATAGCATACAAAATGAACTTTCAACTTGGCTCATTAAGAAGTTCCTTCACCTAACATGCAATGTATCTATATTTTCTCTATTAAAAAAAAAACTTTCCCTCAAAAAAAAGTGAACTAGTAGTTCAGTGTACTGTATTATCTTTATATTTGGCTTCCGAGTTTGAGATATCTGAACTGAACCAATTGCTGAGGACTATACTACTACCGTGGGGGTCGGGGTTTGTCTGGCCCCATTAGAATGTGTGCCTTACCAGCGCTTAGACTTAGAGTCTCTCTTGTTCCCTGCTGTAAGTTGTACTTGTCACATAGTAGACACTTTATAAATATTGAATGGATGGACGGTGGATAGATGGTTAGTTCGAGTGATTTGCCACTAGGGGGCAATGTTTACCTAGATCTGGGCTACAAATCTTCACAGGATCAAAAGAGTCTCAGCAGGATCATCACATCAACCACGAATGCTATTAACCTCCCTCATCCAGTCCTCTCATGGCTGCCCCTTCATTCCCACCCACCTCCTAAATGCTACAGGTTAGAGAATTACAGGATTTTTTCCCTTGTAAGTAATCATAGATCTCAGCTGTTCGAACTCCCAAATTTTCAGTTCAATGTGGGCTGCCAAGACCTAAGCCCCACAAGTGGTGGTGTAGCCCTCAGCAATTAATTTAGTTCAGATGTCTCAAATGTGGGAGCCAAAAATGAAGATAACACACTGAGCTACTGGTTTATTAAAAGAAAAAAGCCACCAGAATTTTCTGTAGCAGTGACTTCACACCTCCACCACTGCAGTTACCCCATTTCCTGTTCTGTCCTAGCTGACCCAGGAAGTCCAGCGAGGCAGTCCTATTTGCTTTTTCACTCCTGGAGAAGTTTTCTGAAAATCAACCAGCTCTGACATTTTGGTCCTTAAGCGTGATCTGTTTTTCCATTCGTCCTCGGGCCCAGCTGACCTGACTTTTTCCCATGGCCTCCATGGAACTTAGGAGTTTTTACTTTATCTAATCCAGCATTTAACAGCACCAGACCAGCTCTGCTACATCTGATTCTGTGTCACTCGCATTCCCATGTATTTTAACAATTATTCAAAATGCACCTTTTTACATAGAAGTAGCACAAGTCCAATCTAGCCATCATTCTTTCATTTCTTAAACATTTACTACATAATATTACATAGAACCGGGCTCTATATTTGTCTATAAAAACTAATAGGGCATTTCCACTCTCAAAAATTAGAAGTGCAATCAGATAAGATACAATAAAATACAGGAAAAGCATTATCATATAGTGAAAATAAATAGGAGGTCTTTGGTCAAACAAAAGTGAAAAATTATTCTGGAATACAGATCACTGCAGTACTGAACCTTTATCTTCGAAATACAGATGCTAATGCCTACCTCCCAGTCTACTGTGAAAATAGCGTTCAGTTCCCTGCCCTCGGTAAGATAAATACTAGTTCCCTCTCCCTTCCCTGTAACAGAGGTATAAGCAAAATTTTGTAGCATCACAGAGAAAGGAGTAGTAACTATAAGAGTTTCCCAAAAACTCTGCAAGGAAAGTGACATTGGAGGTGGGACTGGAAGGATGAAGGGAAATTTGGAGGCATAGAAGGAGAAAGTTCCAGGCAGCAAATAGTTAGGGAGGTGCGTCTCCCAACCTCACCTGTTATCTGGGAAGCAGATGCAGAGTCTGAGTTAGGAGTGCAAGAGGCTTATTGGAAAGCAATGTCTATGAAAAAATCAAAGGGACTGGGGAAGCAGTATTGGATGGGAGAGTATCAGACCACAGTGCAGATCTGACGCTCTGTGGCCAACCACCAGGGGACGCTGGAATAAAAGTGTCCGTTACAGGAGTTCTGCAATTTGGCAGAGAAATCCAGAAATGTTCATGCTCTCCAAGGAAAAGAATGACCTCTGCTAACGTATCACGGAGGCTGAAAGCAGTAACAGCTGGAGGCTGTCAGCTAACCACACTCTTGGCAGCTGAGCAGCAAGATTTTTTCTGAAATGTGATCTGAGGGGCACGCCTCCATGTCTGTCACAAGAGGTATTTCGTTCTACTTCCTTCTAAGATTTACAGAGTGCCACTATGCCCAGACACTATGCCAGACACTTGTTTTGTTATTCTCAGCAGCCCTGTGAGATGGGTACTATTTCCACTTTACAGATGAGTAAAGTGTGTTTCAGTCCACGTTCCTCCCAAGCAGCCTGCTTAGGCAAGGCCAGTGGCAGCTGCTGTCTGAATCGGCAGAAGTTACTCCAGGTCATGGACCTAGGATGAGATAAGGATGCAGACAAGCATAAATTGAGGATAAACTGGAATTGGCAGATTCTAGTTAAAGTGATAGTGACCATGGTCATTTGATAACCTTGGAAGGAAATGTTCAAAGGTAGCACAAAGTGTA
The DNA here is from genome assembly GCF_987537825.1 of Furipterus horrens. Taxonomy (NCBI): domain Eukaryota; kingdom Metazoa; phylum Chordata; class Mammalia; order Chiroptera; family Furipteridae; genus Furipterus; species Furipterus horrens. The sequence goes on along the minus strand of NW_028327172.1, from coordinate 64,088,848 downwards.
ACTGGAATCACATAATTCTTCTATTTGGAACTTTACATGGCTTCCCACTGAAATAGAGTGCAGGCACTTTACTTACTGTGGCCTCCAAGGCCCCGCCTGAGGCCCTAGCCCAGTTCTTCTCAACCAGGGGTGATGCTACATGCCCCCTCCACCCCAGGGGACGTTTGGCAATTTCTGGAGTTTGTCACCATCGTGAGTAGAGAGTGTGACTGGTATCTAGTGGGCAGAGGCCAGGGATGCTGCTAAGCATCCTACAGTGCACAGGCCAGCCTAACAACTAGAAATGACCTAGCCCGAAAAGCCAACGGAGCTGAGCCTAAGAAACCCTACCCAGCCTAGTCTACTGCTCCTCTCCCCTCACTCACGACACTCAACCGCACTTCCTCAGATATACGTAGGTCTTTCACCCTCCAGCGCTCAGCACACGTTATTCTTCCTAGCATCCTGCCTCCAATGGTGCCTTAGTCCTCCCTTAGGTCTCAGCTCACAAGCAACTTTGTCAGAGAGCACACTGATGAGGGCCCAAGAAACGTCCCTCTTAATCTCTTCTTTCATTTCGTCTGTCCACAACGCTCACCACAGTGTGCAAGCCCATATTTATTTCGATTATTTATTTATTGTCATTCTTTGTCTCATGTTTCACACTCCGTATACCATGTTCCCGGCAACTAGCAAAGTGCTGAGTGTTTTGTATGTGCTCAAAACGTACTTGTTGGATGAATTAATGACATTATCCAGAAGATGCCTTGGTTTGGAGGGAAGCTAAATCCTGAGTATATTTATAGAATTAATTTAATGACAGTTTACTTACAGTGTGGTGTTTGTCATTTATTTGATCTAGATTGTTGCAAATTTATAGTCATCAAAGGTTTTTTTTTGGAGATTGTTGTATAATATTTGCTAATGTAGTATGTCTCATTATAAAAATGAGTTATGAATAAAATTTTAAATGTAAACATCCATCTTTTCATGACCTTTCTTGCTCACCCCCCTAACCTGTGCTCAGCAAGCTCACTCAGCCCTGGCTGCACTCCACACACAGTCTTCTTGTTCCTCCAGAGCCCTGGGCTCCCTCCACCCCCACCCGAGGCCTCTCCACCTGCTCTCGCCCTGTGCAGCCCCAGTCCCTAGACCTCCCCACATGGCCCACTCTCTTATTCAAGTCTAGTGCAAATATCAGATATCCTTAGCTAATTCTCTAGAATAATCACCATCCTGCTCTCTTTTCTTTCAGAGCACATCTGCTACTCATTTTTTTGTGCATTGTCTGTCTCCCCAACCACAGTATAAGCTCCCCAAGAGCAGCACTTTGCCTGTCCCTGTTCATGGCTGCATCCTTCCTCATCCCTCATCCGTCCCTGCAACCCCTAAGTAAATATTGTTGCATTGATAGGTGAATATATGAGTTGTAGATGCAGAGAAAGATACCAGTAATAAAAAGTGAACAACCTCTGTGTAGCAACAACTATTCTTTCTATAAACACTGCCTTCACAGAAGGAAGGGGCAGATCCCACAATTCCCTCCAAGATATGTAGCCACGATGTTCTCTGCTATGAAGAGTGGTTTCGAGCCAACCTTAGATGAACTTCTCATGTGTCCTGTGGTACCTCTCGCAGCCTTCCCTGTTGTGTCAAGAAGAGTGAGAGAGGTTACCTGAGCTTCTGGTGGTGAGGAACATTCTGGAAACAGACAGGACACAGCAAGAGGCAGTTTAAAGCTTTCTTACACTCAAATCCACTCCTGGTCGTGGACCTCCTATACTCTTAGATCCAGTTCTCAGGACAATAAAACCCTCTACAACATTTTTAATGTACTAAGCAACTAAAATAAATTTAAGAAGATTTCACTTACAAGGGAAATGTCAGATTAATTATGTCCAGATTTCTGAACCACATGGAGAAGTAAGTCTTCATAGTGGTGTTTTAAACTGCCTCACCATAATGCAAGGACAGACCCGTCGTATGGTCCAGTGCAGGGAATGCTGTTGGGAGAAACAGGAGGGTGCAGTCCTGATGGGGCCGCATTTTCTTTCTTTTGTTACTAAGCATGCAATGTCACATCTTCTATTCTTGTTGTCAGATGGATGTGAATTAGTGCAATACTAACTTATTAGCATTTCTGTCCAAATATAAGTCAGCATAATGCTGAGCTGGAATCTATATAAAAAGACAATTATAGTTTAAGTAGCTGTTTAAAAATCTGAGATGTAAAAATTTACCATTAAAAACAGCCTAAATTTCCTGAAATGCCTTGATCTTTTATAAAAACTAAACTACAATTCATGGTTTCATATTTATGATGAAATTATGCTCTGAATTGACTTAAAAATATTTTAGTTTCTTCTTTGAAGTTTCATAATCTTTGAGGCTATATTAACAAAAGAAAAGTAAAAACACCATGAAACTATGAATTATGTTTATGTTTTTTAATTTAAAAAAAAGCTTCAGCAAACCTGAATCACCATGGCCTCGTTTTGCTTTCTTACCACATGTTCACTGGTCAAGTGTGACCAATGTATGTAAAGAAGCCCAGTGAGCCTACAAAAAAATATGTTTACATGTTTATTTTTGAAAAATCAACTGATAGTAGTTTGATTTGAAGAGACAGCATATAAAGGTCTATTTTTGCTCTAATGGGAGAACACCAAATCATAAATTTTGTTATTAACATTCAATCTAGAAAAGTAATATAAAGAAGTGCATACAAAAAATTATCTCTTAGTCTCTCAAATATATTAAAGTAACCTGATTTGTACTCTTGGGCTCAATGACAATTTTTGAAATTTGTACAAGGGTAAAATATCAGATAAATGAACAGAAAAATGAGTAAATAAGATGTTTATCTCAACATTAAAAAAATACTATATAATGGCTATATTATGGCATCTCCACATAGTGGAACACTGTATGATCATAAAAATGATGGTGAAGGCTTTACTGGTGTTGCTCAGTTGGTTGAGCATCATCCTGCAAAGCAAAAGGTCACTGGTTTGATTCCCAGTCAGGGCACATGCCTGGGTTATAGGTTCAGTTCCCGGTCAAGGCACATGGGAAAGACAGCCAATTGATGTTTCTGTCTCACATCAATATTTCTCTTCTTCTTTTTCTCCCTCCCTTCACCATGCTCTATAAATAAATAAATAAATAAATAAAGTCTTTTTAAAAACTCACTGGAATGATGATCATCTCCAGGTGGCATAATTCTTTGTTATTATTTTCTGGTTGTTTGATCATGAGACTGTAACTTCCCTGTACCTCTCAGATTCATTAGTGGCAAATAGAGGCAATGATGCTTTATAGTAATATATGTAAAACACTTAGAACTGTGTTGAGGACATAACAACTACTCAAAAATATTAGTTTTCATAAAAACTACCCTAACTGTCTGCATCTTATTTTAGGAGTGTGTACATATTGATGTTATGATCAGAAATGATAATAAGCACCTCTTTTTAAGAAAAGATGGTTCACATGATGTACTACTAAGACCTAGAAGTGAACTAGGGACATGGTTTCGGATACGACCCCAGAATGGAAGAGTGCCAAGAGCTATTATATAAGCATCCCAGAAAAACAAGACTGTATGGACCTTGAACACTAGAAAGGGGTGAGGGTGGCTTGTGTACTCTGGGAATCTGGCCAGTTCCCAGTGGCCAAGGACTCACTAGGCGTTTATTGTCATACTGAGAGCAATTATCTTCATATAATTATTGTTAGTAAAATCTATATAAGCTAGGGAGCAGGGAGCAGTCGTCTGAAGCCTCACCCATGGAGTGGATGAAGTGCCCAGGACCCCTAGTGTTCCCACCAAGGCTCCAAAGGACCACCACCCCAGGGACTCCCCAGCACGTTGCTCTGTGACTTCAGATGCTGATGGCTTGGTTGGTGATGTAATGCCCCTGAAACTATCCCTTGCCTTTCCCTGCGTCTTACTATTGATTTATACTCTTCCCCTAATAAAGCATTTTTCCCTTATCACTGTTCAGAGTGCCTGTGCTTTTGTTTCCAAATCACTTTCAGTAGTGCTGTGCACTACACACGAGGGAGGAGGGCATTGGTTTTATTCCCATTTATAAGAATAGTAAGTCAATTCCTGTTTACCTAGAAAATTAAATGATCAGGTTTCTTTGATGTCTAATTTTTAAAACAAGAATTCACTTATGGATTAATTTCAGCACTAGTTTCCATGGTGTCAGTACAGGCTAAAGGGTAAACAAGAAACATTATTAAGGTCTGGCATATAGCAAGAGCTCAAAATATGTTGCTGGTATAATAATCATATAGACGCTTTACACCACAGCTCTTCCTAGGTAGGACATCAGTTTGTTTGAAACAAGGACACTTACATAAGTAAATGTTCAGTAAATGGTGGATACCAGAAAATGGGTGTTGATTTGATTAGTGTTTTACAGAGAATAGGAACTGATGCTCTTCGGTGTGAGGGGAAAGATGAGAAAAGGCGAACGTTGAGGGGAGAAGTGAGGAATGAGAGAGAAGGGAGAGTAAGAGAAGTGAAAAGAAGGGAGGGGAGAAGAAGGAGGCGATAGGAGAAAGAGCCTGGATGCCAGACTAGAAGAAGGGAGTCTGCACAGGACTTGATAGAAATGTCCAAGCCATTCTGAGCAGTAGGTGATGTAATGAACCCCAGTGATTCTGTAAAGTCTATCTACTTTGATTGGTGGAAAATGCTGAAAAGGCTGGATTTCACATGTAGGTTGATACTGCTTGGACAGAGCTGGCATGTGTAGATGTAGAATTCTTGAGGCAAAGGGGATCATGAGACCACATAAATTTCCAGAGATTCATAGAAATCTGGGGCACCCTAGGCCATGAAACCTGGGCTCAAGACCATTGAGAGCTCAAGGGACAAAAGGAATGAGGACTCCAGGTAGCAGCATCCAGGCTACTTAAAGATGTGTGTGGTATATGCATGTGCGTGTGAAAGAGTGAGGAGGGGAGAGTGAGAGGAAGGTAGAAAAGAGAGACGAAGATAGAGGAAGAAAGTGAGAGTAGGGTAGAGAGAGGTATCACAAATATGGGAAGAGAACTAAGGAATGGAGATAGAAATCAGTTGTGCTTATGAAAAATCCAACTCCATTTATATATATATATCGTCGTCGTCGGCAGCCGTCCGTCTCGAGAGACGATGGTGTAGCTTCTTAAGAGTCTATCTGCACCGCCGAGAATGGTTGTGCAGTCCGACTCGGGAGTGACACGGTATCTGTCTCCTCCCGTGTTGAATCGACATCTTGCGATGACGCTGGAGTGTCCTCTCCAGTGAAGCTGAAGCTACAGAGCCTGGGCAGGGTGATATGGAGGGTCTGCTGTTGCCCATGCAGCAGACCCCCCCTCTCTTCGCAGCTGAAGGGTCCAAGGGAAAGACGGAGTCAATACAGCTTGGTTTCAGGTGCGCCGCAGGAGTTGCCGGTGTTGACTACAATGTCAAATCGCCTTAGGGACTCCGGCTCTGGATTTTCTGTCGGGCTTTACTCCCTTAGCCTTTCCCCTGAAGAGGTATGCCGCAAGGCAGCGGAGGTTTTTTGGAGTAGAGTTTTCCTTCTCTGATGTGCCCTGACTGGAAGATCGAACCAGCGACACTTAGCTCGCAGGCCGACGCTCAATCCACTGAGCCAAACCAGCCAGGTATATATATATATATAATAGTCTCATTTCAGGCAAATGACTCTCTTCTGGTTTCCTCCTTGCTTCCAATTAGTAGTTGAACATATTGCCCAATAACCCTGACTAGAAGTTATCTCTAGTCATAGGGAACTCAATGCCTTTGGGGGAAGTTCTTTCCATTTTTGAAAACTTCTGTGTTTAGGAAGTTCTTCTTATTAAACTAAAAGTGTCATTAATTCACTCACCTATCAAATATTTATTAAGCATCTACTACTATGTACCAGGCACTGTCCTGTGTATTGGGGATACAAAGTCTTGCTCTCATCAGAGTGCAAAGACTAAATGAATAAAAGATATATACTATGCCAGGTTGTGTAATGACATATGCTAAGTATACTATACTGGCAAATACTAAGAAGGAAATAAACCTCAGGGGAGAGTATGGACAGGAGATACAAATTAGTGAGCTGTGAACTCATGAATGTCTTTTGATGATGAGTGTATCCATGATAAGAGCTCCGTGCACTCCAATGTCAACATTTTGGGTGCCACGAAGAGACTGGCAAAGCAGATACAAAGCTGCAGATTCCTCTAACCTCCATTTCTGTTCACTGGAGTAGAAACTCTTCCTCAGGAGGAAAACAGTTTTTATATTTGAAGATCATTATTCTTCATGGTACTGTGGAAATTGAGTACTTGTTAATTCTGGTGGCAGAAGATTTCTTCCCACAAACTGGGTGCCATAAGGTGGCAGGCAGTGCAGGAGAGGAGCTGCTGGGACTGTCCAGGCAGGAGTGGCAGTGACAGCAGCAACCAGTAGGGGCATAGGCCACAAAGCAGCAATGCTCGATCAGAGCCAGCTGTTGAGGAGAACTTTATTAGTCCCTGGAAGAAGGGGAATCCACCCAGGGTGCTACCCAGGGGAAGGGATTTGCATGGGTCTAGAGTTCCAGTAATCAGAGTAAACAGACTGTTGTTCTCATGATCCATTGTCCTGGAACTGTATGTACTCCTCTCACCTCACCCTTCCCCACCCCACTCTGCTATGGCCAGGTTAACACAGCTTACACTACAAAACGCACCTCTGCAATTCTATTCTTGAGCTATTTGATGCCTTGGTGAGGTCAATTTAAACCACAAATCTCACCCACTGAGATCCTGAATTCTAAGACTATTATCTATTTTACTGGCTATTGATCCTAGATTTCTGCCACTTACAAAAATGATGAGCAGTATCGTCATCCAATCTATTATTTTTATTAGTTTTTTTTTTTAATTACAGGTGACACTTATCAAATATATTCTTAATTAGAGTCATTAAAATGTTGCAAAGGACAAATTTGAGATCAGACCCTGAGGCGTCATCTCTTTAGACATATCATCAAAATCTGCAAGGAGAAAAGAATCTGTTCAACAAACACCAAGTTTGATTGAACATCAGATACATATCAATGCCACTTATCCTATCATACAGCCAGTTTTTATATTGTGAGAGTCGTTGCCAACGGCTTTGATGGGATTCAAACATCTGTAGTTGCCACCAGTCTCATAAGCTTATCAAAACAGGAAATGGGTGTGTCAGATTCAGATTGTTCCTTATGATTACAAATAACCTCATAATGTTGACTTCTAAAAGCTTACATACTACCCTGTGACTAATTCATAACAGAATCTTGCTTAAGATGATTATTAAATTTATTTGCTCTAAACTGTCTGCAGAAATTTCATTATTTTCCTTATGAAAATTAGGATATTGACTCATTTTCAGTTCTTCCACCATTTGTATGTTTTCAAAAATAACTATATCAATGGTTAAATAATACTTTTCAAGTTATTTTTAAATTTATTTTTTTAAATTGTTGTTCTATTACAGTTGTCCCATTTTTCTTGTGTTGCTCTCCCCTGTCCCGCCCATCCCTTCTCCCACAGTCAATCCCTGCCCTGTTGTCCATGTCCATGGGTCATTTATACTAGTTCTTTGACTTGACCCTTGCCCACCTCACCCCTCCCCTGTGGCCACTGTCAGTCTGACCTTTGTTTCCATGCCTCTGGTTCATATCTTCTGCAGTTTTTGTGTTTTCAAAAATAATTATATCAATGGTTAAATAATATTTTTTCAAGTTCTTTAAAAAGTTATTTGTCTAAAATGAGAAATAAGAATTACTTAGAGTTGTGCTTTTGACCCAAAGATGGTGGCATAGGCAGATAGGGCTTGCCTCTTCACACAACAACATCAAAATTACAATGAAAAATATAAAACAGCCATCACTCAGAACTGCCAGGAATCAAGTGGAATGTAAGTCAGAAAACTATGAAATTGAGTTGAAGTCTGCCAACTGCAGAATTAAAGAAACCACACCCACCCAGACTGGTAGGAGGGGCGCAGATGTAGAACAGACTGGTCACGCACCCACCTGTGGGGGACAAAAATTTGGGAGGGATATCTCAGGAGCGAGGAGTCCAAGCCCCACACCAGGGACCACAGCCCAGGGTTCCAGTGCCAGGAAAATAAGTCCCCACAACTTCTAGCTGCAAAAAACACTGGGGATTGAGTCAGTGGAAGAAATCACTGGAGCCCCAAGCAGTTCATCTTAAAGAACACACACATGGACTCTCCTACTCAGACTCACTCCCTCTGAGCTCCAGCACCGGGTACTAGCTTGAAATGCACCAGTGGTATACAGGGAGGAAGTGAGGTGTCTCCCATCAAGGTGAGCAGAAGCTGTTGTCCCTGTGCTAAACCTTCCCCTCACAGAGCCAGCAAGCTGGTGCCATATCTGAGACTCCATCACCTGGCTAACACTGTTTGACTTTCCTTGGGATCCCCAGAGATTCTGCCCCACCCAAGCTTCTTTTCCATATGAATGGCTTGTCTTGGCTCATGCTGCACAAGTTCTTAAATCATATCAAAGAAGTAATAGCTGGCTTTAGTGAGCCCTAGGACCAGCACTAGCAGCATCCAGCTTAAATTCAATAGCTTGGCTTTGTGTGGGAATCTCCAAGCCTAGCACAAGTAGCAGCCATCTCAGGTTGCTTTATAACTTGGGCAGGGTGGCCCTGGGGGAAATACAGGTGGGGGTTGACCTTGGCACACCACCTGGGAAATCCCAGGGCCAGTGTACCCAGTGGACAGCTAAGACCAGATTGGAGCATCACCACCCTGCTCCTGCACAGCTGATCATCCACAAAGGGAGAAGGTTGGTGGTCAGTGGTCACAGTCAATTCTTGCAGCTGAGTGGTCTGGGTAAATCCCTCCCATTGACCTGCCAACAGCAACCAAGGCTCAACTACAAGAGGAGGGTGTACTCAGTCCACACGAAGGGCACACTTTGAGTACCCAGCTTGGGTGATAGGGGAGACTATGCCACTGGACCCTGTGGAACACCCACTACATTAGGCCACATAACCAAGATACGGAGTCAAAGCAGCTCTACCTAATACATAGAAACAAACACAGGGAGGCTGCAAAAATGAGAAAACAAAGATACATGGCCCAAATGAAAGAACAGATCAAAACTCCAGTAAAAGAACTAAATAAAGGAGATAGCCAACCTAACAGATGAAGAGTTCAAAACACTGGTGATCAGGATATTCAAAGGACTCATTGAATATGGCAAAAGCATAAGGAAAGAAATGAAGGTTACCCTAAGTGAAATAAAGAAAAATACACAGGGAACCAATAGTGAAAGGATGGAAGTGGGATTCAAATCAACAATTTAGAACACAAGTAAGAAATCAACTTTCAACTAGAACAGAATGAAGAAACAAGATTTCAAAAAAATGAGAAGAGTATAAGAAGCCTCTGGGGCATTTTCAAATGTGCCAACATCTGACTCATAGGGGTTCCAGAAGGAGAAGAGGAAGAGCAAGAAATTGAAAACTAATGTGAAAAAATAGTGAAAGAAAACTTCCCTAATTTGGTGAAGGAAATAGACATACAGGACCAGGAAGCACAGAGAGTTCCAAACAGGACCCAAAGAGGGCCATGCCAAGACAAATCATAATTAAAATGTCAAAGGTTAAAGATAAAGAGAGACTCATAAAAGCAGCAAGAGAAAAGCAGAGTTCCCATAAGACTGTCAGCTGATTTCTCAAAAGAAACTTTACAGGCAAGAAGGAATGGGCAAGAAGTATTCAAAGTGGTGAAAAACAAGGACCTACAATCAAGATTACTCTATCCAGCAAAACTATCATTTAGAATGGAAGGGCAGATAAAATGCTTCCCAGACAAGCCAAAGCTAAAGGAGTTCATCATTACCAAGCCATTAGTATATGAAATGTGAAAGGGACATATTTAAGAAAAAGAAGAAGATCAAAACTATGAGCAAAAATGACAACAAACGCACAACTATCAGCAACTGAATCTAAAAAACAAAAAACAGACTAAGCAAACAACTAGAACAGAAACAGAATCATAGGTATGGAGATTATTTGGAGGGTTATCACTGGAGAGGGGGAAAGGGGAGGATGGGGGAAAAGGTGCAGGGATTAAGAAGATAGCTGGTAGGTACAAAATAGACAGGGGGATGTTAAGAATAGTAAAATAAATGGAGAAGCCAAAGAACTTATATGCATGACCCATGGATATTAACTAAGGAGCGGAGGATTACTGGAGGGTAGGGGTGGTACTAGGTGGATGGGGGCCATGGGAAAAAAATTGGGACAACTGTTATAGCATAATCAATAAAATATACTTAAAAAAATTATTTAGAGTTGCTACTTGCATTTTAGAGACTCCTCATTCAAATTGACCTCTGTTTCCTTCTTACTGATATTTGCCTTATTCTATTCCCACCCCTTTGCAGGGCATTCAGGCTGAAACGGGAGGGGCATAACCAAGTAACGCTGCCAGAGTATGGGACCAAAAAGCCGCAGCTAAAGCAGGACAGCCTAATTTAGTAGAGCAGTGAGCGATGGCAAGAAGAGGCTAAGCTAATGGAAGAACAAAGGGTCTAATGCATAGCAAGGAGAAGGTCAAAGGTAAGGTTCAAAAGCGAGTCAGGACCAAACAAATGAAGTATAAGGTTATTTTGGTCAATGTGGTGGCTACCAGCCACATGGGCTCCTGGACACTTGAAATGTGGGTAGCACCACTGAGAAACTGGATTTTTAATTTCAGTTTAATTCTAACTAACTTATATTGAAAATTTTTTAAATGAACCAGTGTAAAATATTTTCTTGTGAAATATAACTACATCTTAAAAGATATAGATATAATTTTTTACTTATTTTTAACATTTTAGTTTGAAAAAGTTTAGACTTATAGAGAAATGACTAACACAGTACAGAGAGTTTCTGTCTGTTCTTCATCCAGCTTTCTCTACAGGAGCATGGTACAACTATTAAAAATAAATAACAAATGTGTGTACAATACTATTCACTAAACTACAGACTTTATTTAGATTCTACCAGTTTTCCACTAATGCCCCTTTTGGTTTTTGTTTCGGCATCTAATCCAGGATGCGATGTCATATTTAGTTGTTGGATCTTCTTTGTCTCCCCTAGTCCGTGACAGTTTCTCTGTCATTCATCGTCTTTTTTGACTTTGACACTTCTGAGAATTACTGATTAGGTATTTTGTAGAGTGTCTCCCAATTTGGTTTGGTCTGATGTATTTTTTTTAAATAATTTTAAAAAACTTTAAATTATAGTTGACATTGAATATTGTATTAGTTTCAGGCTTATAGCATAGTGATTAGGCACTTATATAACTTACAAAGTGATCACCTCAATAACCCTAGTACCCATCTGGCACCATAGACAGTTACTACAGTATCACTGACTATACTTACATCCCTGTGACTTTTTAAAACTGGCAATTTGTACTTCTTAATCCGTTTCCACTTTTCACCCATCTCCCCAACCCCTTAAGGTACATAGACATATAATCTCAAATTTAAAAATTAGTTTCAGAAAAGCACGCAAAAATATAACAGGGTGAGCTTTTTAATATGATTTATATTTGTAGTTTCTTGTTTTTAAAAAGTGCTTAAAATGTACTGCTGGGAAGTTCTGCTTTATAATGGTGCTGGTGGTAATAACAGATTATAAACAGAAAAACTAATTATTTTATGGAATTAGCATGCTAACATTGTGATATTCAAACCTACCTGAACCAAGTTGATATAACAATATAATCTAAAAAAAAAAAATTAATCTGTTTTATAACCAACAAAAACCTACTGAATTCAAGTTTTGTATGTATCAACTCTGAGTAGGCCTGAATGACGAGGCCTAGAACCCATTCAGGTTGGTGTTAATTAATGTATTGGTCCATGCAGCAGAAGCCCTCCTGGTAACATTGTCCTCTGAGCACAGTGCTTGTAAAAACTAAGGGTTGGCATTTCATTTTTTCAGAAATACATTTCTCTTTCATGTTGTCTGACAATATAAACCCAACATTTCTTATAAACTCTCCTCACTGATGGCTTCAGGTCTATAGATCTTATTCCCAAGAATCAGGATAAGCACATGAGAAATGGTTTCATCTGTCATTAGTGAATCAAATTCTCTGGATTCTAACAGCCTTGCATGATCTGCACAACCCACCAGAAATACAGTACCATTGATAGTAAGAAGGCAGTTTTTCTGCACTCTGAGCTTGAATATGTTCAGCTGGATCAAAAGTTCTGAAGGTCATGGCTAGCAATGGTTAGTTCTTCTGAAGTGGTGTGTAATGTTGGGACATGTCAAAGTCTGTCATCTTTTAGCATGTGTAGCAATGTTAAGCATGTTTGGAATAACTTGGATATATGAATATGCCTTTTCAACTTTGAATTTTTAAAAATCTAACAGAGTTGAAGTATTTTTATGTATTGGGTTCGCCAAAAAGTCTGTTTAGTTTTTTTCCATAAAATAAACGACACATTTTCCATTTTCACCAATAACTTTACTGACTTGGATATTTTGAGTATGCGGCTATCTCCTACTATTGGCTTCTAGTGGGTAGAGGCCAGGGGTGCTGCTAAACATCTCCCAATGCATAAGACAGCCCCACGAAAGAAGAATTTGGCCAAAATGTCAATGGCACCAAGAAACTTCCCAAACCACTTTTGACATGTTCAGTTACAGCACGAACTCCATACGCCGCACAATCATTTTTTGTTCTTTTGCGTTTTGGTTGTGTTTTTACCTTTCTTGAAATAACAAAGCATAATATGACAAAAACGTTGCGAATCTTTTTCCATCTTCAATATTAAAATGGCTACACAGAAATTCACCAATTTGTATAAGTTTTTTTAAATGCATACTGATATGACAGCTGCCATAATACAATCTAACCAAATTGTTTTGAATGAGTTAAAGACAACTATGCACTACTAGAGCCATTCTACAAAAAAAAAAATAATAATAATGGCTTTTTGGCACACCCAATATAGTCAATTACTTTGCCACTGACATAGACATTGGGGGGCGATGCAAAAAAGTATTGTGTATTTCCTCTAATTATGTGGATTACACTTTGAGTTTGTTTTTCTCAGTTGTAGCGATGGGTTGCTGCAAAATATTGACACAACTTAACATGTTTTTTGTGACTAATGGAAAAAGCAAACACTAACTTGGCTTGAGATGCATCACTGCTAAAACAATTGTAATAATTAGCCATTCTGAAATGTATTATAAAGAACTGCAGGAGGACTTCTGGCCAAGATGGAGGCCTAGCCTGACACGCTCCATCTCCCTCCACAACTAAGAAGGACTACAACTACTGCAAAACCAGAAATAACCAGAAGTTCCAGAAAATAAAGCTACACGGAAGTCCAACATATAAAGTTATAAACAAGTGGTCCTCATCTGGACAGTTAGGAGGGGTGAAGCCATGGCAGAGCGGTCAAGCTGTGCTGACGGTGGCAGCTGCGGCGACGGGCGGCGGGGCTGCAGTAAGCACAGACACCGGTATTTAAGGGGAGGCAAGAAGTACCTGGGAGCACCCCTAGCTGCAGACCAAACCCGTCAGCTTGTGATTCCAATGCTGGGGAAGGCAGATCCCCATTGCCTCTGACTGTGAGGCCCAGAGGGTGTGGGGATGGAGGAGGAGACTCCCGGTCTCTCAGCGGAAAGTGAACAGCAAGAATCCATCTTGGACACCTGCCCCCACACAAAACGTCACAGCGTGGTGAGAAGGGTCGCCCAGTAGTGATGAGTGCACAGGGCTCTGCCCCTGATAGCATAGGGGGTGTGACGGCCCCACCCAAGAAGGAAAGGTAAACAAAAACTGTCAGGATGGCAGGGATCATAATAGAAATCCCAATCACGCAGCTGATCAGACAGCAAATACATGACTTATTGGACCAACAGATAGATAATCTTTCTGAGGTTCAGTTCAGAGCTATAGTTAGTTATAAGACAGCTTACAGAACTAACAGCAGATCTCAATCAAGACGGGGAAGGAATGAGGCTAGTCCTGCTGAAATGAACGAAAACACATACGAAACAAGTGGTGAGGGAATGAAAACCAGGGATCAAATCAACAAATCAGAACATAGGGAAGGAAAAAACAGTCAACCAGTGCAGAAAGAGGAAACAAAAAGTGAGGAAAATGAGGAGAGGCTCAGAAACCTCTGGGAAAGCTATAAGCAAGCCAACATCTGAATTATAGGGTTGCCGGAAGGTGAATAAGAACTAGAAATGGAAAAATTATGTGAAAAAATAATGAAGCAGAACTTCCCGAACTTGGGGAAGGAAATGGAATTATAGGTCCAGGAAGCACAGAGAGTTCCAAATACACTCGACCCAGGGAGAACTACACCAAGACACATTATAATCAAAATGTCAAAAATTAAGGATAAAGAATCTTAAAAGCAGCAAGAAAGAAGACGAGAATTGTGTAGAAAGGGCTCCCAATAAGACTATCAGCTGACTTCTCAAAGAAGACTCTGCAGGCAAGAAGGGACTGGCAAGAAATATTCAAAGTAATGAAAAGCAAAAACCTACAGCCACGAATACTCTATCCAGCAAAGCTGTCATTCAGAATAGAAGGGCAGAGAAAGTGCTTCCAGGACAAAGTAAAACTGAAGGAGTTCATCAGATCAAAACCACTGTTATGTGAGATGTTAAAGGGACTTGTTTAGGAGAAGGAGGATCAAAACTATGAACATTAAAATGAAAACTGTATCACAACAACCAACAACAGAAGCTAGAGAATTGAAACAAAGGCAAACTAAGTAGGCAACGAGAGTGGGAAAAGAATTATAGGTATGGGGAACATATTGGGGGGAGGTCAGCAGGAAGGGGGAAAGGAAGGGAGATGGTACAGGAATTAAGAAGCATAGTAGGAGGGAATGGAGTAGATAGGAAGATGTTGAGAAGACCTACATGCACAACCAATGGGCATGGACTAAGGTGGGGGGGACAACTAGAGGGAGGGGGGGTCACTGGGTGGAGTGGAGCAGAGGGAAAAGAAATTGGGACAACTGCAACCACATAATCAATAAAATATATAAAAAATAAATAACTGCAATATCTTTATATAAAATGGTACCAATCTCTCATACTAAGAACTAAACTTTTTCTTTCTGTGTATCAAGCACTTTCAAAGTATCTCACAATTATCAACTCATTTAAGTTCTCACAACACTCTTAAAAGGTGTGTACTATTATTATCCCCATTTTACAACTGAAGTACAGATTGATATACAATGGGTAACTTGCTCAAGGCACCACTGTATGAGCCTCTCTGGAAGCAGAAGCTAGCACAGGGATTCAGAAACTCATCGTCTATTTTGAAAGTGTACTGCTCTTCAGGAAAGCCTGTAGCCAATGAAGCCAGCAATGTTCAGCATGGGAATGACCTGAGCAAGGAAGGAGTCTAGCCTTAGCCTTATCCACAGCAGGAAGGACAGAGCATTGCAGTGGTAATAGCTGTAGTAGTGGTTGGAGACTCACATCAACCAAAGGTAATTCACCAGAGTAGGTCACAGGTGTAATCTATTACCAGCTATAAAAGAGTGTACTGGGAGGTAAAGGGGATCTGGGCTGAGTACCCACAGTGTCGCTACAGTCACAACTAGGAAAGGGAGAGTGCGGTTCAAAGCCAGATCACCTGGCTCCAGAGATGCCCTGCTGCCACTGCAGGCCTGCTGTGAACTCTCACTGCTGCCTTCAAACGCCTCCAAGCGCTGTCCACCAGGATGCCCCTGATTTGGCAAACCAAGCACAGCCTCCCATCTTCTAGAGAGATTAGAGCTTTTTTGTCTGGAGAAAATTTTATACCCATGCAATTTAGAGGTTGCAAGATCAACAAAAATTCTCTTGCTTCCATTGCTCCCAATTCAGAGAGGCCTATTCAATGCAAATTTTGCACTTGCGCAGGGCCAGAACTAGGGTACACAACACTTAGAGTGAGCGCCCCCTTAACTGTTGTGCCCTATATGCCTGTCTTGACTTGCCCCCATTCCACTGGGAGAGAGGCTATACTTCTAACCCTCTCTTCAGACAACAGGGAGTCTGCTTGGCGCTAAGTGCCCTGGTACTTCTCTTTCTCTTCCTATATCTTATCAGTGGGGCAAAGGGTAGGACCAGGGCGGTCGCCATCTATTATGAATCACTTCAGCTTTTAAAGCTTCTGGCCTTAGGAATGTGCTCAAACTACACCGGCATGGCGTTGGCAATGGAAGGCTGGAAAACTTTGAGAATGGGAAAACAAGTCATCACTAGAGTCCACGTACATACAAACAGCTCTTTAAATAGGTCTCTCGGTAACCTCTTCCAGTTCTTTTGCTGTAACCAAGCTTTCCCAGGTCTGAGAATTCTGTTTCCTAGCCAGCTTAGGGGACTGGCAGTCCCAACACTTTCACTCTCAAGAGGGGTCATGTGTTCAGCTGGTTTGGCTGCTTGTGAGAATTGGTCAGGACCTAGAGTAGACACCTAGTGGTTTTCAGCCTTCCGTCATTAATTGGCCTGCTTTATCTCCCCATGAACCAAAACCCAAATACGTACTGTGAGAACTGCTAACTGCTTACACTTGTGACCGACTTCAGAGACTTACTGGGGACTGTTGTGAGTCTGAGGCTACTACCTCATCTTCCACAGCTCTAAAATTCTGTTAGTAATATTTACTTCATGGGATCAATGCAATAAGTATATTTTATAATCTGTTTCTCTTCATTCAGTGATACAGTAACTGTGATTAATAAAAATTGTTGGCTTCAAATTCTAATCTTCTCTACCAAATTTAAATATTTTGTTCTAGTCATGTTCCAAGTTCTTGTGGTATCTCATTATCCTATTTCCATTTTCCCCCTTATCGCTCTCCTATCCACATTCAATTAAAAAATCCTAAACAAAATTAAATCCAGCAATATATAATATTATATCATGACCAAGTGTAGTTTATCTGAGAAATGCAAGATGGCTTTAATACACATAAATTACTGTAATTCTCCATATTAACAGAATAAAAAAGAAAAACTCCATGACTGTCTCTATAGATACAACTCCCATTTATAATAATAATAAACAAAACCTTTTAGTAAACTAGAAATAGAGACTTTCTTAATCTGATGAAGAATATTTATGAGAAATCTATGGTTAACATTAATTTTTCCCTAAGATTGAGAATAAGGTGAAGATGTTGATTCTAATTAAGTCTAGCCACCACTGAACTGACTTGTACAACACAGCAAGAAAAATAAAATAAATAAAAATCATAAAGAAAGAAATAAAATTTTTTATCCGTAAATGACATGATAGACATGATAGTTTGCTTAAGGAATCCAAAAGAATCTAACTGACTACAATAAGTGAATTTAGCAAGGTAGCAGGATAAAAGATTCTTATACTAAAATCAATTTTATTTTCACATATTAACAACAAATAACTGAGCATGCAATTAAAAAATGCTATTAACGATTAAAAATTTAAGTTAAAAACAGTATTTACAATAGCATCAAAATATGAAATACTTAGAATTAAATTTACAAAAAATGAGAAAGATTTTTATATTGAAAACAAATAAATTAAAGAAAGCCAATAGATGAATATATTATACTAATGAGATAGAAGACTCAATAACTATAAAATATCAATACTTCTCAAATTTATCTATAGCTTGAACATAATGCTAATCAAATTCCCAGCAAAAAAGATATTCACAAAACAATTCTAAAAGTTGTATAAAAATTTAAAGGTCTTGTAATGGCCAAGACAATTTTGAAGAAAAACAAAGTTAGAGAACTTATGCTATCTGGTATCAACACTTACTATAAAGATACAGGAATCAATACATTATAGTATTGGCATAAAGGTAGACAAATAGACTCATAAAACAGAATGAAGTCCAGAAAGAAACTTCCAGATATAAGTTCAATTGATTTTTGACAAAGACACTAAAGCAATTCAATAGGGAATTGGGTTTTGTCAATAAATTGTAGTGGAATAATATTTAGAGGAAAAAAATAAATATTGGCCCTCAATTCACATCCTACGCAAAAGTTAACTTGAGATAAATCAGTCTTAAGTATAAAAGCTAATGTCACAAAGCTTCAAAAAGAAACCATAGAAGACAATATGATCTTGAAGTAGGTAAATATTTCTTAAATGGGATATAAAATGTACTATACATGAAAAAATTGTTAAATTATACTTCATCAGAATTAAAATATTCTACTCATTAAAAGAAACTGTTCACAAAGGCAAAGTCAAGCCATCAACATGAAGAAAACATTCACAAGGCATATATCAAAGGACTCATATCCAGAATATAAAGAACTCCCTTAAATCAATAATAAATAGTCAATCAATTCGTACCCTGGCTGGTTTGGCTCAGTGGATTGAGCGTCGGCCTGCGAGCTAAGTGTCGCTGGTTTGATCTTCCAGTCAGGGCACATCAGAGAAGGAAAACTCTGACTCCAAAAAACCTCCGCTGCCTTGCGGCATACCTCTTCAGGGGAAAGGCTAAGGGAGTAAACCCCGACAGAAAATCCAGAGCCGGAGTCCCTAAGGCGGTTTGACGTTGTAGTCAACACCAGCAACTCCTGCGGCGCACCTGAAGCCAAGCTGTATTGACTCCGTCTTTCCCTTGGACCCTTCAGCTGCGAAGAGAGGGGGAGTCTGCTGCATGGGCAACAGCAGACCCTCCATATCACCCTGCCCAGGCTCTGTAGCTTCAGCTTCACTGGAGAGGACACTCCAGCGTCATCGCAAGATGTCGATTCAACACGGGAGGAGACAGATACCGTGTCACTCCCGAGTCGGACTGCACAACCATTCTCGGCGGTGCAGATAGACTCTTAAGAAGCTACACCATCGTCTCTCGAGACGGACGGCTGCCGACCGAGTCAATCAATTCAGTTTAAAAATGGACAAAAGATTTGAACAGAGAGTTCACAAAAGATGATATATAAATCATCAAAAAGCATGCAAAAATATATTCAACATCATTAATCACTAAGGAAATAAAAATTAAAAGCATAATGAGATATCATTACAAACTGAAAAGAAGAGCTCATATTTTAAAAGTTGACAATGCTAAGTCTTAGGAAGAATGTTTAGAAACTAAAATTCTTATATATTGCTGGTGGGAGTGTAAAATGGTGCAAACACTGTGTAAAAGTTTTTGGCAATTTCTAATAAAAATGAATATACACATAGTCAATGGCAATTGCATGTCCAGTTATTTATACAACATAAATGAATAATAGATTCACAAGAAGACTTGAACTGAAATGTTTATAGCTTTACTTTTCATAAGGCATCAAACCAGGAAATCCAAATATCCATCAGCAAGAGAATGGATAAACAAATTATGGTTTATTTATCCAGTGGAATACTACATGGCAATACAAAGAACAAACCACTGCTACACTCCAATGGGATGAAAATAAAAATGTTAGTGAAAGAAGCCTTTATGAGTACACACCATATGATTCCAGTTATATGAAGTTCAAGAACAGAGAAATCTATGGTTGTGGGGGACAGACAGGCATGGGGAGATGTGGGAAGCAGACAGGCTTGGTTTAAAAGACTCTGACCGCTGTGCGGAGCTGCCCCCAGCTGGGCCCATAGCCAGTAGGTTGTCTTCCAGTTCTGCTCTGAATCCCACTCTCCAGGGGATTTTAAAGATAGAATAGAAATACAAAGTGGCTTTTAAGGAAAAGGGAACCTGCTCTGTTTTTCTCTGTAAAGCCTCAAATCCTTGTCAGTAAAATGTGAAGAACAGAATGATTAAGTAAGAGGAAATGCTTTTGAACTTGTGTAAAATACCTGGATGTTTCAACCCTATGTTGATCTGCATTTCCCTTTCACTCCCTACCATTTGCGGAAGGGCTGCATACTTTCCTTATGTACTTCTGCATGTGGAAAGTGGATAAAAACCCTGGCTAATAAAGAAACAAGGGCGATTTTCCACTAGAGAAAACCTCCTTCCTTCCTTCCTCAGATGGAGAGTGTCTAAGTAGTTTTTTCATCCACTCCGAGGGACCCAGAGTCTCTCCCATATGGTGATAGAAATTAGAATAGTGACTGAGGTAGGAACATGGTGGATTTGATAGGAATTGACTAGGAAAAAGCATAAAAATTTTTTCTTGGGTGATGGAAAATTTTCTTGGTCCTGGTCTGGTTTATGGTCACCTCGTCGGCAGCCGTCCGTCTCGAGAGACGATGGCGTAGCTTCTTGAGAGTCTATCTGCACCGCCGAGAATGGCTGTGCAGTCCGACTCGGGAGTGACAATCCCTGCCGCACTTGTTACAGGTGAAGGCAGATGGCTGTTGTTGCTGCTGCTGACGCTGCTTCCGCCTCGATCTTTTCTGGACCGCCTCCTCGTTGCGCGCAGCCTCCGCGCGTGACGTACCTTGCCTGACCGCGAGCCTCCAGGCTAGGTGGTCGTCTGCTTGAACTTCCCATGTGTTGAGATTGATGGAGCATTGTGTCATGTCCTTTTTGCAGATGTCTTTGAACCGCAGTTTGGGGCGCCCTGTCATCCTCTGGCCTTCTGCTAGCTCGCCGTAGAGGAGGTCTTTGGGAATACGGCCTGCATCCATTCTTTTGACATGGCTGAGCCACCTGAGGCGTCTCTCACTAAGAACTGCATGCAAACTGCTCATGTTGGCTCGCTTCAGCACCTCGGTGTTGGGGACCTTATCCTGCCAGGCGACATGCAGGACGCGTCGCAGGCACCTCATGTGGAAGCTGTTGAGTTTCCTTTCGTGCCTTGCGTAGGTGGTCCACATCTTGCTGCCATAGAGGAGAGTGCTGAGTACGCAGGCTTGGTAGATGCGCAGTCTGGTTTTCTCAGTGAGGCTGGAATTGTTCCACGCTCGCCGGTTCAGTTTGGCCATAACTGTGGCTGCCCTGGCGATTCTCCGATTGACCTCCAAGTCGACTGACAGAGAGCTCGAGATGGTGGACCCGAGGTAAGTGAAATCGTTGACAACCTCCAGGGTGTATCCGTCGATGGTGATGCATGGGGGAGTCCCCGTGCCTTGAGCCATAACGTTCGTCTTCGTCAGGCTGATGGCTAGTCCGAACTCCTTGCATGCGTGGGAAAGGCAAGTGACTAACTGCTGGAGCCCCTCTTCAGAGTGTGATGTCAAGGCTGCGTCGTCGGCGAAGAGCATCTCACGGATGAGCACCTCTTTGACTTTGGTCTTGGCTCGTAGACGGGCCAGGTTGTAGAGCTTGCCATCGGATCTGGTGTGAATGAAGACACCCTTGCTGCAGTCCTTAAAGGCGTATTGGAGGAGCATGGAGAAGAAGATTCCGAACAGCGTAGGCGCGAGGACGCAGCCCTGCTTTACTCCGCTGCTGACTGGGAAGGCCTCAGAGGTTGCACCGTTGTAGGACACCGTGCTGTGCATGTTGTTGTGAAAGGTCACCTAAGTGTATACATTTGTTAAAATTCATGAGCTGTGCACTTAAATTGTGTGCACTTTAGACTATCTAAATTATCTAAATTATGCTATTAAAGTTATCTACATTATATGTTACTAAAGTACTGTCAGGACGAAAATGAAAAGTAAGCCACAGTTGCCCTGGCCAGGTAGTTCAGTTGGTTAAAGTCCCAATACATCTAATTTGTGGGTTTGATCACTGGTCAGGGCATATGCAAAAATCAAGCAATGAATGCACAAAAAACTGGAGCAACAAATCAATGTTTCTCTCCCTCCCCCTCTCTCCCTACCCCCGCCCCACCTTGTTCTCTCTCTGAAATCAATTTTTAAAAAAGTAGGCCACCACTTAAAAGGGCAAACTTCATTAGTTGAAAATAAGTCTGTCTATTTTAAAAATATTTATTTGTAAATATCTTCATTAACACTTGTTCAAGGCTGATGTAGCTGTATTTTATTTGCAAGATATAAAGTCATCAACAGACTAGGAGATTCCTGGCATTTACTCTTATATTTGGAATCAGAACTGCATGTTCCCTTTGTTAGACTTCACTTTTACTTTCACTTCTAGATTCCTGGGTAGAATCTTTATGTATTTCTTTAATTAAAAATTTTGAAAGCTTACAGTGCAGTAGCATTAGGTTGGAAGTTATTACCACATTATTTTTATTTGAAATTTCTTTCAGAGAAAAAAAAATTTTAGCATGATTATCCTCAACAGAAAAAATACTTTGAAGTTGATTATTTAATAATAGGATATTAACAACATACTGCTGTTAAGTTATCGAAATTCCAAACCAGGAATGGAGTGAAAAAACCTCTCACACACTTGTACCTTACTTACACATTGACAGTAGAAGAAAACTGGAGAACTAGAGGTGGTAATGGTCCTGTGTGTCTACCTTGTCACTTTTCTCAAACATTTCCTTCCTTTTTTTATGTCTCTAAAAGAATATTTGGAGAGAAAATATATTTAGGAATATTTAAAGGATTAGAGGGGGAAATGTTACACTTAAAATTTTGGGTGCAGTTTGAGAATAAAGTAGGCCCTAATGGGTAGATTGATTCCATTTGTAAATCAGCAATGATTTATTGAGGAGCTACTATTTGCCCTGCTAGTACTAGCAGAATGCTGTGAACAAAATATATACAGTCCTTGCTCATATGCAACTTAGAATTGTTACAAGTAAACAATTTTGTACTTTAAAAAAGTCAGCAGTTAGAGTTGTGTAAGATATTGCCTAGGAGACATATTGATCTACTCCAGATTCTGACAGGTCTGATCACAACAATCATTATTAATTGAGAGAACTTGGGAATCTTAGTTCAGGATTTCTTAGGCCATTGCCTTTCAATTGGGATAAGTGTTTCCTTGAGTGAAAGTGGTAACTCAATTAGGTTTCAGAGGGTTAACAATCTGATGTTATATTTGCACATGTTATTTTTCCACAAGTAGTCTTTCCTAAAATTGATCTGCCTGAAAACAAGAGTTATAGTTGCCAGGTTTCTTCTGTCTTCTCACCAATGTTTTCACAGTGGTTCTTTTAAAAAAATACTGGCTCACCTCTCACCCGTCTTGGGTTTTAAAACGGGTGTAAGTAGGGGAAGGGTTTAGTAAAGGAACTAGTATAAATAACCCATAGACATGTACAACAAGGTGCAGATTGACTATGGGAGAAGGGGTGGGTCAGGGGGAGCAATGGGGAAAAAAGTGGGGCAACTGTAATAGAAAAACAATAAATAACTAAATAATTTAAAAAATAAATAAAAATAAAATAAAAAAATAAAATGGGTGTAAAAATTTCCTAAACAATTAGAAATATTCCTTGTTAGTGTTGAGAAAAATCAATGACTCTAATATATTAGTATAGAATTGCCAGATGAAATATAGGACACCCAGTTAAATTTGAATTTCAGATAATCAATAAATAATGTATTCAGTGAATAATGAATTACATGATTTGTTATTTATCTCAAATTTAAATTTAACTAAGTGTTTTGTATTTTAATTTGCTAACTCTGGCAACCCAACATAGCAAAAGTCTGTAGTTTCCAAATCACTGATTTAAACTAAATTGAGCTCTCTACTGATAACTAATTACAATTTTGGATTAAAGACCAGTGAATGACTTTTGGGCTATGAAACAAATGTTAAAAAAATGTGAGAAGATTGCTATAATAACATTCATTCTGGGCCTGTCTACTTATGTGGAAAAAAAGTTCAACACTTATAGTCTTTAGAAATGAGAAAAAGGAACTGAATCTATGTGAACTCTATCATAGTCCAGTAATAGGTAATATTCGTGAACACACACTTGAATAAATTATAAAATATAACCTGAAACCCATTAAGATTGCATTTGTAATAGAATTTTACTTATCTTTAATAATTGTCAACATTTACAATATATTTACATTGTTTTGGCCAATTGTGTAATGTGTCAAAAATAATTAAATGATAATGCAATCAAGGATAAATTTTTCTTTAATACTTAGAGGTTTAGATCACAGTAAAAAAATTTTAATTTTAATTTATACATGCATTGTTTCAGAAATATGTGCTACAGTGATTATAAAGATGCCCATTTTGAATATATATTAAAATTCTGTGGGGGAAGTACAATATTCAGGTATAAAAAGCAATAATATAAAAAGTCTGATTATTAAATGTGAACTGATACATTAATTATTGAAGAGATGATGGTGGGAATCAAATGGCTATGATATTTGTAGTCCATTGAATACATTAAAAGAGAGCTGGATCAGTTTTATTCTAAAATATCAATATTTTCCACTTTGTAATCCAATCCCTTTGCAATTATGACAACTTTTATGTTTTAATGTCAAGTTAAAAATCTGCAGGAGGATATAGTTTTTCAAAATACTTTTGGTGAGTATATGATCAAAAGCGTATAAGGACCACAAAATGTTTTTGATCACCTCAAAGATGAGTTGAAAATGGCTTAGAAAGTTTTGACTAAGCAGGCTCAAAGGTGTATTGAAATCTCTACATGATAATCTTTTTTGATAAAATTCCAGCTGAACCTCTAACTGGAGCTTATTTTAGCTGTACTGAATGAAATGGGCATCCTTTCCGATGAATTCATGAATAGTATTATGGGTTCTGCCATTAGCTCCTGATTATCTTTGATCTACTAGAAGACAGGAAAACCAGGTGAGTTTTCCCAGTTCATCTCTTACCCTGGCAGGCACTGTCCTTAGGAAAAATTACTTACATTTACTGTTTAGATAAGGAACGTTGAGGAAATTGTGGCAGTGCAGGGAGACTCAGGCTTCAAGTTTCCATGTGAATATCACCCTAATTTAGCGATCTCCCGGTGCAACAAAAGGTGGAATTTTTTATAGCCAACTGTACCCCAGTTATAAAAACAACCTACCAACCAAAAATAAAAATAAAAATAAAAAAGTTTCACTGTAGGAAACTAATAAGGTGATCTCAGTTTTTAAAACAGTAAAAATAAACTGAAAAGGACAATTGTGATTTTTTTTGCATGCCTCTGCATTTCCATTCATGCCTTACTTTCTCAATTAGACCCAAAAGCAAAAATTATCAGAAAGGTTTCACCAAGTTTCATGGGGTTAAAAAAAAAAAGATTAGGGAGATGGACTATTTCCAGTCAAGATGACCAATGAACATCTTCTTTGCATAAGTTATCACTATTTCCTCTGACCTACGAACAATGAAGCAGAGCTTAGCTTTTCAGAAAATGCCTCGCGGATACACCGAGGTTTAGAGATAATCGCGCTTTTACGGTCATGGAAATCCCCGAGCGAGTGATCTGAGGGGAAGTGTCTGTGGTTATTACCGCTGGAGTTCCCCTAAGTCCTAAGAGGAAAGCACCAACCACGGGGAGGAGTTTAGGACGCCGGGTGTGTCGGGTATGCGTAGGTGGGGCTGGGGAGAACGGGGTGAAATGCTAAAAGGCGGCGTGAGACTCTAACCCTTACGGAACAGTCGGGGCGCCAGTTGTCATCGAGAAGACTTGGCAGGCAGGTCTTGCTAGTGCGCATTAGCCTTGGGGAAGCAGGTAGGTGACGAGGGCTGCTGTGAGGCTGAGTGCTCGTGCGCGGGCGTGGGGAGCCCTCCCCAACGTCCAGCCCGGGTAGAAGACGCTTCGTTTGCTGGCTTAGAGCGCGCGGGGCCAGCGGCGGAAGACGAGGGTCAGAGGGTGGCACAGTCATAAACAGCTCTGCAGAGCCCAGAGGCCCACTCCAGGTCGGCTCTCGAGCGCACCAGGGACAGAAGAAAGAGTGGGTTCCCTGCGAGCCTGTGCCATCTTTTCCCTTCGCTGTCAATCCTCCAGGAGGCGCTGGGCGCGGGCCGCAGGGTTCCGGGGCGCTTGCGGAGCCGGCAGCCCCACACTGCCTCAGCAGACGCTCACTTTCGGCCCACCTTCCCGCCTGGAGCGCAGTTCTGTTTTACTTTTGGGATTGGGGAAGCTTTGCTATCTGTTTTAATTTGCTTGCCAAGAGGTATCAGCAAGTATTTGACTATGCCAAATAAGCTTCAGAACTGAGCCTAAAGCAGAGCTTTGCATTATAAGAACTCAGTAAAATATTTAATGAATAAATGGAAGAATGTTCCCACGTGGTGGCAGAAAGCCAATTTTTGATAGTTTTCCTGTGATCAGCATGGGAATTCTTTTTTTTTAAAGCATATTTTATTGATTATATTGTTAGAGTAGTTACAACGTTTTCCCCTTTTGCTCCCCTCTGCCCAGCACCCTCCCTTCCCCAGCAATCTCACCCCCCTTAGTTCATGTCCATGGGTCATGCATGTAAGTTCCCTGGCTTCACCCTTTCCTATATTAGTATATTTTTTAAAAAATTAATTTTTTATAGCATTAAAAAATAACAATCCCCCCCTCTCAGACTTCAGACCCTTTCTAATCTTATAAAGAACAGTGGGTGAAGGTCCTGAACTCCTCTAGCTGCTTCAAACTGGACATGGGCATCATTCTACCTACCCTTGGGTCCAGAAATTCCTAATAAGAGTTGGGGTATGGAGGGGAGGGTGGCCTTCCCACATGGGGAAGGATCGTGCAGACTCCAGGTCAGTTGGCTGTCCCCGGACAATGGCATGCTCGGTTTAACAGGCTGGCATTCTTGTTGTACTCTGGGGGCAACAGATTTGGCAACAGGATTAAAAGGCATCATTCAATCCATAACCACTAGATGACAAAAGGCAGGTATTAATTTTTCAATGTCCCACATTAGGGGAAAAAGGGGCTTCTTTGGAGGAAGGTGTGCAAGGTACGTCACACTCATCCAAAACCCTTTTGTCCACTATACTTAGTTTGGGCTGAGGGGAATATTTTAGGTTTCCCAGCATCTGAATTCTTTAGTCCTCTAATGAGTAAAGGAAAGGGCTGGAGGCATCTGTCTGATGCTAAGTAACTAACAATAATAACTTAGTTTGCTATTATTTATTGCTATTATTAGGTGTTGTTAATACCTAGTATATGCTAGCCCGCCCCCCCCCAAGACTTTACAGGTGTTCTCACAATCTTAAGAAGCAGCTACCATAATCAGCTCTATTAACTATGAGGAAACTTGGGCTCAGGGAGATTTACTTGCCCAAGCGTTACACACCCTGGTGGGGGAGACTGAATGATATTGGAAGCCCAAGATGTCTGACTCCAAAGCCTGGTATTGAACCATCACTGGGCAGACACTGTGGTCATTAATATAAAATTGATGTCCTTAATACCATGCAAATGAGGGGTATTGTGGTCATGGAGGGCTCGGTCAAGTTTGCTAATATTTCAACAAAATGTCTGAGTGTCTTCATTAGATCCCAGGCTGTGTAGATACTGTGTTTGGGAGGGCTGATACATTGTTGAAACATGGTTATGATCTGAAGGAGTTCACAGTCCATAGCGAAGCAGGAAAAGAGAAGAAAAAAGGCAAATATCCTCCGCTGTCAAGAGACATGGATATGCTAAGTGCCCAAGAGGGTAGAGACACCCAACAGCACTGAGGGAGGTTGCCCACTGGAAATTATAAGAGTAAAAGGAGAAGTTGGGGACTTCAGTCAAACTGCAAAGGAACCACAAGAAAGGAAAGAGGAATTCCAATAGAGTGGTAATAGAAATCCAAGAGGGTATTTTTAAGAGGAAATGGACACTCAGACAAAAATTTCCATTGGTTTTGGCAAAAGAGCTATTGGTTTTATTAATAATGAGATTAGTTTTAAGTAGTGCAGGCTAAAGCCAATTGTAGTGGGAGATCATAACCGTGGAAACCTGTTCAATTCACTTGGCTGTGAAAAGAAAGTGAGATGCAGGATGGTTGCTAGAGTGGAAAGTGAGGTTCAAAGACGATTTTTATTTATTTTTTGGTTTGTTTTTATTTGAGAGCTGGGACAGACTTAAGCATGCTTGTGATATTGAAGGAAAAGAGCAACAGAGAGTGGGAGTTGAACAAATGAGGAGGATGTGGTTAAGGGCAAGATTTCCAAGGTAGTGGGAGAGGATGGGACCTGTAAAGGGGCAAGTGTTGGTTTCTAAAGTAGCAAGTGGGCTGTGAGCGAAAGGCATGGATTTGAGAATGTCAAAGGATCACTGCTCGGTGATGTCTCTTTTCTTTGAGAAATAGAAGGCACTGCTATTTACTCAAAGCAGGATGGAGAGTAGTGGAGGAGAACTTTGAGGAAGAAATAAAGGTTTAGAAGAGTTGCACAGGGCAGTGGGGTAGGGAGCTGACGAGGGATAAGTGGAATTGTTAGAGGTGACGCAGGGCCAGCTAAGGTGGGTGCCTTGGAAGTCGTGTAGGTCCCAGTCTGCAAGCTTCCAGATAGCCCCTAGCAGCTTTTGGAGGTCTGAGTATTGGAAATGATTAAGACAAAGTTCGAATTGATCCAGTGTTGGCATCTAGGCATATTTCTGTATATTTATGTTAGAACTATTGCCTAAATATCCACAGACATATGCCTTGTTTCCTCACCAAAGCTTATTTAGGCTAAAGACTGTGTAGGAGGTTTGGTGATGTAAATGAACCATGGGTGTCTCTTTTAAACAAAAACACACTTGATTTACATATGTACCATGTAGGAATATTCTTCCTTTTCACAAAGAAATATGGTGCTCTAATTTTTCTCTAAACACATGTTCCCCTTTGTCTACCTTTCATTTTTGTTACTTTTGATAGATACAGGCATTAGAACAGTTTCACTTTCCTTATAATTCTACTGTAAGAAAATAAATTGTTACAGCTCACTGTGATAGCAACTGACAGTGAATCTCCATGTCAGGGAGTCAAGGTATGGTGCCAAAATGGAAAGCATGTGCCCTCTCTAAAAGGTACAGTTGCTGCTCAGAGCTGGCTGATTGTGGTCATGTGGGGTTATAGGCTCAGGGGGTGCAGATTTGTCAAGAGAAGCTGGAATCTAGAATGTTATGGGAAATTCCTTACTTTTTAATTAAAACTTCTAAAAATACTGTGGTTCAAAAAGGTACTTATTTGGAAAACTGGTGAAATTCATTTAAGGCATGCAGATTAATTAGCAGCATTGTATCAATGTTAATTTCCTGGTTCCTATAGTTGTACTATGGTTATGTAAGATGTTAACTTTGGGGAAGTCGAGTACACAGTATGTGAGAACTGTTATTTTTGTAAGGTTTTTCTAAGTATAAATTAATTTCAAAATAAAAAAGTTAAAAAACTTAGTAAAATATAGTTCAGTTCTGTGCAAGCCAGACATAATCCCTCTACTGGCTCCCAGTTTGGGCTCTCTGGTTTTTGTCTGGGATTTCTTGGCCTCTGCTGTGCCTAGTACAGTACCTGGCATACAGTGCACAATCAGGAAATACTAGTGCTCTATTTTGGAGAAAATGTGGTTTTTTAAAAGTTGTTTTGTTACTTCTGTGAATTATTTGACCTTTAAAACTGTCTTTTCTTTTTTTTTTCTTAATCAGGTTTTACCAAAGAGGTGAACTGTTCTACTTCTAGATTTTTCCCAGATTTTTTCTATAAATCAAAACAGCTCAGAATGGAGGCCTAAAACCTTTAAAGGGACTTAGTCTAATCTATGGGAGGTAGTTTTGTGCATGAATCAACAAATTAAGTAGTTAACTAGAGTTTGTGGCAACCAAAGAATGTTTTAATTTTAAAAATATGATCTAATTCTATGAGGTATAACCATAAAGCAATATTGAGTTTGATTTTGAATTTGACTGTGGAGAAGTAATTGCCCTTGGGACACATTGTTGAAGCGCTCTTGAAAACTGGCTGGGCAGTCTCCCACTGGCTGCTGTGTAGAGTAAAAAGAAGTGCTTGTGTTTGTTAAGGATTAAAAATGAATGACAGTTATCTGACACAAAGAGCTTATATTCAGCCTTCTGCTAGATTAGAGAATGCAAATGAGAACTTTGACTTCTACAATGACAAAGAAATGTCCAAAACAAAACTTTTTAATAGGTACAACAGATTTAGAGAAAGTAGGAAAGATGAATTTGATGATTGGTGAAGAAATCTAACCATTATGAGACCATTAGTATTTGAAAAGTCTAAAATTTAGTTTGTTCAAATGGGTTATTATCTCTGAGAATGGTAAGAATAAGAATGATGGCTTGACAGTTACATTTTAATAAAGGAACAAACTTATTCAGAAAGAAAATTTACGGAGATAATAAACACCAAGAAGTTTTTTATAACAATGTATAAAATTTGACCAGTGAAAGGAAAGATGAAATTAGACATAATAACTCACCTTTGAGATATGTTTCTTTTGCCACCTGGAAACAAAGCTTTAACGTCTGCAGTAGAAAATCCTAGCGTTAAAAAAAAACAAAAAAACAGATTGGGGGTCCCCTTCAAAATTAATTAATTAAAAAAATAAAGTTAACAAAAAAGGAAGGAAGAAAAATCCCAACATTTGTAGGGCCAGGAAATCATGCTTGCAAATCACTGCTAGAAAGACCGTAATGACTTGTTTATTGGTCATTGCTGATACTATTGATTCAGAACCTATTCACTAAAAGCTATTCATAATGAGATATTCTAATTTTTTAGAAGATCTTTGTTGTTCAAAAGGAGTAGATTGTGACAAAATAAATTTATTTATTTTTCTTGATAAATCCCAGTTCAAGGTATGCTATCTGTGAAATAATTTTTGACCAAAGCCATATTTGTACCATTTGCTTATCCCACTTAGCCTATAGACTCAGCACTCTTGATTTTTGACTGTTTTAAAAATAAATCCACTATCTGAGTAGAAGATTTGATACTGGCTCTCAATGGCATGAAGCTGAGTTTAAAAGACCTGTTGAGCAAATACATTCATCTCTGATAATTCATTTAAGATAGAATGTCTAACTTGCTAAGATTTAATGATATCACTATTATGAAGCAACCAGGTTCCTTACTGTCTATGGGAAATAATTATTATTTAATAAATCTTAAACCAGGACTTTGGATGTATCAGTCAGTTCTGTTACTACTTAAGCTCTATCTGGAAGAAAATTTTAGATTGATTTGTTCTCCCTGTTAAAGTGATTGTAGGAAGAAAAATTACTTAATTTGAGCAAGATTTGGGATGTATCATATTTCACTGAATCGAAGATGTCACCAATTATAAGGTATATCATTATTTTATATACCTCTAGAAATAAAAATTCTGTTAATTAAATGTGATATGGCATTAATTGCAAGATACCCCTTGATACCAGATATATTAAAACATACATCTTATAATCAGTGAAATATGGTAATGCATTATTTTCCTCTTAATGTTTTTCCTGGCTACCAAGTTTCACAATTTAAATAAAGCAAAATAAACATAGTTTGAATACTTTTTTCTGTAGAGTACTTATAGAGCATAACTTTCCCCCATGAAAGCAAGCTAGCTGTGTTAGTTAACATTTTATCTTTAGGATGGCTGAATGTCACTGAAGCATTCTAGTGGAGAAGTTGACCTACCTGAGGAATTCCTGACACTAAATGGCATCTTGATGACCTAAAGCACTCTACACTTTTAAGAAGGGTTTTAATTTTCATCACAAGGTACTGTGTAGCATCATGTTTACATTGTGTCATGTTATAAAGGTGCTCTTATGCACAATTGTCCCCTGAGATGTATCAGTATAGGATTTTAATCTCACTGTGCTGAAACCCTGAAGACAGGAGAAAAGGGAACAGAAGATTTCCCATTCTAGGTGTTCGACCTAGTGCTAAAACTAACAAAAATTAAGTCATGCACAAAACTACCTCCCTAGAGAAAGGCTAGTCCCTTTTCCTCCCCATCCATTTTTTCATGAACATAGTAGAAGATAGTGAATTCTTGTCAAATTTGATGAAAAACGCCAACATGTTTGAATTGAAATACGACTTTTCATGTGAACTATTCCGAATGTCTACATATTCGACTTTCCCCACTGGTGTTCCTGTGTCCGAAAGGAGTCTTGCTCGTGCTGGTTTTTATTACACTGGTGTGAATGACAAGGTCAAGTGCTTCTGTTGTGGCCTGATGCTGGATAACTGGAAACAAGGAGACAACCCTATTGAAAAGCATAAAAAGTTGTATCCAAGCTGTAGCTTTGTTCAGAAACTAAATTCAGGTACCATTTTGGGAGCCACCTCTCAGCTTAATTTGCCTTCTTCAGTAACAAATTCCACACATTTATTACTTCCAAGTTCAGAAAACGTTGGTTATTTCAGTGGTTCTTATTCAAGCTTTCCCTCAAGTCCTGTAAATTCTGAAGCAAATCAAGATATTTCTGCCTTGAGAAGTCCCAACCATTGCCTAATGAATACTGAAAACGCCAGATTACTTACTTTCCAGATGTGGCCATTGACCTTTCTGTCACCAACAGATCTGGCAAAAGCAGGTTTTTACTACATAGGACCTGGAGACAGAGTTGCTTGTTTTGCCTGTGGTGGAAAATTGAGCAATTGGGAACCAAATGATGATGCTATGTCAGAACACCTGAGACATTTCCCCAAATGCCCATTTTTAGAAAGTCAGCCTCAAGACACTTCAAGATACAGTGTTTCTAATCTGAGCATGCAGACGCAGGCAGCCCGTTTTAGAACATTCTGTAACTGGCCCATGAGTGTTCCAGTTCATCCTAAGCAGCTTGCAAGTGCCGGTTTTTATTATATGGGTAAGAAACATAATCTAATAATACTAATTCAAAAATCCAACCTGTTTTATACATTTTAGTAGGCAAATTATATGTATTTATAAGTTGTGGTCCAAAATTAATTTTAGGTTATAATGATGATGTCAAATGCTTTTGCTGTGATGGCGGACTGAGGTGTTGGGAACCTGGAGATGACCCATGGGTGGAACATGCCAAATGGTTTCCAAGGTAATTGTTTTGAAATTCTCTTTGCAAATGGGTTGATTATCACGAGATGGGTTATATATGTGTACCTTATAATCAGCTGTTACTTTCTTCTTTGTTTCACAAATACATAATTACTTAAAAGATTTTGATGAAAATTTAAGACAAGGAAGAAATAGGTTTAGGAATTTTTGTGTAATTAATATTTATTTTAAAATAATATATGCTCATTATAAAACCAGAATCACATGTTGTAGACAAGTACAGAAACAAAAAATAAAAATGTCCAGAACTCACAACCTAAAGAGGACTAGTTAACATTTAGTGAACATCCCTCCAGAATCTCTTTATGCATATGTGTATATATAGATAAATGTATATAATTTTACTACATGAATTAGATATTGTATATACTGTTTTGAAGCTTTTTTTCAGTTAACATTATGTTTGCATATATTTCTGTTTGTTCAACATTCAATAATATTAATTGGTCATCTATTGCCAGGCATTGTTCCAGGTGCTTAAAATACTCAGTGGGACAAAACCAAGACTTCTGGTATCATAAGCTGATTTTTACAGCAGGAGAGGGCAGACACTATAAACTTAATAAGTAAGTTATGTAGCATGTTGAAAATAATAAGTACTATGGATAAAAAGAAAAAAAGAGAGCAGGGTAGGGAGATGAGGAGCACCAGGCAGATTGCAATATTAAATAGGGTGATCAGGGTAAATATAGACCCATCTCTTCTGTTTTGATCATTACATAGCATTTTAATGTCACATCTTAACACTTTTGGTTATTCCATACTTGTTTAATGAGTTTCCTTTTCTTTTAAATCAAAATCATGTGGCCTATAATTATATTTTTCATGGTCAAAAGTTTTAGTATTTTTAATGTTGATTACTAACCTTGGTATCCTAACTTCTTTTCCTTACATATGTTATTTAAAATTATAATACTGCATCTTCATTTACAGAAACTTTGTACTCCCCAGATGTTTCAGATTTCAAAAATTATGAAGATTATAAAAAACACTTTACATAGGTCTTTTAAGAAAAGCGTTGCTAACTTTCCATTCTGGTAATTTTGTGAATAGATAAAAGGAATGGTAAATTTGCTTTGCTATTATCATGAATTCATTTTGCACTTAAATTTGACAATGGATATGTACTCTCTAGGAAATGTTAAACCTGTGAATACCTGACATATTAGAAAATTTGTTCACCTTCCTCATTCTTTCTCTCTTGTCCTTCTTTGTATATTTTCATTTTTTAAACATATGAAGCTTATTTATCAACAATATAAATTATGAGAGAACTTCTCACCTGTCTTTTTGGCTCTGCTCTTAATGTTCAGAGTGATTTTAGGAACCCTAGAATAGTTGAAGAGAGCAGCTAGGAGCTCTGAGTGGAGACCGCCTAACTCATTGACCGTAGACTGAGAGTTCTGTGGCTCATATCCTCATCAGCCTTGGGAAATTACCATTATAGCCTTTCTCTTGTTTACATCATGTTGCCTTTGATTTCAGTATCTCTTACCACTTCCCATATGCTGAATGAATAATCAAGCAGTTATATGTATATTTATGTCATTTAAAAATATTACCAGTCTACAAAAGGTCAGATTAAAATAACTCCCCAAACTTAATTTTGTTTACATTTTAGGTGTGAGTACTTGATACGAGTTAAAGGACAAGAGTTCATCAGTCGAATTCAAGCCAGTTACCCTTATCTACTTGAACAGGTAGGAACTTAATTTTTTTAAAATAATTGGTTAACAACAGATAACTTATTTTCTAATAATTACAGAATAGTACTTGACTGCTCTAAAAATACATTTTCTTTTTTATAATACCCAGTGTGATTTAGAGATACTATTCTTAAGATACAAACAGATCCAGAATTTAAAATCTCCTGAAAAATAATATTTAAATTATGTTTCTCTTTAAGTATTTTTCTAATAAAGTTGCAAGAAAATTATTTGAGGAAAAAATTGGATGGGATAATAGAATTATAATGGTTTACTCTATTAATTTTTCTTAAAAAAGATTTGAGAAAGAGATTAGAGATTAGAGATTGCTCTTTCTAATCTTCCTGGAAAAGCAAATAAGAATTTATTTAGCAGTTTGAGGATCAAACACTTTCTAGCCATAGTAAATGGAACTTTAAAGGTCCAACTTATTCCAAAGGATGACCCAGGAAATGTAAGATCTTTGGGATGAAAGGCAAATAAATGAAAATGGAATTTACTTGTTAATATACACACACACATACACAAAGAAATTTTATTAGTTTATGTCTTAGGAAATTACTGCTACATGTAAATGAAATAGTGCTTTTGACATGAACAATTATATTGTCAATAAGCAAGTCAGTGTGCAATAAGTTGAATAAAATAGGTCTCTTGATTCTTTTTTTTTTTTTGCAATGGACAGGGTAAGATTTATATTTTAATTTTTATACTTTTTTTCCCCTGTAGCTCTTATCTACTTCAGACAACTCAGAAGGTGAAAATGCAGAGTCACCAAGTATGTATAATGATAATAATTGCCGCTTTTAAATATAACCACTTGGTACTATTAAGATTGAAATTTGATAATAGTTATAATGTACATTTTTGTTTGATTTATAAATTAAAGTGCTTTTTAAATAAGTTGGTATTTCTCAAACTTTAGGGCATATCATAATTGCCTAAGGAACTTTAAAAAATATTACCAATTTCTAGCCTCCATTTCAAACTTACTGAACTGAATCATAGTATCTAAGGGTGGGGCTTGAGGAGCTGTTATTTTGAAAACTACATACATCCAGTCTAACTCTTGTTCTCAGACCATTTAGAAACAGATGCACTATGACTTTCAATTGCTCACTTATCCTTTTTATGAAATGGAAGAGGGTGGCTCTATTTTTCAATAGTGACCCGGAGGCTCAGAGATGTTAAGCGATCTGCCCATCACCTTAAACCTAAAAAGGTGATGGAGCCAATATTTGAACAAACTCTTCTACTCTATTATCTAGTATTTAATTCAATTCGATAAATATTTATTGTATATTTGCTATTCTGAGGATAGAATAGAGAACATGATCAACATAATTCCTGTTCTCATGACCTAATTGGTGAAGGGATAGAGATAAATACACAGATTAGAGAGAGGGATGTGGTGGGAAAGTTAAGTACTATGAAAATGAATGAGGGACAATTAACCCAGAATTTGGAAGATCAGAAAAGTCTTCAGATTAGAAGAGGTATTTGTCTTATCACAGAATTAAAGGGAAGAGTAGGAGTTAACCAAGTGACAAATCGGGGGAAAGGATATTCCAGGCAGACAGAATAGCACGTGAAAGACTTAAGTGACAAAAGATAACAGGCACATTTGAAGGAATGAACCAAATTCTGTATGGCCAGATGTAGGATTTGCAGACAGGTAAATGAATGAATCAGGCCAGCATAAGAGTATTAGAACTGCAGGCGCAATTTGTGACTTCTGGGCTAGAGTGTTGAGTGCGAATGAACAAGAGGCGAGAGAAGAGGGTGAAGATGTAAACCGGGTCCAGATAAGGTGTGAGATCTTACAATCCACAATCAAATGTTATCCTAAGAACAATGAAATTGTTGATGGAACTAAAGGAGTGTGACACAAGCAGGTTTGGGATTTTAAAAAGTCGCTCTAATTGCAATGTTGAGAATGAACTAAATGGGAGCAGTACTGAAAGAGGCCATTGCAGTAATGAAGGTGAGTGAGGACAATGGTCTCTTTTGAAAATATGTGAAATCTATTTGATTTAGAAAGCTCATTTTTTCATTCAACATGGGAAAAAAGAACCTCTATTCTGCTGTGGGTGATCCCTGACATTCCATTTCTTTCTCCCATTCATAGTTATGCTAGATCATGCATATTTTGTATCCGAATACAATATTCCATATTCTTATTCTGGTGATTCAAATGTATATCATTATTTTAAGTAAATTTTATTTTTTATTTTAGCGAGAGGGGGCGGGGGGTTAAGAGAGGGAGAGAAACATCGATGTGAAAGAGCACCAACTGGGCACCAAGCCTGCAACCCAGGCATGCGCCCCGACTGGGAATTACACTGGTGACCTTTTGGTTTGTGGGACGATGCCCAGCCGGCTAAGCCACACTGGCCAGGCTCATTATTTTAAATTTAACAAAGCTAGTAATACAAAATAGTGCCTACAGCCCTGGCTGGTGTGGCTGAGTGGACTGAGCGCCGGCCTGCGAACTGAAAGGTCACTGGTTCGATTCCCAGTCAGGGCACATGCCTGGGTTACAGGCCAGATCCCCAGTTGGGGGTGTGCGAAAGACAACCACACATTGACGTTTCTCTCCCTCTCTTTCCCCCTCCCTTCGCCTCTCTCTAAAATAAATAAAATATTTTTTTAAAAAATAGTGCCTACATATTTTGGGGGCATTATGCTTTTGATAATTGTAATAACTTTCAATTTTGAAAATATTCAGATTATCCCAATATATGTTAAATTCTTTATTCCATATAGTTATTCATTATGGACCTGGAGAAAACCATTCAGAAGATGCAGTCATGATGAATACACCCGTGGTTAAAGCTGCCTTGGAAATGGGCTTCAGTAGAAGGCTGATAAAACAGACAGTTCAGAGTAAAATCCTAACAACTGGAGAGAATTATAAAGTCGTCAGTGATCTTGTATTAGATTTACTTAATGCTGAAGATGAAATAAGGGAAGAGGAGAAAGAAAGAGCAGCTGAGGAAGAAGAATCAGGTATACATATTAATTAGTACAGTCTCTATAAGAATTTGATGCCACTGTATATGTTACTGAAAATATTTTCATAGCCAATCAATCAGATTTTTCTTATGCTCAGTATTCTGAAAAATGTCTTCACATTAAAACATATTTGAATTGCTTAGTAAATTGAAAATGAATATATTGAAAAGCAAGCATTTTTCCTGCTTTTCCTTAATTTATATTTTTACTCTGGGTAATTGACTGTGTATATAATTAGTCAAGGCATATTTTTAACCCTAGGCTAGTTGCTCACTCCCATTTGGGGTGGGATCAGGGACAATTATTAATTTTAATATTAGCATAACACTATGTCTTAGTGTGTAGGTATAAATTAGTTTACAAATTATGGTTAAGTCTCTCACCTGCCTACCCAAGAGCTAAGTTTCCCTTCCTAGTGTCCCTGTAGTATTTAGGGGAGCCCTAGGATACTGTTTCACATTCTCTCAAGACAACTACCCATGTCCTTCCATAGTAGCTTTGTCTGCTACTCTGTTGCCTTTACTATATTGCCTTTCACAAAAACTCTCTCCCTGGGAGCATGTCCAGTCTCATCTGGTTGCTCTGACTGTTCTCATTACTGTGGCCTAGACAAAGAGAAATGATCTCCCCTTTTCCAGTCTTTCCCCAACATGAACCAGATCTGAGGGTCCTATCAACACAGCTAAAAACAGACTGCAACCTTTAACAAGCTCTTCCTGGAGATTTAGGGATAACAGAAAGACACTATAGCACAAATAGCAATTAACAACTGTAACTATATGTAACCTCTCTTGGTGCCTCTAAGCCCATCCTCATGAATCTTTCTTCCTAACTTCTGGTTCATCTCTGCATAGCTCTGGCCAGTTTATACAAATGACTAGGAAGTCCCAAGCATGTTTTCCCTTATCAAAGCTCAGGTCCCCAATTATCCACTAAGCTCAGAAGGAGAAAAGAAGTTACCCCTTATCCTTGTCCAAGACCTGTGGAATCTATTTCTTCCTAGGTTGAGTGACAGTAAGATAGATTGTCCACTTGATTCATGAATAAACCTACTCCTGCCCACAAAGGTGGCTTTGTCTTCTGGCCAACCCAGGCAAACTTATCAGACTATTGTAATACAGTATTATATACTTACCTAAGTGTGAATTATTCAGTCCTATATACCACCAATTCAGCAGAAAAATCATCCAAATTCATCTTTGTCAACCCTACTCAAGTTCTCTTTTTCACTGAGAAGTGAAGATCAGGCTGCAAGTCCTTCCTGTAGTTTTCTCAGTCTTGGCCATCGGTCAACAGTGAACGATTGCTCAAAGAAAAGAATACCTATCTCCACAATTGTTTATAGATCCCATGAAGTCTAAAGCCATCCAGCTATAAAATATTTATATTTCCTCCAAATAAAAT
This sequence comes from Furipterus horrens, assembly GCF_987537825.1. Taxonomy (NCBI): domain Eukaryota; kingdom Metazoa; phylum Chordata; class Mammalia; order Chiroptera; family Furipteridae; genus Furipterus; species Furipterus horrens. The sequence goes on along the minus strand of NW_028327172.1, from coordinate 64,049,926 downwards.
CAACAAAGTCTTCAGATATAACCCCAAGTCAACAATATACAATAATTTACATTGTCAAAAGATCCCTTAGCTTCTCAGCTCAGCATTATATCAATACTACCCAGCACAGTGTCTGCACTCAAGAAATCTTTTTTGAATGAGTGAATGAAAATACTTCCATTTAGGTTACTGATTGTTTTATAGTTTCCCAAGAATAGCGGGTAATTTCTTGACAGGTGTGTCAATAAAGAGGCAGTTAGGGTATTTTTCCAGAATAATATCTTTCAAAGGCATTTTCACCTCTTATAAGCCAGAATACAGTCTATGAGTTTGAAATGAGTCTTTCTTTTCTTAGCTACTAGCAATCCAATTTTAGAAATCTCAAAAATTTCAGAGAATTTATTCCACTAGGTTAATTAAAATATAATTATAAAAATTAATTTTAGATTGAAAAACTAATATAATTAAACATCGACTGTAAATTATATTTTAACTTTTTTATATATCACTCTTTCTCTAACATAGATAATTTAACAGAATAAACTAAGTTCTATTTATTCTCCCACTCTGGTTATTACTTCTTTGTTCCCATTGCTCTTTAAATTACCAAGGCTTGGTTGTTCGTTTGTTCAACATATATTTATGGAGCATTGACCTTGTGCTAGACACTGTTCTAGGTTCTGGTCCTTTCTCATTTATTCTCAGAGTTTCAATTATCTTCAAAATGTGTGTTGCTAACCTTGACTTTTTGACTAAGCCCTACATTTTATTCTTTATTAAATGTTCTATTTTTGTGTCCTATTACTTGCCAAAGTCAGTGTTTCTGAAAATCTATCATCCTTCCCAAATAATTTTTCACTAGACAACCCAACTTCTATTATTAGTTATTTGATAGAAATAGCTCTATGGATCATGGTAAAACTATATAACTAATTAATTATTAGAGTCATAAGTCATTTTCCAAACAGATAATAAAGTTTCAGAGTTTCAAAATAGGAAACATTTACCAATAGATACAAAATCTGATCTTGAAGGAGAATACAGTGCTCCTAAAGGACAAGGATGTGTCATTACAAGTAGGATTTAGTTTTCAAAATGCTATGTCTTTCCCCTTTTACTACAAAATATTTAGGTGATGGTAATATCATATCTAATTTGGGGAAATAGTAATAATTAAAATTTCATCTTAAAATGGAATTTTAAAGGTAAATGATAATTTAAGAAAAAAATGTTTTATCATTTTAATTTTCTTGATTTTATTTTTTTCCCAGTTTAACTAGATTAAATTAGAATTTTAATTTTATTGGGTTTTTAATTTTATTTGGTTAAAGGCTTAGCAGTATTGCCAAATGGTTAAGAGCACAGATTATGATGTCAAACTGCCTTTGTTTGACTTTTGCTAGTTGTGTGTCCTCTAGTAACTTACTTGCCACATTGTGCCTCTCTGTTTTCTCATCTGTTAAATTAAGATACTAGTATCTACCTTAAAGAGCTGTTGTGAAGATGAAATGAGTAAATACACATATAGTGCTTACCACAATGCTCAGTGTTAGGCCTTATAATAAGTAGCATTATTATTAGGCACAGGCGATCAGGTATACCCAAACCTAGCAATCGACTTCAGTCCGTTATTATGAATTATAGTTGTTTTTCATTCAGTTATATGTGTAGATATGGAAGTTTGTGAAGAGAGATTGAACATGTTTGTGTTTGCTTTCTTTTTTACAAAGATGATCTATCATGTATCCGGAAAAATAGAATGGCACTTTTTCAACATTTGACTTGTGTGCTTCCAATCCTGGATAGTCTACTAAGTGCCAAAGTTATTAATGAACAAGAACATGATGTTATTAAACAGAAAACACAGACGTATTTGCAAGCAAGAGAACTGATTGACACTATTATAGTAAAAGGAAATTTTGCAGCCACCATACTCAGAAACTCTCTACAAGAAATTGACCCCATATTATACAAGCGTTTATTTGGTGAGTGCTGGAAAATTGGTTTTGAGAATCTTCTAGGTCAATTAAAAATATGGTGTTATTAATAATTTGTGATTATTGAAAAAATCCAATCTAATTTATAAACTATTAATTGCACAAAAGACTTGTTGCCTTAACATTAAAACAATTATTTATTGTATTTGTCCATTTAAATTGTTAGTTTAAACATATACTCTGCAGGAGTGCGCTGGGCAGAGGAGGGCAAAGGGGAAAAATTGGGACAACTGTAATAAAATGACAATAAAAATTTTAAAAATATATATACTCTTTGGCTAAATAACCTTACTTACCATAGTAATGCTTTTTCCTTTTCTCCCTTAGTGCAACAGGACATAAAGTATATTCCCACAGAAAATGTTTCAGGTAAAATAGTATTAATGATTTAAACTAGTAGAAAACATTATTTTTATTTTCTTGGTTTTTATTGAGGGAGATGCAGCAAATTTCCTTTTATTAAAAATGTTTCTCTTTTTAGATTTACCAATGGAAGAACAATTGAGGAGACTGCAAGAAGAAAGAACATGTAAAGTGTGCATGGACAAAGAAGTGTCTATAGTTTTTATTCCTTGTGGTCATCTAGCAGTATGTAAAGATTGTGCCCCTTCTCTAAGAAAATGTCCTATTTGTAGAGGTACAATCAAGGGTACAGTGCGTACATTTCTTTCATGAAGATGGTCCAAAACTTTGGAATTAATGGAGTAAATGTCTTATAATTTTAACCTTTATTTTGATTTGGTTTCCATAATTTAAAAAATTTATTTACAACTCAGAAACTTTTGTTTTTACACATATATTTATATTAATATAGCTAAAACATAGATATATTTCAGATAGCAAAACAATGATAAGCTTTTGTTCTTGCAAACAAAGAAATAGGGACAGCACTACAAGTACAATACTAAATCAAAATTTCAGCACTACTGAAATTGTAAGTGAAGTAAAATATAAGATTTTTAAATTAAACTTCAGGATTTTAAATATTTGGGAGTTGTATTATGAACCAAGAACATGGATCATCTGCCTTTTTCAATCAGTGTCCTATATAGAAGGTCTTGGTATTTGTTCAATGACTATGAAAATGGTGTTTTTGTAAAGAATCCTGTGAGGAATATTTTAATAAAGCAATCAGAGTTACTCTTGTTCTTACTATCTTTATTTTTATGACATTGGATAATTTAGTCAATCCCAGTCTCCTCCTTCCTTACCAACTTAAAACCTCTTCAATATTGAACTACAGGTTAGATCCCTTTAAGATGCTTCATCATTTACACTTGTAGAGCACAGGGGCCAGCCACACCTGGCTTTCATCAGTGGGATTCAGTGGGATGTCTGAAATGAAATCAAATAATCCTCTCAGTGTCTCTTCATTTACCTATTGATTCATTTGGAAAGTCTCATGCCAACCCTACCCATTGGGGAAAGTCTCTAGTTTTATTTCTCACCTCTTTGGTATTAATTCTGGGACTTAGAAAGTACACTGGGTAGCAGCTCTTGGATCCAACAGCTCTTTCTTATAAATAAATTTGTTCTGTACTGTCAGTGCAGCAAAAGTTCCTCCTATGCATTTTTTGGTACCACATCCAATTCTTAATTCTCTATCCTTTGTTTTCTATGGAGTTATTAGGGTTTTAAAACCTGAAGAAACAGTATAAGGGGAAATACTTGGTGGGGGGCAGGGGGACAAGCATAGGCCAAATCTAAACCAGTTCTAGATGTTTGCTAGGGTTTTACAGAGAAAGTAAGGGAGAGAGAATCCATCTCCTTATTCTGACACTGGGAGACTATTTCTTTGGGTTGTCACTGATTTTACCTCTTAAAAGGTTCAGTTGGTTAGACACATGCTAACCACATGGTCCTTTTGGGGTACTAGGCTAAATTGGGGTAATATTGCATAGGTCAGCAATCTCCAACCTTTTTGGCTCCAGCGACCATTTTTTCCAAGGGAAAGGCGGAGTTGGGTGTCATTCACTTGCTCCCTACCTCTCACCTCCTGCTGTGGACCTGGTAAGGGGGGCACGGAAACAGGAGTCACAGCTCAGGTGAGCTTCCCTCGCTGCCCAGTTCCTAACAGGCCAAGAAATAGTACCAGTCCATAGCCCCAGGGTTGGGGACCCCTGGCTTAGATGATGTGTAACTTGGCTATTGGAGAAATATTCAGATAGAACATGCCTTTTTGTAACATCTATGTTTATCTGGTATCTGGTTCTTATTGCATACTACACATAATATCTATTTGAACTTTTCTATCTCCATTGTAAAACTTGTTCATTTCTCATTTTAGTCATTTATAGCTAACATAACCAACTTATTTATTTAAATGTTTCCTTATTTCTCTAAGTATTAAACTGAAATTTTGTTTCAGAAGAAATAAATCACCATAGATAATACTGGTAGCTCCATTTGCTGATATGTAAGGCACTGTTTTGGGGTGCATTAATTCATTTGATTCTCTCCAACTTCACTCCCCATCCAACCTGGCCGTCAGTTCCCTTAACTGAGTAGATACTTTAACCCTCAATATACAATATATAATAAATGTTATAATTTAGATTTTTTTGCAGCAGGCCTAATTTCATACTTAGGCCATGCTCGTTATAACTTCCACCCGGTACGCTTTTTATTCATTTCCTTATATTACTTGATAACATTAGCTATTAAGTTCCTTTGTGGCCACAGGCAATATCACTCCACCATGTTTGCCTTCTTTTGACATTTTGCACATCATAGCAGACAGTGTGGATGTTTACTAACAAAATTCCAGGCAAAACTATCAGATGTGATATTTAAGGAATTCACTATTTTAGAAGCAACATTAATATGCTTGAAACACTATCAGTGAATTAGTATTGCTCCTTTTTTTTAAAACTGTGTCCACACCCAACCCTTCTCTAGTCAACAAGTTAGGCAAGGTCTAATTCCCAGAATTTGTGCAAATAATAGGTATTTTTCTCAAATTGCACAATATACTTGCTCCTTATCAGATTCTGACATAGCCCTGCATAGTATTCAACCTCATTTTCTTTCACTTCCCCTTTGCTCACTATTTCCCAGCTACTTTGGCTTTCTCAGTTTCTAAACATGACTAGCATTTTCGCTTCAGGGTCTTTGACTGGAATGGTCTTTCAGTCAATCTTTCCCTGGCAAAGTCCTACTCATTCTTCAGGTTTCACTTAGCCTAGATGTTACCCCTCAGAGATGCCCTCCAGCCCCCCGCCAAGTATTTCCCCTTATACTGTTCTGGTTTTTCTCTGACTTTCCCTACTAAGTCATATCCCTTAGACTGCCTTTCAAATGGCCTTTTTATTTTTTATAAAACTTAACATAATTTGTATTTTTATACTTGTGTAATGTCATATTCTATTATTGAAATGTGAAAAAGAACCATGTTTTGTTCACCAGTAAATGTCTAGCACCTAGGGCAGAGCCTGGCATAGAATAAGTCCCTATTGAATAAATGACATTCTGTGAGTGGGGGTGGAGTGTGAGAGATTTCTTTCTCTTTAATTACCACTGTTGGTGAATTATGAAGGGAAAATAATTGATAGGGTATCATGGGCCAACTTTAGAAATCAAAAGGAATTTTTAGAAAAATCAACTCAGTTAAAAAAAGATTCAGGTAGTTGGTAGGACTTGGAACTGTTTTCTGAATGATCAAGCAAGGTATTTCAATTTAGGAAAGAACATCTTAAAAAGGCAAAGTATTGGCATTAGAATCCTTTTAAAAAATAATAAAACTGACACTTATTGAACGTGCATGTACTAAATGTCTATATATATTATCTTATTTTAGACTTGTTGCAATTTATAAAAGGCAGTACAGCACAGGGATTAAAAGTGCAGGCCTTAGGTTCAGATCACAGCTGAGCAATCTTGGGCAAATTATTTAACAGCCTGTGCCTCTGCGTGCATCTGTGTGAAGTGAGGATAATAAAGCAACATCTCATAAGATGTTGGTAAGGATATAAAAAAGTGATATATATAAGGTGCTCAGAATGCTCAAATATTAAGTAGATACTTTTCTTGTTTTTTAAAGATGAAAAAAAGTGAGGCTTAGAGAGAGGTTAAGTATATTGCCTAAGGTCTTGACTGGTAAGTGAAAGAGTTGGGAGGAGAACTCACATTAATTATCACCATAAACTGAAAAAGACCTTAGGACTAAATTCTTTAGCTTGGTAATCATCCTGCCACCTGAATATCTGAATCATCTCTATAAGGAACCTCTCAAAAAGTGCTATGTCAGCTTTACTTATTGTAGTATTAGGAATGAATACAATAGAACTTAAGTCATGCCTGAAAATAGTCATTCATCTCTCTTGTCAGGCCAAATTCTAATTCAAATTAGTTTAAGCATATTACATCATATCATACTATGATATGCTGGATATCCTGTGGTACCATTTTCCAAATTTATGTAGACTCTGTTAATGTAAAATAAATATACATGGAAAAACGTTAAATTTATTCATAGAGCTTCTCAATATGATTTATCAATCAAAAACTATTAAAAGTGTCAAATTATAATACAGATATCCTCAAAATATTTTAAGAAGTCTTCATACTTGAAAATACTGGAAACCATAGGTCCAAAATAGATCTCTGTTGTCTAATATTGTAGTGCCTAGACCGGCTTTTGAGTACTTACGATGTGACTTGGTCTTAATACAGATATGTGGCAAGTGTAAAATACACAATAAATTTCAACGACCTTTTACAGAAGAATATACAGTATCTCAATACATGTTAAAATGATACTATTTTAGATATGTTGGTTATAAATACATTTTCAAAATTTCACTTGTTTCTTTTTACTTAATATGATTACTAGAAAATACAAAATTACTTATGTAGATATTACATTTCTATGGGACAGCACTAGACTAGAAAATAATAATTGCCCTTAATTTTATTACTTCAAGACATTAGAGATTCAGCATCAGAGTATAGAGAAGGGTAATATATACTATACAATATTATCCTAAGAGGCTAGCTACTCTGTCTGCCCGCAGGCTAGGTTAAACATCTCTCTCATGCCCCTTTATTGTCCCTGTGCTTGACTATGATAGTGTTTATCATATTGTAAAAATTAATTTATTGGTCTCTTCCTCTAGTCTGTAAGCTTCTGGACAAGGGATTATTTTTATTCTCTCTGTCTTTAGAATTTATGCACATGGTATGTTTCTTGAATGAAAAAGTTAAATAATTTCCGCAAGGCTATATAACCCAAGGAGAGGCAGCAGAGATGAAAGCAAAACCTGTATCACTTCGATGCCCTAGTTTTATTTTTTAAATATATTTTATTGATTATGCTGTTACAGTTGCCCCAGTTTTTCTCCCTTTCCCCCCTCTACCCAGTACCCCCATTCCCTCCAGCAATTTCCCCTTTAGTTCATGTCCATGGGTCATGCATATAAGTTCTTTGGCTACTCCATTTCCTATACTATTTGTAAAATCCCTGTGTCTCTTCTGTACCTACCAATTTGTACTTCTTGATCCCTGCACCTTTACTCCCATCCTCCCTCTTCCCCTTCCCAGCTGATAACCTTCCAAATGATCTCCATATCTATGATTCTGTTCCTGTTCTGCTTGTTTGCTTAAGTCTGTTTTTTAGATTCAGTAGTTGATAGTTGTGAATTTGTTGCCATTTTAATATTCATAGTTTTGATCTTCGTCTTTTTCTTATATAGTTCTCTTTAACATTTCATTTAATAATGGCTTGGTGATGATTAACTCCTTTAATTTTACCTTGTCTGGAAAGCACTTTATCTGTCTTTGCTGGATAGAGTACTTTAGGTTGTAGGTCCTTGTTTTTCATCACTTTGGATACTTCTTGCCAGTTTCCTCTAGCCTACAAAGTTTCTTTTGAGAAATCAGCTGACAGTCTTAGGGGAACTCCCCTGTAGGTAACTAACTGCTTTTCTCTTGCTGCTTTTAAGATTCCCTCTTTATCTTTAACCTTTGGCATTTTAATTATGATGTGTCTTGGTGTGGTCCCGTTTGGGTCCAACTTGCTTGGGACTCGCTGTGCTTCTGGATTTGTATGTCTATTTCCTTCGTCATATTAGAGAAGTTTTCTTTCATTATTTCTTCCAAAAAGTTTTCAATTTCTTCCTCTTTTCTTTTGGCACCCCTATTATTCAGATATTTGTACGTTTGGAGATGCCACAGGGCCACTTAGCCTATCCTTGTTTTTTTTTTTTTTTTAAATTATTTCTTGTTGCTGCTTTGATTGTATGCTTCTTTCTTCCTTATGTTCCAAATCATTGATTTGATTCTTGGCTTCATCCCAGTCACTATCGGTTCCCTCTAGATTTTTCTTTATTTCACTTAATGGAACCTTCATTTCTGCCTGGATCTTACCCCTACCCCCAACACTTTTTTTCTGGTATATTTTATTGATTATGCTATTACAGTTGTCCCAATTTTTTCCTTTTGCCCCCCCTCTTCCTGGTACCTCCCCTTACCTCTAGCAATCCCCACTTTGTTCATATTTATGTATTGTGCATGTAAGTTCTTAAATTTCACCCTTTCCTACACTATTCCTAACATCCCCAAAACTAGTTTGTTCCTACCAATTATGCTTCTTAATCCCTGCAAAATGTCCCCCTTTCTATCCCACCCCCCTCTCAGCTGATAACCCTCCAAAAGATCCCCATACCTATGATTCTGTTCCTTTTCTGGTTAGTTTGCTTCTGTGTTTATTTTTCAGATTCATTTGTTGATAGTTGTGAGTTTGTTGTCATTTTAATGTTCATAGAGTCTTCTTAAACTCTCCTCATTTTTTTGAATTCTTGTTTCTTCATTTTGTTCTGGTTGAATGCTTGTTTCTTCTTTGTTCCAAATTGTTGTTTTGAATCCCAGCTTCCTTCCCATCACTGTTTTTTTTCCCTGTATATCTTTTTTTATTTCATTCTGTATACCCTTCTGTTCTTCCTTTATTTTGTGGCCATAATCAATAATTCCTGAGCATCTTTAGTACCAGTGTTTTGAACTCTGCATCTGATAGGTTGGCTCTCTCCTTTTCAGTTAGTTCTTTTTTTGGAGTTTGATCTGTTCTTTCATTTGGGCCATACTTCCCTGTCTCAACTTGACAGCCTTCCTGTGTTTGCTTCTATGTATTAGATATAGCTGCTGCACGTGTTACAATTGTAAGGGGAGGAGCCTTAGGCATTCATCAGTGCTGGGTGACCTGGATCACCACTTTGTGGGACTGTATGTGGGGGGGGGTCAGAGAGAGAACAATGCTGCTTGTTTGGCACTTGCCCGATTTCCAGTCACTTCACCTGCTTCTTGTATGTGACTGGTGCCCCTCTAGCTGTTGACCAGGTGATAATTCCCAGAGTGGGTGGGTTTGCATATGTAAGACTGTGAGGGCCCTCTAAATGGACTCACCTGAGAGACAAGCAGTTTCTACCATCATTCCCAACCCCCTCTGGTATTCACCACCAGAAGCAATGAAGCTTATTTTCCCAGCGCTGGCCTGGCACTGGAATCATTACCCAGATGTCCCTCCTGGCTTTTATAACGTGGGGCTGCTCATTCAGCCAGCCAGCTGTAACCACTGCCTTGCCACTGCCACCCACCACAGCCACACACATCATCTCTGCCCCAGCTTATCGGCTCAGCCCTTCCTGTCTGTGTAAACACTTCCCTTTTAAATCTTTGGTTGTCTGGCATTCTGGTTGTTTTCTTTGTTTTGAGGTAGTTATAATCCTTAATAGTTGTGCAAGGAGGAGAATCGTGTCCACCTATACAATTCCATCTTGGCTGAAAGCTCTTGCCTGGGTCTTTTTTATGCTGTTGCAGTACCCAATGCGTTCTTTGAGCATCATGAAAACCAGTGTTTTGAACTTTGCATCTTATATGTTGCTTAGCTCCACTTTGTTTAGGTTTTCTGGAGTTTTGTTCTGTCCTTTCATTTGGGCCATATTTCTTTCTCTCTTCAATTTTGCAACCTCCCTGTGTTTGTTTCTGTATTTGACTCCCTAATAGTGTGGCCTATTGTAGAAAAGGACACCTGTAAATTGTGTTGGGCAGAGCCATTGATAATCACCAGGGTGGGGCAACCCATTTCACTACTTTGTGGATCTGTGTGTATGTGGAGGGGGACTCAGAAAGGGCACAATGCTGCTGCCTGGCCTTCGGAGATTTTCCCAGGAGAAAGCTGTCTCCTGACACTTGCCCTGTTGCTAGTCGCTTCACTTTCTCCCTGTATGCCACATGTGCCCTTCCAGCTGTTGCCCTAGTGCTGAACCCCAGAGAAGTTGGGTCTGTGTGAATCCTAAGACCTTTGCAGGCCCTTTAAGAGGAGTCTCCTAAGAATCCTGCAGTTTCTTCCACTGACCTAACCCCCACTGGTTTTTACTGCCAGAAGTTATGGGGACTTATCTTCCTAACGTGGAACCCTAGGCTGGGGGGTTTAGTGTGGGGCTGGGATCCCTCACTCCCAAGGTATCCCTCCTGATTTTTATCCACCACACGTGAATGTGGAACCGCCCATTTCACTGTCTCTCTGCACCACCCCGCATCTCCATGCCTCTGCGCCTCTCCACTTCTCTGTGTTTCTCTGTGTCTCCACTCCTCCTACGCATCCAGATGCTGTGGTTTCTTTAAATCCTTGATTGTTGGACTTTCATATGGCTTGATTGTTGATGAATCTGGTTGATGTTTGTTTTGTAGTGTAGATGTAATTTCTGCTATAGTTTATGGGAAGCCAGGGTGCTTGGTGGTGGCAAATGTAGCTCAGCTCCAGAGTGGAAAACCACTGGGAGCGTGGTGGCACGCAGGACCCACTCCACACACCGGTTTTCCCATGGGGGACCAGGCATGCATTTCTCTAATAGTTAAAAAGCTTGCTTTCTGCTAAAGGACCCCCTCATCCTGGGCTAAGAACAACAAATGTTCAGCGTGTAACCTTGAATCAATCTCTTAGAGCCTATTCTGGGCCAATTTCTAAGAACAGGATATGGCTAGACAAGTTATCCTTATCATCCATGCATGTATAACATTTTTTTCTCTAATATGCAAAGTAATAATCATATAAGGCAATGATTGGTACTATGATTCACAACTTTGTTGGATGTAATCCACCTAAGAAATCAATAAAAGCCTGCTAAGGCAGGGGCAAACTGCACTTTCTCCTCTAGAAAGTGGCCAGTTCTGTCCCTTCTTCTCCACAGGATTCTTGCAGTCGATGTGCATTTATTCCCTCATCCACAACACCGTGGACTCTGCTGGTCAGAAGTCCACGACAGTAATTGCGCAAGGCAGCAAAGCGTGTTTATCTACACCTCCACCTTGGCTGGAAGCCCAAAAATCAATGCCCTAGTTTTAAACATTGTGAAATGTTGCATATATTTCAAAAATTATAATGGTTTTGAGCAATCATCTTTTTAAAACTCAAAAGCAAAAAAACCTAAACAACCCAATTAAAAAATGGCAGAGCACCAGAAGAGACATTTTCCAAGGAAGCTATACAAATGGCCATTAGGTATATGAAAACATGCTCAACATCACTAATCATTAGGAAATGTAAATAAGAAAAACAATGAGATATCATCTCACACCTGTTAGAATGGCTATTGCCATAAAAAGACCAGAGATGAGTGTTGGTCACAATGTGAAGTAAAGGGAAGCCTTTTGCACTGTTGGTGGGGAGCAGACTCGTACAACCACTCTAGAAAGCATAATGGAGTTACCTTAAAAAATTAAAAATAGATCTGCAATCCCACTTCTGGGAATTTATCCAAAGAAATCCAAAACACTAATTAGAAAGAACATAAGCACCACTGTGTTCATTGCAGCATGATTTACAATCACTAAGATTTGGAAGCAGCCAGTGTCCATCAGTAGATGAGTGGATAAAACAACCATAGGACATCTACACAATGGAATACTACTTGGCTGTAAAAAGAAGAAAATTTTACCATTTGTGACAGCATGGATGGACTTGGAGAACATTATGCTAAGTGAAATAAGCCAGAGAAAGACAAATACCATATGATTTCACTTATATGTGGAATCTAATGAACAAACTGAACAAGCAAAAGAGAGACTCATAGATGGAGAGCAGGATGACAGCTGTTTTGGGGGGAGGTTAGGGGTGGAGGGATCGAGTACAAAAGGAAAAAGGACTCATAGTCATGAATTGCTGGGGGGAGGAGGGTATAAGGGGGTTAAATGGTAATGAAAAAATGCAACAATTTTTTTAAGGAATAGAAGTATATATTTTCAATATTATATATAATCTAGTTTACCTAATGTGTAAGAACTCAATTTTCTAAGTTATCGAAAGTTTTATTTATTTATTGCACTTGTATAAAGATTTTGAATAATTCTACTACTGATTCAACTGATCAGTCTCTCCCACGTGATTGCTTTTTGAAAAACCACAGGAAAAGCTTTCTCTGCACTTGCATCAGCTTTTTGGATTCTAGAAGTCTTTTATCTTTTCCTGCCTTGACAGGAAGTAGTATATAAAGAACAAGGTCCTCTACACTTTGTGTTGGCCAGCATGAATTGTTATGACTGTTTTTCTCCAATGAGACTTTTTATTTTGTTGAGTATGAGGATTTGGGGGCTGATGAAGGAAAAAGCACAAGGTGGCAGTAGCACACAACCTAGCTTTATTTTGATGGCACTAGACAGGTGACAAGCAAGGGTTAGTCTCACAGCAGGAAAGCTTTCAGAGGCAGAAGTGTGGAGTTACCACCAGAAGGGAAAGCAGGCAATGGGGGCACCAGAAAGGTGTCTAGGTGACGTTGCACAACAGCTAGATGGGGAGTCTCTGAGTCAGAAACCACAAAGGGAAAGGGCGGCTTGGGGTCTTTTATAGCCTGAGGGTTCGTCTTTGGTGGATACTGGCTATGCAAAGCAGGCAGGCTCTAAATGGTTTAAAACATCATTATTTGGGATATATTTATAGCAATTAGATGTGTAAAAATTTGAGTTTGGAGCAGGCAAGCTTTTGAGCTAATGGTTCCAGTCTGCCATGAGTAGTAAACAGTATAAAGCCAACACAGGACAGGGCAGAAGTAGGTATACCATTGTGAGTATGCAAAACAGTTTATTCTTATATTATTATTTATTAATTATCATATTATTTTCCACATGAACAACTGTAAAACTACTTTTGTTCCACTCTGTATATAAGGGCCATCTTTAACCCATTTATAAAACCTTTATCATCCTAACTTTTAGTTCATTGATTTTTTTAAATTAGAGCTGCTGAAATTCTAATTGACATTAAATTAAGTCCACTAAGCTTTTAAATAATATTTCTGAAATTTAAAAAATTTGACTTCTGATACAAACTTTTGAAGCTGTCATGACATCCTCACGTGTAAAATAAACAAAGTAAGCTTTCAGATTATTTCTAGTTTCAAAACCCTAATGAAAAGATTTTATGTAAAAAACCAAACGAACCAAAGTCTTAAGACAAATATATGAAGTGACAGGTAATGCCTCTAACTAAAAGCTGGAAAAGCAAGTTGCGATGTGGCCATAATTTAATTTCCAAGTTTTTAATGTACTGAGGGGTACCAGAACATGCAACCTCAAAATGGACCTCTTTGGCATATAATTTTGAGCTAAAGGTCATTGAGAACCAGCACAAAAAGCTCTAAAAATATGGCACAAGTTTTCCCTTCCTAAGGGAAATTTACATTTTTAAAGTACTACAGTAGTCCCTGTCTATATCGCGGTTCACTTAATGTGGGATTTTAGAAAATATTATATTTAATTATTTATCGCGGATTTTTTGCTACATCACGGGATTTTGCAGTACTGTATACGTATGCTGTTAAAGTTACGTAGGTTTAAGAGTGTAGAATATGTTTAAGAACATAAGTCGTCGGCAGTCGCCCGTCTCGAGAGACGATGGTGTAGCTTCTTAAGTGTCTATCTGCACCGCCGAGAATGGTTGTGCAGTCCGACTCGGGAGTGACACGGTATCTGTCTCCTCCCGTGTTGAATCGACATCTTACGATGACGCTGGAGTGTCCTCTCCAGTGAAGCTGAAGCTACAGAGCCTCGAGAGACGATGGTGTAGCTTCTTAAGAGTCTATCTGCACCGCCGAGAATGGCTGTGCAGTCCGACTCGGGAGTGACACGGTATCTGTCTCCTCCCGTGTTGAATCGACATCTTGCGATGACGCTGGAGTGTCCTCTCCAGTGAAGCTGAAGCTACAGAGCCTGGGCAGGGTGATATGGAGGGTCTGCTGTTGCCCATGCAGCAGACCCCCCCTCTCTTTGCAGCTGAAGGGTCCAAGGGAAAGACGGAGTCAATACAGCTTGGCTTCAGGTGCGCCGCAGGAGTTGCCGGTGTTGACTACAACGTCAAACCGCCTTAGGGACTCCAGCTCCGGATTTTCTGTCGTGGTTTACTCCCTTAGCCTTTTCCCTGAAGAGGTATGCCGCAAGGCAGCGGAGGTTTTTTGGAATCAGAGTTTTCCTTCTCTGATGTGCCCTGACTGGAAGATCGAACCAGCGACACTTAGCTCGCAGGCCGACGCTCAATCCACTGAGCCGAACCAGCCAGGGCAAGAACATAAGTAGTGTTTATAAAAGTGGCGTGGAAAAGGTTAATAAGGGAGTGGGAAAGGTTAATAAGGGACTGGGAACGGTTTATAAGTGTGTGGAAAGGGTTTATAAAGCCTTAAAATATATATAAATACTAAATAAATGTAACGTTCCTACTTCGCGGATTTTCACCTATCGCGGGGGGTGGTCTAGACGGTAATACCCATGATAAGTGAGGGAATACTGTCAAACATCTTTTCCTTTGATCGTATTTAAACCCATGTTATAGCCACCTCTTTGGGTTACTCCTCAATGTGTGAGGAGTCTGTTAATAAACTTGTTTGTTTTTCTCTTACTAATCTAGTTTTCAGCACCCCAGCTGGAGAATCTAAGATGGTCAGAGGTAGAGATTTTTCTTTCTCTACAGTATATACTGATATAGGGGAGGAACCCAAGACAACTGTGATTGGACACAGATTAACATGAATAAAAATAGAAGTTTAACATGTATACCTCATGTATACATGGGAGATACCCAATGAAAAATGAGTAATTCTTTGAGGTGAACTAAGTCACAGGCTTAAGTACATTCTTCAGCTAAAGACAAAAGAAAGAAGGGTGTGATGAGGTTACCAGGAAAAGCATGGTAAACAAGGGTAAATAGTTTAGTAAGAACGCCACCACCATTGATAGCTGACCAAATTCCTTAAATTCCACCTTTGATGTGTAAGCCCTCGGCCTATCTTCATCAAGAATCCCACTGCGCATGATGTTTCTACTAAGTAATTTTACATCTACTGACCCCCCCACCCCCATTCTGCTGGTTGTCTGCTGTATTCAGAGTTGAGCCTGATTTCTCCCCCCTACGGCAATGCTCTTAGACCAATAGTCCTGAATAGTCTCTTTCTTACCTGTTCCTTACTTGCTGACATCTTAACAGAAGTCAAAATAATTTTTCTTTAACAAACCAAATAACAACCATAATCTTTTATACTTATTTTTAAAACAAATAAACATTACATATGCAACTGATGAATATGAAAATTTTTCAATGTCATTCATAATAGAGAAAATAAATTAAAACTACACTGAAATAAGGGCTTCTGGTTAAGAAAGCAGTGTAACTAAATGCATTACTCACATCCTTCCACAACCACATCAAAATTATAACTAAAGAACAACCATCATTCAGAACCACTGGGAACATAGCTGATAATAAGTCCTACAACTAAGAACATAAAGAAGAAGCTATCAATACATCAAGACTGGTAACAGGGGCAGAGACTTGGAGTGGTCTGGTCACACACGTAAATGTGGTAGATAAAAATCAGGAGGGATATATCTTCTGTGGAGGACCCCGCTTGAGGAGTGATGGGTCCCGGCCCCACACCATGCCCCCCAGTGCCAGGAAGATAAGTCCCCATTACTTCTGGCAGGGACTGTGGCTGAGTGATCCAGAGGGCTTCTGGAGTCCCAGCTGTTTCTTTTAAAGGGCCCACACAAGAACTTATTCAGATTCACTGGCTAAGCCCCAGTGCTGGGGCAGCAGCTCAAAAGTCATTAGGGACATATAGGAAGGAAATAAATTGCCCAGCCTCGGGACGAGAGCTGAAGAGGCAGTTCTCTCCCAGACACAAGTGCTCACAGATTTCATTGTTCCTTTGCTGAGCACCCCCTCCCACTCCAGAGCCAGCAAATGGGCACCATATCTGAGTCTCCATTAACCTGGCAATCACTGTTTGCCCTGCCCTGGTAATTCCCTGAGACCTTGCCTCCTCCAACTTGCAGACCCATACAAGCTGTTTCCAGTGGCTTTCCCATACAAATGGCCTGCTTTGGCTCATACTTCAAACTTTCCTAAATTCTCTCAAACAAGCAGCATGGGGTCTCAGTGTGCCCTGTACCTCTCCTTAAGTGGCCTTAAGCACTAGTGGCAGCTGGCCTTGATTTGTAGCTTGGCCTCACCTGGGTACCTCAAAGCCCAACACAAATAGCAGCCATCTACAGATCACCCTGTAGCTCATGCCAGGTGGCCCTAGGTGGAATACAGTTGGTATATGACTTTGGCTTGCACCTCCTGGGAGGCCCCAAAGTCAGCTTACCCAGTGGACAGCTTCAGACCATTTCGAGGCACCACCTCACTACCTCCACAAGCAGTATACTCAAGGGGTGGACTCTGGAAACCTGAGCTCCGCTTAAGTATTGGTAAGTCCTGCTCCATGGAATGGGCCCCTGTAAAGCTAATACTACATGGTGGTCAAAGTTAGTACTTGTAGGTGATTGGTCTGGAGGTAAATCCTCCCATGGACATGCCAACAGCAATCAAAGGTCAACTAAAATAGGGGGGTATACACAGCCCACATTGGGAGGGGATGCACCTGGAGTGTCCAGCTTGGGTGAATGGGGAGGCTGTGTCACTGGACCCTACAGGGCACATACTATATAAGGCCAATCTACCAAACCTAGGAGACTTAGAAGCTCTGACAAATACATAGAAACAAACACAAGGAGGTGGCCAAAATGAGGAGACAAAGATACATGTCCCAAATGAAAGAATAAAAAAAACTCCAGAAAAAGAACTAAGAAAAATGGAGACAAGCAATCTATCAGATGCCGAGTTCAAAACACTGGTTATAAGGATACTCAATGAACTTAGGGGAAGAGTAGATAAACTTCATGAGAACCTCAACAAAGAGGTAGGAACCCAAAGGAGGACAGATGAAGACACATCATAATTAAATTGCCAAAGGTTAAAGACAAAAAGAGACCTTAAAAGAAGCAACGGAAGCAATTAGTTACCTACAAGGGATCTCCCATAAGACTGTCAACTGACTTCTCAACAGAAACTTTGCAGACCAGAAGGGATTGGCATGAAATACATAAAGTGATGAAAAGCAAGGACCTACAACCTAGATTCCTTTACCCAGCAAAGCTATCATTTAGAATTGAAGAACAGATAGAGCTTCTCAGACAAGAAGTTAAATGAGTTCATCTCCACCAAACCAGTGTTACAAGAAATGCTAAAGGGTTTTCTTTAAGAAGAAAAAAAAGATCAAATATCTGAATAAAAATGGCAATAATACATATTTATCAACAATCGAATCTAAAAAACAAATGAACATGCAGAAAAGAAACAGACTCATAGATACAGAGAACACTGTGATGTTTGCCAGATGGGAGGGGGATTATGGGATGGGTGAAAAAGATGAAGGGATATAGAAGTACAAATTGGTAGTTACAGAATAGTCATGGAGATGTAAAGTATCGCACAGGGAGTAAAGTCAATAACATTGTAATAACCATGTATGGTGTCAGATGGGTACGAGATTTACCAGGATGATCACTTAGTTATATAATGTCTAATATATGGCTTGTACACCTAAAAGTAATATAATATTGTATGTCATCTATAACTGAAAATTAAAAATTAAAGTCAAGAAAGAATATTCTGATTACATTCACTACATTTCTTTAGTAGGGAGAAAGGAAAAAGAAAAGAAAAAAAAAAACAACAAAAAACCCTAGTATTACCCCCACCTACAAAATTTCTCACTGTCTTAAAACAAGGACTGTTAAATATGGTAAAGGCATTTCTCCCACCCTCTTTCCAAGTCTTCATGTAAAACTGGGTTCTCTTTGTTCGCGCTACAGGTAAGGACAGTCATTTAATATCAATTTCAACCTATTGACAGCCTAAACGCAGAACAATATGCACTTTGTGGACATATAATGTACACATACATCTATTTCACATATGTATACAGACCTGCATGTAAGAATGAAAGATATGAGAGCATTAGACAGCTTTTTTTTTTTTTAAAGATTTTATTTATTTACTTTTAGAGAGAGGGGAAAGGAGGAAGAATGAGAGGTAGAGAAACAGCAATGTGCAAGAGATACACGGACCTGTTTTCTCTCACACACCCTCAGCTGGAGACCTGGCCTGCAATTCAGGCACATGCCCTGACTGGGAATTGAACCAGTGACCTTTTGGTTGGCAGTCCAGCACTCAATCCACTGAGCCACACCAGCCAGGGCTATTTTGACAGCTTTTAAGCTGACAAAAACTTTGTTCTTAAATGCATGTTTTATTTTCTCCAAATAAAAATTATCTTTTATTTTTCCTTGGGTTTATATAAAAAAACAAAACAAACTATACTGAAATATAATTTACCTAACAGCCTGGCAAAAATTCAAAAGTTTGATAACATACTACCCTGGTGAAGCTGGCTGCAAAATGGAATCTACATACATTGCTTGCTGGATTGCAAAATGCTAACACTCCCATGGAGGGAGAGGGATATTTGGCCATATCTAGCAATGCAACTTCTGAGAATATATCCTAAAATAAGATTTATGTCCATGACTATTCATTACAGCACTATTTGTAATAGTAAAAGATTGGAAACCACTCAGATGTCTATCAATTAGGGAAGTAGTCGAATACATATGGTACTAGTTCAATATAACGGTACATCTACAGAAAACAAGACCATATTACCCAGCTCTGTCCATGGATCAAGTTATAAAAACAATACAACTCAGTTACAATTAGCAGCACAAAGATTCAGATTTTTGTCTTTATGTACCATTTCCCATTAAAGGAACAGGCCACCCTGAATAAATGGTTTATTATAGGTAACAGGAAAAGATATGTACAAAACCAGCCCGGAAAGCTATCAAAGACTATTAGGGCCATGCCAAAGGACTCAGAAAACCAATGTAAATAAGCTTCTATTAGCCTAAGATTAAAACAAACAAACAAACAAAAAACCTTTTGAGCACCAATAATGACAATAACTGTAATGGGTTACAACTCACAACATATGTTTAAATCCCCAGATTCACAATGACAGCTATTCATTTTTAGGGTTTTTATCTACCAGGATTGTTTTTAATAGTTTAGGTCAAGATCTGACTTTTCTATGAAAATAACCATTCATTCAGCATTACTTATTGACTAGTTAATCCTCTTCTCACTAACATCAATGTCATATATAAAATTCATAAATAATACATGATATAGTCTATATCCATATACCTATATCTATCTATATATTACATATATATCTTTTAGGGGGGCTTCTTATCTTGTTCTTTTGTTTACCTGTCTATTCTTGTGCTAATACAATACTATATTAATTACTGTGGCTTTATTATACAACTTGTTATCTGGCAGACAAGTCCTTCCAATCTTGTTATTCCTTAAAATTGTCTGGAACGCTATACATATTTTTTCTACATAAATCTGAAAAATATTATGATGGCAATTCAGGAGAAATACACACTTCTATTGAAAAAAATCGCCAGCAATTCTACACTGAAAATATGAAAAAAATTAACTGAATAATTTAACACTTAACTATAAGATTATACAAGATTAGTTATAAAGTAGTATTTATTATATCCTATTGCTATTACATACTTTTGGGGGGAAATATCTAAGGCTTTTGAAGTATATTCATTACCTTTTTCGGTCAGGACAAGAACTGAAAAAGAGAAATAACTTTAAATTCAGAATGAACAATTCTTACTATAAAATTTTCCCACATGTGTAAGGAAGGTTCTGTAACTTTCCGAGAAATAGTCGTCGTCGGCAGCCGTCCGTCTCGAGAGACGATGGCGTAGCTTCTTGAGAGTCTATCTGCACCGCCGAGAATGGCTGTGCAGTCCGATTCGGGAGTGACAATCCCTGCCGCACTTGGTACAGGTGAAGGCAGATGGCTGTTGTTGCTGCTGTTGACGCTGCTTCCGCCTCGATCTTTTCTGGACCGCCTCCTCGTTGCGCGCAGCCTCCGCGCGTGACGTACCTTGCCTGACCGCGAGCCTCCAGGCTAGGCGGTCGTCTGCTTGAACTTCCCATGTGTTGAGATTGATGGAGCATTGTGTCATGTCCTTTTTGCAGATGTCTTTGAACCGCAGTTTTGGGCGCCCTGTCATCCTCTTGCCTTCTGCTAGCTCGCCGTAGAGGAGGTCTTTGGGGATACGGCCTGCATCCATTCTTTTGACATGGCCGAGCCACCTGAGGCGTCTCTCGCTAAGAACTGCATGCAAACTGCTCATATTGGTTCGCTTCAGCACCTCGGTGTTGGGGACCTTATCCTGCCAGGCGACATGCAGGACGCGTCGCAGGCACCTCATGTGGAAGCTGTTGAGTTTCCTTTCGTGCCTTGCGTAGGTGGTCCACGTCTCGCTGCCATAGAGGAGAGTGCTGAGTACACAGGCTTGGTAGATGCGCAGTCTGGTTTTCTCAGTGAGGCTGGAATTATTCCACGCTCGCCGATTCAGTCTGGCCATAACTGTGGCTGCCCTGGCGATTCTCCGGTTGACCTCCAAGTCGACTGACAGAGAGCTTGAGATGGTGGACCCGAGGTAAGTGAAGTCGTTGACAACCTCCAGGGTGTATCCGTCGATGGTGATGCATGGGGGAGTCCCCGTGCCTTGAGCCATAACATTTGTCTTCGTCAGGCTGATGGCTAGTCCGAACTCCTTGCATGCGTGGGAAAGGCAAGTGACTAGCTGCTGGAGTCCCTCTTCGGAGTGTGATGTCAAAGCTGCGTCGTCGGCGAAGAGCATCTCACGGATGAGCACCTCTTTGACTTTGGTCTTGGCTCGTAGACGGGCCAGGTTGTAGAGCTTGCCATCGGATCTGGTGTGAATGAAGACACCCTCGCTGCAGTCCTTAAAGGCGTATTGGAGGAGCATGGAGAAGAAGATTCCGAACAGCGTAGGCGCGAGGACGCAGCCCTGCTTTACTCCGCTGCTGACTGGGAAGGCCTCAGAGGTTGCGCCGTTGTAGGACACCGTGCTGTGCATGTTGTCGTGAAAGGACATGACCACAGCAAGCAGATGTGGTGGACAGCCAATCTTCCGTAGCAAGCTGAAGAGTCCGCTTCGACTGACCAGATCAAACGCCTTCGTGAGGTCAATAAAGGCGAGGTAGAGTGGTTTATGCTGCTCGTGACACTTCTCCTGCAGCTGGCGTAGGGAGAAGATCATGTCCACTGTTGATCGGCCAGCTCTGAAGCCACACTGGGACTCTGGGTAGACGCGGGAAGCAAGGGTCTGCAGGCGGGCAAGAGCGACCCGGGCGAATACTTTGCCGACGACGCTGAGGAGAGAGATGCCCCGGTAGTTGTTGCAGTCGCTGCGGTCTCCTTTGTTCTTGTACATGGTGATAATGTTGGCGTCTCTCATATCCTGGGGGATGTAACCCTCCTTCCAGCAGAGACAGAGTAGATGGTGGAGTGGCTGTAGCAGGACTGGTTTCCCGCTCTTTAGGATTTCTGGAGGGATTCCGTCGCTTCCTGGTGCTTTCCCGCAAGCGAGGCGGTCGATGGCTTTGCCGAGCTCTGCCGCAGTAGGTGGGGTATCTAGCTCCTCCATGACTGGTAGGTCTGGGATGGCGTTAAGAGCAGTGTCTGTTACGGTGTTCTTCATTGCGTACAGCTCGAGGTAGTGCTCGGTCCACCGCCGCATTTGCTGTTCCTGGTCAGTGATGACCTCACCTGTCTTGGACTTAAGGGGGGCGATCTTGGAGGGGATTGGGCCTGTTGCCTTCTTGATACCCTCATACATTCCTCGTGCGTTGCCTATATCGGCGGCTTCCTGAATGCTTCTGCACAGGTTTAGCCAATAGGTGTTGGCACAGTGGCGGGCGGTCTTCTGGACTTTGTTCCTGGCAGCCCGTAGAGCTTGAAGTGTACTGGGAGTGGGCGTGACCTTGTAAGCCAGTAGGGCCTTCCTCTTAGCCTCGATCACGGGTTCCATTTCTTCCCAATGAGCCTCGTACCAGTCAGCGTTCTTCCGCTCTTTCTTACCGTAAGCAATAATGGCGGAGTTGTATATGGCGTCGCGGAGACGTGGCCAATTGGATTCGATAATGTCATCTGCCGCCACTCCCTCGCCGAGTGCATCTTCCATCTTGTTGATGAATTGCTGGGTCTTAACTGGGTTGCTGGCACAACTGGTGTTGATGCGTGGGCGACCCTTCATCTTGGAGTGGTGCAACCTCTTCGGTATTATGCGCACCTTGCTTACCACGAGGGCATGGTCCGTGTCGCAGTCTGCACTGTGGTAGCTGCGGGTGAGGAGGGTGCTGCCAATATCCGTTCTTCTGGTGATGACGAGGTCAAGCTGGTGCCAATGGCGGGAGCGGGGGTGCCTCCATGACACCTGGTGGATCTCTTTGCACTTGAAGAATGTGTTTGTCACGCACAGGCCGTGGTGACACAAAAGCTCAAGCAGTCGCTGACCATTCTCATTGATCTTTCCTCTCCCAAAGTTTCCAAGGCAGGTGGGCCAGGCCATGTGGTCGGCTCCTACTCTTGCGTTGAAGTCTCCAAGGAGATAGAGAGCGTTACTTCTGGGAATCTTGGATAACGCTTCGTCCAGTGCATGGTAGAACTGTTCTTTCTCTTCAGTGGTGGCGCAGAGGGTTGGGGCATACGCGCTAAGAATGCTGACTGGGCCGAAAGTTGTTGACAATCGGAGGGTAAGTAATCTCTCTGTGCCTCCTGTGGGTGGCTCTATGGAGTTAACAAGCGTGTTCTTCACAGCGAACCCAACACCGTGCTGTCTTGGTTGGTCCGGAGACTTCCCTTGCCAGTAGAAGGTGTAGTTGGTTTCTCTGATAGTTCCGTTGTCGGCCAACCGGGTCTCCTGTAGAGCCGCAATGTCGATGTTTAGTCGTGCCAGTTCCCTATCGATGACAGCGGTTTTCCTGGCACCCTTGATCCATGGAAGGTCTGCAGTAAGTCCGGGGCACATGGTCCTGATGTTCCAGCTAGCGAGGCGAAGAGCCGGAGGCTTCTTTCTTGTTGTTTGCTTGGAATTAACTGGTGCGGGTGTTTTGTGGCCCACTTTTCGAGAGGCGCCTCTCTGATCCCCACGCACCCAGTGGGGCAGGCGAGCCATGGCGAGACGGTAGCTGTCCAGTGAGGTGCGATGACCTCTCCCACCGTCAGAGGAGACCCCTGGCGCTCGTTTCCTTCGCCAATCGGATGAGCTTATAACCGGTATCTGTCTCCTCCCGTGTTGAGTCGACATCTTGCGATGACGCTGGAGTGTCCTCTCAAGTGAAACTGAAGCTACAGAGCCTGGGCAGGGTGATATGGAGGGTCTGCTGTTGCCCATGCAGCAGACCCCCCCTCTCTTCGCAGCTGAAGGGTCCAAGGGAAAGACAAAGTCAATACAGCTTGGCTTCAGGTGCGCCGCAGGAGTTGCCGGTGTTGACTACAATGTCAAACCGCCTTAGGGACTCCGGCTCCGGATTTTCTGTCGGGGTTTACTCCCTTAGCCTTTCCCCTGAAGAGGTATGCCGCAAGGCAGCGGAGGTTTTTTGGAGTCAGAGTTTTCCTTCTCTGATTTTAGAGATGTCCTTCCTCTTTCCTCCTTTAC
Organism: Furipterus horrens; assembly: GCF_987537825.1. Lineage (NCBI taxonomy): Eukaryota > Metazoa > Chordata > Mammalia > Chiroptera > Furipteridae > Furipterus > Furipterus horrens. The sequence continues at coordinate 64,026,029 of NW_028327172.1, read as the reverse complement.
AGTCTTGAGGGCAGCATTTACAGGCTAAAATAGAAAACTGGCAGTGTAACCTTCTAAGCAGATACTACCAATACCCTGCTTGGGTATACTCACCCAACAATAAATATCTCTTAAATGTCCTCCAAGTGCCATGCCTCGAATTAGTAAATGGCAGTGCAATGGCAGCCAAACATTTGGATCAGTTTCACTAAGTAAACCACCAACACAAGTAGGTTTTTAAAACAATAGAATAGTGTCTCATTTTATTAAAAATAATAACTATTTTTAAGCAACTTACCAGCAACACTGAATAAAAACCTGGCTGTGTTTCCCATTGTTTTAACTGCTCCTCAGCTGGCTTTAACACAGCAGTATCCTGACTGGTGGCCTGAGTTAAGACTTGAAGAACAACAGTGCTGGCACTATTGAGATCCATGGAAACCAATTGGCTCAGTCCGAATAGCCCAGCTCTCCAGCTTCCACTGTTCAACACGAAGTGGTGTCGGTTGGTCCCGCGCCCCACGCTTGCAAGTCCACGCGCCGCCGCCCACTGATGCCGAAAGCGGCTTCTAGGAACGTGCCATGTTCTGAGTCGCAGCTCTAAACGATGCGGACGCTAGAATATCGCGTCACAGACATCCACAGCAATAAAAAAGATCAAAATACTGATACACAAAACAACACAAATGAATCTCAAAAAGCATTACGCTAAGTGAAAGAAGCAAAGCATAAAAGTCTACATGAAGTTCTAGAAAATGCAAAATTATAGAGACAGAAAGTAGATCGCTGGTTGCCTTGGGCTATGGGGCTAGAGGAAAGGATGATACAACAAGACACAGGATAATTTTTAGGGAGATGGAAATGCTTTAATCTTGATTCAATAGTAGTTATGCTACCGAAAAGCAATTTGGGGTCCTGCTGCCTGCCGCCACCCTCTAGGCAAAATTCCAGAAGCAAAGGTTTGGTGATAAAGAAAGTCTATCCAGTCACAGCTTCAATTACTTAAGCCTATCAATTAAGGCTAAACTCTAACACCTGGGCCCTGCTATCATTTCCCCCTGTTTTAATCACCTTATTTCTATAGGGCTAGTTACAAACTAAAACAGCATAAAATACAAAAACTACACAACTTTGGAAGAATGACAGGCTTCTGCTTCATAGCCTGTTCCCTCTAGAACACCCAAAGAATAAACCAGGGACCCTCTGCCAGGCCAGCCCAATCCTTTAGAAAAATAGGAAGCCCCACACTTTGTTCTTCCACAGAGACACGAACTTAACAATATACTGTCTAAAAACGCTTTAAGAGAACTCCAGAAACCAGTTAAAAAGTCATAATATCCCAGGAAAGTGCAAAGCCAAAACCAGCTACATTAAAATGGTTAAAAAAATTATTTCACCCATGAGAGCCCCTCCCCTAAGCCAGCACAGAAACAACCTTAAAGAAATGAAGACCTAATAATTATGAGACAAAAATAAAAACGACCATCTTAAATAAGTTCAATGAACTTCGAGAGAAAACAGACAACTAAGGAAAATCAGGAAAATGATGCGTGAACAAAATGAAAATATCTTAAAAAACAGAACTTCAGGAATTGAAGAATATAATAATTCAATTAAAATATTCACTAGGAGGACTTCTGGCCAAGATGGAGGCATAGACAGACATGCGGCGTCTCCCTCCACAACTAAGAAGGAATACAATTACCTCAAAACTAGAAACAACCATAAGATCCAGAAAATCAAAGTGCATGGAAGTCCAGCAAACCTGGTAGATGCTGCCACTATGGCTGGCCCTCGAAATGGTCAACTAATATTTGACAAAGGGGGAAGAAACATAAAATGGAGTAAAAAAGCCACTTCAACAAGTGGTGCTGAGAAAATCAGACAGGGACATGCAAAATAAAAATGAAACTAGACCACCAACTTACACCATACACTAAAATAAACTCAAGATGGATCAAAGACTTAAATGTAAGCCATGGCAGCATAAAAATCCTAGAGGAAAATATAGGCAGAAAAATTTCAGATATCCCACGTAGCAATATTTTCACTGATATATCTCCTAAGGAAAGAATAAACACATGGGACTATATCAAACTAAAAAGTATCTGGTCAGCAAAAGGAAACATCAGCAAGATGAAAAGGGAACCAACCATATGGGAAAACATATTTGCCAATGATACCTTAGACAAAGGATTCGTCGTCGGCAGCCGTCCGTCTCGAGAGACGATGGCGTAGCTTCTTGAGAGTCTATCTGCACCGCTGAGAATGGCTGTGCAGTCCGACTCGGGAGTGACAATCCCTGCCACACTTGTTACAGGTGAAGGCAGGGTACCAGTGAGTAAAGTAGCTGTGTGCTTTGTGCTCTCGTGGAAATACCACTCGGTAGATGTGGTGTCTCTCAGAGTCCAAAGAGGAGAGAGGAATAGTGACTTGAACTAAATACTGAACTACTACCAAAACTCATGTGCATATTTAGAAATTTTTAGTCATTGGGAACCATGGCATTTCTTTTCTCTGTATCACAAACTATTACAAATGCTTTCTTTTTATTGTTAATGTTGGAACAGAAGACCTCCTGTTCTGTGACTGATAGGCAGGCAGAAACGACAGGGAGAGGAAATAGGAAATGTTTCAGGGTCTTGGAATTCCCGGCTGCCTAAGTGGCTTGTTATTTGGAAGTTTTTGAAATGTCTGTCCCCTAAAGTTCCCCTGAGAGAAGAAGACATCTGACTTCATTGGCAAAGAGTGTCTTCACAGAACATAAATTAAGAAGTTTGCTCGCTGCAATTCAATTTTTACTGCATCGCACTGCATTTGAGGCACCACTAGAAGGGGTGGGGAGGGGAGACAAAGCGTCCGTGACTAATAGCACCAAGATTTCTTATTTGCAATTTCCTAAGTTAACTACTGAAAACTCCAGTAAGTGGGCTCCTTTGTGGTTCATGTACGATTTTTTTTATCTATACACACACATATGAATATATAAATTCCATTTTAGTCACTTTCAGAAAAAAATTGGGAGTAAAACCTGGCTTGAAACTGTTCACGTTGCTGGCGATGAGCCTTTGAAATCAGGACACATTTTTGTTAGCGCATGTGTCTCCAGAACAGAAAACCAAAAGTTTAAAAATATGAGACACCCTTTTATTGCACAATAGATATAATTATAACCCCTAAAAGATTATAAAATCAAGCCTTCAAAATTAACCTGAAGCTGTTCTACTTCTCAACATTCCCGCTTTTTTCCAGTGTCATGCTAGCTGTTGAATATTGATGGTACGAGGCTGAGCTCGGAGGAAAAACGGTTACAACTGCTTAAAAACGGTTACAGTTGTTTACTTAATTGAAGCAAAAATGCCAATAGACTGACTCTATTCTCAAAGGCAGTCACCTACGTCGCGCAGAGGCGTCACATTAAAGGTATTTGGCCAGGAGCTGAATCAAATACCTCTGAGGTGACGCGGTGAAAAGGCGCAAAACCCCCGGCGTAGGGACGTTTCCACAGGGTTTCCTAAGATTCAAACTCTTCGGCTCATGGCTTGTCACGTCTCCCTCGGGAGAATATTAGGGACAGAGAGAAGGAAACGTGAAAAGTAATCAAATCGCGAGATTAAAAATAAAAACACAGGGTTAATTATGCGTGGTGCCGCCTCATCTGCAGGTTGCCCAACTGACCACAGCAGAAATGGCGAGTCCCGCTCTCCGACCACAGACTCCACGGCGCCCTCGCGCGGCCGTGACGTAGTCGCCGGCCAGGCGCGCTGACGTCGCCGTGCGTCGGTGTTGGCCCTGCTTGCGTGGGGGGCTTCGAGAGCGTTGGATCGGAGCCGGCCGCGCAGTAGCTGGTGTCTGCTCCGCTTCTCTTGTCTGTGTGTGTGTGTGTGTGTGTGTGTGTGTGTGTGTGTGTGTGTGTGGAGGCCGCCAGGCAGTCGCGCCGTTTCCGTGTGTGTGCGCCTGTACTGAGGTAAGTGCAGCTCCTTCCGGGCCCAGGCCGCGGGAGGCGGGTTGGGGCGCGTGGGCCCCCAAGGCCCATTTCCCAGAAGCTGCGGCGGGTCGAGGCGAGACAGGGCCCGGGGGTCGAGCGTCCAGTGAGTGCTCTGGTCTCTCCTTTTTCCTAGGCTTTTATTTATACGCAAGCTGCGACTCCAAGACTTGCAGTCGAAAATAATTTTTAAAAATTGATCTATTTGCATCCTTTCCCTGGCCGCCGCCCACTTTCCGGCCGTTAGACTTTGACCAAGATGTTTTCTCTCAGCGTTGGCAGGGTTTTAAATTTAACCCTCGGTATTCTTTTTAATTTGTTGAAACCAAGGCAGTTCTGTGGCTGCGAGATACCCTGTTTAAGGTTCAACTGTGCTTCGCCGCTTTAGTGGTCCTTTGTGTGCTGTGTGAAATAACACCTGGAAATTAATGGGTAAATCCCATAGTTGCTGTTCTTTTTTCTTCCAGTCTGTCCTCCCACCTAGCTAGAGTTTGCATAAAGAGGGCAAAATTCACACTACGGTTCTTGTGGGTAAAAGTTTATAATTTAAAGATGTAATATCAAGGCCTGGTGTAACGAAAGCATTTGTGCAAGTGGTCAGTCACGTTCCCAAGGCCAGTGTTTCACAGGCCTTTGTGCTGCGTTTTGTTTTTGAGGTGCTTTCTGTTGCTGTTGCTTTGGAATTGGGAGGGAATTGTAGAGCTTAAGGATTTACCTTAATGCCTTTCTGATGCATTTCACTCTTACTGGTCAGTTTGCCTAGACCTAGAGAGACAACGTTACTCTCTTAGTTATTGCACCACTATTGCTGATGGGGTGTAGTCAGTCTCTTTTTCACCACTGTCTCCTTTTGCCAGAGATACTATCCTTAAACTATTAAAAAGTCGTCACCAGAAAAAGGGAGGAGACCAAGGATAAAATATTTTCCTATAAGAAAATGTCCATCTGTCTGTAAAGTTGTTTTTTTAAAAATATGTATATACTTAGTGTTAAGGGGGCTACATTGCATTTATTTTAATTAAAGCTTTTCCCATTAGAAAGTTTAGGTCACAGATCGCTGGACTTAAGATATATTACCTAAAGTGTAAATCGTTTTTAGACTTCATTGAATGAACTGAATGATCTATAAATGCTCTTTACTATAAAAGTAGTTTCCTAAAACAGTGTTATTTTTTTTCTTCCCCAGATTTACAGCTTTGAAGATACTGCTTTTTTCCTCTAATTTTTTTCCTGCTGCAATAATAAATCCCATTATGGAGACCCAGAAACTTTATAAAGGGATATAGCTTGAATTCTGTGGAGTGTAATTTTGTGTATGAATTACATGTATTTTTAAAACATGAAGGGTTTTCAGAAAGAAGGCTAGTAGGGTTAATTACTGATACATTATGTATAAGTAATTCTGTTGGTAATAGAATATTTTATTAGGCATTTGTGATAATACTAGAAAGGACAAGCTGTATCTTGATAAATTGACTTATCTTTAATTACAAAATTAATGGTATTATAGATGCATGATCCTCAAATAATTTTTAAATGCAGTGTAGAAAGTTTCTGCTGGGGAAACTTTATGGTTAACTAGTTAAGTTTATGGAGAAAATACCATCAGTTCATCAAGTATAATAGTAAAGTGGTATGCAAAGTTAGGAAGAAAGACTATTGATGCTGCAGGAAATGGAAACATATATAGACAGTTATTAACAAAGGTAGAAAAATTAACAGTTTGTTTTAAGCAAAATTCATTTCATTTGACATCATACATGATATAATAGGCATAAGTTCAACATAAGTTGATGTTGCTCACAAGTTATCTGAAACTAATGTAACCCACTTAAGTAAATACTATGATAATAAGTTGTGTGAAATTAGCCTGTAGATAATGTGACCCCATGAAGACTTATTGTTACTAGCCTAAAACAAGATTTGGGGCATGGAGGTAAATCATATTAAAGTGCTTGTGGTGAAAGAAGCTGGCCTATAGTTTTTCCCTCTTCTAGCATATTAAGTAATTGACTTGCTATCCGGGCTTTGTAGCTTGTAACCAAAAGCAAAATAAAGGTATAATTTAGGTATTCTGTGGTTTAAAATTTTGGGAGTATAAACCTCCTTGAAAAGTCAAGGAGTTTTAAATATTTTCAAAAGTATGTCAATTTCTTTCAGACCATTATGTTAGTGTTATACCAAATAATGAGCTGATAGCACCTTAGTTACCTAAAAGAGTTAATATAATCTCAAAGAGTACTACAAAGTATCTTGGTAATTTAGAAGGGATATTCATCCCTGAGTGTAAACTCAGGTATAAATCCAGAAAAGTATGTATAGTAAATTTTAAATAGGTGTCTATCATTTGATTCTTTTTTATAGTAAAATTCTAATTTAGTGTGAAGAGATGAGAAATTTCATGTGAGTTTTTACCCATTAAAAAGTAAAATCACTCATGCACAAAACTACCTCCCAATGACTTGTCGCAGGTCCCTTGTATCAAAAAATTAAGAGTACAATGGAACATAGCACGATCTTGTCAAATTGGACAATCGACAGCAAACACAAAATGAAATACGACTTTTCATGTGAACTCTACAGAATGTCTACATATTCGACTTTCCCCACTGGCATTCCTGTGTCCGAAAGGAGTCTTGCTCGTGCTGGTTTTTACTACACTGGTGTGAATGACAAAGTCAAATGTTTTTGCTGTGGCCTGATGTTGGATAACTGGAAACAAGGAGACAATCCTATTGAAAAGCATAAACAGCTCTTTCCTAGCTGTAGCTTTGTTCAGAATCTTGTTTCTGTTACTAGTTTGGAATCCATCTTTAAGAATACTTCTCCAATGAGAAACAGTGTTGCGCATCCATTATCTCCCACTTTGGGACAAAGTGGCTCTTTCAGTACTTACACCAACCTTTCATCAAACCCTATTAATTCTAGAGCAGTTGAAGATATCTCTCCACTGAGGACTAATCCCTACAGTTATGCAATGAGTACTGAACAAGCTAGATTTCTTACTTACCATATGTGGCCATTAACCTTTTTGTCACCATCAGAATTGGCAAAAGCTGGTTTTTATTACATAGGACCTGGAGATAGGGTAGCCTGCTTTGCTTGTGGTGGGACACTAAGTAACTGGGAACCAAAGGATGATGCTATGTCAGAACACCGGAGACATTTCCCAAGCTGTCCATTTTTGGAAAATTCTCTAGAAACGCTGAGGTTTAGCATTTCAAATTTGAGCATGCAGACACATGCAGCCCGTCTGAGAACATTTATGTACTGGCCGTCTAGTGTTCCAGTTCAACCTGAGCAGCTTGCAAGTGCTGGTTTCTATTATGTGGGTAAGAAACTAACATAGCTCTACATTTTATCTAATTAATTTTGATTTATATGTTAGAACGTGTATTCAATTTTAGTTTTGTTTTCTTAAGGTCGCAATGATGATGTCAAATGCTTTTGTTGTGATGGTGGCTTAAGGTGTTGGGAACCTGGAGATGACCCATGGGTAGAACATGCCAAGTGGTTTCCAAGGTAATTGTTTTTAAAGATATTCCTACACAAAACTGCTTAAAGAAGTAGGCATCCTTGCAAGCTTAAGTTTACATCCCAATATAATAAAGTTCCTCTTATGCTATTGGGGAATTAGCCTTTTAAAACTCCCAATTTAAACATAAATTATTTTGATTGAAAATGTTGTAGAATGTTCTGTGTACTTTCTTTTTTTGTAGGCCATGTATTCAGGATATAGTTTAACTTGATGACTCATTTACTGTTATGGCCATACATTTCATTTATATAGTTTCCATTTTGCTTTAAGGAGACTTAAAGATTAAAGGTATGTAAAATACAACAAAAAGAACATAAGTTGGTAAGAAGGGAAAAGGAAAACAAGAAGTGACAGAAAACGGATCTACGAATAAGATAAATATAAATGCATATAATAAAATGTGATTGTTAAGTCTCATAATTGTAAATAATTTTTCTGCACTATTTTATCTTATGTCACATTATTCCTTTGTCTCTAGCAGTATTTCCTATTTTTAGAAAGAACTTAGAGGCAGTGTTGTTAGTGGAGATAGAAGTTCTGTTTTTGTTATGGAGTAGCTATGTGAACTTGAACAAATTGTGTGATGCCTTTGAGCCACCTGTAAATTGAAGGAGTTGGACTAGATAATTATTTTTTAAATTGTGGTAAAATAATCATAATGTAAAATTTATAATTTTAAACATTTTTAAGTTATGTGGCATTAAAAACATTCATATTATTTCTCAACCATTATTACCATTCATCTTCTCAAACTGAATCTTGGTACTCATTACACTAACTCAGCCTTTACTTGGCCCCCCAGGCAGCCACTGTTCTACTATGTGTCTATGAATTTTACTACTCTAGAACCTCTTATAAATAGAATTGTATGACATTGATGTTTTGATCTGTGAGTGCCTTTCACAATATGAGGAATCTCTTGAACCCCTTCAGGAAATTAAAAGATCGTTTTGTCATTTTTGTGTAAGATTAAAAAATTGAATAACAAATATTTTAATTGTTAGAAGTGTTTTAAAATTATATCTTTAATATTCATAAGGAGGGTACTGGGCGGAGGGGTGCAAAGGGGGAAAATAATTGGAACTATTGTAACAACATAATAAAATATACAAAATAAAAGATACTAAAAAATAAAATAAAATTATATCTTAATATTCATAACATATAAAATAAATTTGACTTTACAACTCTGAAAAGTGATATGTTTTGTCTACTTCAAATAATTTATATAGGAAGGAGCATGTTTTACTGTCAGAATTTTTTTTTTAGTATTTATATACTTATTAGAGAGACAGTAAGGGAGGGAGAGAAACATCAATGTGAGAGAGAAACATTGATCAGTTGCTTCTCGTATGCAACCCAGTCAGGAACTGAACCTGCAATTTAGGCATATGCCCTGACTGAGAATCAAACCAGCGACTTTTGCTTTGCAGGATGACGCCCAACAGAGTTACACTGGTCAGAATATTTTATTTTATTTTCATTTTTATATTTTTAAAGATTTCATTTATTTATTTTTAGAGGGAAGGGAAGAAAGAGAGAAAGAGAGGGAGAGAAACATCAATGTGTGGTTGCATCTTGCACTCCCCCAGCTGGGGACCTGGCTGCAACCCTGGCATGTGCCCTGCCTGGGAATTGAACTGGCAACCCTTTGGTTCTCAGGCCAACATTCACTCCACTGAACCACACCAGCCAGGGCCCATTCAGAATGTTAAATTACAATTATGTTTGACTCTATGGGATTGTGTACATATAATTTGAAATTTAACTGTACTGTATGAAAAAGACAAAGTAGTTTTTCAGTTCTAGTGTTTGAATAGCTGTATTTTGTTCTGTATAAAACAAAACAAAATAAAATCTTGGTTTATTTTTGTAACTTATGTTTTGCTTTAAATGGTTAAATAAGGGAAAAAGCTTTGGGGTGTTTTTTGTAAACATTTATAAATACAACAAATTTCCATTGTGGTAATCTTTCATCTCAGTAAATAAAAAACCAAAATGGATAATTGTTATTACTATGTTTTAAACAGTTCATTTATTTCTTTGTTCATTTATTTCTTTATCAAATATTTGAATGTCTAATGGAAATTATTTTAGATGCTGGTGATTTAACAGTGAATAAGACACACAAAAATTATCTTCATGGAATTTATTAGAGAAGGTGGAAATATGGGGCAGTCAGAATTTATTATACTTCCTGTCTTTAATCATTGTGAGTATAAAGTAATCAGTCCCAGGATAATAAAAAATTTTAAACTATCTAAAGATCAAAACACAGTGACAACTAGCTATGTTATTTGCATGATAAACTTGATTCTTGAGTATGCATATGATCTGCATATGATTACTAATTTTACCCATCCACCAGTTGAAGGACATTTGAGTTGTTTCCAGTTTGGAGCAATAATAAATAATGCTACTCTAAACATTAATAAACATTTGTGGATGCATGTTTTTATTTTTCTTGGGTAAACATGTCCAAGTGTGATTGGTAAGTTGTATGGCAAGTTTTTGTTTTAACTTTATAAGAAACTTCTAAATTGTGTTTTGAAATAGCTGTAGTACTTAAAATGTAAAATTTCCACTGACAAGGTATGAGACCTATAGCTGTTCTACAGCATGGTCAGGTGAGGACCCTCTTTGGAACTGCAGACTTTTTCTTTTAATGTATTTTTTTTTTTTAGATTGTTTATTTTTAGAGGTAGTGGAAGGGAGGGAGAGATAGAGGGAAACATAAATGTGTTGGGCGCACCCAACTGGGGACCTGGCCCACAACCCAGGCATGTGCCCTAACTGGGAATTGAACCAACAACCCTTTGGTTCTCAGGCTGGCACTCAATCCACTGAGCCACCCCATCCAGGGCCAAAAAAGGTCTTTAATATTAATTAGAATCTTCAATAGTTGGCTTTGCAAAAACTTTTTTAACAGTCATCACAGACAATATTGCTATGCTAAAGACATAAATACTTTTCACAACACTTGCAAAAGTATTTTGATAAGCGACTTGTTTTGGGTGCATAGCACCTAACACATCTTCTTTTTCTGCTTCTCAAGGGAGCCGTATCTTTGTCATCATTAGAATTTCCTTCAATTTGTGTTTGAAATTGATGACATCTCAAGTGTAAAGGCTTTATGCACACCTGTAGAGATTTCTGAATGCCTTTTTATTTGTTCTGACATTTAACTGTGTTACGAGATTTCTAATAAATATTCTCCTTATTTTCACATTGCTGTTCAGCATGTATATGAATAGTCTGAGCATTTATTCCTGCAATATTCAGAATTGTGTAGAAAATAACCAAGGCCATCTTCTGGTGTTCCTGGCCACATTATATGGACCTATCATTTGGTCCACAGTGTCAACTCTTCGTTTGGTTGTAATTTTCTATTATGTCAGGCTTTTACAAATCTAAATATACAGTGTCATTGAAATGCATGCTTGAAACTAAAATTTTGTTTTTTCCCTTTTTGAATATATGAGATACAAGTGTGCAATCTGCACCAGAAGCAAATAAGTTGGATTTTTTTGGCCTCTGTTTGAAAAACACAAATTCAAGGGGTAGTTGGGGTTTATTCTTAACAAATAGTACCTACATATGAAAGTTGCTTCTTTTTTAAGTTTGAGATAAGATTTTTATCAGTGAGCCAGTTATCTGCTGTAATGTTATTATGTCCTGATGAGTAAATGGGTTCTGCATGTCTCTTGATTATGTCTGCTGGTTTATTGCTAATCAAGTAAGGACCTTCAGGCTGCTTACTGGCATATATTCTCAAGATTTCCTGTGTAAAATACTTTAGACTTGACCATAACAAAAATTTTATACCATATTTATTGGACTTGGTGGAATATATTGTCTAAACCCATATTTGCCTCTAAATTCCGGTAACATTTGGTCTATTGTTACATTCTGTCCCATAGAGAAGCATAATTGACCATTTTCTACAAACGCTAAGAAAATGTCTCCCACAGCCGCTATTTTGTCCACTTTCAGGCATTCTAAGTGGGTAAATTTGTCATCAAACCTGTTAAATTATGAATAAATCTAAATCTCCATATGTAAAGATATTGTAAGCCTAAACAGTTCAATTCAACTACCATCTGTAACCCATAAGGCCTGTAATTTAGCCAGTTGCTTCTATGTAAACCAGCTAGATATGAGACCTAAAAATGCTTTCAATACAGATTTGTCTTATTTGTTTGGCATCTCTTTCTCATGAAAATTGACTCGAGGTAAAGTCAATGTATTTGTATATAATACGATTAGATCTAAAATATAATTTAGATAAATAATAAAGCCTTTTCTAGTTTCAAGTTCTGTCTTGGCATTTTTTGCATTTGGACAAACTAACGGAAGTTGACACAAAATATTCTGTGCCTATTTTCTAATTTGTCTTAATGGATTTTTCCTTCACTTTGATTCTTTTTCCTTTCCAAAAATATACCGTTCATTCATGTCTAATTCATCTTCACTTACTTCACTAGAATATCTTGCTTGGTATCTAAATCTTCTGAAGGAGCTTCCACATACATAATCTTCATCTTCTAAATCGCTTCTATTTTCACATTCGCTTAAGTTCTTCAGCATCTCTTGGCTTGTGGAATCAGTATGTTTTTCCAGCCATTTTCAACAGTAAATGGAAAAAAAAAGAAAATTACACCAACACTGACTTTGAAGTTTGTAGTATCTCTCAGATACAATTTACTGTCAAATATCACACCCTCACAAAATACGTGTTATAACTGAATTGACAACTTAAACATTATGGCTTAACATTAGTCATGTACAGACACGCAGCTAGCCATGACCTTGAACCTGTGCACCTGATATATGTAACAATATTTAAGAAAAGAGCTTTGTAGCTTTTAGATAGTTGTGACCTCTGCAGGGTTAACAGTGTCTTTTGATGAGCAGACTTTAATTTTGATGTCAGTTTATTAATTTTATCTTTTATGGATTATGCTGTGATATCTTAATCTGTACCTAACATAAGGATAGAAAGATTTTCTTTTATGTTTTCTTCTGTGTTTTACATTTTACGTTTACGTATATGGTTTATTTTTGTGTATAGTATGGGCATATATTGATGTTTATTATTCATTGCATATGGGTGTCTAGTTGTTTAGCACCATTTGTTGAAAACAAAAGGAATGAAATGGAAACAGCTTTGATGTGAACTTCCTGCAACACCTTTGGGAAACCCTAATAATTTAAAAACAAGTATTTGGAAAACACTGTCACATTACATATAGATGAAAATATTTGATTGAATTTTTTTTGGAGGGAAGGTTTCTACTTTAAATGTAATGGAAAAGTGGACACTGGAGAAAGATTATTAGTTATTATATTGTGAAAGATCACATTTTTAGGAATACTGTGTTATAGTTTCTGAAACTGTGTTAAGCCCCAAAAGTAAATTGTCTGAAACGACATTTTTCACACCTCACCTTGTTCTCCTTTGTAGGTCGAGGTCATTTTATTGTTGTTACTGTGTTAGTGGAATTAAAAAGAAAATATCACAATGCATCAACACGCAGTAAGAGTCTGTAGTACTTTATGAGAATTTTGTTCCTGTCAGGTTTGTATGTGTACTATGTTGTGATTTAAAGTATTTATATTATGGGGTACAAAGAGCATGAAAGCCAGTTTTTAGAATGATCAGGTAATATTTTTGATATAAAAAAATTTTAAAAATAATTTTCCTCTTATGTTTCAGATGTGAGTTCTTGATACGCATGAAAGGACAGGAATTTGTTGATGAAATTCAAGCTAGATATCCTCATCTTCTTGAACAGGTAAATAAATTTTTATGATCGACAACATTGAATTCTCCTAAATAATAATCACAAGAAATATTGTTAGAAGTGATAGTTACAGGTTTTGTAGCCATATTAATACTTTTAATTTTTATTTTTTTTAACTACCTTGCTGAAGGGCTTAAAATTAGATTGTCTTTTGTTTCCAGTTTTTTGAAAATCACAAAATACTAATATATAATTTGTGGTAAGGTTGGAGGGGACTCTTTAGTGTCTCCTCCATCTTTTCCAGAAAATACATTGTCAGGAATTTGGAACCTTGGAGAATGGTACAGCCGAAATATGACTTTCTAAAAGCAATGAGAAATCATTATTATTTTTTGCTACTTCCTGAAACTAGAAAAATACTTGAATTCTAATTTGGAAGTAGGTAAATTTTAAGAAAATTTTTATGATGATAAAGGTTAAAGCAAAGTGAAGTATTATGTAAATTTCCCAGTTTTCGAAAGGGTATGCACATTACATAAGGAAAACTTATTTTAATGTTGCTTTGTGCAGGTGGTTTGAGATTTCTGACTTTACCTATTAATTTTTCTCTTGTTTCATAGCTGTTGTCAACCTCAGACACTCCTGGAGAAGAAAATGCTGATCCACCAAGTATGTATGAAAGTACTTCAGATATAAAATGGTAATTTTCATAAGAATGTTGGGAATGAAAATATGTAAACAAAGGATTTCTGAGGTCATAGAAAAAAAAAACTGGAAGTTAACTAATATTACGTGTCGACTAATATTCATGACATTGTTAGAGGATCCTTAGCAGTACACTAGTCTTAGAGTACTGACATTCATGTGGGAGACAAGACACATGTAGAAGAAAAAGAACTGTAACAAATAGCTCAAAGAATACCAAAGCAATATGCAAATAATAAGGCCTCCAAAGAGGAAAAGTTGTTTGCTATAACCTAGCATGTTTGAAAAGACCCAGTTCACATATGATTTAGGAATTGGGCTAGATGTTAAGTATTTGTCAGGTATATAGTATTTTGGTGCAAGGATAAGAAGTATATCTTCTGGTTAGTACTTAATTTTAGCCATATCTGTCATTTAGTTCAGGGGTCCCCAACCTCCAGGCTGAGGACTAGAACCAGTCTGGGCCTGTTAGGAATTGGGCCTCACAGCAGGAAGTGAGCTTGAATGTAATGTGCTTGAATCATCCTGAAACCATCCCGCCTCATGCTCCTCACCCTGGTCCATGGAAAAATTGTTTTCCATGAAACCAGTCCCTGGTGCCAAAAAGGTTGGGGACCGCTGATTTAGTGTATATACATGTTTTGGTGTCCAAAATCATGAAGATAATAGTTCACTGATTTCTGTACTAATCGTGTTTAGAAAGGAGTATTCTGTACTTGGCACACCATTTCAAAGAGGACTATATTGGCAGATTGGTAGCAGGACCAGAAGATTATAAGATACATGAGTCCTAGAAACCATGGCTCAGGAAGATTATTTAGGATTTGAGTAGTATTTGACTTGGAAAAGAACAATAGTTGTTTGGTTGGGTATGTGATAACCATCTCCTGTATAATAGAGCTAGAAAAAAAAATATGACAGTAGTGCTGACTATTCTTTTTTATATTTTAAATATGTTTTATTGATTATGCTGTTACAGTTGTCCCAATTTCTTTTCCTTTTGTTCTCCTCTACCCAGTGACCCCCCTCCCTCCAGTTGTCCCCTCCCCCCCTTAGTCCATGCCCATTGGTTGTGCATGTAGGTCTTCTCAACATCTTCCTATCTACTCCACTCCCTTCTACTATGCTTCTTAATTCCTGCACCATCTCCCTTCCTTTCCCCCTTCCCCCTCCCTGCTGACCTCCCCCCAATATGTTCCCCATACCTATAGTTCTTTTCCCACTCTCGTCGCCTACTTAGTTTGCCTTTGTTTCAATTCCCTAGCTTCTGTTGTTGGTTGTTGTGGTACAGTTTTCATTTTAATGTTCATAGTTTTGATCCTCCTTCTCCTAAACAAGTCCCTTTAGCATCTCACATAACAGTGGTTTTGATCTGATGAACTCCTTCTGTTTTACTTTGTCCTGGAAGCACTTTCTCTGCCCTTCTATTCTGAATGACAGCTTTGCTGGATAGAGTATTCATGGCTGTAGGTTTTTGCTTTTCATTACTTTGAATATTTCTTGCCAGTCCCTTCTTGCCTGCAGTCTCCTTTGTGAAATCAGCTGATAGTCTTATTGATACCCCTTTCTACATAATTCTCTTCTTCTCTCTTGCTGCTTTTAAGATTCTCTCTTTATCCTTATTTTTTAACATTTTGATTATAATGTGTCTTGGTGTAGTTCTCCCTGGGTCGAGTGTATTTGGAAATCTCTGTGCTTCCTGGACCTGTAATTCCATTTCCTTCCCCAAGTTCGGGAAGTTCTGCTTCATTATTTTTTCACATAATTTTTCCATTTCTAGTTCTTAATCACCTTCCGGCAACCCTATGATTTGGATGTTGGCCCACTTATAGCTGTCCCAGAGGTTTCTGAGCCTCTCCTCATTTTCCTCACTTTTCGTTTCCTCTTACTGTACTGGTTGACTGTTTGTTCCTTCCCTACGTCCCGATTTGTTGATTTGATCCCTGGTTTTCCTTCCCTTACCACTTGTTTTGTATGTGTTTTTGTTCATTTCAGCAGGACTAGCCTTCATTCCTTCCCCATCTTGTTTAAGATCTGCTGTTAGGTCTGTAAGCTTTCTTATAACTATAGATCTGTACTGAGCCTCAGGAAGATTTCCTATCTGCTGATTCGATAGATCATATATTTGCTGTCTGGTCAGCTGTGTGATTGGGATCTCTATCATGATTTGTGCCATCCTGACAGTTTTTGTTTACCTTTGCTTCCTGGGCGGGGCTGTCACACTTCCTGTGCTATAGGGGGCGGAGCCCTGTGCACTGTCACTACTGGGCTACCCGTCTCACCACACTGTGGCGCTTTGTGTGGGGCGGGTGTCCAAGATGGATTCTTGCCATTCACTCTCCGCTGAGAGAGAGGGAGCCAACTCTTCCATCCTAATGCCCTCCAGTCCTCACAGTTTTTAATATTGTTTCCTACCTTATTCTCAGCTCATAACCTTGTTTCACTGAGAGAATGAAAAGAATCAAAGGAGAACTCCATCTTCTCACCAGCAAAAAACTACAGTCTTCGTAATGTACCAACATACTCTACTTTGTTTTTTTATAAAGTACACATTGTACTTACCCTTATCCAAACCCAACTCTTCCACTCTTTCCTTTGAATCTCATCTCCTTTTGCCAACTTAAGAACAATCTTTGGCAGTAATCTACCCTTTCTCTCTCACATCATCGATTTTTCTGTCTCTTGACTCATTTATTTCAGCATACATATAAAATATACTGTTGCCAGTCCTAAGAAAACCTTCCCTTGAACGTATGTCTTTTTCCAGCAGTTGTCTCATTTCTCTGCTTCTAAATACAACAAAATGCCTAAAAAGATTTATTTGTGCTAATTTTCTTCTTCACCTTTCATTCTTTCTTTCACTAGTTCTACTAAACAGTTTCTGTCAGGGTCATCAAGAACCACCGTCTTTGCAAATCTACCACTTGTCCAGTTATCTGCGTTTGAAGCAATTGAGTGCTTTATTCCCCTTCCCATGCTGCCCCAGCTTTATTAAAGTAGAATTGACCTATGGTGTTGTGTAAATTTAAGGTGTATAGCGTCATGATTTGATACACATACTGTACTGCAAAATGGTTACCAAATTAAGATTAGTTAACACGTCTGTCACCTCACATAATGAAATTTACTCTTAGTAACTTTATAACACAGTATTGTTGACTGTTGTCACCGTGCTGTATTATTAGGTCTACAGAACTTACTCATAAGGTCCACCCATGTTGTCACCAATTGCAAGATTTCATTCTTTTTATTGGGTAAATTATATATACACACACATATATTTATAGCCACATTTTCTTTATTCATTCATTTGGTGATGGACATTTAGAGGTTATGTCCAGTGAACATGAGGGTGCAGATATCTCTTCAAGATAGCAATTTATTTTCCTTCAGATATATGCATGGAAGTGAGATTGTTGGATCATATAGAAGCTCTATTTTTAATTTTCTGAGAAACTTCCATACTGTCTTCCAGAAAGGATGCACCAATTTACATTCCCATCAACAGTGCAGAAGGGGTTCCCTTTACTCCACAGCATGACCATAACTTATCTCTGACCTTTTTTTGGTAATAGCCATTCTAACAGGTGTGAAATGACATTTCATTGTTTTTTTATATGCATTTGCTAATGATTAGTGATATTGAGCATCTCTTTATGTACCTAATGGCCATTTATATACCTTTGGAAAATGTCTCTTCAAGTCCTCTGCCCATTTTTTAATTGGGTTGTTTTTTTGTTTTTTGTTTTTTTTTGCTATTGACTTGTATGCGTTCCTTATGTATTTTGGATGATACATTGTCTGCAAAATTTTTTTCCATTTTGTGTATTGCCTCTTCATTTTGTTAATGATTTCCTTTGCTGAGCAGATTTTTAGTTTGATGTTGTCCCACTTGTTGATTTTTGCATTTGTTGTTTGTGCTTCTGGTGTTATATCCAAAAAAAATCATAGCTAAGGCCAATGTCAAGGAGTTTTTCTCTTCTAGGAGGAGTTTTATGGTTTCAAGTCTAAAATTTTACTTTTTAAGCCATAGAATTAATTTTTGTGAATGGTATAAGACAGGGGTCCAGTTTCATTCTTCTGCATGTGAATATCGGTTTTCCCAAGTAGCATTTGACAAGACTCTTTTCCTCACTGAATATTCTTGGATCCTTTGTTAAATATTAATTTTCTTTATGTGCATGGATTTATTTCTGGTCTCTGTTCTGTGCCATTGGTCTGTGTGTGTGTTTTTATGCCAGTACCATATTATTTTGATTTCTAGAGCTTTGTAATATAGTTTGAAGCCAGGAAGTGTGATACTCTCAGCTTTGTTCTTTTTTCTGATGTTTGCTTTGGCTATTTGGGGTCAATTGTGGTTCTATATGAATTTCAGGATTGTTGTTCTATTTTTGTGAAAAAGTACCATTGGAATTTTGATGGTGAATGTATTTAATCTATACATGGTTTTTGGTAGTGTGGATATTTTAATAATATTAATTCTTTTGGTCTATGAACATGGGCTACCTTAAGTTTTTTTATTGTTTTTAAATTGAGATATAATTATTATTTTTTACACTATAGCAACTGGCATTTTCTTTATTTCTCTCTCAGGTATGTTTCATTGTTAGTGTATAGAAATGCAACTGATTTTTATGGTTTTGTTTCTTTAAACTGAATTTACTACAGTTTTACTGAATTTGGCATTTCTAACAGATTTTTGGTGGAATCTGTAAGGTTTTCTATGTATAAGATCATGTCATCAGCAAACAGAGACAATTGTTCTTCTTCCTTTCCTACTTGGATGCCTTTTATTTCTTTTGTTGCCTAAATGCTCTGACTAGGATTTCCAGTGTACTGTGTTGAATAAATATGGTGAGAGTGTGCACCTCTGTCTTATTACTGATGATAGAGGAAAAGCTTTGAGCTTTTCTCTATTGAGTATGTTAGCTGTGGGTTTGAAATATTGGTCTTTAATATAGTGAACTATGTTTTCCTATCCCCAATTTGTTGAGAGCTTTCTATCATGAAAGGGATTGAATTTCTCAAATGCTTTTTCTGAATCTGTTGAGAGGATATGTTTTTTATTATTCTGTTTAAGTGGTCATTGTTATGGTTTTTGTTTTGTTTTTTTTAAGATTTTATTTATTTATTTTTAGAGAGAGAGGAAGAAAGGAAGAAAGAGAGGGAGAGAAATGTCAAAGTGTAGTTGCCTCTTGCTTGCCCCCAATCCGGGACCCTGGCCTATAACCCAATCATGTGCCCTGACTGGGAATCAAACTGGCAACCCTTTGGTTCGCAGGCTGGCACTCAATCCACTGGGCCATACCAGCCAGGGCGATTATTTATGTTTATTGATTTGCATGCATTGAACTATTCTTGCATCCTAGGATAAATTCCACTTTATCATATGTATGATTCTTTTAATGTGCTGTTGAATTGTTTGTTAGTGTTCTATTGAGATTTTTACTTCTGTATTCATCAAGAATATTAACCTATAGTTCTTTCAAGTAGTGATTTTAGTATCAGAGTAATGCTAGCCTTATAAATGAGTTTGGGGATTTCCCTCCTCTATAATTTTTTGGAGTAGTTTGAGAAGGATTAGCAGTGATTTTTTTTTTTTTTTTTTTAATCATTGGTAGAATTCACCAGTAAACCACCTGGTCTTGGTCTTTATTGGAAGGTTTTTGATTACTGCTTCAATTATCTTAGTTGTTACTGTTCTGTTCACATTTTCTATTTCTTTACAATTCAGTGTTGGTAAGTTGCATGTTTCTCGAAACTGATTCGTTTCATCTAGACTATCCAGTTTTTTGCACGTGCTAGCTTTAGTTGTTGTAATAGTCTCTTATGATCATTTGCATTTCTGGTGTTTCATTTGTAATGTCTTCTCTTTCATTTATAATTTGAATCTTCTCTTTTTTTCTAACTGGTTTTTAGTCTAAATGGTTTTTAGTTTCTTTTTTTCTATTTTCTTTACAGTCTATCATTTATTTCTGCTCTAATCTTTGTTATTTCCTTCCTTCTGCTAACTAGGGCTTAGTTTCTTTTTCTGAGTTCATCATGTTTAAAGTTAGGTTATTTGAAACCTTTTTTTAATGTAGGCATTATTGTTGTAAACCTCCCTCTTAGAACTGCTTTTGCTGCATTCTTTAAGTTTTGGTACATTTTGTTTTTGTTTTTGTATGTTTAAAGATATTTCCTGATTTTTCTTTGATTTCTTTGTTGCATTGGTTGTTCAGGAGTGTATTGTTTAATTTTCCTGTGTTGTGAACTTTTTTTTTTTTCTTCAGTTTTCTTCCTGTTGTTGATTTCTAGTTTTATATCATTGTGTTTGGAAAGGATACTTGATATGATTTCAGTATTCTTAAATTTGTTTTGTGGTTGGCCTGACACATGATTTCTCATGAACAATGTCCCATGTGAGCTTGAGAAGAATGTTTTCTGGTGCTACTACTGGGTGGAATGCTCTGTGTATTTCTGTCAGGGCCATTGGGTGTATACTGTTATTTGGGTTTGCTGTTTCTTTGTTAATTTTATGCCTGGATGACTTATCCAGTGTTGAAAGTGGAGTATTGAAGTCCCCTACTATTATTTCTCTCTTTATTTCTGTTAATATTTACTTTAACTATTTAGGTACACTAATATTTGGTGCATTTATATTTGCAATTGTTATATCTTCTTGATGAACTGACCTCTCTCTAATGAATTTTTTTGTTTTGTTACTGATTTTGACTGAAAGTCTTTTATTTGATGTAAGTATAGCCACTCCTCATTTCTTTCTGTTATCACCATTTGCACGAATATCTTTTTTCATACGTTTATTTTCAGCCTGTTTCCTTAAAGCTAAATTGAGTTTCTTATAGGCAGCATATGGTTGAATCCTGCTTTTTTAATCCATTCAGCCATTCTGTATCTTATCAGAAAATTTAGTGTGTTTACATTGAAAGTAATTATTGGTAGTTAAGGACTTACTATTACAATTTTAATTGTTTTCTGACTTTTTACAAGTTCTTTTTTTCATTTCTTCTTCTCTTATTGTCTTCCGTTCTACCATGAGGCTTACATGAAACATCTTATAAGTCTGTTGTAAGCTGATAATGTATCCTCTATCACATACAAAAACTCTTCACTTTTACTTCTTCTCACCCTACATTTCCACTACTGATGTTATACTTTTACATTTTTTTACATTTTATATTTTTTTATATTATTAATGCATGAGTAAATTATTGTAGCTATAGTTGTTGTTGTTTTTTAACTTTCATTCTAGAGGTAAAAGTGACTTACACTCCATTGTGACAGTATAGGGTAATCTGATTTTGACTATATTTACCTTTACCAGTAAGTTTTATACTTTTATATGTTTTATGCTGTTATTTAGTGTCCCTTCCTTTTGAAGAAAAATCCCCATAGCAGTTCTAGTAAGGCAGGTCTTATTTTGATGAACTACCTCAATTTTGTTTGTCTGGAATGTCTATCTATCCTTCATTTTTGAAGGATTATTTTGCATGGTTGATGGTTTTTATCTTTAACCACTTTGATATATTAAGTCAGACTCTCCTGGCCTGCAAGGTTTCTGCAGAAAAATCTGCTGATAGCCTTAGCGGGTATGTGAGATGTTTTCCTCTTGCTTCTTTGAAAGAATAACTCTTGGCTTTTTAAAATTTTGATTATGTGTCTTGGAGTAATCCTTGGGTTGATCTTGCTTAGAGTTTTTTGAGCTTACTGTTCCCGGGGATCTATACCTCTCCCAAGATTTAGTAAAATTTTCAGCTATTCATTCTTTTAAAAAATGTAGTATTTGTGCCTTGGCCAGTGTGGCTCAGTTGGTAGGAGTGTTGTCCCATAGACCAAATGACTGCAGGTTTAATTGCTAGTCAGGGCACGTATCTAGTTTGGGGGCTCGATCCCCGGGTTGGGGAGTATACAAGAAGGCAGCCAGTTGATGTCTCTCTCTCACATCTTTGGTGATGTGATACTTCCCTGATTTGCATGGTACGTGTAACCTTGCCTTGGTGACTGTGCACTTGATCCTTCCAGCAACTCTTCCAGTCTTTACAGACCGGTTTTGGCAGGTGAAGACCTCCTCATGTTAGGTACCCTGGCTGATGGGATTTGCCTCTGGATTGTAGTCATGCTTGGTTGCAGTTGTTATGAGGCTCTTTTGGGTCTCTTGGGATATTCATGGTTGCTGGGCTTGTTACTGGGGCTTGGGCTGGTGTGGATTCTATCTGGTCCCATGGTGGATGGGACTAATTCCAGTACGTTGTTCAGTAGGATGTTGTTGGGACAAGGGTCTGCTTAAGTGTCCACATTTAGGCTTGGGATAGCAGGCCTGTTACCAGATGTGTAGGTGAATGTGTCTTCCTTCAGGTCCCTGGAGGGGCTGCTGTCTAGTCACTGGATTTGTTGTTTAATAGGAACTGTTTCAGGTTCAGCCAAGATTGATGTCTGTAGACCTAGCTCTGGACGCACGGATGGTCTCTTGGTGGACTAGACTGCTCTCTAACTTGGTTAGAAGACTGGAGTAGTTTCAGGATCTCCTGAGGTACAGATGTGAATGTCTCCCCCAAGGTCTCTTTGCTAGAAGTACTGCTGTGGCATTGGCTGAGAGGGACTAAAGCTGAGTATTGGACCCTTTCAGGATCTTAAGGTGCTTAGTTTGGGAGTGTCTCTTGCTGGGTCCCTGTGGTAGCATGACTATTTGTGTATTGCAGCTGAGTTGGGTTGGTACCTAGTTACCAGGCCCTTTCAGAATGTACAGTCTTGACAAGTTCACCTCCAGTGGCTCCTGGGCCATGGCTGGATCTGGTCCATAGGCAACTTCGGTATCCACATCTGAGACTGAGGTCTTTACACCAAAGCATAAGTGGGCATGGCTCCTCTCCATTTTCTTCGTGTATTGTATCAGAGACAGGACCAAGTTAAATTGGATTGTAGCCACATCCTGAAGGTTATGAAGCTGTTTCTGGGTCTGTAGCTGGGACCATGGTCAGTGAGTCAGCTGCCTGGGTATAGGCCTTTCTTCTTAAAATGGTTCTCCTTGGTCTTGGACTGCTAGACGGTTTCATAATCTAGCTGGATCTCAAAGGCAATTTATATTATTTAATTTACTGATTTTTAATTCTCACCAAGGGTATTTTTATTGATTTTAGAGAGAGGTTGCCTCCTGTATATGCTTGGACCCAGGATAGAACCTATAACCTAGGTATATGCCCTGACTGGGAATCACACCCACAACCTTTTGGTGTATGGGACAATTCTCCAACTAACTGAACTTCCTGGTCAGGGCCCACAAAGACACTTTTGTCTGTGGATTGACTCCTGTTGTTGATTTGGGGTGGACAGGGATGGGAGGTGATATGAGTGGAAAACGTCTTATTTGGCAGTCTTGCTGACATCACTCTCCTTCATCCTTCTTAAGACATCATCTCTCTTTTTCTTAAGTATATTTTATTTATTATGTTGTTGCAGTAGTCCTAATTTTTTTTCCCTTTGCTCAGTTTTGTGTGGATTTTCCTTCGTTTCATTTAGCATAGCCTTCACTTCTTCCCTTATGCATTTGCTGTACTCAAGCATATCTGTCAAGCCTGTGAGTATCTTTATCACCAGTGTTTTGAACTCTATCTGTTAGGTTGGCTATCTCCCCATCGTTTACTTCTCCCTCTGGAACCTTGATCTGTTCCTCTTTTGGGCCATACTTCTCTTGTCTCCTTATCTTGACAGGCTCCTGTGTTTGTTTACCTCTGTGTCTTAGGTAGAACTGTTGTTCCTGTTACGTTGTAAGGGGCAGAGCCTTAGGTATTGGTCGGTATAGGGCGACCTGTTTTACCACATTGTTGCGCTGTATGTGGGGGAGGAGTCTGAGAAGGAACAATGCTGCTTGCTCAACACTAACCCCTTTTCCAGGAACTTCTCCCACTTCCCTATGGTAATGGCGCCTCTCAGCTGTTGCCCTGGCTGTCATTCCCAGAGTGGGTGGGTGTGCAGATGTTCTAGAACCATTGGGCCCTTTAAACAAGTGGGCTCTGCTGAGAGACCAGCAGTTTCTTCCTCTGCCCCAACCCCCACTGGTTTGCACAGTCAGAAGCAATGAGGCTTTATTTTCCCTGGCGCTGGAACCATGAGCTACACGGTGTGGTCTGGGGCTGGAAGCGCTCCTCAGGTGTCCCTCCCGACCTTTTAAAATGTGTGACTGTGCTTTCCACCGGCCTGCCACTGCTGCTGTTGCTGCCGCTGCTGCCACCACACCGCATCCTTTCCTCCCCGGCTCCACCCTCCTACCTGTCTGGATGAGTATTTTTTTTTTATATCTCCATTTGTTGGACTTCCATGCAGCTTGATTTTCTGGAACTTCTGATTGTCTCTAGTTTTGAGGTAGTTCTATTCCTTCTTAGTTGTTGAGGGAGATGCAGCATGTCTGTCTAGGCCTCCATCTTTGCCGGTAGTAGCCTCTCTTTAAAAAAATGTTTTTTTTACTTATTTATTTTTAGAGAGAGGGGAAGGGAGGGAGAAAAAGAGGGAGGTAGACATCTATGTGTGAGAGAAAAATCAGTTGGTTGCCTCTTGCATGCCCTCAACCAGGAACTTGGCTCACATCCCAGGTGTGTGCCCTGACTGGAAATTAATGAGCAACTTTTCAGTTTGTGGGAGGATGCCCAACCCACTGTCACACCATTCAGGGCTTAACACATCATCCTTTGACTTTCCAAACACCATATGCTTGGTTTTTCCCTGGTTGAACATGAACAATCTCCTTTTGATAGCTCCTTTTTCAAACCTCTAAATGATGGAATACCTCTCAACACTGAAGCCAAGTTTATTTCTCTATCCTGAACTTCAGGCTGGCTTGTCCAACTATGTATTTAAATCTCTACTTAGCTATAACATTTTCTCCTGGTCCTTCATCCCTCAAATCTGCTCCTGACCTGGTCTTCCCCATCTCTGTTAAAGGAACCCACTTTCTAAGGTCAAAAGTTGACTCAGGTAGGTATCATTCCTGACTCTTCTCTTTACCTTATATATTTAATTATGGAACCACAAAAGACCCCAAGAAGGAAGAACAAAGTTGGAGGAATCATGCTACTTAATATCAAACTATACTATAAGGCTATAGTAATCAAACCAGCATGGTACTGACATAACAGAATAGTGAGCCCAGTGGAACAGAATAGTGAGCCCAGAAATAAACTCATGCCTTTATAGTCAATTAGTATTTGACAGAGGAAGCAGGCACATACATTGGGCTAAAGATAGTTTATTCAGTAAATGGTGTTGGGAGGACTGGACAGATATGTATAGAAAAATGAAACTAGACCACCTTCTTATGCCACACACAAGAATAGATTAAATACTTAAATCTTAGATCTGAAACCATAATAATCATAGAAGAAAACATAGGCAGTAAAATCTGGACATCGCTCATAGCAACATTTTATTTGATATATCTCCTCAAGCTAGGGAAACAAAAGAGAAAATAAATAAATGGGAATGTATCAAACTAAAAGGTTTTGTACAGCAAAGGAAACCATCAACAAAATAAAAAGATAACCCACTGAATGGGAGAACATATTTGCTGATACATCTGATAAGGGGTTAATATCCAAAATTTATAAAGAACTTATAAAACTCAACATCAAAAAAAAATCCAAACAATCCAATTAAAAAATGGGCAAAATATCTGAATAGACATTTCGCCCAAGTGGACATTCAGATGGCCAATATCATATGAAAAGATGGTCAATGTCAATAATCATCAGAGAAATGCAATTTAAAACCACAGTGGAATACACCTCACACTGGTTGGAATGGCTACCATCAATAAATCAACAAACAAGTGCTGGCAAGGATGTGGAGATAAGGGAACCCTTTTGCACTGTTGGTGGGAATGCAGACTGATGCAATCACTATGGAAAACAGTATGGAGATACCTCAAAAAATTAAAAATGGAACTGCCTTATGACCCAGTGACTCCATTTCTGGGAATTTATCCAAAGAAACCCAAAGCACTAATATGAAAGAATATAAGCACCCCTATGTTCATTGGGTGTTATTTACAATTGCCAAGATTTGAAAGCACCCCAAGTGTCCATTAGTAAGATGCGTGGATAATGTAACTATGGGACATTTACACAATGGACTACCACTTGGCTGTTAAAAAGAATAAAGTTTTACCCTTTGCAACATTCATAGACCTGGGGAACATTAAGTGAAATAAGCCAGTCAGAGAAAAGACAAGTATCTCATGATTTTAGTCATATGTGGAATCTAATGAACAAACCGAACTAACAAGCAAGAGACCGATTCGTAGATAGAGAGCAGGCTGACAGCTCAGGATGGAGGGTGAGGTTAGGGTTGGGGGGAATGAGCAAAAATGATTAATGGGCATGGACAACAATGTGGTGATTGCAGAGGGAGGTGGGTATAAGGGGGATAAATGGTGATGGAAAAAAATACAATAAAAATAAATTTAAAAATAGAAGGTTCTTCACACACACAGAAGTCCTTTCATCTTGTATATGTATTAGAAGTCATTTAATCTCTACCTTTATAATATGTCCCTAATCTTACAAATTTTCTTCATTTCCACCCCTGTCAACTTATCCAAACTGCCTTCATCTTCTATTAAAATATCCTAACAGGTCTCCCTGTTTCCATTTTACCTCATTTTAGTATATCACCAAGCTGCCAGAATCATCTTTTGAAAAAAGAAATCAGGTTTTATCAGTGGCTTGCTTGAAACCCTCCTAGAATATTCTGGCAAACTTAGAATGAAATATAAACTTCTTGAAAGGCTCTACATGATCTGGGGATCCTCCTCTCTCACTTTCACCACCTTCTTTCTGTTTCTTGAATATATCCAACTTTACTCTTGACTTAAGATTTTACACTTGCTTTTCTCTCTGCTTGAAAGACTTCTTTCAGATATTTCCATAGCTAGCTTCTTTTTATCACATATTTGTTCTGCTGTTTTCTCTTCAGACAGGGCTTCCACATATGTTTAAGCAAGGGAGCACAGTACTCATTGTAGCCATTGTATATTTATATGTTTATTATAACAATTTTCCAGCAGATGGCAGTAAAGTGTCTTGAAGGGTTGTCTTTGCAATTTTCATAGAGTGACTTATTGGCTAGTGTTGATTCATCCTGTTATCAGAAAATGCTTCCCTGATTACCTTATCTAAATTGCCCTCCTGCCTCCAGGTTTGTTTTAATCATCTAACATTGCTTTATTCAGGGCATCTGTCACTATCTGAAATCATGTGACTTTGTTTACTTTTTTAACCATATTTGTTTGTATCTGTAGACATATTTTGCATGAACTAGCTTTGTTATTCTCTCTGTTTCATCTATTGCTCTCTTTAGGTTCTGTTTATCTCCATGTCAGAACTTTAATGCCACTTTTTTCATGTAGTCTTTGTTGATTTCTCCCACTTTCCTGGTTAAAGTGAGATAATTTCTCACTTTAAAATTAGTATAGCATATTGGTTTCTAAAAATGACTGTACGTTGGAATTGCTTGGGGAATTTTTAAAAGACAGATTTCTAAGCCCCGTCCCTGCTATATGATTAAGTAGGTCTGAAATGTAGCCTGGGAAGTGGAATTTTTTTTTTAAGTACAGCATATTATTACTCTCATTTGATCCTGAACAAGTTTAAATTTTTGTTGGAGTTATTGGTAAGTGGTATATCTAGCTCATCTCTTACCAGGATATAAGCAGCGTGGGAGTAAAGCGTATGTCATAGATATTTTTCTACATATATTTGTTCTTGTGGAATTTAACATTTGTACATGTCTTTTCAAACAGTTGTTCATTTTGGACCTGGAGAAAGTTCTTCAGAAGATGCAGTTATGATGAATACACCCGTGGTTAAAGCTGCTTTGGAAATGGGCTTCAGTAGAAGCCTGATAAAACAGACAGTTCAGAGTAAAATCCTAACAACTGGAGAGAATTACAAAACAGTTAACGATATTGTGTCAGCACTTCTTAATGCTGAAGATGAAAAAAGACAAGAGGAAAAGGAAAGACAAACTGAAGAAATGGCATCAGGTATCTGGGAATGTTAGTCAGCTGCATCATTTCTCAGTGGGGCTCATAGGATTGTCTCACATGTCACAGGACAGTAAGCATCCTCGTCTCTCCACTAACTGCTCATAGCAGCCTCTAGTCATTTCCAAACTGCACGTCCCCTTCTCCACGGTGGACAGTGGACGACACTACTTGAGAACTATTGACTGTAGCCCTTTTTTATTTGTTTATTTTCCAGTAAGATTCTCTGATATATGCTAATCTGAGAATTTTAACATAACCCTTCTTGAGCTCTGTTTACTATTTATAACAAATTTAAGTTGTTCTGAAAAAGCAAGATTTTAAAGTTAAATGCAGGTCTTATTCCTATCTTTTTAAAGTTCTTTCAAATCATGTTTTTAATATGGGACTTGACTCTAATCCTTATACAAAAAACATAATTGATGATGAAATCCTAGGACTTGGTGAGAAGCCCATGTCCAATCCAAAGATGGTATAATAAAAGTTATGTGAATGCCTTTGGGGCCATTATTGAGTAAAACTATGGTTAACTTGAACACAAGTGCTGCAATACCATGGCAGTTGATCTGAAAATCTAGTGATTACTGTGTGGGTAGTGTATACCGCATGGGTACACTGGACAAAGGGATTTTTTACTTCCCAGGTGAGACAGTGAGATTTCAGCACACCTCTGAATGGTGCAGAATTTAAAACTCTGTGAATTGTTTATTTCTTGAATTTTCCATTCACTGCATTTAGACTGTGGTTGACCATGAGTAACTGAAACAGTGGAAAGTGGGACCACAGGTAAAGGAGGACTACTGTACTGTGTCATAAGCATGGAGTTGAAAAGAACCCTAGGACCTGGGTCTGTAATAGATTCTTTCTGTGACCTTGGGCAGTTTCACATTATTTTTCCTCAGTCTTTCTATTTGAAAATGAGAAGCAGTCATACCTATCTGACAGATTCTTTGTATCAAGTGAGACAGTTTGCATGAAAGTGCTTATAAAAGTGATATAAATCTTTTTGAATTAGTGTTTTCATTTGCTTTCAATAAATACTGAGAAGTGAAATTGCTGGGTCGAATGCTTTATCTGTTATTAATTTTTTGAGGAATCTCTATACTGTTTTCCATACCTACCAAGAGTGCTCAGGGGTTCCCTTTTCTCTTCATCCTGGTCAGCACATGCTCTTTGTTAACTGTGATAGTAGCCATTTTGACTGGTGCGAGGTGGTATCTCATTGTAGTTTTCATTTACATTTCCCTGATGATTAGTGATGTTGAGAATCTTTTCATTTCTATGTTGGTCATCTGTATGTCCTTGGGGAAATGTCTTTTCATGTTTTCTCCCAATTTTTAGTGGGGTGATCATATGATAAGGTATAAATGTCTAATTACTATCTTGTACACCTGAAACTAAAAATCAATTTAAAATTTTATACCAACTATACTTAAATTTTAAAAACTTTTACAAAAGTAAAGTGATATAATGCAAGTAGCATTAGTATTATAAATATATGGGGTAAGTACAGAGGAGGGAAATTTTTATTATCCTCTAAAATTCTCTGCTTGCTTTCACCAGAATGAAGGAAAAATAGGTTTCTAAGAATATAAATGTATTGCCTTAAAAAAGGGATGCAAACAGATTCTGTGTACATTTATTATATGCCTTGGCTAGATCTCCTAGAAGTTTTTCAAGTGAGAGACATTAACGTGCAAACAAGTAAATTAGTCCTTCATTTTCAAGTTCCTATTTATTTAGTGCCTGTATTGCTTGTAGGGTTGGTATGAGTATAACTGGAGCAGTTTAAAATCTAATGTTTTTTTTTTTTCTTTTTTTCTTAAAATGAAGATGATTTGTCATTAATTCGGAAGAATAGAATGGCTCTCTTTCAACAGTTGACGTGTGTTCTTCCTATCCTGGATAATCTTTTAAAGGCCAATATAATTAATAAACAAGAACATGATATAATTAAACAAAAAACACAGATACCTTTACAAGCAAGAGAACTCATTGATACTGTTTTAGTTAAAGGAAATGCTGCTGCCAACATCTTTAAAAGCTGTCTAAAAGAAATCGACTCTTCATTATATAAGAACTTATTTGGTGAGTTTTTTAGTAAAATTATTTTAGAAATACTTGGAATTACGTTCATCTTTGTATTTGACAAACAAAATAAATTTAATTAGCAAACTATAGTCTATAATTTAACATGTTCTAAAAAGCTGAAGTCTTATTGCCCAAGTAGTATGGCTAAATATTTTCTGATAATATACATACCTGAAATCTCTGTTTTTCAATAGATAGTAAGTAAAACAGGTAGTAGGTTAAGCAGTGTTATATTTGGTAATGATGCTTTGTGTATGTTTTTCTTTCCATAGTGGAAAAAAATATGAAGTATATTCCAACAGAAGATGTTTCAGGTAAAACAAAATTAAGACAGGACCAACATGAATCATTACTCATATTTTTAATGGGAGCTAAAGTAGAAATTCAGTTTCACTAAAGATTTTTATTGTTGTTACTAGGTCTGTCACTGGAAGAACAATTGAGGAGGTTGCAAGAAGAAAGAACTTGTAAAGTGTGTATGGACAAAGAAGTTTCTGTTGTATTCATTCCTTGTGGTCATCTGGTAGTGTGCCAGGAATGTGCCCCTTCTCTAAGAAAATGCCCCATTTGCAGGGGAATAATTAAGGGTACTGTTCGTACATTTCTTTCATAAAAGAAAGGCTATATGTTAGCCTGTATGTAAAAGTCTTTAAAATATTGTTGAACATTTTTTAAACCATCTGAAGTAAAAAGGAATATTGATTCTTTAATTAGTAATTAAAGAATTACTGATTAATTGCTTTGTTACTAGTAATGTTTTTAAAAAATACAGTATCGTATATCATATTTAATCTCAACCTGTTATATCAAATGGAAGATTTTATGTTTGGTGGGCTATGTTAGTGTACATTTGTCAACATAGGAGAAAGTAAAGGCATAAGTAGTCTCAGTGCTATTATGTATCATTTCAGGGGTGACTGAATTTGGTATTTCTAAAAGCTCTGAGTATTGAGTACTACATTAAGAGTGTAGTTTAAAAGAACTGGAAACTAGAAACTCGAGTTCATCAAAGTTATGGTGCCAAATTCTCTTTGGTGTTTTTCACTTCTGTTGTAGAATAAGAATTATTTCATTAACTGGTAAATAAGCTTTTTCCTTGTTTGTGAGAAGGATCTTAATAAACTTCTTTAAAAAGAATACATCATCAAAATTTTTTCTCTTAAAAAATAATCTTTATATGTCTTCAAAGGGTTATAAAGATTAAATGAGATATCGTCGTAGGCAGCCGTCCGTCTCGAGAGACGATGGTGTAGCTTCTCAAGAGTCTATCTGCACCGCCGAGAATGGCTGTGCAGTCCAACTCGGGAGTGACACGGTATCTGTCTCCTCCCGTGTTCAATCGACATCTTGTGATGACGCTGGAGTGTCCTCTCCAGTGAAGCTACAAAGCCTGAGCAGGGTGATATGGAGGGTCTGCTGTTGCCCATGCAGCAGACCCCCCTTCTCTTCGCAGCTGAAGGGTCCAAGGGAAAGACGGAGTCAATACAGCTTGGCTTCAGGTGCGCCGCAGGAGTTGCCGGTGTTGACTACAACGTCAAACCGCCTTAGGGACTCCGGCTCCGGATTTTCTGTCGGGGTTTACTCCCTTAGCCTTTCCCCTGAAGAGGTATGCCGCAAGGCAGCGGAGGTTTTTTGGAGTCAGAGTTTTCCTTCTCTGATGAGATAATATATGTAAGTATTGTCCCCATCACATTGTAAACACTCATATGCTAACTTACATAGCATTTAGATAAATTAGATAAAAAATTGAGCTAATGAAACAAATTAATAAGCAATTTTAAATAATGTGATTAATGAATATCCCTTTAGATACCAGTATTTGTCTAGTCTGTATATTATAGATATAACTTAAATTAAAATTTATATTCTTAAAATTAGATGAATTTGCAATGGATTTTTAAAAAATGGTGTAATTGCTTTGTTGTGTAGGTGTTGGTGGGATAAGGAGGTGCAATATAGGCAGTGGTTAAGTATCTCCTTTTGGGGCTCCATCATGTTTGACCTTTTCCAGATTTGGATCTATGGCAGTCTTGAGGCCAAGTGGACTGGAGGTTAATATTAAAAACTCCATTTTTCTTCTTATCTCACAACTCCTTTAGATTCCTTTAAATAGAGAATACACTAGGAAGAGCAAAAATTGATCCTTCAATCTCCTGTCTTGCCTTTTTCCATTCTGGTAGTGCTGATTTATTTAAGTCCAAACACCTACATCTTAGGTGCAAGACTTCATGTCAGAGAGGGAATTTCTTCTCTGTCCAGAAAGTATCCAGCCACGTACTATGAAAAATAGGGACATTTATTGAAGAGATACAAGAAACTAATGCATAGGACAATGACACCTCAGTCCCCTTCAAAGTAGGCACCTTGGGACCTCACAGTTCTCCCAATCGCCATTAGCTTCTCCATTGTATTTTCCCGAATTTCATCAATGTTCTGAAATCTCTTCCCTTTCAAAAGTGATGTTAGTTTTGGGAAAAGCCAGAAGTTGCAGGGCACCACATCTGGGCTATAGGGGGGCAGAGTCACCTGAGTGATATGATGTTTTGCCAAAAAACTGCATGAGACGTGGTGTATGAGTGGGTGCATTGTTGTGATGAAGCTGCCAATCACCAGTTGCCCATAGCTGCAGCCTTCTGAATCATCTGGATAGTTTCCTCAGAGGAATATTTCAGCTTAATGCAAAATTTGATGCAGATTCGTTGCTCTACTCAGGCATTTTGAATGTGATGTCCACACAGTACACATGCTCACTCAACGGGCATTTATGGCCCCCACTGACTAGTACAGTGAAGTCTTCATTGTTCATGCATGTGCATTCCAGTCCACTCTCCTTGGCTGCCAGGTTACATCGGTGTTATGCAAACCCTTCTCGTTATATTAACAATGGTTGGACTTTTTCTAGAAAAACCTTGTATAGAGAAGGAATTAAGTTTTTTTAGCAACTGTTCTCTAATTTTCCTTTTTGCTTACTAATAGCTACTATATATTGAGGATCCACTGTGTGCCAGGCAGAGTGCTAGATTCTTTAAATAATATGTATTATGGGCTAAATTTTGCCCACGCAAAATTCATATGTTGTAGCCCTAATCTTCAGTACCTCAGAATGTGACTATATTTGGACATAGGATCTTTAAAGAGATAATTAGGGTAAAATACGATTATATGAACCCTAATCTAATATGAGACGTTAGGTCATAGACACATTCAGAGAGAGGCCCAGGTGAAGATGCTGGGAGAAGATGGCTATCAACAAGCCAAGGTGAGAAACTTCAGAAGAAACCAAATCTTCCAACATCTTGGACTTCTAGCCACCAGAACTGTGAGAAAATAAATTTTTGTTGTTCAAGTCACCTAGCTTGATACTTTGTTATGGCAGCCCTAGCAAACGTAATACAAGGTGCCAGATACTTCAAAGCATATTAGTTTACTTTCAACAACTGCAAAGTAAAATATGAACATGAATCTATCTTGACTCCTTAGCTTGTGCTTTTGGAAGAATTGTCCTTTAAATCTATTAATCTTTTTAAAAATTACATGGGCTGTTATCTAGCATAAGAACTATAACTTTCTGAGTTGTGTTTGAGAGTTTATATTATTTGGTTATATTCAGGTACTCAAGTTTTGATAATGTAAAAGAACTTTTTTGCATTTAGCAAAAATATTGCATAAAATAGAAGTAAGTAATAATGTAACTATATAGGGAAAAACAGAGTCAGTTGCTCCCTCTACTCACAACACTAAAGGGAAAAACAGAATGGAATCAAAACTGGCACTGTGGGGCCCAGCAGTGTCCCTACATTAGCATGTTAGCCACACAGTTTGTTGTTGGTGTTTTCCTTCTGTGAAATTCTTTAAAAACTCGCAACCTGGCCCCCTAACTGCTTGCCCCTACTCTCCCCTGCCCAGGTTCCCATGCTGGTTTCTTTCTCAGGGTCGTCTTTGGTGGGCAGCCCCTCTCCCCAAGAAGCTGCCATCGGTTACCTGCAGTCCTGAGGGGTCTGCATAGGTCCAGGTCCTCCCGCCCCCAGAGTGGGGGGTGCCCCTCCTGGGATGGCTGCCAAGGGCGCAGACCGCGTGTCGGGGCCTGCACTGTGCCGCGCCTGCTGGCAGGGACGACCTTACGATCAGGAGGACAGTTCCGAGGGGGCACTGGGCTCCGAAGCCTAGTGTTGACACTGGAATGACAGCACAGAACATTCTTGGACTCCCAGTACCTTCTGGAATAAGGCATTTCCCCTCTTGAGTACTGCTGCCCTCCTCATTGACCTTTGCTAAACCGAGGAAACTGATGAATTAAAAGCATTCCTTTTTTTTTTTTTTTAACTAAGATTTGCACATTTGCATAGTATCTTTCCAAATCTTTGCCTACTTTTTTTTTCCTTTGACAGATGGTACCTTTTCCTGGATCATTCATTTCACTTGGTTTCTGACTTTAGATTCACCTTCAACTTGTTATTTGACTTGGCAGGTGCAACAAAAACAGCAAACAAGTGTGCCCACCCCACTCTCCTCTTAACTGAAAAGCTTAAAATAAATTTTTGAAAAAAAAAAAAAATAATGTAACTAATATTTAATCCACTTGCTGAATTCCATGTACCTAGAGTGTAGGGTTTGAGTTTCTTATCCTTTTTTCCCTCAGGATAATAATCAGTGTCAACAGGTATTTGTTATGTTGAACAAATAGATGAAAGATGTTTTGTTAGGTTTATTTATTGCCTTATTTAACCCTTAAAATCCTAGGAGACATATTATCCTTTTTTTGGATATGAAAGAATTTAGGCTCAGTAAAATAATGTAGGTTCCTGGAGATAATAGGTAGTGGACTGTGAATTGTATATGGTATAGGAGGGAAAAACTCCAAAACATTTACCTTATAAAATTTTAATTTTTTAAGCCACACTTGTTTTTTACTTTCTACTTATATTTGAAAATACTGTTTATTTACTCTCAACATAAATTGGGGGAATTGTGTAATTTATCATTAGTTAGGCCTTCTGCTTCCACTGTGGTTGTTTCCAATGTTCTCTCTTTTTTTTTTTAATGTATTTTATTGATTATATCGTTACAATAGTTCCAATTTTCTCCCCTTTACTCCCCTCCACCCAGCATCTCCCTCCCCCAGCAATCCCCCCCACCAAGTCCATACCCCTGGTTCATAAAAAATAACTATCCCTCCCTCTCAGATATTAAGACCCTTTGTAATCTTGTAAAGGACAATGGGCAAAGGTCTCAAGCTCCTCTAGCTGCTTCAAGCTGGACATGGTCATCGTCCTACCTACCCTTGGGTCCAGAAAACCCTATAATAATAGTGGGGGTGTGGAGGGGAGGGTGGCCTTTCCACATGGGGAAGGATCGTGCAGACTCCAGGTCAGTTGGCTGTCCCCGGACAATGGCATGCTCGGTTTAACAGGCTGGCATTCTTGTTGTGTTCTGGGGGCAACAGATTTGGCGAAAAGGGTTAAAAGACATCATTCAATCCATAACTACTAGATGTCAAAAGGGAGGGATTAATTTTTCAATGTTCCATATTAGGAGAAAAAAAGAAAAAGAAAAAAAGGGCTTCTTTGGAGG
Source organism: Furipterus horrens (assembly GCF_987537825.1). NCBI lineage: Eukaryota > Metazoa > Chordata > Mammalia > Chiroptera > Furipteridae > Furipterus > Furipterus horrens. The sequence goes on along the minus strand of NW_028327172.1, from coordinate 63,990,384 downwards.
AAGGTGTGCTAGGCACATCTCACCTGTCCAAAACCCTTTTGCCCATTATACTTAGTTTGGGCTGAGGGAAATAGTTTAGGTTTCCCCCCTCTCAGACCTCTGGCCCTTTCTGTCTAAGCCATTAGGATAGAAAAGAGAAACCAGTTTTAAAGTGAAGCCCACAGACCACCCCATTCTTCACCAACCCAGCCATTTAGTTCAGCCAAACCGTTGAGTCTCAGGAGGCAGCGCTGCAGAGAGGATTAAGTGAGGCTTATGCATACAGACAATCAGGTAATGCAATCATAGGCTTATGTCCTTTGAAAACAGAAAACACATGTTAATTTATGTAACATAACCCACAAACAAGTCTCTAAATCTGTAAGACTGTTATTGGGAAGACATCCAGTTGCAAGGCACTTGACATTCTACTTGCCTGCAACTTGATTATCTTTGATGATATCACAGACATGGTTTAATTTTCAAGTGAAGCCATATTTTAAATGAGAAGAAACTTTTAAGACGGTTAGTTGCCCTATTTCATAGTCTACTACTGATCATTGTGATTTTCCTTGAATAGTGATTTTTCTCCCTAAGATTACCTTCCTTGTCTTTAAAGGGACTACATTAAGTCCATTTTTAATTTATCCTGTTCATTTGCATAAACATAACAAGAGCAACAAATGATCGCTTATGATCTTTAGTTCTGCTTTGCTGGTACTTACCCAAGGAATATTTAGGGTGACCCTCAGTCTGTTCTTCAGGGCACAGAAGCTGAGCCACATACCTGGCATTCATCCTTGCCTGTACACACCTGTCCTTTCCAAGTCTTTCTGGTTTTTCATTGTGCCTTAAGGTCCCTTCTAGCCATCTGTCAGGAAAACAACCTTCGTTCCTTCCCTGGAAAGATTGCTGTGGACCGCACAACCAACCATGGTACCAGGTCTTTTATCTCGCGGGCTTTTATTACCTTTGAAAGTCATTCCCCGTTCCTTAGGGCTTTTTGGTAACAACCTGAGCCCAAGTATATCTCCTTTAGGCTTGACATTCCAGTCAAAGACTTGGTCAAAAAAAAAAGAAAAAAAAAGGAACCTCTATTAACAACTGGTCTTTTTAGTTCTATGCAAAGAAACATGTCATTACTTACTTGTTTAGAATGCCAAACTCTGGAGGGATCAAATAGGGAGAAAAATATACAACGTGAAGGAAAATCTTTGTCCTAATATTCACTGAACTGGCATTTCCATTCTTCATATTTTCATTTTTCCCCCACTAAAAAAAATTTTTTTTTTCCATTACAGTTGTCTCACTTTTTTCCCCCTCTTGCTTCCCTGCATCCTGCCCCTCCCTTCCCCCACATTCAGTCCTCACTCAGTTGCCCATGTCCGTGGGTTGTTTATACATGTTTTTTGACTTGACACTTCCCCTTCTTACCCCCTTCTCTCCCTCCCCCCTCCCTCCTTGTTACTGTTAGTCTACTTCTTGTTTACATAGCTCTGGTTCAATTTTGCTCATTTGTTTGTGTTGTTCATTAGTTTCCTGTAATAGGTGACAGCATAAGGTATTTTTCTTTCTTTTCCTGGCTTATTTCGCTAAGCATAATTTTCTCTAGTTCCATCCATGTTGTTGCAAATGGTAGAAGTTCCTTCTTTCTTTCTGCTACATAGTATTCCATTGTGTAAATGTACCACAGTTTTTTGATCCACTCATCTACAGATGGGCATTTAGGTTGTTTCCCCACTTGACTATTGTAAATAGTGCTGCTATGAACATTGGAGTGCATAGGCTCTTTTGAATTGGTGTTTCAGGATTTTTCGGATATAATCCTAGCAATGGAATTGCTGGTTCAAAAGGCAGTTCCATTTTTAGTTTTTTGAGGAAATTCCAAACTGTTTTCCATAGTGGCTGCACCAGTCTGTATTCCCACCAGCAATGCACCAGGGTTACCGTTTCTCCGCATCCTCTCCAGCATAACTTGTTTGTTGATTTGTTAATGATGGCCATTCTGACTGGTGTGAGGTGGTATCTCGTTGTGGTTTTTATTTGCATCTCTCTGATGGCTAGTGATGTTGAGCATACTTTCATATGTCTATGGGCCCTCTGTATGTCTTCTTTGGAGAAGTGTTTGTTCAGGTCCTTTGCCCATTTTTTAATTGGGTTGTCTGTCTTCTTGGTGTTGAGTCGTATGAGTTCTTTATATATTTTGGAGATCAATCCCTTGTCTGAGATGTCATTGGTGAATATATTTTCCCATATGGTTGGTTTCCTTTTCATCTTGCTGATGTTTTCTTTAGCTGAGCAGTAACTTTTTAGTTTGATGTAGTCCCATTTGTTTATTCTTTCCTTTATTTCCCTTGCCTTAGGAGATATATCAGTTAAAGTGTTGCTACATGGGATATCTGAAAATTTCCTGCCTATTTTTTCCTCTAGGACTTTTATGGTATCACGGCTTACATTTAAGTCTTTGATCCATTTTGAGTTTATTCTGGTGTATGGTGTAAGTTGGTGGTCTAGTTTCATTTTTTTGCATGTCCCTGTCCAGTTCTCCCAACACCATTTGTTGAAGAGGCTCTTTTCATTCCATTTGATGTTCTTTCCCCCTTTGTCAAATATTAGTTGACCATATGAACCTGGGTGTTATTTCTGGGCTCTCTATTCTGTTCCATTGATCTATATGTCTGTTTTTATGCCAGTACCAGACTGTTTTGATTACCGTGGCCTTGTAGTATAGTTTGATATCAGGTATTGTGATTCCTCCTACTGTGTTCTTCCTTAAAATTGCTGTGGCTGTTCGTGCTCTTTTTTGGTTCCATATAAATTTTTGAAGTATTTGTTCTAGGTCTGTGAAATATGTTGCTGGTATTTTAATAGAGATTGCATTGAATCTATAAAGTGCTTTGGGTGGTATGGACATTTTAATGATGTTGATTCTTCCCATCCATGAGCATGGTATATGCTTCCATTTATTTGTATCTTCTTTAATTTCTTTCTTCGGTGTTATGTAGTTTTCTGAGTACAGGTCTTTTACATCCTTGGTTAAGTTTATTCCTAGGTATTTTATTTTTCTTGTTGCTATGGTAAATGGGATTTTTCTTTCAGTTTCTATCTCTGAGTTTTTATTGTTGGTGTATAAAAATGCCTTCGATTTCTTTATATTGACTTTGTATCCTGCTATTTTGCCGAATTCACTTATTAGGTTGAGTAGTTTTTTGGTGGAGTCTATAGGGTTTTCTATGTACACTGTCATCTGCAAATAATGACAGTTTTACTTCCTCTTTTCCAATTTGGATGCCTTTTATTTCTCTTTCTTGTCTGATTGCTGTGGCTACAATGTTCTGTCTTGAAGACAGCACAAGCACTGGAGCTTTTTCTTCTGCTCCACACTAACAAATTAAGAGTCCCTTCACTATTGACTGCAAATGACAGCTCGTTGTCTGCTTTGAAGACAGACCTAAGTTTTTCCTAGAAGTGCAACATTTCAACCAGTATCCCCTACTATATGTAAAATAAATCTATTAGTTTATAGTAGCACTTCTTAAACACTGGTCTCAGAATATTTTACAGTCCTAAAATTTTTTGAGGATCCCAAAGAGCTTGTGTTATGTGGGTTGTGTATATTTATATTTACCATGCTAAAAATTAAATTTTAAAACTATTTTTGAGTTTATTTAAAAATAAACACCTTACATATTTTAAAAAATAAAGCAATATACATTACATGTTAAGGTAGCACTTCTTATGAAAAATGATTAATTAAAATATTTAGTGAGAAGAATGCCCTTGTTTTACATTTTGACAAAGTTCTATGATGTCTGACTTAGTAGAAGCCAGTTGGATTCTCCTGTCTATTTCTGTATCTGATCTTTTGTAATATGTATGTTTCAGTTGAAGTATATGAAGAAAATTTAGCCTCTCAGTGTATGTTGTTGGAAAAGGAAGGAGAAATTTTCAGGTATCATGGGTATTCTCTTTTGAAGCTACACCAAAACGTGACAAGTGGTAGATAGTTCCTTAATGGTAGTCGGATTGTGGAATCTAAAATCATTACTGATCTTCTAAAATTTTCTAAATTTAAGTTTTTAAAATTTATACATTATATATTTCAGAATACTTTTAGGTTCACAGCAAAATTGAGCAGAACATTCAGAGTTCTCCTCGACCCTCTTTCCTGCATATGTACAGTCTCCCCAACTATCAACATTCCTCACCAGAACAGTACATTTGTTACAATCAATGAGCCTACATTGAGACATCATTATCACCCAAAAGTCAATAGTTTACATTAGGGTTCATTCTTGATGTTTGACAGATGTATAATAATGACATGTATCCACCATTGTAATGTACAGAATACTTATATTGCCCTAACAATTTTCTGTGCTGCACATTTTAATCCCTCCCTCCCAACTACTCCCCTGGCAACCACTGGTCTTTTTACTCTTCAGTTATCTGTTTTCTGTTATATTAAGATCCATTGGTGAATCTTGCACTTGGAATGGGTCTTTTACCCATGCATAATCTTGTACCATTATGGGTTGCTCATCTGGAAAACAGTATCAAAAAATCACATTTGTTCTTACACCTTATATACTTTGGGCAACTGTAAGAATTGGGAAGCTCTCAAGCTCATAGCGGTAGATACAAGTTTCTAAAATTTTAATTTTCATTGAAAAGGCTGATATTTATCATTAGCTATAAACATTGTTAGTTTTCTCAGACTCACTTCAAGAGAATGAAAGCCAAATACTTAGGTCTGTCAGTTTTTTTTCCTAGTTAAATTTAAAATTTTTTCAATATTCAATATATTAGTTTCAGGTGTACAACATAGTGGTTAGACATGTATATAACTTAGCAGATGATCCCCCTCAATAAGTCTAGTACCCACCTGGCACCATACATAGAACCTATCAGTATTATTTGGTCAGTTATTTTAAATAAAAATGCTATTTCATGAAGAAAGCAGCTATTTCATCTTGCAGTTCAATCATATAAGTGCTTTACTTTGAAACTTGTTACTTTTGTATGTAGCATAAGTACTTTATGTATACTTCCAATTTTGTTACATCGTGTTGAAATGATGTCTACCCAAGGTTAGATTTAATAAAAATAATTTTACTGCTTCATCAAGAGTATTCTTAAATGAAAAGTCTAACTTTTCACTATCAGTGAAAATGGCAAATAACATGTTAGCATTACTTTTGAATTTTCAGTGTCCCCAAAGCAGCAGTCCCCAGTGGGGACTGGTTTTCGTGGAAGACGATTTTTCCATGGATCGGAGGAGGCTGGGAGGGCAGGATGGTTTGGGGCTGATTCAAGCACATTACATTCAAGCTCACCTTCTGCTCTGCAGCCAGGTTCCTAACAGGCCCAGACTGGTACTGGTCCATGCCCCAAGGTGTCTCTGGTACCCTCAGAGATCCTTGGGCCATTCTTCAAGAACCACTGGTGTGTGGTAACCATTAATCTTATTCTTTGCAAAAATTAATCCATGAAAGATTGTATTAAGGGATAACATCTAGTCCTCTCCTTTGAGGTTTCCTTCAGCATATATGGTGTTCTCTTTGCCCTCACACTTACATTCTTGGTGCTTTTGGAAGAGAAACTTGAATATGCCTGATAGCTCAATGCCGTATTTCTTCTTTCTCTTTGGGAGCCAGCGTCCCTGCAAAGTGTACTCTGTTCCTCTGTGATTTTGGCATCACAGGAGCTGCCCTTGGCTTTTTCATTATTTCCAGTGAACTGAGTGGTCAAGTTTTTTCATTCTGGGACTATTAGGAAATCTACACCTAAGGTTTGTTCTCCAAGGCCTTTGTCAGTAATAAAGGTGATTTCTATTTTATTACTTTCACGCTTTATTGGTTCTGAACTTGTGTAAAAGAAGTGATATTTATTGGGCCCCACAAAACCCACAATGGATTATGTTGCGTGGTTGATCTGTTAGGATATGTGTGATTAGCTCATCAGAAATGGAAAAATTATAATAATTGATTAACCTAGGTTCTGTTGTATTTCTTGTATAAAGCTGTCCAGACAGGTTTTAATCAGTGAATCCTTGAAGCTTTTAATCCTTAGCATCTCTGACAGCAAAGAGTAGTAGGTACTTAATTTAGTTGCAAGGCATGTGACTGTGTTGCTTAGTGTGGTATAGTGAAGAGCGCCCAGAGTTTAAAATCTAAAGGCTTTGCTTCTAAGCTTAGTTCTGTCAATTAATAAAACTTTCACCAAGCCATTTCTTTCTCTGAGCATCAGCTTTCCTTTGAGGGTCAATTTCAGCCCTACTTACTCCTCACAAGGTTATAGTGGGTTCTAATGTGGAACTGTGTATAAGAATTATGTTTTGTTGTTGTTTTTTTTATCAGTAGGCTGTGCTAATGATAATGGCATTGGTCAGATTGCCAAGTGACAAGCATCTTGTGTCATGTCTGACCTGGATGGACTGAGTTATGGCATTGTGTTTCACTTAGTGGTGGTGTTGGTGTAAAGGATTTAAACACGATAAGTATATAAAATACAATATTTTCCTTAATTTCTCCCCACCATTACTATCAATTTCTTCCCCTGTGGTAATCGCCATTAAATTTTCTGTGTATTCAGTGTATGTGGGTATGTATGCATATACATGCATACATGCATGCAGCTATGTGAATGTTTTTCAGGTTACTTTTTCACTCAACATTGTGCCTTGAAAAGCTTATCTTTCCATGTCAGTGGGTATATACCCAATGGTTTTCCTATAAAAATATATGTCATCTCAGTTTCAAAGTTGCAAGGAAACTAAAGATTTTTCTTTGTCTTGGTATATATGATCTCTATAGCATTTAAATGATTACATGTACAATCTGTTTCCACCAGAATTCACTATTCTTGAGGAAGCTTATCCACGTTGCGGCTTTTATGATTGCCAAAGTAACTGGGGTATATTTTACAGACACCAGAGGTGAAAAAGCATGGCAGGTACAAAGATTAGTGATAGCTTTGTCATGTGTAAAGGCACAGAGGTGTAAAAGAATAAGCATTGTCAGAGAACATGGAGCTGTCCTATAACTTACACATCTGTTTTACAGATTTGTGATACTGAGGTTCTGAGATACACTTTAAGCCAAAGTAGAATATAAATACCATAAAAGAGGTTCAGATTAAAGTGCCACGGGGATTTTTTAAAAGAATTGTAGTTAAGGTAGTAATTCACTGGATGTTGAAGATTAAATAGTATTAGAGTTAAAGAATGGAGGTACTGGGTAGTATTTTCCAGACAGGGAAAAATATGAAGACAAAAAGTGAATGAAGCATTGGAAAAAATGAATAGTTGTAGGGTCAATGAAGGTGAATAATGGGAAACGGGGGAAAGGTGGGAACAAGTGCATTCACAATGTTCTGCAACTGCCACTTTTATCAAATTCCAAAACATTTTAATCACCCCAAAAGAAAATCTTGTACTCTTTAAGTAATCACCTTCTGGCAAACACCATTTACTTTATGTCTATGTGAATTCATTTATTTTAGATAATTCTTAAAAATGGAATCATACAATATGTGGCTTTTGTGTCTGGCTTTTTTCTCAGCATAATGTTTTTGAAGTTCACCATATTGTAGCATGTGTCAGTACTTCATTCCTTTTATGAATGAGTAATCCATTGAATTGTATATGCCATTTTATCCATTTATTCATTGATGGACCTGGATAGTTTCCAGCTTTTGGCTATTGTAAATAGTGCTACCACGAAGTTCCTGTACAAGTATTTGTTTTGTGTTTTTGTTTTCAGTTCTTTTGGGTATATACCTAGGAGTGGAATTGCTGAGTCATATGGTAACCTTTTTAATTTTCTGAGGAACTGCCAGACTGTTTTCAATAGTGGCTGCACCATTCATTTTATATTCACACCAGTAAAACACAAGGGTTCCCATTTCTCCACATTCCCCGCAGCATTTATTCTCTCTCATTTGAGAATTATAGCCATCTAAGCGGATGTGAAGTAGTTTTTCATTGTGCTAATGACATTTAGCATTTTTGTCGTGCTTTTTGGCCATTTGTATAATTTTGGAGAAATGTCCATTCAACCTCTTTGTCCACTTTAAAAATCGGGTTTGTCTTTTCATAATTTGTAGGAATTTTTTATATATTCTGAATCCTAGACGCTTTTCAGATGTATGATTTGCAAATATTTTCTTGTGTTCTGTAGATTATCATTTCCATTTCTAGATAATGCCTTTTGGTGCAAAAGTTTGGTCTTTAATTTTGATTAAGTCTAAGTTCTCTAGTTTTTCTTTGGTTGCTTATGCTTTTGTTATCATATCTAAGAATCCTTGCCAAATCCAAGGTTATGAAGATTTACCCCTATATTTTAAGAGTTTATAGGCTGGCTTTTATGTTTTATTGATTTTGAGATAATTTGTGTATGTTGTGAGATGAGGGTAGAAATCCATTCTTTTGCATGTTCGTGCTGGGACTACTGGCTATTAGTTGAAGAGACTATTCTTTGCCCCACTGAATTGCTTTGGCACCCTTGTCAAAAATCAGTTGGCTATTAGTGAAAGAAACTGAAGAGAAAAGGATATCCTGTGCTCATGGATTGGAATAATATTGTTAAAATATACTACCCAAAGCAATATGCATAGATTCAATGCAACCCCTATAAAAATATCAATGACATTTTTTCACAGAAATAGAAAAAAATTCTAAAATTTATATGGAACCATAAAAGACCTGAAATAGCCAAGTCAGTTCTTTTTGAGAAAGAACATTTGGAGGCATCACACCTCCTGATTTCAAATTATATTACAAAGCTATAGTAATCAAAACAGTATGGTACTGGCATAAAAATACATAGATTAGTGGAACAGAATAGAGAGCCTAGAAATAAACCCAAGCATATATGGCCAACTAATATTAAACAAGGGTGTCAAGAATACATAATGGGAAAAGAACAGTGTCTTCCATAAATAGTGTTGGGAAAACTGGACACAGCATGCAAAAAAATGAAATTGAACCCTTATCATACACCATATACATAAATAGCTCAAAATGGATTAAAGGCTTAAACATAGGACCTGAAGTCATAAAACTCCTAAAAGAAAAAAATGTAGGGAGAAAGCTTCATAACATTGGCCTTGGCTCTGATTTTTTTGGATATGACACTCAAAGCTCAGGCAACAGAAGCAAAAAAATCAAGTGGAACATCAAACTAAAAAGCTCCTGCACAGAAAAACCAACAAAATGAAAAGACAACTTACAGAATGGTAATAAATATTTGCAAACAATATATCTGATGAGGTTAATGTCCAAAAAATGTAAGGAACTTATACACTTCAATAGCAAAAAAAAAAAAAAAAAACCCAATCTAAAAGTGGGCAGAGGACCTGAATAGAAATTTTTCCAAAGAAGACATATAACTGGCATACAGGAATTATGAAAAGGTACTGAACAGCACTAGTTATCAAGGAAATTCAAATAAAAATCACAATGAGATATCACCTGACACGTGTTAGGATGGCCATTATCAAAAAGAGATAAAACAAGTGCTGGAGAGGATGTGGAGGAAAGGGAAGCCTTATACACTTGGTAGGATTGTAAATTGGTATAACAATTAAGGAAAAGAGTATGAAGACTACCATATGATTCAGCAGTCCCTCTCTGGGTATGCTCTCGTATACCCAAAGGAAATGAGATCAGTACCTTGAAGATACTGTGTTCACATGTTTATTGCATTATTAATAATAGGTAGGATATGGAAACTAGTTGGAGAATGAATTAAAAAACTGAAATGTCTACAAGTATATCTATATCTGTATTGTTCATGTGAATATTATTTAGCCTTGAGAAAAAAATAAATTCGGTCATCGTGACAACATGGATAAACCTGAAGGACATTAAGCTAAGTGAAATAAGCCAGATACAGAGGGGGAAAAAAGCATGACCTCATTTATATGTAGAATTTAAAAGACTCAAGTACATAGAAGTAGAGAGCAGAAGAGTGGGTACTAGGGGAGGGGAAGTGGAAATGAGATGTTAGTCAAAGAGCACATTTCAGTTACGTAGAATGAGTAAGTCTAGGTACAATGCACCACATTATGACTGTAGTTAATATTGTAGTGTGAGGCAGAAGTGCCTCACACACCCTAGGCTCAGTTGGAAGCTACTCTGTCCAGCAGTCTTTGTGACCACAGCGGAACAAACTACCCAGGACACTTTATTATGTCTGGGGGAAGGAAGGTGCCTGCCTCTCTAGTGGAGAACAGCCATTAGACCTTCTTCCCTCATGCCTTTTATTGAGGAGGATACACATGGGAGATACAAGGTCAAAATTCATGTATCATCAATAGCTTTTAGGTGTTTGGATTACAGCTGACAATAACAGATTACATGTACCAGTACAGAGGGCACAGTGACCAGTCTGTGTCAGGGTCTATCAAACATCTTGATGCCACACTGGCATTAGGTGCAAGGTTTCATACATTTCTTGCTAGAGATTGCTTATGTTATATTAAAAGATAAGCAGAGCAAGTTCTAAAGCATAATAAGCATTCTTTAAATCCAGTTCCCATGGAAACCTCAGTTATGTTCCACACACAGCCTTATGTTGAGACTTAAAGAGAAGCACAGCTGGAATGCTGGTGGCAGGTCATGCCCAGGCCGGGGCTACAATTCCCTAAATCACAAGGAGTGGTTCCCTACAGTAGTGAACACTGGAAATTTGCTAAGAGAATAGAATCAGGTGCTCTGGTCACAATAAAAAAGTTAACTATTTTTTATATAAAAATAAAATTTAAAAATTAGGCACGTGCCCTTCAATGCATAGCAAAAAAGAAGGCATAGATTTTAGGTTACATTATGGTTTTATTCCTGGTGGTCAGTTCAATTCCATTGGCCTCTATCTCTATCCTATGCCAGAACCACACTGTTTTGATTAGTAAAGTTTTATATTGGGAAGTGTGATCCACTTTGTTATTGTTTTTCAAGGTTGTTTTCTATTTGGGCCCCTTGCAATTCCATGTGAATTTGAGGATAAAGCTCTTGGAATTTTGGTAGGGATTGCATTGAATCTGTAAATTGCTTTGGGTAGAAATTACCATGTTAACAATATTAAGTCTTCCAATCCATGAAACAGGGATTTTTTTCCCACTTAATTGTGCCTTTAATTTCAGCAGTGTTTTGTAGTTTTCAGTATACAGGTCTTTCACCCCCCCTTAGTTAAATTTCTTCCTAGGTATTCTTTTGGATGTTGTAAATGAGATTATTTTCTTAATATTCTTTTGGATTGTTCATTGCTAGTGTTGATCTTGTACCCTTCAACTTTGTGAATTATTAGCTCTAGATTCTTTTTTTTTTTGATTTGTTGGAAATTTCTATATTAGGATCGTGCCATCTACAAATATAGTTTTACTTATTTTCCAGTTTGATGCTTTTTCTCTCATTTAATTTCTTTGACTAGAACTTTCAGCACAATGTTGAACAGCAGTGATGAAAGTGGACTTCCTTGTCCTATGCCTGATCTTAGAGGCAATATCTTTTACTATTGAGTACATTAGCTGTGGGGTTTTTTGTTTGCTTTTTAAAATAAATGCCATTTGCTAGGTTGGGAAAGTCACTTCTATTTCTAGTTTTCTTAGTGTTATCAGGAAAGGATGTTGGATACTGTTAAATACATTTTCTGTATAAAGATGGTTACATCCCCCCTTTTTTGTTTTATTAATGTGATATATCACGTTGATTTTTGTTATGGTGAACCATCCTTGCATTCCTGGGCTATATCCCATTCGGTCATGGTGTATCATTCTAATATTATTGGATTTGGTTTGCTAATATTTTGTTGAGGATTTTTGCATTTTTATTCATAAGGGATATTGGTTTGTAGTTTTCTTGTGGTGTGTTTGTCTGTCTTTGGTACCAGAGTGATGCTAGACTCAGAGAATGAGTTAGGAAGTATTCTATTTTTTTAGTCCTTTGGGTGCAGAGCATTTGCAGATCTCAGAAGTTTCCTGACTGATCCTACAGCAAAGGACAGGATGATGTTCTGAGAAGCCCTTTGCTACATGCCCTTTTCTCAACTTTGAAGCAACACCAGTAGCAGCAGCAGCAGCATCAAACACAGAATAGAAGAGCAAGCTTGGAGGCATAGGAAAAATTCTCCATAAGAGGTAGCACTTTAATTGGTTCTTCAGGTCTAACAAGTATGGCACTGTGAGAGACACTTAGTCCATTAATAAATCATCGGCAGCCGTCCGTCTCGAGAGACGATGGTGTAGCTTCTTAAGAGTCTATCTGCACCGCCGAGAATGGCTGTGCAGTCCGACTCGGGAGTGACATGGTATCTGTCTCCTCCCGTGTTGAATCGACATCTTGCGATGACGCTGGAGTGTCCTCTCCAGTGAAGCTGAAGCTACAGAGCCTGGGCAGGGTGATATGGAGGGTCTGCTGTTGCCCATGCAGCAGACCCCCCCTCTCTTCGCAGCTGAAGGGTCCAAGGGAAAGACGGAGTCAATACAGCTTGGTTTCAGGTGCGCCGCAGGAGTTGCCGGTGTTGACTACAATGTCAAATCGCCTTAGGGACTCCGGCTCCGGATTTTCTGTCGGGGTTTACTCCCTTAGCCTTTCCCCTGAAGAGGTATGCCGCAAGGCAGCGGAGGTTTTTTGGAGTCAGAGTTTTCCTTCTCTGATGTGCCCTGACTGGAAGATCGAACCAGCGACACTTAGCTCGCAGGCCGACGCTCAATCCACTGAGCCAAACCAGCCAGGGGGTTCTTATATAATACCCATTAATATTTCATATAATAATGGCGTGGTGATGATGAACTCCTTTAGTTTTATCTTGTCTGGAAAACACTTTATCTGTCCTTCAATTCTAAATGATAGCTTTGTTGAATAGAGTAAGTAATCTTGGTTGTAGGTCCTTGTATTTCATCACTTTGAATACTTCTTGCCAGTCCCTCTAGCCTACAAAGTTTCTTTTGAGAAATCTGCTGACAATCTTATGGGAACTCCTTTGTAGGTAACTCTGCTTTTCTCTTGCTGTTTTTAAGTTTCTTATTTATCTTTAACCTTTGGCATTTTAATTATGATGTGTCTTGGTGTGGTCCTCTTTGGATCCAACTTGTTTTAGACTCTCTGTGCTTCCTGGACTTGTATGTTTACTTCTTTCACCAAATTAAGGAAGTCTTCTTTCATTACTTTTTTGAGTACATTAATTGGTTCTTAAGAAATGGTTAAAAATTATGATGCTGTTTTATTAATAGGCAATGCCTTTGAGTAGTTGGAAATGATAAATCTAGACATTTGGGGGTAGAAGCCCATCTACTCCTCAGATGGGAAAGCGAGTTAGGATGTGTAAGTATGTGTAGGATGTGGTCCTGGTACAGTGAAAGGGCCAGGATGCTGAGTACTTTCTGTTCACAGTAGAAATCTCCCAGGACTTAATTTGAGCTCTCCAACTAATTTTTTTTCTTAGTTGTTAGCTATATATATCCAGATATGTCTATTAAATTGTGTTCTCTCCTTTACTCTCAACCAAATGACTTTGTAAAATCACGTAACAGCAGAGTAGACACAAAATGTTTGCATTTTATCAAGCGTTTCTTATTATGTGTTAAGATTAACATAGTCCTATTTATTTTTTGCTTTGTTGCTTGAGCTTTAGGTGTCATTCCAAAAATTCATAGCCAAGACTCATTGTCAAGGAGCTTTTTTCTTTTTTTCTCTAGGTTTATGGTGTCTGGTCTTACGTGTAAGTCTTCAATTCATTTATAGTTAACTTTTGTGAGTGGTTTAAGATAGGGGCCTAGTTTCATTACTTTACATGTGAATATCCAGTTTTTCCAGCACCATTTACTGAAGATATTGTCTTTTCTCCATTGAGTATTGACTCACCTGTCAAGTATTAGTTGATGGTATATGCATTGGTTTATTTATGGGTTCTTGATTCTTTCTCATTGGTCTGTTTCTATGCTAGTACCATACTGTTCTGATTACTATAGCTTTAATTTTATTTAAATTGGTTTCCCCTCATCTCCCCACCACCTTTGGCAATCACATACAGCTTTGTATTAGAGCTTGAAATCAGGAAGTGTAATACCTCCCACTTTATTTCTTGGGATTGCTTTGGCTATTTGGGATATTTTGTGGTTCCATATCAATTTTAGGATTTTCTTCTACCTCTGTAAAAAATGCCCTTGGAATCTTGATAGGGATTGTATTGCATCTGTATGTGGCTTTTGGTAGTATTGACATTTTAACAAAATTAATTCTTCCACTTCATGAACTTGGAATACCTTTCCATTTGTTTCTTTGATTTCTTTCATTAGTCCCTTGTAGTTTTCAGAATAGAAATCATTCACCTCATTATCCCTATGCATTTTGTTTTGATGGTATTATAAATGGAACTGTTTCCTCTCTCAGATAATTCATTAGTATATAGAAATGCTGCTCATTCAATAGTGTATAGAAATGTTACTGCTTTTAGTATATTAATTTTGTATCTTGCAACTACTGAATTTATTCAGCATACCTAACAGTTTTGTGGAATCTTTAGGATTTTCTATATGTAAAATCTTGTCATCTGCAAATAGACAATTTTACCTCTTCCTTTCCAATTCTGATGACTTTTAGTTCTTGCTTGATTGCTCTAGCTAGGACTTTCAATACTATGTTGAATAGGATAAGAGGGGGAGCAAAGACAGGAATCACCTATGTTGTCATCTTGGTGATGTCATTTTTGTTTTTTTCTGTATGCATAATGGACTTTAATTAAAAAATAATTGCTGAAACTTAAAAGGTTTTTTGTTTTTTTTCTGGATAGATACACTGTTTATTACATGTACTCCCTCCCATATACTAGTGGGTCAAAAGCAAGACACATGCCATGCCCAGAGTGAAGCCAAGCAAGGGTGGAGGGGAAGAATTGTATACAAATACTATCACAGGGTACTTTTTATTATATAAAGGATTTCTTGAGGACTGCACCCTTTATCATTGATTACCTTATAACAAATATTTGTTATTCTCAGTTCAATTATATGCAGTTCTAAAGAATAAAGACTTGAATACTACACATTAATGTATTTGCAGTTGATTTATAATGGTAGTTTTTAAATATCTACTGTGAATATACCTATTTTTAAAGATTTACCCAGCAGAGTAAAGTGACTTCAAATGAAAATTCTTTGAGCAGTGCTTCTCAAACTTTGGTGTTCACTTGGTAGGATTGTTAAAACATTGATTGCTGGGCTCCACCCCAGAGTTTCAGTAGGTCTGAGGTGGGGGACTCATGAATTTGCAGTCCTAACAAGTTTCTGGGAGATGCTGCTGGTGGTTTAGATAACTATACTTACAGTATCAACAAGCTGACTTTATTTTAGGGTTTTCCTATTCTGTTAATTTCTCTTGAGTTTGATGAAATGAAGCAAAACCACACACATAAAACTCTTGAACAAAATTTTATTCTAAAAATAGGTCTTAGATCTTAGTTAGCAATGAAATACCCAAAGTTGGTTATTATAATAAAAAGAAGAGGAATTCACTGTAAATATTTTTTTCTGAAAAATACAAAATTATCACTGTAATATACTGCCAACTCTCACATATATGTATTTGAATTAGTTGTAATTATCCAAGGAAATTTAAAAATCACTGACTGGATTCTGCCTAATAATATACATCTGAGTTGCTTTTATCTTCAAGTAAATACATTCTCAAAGAATGCAAACAAAATTGAACGTCTGCTTTAAGTCAACATAATTAGGAAAAAAATTAGGAAATGTGCTCCAAAGCAAAATATTGGTTTGCCTCCCCGTTTCCCTCAATTTTTGCACATACCCAAAAAGAACCCTGACTGTATAGAAATACTGGTATTTAAAAGTAGCAAATTATACAACTTATATACAAAGAAAAGACATAACTAAATTATTTCAAACCCAAAGCACAGGAAACTTGAAAGGCATATGATGACGTTTAGTATTTAAAAAGTGGTTTTACATCTTCAAAGTGCTAAAGAAAGAAATACATGAGAAAATTTTAGGCCTGTCTACAAAGTTCTGACTTTTTGAAGTACTGAAATATCAAGAATGTAGAGAACAAAACAACTTAAGTTTAAAAGGCCCCCATTACTATAAAAAAAAGACTAGTTTCATAATATTTTCTTCACACAGAATGTGTCACATACATCCTGTCATATCCACATTTTGGATAATTTTTATCACCCACATTCATCACATCAATTGGCCATAATGCAGTGAGGAGAAATGATTTTTATATCAAATTTCTTGAGATAGTCTCCATAAACTAAAAGCTGATCACAAGTGTAACATTTAATTCCTATTAAATGTTGGTGCATGTTTGTTAGAACATCTTAGCTAATTTTTAGACTATTAGAAATTTGTGTGATTTACTTTGACTAAGACAGAAATACTATCTCAATGAGTATGACTAAATATGTCTTTTGTTAAAACTAGACCCCGAGTTTTGAGTGCTGGGATATAAACTGTAAATCTGAAAACTCCGAAATATGTTGGCTAATATTGGTGTCCCTGTAAGTACTATGCTTTTTCTCTCCATTTACAATACATCTGAAAGTGCCTGCTCTTCAGCAAGAGGCTTGGTGGGAAAAATACCCAAGTAAGGACTTCCTGTTTTAAACTTCATACGAATTTATTTCAAAATACATTGGTATTTTAGTATAAAAATGTTTCCCCAAACTTTTGAGTACAACCAACAGTACAGAAAAATGCAGTTATTTTCACCTTGTAGGTTTAGTAGCTTGAGGAGAATGCTACAATCCTTGGCTTGACGAACAGAGCATTACCCCATAGTTCTGACTGTACAGAGCCCTAAATGTTGTTTTGGAAACCATATAAGAGGCTTTTTGTTTTAAAGTTAGGTGTGTTTATGATGCATTAAACATTTCTATATATTGAAATCAGGTCTATATCTTAAAAATATTCACTAAATATACAAGTAATAGCTAAATATGAAATAAAGCAATTTCCAGTGGTGACAATATTCTCACAGTAGCAAATAATCTAACTTCTTATTTAATACTAACAACTAAGTCTTTAAAACACTATCATGTTAAACACTGCAATTTACTGAAATTACAGAGGGGGGGGGAAAGATAATTATACCAGCTGCCATTGAAAGCTTGAAAGAATTTACTAATAAAAATACCGGCTCTCTGACAGGGCTTGAGCCCTGGTATTGTTTTTGCTTTTATTTGATTTTGGGGGGTGGGTGTGCACTTTGTTTCTGAACCAAGTACTCAGCTTTAAAACATATAAAATATTCATGCTTCCAGAAGAGACAAACTAAAATTATGCTTAAGATCTGGTTTACTCATAAAATTTCTGCTGTGTGACATTAGTAAATTAGGGTATATCCAGCTCTGTATAGCACTAAGTTCTTTGTGTGAGCAGTAAGGATAATCAGCACCCTGAGTGCCGTGACAAACTCCTTAGCTGTATGTCCAGATGGCATCATTCTCTTCAGAGATGATGTCTTCCAATTACTGGCCTTATGTGACAAGTGCCACCAGAAAATGGGACAGGACTTCTCTTACTATTTCCTAAAAGTGAATATAACCACTGCATTAACTGTATGCTCCAAATGTTCATTAAAAACCCAAAACAAACCCTTTTTACCTTTAGCAATCATGGGGAATCTTTACATTATTTATATAATACATTGTACATTATATGCATGGCCTGTTTATACTGTTTTCAAAAAGAGAATGTTGATAGGGTTGCATCAATCTTCTTTCCATTGGTCCTTAGATTTCCTTAAATGATGGCATCATGTTCATCACTGTAATATATCAAAAGTTAAAATTACTTTGTTTTGTATTTGTATAAAAACTACTTACATGTTCATATTTTAAAGCAAAGTAATAATTTCAACTTTCAGAATTAAAATTAATTGTGATTCCTTTGTGTAGTTTCTTAAGTAAAAGTGCCTGGTATACTATAGTGGTTAAGGATTCAAATGGTAGTTCAGGTTGCCAAACCTAGACTTAAATCTCTGCTCTGCCTCAGGGCTGTGTGACTTCTCATCAGTTAGCTATTATAACCCTCTTTAAAAAAGAAAACCACCATCATTTCTTGAGCATTTACTATGTGCCAGATGTTATACTACAGACTTTACATCCATAACTCATGTAATCATCACCGTAACCCTATGCAGTGGACACTTTTATTGTCTTGATTTATTCATTCTCCCATTTTGCTGAGGATCAGAAGGTAAGCAAGCATGTGAACTCTCGTCTTGACCACTGAGCACTATGCTGCCTTGTTTATATAAGCATTGGAAGGCACCCAGGAAGTCAGCAGTCAACCAGGCTTAAAACTATTGGGATGGCCAGAAAGTCCATCTAGTTTTATTTTCACCAATGGCTTTATTAATTTGAATATTTTGAGTGTGTCGGTTATCTCCCCCCATTGGCTTCTTCTGGGTAGAGTTCAGGGGTGCTGCTAAACATCTTCCAATGCACAAGACAGCCCACAGCAAAGAATTATTTGGCCAAAATATCAGTGGTACCAAGAAACTTCACAAACCACTTTTGATATATTTGATCAGTCACAGCACTTTCTCCATACACTGCACAAATCTTTTTATATGTGCGTTTCAATTAAGTTTTTATCTTGAAATAATAAAACATAATATGCCAAAAATGTTGCATAATTTCTTCCATCTTCAATATTATAATGGCTACACAAAAATTCACCAATTTTGATGTTTTTTTAAATGCATGCTGACATGACAGCTGTCACAATACAATCAAACATAATTGTTTCAAATGAAGTTAAAGACAACTAAGCACTACTAGAGCCATCATACAAAAAAACCAAACTTTTGGCCAACCCAATAAGCCTGCTCCAAACCCCATGCTTTAACAATATCACACCACTGTCTCTCCATGAAACTTTAAGAAACATGGGAGCTAACATTTTAAACAGTATTTTAATCAGTTAATAGCCAATAAATAAAAACTAGGAATGTTTATTATTACTGAATATAGAAGGTCTCAGTTTCTTTAATAGGATAAACATTAAGTCCTTACTTATGGAATGCTATTTTTTATAACTTTAAAGGAACTACTGGCTTTAAAATGCACTTTTTTTAAACATAGCAGTAAGAAAAACAGCCAATTAAACTAAAACATAATGTTTTCTCATCTCATTGACTTTATAAGAGATATCCTAATTTCAGAGGTGTTAAAATGTGGAAAAAACCAAAAATGTATACTTACTCAACTAAATATGGTGTTTTCACCATCTACTGGTTTTAACATGAGAGTAAGACTCCGTTTATAGAGTCCAAGTGCCTCTGCCAGCACAGATCCCTTCCAGCAATGGGGATTCTGGACTCTGACTTACTCCACAGGACATGCGGCATTATGTGGTCATGCATATATATAAGGAAAAAATTAGCCCATAAAGCTAAAATTGCCTACTTCATAGTTAAGGCAGTTTAAAAAAATGCATATTTTAATTTAATTGCTATACTATTTATAGCGACTATATGAATACATATTGTTATAAAAAACAATTGGCATTTAATTTACTATAATCAAAATGTGCCTTCTGTTTAACTGCTTAAATTTATCAAGAAAACAAATGATAAATATTTCTAGAGCAGTGATTTTAAAAAAATATTGCAAATTTTAAGGCTCAATCAATATTTCCCAAATGTTTCTTATGTGGGAAGTCTGTGTGGGATGCATGTATTTACAACTTAGAACAAATTCTGGAGAACTATCACCTATTCTATGGTATTTATATACATGAACCTCAAAGGAAGGAATTGGTACTTGTACATATAAGACTTAAAAGAAAAATCTAAAAGGACTTTGTTGGCGTAACAAAAGCTGGGAGGTACTACCTCCAAAAATCATAAGACCTATAAAATTATATGAAGGGTGAACATGGTCTGGTGATCAGGACTTATTGATAAAGCTCACCTAAAAGGTAGTTTTACTACAGATAAACTGATAAAGTATGTTATACTAACAAGTCATTTAATTTAGTAAAATACCAGGGAAAACGTGGCTGTCAGAAAAATTTTAGTTGCTTTGCCTTTGTCATAGAAAGCAAAAACCATGTTTTTACCAAGGATGTTTTTATAAAAACTATTTATTTGTTTGTTTATTTATTTATTTTTAGAGAGAGGGGAAAGGAGAAAGAGAGGGAGAGAAACATCACTGTGTGATTGCCTCTCACTTGCACCCCCATCTGGGGACCTGACATGTAACCTAGTTATGTGCCCTGACTGGGAATCAACCAGTGACACTTGGTTCGCTGGCCGATGCTCAATCCACTGAGCCACAGCAGCCAGGGTTACCGAGGATGTTATTTTAATGCTACTGACAAACACAAGACATGCTAGGTCAACAGCCACATGAACCCTGATATAGCATTTCTTATAATCAGAGCTATAATCAAGTAAAAAGTGTTGGCTTAACTTGGGTCTCTGGTAAAAAATACATTTTTATAGTTTATACATCTGTTTCTGTTTGTAAATAATAATAATCAGAAGCTGTACACAAATAACTTCTTTTAAGATAGAGGATTAATGGGAACATAACTCAAAAATCTACAAATCACTCATTTCTGAAATGAACACCACCCCCACTACTTTGACATTTTATCATGATATTTAAATAAATACAGAAGTCATTAAAATTTTAAAAGTCCCAGGCAATCAAAACTCACATGGTTCTATACTGAATGCCTCTTCTTGAATAATACATTTTGCATCCAATGTAAAGAATAGATAAAATTCCCAGTGTTAATGCAATACCACCAACAAAGCTGCCAATATCAAATTTTGATCCTTTATTTTCTTTAGAATTTATAGTTGCTGTGACTGAAAGAAAACAAAACAGGCTTTAGTGCTTTTTAAAAACATTGTAATAGACTAAAATTTCCTGAACCTCTATATAAATGAACACTGAACTGGGGGCAAAGGGGCCTCTAAGCATAGAAAGGTGCTCTCCAGTGTCTCTAGAGACTTGCCTGCCTCTCTAGTTTTCTTCAGTTTATCCAACATATCTCTTAATGAAAAGTCCCTAATGTCTTCAACCCCAAGATCTTAAGGTATTTGATAGGGCTGGACTTGGGTAGTCTCTACCAAAACCTCAAGCAGCAAGACTTGGTGATTTTTTTTCTTCTTATGAATCCTCTTAAGAGTTCATGCCTTAACAAAAGGGGTCTGGGTAACACAGCTATAATCTTGGAACTGGATCCAATTTGAATAAATGTTTCTAACTGAAATGTCTCCTTTTGAATAAATTGGGAATCTATTTTGGTTTGAATCATGGAAAGAGCCCCTGAGACATTAAATTTGATTTCAATATATAAATTGTAGTATAAAGAAAATAGAGGGAGTAAAACATATAAAAATGTGTAACAGAAACCATAAAGTCTATTTGTTCTGATAAATGTACTAGCTTTAAAAAAAAGATTCCAGTGTTGAATAACTTAAAAAGAGAATCTTCTTAAGGTTTTTGAATTCATGGCTTCACAGACATCATATTTTTAAAAATGCAAAAAGTAAAGAGTGTCGAGACTCTGATACTACATACATGATTATATCTAATACCATTTTAAAATATCTTTATGGCACAAATGAATTAAAATCAAGTTCACCATGATTTTGGTTTGGAAATCATGTAGATTGAGCCTGCCTAATTCCTTCCTAAAAGGAGGTACAGAGTTAAAGGTATGATAATTTTCCCTGTAAGATAAATTACTTATTCACAAATGAGTCTTATTCAGTCATTATTTGGTATAATTAAGTTGGAAAACCATTTTCTTCAAGGGACAAGAACACTAGGTCAATCGGCCCTTTTCCTGATCTCTACAACTAAATTATTTAATAGGAATCATTGCCTAAATTTCTGTTATTTATTTTTACAGAATGGAATGATGATCTAAATGTGGCATTTAAATTGACAACTATTTTCAGGATAGGAAAAGTAAATTTTTTTAAAGATTTATTTATTTTTAGAGAGAGGGGAAAGAAGGGATAAAGAAAGGGAGAGAAACATCCATGTGTGGTTGTCTCTTGCACACCTCCAACAGGGGAGCTGGCCTGCAACCCAGGCATGTGCCCTGACTGGGAATCGAACCAGCGATCCTTTCGTTCGTAGGCCATCATTCAATCCACTGAGCCTCACCAACCAAGGCATAAATCATTTTTAATACATACCTGTTGCTGAAGAAGAAACAGATGTCACCGAACTATTGTGGGTTGTGGCCATTGTGGATGCTGGCACCTGTGATGTGTTTTGTGAAACACTTGTTATTTTGGGTGTAGACTTTATGGTGGTGGACGTCATATTTGTTGAGACCCCTGGTATTGTCATTTGAGAAGTTGCTGTGGGTTTCAAGGTGGTGATTGTCACATTTTTTGTGACTGAAATAACTGCAGTTGTTGATGGTTTTGCTGTGGATTTTGAGGTACTGACTATCACTAAGGAAACTGAAGCTGTAGATGGTTTCACGGTGGTGCTGTAAGATACATTTGCATTGTTCAAAGGCACAGGTAGGGCTTTCCCTGCAAGAATAAAAACAAAAACAAAAACATTAAGATTGGAGCTATGACCTAGGGAAACTAAAATCTCACTCACTGTGACTTTCATGGTTACACATAAACAGGTCTAACAAGTATGGCACTGTGAGAGACACTTAGTCCATTAATAAATCGTCGGCAGCCGTCCGTCTCCAGAGACGATGGTGTAGCTTCTTAAGAGTCTATCTGCACCGCCGAGAATGGCTGTGCAGTCCGACTCGGGAGTGACACGGTATCTGTCTCCTCCCGTGTTGAATCGACATCTTGCGATGAAGCTACAGAGCCTGGGCAGGGTGATATGGAGGGTCTGCTGTTGCCCATGCAGCAGACCCCCCCTCTCTTCGCAGCTGAAGGGTCCAAGGGAAAGACGGAGTCGATACAGCTTGGGTTCAGGTGCGCCGCAGGAGTTGCCGGTGTTGACTACAACGTCAAACCGCCTTAGGGACTCCGGCTCCGGATTTTCTGTTGGGGTTTACTCCCTTAGCCTTTCCCCTGAAGAGGTATGCCGCAAGGCAGCGGAGGTTTTTTGGAGTCAGAGTTTTCCTTCTCTGATGTGCCCTGACTGGAAGATCGAACCAGCGACACTTAGCTCGCAGGCCGACGCTCAATCCACTGAGCCAAACCAGCCATTAATAAATACCCAACAAGAAACAAACCTACATTTAAGAATTTCTGTGAAGATATGAAAAAAAGGATTGAGTTCTGTCTTAAGATCTTACCATACTCCCTGCTACAAATATTAGTTGAATGGATGAATAAATTAATGGATATAAGAAGGGTTTTTTAATTAAAAGTTTATAAAGTTTCTCTGCCACATCCTTTTAATGAGCTTTGAGGAAAACCAGTAGTTAGTTGCATGTTTCAAATTCCTATTACATTTTCTCAGCTTTGGACCTCTACTTCATGGTGTCTTCCACTGAGTATTTAATATTTTTAAAAGGCCAAAGAAATTACTTTTGTATTATATACACCACTAAGTTATAATTTTCAAGTATATGATACACATAATATGAACCTGAACTAATCTTACTATTCAATTCTGAATCTTCTATATAGACAAAAGTAATATGCTTTAGCATTGAAATAGTCACCTTTTATTTTCAATTAGTGGATGAAATTAAATACAGCAAACAACCAGTGTTTATATTATATCTTTAACAAAATGATCTTTGCAGAGTAAAACAATGAACACAATGCTGCTTTCTGATTCAACACACACACAGCCCACTCCCCTCTCCCTGCAAAACAAGAAATTTTACACAAAGGCACATGGGCAAAAATAGGAGCTATTACAGGTTAGTTCTCTAGTAAGAAAATCCAAATGTGTTGAAGAAACAACTAAGCAGCGAAAGTATGTCCAAATTGATAAAACAGGCAAGTACGTTTTGTATTAAAACGGTTTCATGGTTATGTGTAAACTGCAATGCAAGGATTCTTTCCTCAGAATCAGAACTCACATCCAGTATTCCTTCCCCCTTGTCTGTAATATAAGTAACTTGTCATTTGCTCTCCACTACAAATGACCCCATGCCATCAAGGAAGTCTGGAGGTCTTCCATTTCCCTTAACTGTTCAGCCACTGACCAGTACCTCCAGGACTCGCAGAGGGTTAGGTCCTATCTAGCTTTGCCAGTCTTAGCCTTTCAGTCCCTTCCAGCCTCTGAGAAGTATAAGTTGTAAAGGCTTTTGGGGTGATGGTAGAACAAATGGGTGGAGGGGTTCAAAAGGTACAAACTTCCAGTTATTAAATAAATAAGTCATGGGTATGTAAAGTGCAGATGGTGACTCTAATTAATGATACTACAGCAGTCCCTCTCTATATCGCGGTTCACTTATCGCGGCCTCACTGTATCGCGGGATTTTAAAAAGCATATTTATTTATCGCGGATTTTTCGCTATATCGCGGGATTTTGCGGTACTGTATATGTATGTTATTAAAGTTACGTAGGTTTAAGAGGATGGAGTAGACTTCCAGCCAAGATGGAGGTGTAGACAGACACGCTGCGTCTTCCTCCACAACTAAGAATACAACTACCTCAAAACTAAAAACAACCAGAAGTTCCAGAAAATCAAACTGCATGGAAGTCCAACAAAGACATAAAGAAAAAATACTCATCCAGACAGGTAGGAGAAGCGGAGTCGGGGCGGAGAGGACATGGTGTGGCAGCAGAAGCAGTGGCAGCGGCAGGCCAGCAGAAAGCGCAGTCCATGTTTTAAAAAGTTGGGAGGGACACCTGGGGAGTGTTCCCAGATCCTTCACCGGACCTCGCAGCCCACGGTCCCAGCACCGGGGGAAATCAAACCTCATTGCTTCTGACTGTGCAAACCAGTGGGGGGCTTGGGGTGGAGGCAGAAACTGCCAGTCTCAGCAGAGTCCGCTTGTTTAAAGGGCCCCCACGATCCTAGAACGTCCGCAGACCCACCCACTCCGGGAACAATGGCCAGGGCAGCAGCTAGAGGGGCGCCAGTCCAGTGCTGAAGTGGGAGAGGTGTCTGGAAAAGGGGCGAGTGCTGAGTAGGTGGCATTGTTCCCTCTCGGACCCCTCCCCCGCATACAGCGCCATAACGTGGTGAAACAGGTCGCCCTGTACTGACAAATCCCTAAGGCTCTGCCCCTTACAACGTAACAGGAGTGACAGCTCTACCTGGGACACGGAGGCAAACAAACATAGGAGCCTGTCAGAATGAGGAGACAGAGAAGTATGGCCCAAAATGGAAAATGGATCAAGGTTCCAGTGGGAGAACTAAGAGACAAGGAGATAGCCAAGCTAACAGATGAGGAGATAGACAATCTAACAGATGCAGAATTCAAAACACTGGTGATAAAGATGCTCACAGGCTTGACAGATATGCTTGAGTATGGCAAATGCATAACAGAAGAAGTGAAGGTTATGCTAAGTGAAACAAAGGAAAATCCACACAAAACCAATGGTGAAGGGAAGGAAACTGGGGTTCAAATCAATGATTTGGAACATAAGGAAGAAAAAAATAGTCAACCAGTGCAGAATGAGGAAGCAAGAATTGAAGAAAATGAGGAAAACTTCCCAAATTTTGTGAAGGAGGTGGACATACAGGTCTAGGAAGCACAGAGGGTCCCAGGTGAGCTGGACCCAGAGGGGACCACACCAGGACGCATCATGATTGAGATGCCAAAGGTGAAAGATAAAGACAGAGTCCTGGGGGGAGCAAGAGAGAGGTAGAGTTGCCTCCAGGGGGGTGCCTATAGGAGTATCAGCTGATTTCTCAGAGGACACTTTGCAGGCAGGAAAAGACTGGCAAGCAGTATTCAATGTGATGAAGAGCAACGACCTACAACCAGGATTACTCTTCCCAGCAAGGCTATCATTTAGAATGGAAGGGCAGATAAAGTCCTTCCCAGACAAGGCAAAGCTAAGGAAATTCATCATTACCAAGCCATTATTATATGAAATGTCAAAGGCACGCACTTAAGAAAAAGATCAAAACTATGAACACTAAAATGACAACAAACTCACGACTATCAACAACTGAATCTAAAAAATAAAAACAAAATCCAACAAAGCAAACCAGAATAGGAATGGGGATCATTTGGAGGGTTATCAGCTGGGAGAGGGGAGGGGGAGAAATGGGGAAATGGTTCAGGGACTAAGAAGCATAATTGGTTGGTACAAAATAGACAAGGGGAAGTTAAGAATAACATAGGAAAGGGTGAAGCTAAAGAACTTATATGCATGACCCATGGACATGATGAACTAAGGGGGTGGGATTGCTGGAGGGAAGGCGGTTACTAGGCAGAGGGGGAGCAAAGGGGAAAAAAATTGGAATTACTGTAATAACAATAAAATATACTTTAAAAAACAAAACAAAAACAAAGAAACAAAAAAGTGTGGAATATGTTTAAGAACCTAAGTAATGTTTATAAAAGTGTAGAAAAGATTAATAAGGGAGTGGGAAAGGTTAATAAGAAACTGGGAACAGTTTATAAGTGTATGGGAAGGGTTTATAAAGCCTTAAAATATATACAAATACTAAAATAAATGTAATGTTTCTACTTCACAGATTTTCACCTATCACGGGGGGGTCTAGAATGTAATACCCATGACAAGTGAGGGAATACTGTATATTGTATATCTGAAAGTTACTAAGAGTAGGTCTTACAAGTTTTCATCACAAGGAAAAAAATTTGTAACTGTGTGTGGTGATGGATGTTAACAAAACTTATTACGGTTGATCATTTTGCAAATATTAAGTCATTATGTCGTTACCCAAATCTAATATGTAATATGTCAATTATATCTCAATAAAATAAAAAATACTAAAAACAAAATTAAAAGGCCAGAATAAGTTATTGGAGAGTGTCACTAGCTGTGTGTCCATCCCCACCTCTGCCTCAGGAGAGAAAAATGAGAGCATTACCCCTCACTTCAAGAAACCTGAAAGGCAGTAACCTCTGACATTGGTCTTAGTTTCTTTTTGGATAGGTCTCTTTGGGCAATGACAACAAAATAAAAAATAAAGAAATGGGACTACATCAGAGTAAAGAGATTTTACACAGTGAAGAAAACTATCAACAAAGGTCTTAGAAACTGGACACTTCCTGTTTGTCTCTCCAGGTCCCTTCCTCCCTCATCCTGTCTGTGCTGACCTGAGAAGGAACCCTTATGAACTGCTCTGATAGTCCCCCTTGCCACCTAGGCCTCTGGTTTGGTTCAGCCAAAGAGAAAGCATTATTTGTTAATGCTTTATATTCCTCTTTATTTTTATTAGCTTGTGTAACTGATATAACTGAAAGCACAGTGTCCTTTACTGTTTGGGACTAGATCCAACCAGGAACTGTGCGCACTAAAGCTATCTGTCTGTCCACATGTACTGGGTTGGCCAAAAGTCCATTACTTTTTTCCCTTAAGATGGTAGTGCTCAGTTGTCTTTAACTTTATTTGAAACAATTTTGTTAGACTGTATTGTGACAGCTGTCATAGCAGCGTGCATTAAAAAAAAAACAATACATCAAAATTGATGAATTTTTGTGTGGCCATTTTAATATTGAAGAAAATACACAACATCTTCAGCATATTATGCTTTATTATTTCAAGGAAGGTAAAAATGCAACTGGAACTAAAAAAAAGATATGTGCAGTGTATAGAAAAGGTGCTGTGACTGACTGAATATGTCAAAAGTGGTTTGCGAAGTTTCTTGGTACCATTGACATTTTGGCCAAATGTGTCTTTGCTGTGGGCTGTCTTGTACATTGGGAGATGTTTAGTAGCATCCCTGGCCTCTACCCACTAGAAGTCAATAGTGGGAGAGAGCCACATACTAAAAATATCCAAATCATAAAGTTATTGGTGAAAATGCGTCTCTTTGTTTTACAGAAAAAACCATATGGACTTTTCGGCTAACCTAATATTTATTTAATGAATACTTAAACAGTATTCATTCTGAGCCACACACTGTTTTAAATATTTAAAAAATATTACAAGTTTCATAACTACCTTAGGAGATATATGTTAAGGTCATCCCCATTTTATAGATGAAACTGAGGTAGAGAAGTTGAGTAACTTGAGCACAACGTAGTAAGGGGAGGAGCCAAGATTTGCATTTAAGTGGTTTGCCTCCAGAGTCACTGTTCTTAATCACTACATAAAGTCACAAAAAGTAGTGCCATCAAGTTGAAAAGTTTCCTTTGGGGTGTGTGAGCGACTGTGCCACTGCGCCATTGTTGACCTTCAATATGTTGTTAAGTATAAGCTAGTAATGAATTTTAGGTAAGACAAATAACAACATAAACATTCTTGGAATAACTCTAAGTATTTAATAAGCTGGGTATGTAACAAATACTCCTGATGTTCCATGTTCTACTAACCTAAATACAGAAAACACTACCAGTCTGTCTGCATTGTAAAGCACACAAAAAACAGTAACAACTTCTCATCCCCTGAAATATTTCATTGTCCTAACATAGCTAAAGTGTGTGAGAAAACAGTTCTGAAATATTTTGAAATAAGATTATTAGAACTGTATTTGCAACCTCAAAAGGCCGTGCAGGTGGTGCTGTCAGTTGCAGAAGATCTATGGCCTAAACATGGAGAATAAGCATGTGTAATGCGCAGCTGCCACATAAAAATTTGGTCATTAACAAGCTTAAAGCACCGCAACAAAGAGATATTCAGTCAGCGAAAAAAGTCTCCTCAAAGGTCAGCAAAAAGAAATCCTTATAGATGACAACTGTACAGTTTGGTATCCACTAGTAAATGATTTTTATTCATCGTGTAAAAGGCATTAGAAAATCTAAAATTTTATACTGAACAATTTTTCTTGCAAAACAAAAGAAAAAGGCAAACTCTGTAATTACTAAAAATACATACTTGCTAAAGTGCTAGAAATGGTACCGGAGTCAAGAATGGGTTTGCTCCCTGCAATTTACAGATAAGAAAATTGTGATTTAGAAGGTTAAGTAAATGCCCTAAATCGCTCACTGTCAGGTTATGTGGTGAGCAGACTTTTACTTAATACAGGTCACTTCCTCTAGGCCTGGTGAAATTTTCACTGCTTTCCTCATTATTCCTGATGAAAATCCACCTGAATTCCAAAGCCTGCTGTATTTACCTTAGGTACTAATTTTATCATTGACTATCATCATCGCACTAAAATCACCTTCAATAAGCAAATGTATATACTTAATACCAAAAGTTGAAGCCAAAATAAGAACTTAGATTTTTTTTAAATTTAAATTTAAATACCAAGAGCCTCATATAATTTTTATTAAGCAATACTGAAGACTTATAAAAGATAAAGAATAAGACAAGCATCTGTGTTCTCACCATCACGATTAAAAAATAAAACTTTACCAGTTAAGAAATCCTCAAAAGGTATGCCCCTCCTCAGTTGCAATTCTGTTAGAAGAACCACTATCCTGAATCTAAGTTTCTTTTGTTTAGTGTATTTTATTGATTATGCTACTAGAGTTGTTCCTATTGTTTCCCCTTTGTCCCCCTCCACCTAGTACCCCCCTTCCCTCCACCAATCCCCCCCCACTCCACCCCCCCAACACACACTTAGTTCATGTCCATGGGTTGTGTATATAAGTTCTTTGGCTTCTCCATTTCCTTTACTATTCCTAACATCCCCCTGTCTATTTTGTTCCTGCCAATTATGCTTCTTAATCACTGAACCTTTTCTCCCATTCTCCCCCTTTCCCCTCCCTGCAGATTAACCCTCCACATGATCTCTATATCTATGGTTCTGTTCCCATTCCAGTTATTTGCTTAGTTTGTTTTTGTTTTTTAGATTCATTTGTTGGTAGTTGTGAGTTTGTTATCATTTTACTGTTCATTTTGATCTTCTTTTTCTTAAATAAGCCCCTTTAATATTTCATATAATAAGGGCTTGGTGATGATGAATTTCTTTGGCTTTACCTTGTCTGGGAAGCACTTTATCTGCCCTTCCATTCTAAATGCTAGCTTTGCTGGATAATCTTGATTGTAGGCCTTGCTTTTCATCACTTTGGATACTTCTTGCCTGCAAAGTTTCTTCTGAGATATCAGCTGAGAATCTTATAGAAACTCCTTGGAGGTTACTTACTGCTTTTCTCTTGCTGCTCTTAATATTCTCTAGCTTTAACCTTTGGCATTTTAATTATAATGTGTCTTGGTGTGGTCCTCTTTGGGTCCAACTTGTTTGGGATTCTCTGTGCTTGCTGGATTTGTATGTCTATTTCCTTTGCCAAATTAGGCACATTTTCTTTCATTATGTTTTCAAATAAGTTTTCAATTTCTTGCTCTTCCTCTTCTCCTTCCAGCATCCCTATGATTTGAATGTTGGCACTTTTGGAGATGTCCTAGAGTCTTCTTATGTTTTCCTTGTTTTTTGAATTCTTGTGTCTTCTTTTTGTTTTGATTGAATGTCTATTTCTTCTTTATGTTCCAAATCATTGATTTGAATCCCGGCTTCCTTCCCTTCACTGTTTTCCCTGTGTATTTTTCTTTATTTCACTTATGTTTTGCTGTATTCAATGAGTTCTCTGAGCATCCTGATCACCAGTGTTTAGAACTCTGCATCTGATAGGTTGGTTATCTCTGTTTCATTAGTTTTTTTCTTCCGGTTTGCTTGTTTGTTTCTGTTCTTTCATTTGTGCCATGTTTCTTTGTCTCCTCATTTTGGCAGCCTCCCTGTGTTTGTTTCTGTGTATCTGGCAGAGCTGCTTTACTCCCTGTCTTAGCATACCTATTAAATTGTATGGCATGGAGCCTTAGGTATTCACCAGGGCAGGGCAATCTGCTTCACCGCTTTGTGGCTGTGTGTGTGTGTGTGTGTGTGTGTGTGTGTGTGTGGTGTGTTGGAGAGGGGACAGTGCTGCTGCCTAGCTTCTGGAGGTTTGCCTGGCACTCACCCTATTTCCAGTCACTTCACCTACTTCCCATATGTGACTGGTACCTTTCTATCTGTTGCCCTGGTGGTGATTACCAGAGTGGGTGAGTTTGTGTACTACATTCTAGGTCCACAATGGACTCTCCTGAGAAACTTGCAGTTTATTGCACTACCCTAACCCCCAATGGTTTTATAGTCAGAGGTTATGGGACTTTATCCTCCAGGCGCTGGAACCCTGGGCTGCGTGGTCTGGCCTGGGGCTGGGATTGCTGATTTTTGTCCACCACACGTGAATGTGAGACTGCCCATTCAGCCACCACCACCTCCCCGTGCCACGAGGCGTCCTCTCCACCCCAATTCCAGGTCTCTGCCCCTCCTACCTATCTGGATGAATGTGGCTTTAAATTCTTGGTTGTTGGACTTCCATACAGTTCAATTTCCTGGCATTTCTGGGTGGTTTTTGTTTAGAGGATAGTTATAGTTCCTCTTGAGGTTGCGTGAGGAGGTGAAGCATGTCTACCTATGCCTCCATTTTAACCAGGAGTCCCCTTTCTTGCTTTTTTGTACTCAACATTACATTAATGAATTTCATTCATGTTAACGTCTACTCCTCTGGTTCATTAATTCCTCATAATATAAATATTAAAAAAATTTTATAATGAGAATCATGTTTTGAGATGTTTTCTGTTTCTATGAGACGGATTACATGCAATGACTAACTCAAATACCTTTTGAATAATCTACCCAGAACACAGCTGAAAGGCAAAACATGTTTGTATACCATCAGGCTCTTTAGTTATAGAGATCTATCCCCTTGAGCCCTCACTCAAAACCCCAGCAACTATTCACCCAACAATTCCACTTCTAGAAACCTAGCTAAATCCCAGCTCAAGCTCATAAAGGTATACATGTGTGTTTACTATAGCACTGTTTAGAAGAGTAACAATATCCATAAACTGAGGTATAGTCAAGGAAATTATGGGACATCCATATTATGAAACATAGGACAAACATCAAAAGCAGTCAGACAGAACTATACATACTGTGGTAGTTTTAAAATATGCCCACATATTCTTTGATATTCCTCCCTTCAAAAGGTAAAGCCTAATTCCACTTCCCTTGTATGTGAACCTAATGTAGGAGTCTTGCTTTTAATGAAGAATACAGTACAAGTTATGCTATGTGACTTCTGAGGCTAGGTCAAAAAAAAGAAGAGAAGAGAAAAGAAATAGCTTCTATCTGGCTCTCTCCAGAATCTAGGAACCTCTAGGATGCTCACACTTGGGGAAGCCTTCCACCATATTGTGATGATACTCAAGCAGCCCTATTCTATATAAAGAGAGGAACTGCCTGCTAACAATCAGCCTATGACTAGGACTCACCTCAGAAGTGAGTCCTTCATGACTGCAACCTCAAATCTGACCCCAGCTAAGCATCCAGCTAACGTACTACTTACTCCTAACCCAGAGGAACCATGAAACAATAAATATAATCTTAAACCATTAAGTCCTGGGGTTCTGTTACATAGCAATAACCAATAACATAGTAATAACACAAAAGATCAATATTTCATAGTTCAGTCAAAAATCAACTTGCAGAACATTATGTATATGCCTACTTTGTATATTCATACAAAAAAAGCCCCCACAAAACAGTGAATAATCTATGGAGTTATTGGGAAGGGAAAGGGAGGGAGGGACCAGATTATTATTTTATATTCTTTTCCATGGCTTGAAAGATTAAGTGCATGCATTATTAACTTCTACAATTTTTAAAGACTATAAAGACTGAACATTTTTAAAATAATTTTAAACCAATAAAGATGAAAAAACTTTTCACCCTTTGTAAAATAAAACAAAATTACCTTAATTTTAGACACATTGCTAACAAGTTCTATTATGTGGTTTCCTAGTTGACTGCTAATTAAAAACAGCAAACTGGGGGAGAAGTGGGCTAATAGAGGGAGGCTTAATGCCAATACAAAAAAGACATGACAGTTGAGTTTGTTAGACAGAAGCCAAAATAAGCCACCTGAAGCTACTCAAGTATAGAAACAAAGACCCTTATTTATTGAGAAGCCTCTGAGGATGTATCTCACACGGCTATAATTATAAAAATAATATTTATATAGCAGTAAATAGTTTATAAAGTTTTCCACATAGAATTTTTTTATCCCATAATAAACCTTGAGACATATAGAAGCATTTTTACTGCCATTTTACTGATTTGGAAACAAACCCAGAGAGTGAGTAGAGCCAAGGCACAAAACACCCTGAATTTCATTCTAAAAGTTCAAACTTGATTATGTAGATAATACCATTTATCTGATACTGAAAAGAGAGGGGATCAGGGTTATAGATGTGGGTCCTCATATCACTACAGCCAGAATGAGCATTCCTTCACGCCACTCAACTCTGCACAACTGTAGGCTCAGAAGCAACCTTTTTAGAAACAGTCTTGGTGTAAGACAAACACATGTTCTTACCAGTAGTTTCTGGGAAATGCTGGAGGTAGAAAATTCTAATTTGTATCAATTTCTAGTCTCCAGATAATAGCATATGTTTCTAATTACCTGTCAATTAATCACTTGAGTTTCTGAAGAGGCAGCCAGGTATATTAGAAAGAAAGGCTACATGAACTTGTGCTTAAATGGCTACGAAGTTTACAATCAAATATGGTATGCAAGTATCTTTGATATTCCTGTGGTTACTGCTGTTTAACAGTGAGAGCAAATTTACTTACTAGAATATGAAGATAAAGATTGAATAAGCATGTGGCTTAATGTTTAAAAAGGCTGTTTTATTCCCCATTTACTGATTACTTACTACATTCACAATTAGAAAACTTCTATTTGATTTAATGACATCCCAACTACTATAGGATATCAAAATAACTGATGGATGTGCCCAGACACAAAACTTTTTATGATAGTAAAGTTGCAAGATACTCAATTAGTGTACAAAAATCCATTGCATTTCTTTACCAAATAGTCTGTTATAAATACAGTTTTGTGTCTGGGTATATACATCAGTTATTGGATATTCTATTGTAGTAGGGACGTCATTTTAAATGAAAACCTAGATATGATTAAGCTTAGTGAAGAAGGCATGTCAAAGATGAGACAGGCCAAAAACTAGGCCTCTTGCACCAAACTTGCAGTCAGCCAAGTTGTGAATGCAAAGGGAAAGTTCTTGAAGGAAATTAAAGTGCTACTCCAGTGAACACACAAATGATAAGAAAGTGAAACAACCTTATTGTGATATGGACATAGTCTTAGTGGTCTGAATAGAAGATCAAACCAGCCACAACATTCCCTTAAGCCAAAGCCTAATCCAGAGCAACACCCTAGCTCTCTTCAGGTCTATGAAGGCTGAGAGAGGTGAAAAGAAAAAGTTCAAAGCTAGAAGTTGGTTCATGAGATTTAAGGGAAGAAGCCATCTCCAAACAAACCTGCAAGGTGAAGCAACAGGTGCTAATGTAGAAGCTGCAGCAAGTTATCCAGAAGAATTGTTAATGAAAGGGGCTGCATTAAACAATACATATTCAATGGAAATGAAACAGCCTTATACTGGAAGACATTATCTTGGACTTTCATAGAAAGAGAAGTCAATGGCTGGCTTCAAAACTTCAAAGGACAGGCTGACTCTCTCTACTCTGCGCTCTATAAATGGAACAGCAAAACCTAAATAACAGCACATCTGTTTACAACATGGTTTATTGAAAATTTTAAGCCTTCTGTTGAAACTATTGCTCAGAAAAACATCCTATCAAAATATTACTGTTCATTGACAAAGCACAGAGCCACCCAAGAGCTCCAACAGAGATGTACAATGACATACATGTTATTTTCATGCCTACTAACACATCATCCATCTTGTAGCCCATGGATCAAGAGGTAATTTTGACTTTCAGGTTTTATTACTTAAGAAATACACTACATAAGACTATAGCTGCCATAGAGAGTGATTCCTCTGATGCATCTGGGCGAAGTACATTGAAAACCTTCTGACAGGATTCACCACTCTAGATGGTATTAAGAACTGTGACGGGAAATTGTCACGATAGAGTCACGTATCTCAAGGCAACTAAAATGGAGCCAGGAGGTCATGAAGAGGTTGCCTTATGCTCACATTACCTATGAATTTTTGAACCACATGTGAGACCACATCCTGAACTTAACTTCCTCTTCACCACGGCAACGAGCCTATCTGAACTCTTCATCCTGAAAGGGGCCAATCCATCTCACCAGTCTGTATCTTTCATTTGCATAGAGGACCTAATGAGGTTTGAATTCTTGGACTTTCACACTTACTATAGAGCAGTGATTTTCAACTGGTGTGCCATAAGAATTTTTAAAACATGCACTACCTATTTAGTCATGGGCACTGACCTCTTTTCCCTCAGACTGTCAAATAAAAGTGACAACAGCCAACACAATACCCATCTGGTATGAATGAATCAAAGTTATATCTATTTTTTTGTGGATAGACAAAAAATATATTGTTTGGTGTGCCGCAGAATTTTAGTAATTAGTTTGTGTTTCATGAGATGAAAAAGCTTGAAAATCGCTGTCCTAGAGACACACCTTGGAACTTGCTTACCCCAGGACCGCACCACATGGCCCTACTCTATCCGTTCCAACTAGTCATCACACCATGTTAGACAACAGGGCAGGTTCCTTCGTTACAAAATGTGTGCATTTTGCCTTTAGAAATCCTGTCTTTGTTCTCTTTGGAGTTCAATTTGTGTTGCTACATAAATCTGTGCCTCTTGGACTGCAATCCTTTTTGCTCAAATAAATGCTTTTGGCTTCATTATGACCTAAAAACCTAGTCTTTGGTTAACATTCTATGGATGAGCAAAGAAAGTGGTTCCTTCAGATCTACTAGTGAAGATGTTGTGAAGATTGTTAAAATGACAATAGAAGATTTAGATTATGTATATTTAGTTGATAAAGCAGTTGCAGGGTTTGAGAGGACTGACTCCAATTTTGAAAAACGTTCTACTGTGGGTAAAATGCTATCAAACAGCATCTCATGTTACAGTGAAATTGTTTGTGAAAGAGTCAATCGATATGGCAAATCTCATTACTGTCTTGTTTTAAGAAATTGCCACAGCTACCCCAGCCCTCGGCAACCACCACCCTCCCTGACCAGTCAGTAGCCATCAACATTGAAGCAAGAAAGACCCTCCACTAGCAAAAAAGATTATGATTTGCTGAAGGCTCAGATGATGGTTAGCCTTTTTTAAGCAATAAAGTATTTTTAAATTAAGGCATGTACTTTTTTTTAGACAATGCTATTACACACTTAATAAACCGTAGTATAGTATAAAGACTTTTATATGCACTTGGAAACCAAAAAATTCATGTGATTCACTCTTTTGTGGTGATCTGGAACTGAACTCGCATTATCTCCAAGGTATGCCTGTATATATGTTGATGAAAAATGATTCAAAAAGCAGTGACTACATATTTGCATATATTAAGAAATTATATATTAGGAATGTCCTATGTCACCATAAGATCAACTAACAAGTACTCATGCACAAGACACCACTGAGAGAATCCCAGAACACGAGGTTGGGGTGGGGATGGTCGTGGTGGTGTCTGTTATATGTGTCTGTCTGTCTGTTTGAAGTACTCCTCCTCCATCACAGAGACCAAGACTGACTGCATTAAGAGGGTAGTAGGCGACATGCTGGCTGCAGGCCGCACCCCCAGGATGGCACAGAACCATCCTGAGAGGTCTCCCCTATGCCTACAGTTCATTCAGTGAGAAAAGAGAGCCGAGGGTGGACATTCAGCTCCCCCACCATCGTGGGTTGCATCTCAGGAGCCCCACTCCTGTGTCGCCCCATGGGGATTTCACAGGAATCGGTGGAGCTCAATCACTGGAAATCTGATTGTGACGGGGAAGGGGAGTGAGGCTGGCAATGACTAGCACTTGTATCTTGGCAGACTTCCTACCTGCAGTGCCTGGGTAGTAATCCAAACCGGCAGCTTTGCTCATCTGCAGACCCAAGTCAGTGGTCATCTGACTAGGGAACTGAGCAGGGTGCATGCCTGCCTGATTCAGGTCTTAAAATGAAGGACTTACCAGTCCTGGAGCCTGATCTGCCTTGCCCCAGGCCGGGGAACAGAGTTATAGCCCTGTTCACTGCTGAGTGAAGCTTTCAGCCCTGCCCAACCAGAAAGAAGGGCAAGCAAGAAGACCTACTAGCTGCTTAGCTAGCAATGCTCAAGCGGAGTCCAAAAGGCAGAGCTGACAGTCTGCACGGCAAAGCCAGTGGCCCTATTTGGCAGTAAGGTTGGGGTACCGGTCGGCTTGAATCAAGACCACAGAGTCTTACTTTCCTTAAAGTTGGTTTTCCCACTATGACTTACTAGGAAACTAATTCATCGCCCCATCCATAGCTGAATACAACCTTCAGCCCACCCAAGCATATGCGAGGCTGTGTACCCCATGCAACAGCTAGGCTTACAGTGACACTTGAACAGAGAGCACAGTTGGTGGCTTTCACTGTCTGCAGAGCAAAACTAGTGGCCCTTTCTGGTCAGGGACTGCAGTGAACAGTCCCCAAACAACAAGCTGTGGAGGCTCTGGGGTTCATCCTGCTGCCCCACTAAGACAGAAAAACTAATTCATAGCTTCATCTACTGCTAAGTATAGTATCCAGTCCTGACCTTCAAGAAACCATGACCCAGGCTACCATGGAGCCCATCCTATGCCTCACTTAGGCAGGGAACCAAGTCAGCAGCATCAACCAACCGTTCTCAGTCAGCAGTACCCCCTTCCACTGATCTCAAAGCCCAGACCTCACCCCAAATAGACCCTGAGAGCAAGCACCACCTGCACAAAGGCGTTACCAGCAGACATGGCTAGAAATCCAAACTGAGGGGATTCATGAAGAAGTCTCTGCCAAAGAGAATTTGTAAGGTCTAGAAGAGGACACTGCTTACTCAAATGTAGATACCCCCCCCCACACACACACACACTGGTCATGAGACTACCAAAAGATTTCTCAACAGAACTGTTTCAAGCCAGGAGACAATGGGATGATATACTCAAAAAATTGGGGGGAAAAACCTGCCAACCACAAATCTATACCTGGCAAAGCTGTCCTTTAGAGAGACAGGCTTTCCTGAACAAGAAATGAGTTCATAGCCACTACACCTGCCTTACAAAAAAAGCTAAAGGAAGTTAACTGACTGAAAGTAAAAGAATACTAATTGTCATTATAAAAACATAAGGTAATATAAAACCCACTGGTGATGATAAATATATAACTTGTATTACAAAGCTACAGTAACCAAAACAGTATGATATTGGCATAAAAACAGACACATAGACAAATGGAAGAGAATCAAGAGCTCAGAAAGAAATTCGTGCATATATAGTCAACTGGTATTTAACAAGAAAGCCAAGAATATGCAATGGAGAAAACACAGCCTGTTCCCTGGCTGCTGTGGCTCAGTGGATTGAGCGTCAGCCTGCAAACCAAGTGTCGCCGGTTCAATTCCCAGTCAGGGCACATGACTAGGTTGCACGTCAGGTCCCCAGTTGGGGGCGTGAATGAGAAGCAACCACACAGTGATGTTTCTCTCCCTCTCTTTCTCCTTTCCCCTCTCTCTAAAAATAATTAATTAATTAATTTAAAACAAAACAAAACACAGTCTCTTCAATAAATGGTGCTGGGAAAATTGGACATTCACTTACAAAAGAATGAAACTAGACACCTATCTTACTCCACTCACCAAATTTACTTGAAAAGAATTAAAGACAAATGTAAGACCACAAACCATAAAACTCATAGAAGGTGGTCAAAAGGTACAAGCCTCCAGTTATAAGATAAATTAAGTACTAGGAATGTAACATATAATAAAATGACTATAGTTAACACTGCTGGATGGTATATATTAAAGACAGTAAATAAATTCTAAAAGTGCTGATCACAAGGAAAAATATTTTATTTGCTATTTTTGTTGTTTTTGTGTTGTTTGTACTTTTTTGTATCTATATGAAATAATAAATGTAACGAAACTCACTACTCATTTCATGACATATGTTAAGTCACATTATTATGCTGTACACCCTAAATTTATACAGTGCTGTATGTCAATTATACCTCAATAAAACTATAAAAATATTAATTTTAGGTGTAATGATATTATGATTAAAAATTGTCCTCATGGTCATATGTAAAATACACAATCTCAATATGCACACCTTTATGATAAAAGCTACCTAAGTATTCCTTAAAGCCAAGTTTTAACCTAATTTACTCTAGAGAAAGGCATAAACGATTCACATTTCATTATTTGTAAAGTTACTGCCATTTGTTCCGTCTCTCTCTCTTTTTTTTTTTTTTTTGTCACACTGTGATGTAAAAAGAGTTAATGGGATGAGTTAACCTAGAATGAAAGTCAGCTTTAATGTTGTAGCAAATTTTTACAAATAATCCAAGAACAATTGTTAATACATGAATTAAGTTATATAGAATAGAATAAAGTCTTGTACAAGTAAATAAAAGTCTTATAAATGGAATTCTCAACTATTTTCTATAGCTTTTCATGTAAATAATTATTATTTGTTTCTGAAATTTCTCAAGGAAATTGACAATTTTGGAGGGTTACTCCCCATTCTCCTTTGTCAGCTAATGAAATGGGCTTTTATCAAATTTAAACAATGTTAATCACAGTAATAAAAACACTGTACTACTAAAGTAACTACTATTGCTGTGTCCCCATGTTTGTCCCATGTCTTTCCTTATCCTGATCGAATCTCCTGCAAAAAATAAAAAAATTAAAAATATCTGTTCTCTGGATCACTGCAATATCTTGTTATTTGGGGGGGGGGGGCAGTTCATGGGATGGGGGGAGTATCCCAAAATAAGCAGAGTCACCATTTTCTGCATATCCCCACTAGTTAAGATTTTTAAATTCTTACAAAAATAAACACAAAAAATTAAACCTTATTGCAAAAGCAGTCATGTTTTTCACACATTTGCCAAAGGCTACTTAGGAAGGGCAGCCTCCTGTAGCCATTTTCAAAGTCAAAAAAAGACTGGAATTTTTAAATAAAAAAAACTGTGTACTTATTCTTACATGTTTAAATTTCAGTCCCCTTCAAAGTACTCCCCCTTTGATGTTCTACACCTATTGAGATGGTTTTTCCACTGCTCAAAACAGTTTCTGAACTCGTTGATTTTCATGCCTTTTTGGGCTTCTGCCATTTTTTGTTTCACCTCTTCCACAACAGCAAAACGTTTCCTTTTGAGGACTTTTTTCATCTGGGGAAATAAAAAGTCACTTGGGGCGAGATTGGGTGAATAAGGAGGGTGGGGCATGTAGGTCATGCCATTTTTGGTCAAAAACTGAACACTCAATGTAGTGTGGGCAGGTGTGCTCATAAATCACCCATCATAAAATGGGCAAATGCTTTGAAAGAGTTAAAAAAAAAATTCACTGAAGCCAAACTCAGCCTCTCACAACAACACCAGCTGGCACACTGATACAGATGGGTTCCTAGAACAGTCATCTAGTGGGAGAAGCCTGTATTACAAGGGGCTTGCCCTCCTGAAGATAATTCCAGGTTTTTTTGGTCCCCCTTTGTACATCAGAATTACTTGGGCATGTTTTCATGCTGTTCTCCACCTCAGATTTAACTGGTCTTAACTGGAACCAACACCAGCATTTTTAACATCCCAGGTAATTCTAATGTCCTACTAAATTGAGAAATATTGCTATAAGGTTTCTTGCAATTCAAGGCTTTATAATTTTTTAAAATTAAAATGGAATATCATTACTAGATGACAGCTTCTGAGATTTATCCTGCCAGAATCCTCTTTAATAACTGGATTATGCAGGCAGTTAAAACCACCTACTTTTAGTGTTGTCAATGCCCTCTCACCCCAATCTTTGTCAAAGACAAAAAAAGTATATAAAGTGGGATTCTCTTCACTTTCTACTTTATCTAACCCCCAATTCTTTTTTTTTTGCATGTCCGGCTACAAACCATTCTTAGTGCCCACTGTTCTGGGCACTGAGCGTAGAAATAGCCACTCCCTCTCTGCCCTGACATCACAGGCGCGGCACGGCAGCCTCGTCTGTGGTACCAGCAGGTCCGGCACTTGTAGGGCAGCGTAACCCCCAATTCTTTGTTCTTACTTTGTTCTTGTCTTCCCTCATGAGGCTTTCCCACTTCAGACAGATCAACCCACTCTCCCCCTCCAGCCTTCTTTGAGCTCCCAGCTGTTCTCATTCTTAACCTCTTCCAAACCCCCACAGTAATCCCCCAGATATGGGGTGGCCAGGTGTCTGATTTTGAGTGAGACAATAAAACATCTGATTTGAGCTCAAACTCAAACACATAGCCACACCCAATCCATCCGCAAAATCTCTCTTCATCTCCACCGCTACCATCCTGGCCCACCATCCACTTGGACTGATTTGTTTAAAATCCTGCAATGGCTCCCTACTGCACTTCTATCAAACCCAGACTCCCAGAAGGACTTCAGCAATCCCCAACACACCTTTCTCTATGTTACCTTAATTACCTCTTTTATGTTAGTGCAGAGCACAGATGTCCCTGCCTTGCCAAAATGTCACATGGCCCAAACAACCCAAGCATCTCAACAGGAAGACTGACCACATCACAGGTCTGGGGAGCAAGGCAAGGTCCTGTGTGTCCTCTCAGACCTGAATGCCCTGTCCAGCTCCTTCCACACACCCCTGCCGGCATAAGGGCCTGGAAGCAGGGGCTTTATCTGAACTGAGAAAAAGAAAACAGAACTGCCTAGGGACAAAGTACAGGCATGTTTCAGAGATACTGCAGGCTCAGTTTCTAATCACCACAATAATGTGACTTTATAATCTTATTGCTGGTTGAGGGTCTTGCCTTCAATTTGTAAAAAATCCAATACCAGCGAAGTGCAAAAAAGCTAAGCACAATAAAATGAGATGCAACTTCTGTCAAGATGGAGGCATAGGTGAACATGCTTTGCCACCTCCCCATGCAACCACAGAATTACAACTAGACATCAAAACAAACAACACCCAGAAACTTCAGAAAATTGAGCTGTATGGAAGTCCAACAACCAAGGATTTAAAGAAGCGACATTTATCCAGATGGGTGAAGAGGTGCAGAGAGGTGGAGGTGGTCCCACATTCACATGTGGTAGATAAAAATTGGGAGGGATACCTTTGTAGCGACCAATCCCACGCACAGGTCAGACCATGCAGCCCAGGGGCCAGCACCAGGAAGATAAATCCCCGTAACTTCTGGCTATAAAAACCAGTGGGAGTTGGAGGGAGGGCAGAAGAAACTACCAGATTTTCAGGACACTCTGCTTAAAGGGCCCACACGGACTCAAAATGTATGCAGACCCAGCCCCTCTGGAATTCAGCACCAGGGCAACAGATGAAAGGGAGCCAGTTGCATAGGGCAAGTGCCAAGCAAACCTCCAGAAGTCAGCCAGTGGAACTGACCCCTCTCTGAGCCCTCCCCACACAAAGCTACAAAGCAGTGAAAGGGGTTGTCCTGCCCTGGAGATTACCTAAGGGCCCGCCCCACACAATTTACAGGGGCCTTTTTTATAAAAGGCCATGCTACTAAGACAGGGAGTCAAAGCAGTTCTACCTAATACACAGAAACAAACAAAGGGAGGCTGTCAAAATGAGGAGACAAAGAATATGGCCCAAATGAAAGAGCAGAAAAACAAAACAAAACAGAAATAGAACTGAATAAAATGGAGATAACCAACCTATCAGATGCAGAGTTCAAACACTGGTGATAAGGATGCTCAAAAACTCACTGAGTATGGCAACAAAATAAAAGGCTCAGGGAGAAATGAAGGTTACAGTAAGTGAAATAAAGAAAAATCTACAGGGAACCAACAGTGGAGGCGATGAAGCCGGGATTCAAATCAACAATTTGGAACATAAGGAAGAAATAAGCATTCAACCAGAACAGCAAGAAGAAAAAAGAATTAAAAAACAAAAC
The DNA here is from genome assembly GCF_987537825.1 of Furipterus horrens. Lineage (NCBI taxonomy): Eukaryota > Metazoa > Chordata > Mammalia > Chiroptera > Furipteridae > Furipterus > Furipterus horrens. Next base: position 63,947,509 of record NW_028327172.1, on the reverse strand, counting down.
AAAACCAAGGATAGCCTAAGGTGCCTCTGGGACAGCTCCAAACATACCAACATCCAAATCATAGGGATGCCAGAAGGAAAAGAACAAGAAATTTAAACTTATTTGAAAAAACAATAAAAGCAAACCTCCCTAATTTGGTAGAGGAAATAGACATACAAGTCCAGGAACCACAGAGATTCTCAAACAAGCTGGACCCAAAGAGGACCACAACAAGACACATCACAATAAAAATGTCAACAGTTAAAGGTAAAGAGAGAATCTTAAAGGCATCAAGAGAAAAGGAGAATGTTACCTACAAAGGAGATCCCATAAGACTCAGCTGATTTCTTAAAAGAAGCTTTGCAGTCAAGAAGGGACTGGCAAGAAGTATTCAAAGTGATGAAAAGCAAAGACCTACAACCAAGATTACTCTATCCAGCAAAGCTATCATTTAGAATGGAAGGGCAGATAAAGTGCTTCCCAGACAAGGTAAAGCTAAAGAAATTCATCATCACCAAGCCATTATTACATAAAATGTTAAGGGGATTTATTTAAGAAAAAGATCAAAACTATGAATATCAAAATGTCAACAAATTCACAACTATCTACAACTGAATCTAAAGAAACTAGGCAAACAACCAGAACTGGAACAGAATCATTTGGAGGGTTGTCAGCTGGGAGGGGGAAAGGGGTGAAAAGGGGAAAACGGTACAGGGATTAAGAAGCATAATTGGTTGGTACAAAATAGACAGGGGATGTTAAGAACAGTATCGAAAATGGAGAAGCCAAAGAACTTATATGCACAACCCATGGACATGAGCTAAAGAAGGAAATTGCTGAAGGAAAGGGGAGTATCAGGTGGAGGGGGCGAAAGTTGGAGAAATTGGGACAACTGTAATAGGATAATCAATAAGATATATTTAAGAAGTAAATAAAGTAAATGAGATGCATGTAATACAATTATGGCAACTCTGCCATTACCATTTAAGCTCCGTTCTTCCTAATCGTAAAGTGAAAATCCCTGGGTCCAGTTAAAGGTTTGCTGGGCAGAGTGCCAGTGGTGATTTATTTTGACCAACAGGCTCCCAACTTATCTTCCAGGTAAGGCCAGGGGTTGCAAGCACGAAAACTGGTTTCCTTTTCCCAGAGCATTCGTTTACCTTTTATTGTTTCACCAAAAACGTGTGTCAGGTCCTGGGGATGTGGTGGGAGTGAAGCCAGCACTGCCCAGGGAGCTGACTTTCTGGTCAGGAAGGGAGGGAAACGTACATGAAACAACACACAAACAGACACGGTCTTCTGAAGGATGGTAAGTAGAGGTCGAGAACTGCTTCCTATGGAAGCAAAGCTAGAGCAGACAGGCATCTGAAGGCTAAATGGGTGTTAACCCCGCAAAGGCAAGGATGGGAGGGAGCAGCTCTTCAGGGAGCGAGAACCGTGCAGGTGTAACTCAAGAACAAAGCAGATCTGGTTCCTGACCACTGCAATAGAGCAATCTGTAATATTTTTGCTGGTGGAAGGCCTTGCCTTCAATTTGTAAAACAAAACAAAACAAACAAAAAAACAACGTCTATGAAGTGCGATAAAGTGAAGCATAATAAAACAAGGTAGGCCTGTATATAGTAGAGAGCTTCACAGGAGGGATCAAAAACAGGGTCACTGTGGATGGAGAACAAAGAGAGACACCTTAATTTTAATTTGTGCCAGATACTTGACATGTCCCTCATTTATCTATGAGACAGCTATAGTTCATCTGCTCAATTTTACAGAGGGAACTGAGGCCCAGAGAGGTTCAGTAACTTGCCCAAGTTCGCTTAATAGCTTGCAATTATTTTTCCCCTTGTATCTTCCTCAAAATATAACAAAGCATGCATACTGGAAGGAAATGACTAGAAATGGTGAATCAAATTCACTGTGGAGTAAGTTAAAAGAAAAAGTAGTCAAATCAGTTCTTACTGAACAGTCAGGTAATACATTAAAACTGTCACTTTTCAACTAGCTGTTTTCATGTCATAAGATGTAACCATAATGACAATGTTTTGTAACAGAGGGTTACTTCTCATTTTAAGAAACTGTACCTATGTAGTTAAGTTTGAGATTTAAAAAAAAACAAAAAATACTTGGTGAAAGTAATTTGAATAATGATAAAATGCTTTGCTCTAGTTTCCAAAATTTCTATAAAACTATATATATTTATAATCAGAAAATAAGTTCATGAAGACACAGGCAAACTAACAAAATGACAAGCTAATAAGTGACAAGCAACCTAATTTAAAAATGAACAAAGGATCTGAGCAGACATTTCTCGCAAGACATACAAATGACCAATAAGCACATGAAAAGATGTGCAGCATCTTTTTTAGGCATCAAGGAAATGCAAATCAAAACCACAGTAAAATACTGTTTCACACCCACTAGGATGGCTAGAATTAAAAATGTTACATAATAACAAATGTTGCTGAGGATGTGGAGAAATAAGAATCCTCATACACTGCTTGTAGGAAAGTAAAACTGTAGCCAACAGTCTGCAGCAGTTCATTAAGCACAGAGATATATATGAGCCAGTAATTACACGCCTAGGTATATACCCAAGAAAAAGGAAAACATATGCCCAAATAAATGTTTGTAGCAGCAATATTTATAATAACCAAGAAGGGGAAACAACTATGTCCTTCAGTGGTGAATGGACAACCAAAATATAGTATTGGGTGGGCCAAAAAGTTCGTTTAGTTTTTTCTGTATGATGGCTTCAGTAGTGCTTGTCTTTAACTTCATTTGAAACAATTTTGTTAGATTGTATTGTGACAGCTGTCATATCAGCATGCATTTAAAAAAAGCCCAACACATCAAAATTGGTGAATTTTTGTGCAGCCATTTTAATATTGAAGACAGAAGAAAATACGCAACATTTTCAGCCTATTATGCTTTATTATTTTAGGAAAGGTAAAAACACATCTGAAACACAAAAAAAGAAAAAAGATGTGTGCAGTGTATGGAGACAGTGCTGTGACTGAGGAAGATGTCAAAAGTGGTTTGCCAAGTTTCTTGGCACCATTGACGTTTTGGCCATAATTCTTTGCTGTGGGGCTGTCTTATGCATTGGGAGATGTTTAGCAGCACCCCTGGCCTCTACCCAGAAGCCAATAGTGGGATATAGCTGGCATACTCACAATATCCAAATCAATAGTTATTGGTGAAAATGAAAAATGTCTTTTATTTTACAAAAAAGCTAAGTGGACAATTTGGCCAACCCAATACATACATGCAATGCAGTATTACTGAGCCATGAAAGGGAATGAAGTACTAATGCAAGCTACAACTTGGATGAACCTTGAAACATATGTTAAATGAAAGAAGCCAGTCACAAAAAACATACTACATGACTCCATGCATATGAAAGTCTGAATAAGGAAATCCATAGAGACAAAGTAGGTTAGTGCTGCTTAGGGCTGGGGGGTGGAGCAAGGCCCGCAATAAGAGGATGGTAGCTAAAGGGTACTAGGTTTCTTTTTGAGGTAATGACAATGTCCTAAACTTGGATGTGGTTGCACAAATCTGTGACTATACTAAAAGCCACTGAACTGGACAGCTGAAAGGAGTGAGTTATATGGTATATGAATTACATCTCAATAAAGCTGTTTAAAAAAAGAACACCTCCCCCCAAAATCAATGTGAAAATATTATCAAATTAACTCTTTTAAAAGAATGTAACTCTATATGAGACTTCTTAAATCACATCTCAGATTGGCAAATATTAAAATGTATGGTATTACCCAGTGCTGTTGATGTTGTAGGAAACAGGCACCTTTAGTACTTCTAGTGGGAGTAGACTGGTGTAATCTTGGAAGAAAATTTAGCAGTATATTACCAATTAGGATACATACACCACTGACTCAGCATTTCCACCACTAGAAAAGAGCCGCACAGGTGCCTTTGCAGAAGTATACCAAGACTGACCAGGAAGGCTTGAAATAGCCAAGACTGCAAATAACCTAAATGTCCATCAATAGGGGACTAACTGGGTAAATGAGTTAAGCTGCAACTGTACCATGGAATACCACGCAGCCATTAGGAAGGATGAGGTGTGAGACCAACCAGGTAGAGATCAGTGCTTAGGATTATCCATTTATGGTAATAAAAAGGACACATACTTACATATAGATTACAACTGAATTATTTTTTGGAAGGATGCTTGTGGAACTGGTAACCATTTCTGGCTTGAGACATTATATGAATAGTTGTTCCACCAAGTGAGATAAGAAAGACAACAGCAGATCTTTGGGTGGAAATAAGAAGGAGTCCAGCTTTTGCTTATTTAAAGTTCATTTGGAAAAAGGACTGGTGAGGCTCAATGGAGAAAGGAAGTCTGGTATGTATTTTACATTTTCATGGAACACTGTTTAGACTTTTTTTAAATGATGTACATGCATTATTTTTATTTTATAATAAATTCTAAGCAAGATTGCACATTAAGAAAAAAAGGCACCAACAAGCAAAAAGATGAAAGGCAAAACATTAATGTCTGATACCAATTACTGCTTAACTGTAATCACTAATCAGACAAAGTCTCTTCTTAAGAACTTTATACATGGGGGGAAATTACTCTTGAGAAATCTTTATGTATCACTCATCCTGATGGGGTAAGTCTGAATTTTAGTTTGAAGTCATGAGAGTCCAGAGCTTTTTGTGAAAAGGGAGTATTAAATGGAAAAGATACAAAAAGCAGTGCCATGTATTCAATCCCAGTTGAGTCCATTCTCTTTTTGAAACTATTATAGAATTCAGAGTCAACAAGGACTTACTGTGCAACCAACGTGTGCCGGGCCCTTCACAGGCCTTATCGAAAGGCAAGAGGAACCAAGAGCCATGTATTGGCTTTTCTGCCCTAGGCTTACTTTTTTGGGTGGGAGGTGGGTGTGGATATGTTTCATGTTCTTTACCATCCTTTATTTTTCCTGCTTTTGAAAAAATATATATTTAAAAATGCCTCTAACTTTTTTTTTCTAATTTCTGTTGTTGTTTTGTAGTTCTCAGCGTTTCTGGATCCTGCATGTTTTCTCAGTTCAGGTGCTTCCTCCACTGTTTCTCTCTCCTAACCACTATTCATCTTACCTTCTCTTCTCCCCACCACCTCCAAGGACCAAACCAACATTCACAATTTCTCCTTAACTAATTCAACAGGCTGGTTACTCAGCCCCATATCTCTAACCCTTAGCATGATTTAAAATATTAAATGTTCTCTTTTAAAGTTCACACCATAATAAAACACAGCAGCAGTTTTGGGGCTCCTAATGGCAACTTTAGGATGGAGGAATGCTTCAGGGAAGAAAACACCAGGACAGTCCTATTTTATTATTACACCTGCTGTCTTGGAGATGCAGAGAGTATGGCTTAGAATCACTATGGCATTTTAATGTTTTCAGAGCCACATGCCCCGTCCAAAAAAAAAAAAAAGACCTAGAGAAGTCAGTGAAATTAACGTTTCCAGCCCTCTCTTCTGGAGCCTGTTTTACTATGTTCATGATGTCTCAAAATATAAATCTTATGTCTTAAATATTACATTTCTGCTTCCTAATTTCCTAGATAAAATAATGTTACTACGTTACAGACCCACCCCTGCATGTCAGCCACAGTGACCTATCTGCCTGTGCTCCTTGGACACAAAAGCTTGCTCCAGTGTCACAGTACCTGCGTCAATTACTCCTCTGCCTGCAATGCCCTTCCCTCTCGAATTTATAAGGCTAGCTCCTTCCTGTCAGTCAGGTCTCAGCTCAGATGACCCCACCTCAGAGAGGTCCTCCCTGACCACCAGTTGGAAAGAGTCCTTCCCTAGTAATTCTCTACCACATTCACATATATTCATTCATATATAGATATATATGAAATCCTGTTTATTGTTTTTTAAGTCACCATTACAAATCATCTTCTTTAGTTGTTTCTCTCCTTATAGTCTGTATCTCCCCACCTGGATATAAACTTCATAGAACAGGGACTTTTCTGCCTTATTTACCACTAGATGCCTGTGCTTAAAACAGCAACTAACAGAATAGGCAGTCAAAACAAACATCTGTTCCCTGAATAAGTGAACATAATATTGCATAATTTTCCTACTCTAAATTTCTTGAGACAACATCTGATGATGTTAAAATTACCAGCAATTTTCACATTCAATCTCATAAACATGAGTTGACTACAATAAAGTCTTTGAGGAGTTTAAGCAGTTAAGTATGAACATAGTAGTAGGGAAATTCTTTACTATATTAAATCTCTAGTGAAAAACAAATATCAATATCTATATGTCTGCCTGCCTGCCTGTCTATTCATCTATCTAACACTATCTGCATCAAAAGCAACCTGTCAGGTCAACTGGTTCTTGTGTTATAGCAGCCAATAACCTAGCAGGAAGTTTCTGTTGAATATTTCTTTCATATACAAAACATTTTATCCAAACTCGGTAGAAAAAGGTAGTATGGAATATGGAATTATGACCCTGATGAATTCCTTCCATTTCAGTAAGACTTTTAGTGTTTCCATTGAGGGTAAAATTGGATACAGAATTATCTGAGTAAGTCGTTCCCAAATTTCCAGTGCCCTCTTCTGCAGAAAAATAAGCCCAACTCACATTCATCTGCTCAAATTTGCTAGGTCCTGCCATGTCTATGGAGGACACTAACTCTACTAGAATAGCCCAAGTGACTGAACCAAGGATGGGTTACCAAGTCAAAGGCAACCATGTACAGATGGAACAGTAAGAGATCAACTGCTTTGAAACTGGCTTGATACAAATTACACCCAAGAAAGGAAGAAGTACCCTGAACCTCTTAGATGACTCTTTTCGGGGAAGCATCAGTGCTAAGTAATCAAGGCTTTATCCTAAATGATAGTGAGATATTGTTCTGGCTACTGATGGGACCTGCTGTCCATCCTGAACTGTGTCACATTCTCTTGTATCCTTGCCCAAACTCTTGCTACTAAAATTCATCTGGGCATGCATCTTCCGTGCACCATAAAGAATAAATTCATCCATCCACACACCCTAAAACAGAAACCCTCTAACTATACATGACACGGGGGAAGTTATTTTCTCCATAATCTGAAAACATTAACAAGTCCCTGCAGAAAAGACTGTTCAAAGTATGGCTGTCTTCAAATAACAATTAGAGCATTTGAAAAATAAAAGAACTGTTATACAAAATTCAGTGGTACAACTGGAAAGTAGCCTTAATTCCTGTTTCTCTTTGACCTCAAGTGGCTATCTTACTGTATAAACAAGAAAAAAACCAACAGCCCAGCTATAAAAATGGATAAGATTAGAGCAGGGGCCAGTCATATCTACAAAATGTATACAGTGGTTCTTTGATAAAGTCAAGTCAGCAATGACAACATGTGTATTCTGTTCCATAATTCAGTTCAACCAACTTGTGTGCATATCTGCTATGTACTGGGCATACTCTTAGGAGCTAGGATAAATAAATCATAAATACCACCTTCAAGGAACTTAGATGGAGACTAAAAAACAAAATAGAGAAAAAAATGTATTGAATCCAATGTGTTAAGTCCTATAAAAGTGACAGGCACCAAATGTGGTAATATTGATGGCAGTCTTCACTTTTTCCTGGAATACACATCATACAAAGTTTGCCAAAGAAAGGTGTTATTTTTCTTCTGGGATTGGTGCCAAATAAACTGGGCTAAATAAATAGCACCAAACAAACTGGTAAATGGTTATGTTCAAAAAAGCAATGTTTCAACAATTAGAAACATCAATGTTACTATGAAAGGAAATATTAAGCATCAAGTCCTATAAAATTTAATACGTTACATAGAGATTTCCAGATTCAAAGAAGATAGGAGGAATATAAGTTAAGGGAAGTGTTACATATTGAACAACGAAAATTGTTTATAACTGTATTGTCTGGTTTCTTTAGAAGAAAATTTTGAGGCAATGCTTTTTTTTCTCAATTAATTTCCCTGGGCTAGAAAGGGCATTTGAAATCATCCCACTGACTCTGGAACTGTTCTCAAAGTATTGCATTGTTCATAGTTAATGACAGCAGTATATCCTGGTATATCTTGGCTGAAAAATTTTTTAAAGTTAAGGCCACACCACAGTTTCAGGATTTCAGCGGTACATAATTAGAGTTAATTAAAGGTCAACAGGAAAAGATACCTAAGAATTTAATAACAGATTTTTAAAAAACCCTCCCACAACTGCCCAACAATAATCATTATTACATTCTGGAGTAACATATCTAATCTTCCCTCCTCAATAAAAATTTTTCTGTAGAATTACTAAAACTAAAAGTATATCCTGACTATGTTCAGCCAGCAACCAATAGGAAAAAGGCATAGATAATGAAAAGCACAGAGGTAAACTAAAAATAGGAACTACATGGGCACTGGGACACCTCCGAGAGTAAAAATTCCACAAAGTTGCACAAAAATATTAATGTACCTAATGCCACTGAATTGTGCACTTAAAAATGGCTAACATCATAAATACTATGTCATGTATATTTTTCCACAGTGAAAACTAAACAAAATATACACCACCACCCCCTATCCCCCGTTTCGCAAAAAAAAGAGCAACTCCAGGAAGCCCAGGCTTGGTCCATTTTGTATCCTTAGCACCTAGAACATGTCAGCATATTTGACACACTCAATAAATATTGGTTGAAAAAAACTAGAGAAAAATGGGTCTAGTGATAGGATCTGTGTACTTTTTTCCTAGTGTCTACCTCAGTCAACTCTGAAGAATAAGGATAATAAAAAGAGAACCTAAATATTGCTTATAAAAAAACATGCCCTGATTGTTACCACTGGTATTACGACATCAGCCTGGTTCCTATATCTATCTTTCCATGTTAGTGAACTTGGAATTCCAAGGAAGAAATCCATTTCTCCCAAACGGAAAGCACAAGGGAAAATGTCTCAACAATTGTTTCAATGGCGAAGCAAGATGTGTGTGTGTGTGCGTGGTGGGGGATGATGCTGAAACCTGATGGTGGGAATGTAAGCTTGGTCTACTTATAGAGTCTGCCAAGGTAAATTAAGGCTACCAAGGCTGACCAGCTTAAAGGGACTTGTTTCACCAGCAAGACAAGGAGACTTATGTATTCATATTTCATACTATAGGCAAAGTGCAAAACCTTCACAAATAAAAATGTGCTTCAATGCACAGTATGGCCCTGGCAGGGTAGCTCAGTTGGTTAGTGCATCATTCTGATATGCCAAGGTTGTCTGTGTGTCTGTCTGTCTCTCTCTCAAATCAATAAAAACAATTTTAAAAGCACATAGTATGAAATTCTAATACGCTTTTAGTTTTAGAATTTATTCACATGTTTGCTAGACTGAGAAACACTATTTATCTAATAGACTATCATTTATTGATGCCTACTGATGGCAGCCCTTGAGGCAGGCTTCAGGGATTCATGAATAATGGTGGTTAAAACAGATCAGTATACCAGCTTTCATGTATATACTTCCTGGCTGATAGTTCTTTATGTATTCTAGACAGATGAAAATCCATTTCCTGAATCTTTCTAAACTCATTTGTTGGCTTAGTAGTGGGGCTTTTGAGAAGTGTGGAAAGTTTTCTGCCTGGAGATCCTGTAAAAATAAATAGCCTGTGATGAACGGACTTTTAATATTTAACTAAGAACACTGGTACTATATTGTGGTGGGGGGCGAGGAGAGGGGACTATTCCACAGGAAGTTCTAACTTGTACTTTTGCCACTGTTGCTATGAAATATACTGTCAGTAAATCTGGAACTATATTATTGGTTTTTCATGAAGAAAACATAAAGCTTATACAACAAACACGTAGTACTTACTATGTGCCAGTCACTGGCTAACTGTATAATAGCTTTGCAAAGTTCATTCACCCACACGAGGACACAGTGACTAGTGAGAGAGAAACTGATTTCTGCTACTACACCCCTGCTCTCCTAAGTGCAGTGGGCCACCATAGGAGGGGGCCTTTCTTTAAAAAAAATATATTTTTTTTTTAAGGATTTTCTTTTTATTTATTTTTAGAGACAGGGGAAAGGAGGGAGAAAGAAAGGAAGAGAAACATCAGTTGGTTGCATCTTGCACAACCCCAATTGGCAACCTGGCCCGCAACCCAGGCATGTGCCCTGACTGGACCCTAATCAGCAACTCCTCAATTTGCAGGCCGGCACTCAATCCATTGAGTGACACCAGCCAAGGCAGGAGGGGCCCTTTCTATTCATGGGTGCTCCTTGGTCTTGTACCACCAATACCCCTAACTTCATACAAGTAGAGAAGATAAATTCACATTTAATTGAAAGCCTTCTCAGTATGATTCTTAATTTTTAATTAGCACCTTAAAAATTTGGAAAAGGTTTAGGGAAATTCTATGCCCCAGTTAAGCAATTTTTTCAGTTGGTTTATTCATCTTGTGTCTTGGTGTAATAAAGGTTAAAAATATATACCACATAGGAAGAAAGAAAGTGTATTACTGTATATTTTTCACAAAGATAGCCCCTCCCAACCCAGCAAAAAACAAACAAAAAAACCCTCAGAGTACAAAGAATGGTAAGCAATAACAAGTCTGAAGGATCTTCACTGCATGCAAATTTCTTCCTTTTGACAGAACTATAATCCACAAAAGGATCTGGTGTGAAGATAAAACTTTAAAAAGATCAAGGTCAGTAGGTTATACAGATGTATTTAGCAGTAGGTATCAAACAAATGCCAACGTTATGAAAAGCTTAGTACGTGCAAAGCCTCCTGGGGAGCATGTATCTTGCATTAGCTCATTGAACCCTCTCAACAATTCTGAGACAGGAATATTGTTTTGCAATGACAGGAATGGAGGCCCAGAAAAGGCCACCCAGCTAGTAAGTGGCAGAGTCTGGATTTGGACCAGGTTGTTTAATTTCAAAGCCTGTACATGTAAATGCTGAAATAGAACTGTTGATTTTCTACTATCAACCTGTTCTCCCCAAGTCTTCCCAGTTGGTGCATTACCAGTTGTTCAACCCACAAACCAAAATGTCATCCTTTGATATCCCCCCTTCCTCACTCCGACATCCAGTCCATTAGCAACTGACTTCAGTTCCACCCCCTGAATAGATCTAGAATTCATCCACTCATCTCCACTATCATATATGCCAGCATGTTTTGTCTGGACTACTGCAAGAATCTCCTATTTTGGTCTCCCGGTTATTGTCACTCTTATGAGGGATGATTTCCTGGCAACCTATTTTTTATTTTTTGCTTGAGAAAGAAGACAGACTCTTTCTAGCTTTACTAACTGCTCTCCTTTTTTCAATAAACACACATGAAGTATCTGCTGTGGGCAGGCACTGTTTTTGTATCCCAAGAGACAACCCCAAGTACAAGAAGTCCAATGCTTTACCTGACAGAAAGACCAAGTAATCAATTGAATAATGCACTGAATGAAAAAAACAAACAAACAAACAAACAAACAAAAAACAAAGCTAAATTCATGAAGGGGAATAGACTTATCATGCATTTATTTAATTTCCTAATTAGGTACCCATTATGGTGGTTTTTGAAGCCTGTGATTCACTTTAGAAAGTCCCTGTTATTTGGAATGTCATGTTCTCCCCCATGCCCCCACCCCCCACCAGACTGCAGACAGTTGTACTATGGATTGCCTGAGAACTGATACATATAATCAAAAGAGCCAGAAGTGGCCATCTCCTGACAACCTAGTTGACCTCCTTGGACTTTTCCGTTAAAGAGTCAATAAAGTCCCTTCTTTCCCCTACAGTTGTCCGGGGTGGGTTTCTTTCACTTGCCACCAAGAGTCCTAGAAATAGTCTTTCCCTTCTCCCCTCCCTTATGTTTCTCATTGCACTACCACAAGCTATCCTGTTTGCTAACATGTTCATCATCTCTCCCGCCCCAACTGAGGATATTTATGAAACTGTGCAACAGACTGTGAAGGATATTTTAAAAGAAGAATTTCAAAATGTTTTCTTCTCCCACAATATTCTGGGCATATGGATGTACTGTGGATTTAAACATTATCTCCTTGTAAAGCCAACATCACCTAATGTGGCAAAATGGTTAACTGAGAGCTTAGATTCTGGTCTCTGAAGACAAACAAGTATTAGCTGTTCTACTTAGAATAAGTTAGGCAACTTCTAAGCCTCGGTTTTATCTATAAAATTGGGATAATACTGTGAGGAATGTATGGGATGTGGTATGGACCTAAATTAGCATAGTGTGAGATACATAAAAACTGTCCAGTAAAAATTAGCTCTATCACTATACCTTGTAATGACACTTTATCAGATTACACATTGTATATGAAGACTAGGATGACATGTTTTCTGAGAAATCCTGTACAGAGCCTTTCTTTACCTTAGTTTCAAGGTAACATTATTATCTGTAGAAACAGATTCCAGTTTATGTTGTTTATACTAGTTCATGAAAAAGGCTTTCCGTATGGCACAGCACTCATTCCAAGTTTTCCAAAAAGCACTAACCTCTTGAGAGACATTGAGTACTAAACAGAACAAGCAGCAAATGCATCAAATAAGGCAAAAAAAAAAAAAAAAAAAAAAACTATTATGAAGACAAAAAGCAAGGACACTCAGTTTCTTTAATTGGCAATTCATTAGAGAAACAATAAAAAGGTTTACTCTCGAAAAGTCACAAATAAAACATTATTGGTATAACATTAGTACCAAGATACACTGTTTCATTCCAGGTCGTTCACTTTTACGATAAAACATCACATCATATTGAAAATATGATGAACATGATTTACTGGTCCTTTTCTTAAATGATATTAAAATTAGATCTGCAAAGCCAAGTTTGTCACAATCACAATTCAACAAAGCAAACAAACAAAAAATCGGCAAAACAAACAAAAGTTGTTATTGTCTCACTCAGATTATTCTAGCAAAAGCAGAATTTGTGCCTGAACCCTCTGGTTTTGCAAGCTATCCTCTTTATCTAGATAAAACTAATGTCAGGCTAAATATACAATATGCAGGTGGACAGAATTTAAATGCACGAAAAACTTGGATTTCAAACAACTTATTTCAGTTTACTGAGCATTACCCTGACTTCTATAATAGTTTACAAATAAAATGTAATTTACACAAGAAATCCCAGTTTCCTGGCCTATTCCAAATAGGACGTTTTAAAGTCCCCAAAGGACAAAGGCCAACGGCCTAATGAGAAAGTCCCTTTACGCAAGAAAAGTTCTGACCTCACCGACGACGTTGTGGGGTCCCGACGCTCATCAGCTGTGACGTTACCGCTGCACAGCTGATGCAGCGCTGCGCGCCTAGGCTGGTTTACCGCACACGAGGGGCAGGAGGCGCCCTTCCCACCCGCGCAAAAGCCTCAGCGGCGCCCGGGAGGGCAGGGTGCGCTTCCCAAAAGCTCCCAACCAGCCACATTAGCCCCAGAATCTTGAACTTGAAAGGTGTGGGACCATGAGGCTATAAATCATTTGATACTACACAATTAGAAGATAAAACGCCGGGGGATTTATGAAAGGTTCCTCAACGAACTGGTAGACATGTTTTCAGTCCACCTACTCTTCTGTACAAAAGGAAGCATTAGATAAAGTGAAAGGCTGGAACAACTAACTTAACTCCAGGGAAAGGCTGGGACAATTAATGAGCCTTCCTTCCGCTCAAGGCCTATCCTCAGGGTACCTCAACAGGTTATACGCACTTCTCCAGGTTTGAAACCTCTGCTTGCAGAACAACCGAAGGTAAGGACCGGACAACTACTTCAGCAGGCGGCTCTAGGGCAAGTGGGAGCCCGGCCGGAGCCTCAGTTTCCCCTAGCCCTGTCCAGTCACCTCCAGTTTGGCCCCGTGCGTTCGGCACAAGACACGCAGAACTTTTCCTCACAACCAGATCCCAACTTGGAAACTCCCGCTGAGCAGCGCGCCTCCTCTTAGGACGCGGCCTGGCGCCCCGCCGCAGCCACTTACCCGCCGAGTCTTCGCCGTCCATGGCGACCTTCACCAGCGCTAGCACCAGCAGCGCTCCCACGAAGAGCAGGGCCCAGCTACCTCGCGTGCCTAGTCCCATTGTTCTCAAGGCAGGACGCGGCAGCCTCGTGGGTCCCCAACTGAGGTGATGGTGGCGCTAGATAGAGCGGTGCCTCTGCACACCCGAGCCTGTTCCACGTCCCCTTCCGCCGCGCACGCCTGCCCTCCCGCCACCTGCCCCGCAAGGACCCAATAGGGCGCCGGAGCAGGGCCTGAAACGGAGTAGCGAACCTAGCCGGGGTGGTGGGACGCAGCCCGGCTGGAGGCGCGGGGGCGGGGCCGGCATGCGGGGGCGGGGCTTGCGATTGTTGGCGCCTTGACTCTGCTCCCGGCCTCCCCTTCTGATGTGCGCCTGAGAGCCCCAAACGCTCTAGCAAGTTTCCTTTCTTGTCGGAAATGGCAAGTTTTGTTCTCTCCGATAAAAGCGAGCACCATTGCCTCTCCAGATGCTGGGCACAGCAGGCTTCGCTGGGCCCGGAAGGATGTCTTTGAAGCGTGGCTTTCGGGGTGGGGCACGAGGGGGGGGGTTGCGTCCTGCTAAGAGGGAAAAGTTGCAGGCGAAGGCAGCAAAGCATGGAAGTGAAGGAGAGAAACTCAGAGCGGATGCGATTCCCTTTGAGAGCTCCTGGCCATTAGCGCTTTCCTTTCTTGACCCAGCCTAAGTTGGGTGGGGAGGGAGATGGCTATGACAGACAAATTCATTGCTTAAATTAAGTTCATATGTAAAATATTCATGATCTCTATACCACAAATTGTACGTCATCTTCTACAGGTTCCCTGCATCTCTGGATGAAGATACATTCTGTGCAAAAAGAGATTAATAGAGCGGAAAGGAATAGAAGGGAACAGAAGAGTTGGTAGCGCTTCATAAGCAAGTATAGCCGGCTACCAAGGCTGAAGTTGCACAAATCTACCTAGCCCCTAGGCAGCGGAGGTTTTTTGGAGTCAGAGTTTTTCCTTCTCTGATGTACCCTGACTGGAAGATCGAACCAGCGACACTTAGCTCACAGGCCGACGCTCAATCCACTGAGCTAAACCAGCCATATCTCTTCAGGGGAAAGGCTAAGGGAGTAAACCCCGACAGAAAATCCGGAGCTGGAGTCCCTAAGGCGGTTTGACGTTGTAGTCAACACCGGCAACTCCTGCGGCGCACCTGAAGCCAAGCTGTATTGACTCCGTCTTTCCCTTGGACCCTTCAGCTGCGAAGAGAGGGGGGGTCTGCTGCATGGGCAACAGCAGACCCTCCATATCACCCTGCCCAGGCTCTGTAGCTTCAGCTTCACTGGAGAGGACACTCCAGCGTCATCACAAGATGTCGATTCAACACGGGAGGAGACAGATACCATGTCACTCCCGAGTCGGACTGCACAGCCATTCTCGGCGGTGCAGATAGACTCTTAAGAAGCTACACCATCGTCTCTCGAGACGGACGGCTGCCGACGACGACCTAGCCCCTTCTCTCCTCGGTGTCTGCTCTCCCAGTTCAGATGGAATAATGTCTTTTGAATAGTTTTTGACTAAGGCTCTCTTAAGCCCTCGCAGCCAATTCTACTAACCTGTCTTGACTTGCAATGCTTCTAAAGTCTGTGTCTTCTCTCCGCTAAGAACGGTGAAGTGCCCTGTAGCAACCTGTGGCTGATGCAGGAGAAAGACTGGTTTTGAGTCCTGGTTTGGGTGGGCAACACTCAGCGGAGATGAAAGACAGAAGGATCCAGGGCACTTAAAATCACTCCAAATCCCCCACCTGCAAAGCTGTAAATGTCGTATGTCTATGGCATTTGATCCAGATTTTATGAAGTAAAGGCCACATCACATTTAATTCACAAAAATATATTACTAGAGATAGTAGTTTCTGATCTCAGGTAAATCTATCAATACAGAGATGACCTCTCATAGAGATTAGCATGGGCAATCTGTCCTAAATGTATGTTGATTCAGTTAAACCTGGCATCTGCCAGGGGCAAAAGACAAACACTGCACATTGAGCTTTTGGTTACTCTATTTAATTGGGTAATCTGATTTAGGAATAAATTGTTTTAGTGACTGACTACTTACCCTGGTGTCCAAGCATTTCACAATTCAAGCTAAACTTGTCTTTCCAGCCTTGGTTTGGCTGCCCATGAGCAAGGTGCTTTCTTGTTCTTGACATTTGCATACATTGTCCTCCTCTTCCATTATCTTCACCAACCCACATTTAACACTTTCTCTAAGGCTCAGTGTTCATCTGTCCAGGAATCTGAGATGGGATATGAGATGACTGCAGAAGTGAAATGAGAAAGTATAAAATACAAGATACCTATTTGATGATTTCTCCTGGGACTGACCATGATGGAGAAGCACTCAGATCTTCTCTGTTGTCTGATATCTTTACTTTAGATAAAAGTGGGTGTGCCCAGCTTTGCTTTGATAATAGCACAGAATTGTGGGCTGGCCGTGTTTTCTCTAGTCTGAGGAAAGGCAAAAGGGCAAGGAACTGTGTCCTTTCTGCCCTCTTAGAAACTCCTGTAAGAGGTCTGAATTCTATGAGGGAGATTCTAGCCACAGTTTTGTCTCAGGCCCTGCTTCCATCACTGCACCAACATTTTACTTTAGTGACATGAAATGTTTTAATAAAACAGCCTGGAAGCCCTTGGAAGTCTAGTTCTCCCCCACTCTTCCTGCCTCATGTCTAACCCCCCCCCCCCCCCCTGTAACCTCACTGGGCTACTCAAAGTTCTGCAAATATGCCAGGGCCTTCCATGTCACAGTGTTTTTGCTCCTGGTGTTCCCTTTGCCCAGAGATGTCTTCTAAACCTCTTCTCCTGGGAAGTTTTCCCTCATCTCTCATAATTCCCTTCTTACAGTACCCTCTGCCCAAGCATCTGGGCAGATTTTAGTGCTCTAATTCCTCTGCTCATAATTTATCAGTTTGGTCTCCCTGCTTCTATCCTATTTCCTTCCAATTTTTTCTTCACACCACAGCCAGTGTGATCCTTCTACAAATGGAAGATCATTCCATTCCCCTATCACCTTCCCAAGTCAAAGTGAGGGTCTGTGTCTTCATGACCTGCAAGGGCCTTCATGATATGGTCCTTGGCTGCTAATCAGTTTCCATCTCAGAGCCTTTGTGCTTATGGCTCCCTTGCATCATTTAGGTCTTTTCACATCTAAGAAAAGCTTAAGAAAAATTTAAAAATTTTTTAGTTATTAATTTGAAAGAAAGGAATATCGATTTATTATTCCACTTATTTATGCATTCATTGGTTGATTCTTGTGTGTGCCCTGAATGAGGATTGAACCAGCAACCTTGGCATTGGACCACATTCCAACTGACTGAGCTACCCAGCCAGGGCCAGAAAAGTTTTTCTTGAATACTCTACCTCACAGCTTTATTTGTGTTTGTAGCATCTAGTGCTATCCATCATTATGCTCATTTATATGTTTATTGTTTGTCTCTTATAGAGATCTAAGTTCTATTGATACTGGTAGATGACCTGGGTAGGCCCCGAGTGAGTGAGGGGTTGCAGGAAACACCAAAAGTGGCAGGGATGAAGCTGAGCCTGGCACATGGCAATAGATATCCCTATCCCTAGACTGAGATGCTGTGAGAGGGGGCCCCATGTGGAGACTGTGCAGGTTGGCAAGAGTGATTGACAGAGGAAAAAGCCCTCCTACTTCCTTCTGGAACATGGCTACAGGGGGAGGTTCTGATCTGCCAGTGCAACCTGGAAAAGGATGGATTATCAGAGAAGCTGGACCCTTCAGGAGCACAAAGAATTTGGGCTGGGAGATTTAAATGGAGGGTTGGGAAAAAGATGTGGCTCTTTCCTCATACTCACCCTGTCAGAGGACAGCTTATGCCAAGGCTAAATCCTGTATGCTGGGCCATGCTCCTGGGATGCGTGCCCAGGTCATGGCCCAATTCCATGGTGTCCTCCGTGCTGCCTGGATGGTCTTGGACCAGGCCATTTTCCTTCTCTGAGATCAGTGCACAGATGCACAAGCTGGAGTGCTCTGTGGCCCTGGGGGCTTGCAGCAGCCACAGGTGCCAGGCTCCACGGATGGCACTCCTGCATGACTGGCTGCAGTAGTTGACAGCAGCCCCAGGCCCCTGGCATGGGAAGCAGTGGCAGCATGGCAATAGCAGCACTAGCCCCGCACACGCGGCTTCCAGGGAGGGAGCCTGAAGCTGGAGAGCCATCCAAATAGCATCCTCGTGCTCTGGAGGACAGATAAGAATGGAGTGGCATCTCTGGACTTGGTTTTGTGTTTCAGTTTTTTGTGGAAGAGAGGAGTCTGTAGTCAGGGAGTCCCCTGCTCCCCCAAATTGTACAACATTTTAATAAAGATCTTTTGCCTCCCACACCCACCTTTGTTTTATGCCTGTGTTTGGCAGCAGGCATCTCAACCCCACTTTTGTTTGATAACACTATGAGAACAAATATCTATGTCTGAAAGTGTACTTTAGCTCCTGTCACATATGGCTACAGGACAGTGAACATCTGTCATATTTATGGATACCTATCATCTTTTGAATAGCTTTCCTTTCTACAGAATTCAAATCCCCAGCCTCCCTTACAGTTGGGCTAAGAAATGTGACTGAGGCTCTACTGATCAGGCTCATTCATGTGAAAGTTAAATTCAGATATGAGCAACAAGAGGCAACAGGCTCTGTATAGCACTTCCAGTTTTGCTGAAATGAATAACAGCAGAGGTGGCTGGCTTTTGTTGGCAGCACAGCAGCACCAGCAGTTTCTCTGTGGTTGCCAGACTGAGTTACTTATGCAGAAATGACTTTGGCAGGGAGCTGCAATGAAGATAGTTTCCTCACTGAAGTGATTCTATAGTCTTTTTTGTTTGTTTGTTTTTTCATTACTCTTGGATGCTTAGCTTTAGTCATGATTCTCTACACCCTTCAACAATTCTGAGAGCTACTCAGTATCTTCAACATACTCCTTTTCTACTACATGAGGAAGAGTCAGCTTTTCTTTCTCACTACTAAGGATCCTGACTTTATACAGTTGATTATGTCTCCTCACCCCCACCCCTCCTAGGAAGCTACAATCTCCATTAGATAATTTACAGACTATTTATTAAGTGCTTTCTGGATGGTGGACAATGTCATCACAGAGCTCCCAGTCTAGTGGGAAGACAGATGCAAAGATTTGATCATAGAAAAGTACACATTGGAGCCAGGGTTTATGTCTTCGTGTTTGTGTTCAAGGGTCTAAAGCATTTTCTATAAATTTTGGATGAAGATGAACAGAACAGCAAAATTCTAGTACTCTACTCCCTTACAGTAGGTCATCAGAGAAGGAAAACTCTGACTCCAAAAAACCTCCGCTGCCTTGCGGCATACCTCTTCAGGGGAAAGGCTAAGGGAGTAAACCCCGACAGAAAATCCGGAGCCGGAGTCCCTAAGGCGGTTTGACGTTGTAGTCAACACCGGCAACTCCTGCGGCGCACCTGAAGCCAAGCTGTATTGACTCCGTCTTTCCCTTGGACCCTTCAGCTGCGAAGAGAGGGGGGGTCTACTGCATGGGCAACAGCAGACCCTCCATATTACCCTGCCCAGGCTCTGTAGCTTCAGCGTCATTGCAAGATGTCGATTCAACACTGGAGGAGACAGATACCGTGTCACTCCCGAGTCGGACTGCACAACCATTCTCGGCGGTGCAGATAGACTCTTAAGAAGCTACACCATCGTCTCTCGAGACGGACGGCTGCCGACGACGACGACGACGACGACGACGACGACGACGACGACGACTCCCTTAATGATGTTCTTTTACCATTCATCCTGTATTCCCCATATGTCTGTGTCTTTGACTTGAGGTCACCTGAGGGTGGACCAGAGGTTGGAACCATGATCCATTTATTCATTCAACCACTCAATATCCAAAAATTTATTAAACACATGACATGCTGAGAAATAGCAGTGAATAACACAGATCTACCTGCCTCATAAAATGACAGATGCCCCAGTGGGTGTTTTCAAAGTGAGTTGATTTCTAGAGAGGAATGGCAGAAGCTGCTTCAGTTATGACTATACAAAAGATACAGAAATTTCATCTTTTCTCACTGAAACTTACTTATATACCATAGTAAATTTTTATTTATTTAAAATGAAGGAGCTAATATAGAAAAGCCCATCTGGCTTGATGTCCATAGCTGTATAAGCGAGCTGCTGATAAATCAATATTTGCATGAGGAATGAATCATAATCTGCCTGATTTTGAGTCTGTGAGGTAGCTGCAAATAAGGCAAGGCAGCAGAAACCTTTCACAAAAGATTATAAGTTGGCCTGTGGCCATGTCCCTGTTTCTGCCAATTTCCTGTCAAGTTTCATTTTAGCAGATTGACAGCGTGTTATAAACTGTGATTAAGTCTTCACAATGGAAGTTGATTTATTGTATTTTCCCAATCCCTCTTCCAACCTCTACTTCCTTTCCCCTATATGCTAGATTCCCTGTTTTTCTTGCACCTTCTTCCCTCTCCTTTTTATTTTTATTTCTTGTTTATTTTCTTGATATGTGAATCTATTTAATCCAAAAAAATTATGAGGTATCTATTTTATGTTCAATGCTATATAGGATCCTCAGATTAAGACAAAAACATAAATAAACTTCAAATTGGGAGATGTTCCAACCCCCACACCCATATAAGAATTCAATCAGCATAATTTGCAGAATGCATAAATAGCCTACATTTTGAACTTATATGTTGATGGGAGAAATCATTTTAAGGTGTACTATAAAACTTGAAATATGCAGCAGCTGAGTGTGTATGTTTGTTGTTACTTAAAATCCTGACATTTTAGTCCCATTAGACCTGATAGTTTTGCTTTAGCATGCAAGGTCTTTTCAGTTTTGTTTGCAGTTTAACTACCAACAACATCTGTTAGAGACTCATAAGTTTAACTGTTATAACAGTATTATATGTCAGTGGTGTGGTTATACCCTTTATTTATATTAAAAAACAAATATTTAGTCAAAAAAAGAGAACAGAAAAAATAAAAATAAAACAAGTAATAGTAAAGGATGAACAAATAAAAATAAACAGAGAACAATGAACTCCTACACAATTGGGTTTTTCTCTTGAAACAAGGAGGTCAGAAAAGAAAGGGTTCTGGGCAGACTGAAGTTTTTAAGGAATAACTTCTCGAAAAGGGTCTGAATCTTAAGGATCTGGTTGGGAGAGAGATGGGTATGGTGAGTTTTCACTATGAGTTCTAGGCAGATTTATGTCGTGCTATGAAGACAGTAAGAAGAAGGGATGTAAGTTCAGAGGCTTTAGGGGTGGGCACAGGAAAGTCCCATGGGCCTTTCCATTGTTAAGTTGAAGGTTGTTTATTGGCTCCTACTTTGACTGTTTTTGTTTCTTTTCTGAAGGAAATTCCAGATTCCAGATTCAGCCTACCTTCCTTTTCTGTTTAAAGTCACTGCCACTGATTCCATCCCTTGGTGTTATTTCTTCAAGTCTTCCTATAAATTAGTTCCAAGTCCCCAGGCTCTTTTTCCTAGCTGCCCCAGAATATAAGTACTTTCTATAGGAAGAGTTTCATTGCTAATCACTACCAAGAAAATGAAAAAGAAAATAGCTATTGTGAGGAAGTTAAAAAATAATCTGAAATAAAATTCTTAAGAGCCTTGTTTTCTACTTACTATTTCTTCCATCTAGGGAATAAAGGAGTAGGGCTTACCATTTATTCATTCAAAAATATTTCAAACAATTGAAATACACACATGCACATAAAAACAGTTTTGCAGAGAAAACACAACAATGTTATAGAGAACAACTGAGTGGTTACTTTAGCATAACAGTCAGAGGAATCCTCTCAAAGAAGGTAACAGTTATACTGAGTCCTTACAAGGAGCTGTGTAAAAACCAGGGGGAAGTACATTTCAACCAAGCTTAATGTGCTGAGGGAACAGAAAGAAAGTCAGTGTGGCTCAGGCTTAGTGAGTAAGGGCAGAGAAGTACAAAATGAAGTTTAGGGCTTTTCAGGTAAAGATCTTGGACTTTATTTTAAATACGATTGAAAGCCAGCCATTCAAGAGTTGGTGAGTGACATGTTATGATTTATATATTTTTAAAAGATTACACCAGCAGTGATAGAGGTGTACAAGAATAGAAACAGGGAGTCCATTTAGGAGTTTAGGGTATAGTGTCTTGAACAAGGGTCGTCGGCAGCCGTCCGTCTCGAGAGACGATGGTGTAGCTTCTTAAGAGTCTATCTGCACCGCCGAGAATGGCTGTGCAGTCCGACTCGGGAGTGACACGGTATCTGTCTCCTCCCGTGTTGAATCGACATCTTGCGATGACTCTGGAGTGTCCTCTCCAGTGAAGCTGAAGCTACAGAGCCTGGGCAGGGTGATATGGAGGGTCTGCTGTTGCCCATGCAGCAGACTCCCCCTCTCTTTGCAGCCGAAGGGTCCAAGGGAAAGACGGAGTCAATACAACTTGGCTTCAGGTGCGCCGCAGGAGTTGCCGGTGTTGACTACAACGTCAAACCGCCTTAGGGACTCCGGCTTCGAATTTTCTGTCGGGGTTTACTCCCTTAGCCTTTCCCCTGAAGAGGTATGCCGCAAGGCAGCGGAGGTTTTTTGGAGTCAGAGTTTTCCTTCTCTGATGTGCCCTGACTGGAAGATCGAACCAGCAACACTTAGCTCGCAGGCCGACGCTCAATCCACTGAGCCAAACCAGCCAGGGGGAAAACTCAAGTGGCCCGTACGGGGACAAGGGTAGAAGTATCAAAAATGGAAGAAGTGAATGGATTTGGGTTGCAGATTGAGTGTGGAGTCAATTTGATGTGGTGGTTGAAGAAAAGTGAAATTAAGGTTTGTGGCTTGTGTACTGGGTGAACAGTGTCTCCACATCCAATATCCTGGAATACTCACACACTTTCTAAGCTCTGTTCCACTGTCCTTCTGTTATTTCTAAGACTCTTCTAGCAGCCTCTATCAAAAGTGCATACAGAGATAGCCAAGGTAGAACAAAGTTTCATAATCACATGTTGGTATCTACATGGGCCAAGGGGGTAACTAAGCAGTACTGGGTGTTACCTAAGTCTACTGTCACCCAGGAGTGGTGCTCTTTGGGTATTACTTGGACTGAGGGAGGACAGGAAATAAGAAATATAGTTAAATAGATGAAATAATTTTTGTAGGGTGATTCTAGTGTCAGGGAAATAGAATAAAAAGATTCCAACAAAAGATCCCCCTGCACCAAGACTGACGAGAGAAAGAACATAATATTAATATTGGGTTAGCATTATCAGTGATAATATGCATGGAAGATAACACAAAAGTGCCTACAAAGTCTGGAGAGATTTTTCACACAAATTTATACAGAAAGGTAGAAGACATAAGTGAAAACATATCTCCATGAGAGACAAGGGGGTGTACCTTGTGATTGTCTCATTATACTCATGAAAGACAGTTGAGCTAAATTCAGAGTTAAGTGTTTACAGTTTCAAGGATCAGAAGGCCCACAACTTTATAAGATCTAAAGGTCAGACGATTTATATCAGGTCTATTATGTCTTCAAGGTGATACCTGGAGAGGAGAGGGTGGAGAGGCAGTGATTTCCTTCCTTAAAGAAAATGTCACCATTTTACCTTTACAATTTGCCACATTTTTTTTCCTCAAAGACCTTCCATGTAACTGTCCCTGCATAAATAATATATGAGAATTTTATTGTGTAATGAGAATAAAGGAAAGGACCATACATTATAAGCATTTGTGATTTGTCCCACCTCCTGCCCTTGCTTCTCACCTCAGTCCAAACTCCTGTGTCTCTTTCCAAGAGAGGGGCTAAGTATGCCAACTCCATTCATCATTCATTATTCATCAATGAAAACCAAGCAGAATCAGAGGCTGAGGAGAGAGGGCGTGAGTTGAAGAAATAAGAATGAATGCCAAGATTATGCAGAGGACTGTAATTTATTGGCTGGAAGGAAGAAGGAATAGAAAAGCAAAAGCAAAAAAGGGAAAGGAAAGCAAAACCAAGAACCATGAAGAAAAAAGTTTAGGGAAAATTTTTGGTGATGATTTTGAGACTGAGGCTTTGAGTCAGCTGTGGACTTGAGACATATTGAAGTGAGAGGAATGGGGTGTTTTAAGAAGTGCCATTATGGGTTACAAGTTGAATTTCTTCTCATATTCTTCAAGTAATCGGAATAAAGATTCAAATGGCTTTTAAATTACCTTTGATTACTGAACCAATGTCTTAGAAAGTAAAGCCTTGCCAAGACCACCCTGCAGGACCTGATTGATTACCCCTATGGAGACTCAGAGGAGTATTAACCTTGAAGATGATATGAAATTAGTAAAAGTCATCCCGAAGTTCTTTACTAAGTGCCTATTGTGTTTATAGCAATAATGAGGCATGGAGGAAGAAACAAAATTGTATAACACACAGCCAAGCCACTGAAGCTCTAATATAAGCAAAATATTTCCATATGACAGGTAAGTAATAACATACCACTAAAGGGGATGTCACAGGACTATGTGGGCTGTGAATTGGTAGGAAGGAGCACTAACTATATGTCAGGGGCTTTCCTAGAACTTATTATCTATTTTCCTTATACTATTTTTTAAGCTTGGCCCCCAAATTGTAATAATTTTCTTAAGCTTTAAGATTCTGTAATTCCTACCATATTTACCAAACAAAAACACAATTCTTAGGGAACAAGTCTGGAAAAAACACACTGAAAGGTTAATGGTTAGTTTTCTGGTTGATAGTTCTCCAGGTGATCTAATTTCCTTTACCCTTTCCAGTTCTCTGAATTTTCCAGTTTTTCTAAAATGAATA
Organism: Furipterus horrens; assembly: GCF_987537825.1. Lineage (NCBI taxonomy): Eukaryota > Metazoa > Chordata > Mammalia > Chiroptera > Furipteridae > Furipterus > Furipterus horrens. Next base: position 63,922,724 of record NW_028327172.1, on the reverse strand, counting down.
TTTATTGCCTTTCAAGAATTTTTTTAGGCCCTAATTTTAGAATTCTTAGTGTAATAATGATTAAAAATGCCTGTGACTATTCCACAATTAAGTACTAGGCTAAAGACAAGTATGATTTAATATTCTCTTAGAGCTCAGACATGAAAAAGAAAAAAATACAACAAAATTCTTGCCATGATGGAAAGCGATATCCAGAACTTATTCAAATTCTCTCTTCCAAATATGTCAAGTGAGCTATTTCCAATGGCCTCATTTTTGTGTAGACATAGCTGCCATTTGCCTGATCATCTGAATTAGATCTTAGTGGAGTTAACCTTCGAAAGAGGCTGTATTGCGAGTCAAGATACTTGTTTCTGAGAGGAGCTCTGAAGTTGACTGAGTATAGGGTCAAGCTATCTAACCAGTTTTACCCTTGATTTCTTCATCTTAAAAATGAAGATTTACATGTATTACTGATAGAAAAGTAAAATTGTGCAGTAAAATTATATACAAAACAGGTTGGCAATTCCTTAAAAAATTAAATACAGAATTATCATATTACCCAGTAATTCTATTCCTAGGTATAAGATAAGAATAAAAGAATAAAATTTTAAATTATTATTTTAAAAAATATTTATTAATTTATTTTTTATAGAGTGGGGAAGAGAGGGAGAAAGAGAAGGAGAGAAACATTGATGTGAGAGAGAAACGTTGATCAATTGCCTCTCTCATGGGTTCCGACTTGGGGACTGAACCTGAAACCCAGGTGGGCCGAAGCCCAACAAGTTGAGCCATTCTGACCAGAGCTCAAAGAGATATTTTTTTACACTAATGTTCATAGCAGCATTATTCACAATATCTAAAAAGCAGAAACAATCCAAATGTCCATCAATAAGGGAATGGATAAAGAAAATATGGTATACACATATAGAAGGTTCTGCACCCATTTCCCCATGGGGCAAGGGTTCCCCAACACAACAAGCAATGCTCTGACACCAGCTGGTTGTCCTACAATTTAATTCAGTTCTGACAGTATCTACCTGGAGCACCAGATTCCACAGGGTAAGGATTCAGTCCTGAAAGACAGCCCTCCCCACTTCAGATGCCAGTTGCAAGCTCTTTGTTTTAAGTATTCTTTAGAACTCTGCTCAAATTATTCACACATATTTGCATGGGTTACAGAAACCTGAAACCCTGTTTGGTAGCATAGAACAGCCATTTCCATGTTACAGATGAGGTAAGAGAAACTAAAAGAAAAAGAAATTTCTTTAGCACTTTTCTTTAAAGAAAGCAGCAGCCCAGACATAGGGCTCTCAGAAACAATTCACCTGATCATTGATTTATGCTAGGGGCCACAAATTCAAATGCCACAGGAGGAGAAAGTAACAGAGATTAATGAGGTCAGCTGGGACTAAGACCATGAAGACCAGAGGGACTGCTGGGAGAATGGGTACTGCCTAAGGGGAGCCGCTGTTTCCTCACTCCAGCCAGAGGACAGGGTGGATCTGGTGTAACTAGATCTTAAAATATTTTAAGAAATCAGAATTTTTCATAGCAATTTCCCAGATTTTATGTTTTAGCCAACTAATCTTTAAAAATCTTAAATGCTGTGTTGGTAAACACTGCAAAAGCTAAACAAAACACATCTGCTAGCCGGATGTGGCCTGCAGCTTTTCATTTGCTATCGTCCCTTTTACTCTCTTTACCAAGTTCTAGCGGACTAATTCTAACATGTCCTTCATAACCTGTGTCAGTTTCCTCTTCTTCCATTAGCCCTTCTAGGACATTAGAGTTCAAAGACATTTTTTAAATATCCCATTAAAGTCTCTCATTTTTTTATTGTAGTACAATATATAAAACATAAAATTTGCATTCAGACCAATTTTAACCAATCTGTGGCATTACATTTACAATGCCATACAACCATCACCATTAGCTAGTTCCAAATTTTTCCATCCATCCCTCCAAATAGAAATTTTGTACGCATTAAACAATAACTTACCAATCCTTTCTCCTCCAGTCTCTAGTGACCTCCAATCTACTTCCAGGCTCTATGAATTTGCCTATTCTATACGTTAAATCATATAGCATTTTTTTCTTCTGTGTCTGGTTTATTCTACTTAGCAGAATGTTTTCAAGGCTCATCCATGTCATAGGATGTTTTAGAACTACATGCCTGCTTATGGCTAAATAATATTCCACTGTATGTTGTAATATTGTGACTTACAATAAGAAATATATATTTGGTTTCAACCCAATTGGTAGTACAAGAGCTTACTTCTAAAACTCTTGGAATATCCTAAATGGTGAGAGAGTTAAAGGTGTCTTTTGTTATGCTAATGAAGTGACTTTTAGAAAGTGGCTAAGTCACCTGAGGATCAGAGCTGGTTGCCAGAGAAACCAATCAAGTGATTGGAAGGTTGGATATTTCAGTCCCCTCCCCCTGATCTCCTGGGTGGGAAAAGGGGCCAGTGGTGCACAATTTTATCAGTCATGCCTTTCTAACAAAGCCACCATAAAAACCCAGAAGGATGAAAATTGGAGAGCTTTCAGGTGAGTGAAAACTTGGAGTTTTTAGAGAGAGTGGCCTACCTAGGGAAAGCATGGAAGTGTCACCCCCTTGATGTGTACCTTGCCCCATCCATCTCTTCTATCTGGCTATCTCTGAATTACATCCTTTTATAATGCACCAGTAATCTAGTGAGCACATGGGTTTCCTGAGTTCTGTGAATTGCTCTAGCAAATTAATCAAATGCAAGGAGTGGGTCATGGGAACCTCCGATTTACAGCCACTAGGTCAGAAGCACAGGTAACATTGAGACCCATCCTGTCCTCTGGCTGGAGTGAGGAAACAGCGGCTCCCCTCAGGCAGTACACATTCTCCCAGCAGTCCCTCTGGTCCTCATGGTCTTAGTCCCAGCTGATCTCATTAATCTCTGTTACTTACCCCTCCGGTGGCATTTGAATTTGTGGCCCCTAGCATAAATCAATGATCAAGTGAATTGTTTCCAAGAGCCCTATGCCTGGGTTGCCGATTTCTTTAAAGAAAAGTGCTGAAGAAATGTTTTTTCTTTTAGTTCCTCTCTTACGTCATTCACTACATGGATATGACTGCTGTATGCTATCACATAGAGTTTCAGGTTTCTAAAACCCACATAAATATGTGTGAAAAATTTTGTAAACATGGAGTTCTAAAAAATACTTAAAGAGGTTATTCATGCATGTAGTTTCTGAAATTTGATCATTGCTTTCAAGAATATTCAGATATTTCAGACTTCCGGCCAAGATGGAGGCTTAGACGGACACGCTAGGTCTCCCTCTACAACTATAGTGGAATACAACTACTTTAAAACAAAGGATAACTAGAAATTCCAGAAAATAAAGCTACACGGAAGCCCAACATATGAAGTTATAAACCAGCGGTGCCATTTGGGCAGGTAAGAGTTAAAGAAGGCAAAGCTGTTTGCGGAGCGGCGGGGCGGGGCGGCGAAAAATCCTGGAGGTAATCAAGCCCCTGGCGTGCGCGACTCCAATCAAGCCCCTGGCTTGCGTGACTCCGGGCGCTGGGGAGCAGCCGCAGCATCGCCTTGAACAGTGAGGCCCAGGGGGGCGGGAGGACGGATCCCGGTCTCCTAGCTGAATAACTGTGTGAATCCATCTTGGACCCCCGCCCCCACAGAAAGCACCACAGAGCTGCGAAATAGGTCGCGGACAGGCAGGCGCCGGCGGTTGCTGATTTGTGACGCGTACGCAGGCACTGCCCCCTGCCCCCGACAGCTGGCCCAGGAAAACAAAACGCATCTGTCAAAATGAGGCAGGCAACTATAGAGATCCCGGTAACACAACTCACCAGGCAGCAGATAGAGAACCTGACAGATGAACAGATAAGAAACCTGTCAGAGGCTCAGTTCTGGGCCATTGTTATCAGGTGGCTTACAGAATTCACAAAAGAGCAGGAAAAAGATATGAAAGAAGCGAAAAACTTTCATAACGAAAGGAACAAAACCACATACGAGACAGATGGTGAGGAATCCAGAGTCCATTTCAACAAACTGGAATATGGAGAAGGAACAAGCAGTCAACCAATGTAGCGAGAGGAAATGGCAAGCAACAATGAGAGGATCAGAAACCTCTGGGACAGCTATAAAAGGCCCAACATAAGAATCATTGGTTTGCCAGAGAATGAGGAAGATGAACTAGAACTTGAAAAATTGAGTGAAAATATAATAAAGGAGAACTTCCCAGACTTGGGGAAGGGAATAGACTTGCAGATCCAGGAAGCAAGGAGAGTTCCCAAGAGACTGGACCCAGGGAGAACCACTCCAAGACACATTATAATCAAAATGTCAAAAATTAAAGATAAAGAGAGAATCTTAAAAGCAGCAAGAGAGAAGAAAAGAATTATGTACAAAGGGGTCCCAATTAGACTATCAGCTGACTTCTCAAGGGAAACCCTACAGACAAGAAGGGACTGGCAAGAAATATTCAAAGTAATGAAAATCCAAAACCTACAACCACGAATACTCTATCCAGCGAAATTGTCATTCAGAATAGAAGGACAGAGAAAGTGTTTCCAGGACAAAATAAAACTGAAAGAGTTCATTAGATCCAAACCACTGTTATATGAGAAGTTAAAGGGACTGGTTTAAAAAACAGAAGCTAGGGAGATGAAACAAAGGCAAACGAAACAGGCAACGAGAATGGAAAAGGAACTGTGGGTAAGGGAAACATAGTGGGGGGAGGCCAACAGGGAGGGGGAGTGGGGAGAGGGAGGGAGATGATATAGGAATTGGGGATCATGGTAGGAGGGAATGGAATAGACGGAGAGAGGTTGGGAGGAACTGTAAGCACAACTAATGGACATAATCTAAAAGGGGGGGACAACTGGAGGGAGGGGGCCACCGGGTGGAGGGGAGCAGAGGGAAGGGAAAGGGGCACAAATGTAATATTTTAATCAATAAAACACATTAAATCTGAAAAAAAAGAAACTGCTTTTGCAGTATGCTTTCAGATTATTGGCAAAATGATTTAAAAATAAAAAGTCTTGAAAATAAAAAATAAAAAATAAAAAAAAAAGAATATTCAGATATTTTATAATTATTTTTAAGTTCTCTACTTTTATTTGGTTTATTTTTTTATTTCAAATAAAGTAAAAAATATTACATTAATGTTGAAAGAAAATTTAAACAATACACAGATGTACATAAAAGTACTTCCTGTTTTAACTCCTCAGAGAAAACCACACTTAGCAGTGGAATGTTATTCTTTCTGGACCTCTGTTTTTGCTTGTATGTTTGTTTTTGTACATACAGTTATGTGGAAATTTGTATGAACATAGAAACATCTAAGGTATGTCTTTTCTTCCACAAAACTGAATTATACTATTCACTGCTTTGCAACTTGCTTTTTTACACATTTTTTTCTGATTATCCTTTTATGTTTATATTTTATTTTTATTTTTAAATTATAGTTCATATTCAATATTATATTAGTTTCTGGTGTATAGCATAGCAGTTAGACATTTATGTAACTTGCAAAGTGATTCCCTAATAAATCTAGTGCCCACCTGGCACCATACATGGTTATTTTAATATTATTGACTATTTTCTATGCTGTACTTTATATCCCCATTACTCTTTTGTAACTACCAATCTGTACTTCTTAATCCCTTCACCTTTTTTACTCAGTCTCCCAGTCCTCTTCCCATTTGGCAACCATCAGTTTGTTCTCTGTATCTGAGTTTGTATTTTTTAAAATTTATTTTGTTTGTTTTTTTTGATTCCACATATGAGTGAAATCATATGGTATTCGTCTTTCTTTGAATTATTTCACTTCACATAATGCTGTCTTGGTTCATCTATGTTGCCACAAATGGTAAGATTTCATTCTCTTTTTACGATCAAGCAACCTTTTTTTTTTTTTACACTTTTTCTACAAGTATTTATTATTAGTGAAGCCATGTTCCAGATCCCAGGGTAGGATGTTCCCAGGTCCCTGTTCACCTTCCTGGGAGAAGGATGAAGGACAGAGGAGAGGTGGGGTACAGCCAGTTAAGATCTTCCCAGGAAAGGTGATTTCTGCCCAGCAATCGTTTCAGTCCAACACCCAGGGTATGGGGCAGAGGGACTTGTACGTACTCCAGTACCATTCACACCCAGAGACATTACCCCCTTTAGCAGTCATTGCCTTCTCACAGCGGTGGGAGCCTAGGTAGTTCCGCCAACAGTTCCTGGTCTGGTTCTGGTTCTGGTTGGGGAAGAGGCTGTGAGAAAGGAGCAGTCTGATAGTTCTTGAGTTTGGTCTTGATGTTTTTTGCCGTGTTATTGACTCTTAAAGATGCCCCTGAGGCAGTCACAGCTCAATGTGACCCTCAGCAAAGACTGTTTAAAAAAAAAAAGAAACTCTTACAATCATTTTTTTTCTTCATAACTATAACTCTAACCCTACATCTATACTTAACCTCAGCCCTAAACCTAATTAAAATCCTAATTCTAAGCCTAACACTATACCTACCTTCAAACCTAACCCTAACACTGACACGAACAATAATTCTAAACCTATGCGGTGGGACCCCAAAAGGCCGAAATTTATTTATAAAAAATTGTGTATTTATTCTTACATGTTTAAACTTTAGTCACCTTCAAAGTACTCTTTATCTGATGCAATATACCTATCAAGACGTTTTTTCCATTGCTCAAAACGGTCTTTGAATGCGCCGATTTTTATGTCTTTTAGTGCTACTGCCATTTTTGTTTTACCTCTTCCACATGGCAAAATGTTTCCCTTTGAGGATGTTTTCACCCGGGGAAACAAAAAAAAGTTGTTTGGGGCAAGATCAGGTGAATAGGGAGGGTGGGGCATAAGGGTCATGCCATTTTTGGTCAGAAACTGCTGAACATTCAGTGTGCACTCATAAATCACCCATCATGAAATGGGCAGACGCATTGAGTCTTCAAAAAAAAAATTCACTGAAGTCAAATGCAGCCTCTCACAACATCAGTCAGTATACTGGTACAGGTGGGTTCCTAGAACACGGACCTAACGGGGAAAACTGTTCAAGTGGCCTTCCCTCCAGAAGATAATTCCAGTTTTTGGGGGTCCCCCTTGTATATCTAACCTTAAACCTAATTCTAAACTCTAAAATTAATTTTAACCTCAACTCTAACTCTAACTCTAAACCTAACACTAACCGTAATCTTACCCTTAACTCTAAATCTAAACCTAATCTTAATTTCAACCCTAAACCTCCCTTAACTGAACCCTAACCCTAAACTTTAACCTCAAACCAGACCCTAATCTTAACACATATCTCAAACTCAACACTAACTCTAACATTAATCTGACCCTAAAACTAAACTTACCTTAACCCTTACTGTAATCTTAAATTTAACCCTATCCCTAACCCTATTCCGAACCTAACATCAATTGAATCATAACCTAAACCTAATAATAATTTAGCCCTACTCCTAAACTCATCCTTAACCATAACCCTAAACCTAACCCTAGCTCTATACCTAACATCAACCCTAATTATAACACTAACCCTTACCTTAACTTCAACTCTAAACCCAACTCTAATCAAACCCTAACTCTAACCTTCTACCTACCTAACTTCAAACTTAACTTTAACCCCAACCCTAACCCTGTACCTAACTTTCTACAAAATCCTAACAGTAAACTTAACCCTAAACCTATACCTAACCCTTACCATAACACTAACACCTGTACTTAACCTCAATGGTTAACCATAACCCTAACCCTAAACCCAACCCTGTACATAACTTCAAGTGTAACCCTAAACCAAACATAACCCTAAACCTATAACTAAACTCAATCCAAACCCTATACCTAACCCTAATCTTATACCTAAATTCAATTCTTTTATTTATTTATTTGACATTTAGTATTATTTTGTATGCATAGAGGTTAGACAATTTTAAAAAGTGATTCCTTTGATATTTTCAGTACCCACCTGGCCCCATAAATAGTTATTACCATATTACTGACTCTACTCCCTGTGCTGTAATTTACATCCCCATAACTATTCTGTAACTACCAGTTTGTACTTCCTAATCCCTTTACCTTTTCCTCTCAGCCCCCTAGCCCCCTTGCCATCTGACAACCCTCAGTTTGTTCTCTGTATCTATGAGTCTGTTTCTGTTTTGTTTGTTCATTTATTTTGTTCTTTGGATTCCACATATAAGTGAAATCATACAGTGTTTGTCTTTCTCTGATTTATTTCACTCAGCATAATTCCCTCTAGGTCCATCCACATTGTTCCAAATGGTACAATTTTATTCTTTATAATGGTCATACAAGCAACTTACTTTTTTTATTTGACAATATCTTGTGATAATTTTTTATATCTGAACATATAGATATGCTTCATTTTTTGTGATGGCTTCATAGCATCAGAACATAGATGTACTTTATTTAAACATCTCACTTTTGACAGGCACTTAGATTATCTCTAAGGTTTACTAATATAAATTTATGGCACTGTGGACATCTTTTAGCCAAGCCCCTGGCAGTATGAGAAAAATAATTCTGAAAAGTAGATTTTTAGAAGCGGGATTATTTAGTCAAGGGATATGTGTTTTAAAATTTTTTAATTAGTATTGTAAATACCCCTTTAAAATTTACATCCCCACTATTGCTGACCCTAAACATTAACTCTGGCTTTTGCTAATGTGATAGGCAAATGGGAGTGTCTCATTTTTTTCAGTTTGCATTTACCTTTTAATTAAATGAAGTTACATATCTTTGCCTACTTTATTAGACATTTGTATTTCCTCTTCTGGGAATTATCTGTTTATATCAACTCTTATTTGAGCTATGTACATGGAAATAGGTAATCAGAAAACATATCTGCATATCTATAATATTAAGATATGTTTCAAAAGCTAGCTCCTGGCTTGGAGTATATGTATGTTCCTTGCTAGTATGTCAGCTTCCTCTTGTTGTGGCTTGTAGATGGATATCTGAGTCAACCATCAAACAAGGAATGTTTGCTTTTTGCTCAGAACAACTAGCTGGGTACAGTGTGTAATTTAAAAAGGAAATAAGATAAAATAAATGGCAAGGGCCTGTTACTGGCCTTTAAAAAATCATAATCTGATAGATATAAAATGTACAACAAAAATAATGAAAATCATTTACCTTTGATCGGTGCTTTGAAGTTTATATTCTTTTGACAGAGAACACGTGTACATAAATTATAAAATGGGTTTGGTAGAAATAGAAATAAGTTGGGAGTGTGGGTATTGGTGTAGAACAGGAAAGAATTCCAAGAAGGACAATGGAGAGATGAAGAATGAAATGGAAAAGGTTTTTATGGGTGGAGGAAAATCATGTGAAGACTCAGGAACAAAGGGTGAGATTCTATCTAAATCATGTGAAGACTCAGGAACAAAGGGTGAGATTCTATCTTGGAAAGAAAGTTCATTTCCCTTTGGATTGAGCACAGCATTCATAATGCTTGGGAAGTAACCATAGGAGTGAAGATCTCATATTAATCTTCTTTCTTCTGAGCACTATACTCCAGTTAACTCAGCCTTAAGGTTATTCATAATTTTTTTTTTTTTTATCAGCCACATTCTCACTACTGGTTTATATCAAGTTAGGGTGAACTTAAATCTTCTGATATTTTCACATAGACCTTGTCTGTGACCACAGAAGAGAGATGCCACACCTGAACCATCCTGTCTCTGACCTCCAGTCACAGTGACATCCATTAACTCATTGATTCCTTAATTCATCTAACTGTTACAACATCCAAAGACAGGTAATGCACTATGCATTAGGACCATGCTAGGGAGACAAAGATGAACATGTCAAATTCCTTTCCTTACGGAATGTGAAATTTACCACAGGCTAGGATAAGTGAAGCACTTAGATACGTAGAGCTAGCTAGAACACATGAGTATCCCAGTCTCAGAGATAGCATGTCCAGATCTGATCTTCCTTCTTGTTAATGAAGGCTCACCTTGCTGGGAGGGGCTGCCGAGTGGCCTACTTATGCCTGAGACTTAGGGACTGGTGAAGCGGTAATTCACATTCTCATTCAGGGCAGCACTGATTTTAATTTATATTGTATTTTGTTATATCTGTTCACAGAAGGTGACTGATTATACTTCAGCAAAGGAGGAAGTTTACTGAGCTTTAAAATATATTTTTCTTCTTAACAACGAGTTGGTTTACATGATTCTCTAGTATACTAGAAAGGTGGTGTGGCTCTAATGATAGTGGCATTATTATCTTATCTAGTTAAACACCTGCTACTTCTTTGCAGTTACTTGTTTTCAAATTGCTTGGTGTTGGATTATCTTGTTTTATTGCTAGCTGTAAATTATACATGTAACTGTAATAACCTTATCTAGGTGAAAACATTTCAAGTTACTGAATTTCTGTATATTAATAAAACAGTTTGTGTTTCTTCTATATCAAATAATTCAGGTGGTTTATTTATAAAGCACCAAATTTAAAAAAAAAAAAAGAGGCTGACTTGAGGATTAAAGAAGGCATCATAAATGAACACCATTGTTAAGTGTTAGATAATAGGGCTTTCAGCCTCATTTCTGCCTTTTATTAATTGTGGAGACCTAGTCACAAACTTATAGTGCCAATTTCCTCTTGGGTGAAATGGAGAGCATTCATTTGACAAAGGCACCTTTAACATCCCATTCAGCTGCCACAAACAACAGCAACATGGAACCAAATCAATGAATTTAAAGGACACAAATGTGCGCTGACCTCAGAGATGCAAGACTGCCCACTTTTCTGGTTACACAGACTCACCGTGCCACCTGGCAGCCTGCCTTTGAATCTGTTCCTCCATCTACAAGCATAAGTCAGTCCCTTAGCTTCTCAGAACTTCCATTTCTTCAACTGTAACATGAGACTTCCCCCTGGCTGGTTTGGCTCAGTGGATTGAGCTTCGGCCTGCGAGCTAAGTGTCGCTGGTTCGATCTTCCAGTCAGGGCACATCAGAGAAGGAAAACTCTGACTCCAAAAAACCTCTGCTGCCTTGCGGCATACCTCTTCAGGGGAAAGGCTAAGGGAGTAAACCCCGACAGAAAATCCGGAGCCAGAGTCCCTAAGGCGGTTTGACGTTGTAGTCAACACCGGCAACTCCTGCGGCGCACCTGAAGCCAAGCTGTATTGACTCCGTCTTTCCCTTGGATCCTTCAGCTGCGAAGAGAGGGGGGGTCTGCTGCATGGGCAACAGCAGACCCTCCATATCACCCTGCCCAGGCTCTGTAGCTTCAGCTTCACTGGAGAGGACACTCCAGTGTCATCGCAAGATGTCGATTCAACACGGGAGGAGACAGATACCGTGTCACTCCCGAGTCGGACTGCACAGCCATTCTCGGCGGTGCAGATAGACTCTTAAGAAGCTACACCATCGTCTCTCGAGACGGACGGCTGCCAACGACGACGACGACTGGTCCCCATTGACTGGAAGGCTGTGCAATAATTCCTGCATCAATGTCATCCAGTCAAAAACCACCAGGGACACCTGTTTCTGAGCAGGTTGTGTTACTACTCATTAAAGCAAGGAAGACTGCACACCCTACAACATCTCAGTGAGAACTAATTAGAAAGGACTTATTTTAGGACTTGAGTTTATGTTAGGTAAATATTGAGTCATGGGGCTTTTTTCCTGGGATTGGATGCTGTCAGGAAGTGGAGCAATTCTATCATTGGGTATTTGATAAATCTCATTGTAAATAGGCAGAAATAAACTGAGTATAAAGCTTTGATTCTGGGAAAGAGACAATGGCCACACACTCAGCTAGGTTGGAAAATATTTCTGTTATTTTTGTGGTTTCAGCAAGTTCCTGTTTTTGTCTATATTCAGACATGATTATTGAGTGGTCTTGTTTTTGGTCACGATCATACGATGGCCTGGACTGACAATCTTCTGTGGAATTGTTTATGTTCTGCCAAGCATCGCGGTGAATGGCAGAACAGCTCCCAGATGTCAGGGGCTACTTTCCTCTTTTTCACCTCTGTAAAGTGGCACAGGCCTGTACAATGGTAAAAACATTTGAAAGATAAAGAAACAGGATGTGGTGAGTGCTACCACAATCCAGCATCTGTTCTCAACCTTGCATCAGAATCACCTGACAGGCTAATTAAGACACAGTGCTGGGCCCCACATGCAGAGTTTCTTATTCAGTAGGTCTGCAGTAGGAATCAAAAATTTGCATTTCTTTATGAACCAGGGGTATGGACTTGGGGGGGATTGCTGGGGGAGGGGGGTGCTGGGTGGAGGGGAGCAAGGGGGAGAAAATTGGAACTGTTGTAACAATATAATCAATAAAAAACATTTTAAAAAAATTTGCATTTCTAACTAGTTACCAGGTGTTGCTGATGCTGTCACACCACACTGAAAACTAGTGACATAGATGAGGTATCAAAGGTGAATATGATTACAGGGAAAGATGTATTGTAGTCAGCTGCAATTCCCAAGATGAAAATTCAGTGCATGCTTCTGGTAGCACTTTGATGCAATTCTAATACTAGACTACACTGTGCATTTTTCTATTTTAAATTACCAGTCTTTGAGGAGCAACTTTACATGGGAAGATTCTCTCCAAAATAATTTGTGCAAATTGTTGACTACTAAAGTTTGTAATTAACATGGAAATAAAATTTATCTGTTTATTGCCCATCTTTTAGGAAGTTCCCAATTACAAACAGGCAAACCCACTTTAGGAAATTGGGTTAGAAAACCAACTTTTCAACTGGATCATTTGCAAATTGGCTTATTTGCAAATAGACATTGTACCTATTAAATGCAAAGTTGCTCTTATGATCCTCTTTTTAACTATTTTACTCCATCAATATTAAGACAGAATTCCTTAAAAGGTATGTAACTACCCCCAATTTTGAAATATTTAAATGTCTTCACTAAACATTTGACATTTCCTACTTGATTTTGTTTATCTTCTGGGATATTGGGTGAAAAGGGGAAGTGGTAAATAGGTGTGGAAATGGGTAATCCTTGCTTGTTCTGAAAAATTTGTTTTAATTTAATTTCCTCCACTTTTGCCTAAATATGGGATGAAAGAGAAGTGTGACATGAATCTCTTGTGGTTCCACTGAATTGCCTCTGTCTTATAATTTACCTGAGATTCAGTTGATTCATGACTTAAAAATTTTAAAGAATCAAACAAGAAATCTGTAGAAGAACTTATTAATATGGTTTTCTATAGCTCTTTTAATAACTTATAAACTATTTTATTAACTCTCTCTTTAAAAAGCAACCAAGAATTTGGTAACTCATGAAAGATAGCTCAAATGACTGTAAGGTATTGCTATAGAAGTAGAAAACATGGCTTTCTTTCAAAAATAATTTCATCATCTCTCTAGAGAGAATAGTTTTTGATGGGGAGTTAGACCTTGCAAATCAAATAGGAGCTTTTCAGTTTTGCATTAGAATAACTCAAATAGAATAAAATGATTAACCTTGGGTTAAGGCAGGTCTACCTCTCATCAGCTACTGGACCAGGAGCAGGTCTTGATCTGATGAGTAATTTAATTTCAGTTTCTTCATTTATGAAGTGAGGAGTGTAGACTAGACAACCTCTAGAGAGTATCTAAACTCTTAAATGTCCAGGTTGTTACACTGGGCCTAGGCCTGTGAATTTTAATGATGTGTGCTTATCTTTTTCACAGCTCTTCTAAATATTTTTTCAGTATCAAGTGGACATTGACAATAGGATGTGTATGAAGATGGCAAAGGGTCTGAGAACACATTAAAAAGAGTTGAAGGAACTGAAGATGTTGACTATAGAAAAGAATAAGTTCAGGATGGGAGAGATATAAGATCTCTGAAAGATATGTGAAATCTATCATGTAAAGAAAACAAACATATATTCCAAGATCAATGAGTGGAAATTACAGGGAGAGAAATTTTGGTTCAATTTCAGGAAAAACTTTTCAGCTAACCATTAAAACCTTACCAAATACTTGTTGAGCATCTAGTATATGCCAGGCACTGATCTAGGTTCTGGGAATTTGTTAGTGAACAAATTCAAAAACTCTTTCTCCAATGAGGTATACATTGCAGTAAGGTAGTCTTACATGTTAGTCACTGGAGGCTTACAAACAGAGATGGCTGATCATAGGGAATACTGTGTCCAGGATTCCTATTTTGACTGAATAACTCCCACAGTCTCTAAAGTCTTTAAAAGTCTCAAAATGTATGAACATGTAAGTAGTAAAAAAAACATATATTAAACAACTTTTAAGTGCTACATATAGCCCTGGTCACTGAAAATGTAAAAATGCATAAACACATCTTGCCTTCAAGGAGTTGTTAATCTTGTTGGGGAGAAAGACATATACAGTGTGGAAGTTGGCTAATAAAAATGCATAACAGAACAGGAGCACAGCAATGTGGAATAGCAAACTCAGCTTGAAGGTGTTCTGAAAAGGGGGATACCTGAGATAAGTTTCAAGTAATAAGGTGCAATTCACCAGGCAGATGAAGCCTCATGAATAAGCTCACTGAAGTCATAAACAAATGGTACATGTGGAAAACTTCATAGTTGTATCATTCTAGTTTCGATTCTAATTCCCTATCAATAAAAATGGAATGGATTTCCAATCAAGATGGAGGAGTAGGTAAGTGCAGTACTCACATCCTCCAACAACCACATCAAAATTATAACTGAACTATAGAACAACAATCATTGAAAACTGCCTGAAATCTAGCTGAACAGAAGTCCTATAACTGAGGGTATATAGAAGAAGCCACATGGAGACTAGTAGGAGAGGTGGAGATGCAGAATGGGCTGGTTCCACACTCACAAGTGGCAGATAAAAATCAAGAGGAATAGCTTGCCTATGGAGGTTGCCCCTGAGGAGCTAAGGGTCCCAGTCCCATACTGGGCTCCCCAGCCCAGGGTTCCAGTGTCATAAAGAAAAGTCCCCATAACATCTGGCTGTGAAAACCAACAGGAATTGTGGCTGAGTAAGACGGAGGGAGTCTGGAGTCCTAGGAAGTTCCTCTTAAAGGGACTGTGCATGGACTTAGTCAGACTCACTGGCTCTGACTTCCAGCACTGGGACAATAGCTTGAAAGGCAAGTAAGGGATATATGAGGAGGAATTGAATTCTTTGGTTTCTGGGTGAGGACTGAGAAACCAGCTTTCTCCCAGACGGAAGTATTGGGAGAGGCTGTTTTTCCTTTACTGAGTCTTCCCCCACAAATCTGACAGGGGAATGCAATATCTGAGTCTCCATCATCTGGACTTACACTGTTGGTTCCTCCCTGGTAATTTCTTGAAACCCTGCTCCATCCAACTTTTGGGCCAGTCCAAGCCATTTCCAGTAGCTTTTCCATGCAAACAGCCTTGCTGTGTGGCCTTGTTCTCCATACAAATGACCTTGTCTTGGCTCATGCTGTGGATTTTCCTAAAATCTCTCAAAGGTTCACAAACTCCAAACAAGCAACAACTGGCCTCAGCATGCTCCCTACCTCTTGCTAAGTGACCCCAGGCCTGACACTAGTGGTAGCTGGCCTCGGTTTGCAGCTTGGCCTCTTCTAGGCATCTCCAAGCCCAGCATAAATAACAGTCCTCTGCAGATCACTCTGTAGCTCATGCTGGGTGACCCTGGGTAGGGCACAGGTAGCTTCTAATTTTGGCTGGAACCTCCCAGAAGGCCCCATAACAAGTGCATCCAGTGGCCAGCTTCAGACAATGCAGGAGCATCACCCAAACTTCACCATGAAGAACACACTCAAAGAGCAGACTCATTGGCCACCAGAGCCTCACTGAAACAAGTCTTGCTTTATGAGGTCAGCTTTTGCACACAGCAGATCCTCACAGATGATTGGCATGGTGCTAAATTCTTCCTATTGATGTGCCAAGAGCAACCAAGGCTCAACTACAAGGTAGTATACACACGGCTCACAGGGGGGGCATACCTGAAGCACCTAGATAGGATAACTTGGAAGGCTGTGCAATGTGCCCTGGTGGACACCTACTACATTAGGCCATTCTACCAAGACCAGGAGATATAGCAGCTCTACCTAATAATAGAAACAAACACAGGGAGGCAGCCACAATGAGGAGACAAAGAACTGTATCCCAAAAGAAAGAACAGAACAAAACCCCATAAAAGGGGTGAAACAAAATGGAGACAAGCAATCTATCAGATGCAGAGTTTAAAACACTTGTTATAAGGATGCTCAATGAGCCCAGTGAAAATTCAACAAAGAGATAGGAAACATAAAAATGGAAATATAAAACATAAAAAAAGAAATAAAGAATACAATAACCAAAATGAAGAATACATTATAGAGAATCAACAGTAGAGTAGGTGAAATAAAGGGTCAAATAAACAATGGAAGATAAGGAAGCAAAAAACATCCAATCAGAATAGCAAAAAGAACAAAGGATGCCCCCCCCCCCCAATGAGGATAGTTTAAGGAGTTTCTAGGACAATTTCAAGAATACCAACATTTACATCATGGGGGTGCCAGAAGGTGAAGAGAGAGTCAGAAATTGGAAGTCTGTTTGAAAAAATAATGATGGAAAACTTTCTAACCTCATAAAGGAAATAAACACACAAGTCTAGGAAACAGAGAGTCCCAAACAAAATGAACCTAAAGAGGCTCAGACCAAGACACATTATAATTAAAAGATCACACGTTAAAGACAAAAAGAGAATCTTTAAAGCAATGGGAGAAAAGCAGTTACCTATAAGAGAGCTTCCATAAGACTATCAGCTGATTTCTCAACAGAAACTTTGCAGGCCAAAAGGGGATTGGCACAAAATATCCAAAGCAATGAAAAGCAAGGACCTACTACTAAGCTTATGAGCAAAGCTATTATTTAGAATTGAAGGTCAGATAAAGAGTTTCCGAGACAAAACATGAAACAAAACACTGAAGGTGTTCATCACCACCAAACCAGTATTATAAGAAAAGTTAAAGTGTCTTCTTTAAGAAGAAGAAAACAAAAGATCAAAACTATGAAAAATAAAATGGCAATAAATACGTATCTATAAATACTTTAAATGCAAGTTAATTAAATGCTTCTATTAAAATACATATGATGTCTGAATGGATAACAAAACAACACCCTTATATATGCTGTCTACAAGAAATTAACTTAAGATCAAAAGACACACACTGACTAAGAGTATAGGGATGGGAAAAGATATTTTATAAAAATGGAAATGGAAAAATAAGAAAGTCATACTTATACCAGACAAAATAGACTTTAAAACAAAGGTTATAACAAGAGACAAAGAGGGACTCAGCAGTTCTACTTCTCGGTATTTACCCAAAGAAACCCACATCACTAAATTGAAAAGACATATGCACCTATATGTTTATTGCAACATTATTTACAATAGCCAAGGTATGGAAGCAACCTAAATGTTCATGAAGAGATTATTGGATAAAGAAGAATTGGTTCATATGTACAATGAATAAGATGCAGCCATAAAAAAGGAAGAAATTCTGCCATCTGCAACTACATAGATGGACCTAGAAGGTATTACACTGAGTGAAGTAAGTCAGACAGAGAAAGACAAATGCATATGATTTCACTTATATGTGGAATCTAAAAGACAAAATAAACAAGCAGACCAGAAACAGACTCATGGATAGAAAACATTTCGACAGTTGTTGACGGGAGGTATGGGGGATGGGTAAAAAAGGTAGTGGGATTAAGAAGTACAGATTGGTAGTTACAGAATAGTCATGGGGATGTAAACTACAACATAGGGAATATAGTCAATAATATTATAATAACTATGCATGGTGTCAGATGGGTACTAGATTTACTAGGGTGCTCACTTTGTGTGTTATATAAATATTTATTTACTATGTTGTACATCAGAAGCAAATATAATGTACATCAACTATAATTGAAAAAAATATTAAAAAGCAGAAAAATAAAAATAAAAAAGGAAAAAAGGGGAAAAGTCTAGTCAAGGAACAAGTATAAAGGACCCATGGACATGACAGCAGGGTAGGGACTGACTGTGGGAACAGGGGGTGGGGGTGGGTGGGGTAGAGCAAAGCAACAGGGGAAAAATTGGAACAACTATAATTGAACAACAATAAAATAAAATTATATATATATGTAATGGAGACTATAGTCACTTGTGATACGCAAGTATCTATGCCCTTTGAGGGTGGATCCCAGGATTTGGTAAGGTAGACCATATTTATTTATACATTCTTTCAGAAATCATCGAGTACATACTATCTGATAGAAACTCCATTAAAATGACTATTTTACAGAAAAAATGTTAGACCAAGTCTTGTCCTCAAGGAGAGTTCAATCTGAGGCACAGAAACAAACACAATAAACTAGATAAAGCGTCATATGTACTGTGATTTACATTTGTGTTAGGGCATTGAGGCCACAAAGACTAAAATGAGAAGAAAGGGTGGGAGAGGAGAGAAGAGAGAGTAGGAAAGTTTTACAGAAGAGCTGACTTTGGAGTTGGGACTTAAAGATGAGTGGATTCAACCAGGAGAATGGCAGTGAAAAGGAGACAAGTCTACAGGAGCTGGTAAAACATCAGAGTGTACTAGGAGTCAGCCTAGTTAGTGATTGTTTGAGTGGGTGGTGCAGGGGTACTATATCCTGAAGAGCCTTACTTACTTGCTAGGGAGTTCTAAATGTATCATGAGCAGGCCTGTGCTGACACATGTGGAGCCCAGGGCAAGAGTGCAAGTAGTTTCCTGGCTGGTTCCCTTCTATTTGTATCCTCTCTCTTGAAACTAACTGAAAAGTCTTCACACACATGTGTGAACAATCCAGCCCGAAAGTCCAGGCTCTGTCCCATTTTCCTGAAAACATCTGCCTTTGGCCACCTCTAAGTCTTAAGAGAACCCTAGGAGCAGGCTCAGGTCCTTTGGGTTGGGAATTCCAGGAGTATTGCCTTGGGTGGGAGAGTCCTTTGGACAAATGGGGACTCTTGGCCCTAACTGGGGAGGACAGAGGTTAGAGGAGGGCCAGAGTGGTGTTTTCTAAATTTAAGAGGGGGCAGCAAACTTTTTCTTTAAAGGGCTAGATAGCAAATATTTTAGGTTTTTCAGGCCATATATGGCCACTGCTGTATATTCTTTCTTCTTTTCTTTGGTTAAAATTCTTCAAAAATGTAAAATCCATTCTTAGCTCAAGGGGCATACAAAGATGGGCTGCAGGTTGAATGTGGCCAGGAGCCATAGTTTGTAAGACAAGAGACAACAGACTAGTGAGGCATCCCTGAAGGATGTTAAAAGGGAGTGCAATGGTCACTTTGTGTTTTAGAAAGATCAGTCTGGCTTTATGGAGAGTATATTGGAATTGGACAAGTCAGGAAGCAGTGTAATAATCCAGGGAAGAAACGATGAAGTCCTGAGTGAAATCAGAAGTAATGGCACTGGAGAGGGTGAAGAATTAAGAACATTTTAAAAGACCTGCTGACTTTGAGTTTCTGATTAAGGCAACTTGGTGGTGGTGTAATCACTGAGATAGGGACTGGATGGTAGGGTAAAGAGCAGGGTGGCATGAACTGATGAGTCCTATTTTTAGCATCTGGAACTTGAATTCTATGTAGGGTACTCAAGGGAGGTCCAGTAGCTTGTCACACAATCTATTCTTCTGTAGTAAGGACAGGGCTGGAGATGGAAACTTGAGAGTTACTGGGGACAGATGGCCACCCAAAGAAATTTGGAAAGTAAAATTGAAGAAGAGAAACCCCATCCATCCTACAAGTGTCTCTTTCCTGAGATAAACTTCATCAAGACAAGGAGGGAGAGAAGATACTGAAGCCTCAGCTTGGACACCTGACCCAGCTTTTGGGGCTGATGATGGACGGTGAAGTTGATGAGCAGTATGGTGTTGGAATGCGGCAAAAACAACTGTGCAAGTGTGACCATGGAATGGTCAACAAAGAGAACTTTTCTCTAGGCAATAGACCCTCAACTACTGAATTTACACCCCGAGTCAAGAATCTACTGCATTGTAACAGGTTTGAATTTAAGACCAGAAGCCCAAGTGTGCAAGAAACATTACATTTCCTTGTGACCCATGAATCAACCTAATTTTGACTCCAAGCTGCTGTTCCACTGGGTTGGCAGGAAGGTGAACATGAATCATTCTAGCAGCCTGGTGGCCTCACCCCAACCACACTCCCTTACTGCCCCAGTTTCAGAGCTGCAGGCCTTTCTTAGTCATGAATCATTTCTCCACTCCAGTTATTGAGGATCTTCTCCTTGGCTGTGTCTGCACAATCCTGACAGGTCTGGTAGCTTCTGGCAGTTTCCTTGACAGATTTGGGACACTCGAATATTTGACAAAGCTCTGAAACTCAATGTGTAGAGGGCTGCTGAGATGAACCACGTACCTCCTGTCTGGAGTCTTGCTGCTTCTCAGGGGACTGATTTGGAACAAAGGCTGGCTCCTTCCTGCTTCTAGATCTGCAGATCCCTTTTCCTTACCACCTCCAAGTAATCTCTGGTCTGGGTGGAAGTTCCTTCCTCTTGTACTTTCACCAAACACTTTAAATTTGTTAAATCTCTAACTTGAAAAACATGTTTCTATTTGCTCCAGGGAAGGGAGGGCTTACTTTGCCAAAGATGAGAACAAATATTTGCATTTAACTTTCTAGTGCTTCAAAAAAGGAAGGAAAACAAAAACAGGTCCAACTATGCATTTAAATAGTGTGAACATTTACATCCTGCCACATGCGGAGAGGAGATTGGCACGTGGGAGGAAGAATGCAGTCCTCTGAAGGACTTGATGAATGAGACAGTTGGTGGGACAGCTAATGGGGATAAGGGGTTGCTGAAGGTGAGACATCTTTGGACCTGGGCTTTCCTGATTTTCAGAAGGGGTGGCAGGGGAGAGGGGCTGGACATTGGTGGTTGTGTAGGTAAAACACCCTGTCTTCCTCCTGCGTTTCTGCTTTACTTTCACACTAATGCCACATGTACAACGATTCTGACACCAGATGTGCTGGGGGGATTTCCATACAAGAGGGCCTCTGCAACACCAGCTAGGTGCCCTGCAATTTAACTCAATTCTAACACAATCTACTTAGAAATAGTATCAGATCTCACAGATGAAGAGCAAAGTCCTGGGAGACTCTAGATGCCAATCACAAATAGGTCACCAGGTTACCCACACCTTTTGTCAAACTTGACTACAAATTGGAGGTTCCCATGATCCTCCTCCTTGGATTAAATAATTTGCTAGAACAGCTCACAGAACTCAGGAAAACATTTACATTTACCAATGTATTACAGGATTTGATAAAGGATACAGATGAACTGCCATATGAAGAGGTATATAGGGCAAGGTCTGAGAGGATCCCAAGTGCAGGAGCTTCTATCCCCATGGAGTTGGGGTGTATCATCACCTGGCACATGGATGTGTTTAACCTGGAAGCTCTCCAAACTCCCTGCTTCTGGGATATTTATTGAAGCTTCATCAAGCAGGCATGATTGATTGATGACTCCATTTCTAGCCCCTCTTCAAGAGAATGGGTATCGGGCTGAAAATTCCAAGCCTGTAATCATGACTTGGTCTTTCTGGTAACCAGCCCTCATTCAGGAGCCCACCCAGAGTCACCTCATTAGAACAAAAGACACTCCTATCATTCAGTAAATTGCAAGAGTTTCAGGAGCTCTGTGTCAGGAAGTGGGGTCAAAAATCAACTTTAGAACAAAAGATGCCATTAGTACTCTTATCATTTAGAAAATTATAAGGGTTTTAGGAACTCTGTGCCTTGAACCAGGGACAATAATACACATACTTTCCTTTAATTAAGATTGCTTTGGAATTCTGTTGGTTTGAAACTGGTTGCAGGGATCCTTGCTCTAATCTGTGGATTTCTGAAGATGTCTGGTGC
This sequence comes from Furipterus horrens, assembly GCF_987537825.1. Lineage (NCBI taxonomy): Eukaryota > Metazoa > Chordata > Mammalia > Chiroptera > Furipteridae > Furipterus > Furipterus horrens. Next base: position 63,900,872 of record NW_028327172.1, on the reverse strand, counting down.
TGGAATCAACTACCTTTTATTTATAAGAGTTTACTTGTTTTATTTCATTTGCTCTTCAAACTACACAGCGAGGTATTATCATTTCTATTCTGCTGGTGGGAACCCTGAAGCTCAGAGAGCCAGGTGAACTTACCACAGTAACACAGATAATATGCGGCATCAAATCCATGTCAATTACTGTAACTGCTCAACAGTGACATTTTGAGATGAAAGGGGATGCTATTAATAAGTCTGCCAGGCAGTAAGTGTAAAATAGAGGTCTGAGCAGACAGGGATGTGCGAGCAACTGGTTATTTCTCTATTCTTATTGACTTAAAAGAAAAAACAAAACAAATTATAACTCTTTTTTGTGGTGATTTGGAGGTGGTTGGCTGTCTCAGGGTGACACAGAATATCTTTTTCTCAATTACTGGCTGCCAGAAACTCATTGAAGTGGACAATGAACACAGGCTTTGTACTTTTTATGAGAAGCATATGGCCACAGAAGTTGCTGCTGATGCTCTGGGTGAAGATTGGAAGGGTTATGTAGTTTGAATCAGTAGTGGGAACGACAAACAAGGTTTCTGCATGAAGCAAGGTGTCTTGACCCATGGCCGTTTCTGCCTGCTGCTGAGTAAGGGGCATTCCAGTTACAGACCAAGGACTGGAGGAGAAAGTGCAAATCTCTTCGGGGTTGCATTGTGGATGTCAATCTCAGTGTTCTCAACTTGGTCATTGTAAAGGAAAGGTGGGGTTGGGGATGGACTATTCTTGGACTCACTGATGCTACTGTACCTTATTGCCCAGGGTCCAAAAGACCTAGTAGAATCTGCAAGCTTTTCAATCTCTCTACAGAAGGTGATGTCCACCAATATATTGTGAGAAAGCCCCTAAACAAAAAAGGTAAGAAACCTAGGAGCAAAGCACCCCAAATTTAGTGTCTGTTACTCAACACATCCTGCAACACAAATGTCACATTAGCGCTCCGAAGAAACATCATACTAAGAAAAATAAGGACAAAGACACACAATAAGCTAAGCTTTTGGCCAAGAGAATGAAGGAGGCCAAAGAAAAATGCCAGGAACAGATCACCAAGAGACTTAGGCTGCCTTCTCTGAGCTTTTACCTCTAAGACTTACTCCAGTCAAAATGAGATTTTCTGAGAGTAACAAATAAATAAGACCAGACATTAAAGGACAAACAAACAAAAAATAAAATCCCACAAACTGCAATTTTGGTAATCATGTCTACCTTTAAAAATTCTCTATTTTATTGATTTGTAAACTTAGTTTTATTATTTCCTTTATTTAGAAAAGATAAGAAAGATTGGCCAACTCCTTTATGAGGACAATTTAACCCTCATTTCAAAACTTGATAAGAGCAGTACAATGAAAGTAGATTACAGTTCAGTGTCACTTGTGAACACAGGTGGAAGAATCCTAATATGTATTAATAAATCAAATTCAGTAATGACTAAAATAATATAACATATTGTGACCAGTTATGATTAATTTGTAGAAATGCAAATTGAAACTTTTACATTTAAAAAAATAAAATACTGTAATATAATTTCCCATACAAACACACTAAAGAAGGAAATACTTATGAACATTTCAACAGATGCAGAAAAAAACATTCATTAAAGTTCTATACTTATTTATGACTTAAGTTAGTAGAAAACTAGAACTAGAAAGGAACTTGCTTAACATGGTAGAAAGGTATATATCTTTTTACCTGGAAACACTTGTAAAGCATTTTCTTTAAGATTAAGGACAGTACAAAAATACATCCTATGATAGTGTTCTATATAACATTGGAGGTTCAGGCCAATGTAATAAAATGGGAAAGAACACTAAGAAATATAAAGATTGGATGGGAATAGATTAAATTGTCATTTATATGTGTTATGATTTAAGTAGAAGACTAAAGAAAATAAACAGACACTTAAAGTAATAAGAAAGTTTGATGAGTTTGTTGATTATAAGATCAATATACAAAAATCAGTAGCATTTTTCTTAATACCAGCAATAATAAAATCAAGAAGATAACAGATAATAAGATACCATCCAAAATTGTAACAAAACTATTAAATACAAGGATTTAATAGACAAAAATTCATAAGATCATTACAGAAGAACATTTTAAAACTCTCCCAAAGGCATAAAGAGCGAGCTGAATTAATAGTGAGATAAATCATTTTCATGAATGAGAATGCAGTGTTTAAAGATAACAATTTTTCCCAAACTTGATACAATTCTAAGCAAAGCCACAGCCACCTTTGGGGAAATTCTGCTCCCCTCATACTTTGCATGAACCCTTCATTGACTGAGTCTTGGTAGAAGGCACGGCCCTACCTCATTCTGTGGAAGCGGAAGAAGGGCCAGACACTCCATGCTCATTGGAAGTTAGCACATGAGTACGTGATCTTAACTCAAACATAAAATTCTCTTACTCATCACCCTGAATCTTGAGTGAGTAGTACAGTGATGCAGGGAGAATTCCCCAGGCTTTTCACTGTGGCAGCATCCACGGTGGCACCGTACCAGGGGCTACCTGCAATATAATCCTGTCTTTTGTTTTGCAGTCAGGCCTCCTTTGGTTCTTGCCCATTTTTTGAGTCTGTTTCTCTAGCCTCCTTCAAGAGAGCTCTTGTGAGTGTTCTGTTATCTTCTCCAATAATTTCACTTCTGCATTTAATTAGACAGAACCAGTTTCTCTTGCTTGCCATCAAGACGTTGGAACTGGGAACCTTGCCAAAATGATTCTCAAATTTATGTGAAAGAATACAAGTCCATGAATAATGAAGACCAGGGGTCAGCAAACTTTTTCTGTAAACAACTATTCAACTCTGCTGTTTTATTGCTCAAAAGTAGCTATAGACAGTATGTAAGCAAATGGGCATGGTTGTGTTCTAATAAAACTTTATTTACAAAAATAGTCAGAGGGCACTGTTTGGCTCTGGGGTTGTAGTTTCTTCATCCCTGATTAAGACAATCATAAATAAAAACAGCAAAGAGGAGACAAACTCACTCTACTAGATATTCAGGCATATTACTCAGGCATAGTAGGTAAAACAATGTGGTACTAGTATAGAAACATACAAATGGATCATGGAATAGACTAGAATCTAGAAAGAGGCATATGAACATTTGGGTTGTTGAAACATTTTGTAGGAAAAATTAGTTCAGTCTATGGAAAAAAATAAATTAGATTCCTACCTCAGTCAAAATATAAATACAAACTCCAAAATATAAAAATAAGTAAACAGATAAATATTAAAGTTAAAAATTGCTAGAGGAAAATATGGCATATCTTTAGGACTTTGGGATAGGGACAAATTATGATTGTTAGGTCAGTATTAAACTATTTTGCATTCTGACAGGACACATCAGCAGAGAAAGTGATTGTGTTATAAAAGCAAGTTAGCCTGGAGCTGAAATCTGTGTGGTTAGTTTAGGTGATCATAGTATCATTCAAATAACCAAGGACTTTCTATGCTCTGGTGGCCGAACAATTGTCAAAGCTCTGAAAAGAAAGGAAAACCAGGCTGAATGACCAAACTGAAGACCAGGGAATGAGTGGTCTTTGTGTTGACAACAATAATGGGAAATCCAGAAGGGGCAGAATATGGAGCCAAAAAGCAATATGAGGTTCTGATTGATGATCTGTAAACAATTATTGCTTTCAGGGACAAGAATGAAGCAAGTGACCAAGCAAGTGACACAGGGTTGGATATTCAGTGATTTTGTTTGTTTTACTTTGTATATATCCTTGATATTATCTTATTGGCAAGATAGTAAAAAAGACTGGAAACATACAAACATGGCTCCAAATCCAAGTGCCCTCACATACAAGCTGTAAAAATTTCTTTAATGAAATGAATGAAATAATACACACCTTCCAGGGCTCTCCTAAGAGAATGCAGATATAGTAGGTGGATTAACAATGGTTAAAAATTCTTTGCCATGTTCTCTCAAGGAGACAAGGAGTTTCTTTTCCCTCACTTTTTATCTGGTCTGACTGGTACTGGTTCTGCTTTAATTAACAGAACTTGGAAGAAGTGATACTTCTGCTTTTTCTTTCTTGGAAATGGTAAGTCTGGGAATTCAGTCACTGTGTAAAGAAGAGAACATTTGTGGAGATGGGGTGGTCCCAGCTCTTCAGTCATCCATGCCAAGGCACCAGATATGGGAGTGAAGCCATCTTGGACATTCCAGCCCAGCCATCATCTGACTGAAAACATATACGAGACCCTAAACAAAACCAGCAGAAGAACCACTTAGGCAATCCACAGAATACAATGATAAGAAATGGTTGCAGTAGTTTCAAGACATTAAGTTTTGGGTTTATTTGCTACGTAGTCATAGACAACCAGAGAGTGTATGAAGCAACCATCAGAGTACTTGGAATATAGAGCATTCCAAGCAATTATTCAAAGCATTTATGCTAGCAATTATTATCCCAGTGAGCCCAGCATATGAATAAGTCATTCAGGAAAAGTCAATTTCCAGTTAATGCTTCTCCAGGCTACTGATTTATACATCTATTAATTAAGTCCTTCATTCAACAAATATTAAATGGGTGCCTACTCTATAGTACATGCTCTTCTAGGTTCAAAACAGCTAAATTTCCTGCCTGAAAGTAATTAAGATGCTATCCTTTAGTCTTTGTTAGTGATATGACAGCTATTAAGACAACCAGAATATTAGGGTTTAACTCAAAAGCCCTGTTTGCTATGAACATGAAAGAAATGAAGTTCAAAGGAAATCTGTCCTATGTAGGTTATAATTAACATCTTTCTAAGTATTAATCCTTAACAAACTGAATATAAACCATTTAGCTATTTAAAATTTAAATTAGCCTCTATCTTACCATTTTAAAAAAGATTTTATTTATATATTTTTAGAGAGAAGGGAAGGGAGGGAGAAAGAGAGGGAGAGAAACATTAATGTGTGGTTGCCTCTCATGCACCCCCAACTGGGGAGCTGGCCCGCAATCCAGGCATGTGCACTGACTGGGAATCCTGTGATCCTTTGCTCCACAGACCAGCACTCAATCCACTGAGCCACACCAGCCAGGGCTGTTATCTATCATTCTTGAATTATACCATCACCTTGTAAGAGATAGCTAAAACAAAAATTTTAATTGAGCAAGTTAACTGCAATATTTATTCATTCAACAATTCAACAAATATTTATTAGACAACTTCTATGTGCCAGCGATTATGCTAATCATTGTTCCTAACTGAACAGTTCAGACATAGACTTTGCCTTTTCTGTCAAAAATGTTACTTTTTATAACAATATCACAGGGGAAGAGAAACTTTTTAAAAAATGAATTAAATCAATCGTGTTTTCTATACCAGAATGATTCCTTAGATTAAGAGATTGCAATCTACTTTGATGTAGATTCTTCTCTGAATATGATCTAATTATAAATATCTGAGAAAATGTAATTAAGTATTAAGTCTGAATAGACTTTCAGTTCATTATTTAAGGTTTCCAAACTTTTCTACATAGTTGTTTGTTTTTATTTAGGATTAGGTGAATTTACTAATTTGAGAAGCAAGAAAAGAAGACTCATATGCATTTGTCTGATGCTGAGGTAGTTCTCAAGGTCTTTTAAGTAAATGTTTAGCCCATTACACATGCACACATACAAACACTTGACAATCACCTTTATCAAAGTCTAGGAGAGAGAGTCCACCCTTTGTAATCAAGGAGAATCACTGGTTCTTGGTCCTAAAGTCTATAATCCTTAGGAAAATCCTCAGCAAAAGGTAACAGGGATAAGAGACAGTGTTGTTCCTTTAAGTTTAACCTACTACCCTTTAGTAATCACAAGGCCATGTTTCGTTTGCACCAATAAAAGTTGCGACAACAGATCATAGCTGACTCTTAGCTGGTAGTCAGGCCAAAGTGCAATTCACCATCCTCTTCATACTGGCTAGTAATCAGTTACTCTTTCACATGCTTAGAATGAGCAGTGAATAAGTTGGCAGGGATCATGTTTCATGACAGCTTTCTATACTTGCAGAAATTATAAAATTTATTCCTAAAGAAACACTTGTGGTCACCAGGGTCATGGTCTATAGATTCATCTGCCACCTGAACAGTAAAGCACTAACTGTGAACTCACTTCTTGCTGGTTGAAGCATTGACTTCTGGGCTGTGATGGCAAAGAGGGTACAAACTAGGGATGGACTTCTGGCTAAGATGGAGACTTAGACAGACACGCTCAGTCTACCTTTACAACTAGAAAGGAGTACAACTACCTCAAAACAAAAGATAACTAGAAATTCCAGAAAATAAAACTACATGGAAGCCCAACGTATGAAGTTATAAACTAGCATTGCTCGCCTGGACGGGTAGGAGGGGTGAAATTGGAACTGGAACGAAAAGGTCAGGCGGTGCTGTTTGCAGTAGCAGAGGGGAGAGCAGGAGGGGGAGCAATCCCAGTTGCAGTTAAGGCCCCGCAGCTCGCGACGCCAACGCGGGGAAAGGCAGCCCCCCCCCCCCCCACTGCATCAGACGGTGAGGCCCAGAGGGTGGGAGGATGGATCCCTGTCTCCCAGCAGAGAATAACGGCAGGAATCCATCTTGGACTTCCCCCCCCTCCCCACTTCACACACACACACAAAGCACCACAGCGCCGCAAAAAAGGTTGGGATCGAAGCCAGTCGCTGGGTAGTGATGAGTACATGGGGCTCCGCCCCCCACAGCCTGCCCAGGAAGCAAAGGAAAACACAAATCTGTCAAAATGAAGGAGACAACTATTGAAATCCCAGTGACACAGCTCACTAGGCAGCAGATGAAGAACCTGACAAACAAATAAGAAACCTTTCAGAGGCTCAGTTCAGAGCTATTGTTATAAGGTGGCTTACAGAATTAACAAAAGATTTGGAACAGGACAGGGAAGGAAAGAAAGCCACTCATACTGAAATGAACAAAAACACTTGTGAGACAAGTGGTGAGGAAATAAAATCCAGAGATCAGATCAACAAACCGGAACATAGAGAAGGAACAAACAGTCAACCAGTGCAGAAAGAGGAAACAAAAAGTAAGGAAAGTGAGGAGAGGCTCAGAAACGTCTGGGACAGCTATAAGAGATCGAACATTCGGATTATAGGATTACCAGAGGGCGAAGAAGAAGAACTAGAAATAGAAAAATTACGTGAAAAGATAATGAAACAGAACTTCCCAAACTTGGGGAAGGAAATAGACTTACAGGTCCAGGAAGCACAGAGAGTTCCAGAAAAACTGGACCCAGAGAGAACCACTCCAAGACACATTATAATCAAATTGTCAAAAATTAAAGAGAAAGAGAGAATATTAAAAGCAGCAAAAGAGAAAAAAAGAATTATGTACAAAGGGGTCCCAATTAGACTATCAGCTGACTTCTCAAGGGAGACCCTGCAGGCAAGAAGGGACTGGCAAGAAATATTCAAAGTAATGAAAAGCAAAAACCTACAGCCACGAAAACTCTATCAAGCAAAATTGTCATTTAGAATAGAAAGGCAGAGAAAGTGCTTCTAGGACAAAATAAAACTGAAAGAGTTCATTAGATCCAAACCACTATTATATGAGATGTTAAAGGGACTGGTATAGAAAAAGGAGGATCAAAACTATGAGCGTTAAAATGAAAACTGCATCACAAGAACCAACAACAGAAGCTAGGCAATTGAAACAAAGGCAAACTAAATAGGCAATGAGAATGGGAAAAGAACTATAGGTATGGAAAACATATTGGGGGGAGGTGAGCAGGGAGGGGTATGGGGGTAAGGGAGGGAGATGGTACAGGAATTAAGAAGCATAGTAGGAGGGAATGGAGTAGACAGGAAGAGGTTGAGAAGAACTATATGCACAACCAATGGACATGGACTAAAAGGGGGGGGGCAACTGGAGGGAGGGGGGCCACCAGGTGGGGGGGAGCAGAGGAAAGGGAAATTGAGACAACTGTAACAGCATAATCAATAAAACATATTTTTTAAAAAAAGAGGGTACAAGCTAGGACTTATTTTTGCTGATTCATACAATGTTTTTATTATAGCAACTATAATTTCAGTTAGAATGAATATATATCCTGAGGTTTGACTATAGATTTTTTTTTTTATTTAAGAGAAAGGGTGACCCCCTGTGGCAGTTTTAAAACATGACTGAAGAACCTTGAACACATATCAATCTACTCATCTTGACTCTGGGTGGCTTGTGATTACTCTGACAGTGGAGTACAGCACAAAAGATGCTATGTGACTGCTGAGGCTAGAGGGAAACGGTTATTCAGCTTCTCCTGGCTTGTGGTAACACTTGCTTTTGAAGTCCTGAACCACCATGTATGACTCACCTTAAGATCCCCACGCTGGAGAGGCCACGTGTAGGCAAAAGTGTTGACAGCCCCAGCTGAGCCTAGCTTGCCAGCCACCTGTACCAAGGTGGCAGACATGTGAGTGAAGCCATCTTGGACCCTTCAAACCAGTCATCTGCCCCATGAAACAAAAGAATTACCCTATGGGGCCTTTCCCAAATTCCTGAACCACGAAATCACAATATTTAATAAAATAATGGTTATTTTAAACTACCGCTGTTTAAGGTAGTTTAAAAAAATTTTTTAAGCGTGCTTATCTTTGAATATTGGCACTATGAGTAATTTTATTTTCTTTTATTTCCACTTTATGTATTTTCTCAATATTTTATCATGAGTATACATTCTGAGTACTAATATTGAATATAATTATTAAAATTAAAATAATTTAAAAACTCAAATAATATTAAAAATATATACAATATATAATTATAGAATTCTAACTACAAAAACATCCTTTCTAATTTTATTTTATTAATATTTTATTTTTTATTGAATTGATTGGGGTGATGTTGGTTAACAAAACCATAGAGGTTTCAAGTGTACAACTCAATAAAACGTCATCTGCACACCGTACTGTGCACTCATCACCAAAAGTCAAGTCTCTTTCTGTCCCCATTTATCCCCTCTTTGTCCTCTTCTACCTCCCCCAACCTTTCCTTCTGGCTATCACCATACTGTTGTCTGTGTCTATGTGTCAAGATTGATCTCTCTCTCTCTCTAGATATCTTAATCCCTTCACTATTTAGTGTAGTTTTTAATGCCATAATAAATAATTGGAACACACCTTGTGCTAATTCATGTTCTCTAAAAAGCAGATGTCAAGATGAGATGAGATGTGCAAGAGATTTATTTTTAGGTATCCTTCACTATATTTAGGAAGGATTAAAGGGGAAGGAGCAGAGTAGGTGGGCAGAGCCATTAGACCACAGTGCAGATCTGGAGATTGTGTCTTAGGACTCATCACAGTTCTAGGAAAATTTGACCCTGCTGACAGGGATCTCAAGCCTGTTACAGAAGTCTTATTTATCCAGAATACTTAACCCTCAAACTGGAGTTTTGAACTTGTACGTTATATGTGGTATTCTAGAATTTGTAGAATGTAGCTCAGCAAGTTATTAAAATAATTTAGAATCCTAATATTAAGCTTTCTTTTTCTCACTTTGAGAATTTTTTATTATAGCACTTAAAATGTTGTATTATAATAATTTCTTAAGTATCTTTATTCATCAGACTTTGAGATTCCTGAAAGAGGACTCTGTATTTTTCACCTTTGCATTTATTTACTCTTTGAGCTCCAGACTCAATGAATGTTTATAGAATTACCAACTGAGAAAAATGATCAAATTATGTTTTCTGTGTAGTTCTCAGAATAATTTATAATTATCTGGTTTATTTACAAGGACTCATCGATAAAATATCTGAATGTTTATTACCTTTTTAAAAACATGTTGCAAATACGGTTCTAAACAATCATGCTAAAGAAAATCACATGTAACCTAGGAAAATTTTTTTTGGTACTTTGTTATTCGTACCTTGGTAACTTGGTGAATATTATTCATAGTCTTGTCAAATAGTACTGGCCTCCTGCCCTTTCCTAAAGGATTATAAATAGGAGAGTTTGTAATTCATAAAGCTGGTATTTTAGTTAACTTCTTAGAAAACAAATCTCATCTTGGGAGTTCCTTGCCGAAAACCTTCCCCATCTTTGAAGCCTATTGCAATAGTTTCCAGATTTCTGTATTTCACGGACTAGTCTCACTTACAATAATGGGGCACTGACATTTATTTGGCAAAGCCTGAAGACATCTTTGGTTGCCATGACTGAGGATGTTCTACTGGCACCTAGTGGGGAAGGCCAGGGATAACAGTGTGCAGGGCAGCCTCCAATGAAGAATTATCCAGCTGAACATGCCAATAGGGCTGAAATCAAGTTCCTTTGCTTATGCACACCACCGTGAACATACTCAATAATACTGCATTGTCCGTTAAAAAGTGGTTAAAACAGTAAATTTTACGTATGTATTTTAGCAAAAATTTTTAAAAAGAACATGGGATATGATAGTCAGGGAAAAATTTTATTTACAAGTCAGCTTTGTGCTACTTTGATAGGAATAAAAAATTTAACTTCTTTGCTTCAGTTAGAGCTTAACTTATTGTTAAGATTGGAGTATGTGATGAGATACATAATAGACCTCATATCTCAGAAACCACAGGAGAGCCAGTCTGGTTACTATGTCAGGGTTTTGTAAACAACAGACAAAAACTAATTCTGGCTAATATTAGCAAGAGACAAAATTTATTGGGAGGTACTGCCGTCAGTTGCAAAACCTGCAAGAGAAGCCTTGCACTTGTTTGTAAGAAAGGACCTGGAGCAGCTTCAGGGATTTATTTGAGTGAAGAAATGAAAAGATGGTGTCTCCAGAACCCACTACCAGCATAGATTAACTTCCAGTGTTTCAAGCAGAGTGTCTGATAGCCGAACTTGGGTTCTGTACTCCCTTAACAGCCCAGGAAGTGCGTGGCATCCTAAGCGATGTCCCTGTCCTCCAAAGTAGAACGAAAGGATGATAACCATTTCTACTTCAAGATAAATACTGCCTTCTGCTGTCTAAATCAAAAAGCGAAGAGGCAAAGAAACAAAATAGGCTTCAATCACTTCTGTATTTATTTATATAAACCTTATGGAAATCAGTTAACCTCTATTTGTTTTGTCATCTATAAAATGAGGAACTTGCAGTCAATGGCTTCTAACTTCTTTTTATTCTGTTATTATAGACTTACTACCTTAGGTTTCCAAAGGGTATTTGAATTCCTATTCATATATACTTCATATTTCGCCTAGATATTACATTTTCCCCTTCATCAGATCTATCCCTAGAATGGCTTTCCTAATGGCTTTGGTGGTGGTATGCATATGTGTGTGTGTTGTGTGTAAGTTATATCAATAAGAAAGTAAATCCCAATTCTTTATTGCTCTATTTATAGAGAAAATGTGTGGGTGAGGGGCATGTAGAGGAGGAAAAAGGCTGAAATGGCCAAATCTCTTTGCCAGCTATGTGTTCCACTACAGGGTTTAGCCCTGTGTAGAGAATGATTCTTCCAGAGAAACACATTAGTGAGTCTCTGTGTGTGGAAAGGGAGGTCTGGAGCTATGCAGACCTTAGGAAAGTGAGTTTGTGGAGGAAGTCAAAAGGAACAGAATCCAGAGACTTGAGGATTAGGGAGAGATGTGGCAGGATGTTGGAGCTTGCAGAAGTAAATGGTCAATGAGAAATTTCTGATGCTGGGATAGGTAAGGGACTTGAAGGATGGGGATAATATCTGGTTATCTTTTCATTCAATTCATTGTCTCTGTGCAATGCAAAATATCACTGTCGATACCAATGTTAATAGTCACACAAACCCTTGTAGTACTGATTTGGAGAAAGTTAAAGAGAAAAGGGTAAGACTGGCATGTTGGTTGGCATGAGGCAGTGAACACAGAGTAGCTGTGGTGGAAGAGATGCTGTGCAATCAAGAGGTTGGGGCTAAGAACATGGAGCCAGAAGTGACTGACTATGGGGATGTCAAACCTTGAGAATTCACATGCGTTTTGTGGGAAGAATTGAGTAAGAATGTGGGCCAAAGAATAAGGGGTAGTGAGTGTAACTTTGGGCTACACTAATGAACCAAAAAGGGTTGGAGCTCTCTTCTTACCACCTGGTGATAGGGTCAGTGCAGCTGAAGACCAAAAATAATGTGGTGGAATTTTTTTTCAGTGTTAGTCTTTGATTTCATTGTATACTATGTCTTCTCTTGATATAGAAACAGTCCTCCTAAATATAATTTCCCCATGAAACACAATTTTATTTGTTTATTTAACATTCATTGACCTCTTTTAAGTGTTAAGTTGCTTGAGGAGAGACATAGAGGTATAAGATACAATTGTGACATAAAAAAGCTTATCCCCAGAGGAAGAGAGACATGCAAAAACCAACTACAATACAAAGTAAGATAAAATAAGTGCTAAATGGCGTGCAGGAACAGTGTTCACTGATTTGGATTAGGGAACAATGATATAGAATCCAATGAATGAGTGTGTATTCTCCCAGAAGTTTCTAATTCTTTCCTCATTCACTTTTCTCTCCTGTTAAGAGAGAAAATAAAAATATTTTTAACATGGTATAAAATATATAAAAACAATACTAAGACTATAAACACTCAAAAAATGTCTTAATTGTATATAATTTATCATTCACCAAACCCTGTTTTCTGTTCTTGGGACAAAGATTTTGAAGAACAACCTTCAAGGCTAAGGAAGCAGTTTTGTGTGCAATATAGGTCTGGGAGTCAGGTATCTGCCATTTTACCAGCTGTATAATCTTGGGCAAATTACTCCTTAGCTTCTTTTAATGTTATATTACCAGTCTGTAAAATGAGGATAATAACAACTCATTGGATTGTTGGATTAAATGAGTTAATACATATGAACTGCTTGGTACACTAGAAATACTTGCTGCATTTTAGCTGTTATTTTTATTATTCTGATAAAAGCATTGAATAATTATACATCCATGAGTTTAATTACATTTTCCTGAATTTATATTTTCTTTTCATGTCACATCTTGGATTAACAAACTCCCTAAATTAAAAACTGATACAATTAAATCTTACTTTCATTTGTCTAGAAGTTACCTCTTTTTGACTTTGACTAGGGGCAGGCACCTCATTGCCCAATACTTAAGGATTTAATGCACCAGCCTGTCTTATTCTAATCAGTCTGCCTCAGAATCTTTTTAAGTCCCTTTCTAATTTTCTTAAGGTTCAAGATAGTTATTCATACCACAGAGTATTCCATGAATTCCATAGTTTTATATAAGGGGAGTTAATTTATTCTGTTTTGTTGATAATAATCTTACCAGTATTGTTAGCTTTTTTGTATGAGCTTTTTAGACAGCAGCAGCTCTTTGAGTCAGAACTTTAAGGTATAGTCGCATGGTATTTTCCAAATGTGTTTTCTGAAATACTGTTCTGTGAGGGCTCAATGGGTGTTCCATACGAACGATCATAATTTGGAAAGCACTGAGTTAAACAAGACTTTGTTAGGTACTCTTTAAATATTCCATGCACCTGAAATACAATAGGTAGTGTTTTTTGAACTCATTTCCCCATAGTATTCTTTTTTGGAAATTGTCTGGTAGGACTAACATTCTAAGAACACAATTTGGAAAATGCTGATTGATAGTAAATTCTAGGTTAAACTAACAGTTTAAGTCTATTATATTATTGAAATAATTTTCTCCTAAGGACATTATTATGTGGAAGCATGTTCTTTGCTCTTCTGATCATTCGGAGATTCTTAGGTGAACTTTTTGCAGCGTTATTGTCATCCTGATATTTTGCTGGAAAGCTTTGACTATATCTGTGGACTTAAAGATATCATTCTGTATTCTCCTTTTCAAATTGCTCTTAAAACTTACTAAGTAGTGATAGGCAGAGATATATAGTAGGAAGAGTATGAAATCCCGTATAGAATCATTGTTCAAGAATTCGGAAGGCACATAACCTTGAATAGCAATTCACTTAGATTTTTGAATCATACTATTCTCATCTTTATCTAGAGACATGGCTTTTTATCCTTGTCCTTTCATTTCTTTCTCACTGACTAAAACAGATAAGCTTATTCTTTTAAACTAAATCTGGAACTTGACTAAAACAAGTAAGTGTAGATTAGGACATAGGATATTGGTGAGCATCTAGCAATTACAGTCACTATTAATGATTAACCCTTTTCCCTGCACAGCAGGAAAAATTAGGTCACTTTTAGTCACCTAGGACTGAATCTCTGGAAGTAGGCAGCTAAAGAGGAAGGTGTTTTGTTTCTCAGCCCATTCCCACGGGGGAGACTCTCCTCAAGTAATTGAACTGAGCAAGAAAAAACAGTGAGTGGCAGCTTGAAAAAAACAAAAAAACCCAAATCTTATAGTGTTATTTTCATAATTTCACCAAATGATATTCTATTACTGAAACCTAAAATCAATATCCTCATAGTATAAAATAGTCTGGTTAAATTTCAAGTATCTAAGGTCTCAAATTTCTCTCCTTAAAAGGCTTTTAGTGTAAGTTTCCGTGTGTTTTTCCAAAGAAATACCCATTTCCCAGTCTTTCTCATTCAAGCCTACTCTTAGAAGGTAATGTGAAATCCTCCTTATTTGAAGCCATAACTATTACCATATAATTTCTGAATTCCTTCGATATCATCCTGTGAAAGTTTGAAATTCTCAGAGTCTCTGTCTTCATAGGTTGGATACATCACGGCATTGGGATCAGACGAATGACCCAGACCCAAGGAATGGCCAAGTTCGTGAGTGGCAGCATACAGAAAGTTAATTCCTACAAGCAAAGAGTGACATATAGTGACTATTAAAATAACTGTCTTTAAATATAACATACAACAATAATAATAAATAACCATAAAAATATCCACCTCTTTAAATGCTCCATAATTTACTTATTTGTTTAGAGGCTTTCATAAGAGGAGAAGACGATTTAGAAGGAGAATAGGATAGTTCTGTTTTATTCTCATCACTACTTCTGTATTTTTTTAAGTAATTTTTCTGTCTATTTGCTCCTTATACAATTACTGACATAGTAGTATTCTGTAGAGGAAAGCAAAGGCTTTAGAAGCATTAATATCTGGATTTGAAACCCAGCTCTGCTACTTAAGAGCTAACTATTCTGAACACATTAATTGATATTACTGCGTCTCATTTCCTCATTTGTTAAACAGAGAGAATAATTCCTACCATGTAGATTTGTCAGAATAATTAGAGGTTTCCAATATCTGAAAAACAATGGCTAGTCAATAAATAATAGTGACTTGGAGGAGGAAGAAAGTTGACTTTGTGAAAGCAAGACTGAAAGGCAGGATCTCTAAGGAATGTTGGGTTTTGCTTTTTATTGTATTACACGTAGGCTTCTCTCTCTTTCAGACTTACAGATAGGCTTTGCAAATAAGGGGCAGGGGTGTAAGCCTGTGAGTTTGAATGGCCAGAGTTCTAATTATGGTACATTATTAGATTGAAGGAAGCTGCCTTTATCCTACCTTGAGTGGAAAGAAAGGAGAATTAAAAAGATATGTAAGTTGTGAAATGGAGACAGTGTCAGTTTTACATAAGTTAGATCTCCACAACAAAGCATCACTATGTTGGTGAATTCCCACTGCCAAACACAAGTACTGATTTGCTTTTCAGAGCCAGTTAGTAGCCTTTTTTTTTTTTAATTGTCTCCAGTTAGAATTATTTATGCCGGAGCTTCTCTCCATTCGTTTTCTGATGTGTCTATAGTTTTCTACTTTGTAAGATGATGAATATGATAGGCTGGGTTATGGTGTGAGTTCTTTCTGAACAACGGTGAATACTCAGAAACATACATAATTTTTAAATATCATAGTCGCTGCTCCTCTTTTTCCTCCAATTAAAAACAAATTTTGGGGAAACATAAACAAAGAACTATAATTTATTGAATTGTTAATATATTCCAACCACTGTGCTAAGCACTGTATAAGCATTATCTCTTTAATTCAAACAACAGTCCTGTGAGGTGCGAATTATTTATAGTCCTATTTCACAGATGAGTAAATAGGCTCAGAGAAGTTGAATTACCTGCCCAAAGACACACAGGGGAGTAACTTGATGAAGTACAGCAAAGTGAACCCAGCATTGCTTGCCTCCAACCCCTGAGCTTCCATCATCTGCATATGCAGCATTATAAGCATATTAAATAAAATTGTGCATTTAAAGCATATAGTATAGAGGTTGGCAGTTATCAAGGGCTCAATAATTATTACTAATCAAAGGAAATATTAAATTAAAGTTAGCATAAGGAGTTTGGGGTTCTTAAAAGGATGTGCAGTGGAGAGAGCTGGGATGCTGTACCTATACTGCTACCATCAGTCCAGCGTTCGTCCTCATCAAAGTGGGCATCTCCTCCTAGGCCTGGTCCCGGTGAAAAGGCATGAGCCAGTGTGCTTCCTGGTCCATCAAAGGGGTAGGCATCCCCATGAGCTGAAAGAAAATAGGATGATTGCCCTTGGTGACTGAATTTATCTCTAGTCATTTCATTTTTGATTTTATATGATTACTGAGGCTAGAACGATAAGCCCAGTCCAAGCAGTTAACGTTGTTATCAGCAGTCAGGTGCATCCTCAGGGTGGCCTGGGTGTTTGTCATAGGCACTTTCTCTTTCACAGAACCAATGCTTACCACTGATAACCACTATATATTAAAAGCTTACTGGTTATGGGAATTTAAATATTCACATCTAATTTATGGTTGTTTTTAAGTTTCATTACTTTGCTTGGCCAGGTGGTAGCAGGGTGGAGGATGAGTGCTAGAACTGTATTCAACAAGTAACTTGTGTTCCTGTTATAACTTTTCTTAAAAACCTAGCTTAATCTTTGTGGGTACAGAAAACAAATTTTTAGAGAACCATTCTCAAGGTGTCTTAAATGGATTTGAATGCGTCTTTTAATAGTGATGCAGAAATATTTATTTTCAAGTTGGTATTGGGCCATATAATTTATCTATTCTTGAAATACATGGAATGGCCCTGGCTGGTGTGGCTCAGTGGGTTGGGAGTCATCCTGTGAACCAAAAAGTTACTGGTTCGATTCCTGGGTCAGGGCACAGGCCTGAGTTGCAAGCCAGGTTCCTGGTTGGGGATGTGCAAGAGGCAACGAATCAATTTTCCTCTTGCACGTTACTATTTCTCTCTCTCCCTTTCTCACTCCTTTCCCCTCTCCCTAAAAATAAATAAATACAGTCTTAAAACAAATAGAAAAGAAAAACATGGAATGCCATGATCAGCGATTTTCATAACACTTTCCTTGGTATTATCAATATAGTGACTGAATTTCAATTTCAGCTAAATTCACAGCACCCAGGCATTTAAATATTAGAACAGAATAAAAAGAGCAGTATTTTTCTCCAATTTGTACCATCAAACACTAGCAATTAATAGCAGTTCATGTATACAGATTATATTTCCTTAAGACCTTTAATATGAAAGTTCTCTGTTTTCTATTTTTTACTCCATGAAGGATGTTGACAATAATCCACAGGGGCTGCCCTGCTTATTGGAGACCACTTAAAGTCTTTGGAAGTTGTAAGCCCTTTCCTTGGTTTAATGTTAATGTTAGGTATATTTTAAACAGTCTCATAAATATATGTGTATGTGTGTATATCATGATTAATGCTACAAAATAGGGGTTGGTAAACTTTTTTCTGTAAAGGGCTAGACAATGAGTAATTTAGGATTTGTGGGCTTGATGGTCTCTATCACAATTACTAAACTCTGCCATTTGTAGCCCTAAAGCAACCACAGATAATAGGTAAATAAAGGATATGGCTGTATTGTAATAAATATATATTTACAGAAACAGTGGTGGGCTGGATTCGTCTCATGAGCCATAGTTTACTCTGCTATAAAAAGTGACTCTAAATGTACTAAAAAGAGTATACTAACATCTCTCTCTCCACATACATATACATTATATATGTTTAATGATACGTTATATCATTAAAGATTTTAAGTTCTGAAGAGATGAGGGCACTGATATAAATGATGAGCAAACTAGCACAGAGGATTAGCCCACAGGAATCCCCTCCTTACCTCCTCTTGCAAAGCCAATCATGATATCAGCAATTCCAAATCTAATTCTCTTGAAGTGCAGTGGGATCTCTTTGCTCCATATTCCAAAGGCCTTTGTTATTAACTGGTTCACTTTGAACTGTGATAAGTCTCGAGTATACGACACAATCCTGGTAGCAAACAAGAAAACAATGTTTGACCTCTTAGAAAAAGGGCTTTATTTTTTTTGCCTAAATGAGTCAAAGCAAAACTAACCTGTAGGTGACTACTTTGGAAGTCCATTTTGGGTGATCTGGGAATAGTGAGTATTCTGCAATATCTGGCATTCCACATCTGGGCTTCTGCATTATTTTTATAATCACGGAGTTTAATATTCCAGTTATAGGCAGGCGAAAGAACTTTTGCATTTCCTTGAGTTTAGCTTCTAAACTGTTGGCATCCCTTGTTTTTGAGTCATATGGATAAAACCTCTTGAGATAGTTCTATTGGAAAGAGAGTAACTGATCTGTAATCCTTGTTTATTGTGTTTTATCTCAGTAAGTAGTCTGCACATCTTTGCCTCTATACCTATGGACTCAAACACTGATTTGAAGACACAATAGTTACAGTCACCAACAGAGGCGGATTTAACGGCAGGCGCACCCGGCACGCGCCCTGGACCCTGATTTCTGAAGGGCCCTGCAAAACCCCAACTTTACACTTTTTTCTAAGGACACCAAGTTTGGTTTCATTACTACGCTGCATAAAATACGATTAACATGTATTTTTATTTTCCCTGTCTTTTCCTTTTTTTTAAGGGGCCCAATATTTTCTTCTGCGCCCGGGGCCTCAACCGACCTTAATCTGCTTCTGATCACCAAGTAAAATAACTGTGCATTAATGAAAAGAAAATTTTATATTGATAATGAAGCATTTTAATTCCAGCTTATGAGCAAAAGGAAAAAGTCCCTCCATTTCTCTTTCATCCCATTAACTGTTCTGAGGAGAAACCCACTGTACACTTTATATAACAGATACTTCTAATCAGGAAGAGCGACTAGTGTGTCCTCAAGGGGCACAAGTGAGGCCTTCCCTGGCATCAGAGACCCTCAGTGGAGATCCAAGTCACCCAATCTCTTCTAGGATTCTCTGGAGATCTGGTTCCAGCTCAGGTTAAAAGTTGTTAAAATTTTAGACTTCCGGCCAAGATGGAGGCTTAGACGGACACGCTAGGTCTCCCTCTACAACTATAGTGGAATACAACTACTTTAAAACAAAGGATAACTAGAAATTCCAGAAAATAAAGCTACACGGAAGCCCAACATATGAAGTTATAAACCAGCGGTGCCATTTGGGCAGGTAAGAGTTAAAGAAGGCAAAGCTGTTTGCGGAGCGGCGGGGCGGGGCGGCGAAAAATCCTGGAGGCAATCAAGCCCCTGGCGTGCGCGACTCCAATCAAGCCCCTGGCTTGCGCGACTCCGGGCGCTGGGGAGCAGCCGCAGCATCGCCTTGAACAGTGAGGCCCAGGGGGGCGGGAGGACGGATCCCGGTCTCCTAGCTGAATAACTGTGTGAATCCATCTTGGACCCCCGCCCCCACAGAAAGCACCACAGGGCGGCGAAATAGGTCGCGGACAGGCAGGCGCCGGCGGTCGCTGATTTGTGACGCGTACGCAGGCACTGCCCCCTGCCCCTGACAGCCGGCCCAGGAAAACAAAACGCATCTGTCAAAATGAGGCAGGCAACTATAGAAATCCCGGTAACACAACTCACCAGGCAGCAGATAGAGAACCTGACAGATGAACAGATAAGAAACCTGTCAGAGGCTCAGTTCTGGGCCATTGTTATCAGGTGGCTTACAGAATTCACAAAAGAGCAGGAAAAAGATATGAAAGAAGCGAAAAACTTTCATAACGAAAGGAACAAAACCACATACGAGACAGATGATGAGGAATCCAGAGTCCATTTCAACAAACTGGAATATGGAGAAGGAACAAGCAGTCAACCAATGCAGCGAGAGGAAATGGCAAGCAACAATGAGAGGATCAGAAACCTCTGGGACAGCTATAAAAGGCCCAACATAAGAATCATTGGTTTGCCAGAGAATGAGGAAGATGAACTAGAACTTGAAAAATTGAGTGAAAATATAATAAAGGAGAACTTCCCAGACTTGGGGAAGGGAATAGACTTGCAGATCCAGGAAGCAAGGAGAGTTCCCAAGAGACTGGACCCAGGGAGAACCACTCCAAGACACATTATAATCAAAATGTCAAAAATTAAAGATAAAGAGAGAATCTTAAAAGCAGCAAGAGAGAAGAAAAGAATTATGTACAAAGGGGTCCCAATTAGACTATCAGCTGACTTCTCAAGGGAAACCCTACAGACAAGAAGGGACTGGCAAGAAATATTCAAAGTAATGAAAATCCAAAACCTACAACCACGAATACTCTATCCAGCGAAATTGTCACTCAGAATAGAAGGACAGAGAAAGTGTTTCCAGGACAAAATAAAACTGAAAGAGTTCATTAGATCCAAACCACTGTTATATGAGAAGTTAAAGGGACTGGTTTAAAAAACAGAAGCTAGGGAGATGAAACAAAGGCAAACGAAACAGGCAACGAGAATGGAAAAGGAACTGTGGGTAAGGGAAACATAGTGGGGGGAGGCCAACAGGGAGGGGGAGTGGGGAGAGGGAGGGAGATGATATAGGAATTGGGGATCATGGTAGGAGGGAATGGAATAGACGGAGAGAGGTTGGGAGGAACTGTAAGCACAACTAATGGACATAATCTAAAAGGGGGGGACAACTGGAGGGAGGGGGCCACCGGGTGGAGGGGAGCAGAGGGAAGGGAAAGGGGCACAAATGTAATATTTTAATCAATAAAACACATTAAATCTGAAAAAAAAAAAAGTTGTTAAAATTTTAGTACTAGGAAAGGATAGTGTGAAATTATTTAGCATAATGTACATATTCTCCAGGTGAGGAAATCAAAGCTCAGAGAAACTAAGTGACTTGCTCAGGGTCACATATTAAATTAGTAGCAGAATAAAAAAAAAAATAGTAGCAGAACTGGCTCAGAGTTTCCTGACTGCCAGTCCTGTGCTCTTTCTACTGTTAAATCTCTAGGAAAACCCACTGTTAAGCTGCAGGATAGAGCAGGTCTCCCAGGTATATTCCATGCACAGTCAGTCCCTGGGAATTTCTTAAAGGACCTTAGTGTCTGAATAGGAGGATAGATGCTGGACTAAATAGAAAAAAATTAAAAAGTGAATTAAATAGCAACAGCGGCAGCTGTAGCCTCACAAGAACTTTTATTAAGTACTTACTAGTGGCAAGGACTATTCTAGGAGCTTTACATACTTATCTAATTTAAACCTCATAACCACTCTGTGAAGTAGGTACGGGTTTCTTATTCCTATTTTACATGAAGAATCAGGCCCAGAAAAGCAAAATAAATTGCTCAAGTTCACTCCATGAGTAACTGGAGGAGCCAGTATTTGAACTTGTGTCCTAATTCCAAAGCCCACTTCATTAGAAAAATGTATAGGGCTGTATAATGCACGGTTGTTTTGTTGAAATGATTTAAACATGGGCTCACTCATTGGCAGTCTGATTTGGAGTAAGGCAAATGGTTACCTGTCTCAGAACCTCTCAGGAGTATGCACTTAATCTTAGTAATATTGTGGTCTCTCTTCCCATTATCAAGGATTGTATTTTATTCAAAATAACAACTACTTTTTGTTCATCCATGACAGTTAGAAATTGATCTCATTAAAAAACTATCAACTTATTTTATCCATTTCAGAGCTACAGACTTTACAAAGACACCTTCTGGAAGAAAATTTTCCGCTTTCTTGAAGTGAATCTTCTTGCCTTCCATTAAACCTAGCTAACCTCCCTCTAGTTTATTGATAACCTGCACACTAAGTAAAGCTTAGGGATTCAATACTCTTGCAAGTGTACTCCTGGATAATCTATTAGGTGGAACCATATGAAATGGCTGTTTTGGAGGTGAAAAAAAATAGAATATCAGTAATTTTATATGATTCAATCTAACACATTACTTTTAAAAGTCAATGTGCAACAAAATCCAACTTTTCTTATGCCTTTAAATTTATAAATAATACTTAGGAGTAAGTATTTATTTATAATTTATAAATAATACTTAGGAGTAAACATCCCATTTACTTTACTAAATAATGATTATTTACACTTATTAGGCTGCTTATGAACTAGTATATTGGAAAGAACATGATTTCAAACGAGAAAAACTTGTCCTTATTTCCTATCAAAACTCATTTTGATTCTCCACCATTAATAAGTATGTGAATCAACCTAACTTTTGTTCTTATTTTTCCCAAGATTAAGCAAAGGATTAAATGACATAATGTATATGAAGTACCTTATAATTGTTAGGTACATTATAGTTAGCATTGTTATTACATCATTTATTCACTTATTCAGAATAATCCTGTGAGATATAAAACACATGGTATACTTATTTTTGTTGGACAGATGAGAACACAAAGTCAAAAAAGTTCATGCCTTGCACATCATCATGCTTCAAAGTGGAGAACTGTCTCTTCCACCCTTTTTTTCTGATTTTAAGTCTCTCTCTTACGACTAGTGTCCTCATTATAAGAGGCAGCACTCTGCTCTTTATGAAAAGAATCTGAAGTTACACTAAATAATGATAACTTCAACTTATTAAGTAGGAACCATATTTCAGGTACTGTGTTAGGTGTTTCACAACACCCCTATGTGGTTGATACCATTATAATATCCAATTTCTGAATTAGTAAACTAAAATGCAGAGAAATTTAATACTATTCCTATGCTAGTAATATTCATCTACATAATGAGTGGAGGTGGCACTTGAACCCAGTTTATGGAGCCTCTAAAGCCTGCTCTTAGTAGTTTTAATAGCTACTTGATGAAAATTTATATTGCCTTTATAATAGAAAAACTACCAAAATTGGAAGGCACACTTCCTACTGCTGATGACAAGACCATGGAGCCCCAAGCGAGAGGGCCAGTGACATACCTGAGCCTGTTCCCACTGTGGCTCACTCACACCTCCTGCCTCCGGGGGAAGCGGCAGAGCCAGGCTGCTGGGCAGCAGACACACAGCGCACAGCACGGCCAGCCGCATCGCTGGGTCCAGAGATTGTTTTCAGACCTATGGTTGGTTTGGTGTTTTTTTCCAGAGGCTGGAGAGATTTATATAGCTTCTCAGCACTGAATGTAAAAATAGATGACTCATTTGAATGTTTTCTTTCTTTTTAGTGTCTACAGAACTTTGAAGTGTGTGTTAGTTTTCATTAACGACAATGAGGAAGTATTATGTTCTTATTGGCAGAAAGCACACAATGTATTTGTCTTTGGATTTTTCCCCTGTCTGTTGTATAAATTTAATCCATGAGAAAACACATTTTATTTGCCAGGATCAAATTGCTACTCAGACATATCTTCTTAATTTAAAATTTTAGGGAGCATCATTCAAGGCATTACTACATATCTTAAAAGAATTTAAAAAATTGAAGTGCACAGAACAGTACGTAAAACATGCAAATAATCAAGTAATTATTAAGCGAATATTCTGTAACAGTCGTTGAACTAAAAAAATAGAGCATTGCTAGCATCCTCTGGTTCTATGTAAAGGGAATGAGGACAAAAATGGCAGATGGAAATGCTGTGCTGTGACTGGGTCAGTGGCCACCGCAGAGCCTGGGCTCCATTCCCTCACCTTCCAGGGACCTTAGTGGAGCACTAAGAATCCCCCTTTTCTTTTTAAATCCTCGCCTGAGGATATGTTTATTGATCTTAGAAAAAGAGAGAGAAACACTGATGTGAGAGAGAAACATCAATCAGTTGCCTTCCGTACCTAACCCCAGGGATCAAACCTGTGACGTAGGTATGTAGGTATGTGGCCTGACCAAGCATCAAACCTGCAACCTTTAATGTATGAGATGATGCTTCAACTAACTGAGCCACCCGGCCAGGGTAAGAATTCCCTTCTTTAAGTCTCCTTTTAATCAGATTATTTCTTTTGTTAGTGGTCAACATTATTCAGAATTTCTTCTGAATTACATGAAAAAATATCAAATAAACAAAAATCTTGAAGAATGTGCTTGACTGTTCATTTACTGTACTTATACTTCACATTCTATAGAAACAGATTTCTCCAAAGTTAAACCTTCAGCTTGGGGATCATTTTATACATTCTTTTTCTTCTAATCACCCTGACTCCAGCTGATAACCAGGCACTGGTAGGGCTGGTTTGATCCTCGATATACACAACAGTTATTATACATATAACAACTAAGAATCCATAATCTAGTGATTCTAGTCAACTACTTCATTTTTACCAAAGATAAAATTGAAGCTAAAATGACAGATTAATTTATTTCCCTAAGGTCCTAGTTAATAGAACAGTAGTTCTGACTCCTACTGCAGTGCTTTTTCTATCATGTCATACTGTCTATTCATCTTGTCATTATATTATATATTTTGGGGGAGGAAAGAGCACCATGGTTTTTGACTATAATGCATCATGGGAAATACAACATATGTGTATATGCTGGAGCTGCAGAATTTAATTATTTAGACATCTTCAAAACCATCTGGTGATTGGGTGCTCTGTGTTAGCCAAGGTAAAATTTCCAGGTCAATTAAGTAAATTTTTTTCTTTACATAGTTCTTTTAATTCTGCACAGTCACAGTTCAACTATATTTGAAGACTTGGTACCTTTAGTCAGTATCTGGTATGTGACAGGTGTACCATAAATGTTTATAGGATAAATAAGTATTTATGAACTCAGACCCACTAATTTGGAAGTTATATGAGGTTTTATAGGGTCTTGCATTGAATTAAAGTTAAAAGGTATTCCCAGATTTTATATTTTATATTTTTGTTTATTTTTAGTAATTCAAAGAGCATTCAGCATTACAAATATTTTAAATGAATTTTAGTAACTTTCTCGAATACTCACTTTTGGATAGGGAAAAAAGTTTTCTCTTGCTCATCAAAATTGTAATTAGTAAAAAACCAAACTAGAGGGATCAAGTCCTAATCTCTGCCTTTAAAAACTTATACTCAGGGGTGGGGATATTGGGAAGTAATTAATCTTAAAACAACATGACAAATGCTTATAATATGCAAAGCTACCAAGGAGAAGGGAACAGCTCATCCTTCCAATGGGAATTGAGGAATAATTTATGTAGGAGGTGGCATTTTATCCGGATTTTGGAGGGTAGCTGGGAGTTCCCTTGGGATAAGTGATTATAGAAAGACTACATGGAAAGAGACAAGCATAAATAGAGTGAGCAGTTGGTGTTGCAGTGGGCAGGGGGGTGAATGTCTAGAAAAGGTCAGGGTCCAGTTGTAGAGAATTGGCCTTGTATGCTAGGGAGTTTAGACTTTATCCTAAAGGGTGTCAAAGAATGTTTTAAAAGAACACATAGCCTTATCAGAATTTGTAATGTTGTAAGAAAATTTTGGTGGCTATTCTCAAGATGGATTGTGGCAGTAGAGATGACTCTCTGTAGAGGGATATCTGAAAGGCAAATAGATCAAGAAAAAGTTATAACTAAAATCCAGGTGAGATCCCTAGCTGGGTAGCTCAGTTGGTTAGAGTGTGATCCCAATATGCCTAGGTTGTGGGTTCAATCTCTGGTTAGGGCACATACAAAAAGCAACAAATGAATGCACAAATATGTGGAACAACAAATCGATGTTTTTATTTTTTTCTCTCTCTCTCTAAAAATCAATGGATTATATGTGTGTGTGTGTGTGTGTGTATTCAGAGGAGAGAGGGAGGATGAGGCCCTAAGCTAAGACTGACTGGAGGGATGGAAAAGAGGAAGGAAACTCCTTCCTTCCAAGATCTATATAGAAGGTAGGATTGATAAAAACAAAACAAAACAAAACTTAGGAGCTGATTGGTTTCAGGAGTGAGAAAGAGAGAATTAAAGGTGATCTAAATGTAATTGACTTAGTGCATGGTGGTACAGTTATTACAGAGACAAGGCTTATGGGAGAAGAAACAAGAAGTAAATTTTTGAGGAAAACAGGGACCTGATTTTGATTAAGCAATGACATCAATTATGAATATTGAGTTTGGATATTTTCTGCTGGAAAATCAGATCTGGAGCTCCTAAGAGTGATCTAACTTTTAGATATAGGTTGTGAAGACCTTATTTCTAAAGAAGGAAAACGATGTTTTTTTATTGTGGTAAAATATGCATAATATAAAATTTACCATTTTAATCATTTAAAATATATAATTCAGTTGCATTACGTACATTCACAATGTTGTACAACCATCACCAATATCTATTTCCGGAACTTTTTCATTATCCCAAACAGAAACTCTGTACCTATTAAGCAATAACTATTTCCTTCCTCTTTCTCTTAGCTCCTCATAATCTCTATTCTACATTTTGTCTTTATAAATTTGACTCTTCTAGGCACTTCATATAAGTGTGTTCATAGAATAGTTGTCCTTTTGTGTATAGATTACTTAGCATAATGTTATCAAGATTCAACTATTTTGTAGCGTGTATCACAGCTTCATTTTTTTTGGTGGCTGAGTAATATTCTACTTCAGAAGATAACACCATTTTGTTTATCCATTTATTAGTCAATGGACACTTGAGTTGTTTCCACTTTTTGGCTATTATGATTAATTGTGTAGTGATTATCGGTCTATAAATATCTCTTTGAATCCCCGCTTTCAATTATTTTGGGTGTATACCTAGGAGTGGGATCACTGTGTCATGTGGTAGCTCTAGGTTTAACTTCTTCAGGAAACGCCAAACTGTTTTCTACAGAGGCTGTACCATTTTGCATTCCCACCAGAAATGTATAGATTTAAATGTTGACATCCTTGTCAATATTTGCTATTTTCTGTGTTTAAATGCTTTCTTATTACCATCCTAGTAGGTGCAAAGTGGTATTTTGTTATGGTTTTGATTTTTATTTCTAATGACTAATGTATGATGTTGAGTATCTTTTCATGTGTTTGTTTATTTGTAAGTCTTCTTTGGAGAAATGTCTATTCGGGTCTTTAACTCATGTTTTTAATTGGGTTGTTTGTCTTTTTGTTGTTGAGTGGTAGGATTTCTTTATATATTCTGAATGTCAAACCCTTATCAAATATATGATTTGTAAATATGCTCTTCCTTTCTCTAGGTTGTCTTTTAACTTACTTGATAGTGTCCTTTGATACACAGAAGTTGCTAATTTTGATGAAGTCCAACTTTCTATCTTTTTTGGGGGGGGTTCTTTATGTTTTTAGTGTCATTTCTAAGAATCCACTGCCAGATCAAAGTCATAAAGATTTATGCCTATTTTCCTCTAAGAGTTTTATATTTTTAACTTTTATATTTAAGAGCTAAGTATGCCTCATTCTTGAGAGCTTTCCTTTTCTACTTTTGATTTTCCCCTGCTGCAGTGTGATATTTTTGCTTTGGTGTTCTGACCAGGCTGATTTAACTTGTTATCATGTTAAAGGAGAGTCATTCAGCCCTGGTCAGTTACCCTCTGTATTGTAGTATAAAACACTTAACTCTTTGTGCTTCAGATCCCTTATCTGAAAAATGGAGATAGTACATTTCTCTTTGGGTTGTAGTGAGAATTAAGCAAGAGGATTAAGTGTACAAAAGACTAAGCTGTGTTTTTGTAGCATGGTAAGAGTTCTATAAATCTGTTTGTACTGTTGTCATTGCCATTATATGCAAGGAGATTTCATGTGTTATAGTACCCTTTCTTTCACTTATGTATGAACCTAGCATAGTGATCAGATAATTAAGTATAAAAGAAAATACGAGGTTAAATAGTTTTGTTTCAATAATTTTGTTGATACTGATAATGCTAATGTTTTCTGAGAAACAAGGAAGTAACTGTTTTAAATATTACAATGTAGTGTGTTATAATAACCAACCAAGAAAATCTCCTTATCATAGATACCACTGACCTTTTAGATAAGAAACACATTTGTAGTATTTATCGATAGAATAGTTGGGTGGATAGTATGAACAACAGAACATATCCACAGATGAAAAAGCCACAAAAAGAAATTGAGTAAACCAGATATTAGGACAAGTAACACAACTTTAATTTTAAATGCATGGAAACATTTCACATTCAGGAGGTAGGTTTATACAAGTAAAGGAAGGCAGTGAATACAGCTGGTGCTATCAGCAGCCCTCCCACTACCTCTGGGTGAAAGGCTATTGGACAGATGAGGTGACATCTGAGCTATTGTAGCTGCCGCTTTCCTGAGACACATGCATCTGCTAGTGAAAGAAATTGTAGAATTGGGAGAGTGGAGGAAGGAGGAGGGTACGGAGGGAGGGTAAGTGAGAAGAAAGTAAGGAGAAGATGATTGGAGTGACTACAGCTTCTGCTCAGTTTCCATTTTTCTTTATAATTTAAAAAAAAAGATTTTATTTATTTATTTTTAGTGAGAGGGGAAGGGAGGGAGAATGAGGGAGATAAACATCAATGTGTGGTTGCCTCTCACAGTCCCAAACTGGGGACCTGGCCTGCAATGCAGGCATGCTCCCTGGCTGGGACTTGAACTGGCAACCCTTTAAATTTGCAGGCCAGCACTCAATCCACTGAGCCGCACCAGCCAAGGCTCAGGTCCCATTTTTCTTTGTTTTCTTCCTCCATCATGAAATGGAGAGGACAAAAACAAAACCAGGCACTCTTCCTCTTTGTCCTTTTCTTTCCCCTCAAATCCTAACTTGGAAGGACCTGAACCTTGCTTAAACAAGCCAGTCTTCCCCTCTTGCAAGAGGAAGAGCAGGGGAACTTAAACAGGGCTAGATATTATTTTCATCAGAGCCAATTTTTACAATTCATACCTCTGAAAGAAAGGGCAGTGATTATCCTTGTCCCAGTCCTAAACTGAAGCAGGATATACCTTTGTATGGTTGACCTCCCCCAGAGGACTCATACACAGCAGCTCTGTATAATGGGTTTGACTGGAGAGTAGGGGTAATGTAAGGAGAGGTACAGCCTATCACTGTACTGTATATAACTTATATTTAGTGCTGAGCTTCCCAGTTCTTAATAAAACTCGCTCACCAACTAATCTTCTGCTTCCTGCTCTGCTGCTGGGCTTTTCCTACTTCTACTGGCTTCTAATCCTACACTTTTGTTTAATTATTCTTCTCTAATTAGGGGTCTCTGAGTCATCTCCAGGTTGTCTCCTTACAATCTAAGCTCTCAGGGCCTGCCTTTCCAATGGTAAGAGGCTCATCGATGTATTTTTCTAAACAAAAAGAGTTATTTGTCTAGAAGACCCAGGTGAAACAAGAACTTAGCTCCTCAACTACATCATAAATAAGATGAACTACACTTAAAAGTTTCTGTAGAGGTAATTGATGTTTATGATTATATATACTTTTTGTGATAAAAAAAAGGGGGGGCAAATAATTTACCTTAGATTGTTTGCATAACTGCAATAGCATAACTTACTTTAAACAGAAGTTTTGGTGGAAAAATTTTTGGCTTTCAATGAATTATTTTGGGAATATTTGCCTTATTCTGTCCCCTCTTCTCCCATGTTTAGACTGACATTGAAAATTAACTGATTGACACTTAGAGCCAGAACAGTTATTGGGATGAGCTACCAAGCAACATGTGTTGTTTTATACCCATAGCTTCAAGCAGTTTGAAAACTACAAGTAAAATCAACAATAATTTTTGAAGAAAGCCAAGCATGTGAGGATTTAGAATGGTCCCAGCAAGAGG
Organism: Furipterus horrens; assembly: GCF_987537825.1. Taxonomy (NCBI): domain Eukaryota; kingdom Metazoa; phylum Chordata; class Mammalia; order Chiroptera; family Furipteridae; genus Furipterus; species Furipterus horrens. The sequence goes on along the minus strand of NW_028327172.1, from coordinate 63,871,156 downwards.
GGGGATGTCAATACCCACTTTTCTGAATCAGCTTGCCTCTGGTTACTCTGACCAGCGAGCAGTACCTGGGTTCTGGCTTTCCAAGTGTGACATCTTCACTCAGTTTTCTAATGTCATTAAGGCTAAGAAAATTTTTTCTTTAAAGAAAAAACAAGGGTTTTTTAAATTTACTTTTTTAGAGAGAGGGGAAGGGAGGGAGAAAGAGAGGGAGAGAAACATCAATGTGCAAGAGAAACATCAATCGGTTGTCTCTCGCACATCCCTAACTGGGGAACTGGCCCACAACCCAGACATGTGCCCTGACTAGGAATCAAACTGGCAACCATTTGGGTTGAAGGCTGGGATTCAGTCCACTGAGCAACACCAGCCAGGGCAAAGCTAGGGAAACTTGCTCTTTTAAATCTAGATTCAGATTAGAGCCAGTTCAATGATCAACTGCAGGTTTATCTCTTTCAGCCCCTTCCCTCCAGTTCATTGTCAGCACTGCTACCCTCTTCAATCACCAAACTCCCTAATGCTTGTTCTTCCTACATCAACTTTTCTGATTTTATATAGGTCATCAGTGTGATCTTTAACCTCCATCAGAGGTCCCAAGATTGCTGGCATTTTAATCCCATGTCTGTAACTGAGAACAGTCATTCTCTTTTTCAAGAAATTCCAGACATCAGTGATTAAGTGTCATCTTGGGGGGAAGGGAGCCTTCCTGAGTGCCCCTGCCTTCACCACGTATTCCCTACCTTGTAAGTGCATGTTTCTGGGCCTTTATCACCAGGAAAGTTTTGTCACTAATTTCTTATTGCCTATAACTGTGTTTCTCAAACCTCTCTATTCAGGTACCCTTTAGGATTCTAAAGGTGTGGTCCAAAGTGGCTCACCACAGGTGGGGAAATTTCGGTGGTGTCTTACGTTTCATTGTATACCTGATTGTTTGGTTACATACTTGCCAGGCTTCCATAGCTTACTACCAGACTTATGAACTTATTTATAAGTATTTTTCAAGAGCATAAAGATGCAAGACGTGATGGACATTATATGAAAACATGCTGTGACAAAATGTGTTCAGCTTTGTCTATTGCAGGAAGTCTTAGTCTTTCATATGCAAATGTGTACTTGGGATCTATTATTTCAGATGTTTTTTTCTTTGTGTTTCCCAAACTTATTTGACCAGGGACCCTCTTATATTATCAAAGACACTAAGTTCTGTTGAAAACAGTTTGGGAAAGAGTTAACGTTTCCTGCCGACCAAGGCTGTTTCTTTTTTTCTCAGTTTTCACAAGATGAACCACCATTGTGGGTCAGGTGCCACTCATCCCACTTTACCCGGTCACCAGATTTCCTTCATGTTTACTCTCTTCTTGTCATTTGAAGTCATCAAGACTTCTCAAAAATTTCCTCAGTGTTTTGCCATTTCACTAGTTTTGTATTAATGTCCTTTTCTGCTCCAGGGTCCAATCTTGTATACCACATTGTATTTAGTGTTCTTTAATTTTTTTTTAATCAGCAAATAAGCAAAAGAGGAAATCTAACTATATGAGCCAATTTGATAATGATATCAAATTTCTCAGGGACTATTTTCATGAGGCATAATGGGCTAACCCTAAAAATTCAGAGTTTGTAACTACCAGGATCTTCTCCTTGGTTTTTAGTGATACCAGTGTAATTTTCTATTTTTAACTAGGGTGGTGTTACACACAAAATCCAACATTTAAAAAGAAGTAGTTTTTTTATTTGAATGAATAAAATTCTAAATTAATGTGTAATTTTTATAATTACATTGAACTCCATCCCCCTTAAAAGCCTTGTTATTAATAGTAGCTGCGATTTTTTGAGTGCCTATTACTATTTAGTAAGTACTGTACTTTACGTGTGATTTTACAGTTATTCATCACATGAATGGTGAAAGGTAATTACAGGTGCAAGTATATTGGCGGGACAACTTTTCCTTTTCTGAACCATCCCTTTCCCACTTTAGGAATTCTTCATGTGCTTTCCCTGGCCTCCACACTCCTCACCAGGGTTTGGATACAGTGATTAGTCCAGGAGTGGGCAAGTGACCCAGAAGTAATAGTAAGAAATCTTTTCTAGGTTTGATGTAGACAATTGCTAAGAGAGAGTCTTGTTCTTTTTGGGGAACATGAGCTCTAAGAACCACACAAGCTTGGAGCATTTAGTGGCCATCTTGTTACCATGGAGAAAGGTTGTCTGAGAATAAAACTAAGCAGCGCTCTTCAGATTTCCAGTCATATCATTTGATTTCTTGGATTCAACTAAAGCTAAAGGGATTCCAAATACTTGGATTTCCCAATTAAGTATGCTGACAGAATTTCCTGTATATTTGTTTGTTTGTTTATTTTCATTGTTATTGTTTAGGTTGGTTTTCTGACTCGTTAACCCAAATAATTCACAAAGGTATTACTAACTCTATTTTAGCTTCAAAGTTACATAGATAATAAGTGGTAGAGCCAGAATTTAAATCCTACCTGTGTGCTAGGCCCGTAATTTTTTCAATATTCCATGCTACCTCTCATTCATTAATTCAGACATTTAGTCATTCATATGAAGTGTCTGTCTCATTCCAGGCACTGTGCCAGGGCTATAGAAACACATAACAGATTTCTAATACTAGATTTTGTGTCATTGTGATAATGAAAGTTATTAATAATGAATAGATAATAAAATGGTTTTAGCCACTGAATTACTGTCCAGTCTGTTTTTTTCTTTACCCTGATCCCACTATGGTTATGAAAAGATACTAAGCATAGTGTGGTGACTGACAAGGTCATACACGGACAGACAAGGACAGAGATTCTTCAAATTCACTGCCACTGTCTTAGTTATAGCTTTTAGTAGCCCTCATTTCGTTGTTACATTGTTACAGAGTGGGGGTCTCCAAAAATCCCCAGAGCCTGCGGGTTAGGGGATGGGGAAAAGGGAACAGCTTTTAAGATACCTTTGCATGACTATGGCTAGTAGCTAGTGTCTTAGTTTTGCAAATAGCTTTGGTTCTTCCAAGGCCCCAAGGAGATGGGAGGGGTATTGACCATGGAATGGTGCGGAAAGAGCACACAGAGCCTGCGCAAGTTTCTGTGAATGGTCAGAACTGGTTACCACACCCATGCGTCACAGGACACAGTCAGGGGTTTAATAATAGGTGGCAACCATTTTAGAAGAAGAAGAGGAAGAAGAGAAGAGAGGAGATCTATACGGGTTGCAGGAAGGAGAAGATCTCTATGCTGCCTGGAAAGGAAGAGGGATTCTCCATGTGGTTTTGAGAAGAGGAGAGGAGATCCTGTGGTTTGCAAGGAGGGCAGAGAACTCCATGCTGCTTTGAAAGGGAGAATACCATGTGGCTTTGAAAGGGCAAAGCACATGTTTTCCTGGACTGTTATTTGGAGGCTGATGACATTGTACCCCAGATCCTGAAGGAGACAGCTGACAGATAAGGGATGGGGAACTTCTGGGAATGTTTTTGGCTTCTAGCCTTTTGGGGAGCAAGGGAAGTGCTGGGTCCCGTGGGAGAACAGGGCTCTGAGCTGAAGTGCTCACTGCCCTCCCCAGGTTGGAATATTGTAAATAAAGACCTGTTTTCCTCAGCACTAGTTCTTGGGTTTTACACCAAGGCACCACGTGAAAGAATCCCCTTTCTCTTTGTAACAACATGAAGTTTTTTACTCTTTCATTTGCTAACCAAATATTTATAAAACATATAGTAGGAAGTCTAGCTCCCTGGTAGGGTTAGGGAACTCATGAGGAATAACACCTAGAATCTGCCCTCAAGAAGTTGGCAGCTAGCTTGAAATAAACACACAAAATTAGAATGCAATATAGTTTACAATTATGAAGGTATTTGCTGAGATATTGAGGAATACAGAGCAGGACCATTTAGCACATCTGGTAGTGCAGGCTGATGCACAGAAGTTAATGAAGGAAGACATATCTGTAATATCTGATTTAATCAACTTCTCATAAGTGACTAGTTGATCCCCTTGAACAATGGTACCATATTGAGGGCTCAGATTTAGTTCTTAATACTGAAAAGTTGTACCGGCAGCAGCAGCTAGATCAACTGTAGTTGGACTCATGTATAGCCTCCATGCCCATTACCATGCCATGTCATTTACGGGCCTGTTATGTTCATGAGGTAGGTGAGGATGGAGGCTGGCTAACCTCCACTGGAGGCATCTCTCCATACACACAAGTGCTCAGTGCTGCCTCCTCAGCAGATGTTCTCATTTGGGAATTGACATGAGAAACAAAGAGCCACACATTTTGTGTTAAGTTCATTCAGGTGCTACTTCTCCCAAACTCTTTGTTTCTGATCTTATAATCTATTTATCTTGTTCCTTCCAAACCCTGATGAACCAGTCTAGTGACTTGTGATTACCCAGGGATTTATGCGTTTTCTTACTTAAGGTCACTTCCTCTTCCAGACTGAGCTGAAGACTGCTTATCATTACTGTCAGCATGAAATGTACCACTCAAAGCATTACTCCCTCTACATCTTTACTGGAAGCATTATACTCTGTGAGGCTATAGTACATTAGCAATTCATTTTTAGTGAGCTAGGCATGAATTATTCCCTCTTTTTCAGTGGAAAGGAGCAGAACATGCCACCTCCAAATATGCCACTTTTATATAAAGCCTATTGTGAGCTGATGGCAATTGAGAAGAATCAAACAAGAAAAGCTCTCTGCTCTCCCCCCGTTTGCCTAAAACAGGCCATAAATTTGCAAAGGCATGCATCTTTCCTCCTTTCTCTACCAGGAAGGACAGAAGCTAATTGCTAGAGACAAGTCTAAACCCTTCTCAGCCCAGAGATACTGCTAGAGGAATTTACATAACAAATTTTACTAACTAGTCTTTACTTCCATTAGTTTCCCAAAGTATCTACTTTCCTTAGTTACTCAAAATCCTTTTTCTTTGGTCACTTGTCTAAAAATTTATTGTTCTTTTGTTAGAATGCTATATAAACCCAACTTTGAGTTAGTCATCACTGAGTATTCTAACACTGTGTGTGCAAGATGCACGTGTTAATAACCTTTGTTTTTCTATTGTTAAGTAGTTTCTTTTTTTTCCAATCTAATTTATGAGCCCCAGCTGGAGAACTAGGCAGATAGAGAAAAATGTTTTCCTTTTCCCTTTACATTAGTCATAGAGAACACCATAGGGCTGTAAGTATGATCTGGGGGAGAGGAATCAGTGTAAAAGATGAAGGTAATATAGGAGTTTTGGCCACCTACTTATATAACATGTACTCTCTAGATTAGTTTGGGTCTGATTCTGAATGTACCATTTCCATCATGTGCGTTTTTCATGCAGTGAATAGTTATGTGCTACAGAATCCTAGAATCCTGGAGGTCTGCATTGTGACTCTCTTTTGGAGGTTTGCTTATAGTTTGAACCTGCAATAAAATTATCTCTTTGGATCAGGACCCTATTTAAATCTAGCATCCTTGTAAATTCATTCAATAAGTAGATCAGGATGAACTTGCTATCACAAAAATTTCAAGATTGTTGTGCTTACTTCTTAGTGGTAGGAGGTAGAAGATGCAGTAGCATATCCTTCACCTGGGAGGGGATATTTTTTATGTCACAGACTGTTGTAGCCAATGTTCAGTGAACATGACCATATGGGAGAAAAGATAATTGGTAGTACTAATAGCATTAGTTAACTAATTCATTTCCCCCTGAATTAAACCTTTACCCTAAATTAAATGATTTTTATGGACTGTCATGTAAATGTCCCCAAGTATCCAAAGACATATGGGTAAGTTAAAAGCAAGTAGCTGAATGACATGTTTAATAATTATTTTATTTACATAAATATATATTTAAATGTAAAATATATGTGTAATGGTGATTTCTTTGTGGGAGTGGATGGCAGTACAATACAATAAAGGGAGACGTTCAATTTTTACTTTAAAATAACAGATAAAAGCTAATATTTATTGCATGTTCCAGGCCTAGTTTTAAAGCTTTTTCTGTTTTATTTCACTTACTCATCACAGCCCCATGAGGAAGACACACGTGGTTAACAGTGTGGGCTCTTTGCACTTATAGATATTCCAGAGTTCAAACTATTTATCTCATCTTTTAGACTAGCTGTGTGACGATCATCTTAAAACAAGTTACTTAAATTCTCTGTGCCTCAGTTTCCTCATCCGTAAAATGGAAATAAAAGTGGTACCTCAGTAATGGGGGTGTTGTGAGGATTAATTGAGATATAAATGTAAACTTTTTAGAATAGCCCTTGACACATGGTGAGCACTCATAAAATTGCTATCATCATCATCATCATCATCTGCATTTTACAGAAGAGGAAGATGAGGCACAAATGTTTTAAGTAACTCATTAGTCTGACACCAAAACTTATGCTCTTAATTATTTAGTAGAACTGCTTTCTCAATTCTTCTGCATTACTGAACTTTTTATGAGCATGCTTATGAATGCACATTACTTATATAACTTGGAGAAATTAAAACTGTAATAAGAAATGTGAATGGAAAATCAGTAATTTTCTACCAGATGAAGAGATAATTTTTAAACTATCACCTATGCAATTTTAGGCAAGCCTTGTAGGCTTTTTTTAAACAGCTTTATTGAGATATAATTTACATACCATAAAATTTACTTTTTAATAGTAGTTGGTTTTTAGAAACAGATAAGTCTTAGAGTTTTGTTTTAGCTCTTGGTAGAATTTTCAAATTCACTCTGGTGTTTGGTTGAGTGTCCAATAATTTGGTTTAATTCACCCCACTCACAATTATTAAGCACCTGCAGAGGAATAGGTCTTGGGGGCAACAGCAATGCAAGTGAAAAGTCTCTATTTTCCCCTTAAGTTTAACAGTGGGTGTTTTTTGATAATTTGCATTTGATTATTTTTGGCCTTTTTTTTTTCTCTTTATGTAAATCATAATTCTATTAGACATCATGCCACTACTATTTTGGGGTGTAACATTGGGTAATAAATGTGATACTTTTGAAATCAGGATTTTCTTTTGCCTGCTTCTTTGTTTTTATAAAGCTGCTTTCATTTCTGGTGAAGGAAAGATTTCTCTAATTTTATTATAGCCTTTGAAAGTAATTCTAATATAATGGTTTATCCTTGTCATTCTAGCCTGAGAATTTCCCAAGGCATTTTTAGTCACCAAGATTCCCCTTGGTTAATATGAAACCACACCAGTTCTCTTTTCATTACTGAATTTCCCACAACTGATGCCTAGCCCTCATTATAGTCTGGCCTGAACTGACATCAGACCTACATACACCACAAGCAGAGTAATTTTGTGCAGGAGATAGTCTTTTTCCTTAGGGACCTGAGTTAGTTCCAAATCAACTTAATAATTCTTATGTCCCAACAACTTAAAAACTATTTGAAAAAAAGAACACACCTAAGTGGAAAGAAAAAAATAATATTTTTATTTCATTATTAAATAACCACAACTTCAGTAATAGAATGTGTGCACCTGTTAGAAACTGCACAGCTTCTTGATTTTTGGAATAAGATCAAGCCACATTGATTTTTATATAGTACTTGTGTATTTTATCACAACTGTGGAAAACCCAGTTTTTCAAAGTTTGATAACATCTGAGGGAATGTAGCATGAACTCATAGTGAAACCGTGAATTAGCTGGAGCTACCAATTTGTGTGGTGTCCAACAAATGTCAAGTATAACTGCATTTCCCTTGGAAATTTAAACTATCCTGGGAGTTAACGTGTGCATCTTGAGGTACATCAGCATGAAGTTGAGAACCATGGGGTTGAGAGAATTTAAGGACAGAAACGTTAGAGGGATGAATGTAATAGTGAGTGCAGAGCCTGTTACATCACAGGAGTTTAGTTGGCGTAGCTACAGACATGTGCTTGTTGAGGGAAGGAGAGAAAAAAATTTGGCTCAGAACTTGAACTAGTGATTAGTCCCCTTATAAATAAATTTCTCTCAATATGCTGTAACTGAATCCTCTTTGGACCCCTTCTGCATCCTTCCATTGACACCTGCCACACTACATTCTCTCTCTCTCACACACACACACAGACATGCATGCATAGTAGTACATTGAAAAAGCTTAGGAATGCTAGTCAGGAGATTGGGCATGCTGGTTCCAATGATCTGTGGGGAAAATCTTATGTAAATAAATAAGTAAGTAAATAAATAAATAACAATACGATGTGAGTGAACACCATGCAGTTTAAACAAAACATGCTTTTAGGTTAGATTTCATGCATGGACCACGCCTTTCCAACTCTGAAACCAGCCCAACCTTTTTACCTCTGGTTGACAGACTCAGGAGCAAACCTAATGCATACGGCCCGAGGAGTAAGTCATTTTTTCATACCCTTTTTCTCCTTTCAGTCATAATCAGGAAATAAAATGAATAAGAATAGTGACTAGAAAAGAAATGCAGAAAGCAAAATATTCACTTACTGAATACTTTATATATAATGATGCCAGGAAAGCAAATAAAAATAAAACAAATATTTGAGTACAGAAGCGAATATTGCATTAATGCTGAAAAGGGGAAAAGAACTTATGTCTCATAACAGCCAGACATAATAGTGAATAAAATTACTATTTTTTTTGTTTTTTGCCCAGAACTCCTTCATAATTGATCTTTGCATATTTATATTAAATTTGTCAATCTACTTTTACTTATATTTAATCAAAGAACTTTTTTGTTAATTTCAATTATGAAAAGTTTCTTTTACATGGAGCAACCAATATACATTGTCAGGAAAAGTCTTAAACTTAAGGTTAAGCTTGTCAAAGTCATTTAAAAAAGCTCATTTTATATCAATTCCAGAAATCACAATGCTATTCATGTCTGTTTCATTGGAATTTAACATCAATCTTGTCTCTACTGATGAAAAATTAAAAATACAAATTAAAATGCCATGTGGTCAGAGGAAATGACAGACTGATGACATTAAAATTCTGTTTTGCATTTTTATAATCTTACATTTATTTCGAACCTACTGCTTAAATGCTGGAATGCAATGTACTACAGAGATTGGAGAAACAAATTGTGCAGGAGTGAGCCTGGATCTTTACTAACTTACTTTCAAGTGTATGTGTATAGCTGAGTCCTCATTTGTCCAAGGTTAATCGTTTAGCTAGAAGTTCTCTGAATTAACTTATTGTTTTGCCTTTTTTTTAAAGTATATTTTATTGATTATGTTGTTACAGTAGTTCCAATTTTTTCACCTTTGCTCCCCTCCACCCAGTGCCCCCTTCCCTCCAGCAATCCCACCCCCCTTAGTTCATGTCCATGGGTCATGCATATAAGTTCTTTGGCTTCACCCTTTCCTATATTATACCTAACTTCCCCCTGTCTATTTTGTACCAACCAATTATGCTTCTTAATCTCTGCACCATTCGCCATTTCTCCCTCTTTCCCCTCCCAGCCGATAACCCTCCAAATGATCCCCATACCCCTGATTCTGTTCCTATTCTGGTTTGCTTAGTTGGATTTTGCTTTTATTTTTTTGGTTCAGTTGTTGATACTTGTGAGTTTGTTGTCATTTTAGTGTTCAGTTTTGATCTTCTTTTTCTTAAGTAAGTCCCTTCAACATTTCATATAATAATGGCTTGGTGATGATAAACTCCTTTAGCTTTATCTTGTCTGGGAAGCACTTCATCTGCCCTTCCATTCCAAATGATAGCTTTGCTGGATAGAGTAGTCCTGGTTGCAGGTTGCCTTTCATCACATTGAATACTACCTGCCAGTCCCTTCCTGCCTGCAAAGTGTCCTCTGAGAAATCAGCTGATACTCCTATAGGCACCCCCCTTTAGGCGACTCTCCGCCTCTCTCTTGCTGCCCCCAGGACTCTGTCTTTGTCTTTCAACTTTGGCATCTCAATCATGATGCATCCTGGTGTGGTCCCCTCTGGGTCCAGCTTGCCTGGGACCCTCCGTGCTTCCCAGACCTGTATGTCCATCTCCTTTGCAACATTTGGGAAGTTTTTCTCATTTTTTTTCAATTCTTGTTTCCTCATTCTGCACTGGTTGACTGTTTTTTTCTTCCTTATGTTCCAAATCATTGATTTGAACCCCGGTTTCCTTCCCTTCACCATTGGTTTTCTGTGGATTTTCCTTCGCTTTACTTAGCATAGCCTTCACTTCTTCTCTTATGCGTTTGCCATACTCAAACATATCTGTCAAGCTCGTGAGTATCTTCATCACTAGTGTTTTGAATTCTGCATCTGTTAGGTTGGCTATCTTCTTGTCGCTTAGTTCTACCACTGGAACCTCGATCCGTTTCCCTTTTGGGCCATATTTCTATGTCTCCTCATTCTGACAGGCTCCTGTGTTTTTTTGCCTCCCCATCCCAGGTAAAGCTGTCGCTCCTATTATGTTGTAAGGGGCGGAGCCTTAGGCATTTGTCAGTACAGGGTGACCTGTTTCATCACATTGTGGCGCTGTATGCGGGGGAGGGGTCCGAGAGGGAACAATGCCGCCTGCTCAGCACTCGCCCCTTTTCCAGACACCTCTCCCACTTCCACACCAGACTGGCGCCCCTCTAGCTGCTGCCCTGGCCATCGTTCCCAGAGTGGGTGGGTCCGCAGATGTTCTAGGACATGGGGGCCCTTTAAACAAGTGGACTCTTCTGAGACCGGCAGTTTCTGCATCCATCGCAACCCCCACTGGTCTGCACAGTCAGAAGCAATGAGGCTTGATTTTCTCCAGTGCTGGGACGGTGAACTGCAAGGTTTGGTGAGGAACTGGGAATGCTCCTCAGGTGCCCCTCCCCACTTTTTAAAACGTATGTCTGTGCTTTCTGCCAGCCTGCCACTGCTGCCACCTTTGCCACCTCTGCTGCAGCCACCACACCGTGTCCTCTCTGCCCTGGCTCCACCCCTCCTACCCGTCTGGATGAGTAGTTCTTCTTTATATCTTTGTTTGCTGGATTTCCATGCAGTTTGATTTTCTGGAACTTCTGGTTGTTTCTAGTTTTGAGGTAGTTGCATTCCTTCTTAGTTTTGGAGGGAGATGCAGTGTGTCTGTCTACGCCTCCATCTTGGCCGAAAGTACTACCTATTTCTTTCTTTTTTGCCTTTTTTAAATTGTTCTTTCACAGTTGTCCTAGTTTCCCCCCCAATTACTCTCCCCTGCCCTTCCCCTCCTCACCCACTCCCAGAATCAATCCCCACCCTGTTGTCCATGTCTGTTCCTTGACTAGACCCTTCTCCCTCTTTCCCCCTTATTCCATCCCCGCTCCCCTCTGGTTCCTGTCAGTCTGTTTCTTGTTTCCATGCCTCTGGTTCTATTTTGCTGGTTTGTTTGTTTTGTTCATTAGGCTCCTCTTATAGGTGAGATCAAATGATATTTGTCTTTCATTTCCTGACTTACTTCATTTAGCATAATACTCTTCAATTTCTTCCATATGAATTAATTTCTATGTGTAACACAATATCTATTAAAATAAAGAATAAAAATGTACTAATTTGAAGTATACATATGAGGTCTGTCTGAAAAAATCCAACCACTGTTAATATAATGAGAATGGTTTGTGTGACAGTGATGTAGCCTGGCAGCCAAGGAGAATGAGTGGACTGGAATGTGTATGTGTGAATATTGATGACTTCACTGTACTAGTCAGTGGGGATGGTAAACACCCTTGAGTGAGCATGTGTACTGTGTGGCCGTCACATTCAAAATGACTGAGCGAGTGGAGCAATGAATCTGCATCAAATTTTGCATTAAGCTTGAGCATTACTTCTGAGGGACCTATCTGGATGATTCAGAAGACCACAGCTATGGGCAACTGGTGATTGCCAGCTCCATCACAACAACATGTCCACTCACACATTATGTCTCATGCAGTGTTTTTGTGAAACATCAAATCACCCAGGTGACTCAGCCCCCTTACAGCCCAATTTTGTTGCCCTGAGATTTCTGCCTTTTCCCCAAACTAAAATCACCTTTGAAAGAGAAGAGGTTTCAGACTGTTGAGATTCAGGAAAATATGCTGGGGTGGTTGATGGGAATTGGGAGAACTGGGCCTACTTTGAAGGGGACTGTGGTGTCATTTTCCTATGTACAATGTTTCTTGTATTTTGTATCCTCTTCAACAAATGTCTCTGTTTTTCATAGTACATGACTAGATACTTTCTAGACAGGCCTCATCTATATTATTAAAATTCAAAAGTAACTTAAGCTTTTGTTTAGAACACAGACTAATACAAGATTTTTGGAGGAGAAATATCTCATCAATGATATTATTTAGAGTTACTGATACATGGTGATAAATAAAAAACAGACAGATTTAATCAATCTGGAAAGATGAATCAAGTCATTCAAGAATACAGAGCTCATCAGCAGAAGACCAGAACTGGAACTCAGATTTCTTGTACCTAGGAGTGGGTACTGAGTGGGATGAGAATGAGTCACCCCAAATGTGCTTTTGTGGTATGCAGATTGTTTTGAGCTAAAGGCAATTTTAGTTTCAGGCTCAAGAGAAACTCTGTCCCTCTCTTAACTACCTGGGAAGAACATGAATCAGAGGCCTTGCCTATAATAAGAGATTATCAGAGAGAACTTTTTTTGACTTATCTATAGGGCAGGGCAAACTTCTCTGTATTAACCATCTGTTTTTCTTATGATTCTGCAATGACCCCAGGTTGCATTACCTCAGCCTTGGCTCAGAAGGTCTTATATACCTCAATTCCCCTTTCCAACCCTGAACTTCCCATGTATGTGGGGCCTCTAAACCTGTCATGTATGCAGGGTTCCCATAGATATGTATGTGTTAAATTTTATTATTTTCTATTGCTAATTGTCTCACACCTATTTGATTATTAAACCAGCAAGACTCTAAAAGGGACTTAAAAGTAATCATTAATTATTTTAATATTATATCAGTTATTAATTTATTATTATGAACTAGACACTGTGTTAGTGCTTTATGTAGATTATCTCATTTAATTTATGTGACAATAGTTCTGTTATTATTTCCATCATACAGGTGGAAAAACAGGCTTATAATTTGTGTGCCATCATAAATGTACAGAGGGGAGAAAGCACAGTGATAGCAGGAGTGCCTCAAGCTATTCACTCCTGCTGCAGACACTGCCACCTTCCTTCCCACTGCCGCTCCCCCAGCAATTCACCCTTCCATTTTAAGATTCTAGGAATGTAGCCCGGGTTTGCGTTCTGGCTTCTACTTTGATAACCTGTGAGTTTTTAGGCATATTATTTAAATGTTATTACTTGGTTAATAACATGAGAGGGTGGGAAAGAATGTCATCCAGGGCCTTCCCAACAGTGAAGCATGAACCCCTTATAATGTTAACATATTGATGACAGGAGCCTGTGGGCAGATGTCTCAGCTGCAAAATACTGTTTATGTCTGGATCTTTCATAGATTGGGGAGACTTTGAAGCTGCTTGTCTTGGGTACCAATGTGACCAGCAAATTGTAGATCTGCAATCAAAATGCGTGGTGCTGACTTCTCATTTTTTACTTCTCTTTCTCCTCACTCATGGCTATGACAGTTGGGCTGGAAATCCTTCCTTTCCTTCCAGGTTTCTTGACACCAATACTTTTCAGCATTTTGTGATTATCTTTTTAAATATCTATTTTCCATACCCTGGAGTGGCAAAGCAGTGCAAATAGATTTCTTCAAAGAAAAGTTAATAATTCAAATACTTTTATGAATTAACAGGCTACAAATATATTTAATAAACATAGGCTGACATATTTAATGCTTTATTTGTTTTTTATCTCCTCTCTCCTGCCTTGGAAACCTATCTTCATATTTCATTGTCCCGTTGCCTCATCTAATGTAATTTTTGGAAGACCTGGGATGTGAGGCAAATGCAAAGAAGTAGATTACCACTTGGATGTTTGACTTACTGTCCTTTGAATTTGTAGAAACAATTCATTAAGGACTTGGAATCTGAAGAACAAGGTTTTAATCATTCTTCTGGCACTTATTTGTGTTAACTTAGGCAAAATCCTTAACCTTTGTGAGCCTCACTTACAGCACTTGTTAGGTGAGAGTAATGACCCCACCTCCCAGTACCCTTCTGAGAGTTAAACTCTTGGCACAGAGGAGAGGATCAAAAAGTTCTTTCACAGGGACCATGGAAATAAAACCTAAATATCTCATAGGAAGATACATGCATCTTGAAGTTACAGTAGTGTTTCAGATCTCTGGGATAGTCTTTTGTATTGTCAACATAAGAAGTGTCCAAACCTGCCATAATTTTTATGAGTTTATTTGAATCAAACTGACAACAATTGCCAGGAAGCAAAATTCTCAATGAATTGAGAAAATGACCCACAGAATGGCAGTTATGCACCTTATTTTATTTATTACAACCAAAGGAGGAGGCATTGGGGGGGTACATTAAATTTGTTAGTGATAGATTAGGGAGGTGAGAGAAAGCAAAGCATGGATTGGATAAAAAGTAAAATAAATAGACTCATATTTCTTTTACATTTGTGGGTATAGGATAGTTAACAGTCAACAATTAACATGATAATGATAACAATGAAGGGATTTGTGGTCTCTGGTCTGGTGTGGTGGTTGTGCTTTGAGAAGTCAGGAAAAAGGAAATTGCTTTGATATTCCAAAGGTATGTTATCATAGATGCAAAAAAAAACCCACCCTGAAAACCACATGACAGTCTCAGTTGAAGTGAAGATTGACCTTTGTTAAGAAAAAATACTGTCCTAGGATATGACTGCCCACCATGTACTGCTTTTAGTTAGAAAGTTTTAATTTCAGACCATCCTATGTGGTTATTTTAGGTCTCTGAATGTGTATGGCTGCCAGCTGCCTTCCCCTGAGCTTGTCATGTTTAATATGTGGCTTTTTTTTGTCCACAGTATGTGGCTGGTAGTTGATAGGCTTAAGTGATTAATGCATGTAGAAAGATGTTGTTCCAGGAATTGGAATGCATGACCTACGTGACTCCAGGAGATGTCCAGCAATTCAACCTTTGTGCACCAGGGGGTCTGCAAGAGATTGAGATGGTATCTGAGCCATTGTGTTCCAGGGAGGAAACATAAATAAAGAATTTTTATCCTTCTCCTTATAAAAAGCTTGGCTTGAGATGAGATGTTAGTACAGTTTTTAGGATACATAACACACTGTCTTCTAGGATTGCCAGCATCTGAATAAAGTTCCCATAAAGATTCAATCCTTGCTTCTACTTATTGGTTCTGGTAGTGACAGGCAGCATGAATGCCATCTTTTCTGGTTCCACGACGAGAGTTTGTTATTGTTTGACTTCATGTCTTTGCTGCTTCTTTGTGTTGTCTCTGTAATCCAGAGGTGCCTTATTTTCCCAGAGTGAATAGTGGAGGGAAGAAGAATTTTTACATCCTTTGATGTGAACAGTCCTTAAATTAATCTTTGCCTGCTCTTGGAAACATGATTCCTTTCTAGGAGACCATGTCCATGGAAGAGGAGAAAAAGATCCCCAGCCCTGGTGTTTGACCTGGTTAGGAGAAAGACTACATTGTTAGGTGTTTTTCTTTGACCTATAAACTCCTTCCTGGGAGAGAAAAGCACAGGTACTTTTACCGTGAAATTAATAAAACCAGAACTGGAAATTCCAAAGTCACTAAAAATAAATGCAGAGATCTGGGCCACTGCTGAAGTTGGAAGCCTAGAGTGGACAGTTTTGAGAATATCATTTAATCCATTTTGATTATGTAAGTCCAGACCTAGGAATTGGGAAATAGAGGCAAAAGAAACTAAGTTGTTCTGTGTGATAAAGTAATAGGGATTTCCTATTTTTCCTGGTGGTCCCAAGGAAGTTTTCAAGGGTGTCTGAATTTGGGGAAATGGAAATAGGGAGAATACAGGCAAGAAGAGAGAGAAGAGGCTGCAGCACCTGTAAGATTGGAGAAGAGAAACAACCAGGAATGGCTACTGGGATGAGAATGGTTAGGAATGTTAGCGGAGAGCTTTTGTATCCATCTGTAATTTGTTTCCTGTTCTGTACTCTAAACTTCCCCTTAAACGTGCAATAAATCTGGTACATCAACATTGTGCACGTGATGACCTGGGGCATGAGGAAGAGGGCCCATGTCCACACCGAGGAGGACAGTAGGCCTAGGAAGGGTGACAAGGCACAAATGGACATGATGGTGCTCAGAGAAGGAGCTCTGAAAAGAGCAGATGGCGACAAATAAGAGATGATGAGAGAGGGAAACGTGAGCATCTGCCTAGTGTGCAAATTCTCAGAGGATCTGAGTGGTGGTGGTGCTTGGTGAGGGGCAGGTGGTAGGGGTGTTGATGTTTGAGACCCAGCAAGGAACTGGGATGTTAAAGAAAAGTGTGACCTCAAAGGTGGGAATTTGAGGACATTTGAGCTAAAATGCTGCACTCTAAGCTAGCTCAGGGAAGTGTCCAATCAGAGAGTAAGCCTTGAATCTCAGAGGCAGACTGAATTTCCCAGAGTTTCCCTCCCTAAAAGGAGTCCAAGAGTTTGAAGAGGCAAAACCAATGATCTGTGCAGAGACACTTGTGGTCAGACAGTCAGAGGCTCAGAGCACCCATACCGTCCTGGGGTTTAAAGTCTGCCAGGCCCATCACATCAAAGAGACTGCGGCATTTTCAGAGGAATTCCTATCAGAGTGATGGGAACAGACCTGCACCAGGGGAATGAGGAAGAGAGGAAGAAAATCCTTCTCTGAAACAACAAACAGAACCAAAGAACAAAGGGTGGAGTTTCAGGAAAAGATAACAGAACTTTTCTCTCTGGGGAAAGGTGAAATGTGGGTGATAATCACTCTTTCCTTTAGAGCCCTGGAGTCTGTTATATGGGAGAGAACTCCAGAACAATCAGAATGTGGCCTATGCATGAGGCTGCAAATGGTGAGGGCAGAGAGAGCCAAGTCCCAGAGCTCTTGACAACCCTTGTGTGTGGTCCACCTTCAACCCATCCTCCCCTTCCTCCCAAATCTCTGAACCTTTTTCCCCTGCTAACTCCTCCGGGAAACTCCTGTCTACTCCCATCAGCCCCCACGCAGAGCTGACAGTTGATTTATACACAGGACTAAATCCAGCTCTTCCTTTTGAGTATTTTAAGTATTTAAAAAAATTTTTTTTTCAATTACAGTTGACATTCAATATTATTTTATAATAGTTTCAGGTGTACAACTCAGTGTTAGAAATAGTAAAAACCGAAACCAAGGAAGCTGAGATGCAAGATTTATTAAGAGGAACCTGCCGGGCTGTCTCAAAGGAGAGAACAGCAGCTGGCGTACAGGCTGACAAGGTTTTAAAGGGAGGGATAGGGAATGACTGGAACAGAGTATTGGGGTGCCTAGTGATTGGTTTGGCCTGGGGGTAATGGTGGGAACAATGGGTTGAGTCTGGGGGTAACGGCGCGAACAATGGTGGGAACAACGAGGCACTTGATGTTCTGTTGGGTATGTTGTTCGGGAGAAGGTACTTGGTGATTTATTGGGCATGTTGCTGGGGAGAAGAATAGAATAAGGGAGTAAAAATTTTCTACCTCCTACTGGTGCTTTGCAAGATTTGAGGAACTTTTCACTGGACTGCTCAATAGTCATTGTTTGTGGTTTTTACTTCCTGCTAATCAACTTATTGGGTGGGGGTTTTTGAGGCTCTTACTGAACCTAAGACTCAGTAATTAGACATTTATATAAATTATGAAGTGCTCCCTCTGATAAGTCTAGTACCTACCTGGCACCATGCATAGTTATTACAATACTATTGACTATATTCCCTATGCTGTACTTGACATCTCCATGACTATTTTGTAACTACCAATTTGTATTTCTTAATCTCTTCCCCTTTTCACCCAGCTCCCCAGCCCCTCTCCCATCTGGCGACACTGTGCAGGGTATTCTCCCTATGTGTTTGCTCTGTGTATCCTGAAGTCCTTATCAGGGAAAGCTTAATGGCTAAGAGCACCAGACTCGGGTTCGGTCCTGAATCTGCCTTTTTCAGCTGTATTATTGCGGAAAGGTCATGTACCCTGGAAATGGAGAAAACAGTAATACCCACTGAAAGGATGAAGCCGGCACCATTTGCTTTTGTGACACCAATTACTAGCAGACTTATGACCTTTTTAAATGTGACTGCCATTTTACTCTTTTGGGCTTATGTCCTCAGGGCTGGAAATTACTGGAAGCTGCAGGCAAAAGATAACATTGGAGCAAATTGCAACTTATGCAAAACCTCCTGGGTTGCAAAGGCCCCCAACAGCCTAGGGGCCATACAACAGCAACCTCTCCACCCCTTTTTAATCCAATTATAATCTAATAAAAGTACAAAGCCCCCACCCCTCAGTGCTGGTGTATTTCTCTACACCATGCCCCTCTCCTCTCTCAGAGAGTGCGTAAAAAACTTTACTTTCTGCACTTTCTTCTCTTTGTGAATCCTCCCACAGCCCACGTCACTGACCAACCTAACACCCACCTCAATAAGCTGCTGTGAAGATTAAATGAAATAACACATGTAAAGCAGTTATTCAGTCCCTGGTACATAGCAAATGCTCAATAAAAATGATCATTCACTGGAACTCACACTGCTGGATGGAGTGACATTAATATGACCACTTTTGAAGGCAATTTGGTGGTATATATTAAAGCTGAACATGTGTAGAGATTATGACCCAACAATTCTCCTGGTAGGTAATATACCCCTAGTATTTTGTTAGGTTGTGAGATCATTATCATAAGAAATATTTTCTGAAATCTAAAGAATTAACTAGCAAAGTTTCCAAATAAAACCCAATTATAACTTGGGAACTTTCTGTACTATATTTTATTAATAGTTATGTGGTTTGGTGCTCTTTGATATTTAAATTCCTGAGCTTTACTGGCCTGAAGTTCTTGGCACACTATGGCTAGTCATGTGGTCATGTTTGGGAATTTGGGGCTCTGTTACGAGAAAAATGATTAAATCTTGGGCAGGAATTGGCTGACTTCCCCAAATAGACAAGGGTAAGTCCCATAATGCCAGGCCACTGGGCAGGGTTTCTTGGTCTGATAGGTATCACATTGAAATGCTTGACAGTTTTCACTGTTCAGAACATTTTTAATTGTTTAAGAATTAAACTCTCATTAAATTCTTATTTGGTGAAATTTAACCCAATGTTCTTTTATTCTCTCCTCAGTAGAATTTTTATAATTGGTTGCAATGTTTTATGAATAAGGCCTTACTGAAATAATTTTGGTGCAATTATGAAATTGTCAGTCAATTCTACTTCTGCCTCCCTTCTTTCTTCCCTCTCTTATTTCTTTATATCTCCTCTGTAATCTTTTCTGAGGTAATTAATAAATATCAGTATATATAAGTACACTTTACAGATAACTCTTAGTGATGACATCCTCAGCTTGCAAACTTGTTGAATGTTATTGTTGATATGATAAAAAGTTGGAATTTAAGGTACATCCTGAATGTGTTCAATTTAAGAAGTAAAAGAAAAAAAAAACAAACCCAGCAAAATAAATCTAAGGAACAAAGGAAGAGAAAGATAATAGAGATCAAGCAGATGTCAAACAGATAGAAAACAAAAACAAAACAAAAAAACCCATACGGAGAAACAAGTAACATGTTGCTTCTGAGGAAACAAATATCTGGAAAGATTGTTCAAAAGAATAAAAGAGCCCTGGTCAGTGTGGCTCAGTTGGTTGGAGGGACATCCTGTAGACAGAAAGGTAGAGGATTGATTCCTGGTCAGGGCACATACCCAAGTTTCACATTCAGTTCTTGATTAGGGCGTGTATGAGAAGGCAACTGATCAATATTTCTCTCTCACATTGGTCTCTCTTTCTCCTTCCCCCTCCCTCCCTCTCTCTCTCTCTCTAAAAAGCAATGAAAAAAAGGAACATCCTGGGGTGAGGATTAAAAAGAAAGAGAGGAAAAAAGAGAAGGGATCAGATAAGCAATATGAAGGTGTGAAAAGGGACATGATTAAGATACAAGCTTGAAATAGCAAAGCAAATGAAACTCAAAATAAGTAGAAGTATGAAAATAAGGTAAGAATGAAAAATCAATAATATAGGAAATGGGCATAGAGTTGAGAAAAATTAATAAAAATAAGTTCTTTGAATGATAAATAATTAGCAACTAAGTAAAAATACAATTCAGCAATTTCTGGAATGAAAGAGGGAAACATTTGTTATACAAATTAAATAGATCATAAGGAATATTATTTAAAAACTTTATGCCAATGGATTCAACAACTTGTTGAAAATGGAGTTTCTTTGAGAGACATACTTTCTAAAACAGACACAGGGAAAATAGAAAATCTGAATAGCCCTATGTGAATTATTTGAATTTGTATTTAAAACCTTTCCACAAAGAAAACTCCGGACCCAGTTTGGTTCACTGTTAAATTTCATTAAACATTTAAAGAAAAATAATACCAACCATAGGCAAACTCTTTCAGGTAACAGAAGAAAAGGATATACTTTCCAACTCATTTTATGAGACCAGTATTAACCTGATATCAAAACCAGACAAACACAAGAAAAGAAAATCTCAGGCTAATATCCCTTATGCACATAGATGCAAGTATTTGAAGCAAAATAGCAAAATGAACCCTATAACATGTAAAGAAATTGATACATTATGACTTAGTGAAGTTTATTCCAGGAATGAGTGCAAGGTCAGTTTAAGATTTAAAAACTATTTTATTTAATTTATGATAAAAATAAGTAAAAGAACAAGTAAAAAAGTTTAAAAACTATTTAGTCATTTAAATATGTAGACAATCATTTGACAGAATTCAATACCCATTCATGATAATAGAAGAGAAACTTCTCAGTTTGACAAAGAACTTCTATAATTAATATACAGTTAACATCATACTTCATGGCAAAAACTAAATGCCTGCCTCTCAGAATGGGAACAAGGGAAGGACATTTAATCTCCTCAGTTTTAATCAACATTGTAGTGGAGGTGCAAGCCATCAAGACTAGAAAGAAAAAAGTGAAATTATCTCTACATAAACATAATTGTCTATTACGTAGAAAATCTTAAGAAATTTATAAAAAAGCTAGCATTAGTAACAAGTAAAATTTTTAATGTCATGCAATCCAAATCCAATATACAGAAATCATTTGTAATTCTATATACTAAACAATAAATAATTGAAAATAGCTAAAAAAGAATACCACTTGCAGCAGGATTATATATATGAAATAGTGAAAACGTTTCATAGAATGTATTCTAGACCTGAACACTGACAACTACAAACATTGTTGGGAGAAATTCAGGCAGCTGGAGGCAGCTTTTTCCCTCAGGAGACCTGATGTAGCATGGAATGGAATTAAGGCCTGAGCAGACTATGGGATCTGGAACGGGGACTAGGGACACACTGCAGTGGCTTTGCCATCAGTGCTGACAGCAATAGGGGGTATCTCCAGAAATTTTCTGTTGAAAAAAATAGAAGAGCAATAATTTCTGTTCATACATAGGAGACTCTTAAGAATTCCTAGAACTAGTTATGACACATTTGAGTTAGGCCAGTGGCTTTGGTTTCTGGAAAGGCTTTAATTATGGGTGTTGTTTTTTTCTTATAAATAAATAAATATCCTGAATGAAGGAAGAAATTAGTAAATCATTCCCCACCTGCCTTCCTATATTGATAAAGACAGCGCCTTGGGCTGATGTGTTGAGGACATACAGAAATACTGAAAAACCCAGAAAGAGATTGTTGGAGTTTTTCATCTGATATACTTTTCAAAATAGCCTTTATTTTCTGTAGTACTTTTGAAGCCTGCTTCCAATTCAGTAAACTTCCATTCATATGCATGTGATCTGTTTAGGTTTCAGGCTTTCAAACTAAATTTGAGTTGGCTGAACTGTATGGAAATATTTTTGTGACTAACCTGTAATTAAGAAAAAGGAAAAAAGAGGGAGGGAGTAGGAGAGAGAGAGAGAGAAAGGGAGGGAGAGAGAGATGGATTATCTGGTTGTGTTTATGGAAAGGCAGGGTCCTGGGAGTTCAACCTAACTATTTAGAGCATTAATGTTATGAAAATAATAGAATTCATCTTTAAGTTTATTTGTAGGGAGGAAAATCTAAGATTCCTTTCCTCTTTCCCTCTCTCTTGCCACATTTTCCATTTTTTGAGTTCCTGTAGCATGTGTGGACCATGCCACTCACTTGGCAATTAATTTGCATTGATTTTCTTCTCTGTACATGTTCATGTAAGTTTCTAGTCTTATCTGTGTAACTGTGGAAATAATAATAATACTTCTCAGGGTTATTGTGAGTCTCAAAGCAAATTGGCTCTGCATTGATTATTGAAATATCATTATGATGCAAAATATAATTCTGGGACACCAGACAAGTGATCAAGGGTTCACAGCAGGGTTAGAAAACCTGTCTACTGGGAAAGGAAACTGAGGGAGAGGCCTGGTTGCCCACAATGGGTCAGGCAGGAAAGGCTTTACATATCCAGAATTCATCATTGCCCTTGGTATACTGGCCTACTGGAGAGCAAGAGTGACCCTTTTGATACAAGCTCCACTAATGGCTGGACTGAGGTTCCAGGCATAACTGTTGTCTTAAAGATTGATTTGGGTATCAGGAAAGGACTTGACCTTCAGGTAAAAGCACAAAGACTCAGGTTTTCAGGCAAACATGGAGGAATGTGGTAGGGATCTTGCTAGTCACTCTCTGTAAGGCATGGTAAGATTTACACAGGTGTTTTCACTGTAAGAACAAAATGGATTTAAAAAAAGATCTTGAAAGTTCTTTTACCTTAATAAGTTCCTAGGCTACTAACAACTTCCTTGTAGAAGAGCAATCTTTAAGATTTTGTATTTTCCTTTGTGATTTGCTTTTTGGTTTTCATACCAAGAAATTAAAAACCAAGAAAAAAATTCCTCAAAACCTCAAAAACTCTTGTTGAAAATTAAACCATGTTCTCGAAGAGGAAAAAAAAAGTGGATTAGTAGATTGAGTGCTGAATAGTGATTTTAAAACTTGAGATCATTTTTATCTGCTTTCTTATTCTCTTATAATCTATTTTTGCCCCAATTTCCATGATAGTCTGGGGGGGGGGTGCTCAAAGGTTGCAAATAACAATATAAGGAATATGACCCCAGAATTTTTATCTCCAGTTCCAATTTTTCTTTGAACTCAGGTTTTTATATTTATCCACCTGATTGGACATCTCCCCTTGGATGTCTAATAGGCAACTCAAACCCAAGAAATTCAACATTGCACTCTTGATTTCCAGCTCTCATAAACCTGCTCCTCCTCTAGTCCTCATTTCACCACCATTCTCTCGCTTGTTTAGGCCAAAAACCTTGGAGTTGTTCTTGGCTCCCCTGTTTTTCTTAAATCCCACATGTGCTTTAGGAGCAAATCCTGTTGGCTTTACCTGCAGCATTTTCCTTAATCTGACTACTTTTAGCATCTTCCTTGGTACTTTCTTGGTCAGTGCCATCATCATCTCTTCCTTGGAAAATGCCATTGCCTGGTGTCTGCATTCACTCATGAGAGTTTTACAAGCTGTATGCCACCCAGCAGTCAGGGTGACCCTTTGAAACATAATGGAATCATGTTATTCATTTGCTCAAAACATTTCTTACCTCATTAGATAAAATCTGATCTCCTTATGTGGCCCACAAGTCTCTTCACAGTTTGGCTGGTTTCCTCTGACCTCACTTCTTTCTACTTCTCCCTCACTGTCCCCAGTCATGTTGGCCTTCTTGCTGTGTTTCAGATATGCCCAATCCCTTCCTACTATAAGGTCTCACAGTTACTGCTTCCTCTACCTGAAACCTAGAGACACCTTCCTTCCCTTCACCCACATCTCTGCATAAGTATCCCCAACTCAGTATATTCCTTCCCCAAATGTACTTCTATAAATGATACTCTAACACCCTTTATCCTCTTCCCTGCTTTATTTTTTTTCAAAGCATTTCAATGTCTTTCATTGTATCTAGGTATGTTTATTCATACGGTATGTCTCTTCCATTAGATTGTAAGCTCCTGGAGGGCAGAAGTTCACACCAGAGAGCAGCTGAGCCTAGGTTGGTGTCACCATAAAGTAAATGCTTCATAAATATTTTTAATGAACTGAAAATGAATACTGAGGGTGAATATGGTGGGGTACCTAAATACTTCAAAAAAGATTGAATTAATTATTTGTGAAGATAAAACTATTTTAGGGAAGAAATGAAGTCTTTCAATATATCAACATTCAGAAATAGCCAATTCTTTTATGGATACGCATCTGAAATTTAGTAGTGACACACTACAATCACTGGGTCATCGGGAATTCATGTGAAATGTGCTCATATAGGACTTTTGATATCCCAGCCATTAAAGAGACAGCTGTAAACACATTTACTACTCAACCTCAAGAGCTTACATTATTTACCATTGCATTAAAGGCCGGGGATTTTCCAAGAATAAACAAATTTCTGACCATTTATATAGATACACCTCCCACCCCCCGCCCCGCAGATCAGCTAAAATGGATTTAAATGTTATGTTTCTCAGCTGGTTTTCTGCAACTGATTTTTCTTTGACTTCCTTTAGTCCTTTCCTCTTCTGATCATTCCCACTCTTCTCAGAACAACATGCTGCATTGTGCAATGAAAGTTTAATTCTATCCCCAACCATTTAAAATGATACATTGAATTAAAGAAAAAGATGTTGGTTGGATTAAGATTAGTGGAGAAGAGATTAAAATGAGAATATGTGTATTAAAAAAGGGAGTCCTCTTTTTGGAACCCAAAGTCATTCATTAAATTCCTACTATAGTTTATTTACCAATGAGTTTTCCAATTCTGTTTCTATTTGAGTTCTGAGTCTAGGTGGTGGGAGCAAGGTAGGGAGTAAGGACAATGGCATTTTGAGTATAATAGGATGCACTTTAGTCTGGCCGTGTTGATAAACTACTTAGGGATGGTCATGGGATCAAAGACAGACTCAGGAGATGAAAGATGACTAGAAGATGCTGTTTTTTCCTTTTACTCAGCCCTACATGGGAAAAATGCAGAAATTTTTTGGCTTAGACTTTCCTATGCTTCATTATGGGAGTCTAAAACTACAACCTGTTGACTAGCATTATGTATTTCTTCTCAAGTGGCACTTCACTGGGTAATTTTAGCTATGAATATTCACAAAGAACCTTCAGTATCATTGCCTGTATAAGGAAAGGACTAAAAACAGAAATAAAGGGAAAACACCTGGATAGCATATAAACAAAAGTACTTGAAGATTGTGTGATAATTAAAAAATGTATCACACAGAATTCCAGATAAAAAACTGCATAATTTGTTTGCTGTCTGCCAGGTGAAACACACAGCTAAGGTGTTTCAAAATAAACATCTGAGAACACAACAGAGGACCCAGCAGACAAAGTTGGCTCTGCCATTTCACACCAGGCTAAATGGAAGTGAGCTTGGTTTTAGCCACAGAAAATCTAATGTGGAGCTGTTAGGGAAGCTCTCCACCCAGGTGAACTTATTCATCCTTTCATAACCTTTCTGGTGCTTTCCAAGGGCTTCTGGGCCACCCATAAATGGTTATAACTGAGGTTAGTGGGACAATATGTAGAGGACATTAAACTGCAAACCCTCATCCCCAGAGGAGCAGTTGAACCACATTTTGTTCAAAATTGTTACTTAAAACATTTTTGGACTCAGTTACTCTGAAGCCAAATGAGTAGTCTATGTAGTAAATTATTTCTGCACAAAATTCTTGTTTCAGATGAGCACGTAAAAGTTCTGATTGAGTTTTGACACAAACACAATCATCATTTCTTATACATTAGAAAGACCATCTTTCCAAAATACGTGCAATTTCTTATGTATTAGAAAGACTGTTACAACTACATTTGGGAGCTAGTTTTCTTACTCAACAAAGAAATAATGATTTGTAAGAATTGTTTTTGGGGAAATGAGAGTTAATAACAGTATATTATTTGATTATTGATTTAATTCAAAATTTAGAAAATAATTCAGGTCACTGTTATTAATCCTTGTGGTGCTACAGCTCATGATATCTTCAGCTATCTCAAGGACTATATACAAATCCTCCAAAATATCTCAAAACAAAATTAAGTCTAATTGCTTCAAAAACAACAATTAAAAAGCCCCCTATAGGCTAGGAACTATCTAAGAACTTTGCATATTTTGACTCATATACATGATGGGGCAAAAGGAGGTTTACAGTTGTGAGTATGTGACACAGAGTTTATTATTTTCTTATTTATTAATTATTGTTTTATTTTCCATATGAACAATTACAAACCTACTTTTTGCCCAACCCTGTACTTAAACCTCTAACTATCCCTAGGAGGTAAGAACTATTCCTATTCTAGTTTTACAAAGGGGAAATTGAGTCAAAGAATAGGGAATTTGATTAACACCACACAGCTAAAAATTGCAGATCTGGAGTTTGAATCCAGTCAGTCAGACCTCAGAGAATATGCTTTTTTGTTTTAAGGAACATTAATTTATTTTGTAAGTGTTTAAAAAGTGCATGTTTTTGGGATAGCACTGAATACAAGATAGACATCTGGCTGGTGGTGCCCAGCAGCAGATGTCTTCAGGCTGACACTTAACTGCTGTGTGGCCCCTGTTACAGCAGGTCAGATTGCACAGCCTGCACGGATCATCACAGCACCTTGGTCTCCTTGCTTATTTTTATTTTTTAATATAACAGGTTTATTGAGACATAATTCATACACCGTACAATTCATCCATTGAAAGTGTACAATTCAATGGCTTTCAGTATACTCACAGAGTTGTGCAACCATCACCATTACTTCTAGAACATTTTCACCACTCCACAAAGAAATCCCAAACCCATTAGTAGTCCCCTCCTATTCCCTTTCCCCCAACTCCTGACAAGCTCTAGTCAGCTTTCTCTATGGACTTTTCTATTTTAAAAATTTTATATAAATAGAATCATACAATATATGGGATTTTGTGTCTGGCTTCTTTCACTTAGCATAATGTTTTCAGGATTCATCCATGTTGTAGTAAATATTAATCCTTTTTTATTGCTGAATAATGTTCCATTGTATGAATTTACCACATTAAAAAATCCATTCATAATTTGATGGACATATTTTCACTTTTTGGCTATTGTGAATAATGCTGCTATGAATATTTGCATGCATGTATGTTTTTGTTTCTCATAGGTTTATACTTAGGAGTGGAATTGCTGGGTTACCTATGTGGTAACTCTAGGTTTAGCATTTTGAGGAACTGCCAGACCATTTTCTCTTTTTGTTTGTTGATATTAGGGAGTCCTCCTCAGCTAACTGTTTTTGTGAAAGTGACTTTTCTAACTCTATAATGGTAGTTGACACTGGAAAACAAGCACGCTGGACACTTTTCTTCAACAGTCAAAAGATTCAACATGTGGGCTGTAAATAGCCACTTTCAATAATGGAAACCAAATAGAAAGCTTAGAGTAACCTTGAGTAACTGCTCCATACCTTTTTAATACTAAGAATACTAAGTGTTTTAGTGAGTATTTGAAACAAATTTAATAAACAATGATAACAACAATAGCTAACATCTTTTGAACACTGCAGATATTCCAGGCAGTCTACGAAGTATGTTAAATGCATTTTATCATCTAATGTTAGAGCTAGTACCATGTTTTAGAATCCTTACATTCTAGAGGGTAAGATTTTTAAAATATCATAAGAATGACAGACAGCTGTATTTATCTGTATCAATGACTTGGTAGGAAAAAAAAGGTTTAGCTTGAAGTAAAAAAAACTGAAACAAAAGATGAATTCCCTTAAATAAAAAAACTGTTCATAAGAGTCTCATTTAATGGGTTTCATCGAGGGCATTTTATTGTCAGGAAGCAGGAAATAGAGTAAATTACTATTATTTATTCTGGGTCTGTATTCTGACAATACTGTGTCAAGGTTGAAGTTTTTAATAGGTATACAGAATTTGTTGCCAAATAAAATGTGATAAAGGTAGTAAATATTAACTGAAAAGAGAAATCAGAAATGTTCTTATACAACATTTTAATTGACTTTTTGTTAAAAGTTTTCCTTGCAAAGTGTCTATCTCTTGCCTAGTATAAAAATTCATTTGAATAGGTTTTCTTGCCATAACCCACTTCAAAGACCAGTGAGTACACATAAACAAACAAACAATGAAAAACAAAACTTATACAGTATTTTGTTTGTGATATGTTTAAAGTACAGATTGATAAATTTATATTCATCATAACAAATGTTAAGGCCTCAAAAGCCACTACTTGAAAAGAATAATTATAATTGTATGGTAATTACATTTCCTATTAAAAATTATAATACATGTCAAGGAATCCACAAGTTGGCTCTTTTTGGAAAAATATAAATCCCAAGTTATCAATTTGCTTCAGGATATTAGGTAAGAAAAAGAATAATGGGTGTCTAACTGAAGAGTATATTGTATTGATTCTGATTTTGTATGAAGACCACATAGGAGGAATTTCTCATTTGAATTAAAATTATGAATCCATACCCATGAAACAATTTAGAAGCATAATTATGTTCAATGAACCCTAAATTGCCCTTCTAATTGAATGCCATGAGAAGAATCCCCACCCTAATTTGTGCTTTAGTCCTTAGATCCAGTTACCAGCCTCTTGCAGTCATCTTCATTCCTTAGGAAAGACTAGATTTTTTGTAATATTTAGCAACCAACCCAGGAACTAGATTTCAGCACACTAACCACATCTTCCTTCTCTGTATCATACTTGTATGCTTTTGGTCCTGAAAAGAAGTAAATGTAACCTAAAAGAGACAAAGTTGAAATTGTGGTTACTGAAAATGACTTGCAAATTTATAAATGGGAGATTTGTAATTGTAATTTTCTTGAGGTGGTGCCAAAGGAGAATTGGGAATGTGTCAAGTGGCAGTTAGCAAGTCCTCTGCACAGGTGTCACTGAGCCCTGAACCTGACACCTCTAACTTCTCAATCACCTCTCATCTTTCAGCCAGGGTTCAGACAGGGTTCAGTCTTTTTCTTAGGGTTATCCAATGGGTCAAGCTTAGTTGTGCTTGGTCCTTCTGCTCAAACTCTTCCCGTTCAGGAAGTCCCCTGCTCTAGTCAAACCTCTAGCCATTCTTTAAAACCCAGCTGAGTATGTGCATTTTAAAGATAAAAACAGTAATTTTGACCAGGTAAACATTATAATGTAGCTGACTAATGGATCGAAGCTATACTTTTAAAACTTTCTTTTCTCAAAGAGAGAAGCACAGTGGAAGACCTTTTATAGTTATCCTTTCTAGTGGTTAATCTGGTTAACTAAATTTATAGGGACTCGGGACCAAAGATAAGAATGAAGGATTCCCTGTTGGAAATCCATTTTCAGTTCCGTTAAAGCAGAGCCTAGATTTCTTGTTACAATTCCACAAAGAAAGTTTTTGGTGAAAACACTCACCATTTAATTCCACAGCAGCATCTATTTGTCCATTTACTCCTGAAAATTCCTCTTCAATATTCTTTGGATAGTCTTTTTCCATTTTCCTTTTTCGTTCATCATAGCTGGAAGAATTATTATTTCATAAAAGAAGTTTTTATTTATTGTAGATGACATTGTGCTGGTTCAGCATATTTAGTCAGGGCTGTCTTACTTTATAACTTACTTTAAAACTCTCTCTCTGGACTTCCAGACAAGATGGAGGCGTAGACAGACACACTGCGTCTCCCTCCACAACTAAGAAGGAATACAACTACCTCAAAACTAGAAACAACCAGAAGTTCCAGAAAATCAAACAGCATGAAAGTCAAGCAAACAAAGATATAAAGAAGAAATACTCATCCAGACAGCGGCACTATGTGGTGAAACAGGTTGCCCTGTACTGACAAATCCCTAAGGCTCTGCCCTTTACAACGTAACAGGAGTGACAGCTCTACCTGGGACACAGAGGCAAACAAACACAGGAGCCTGACAGAATGAGAAGGCAGAGAAGTATGGCCCAAAAGCGGGAATGGATCAAGGTTCCAGTGGGAGAACTAAGCGACGAGGAGATAGCCAGCCTAACAGATGAGGAGATAGACAACCTAACAGACAAAGAATTCAAAACACTGGTGATAAAGATGCTCACAGTCTTGACAGATATGTTTGAGTATGGCAAATGCATAAGGGAAGAAGTGAAGGCTATGCTAAGTGAAGTGAAGAAAAATCCACACAAAACCAATGGTGAAGAGAAGGAAACCGGGGTTCAGATCAATGATTTGGAACATAAGGAAAAAAAAAAAGTTAACCAGTGCAGAATGAGGAAGCAAGAATTGAAAAAAAATGAGGAAAATTTACCAAATTTTGCTAAGGAGATGGACATACAGGTCTGGGAAGCAGAGAGGGTCCTGGGCGAGCTGAACCCAGAAGGGACCACACCAGGATGCATCATCACTGAGATGCCAAAGGTGAAAGATAAAGAGAGAGTCCTGGGGGTAGCAAGAGAGAGGCAGAGAGTTGCGTACAGGGGGGTGCCTATAGGATTATCAGCTGATTTCTCAGAGGACACTTTGCAGGCAGGAAGGGACTGGCAAGCAGTATTCAATGTAATGAAAAACAACCTACAACCAAGATTACTCTGTCCAGCAAAGCTATCATGTGGAATGAAGGGCAGATGAAGTGCTTCCCAGACAAGGTAAAGCTAAAGGAGTTCGTCATCACCAAGCCATTATTATATGAAATGTCAAAGGGACTTACTTAAGAAAAAGAAGATCAAAACTATGAACACTAAACTGACAACAAACTCAAAACTATCAACAACTAAATCTAAAAAATAAAAACAAAATCTAACAAAGCAAACCAGAATAGGAACAGAATCATAGGCGTGGGGATCATTTGGAGGGTTATCAGCTGGGAGGGGGAAAGGGGAGAAATGGGGAAATGGTGCAGGGATTAAGGAGCATAATTGGTTGGTACAAAATAGACAGGGGGAAATTAGGAATAATATAGAAAAGGGTGAAGCCAAAGAACTTATATGCACAATCCATGGACATGAATCTAAGAGGGGTGGGATTGCAGGAGGGAGGGAGGGTACAGGGCAGAGGGGAGCAAATGTGAAAAAAATTGGAACTACTGTAACAACATAATCAATAAAATATACTTAAAAAAAACCTCTCATAAATGCGTGCACACACACACACACACACACACACACAAGCACACACATATTCTATCACTACTCTCCCAGGTTCCTGAGATTCTGAGACCACTAGCTTCTCTAAAGAGTCTCTTTAAAAAATTGTTGGATATATTGATTAAAATTAGTTTATTCTATATATTATAAAACATGTTCCCATAATTAAAAAAAATATTACCTTTCAAAAAACTCTACATATAGTTTTCACACTTTATTTACTGTTGTAATTATTCTCTCTCTCTCTCTCTCTCTCTCTCTCTCTCTCACTCCACTCCCTCTCCATGTATGAATTTCTTGGCTCACCAAACAGATGAAAGTCCTTCATAGTGGCTTTTATTCGTGGACTTCTTGTTATGCACCCATAGAGGTGAGATTGAATAAATAATGCACAATGAATGAACAAATGTTTGAAAGATCAATAGGCAAAGATAAGAAACAAGAAAACCTGGAATAACTGAGCTTACCTATTAAGTCAATTAAATTGAACTAAATTCCTTTTGTTTCCTGGAAAGATTATATGACTGACGGAATAGATTAGGTATCATTTTCTGGATCAGCAACCACTATTCAGCAATAACTCTGAAGATTGGTTAATACATCTCTTTGTGATTAAAATTACCCTTCTTGTAAAAAAGACTGTGACTTGTATGAATCATCATGACTTGTCTGAGTTCAGCACGTAGGCAGAGCAGACTCTCACCTCTTTAAGACTTCATTTAAAGTGTAAGAAAATCCCTTCTTCATCAGCACACAACTCCCAAAGATGACTTTCCCAGGGGTGGACACCCAACTCCTTTCCCACCAGGAAGTTAGACAATTTCTCCTGGTGTCTGAGCCACTAGGCAGTTTCCTGTGGCAACAGATTACACCCACCTTCTCCTGAAATGTACCTTTCATGTGTTTATGAATACACCAGCCGAGGGGACAGATTTCTTACGATACTGAGCAGAAGTTAAACGCTGGGAAAGAAGTCAGGCTAAAACTAGTCAGACTGAAACTGACTTGAGGATTGAGCTGTTTTGTGGAGCTTTGAGGACAGGAGTGGAAGCTAACTTTCCCAAACTCCCTTTCCAGAAGAGCCATTAGGACCTTTACCATAGCACAAATAAAAATGGAAACCATTTACTGTATTTCATCATGTTCAGATGTGCCAACACAATGTGTGGGCACAGGGTGCCTGTGCACTATCAGAAGAATTGATTGCAAGGTAAAAGGAATGGAGTGAGAGAAAAAATGGAGGGAAAAAAATGGAACAACCCACGCACTTTGGCTCTCTTAGGAACTAGATTTCTTTTGTTCACTTTGTTCTAGAATCTGCAATCCAGAGTCCTTTATTAAAAATGGAAGTTCAGGTTATTCACATGTTAATCTTTGTTCACTAGGCTGTTTTTTTTTCCCTCGCTTCCCTGAGACAGTTAGTTGTATTGAGGCAATGGAAGCTTTGATTGGAAGGAGTGAAGAAGATCATTGTAAAGCTTAAAATATCTGGGGCATGGGATGTGAAAGAAAGCAAAGCCACTAAGACACATTTGGCCTCTCTGTATATACAGAGGGAAAATCACAATGGAAGGATAACAGAGAACATCTTATTTTGAATTCTTTGCCTAATATTGACTTATGCTCAGGAGATGGTGGAATGCCTTCATATCTTTATCCTCTTTTGTTGGCTCTGAATAGATTATTTGAAACTGAACAATTATAATTATAGCTCCTTGTCTTTGTGTATATTTAAGAGCCATTTAGGAGTGATTTTGAGAACTTAGTCACCACTTATATTGCTTTATGGCAAAATGTATTCTCACTTCCAAACAAGTGACTGACTGAAGAATATTTGTCGGGAAACCTATTACAGGTTGGGATCTGCTTGTAGATATTTAAATTGGATGGGGAAATCTGGAAAGAAAGAAATGACAGAGCAAAAATCTTTCTTGAGAATAGAGGCAGTTTAAATAATACAGAAATAAGTTTTAAAGAGAATATAATTACTACTTATTCAGAAATATCTGAAAAAGAAAATTTTCTCTTTTTATCTCTCTGCTTCATTTCCTATAATGGGTGGTGGTAACAACTAAAATCTTATGTAAAGTGAAGCAGAGGTTAGCAGAGGTAATAATATCATATATAAATAAATTTCAGAAGAAATTTTAGAGAAGTAATGTCTAGTTGCAAATTTTAATTCTCAATCCTATTTATAAAAACCTAGGCAAAGTCTTTGGCAAAATTGTGAAATTACTATTTCTTTCCTCCATCTCTTCTACCACACGCGTATTCAGCAGCCCCTCTTCCTTTCTGCTCTCTTGTCTCCTAGCCTCTAACTGCATTCCAAAGAGTATTATTCTCAACAAAACCTATTTAAAACTATCAGCCTGACACAAAAATCACATTTTGAGATTAGCTGGTAACATATCAATATTTCACCTGAACCTTTTATGTAGACAGAGCCTACATTACTAACATAATATTACCTACTTTTCATTTTACCAAGTAAGAATATTACACTATACCATCAAAAAATTAACACCTATTTTCATTACAATTTCACAAAGAAAAGAAACTTTACCACCAAAAAGGCAGAAAGAACATAATTGCAGAATAAAAGATGGGTCTTGCCAATAATGTGTCTTTTTACTGACACAGATCCCACTCCCAGACATGTATCATATTGTCCTGTTGTTCTTATCTTTCTGTGGACTTATAAAAACTTTGTGATGAGCTAGCCCTTGGTTTGTGGAAAAATATTTAAGGATTTCTGTTACAGAGCGAACAGCACAACATGTATAGTCAGAGGGCTCTGTGTTTGAATTCTGACTCTATTATTTGCTGACTCTCTGATCAGGGGAAAGTGTTGAGAGCTGTGAGCCCTGGTCTCTTCATCTGGGTAATAATGGTCATGAGGAAGAGTGGAATTTATATACACACATACACATACACACACACACATGCAGACACTCCAGGCAGGTTCAAGCCATAAGTCTTTGCAGTTTATTTTGTCACCAAGAACCATTCACTCTGACTGAGGTTAGTATAAGGTTAAGTGAACTTTGTGATTCAACCTGGGATTTCAAGCCATCAGTGAGTTTAATCTTTACCTAATCTTTAAACACACTTCATCAGGATAACATTTTGCAGTGGTAGACATTATGCAAAGAGGGGAGAAAGGAGGGCTGGAGAATGTTGGAGGTAGTCCAGAGAATTAAGCAAGGAAGGGATTAATACTGTGAAGGTCTACGGGTACATTGAGGAATTTCCTGAGGGTAAATAAAAAGGAAATTATATAATGGGGTAAGAATCATGGGTGTGGGTATTTTAATTGACAGTAAAGAAGTAAATGATGAAGTGAATGAAGAATGAATATATATAGTGAATGGGAAGGACCTCTGAATTTGGATTGAGAGGACATGAAATAGAGCCTCAGGTGGACCATATTTAGTTGTGTGGCCTTGATCTAATCACTTAATCTCTGTGATGTGATACTCTTAACTTTTAAATGGAGATAGTAGTACGTATTTCTCAAGACTGGTTAGAAAGCAGATGGGAAAATTAGATAATTGAGAAAACACTCAGCATTATTTATGTGTTAGGTTCTTAATACATAATAAATAATAAATAAATATTTGCTTAATTCAAATGTTAAAAAAGAAATGAGTTTTTATTGTGAATTAACTATGTACTAGTTGTCTGCTGAAATCAATTGTATATATTTTCTTATCATTGAAGTCTTGTCTATGAAACAAGAAATATCAACTGAAATACCTAAATACCAACTAAAATTAATTGACCTATAACTAAGTTTATTTCCTTTATGGGCATTGTTCCATCATTTAATATTGATTAATTGGTAATAAATATTAAGTAGATCATTACTGACAGTTAAACTTCACTAGCAATGTCATGGTGCCATAGATATAAGACATGGTTTTTTGAGATCTATTGTCTTGTTCTCCACCTTTGTAATACGAGGACTTGGGGATTATTTTAGTAAAGTGCCTGTATGATTTTTTTTTTTTTTTTTTTTTTTTTTTAGTGTAAGTTCATTTATTTTCTTGTCAACTTAATGGGGATTGGGAACAGGGGAAAGTTAATCATTACTTAATTTTTTTATTAGCCCAGTGTCTATATGTCCATCCTTAATTGTTTTTCCAAACTCTCTGGCACCATAATAAAACCCCTTTTAGTACAGGCAAATACATCAATTAATTTATCGATTCCACTTTCTTTTTCTTGAAGATATCCCTCCTGGAACTCATCATCCTCTTGTTCTAATCTGAATTAGTTGTTCTCTAGGTCTGCTCCACAGTTTTTGTCTTGGGTCATTCCTTTACCATAACATGGAATTTCTTTGCCTTTTTCCTGTATTAGTTCCTCTGTTTCCTGGTACTTCAAGCTTCCTTTGGGTTAACATCCTCTCTTAATTTCCTTAGATAAAGGCTGCATAAGAACCATGGCCAGGTGGGTGGCTCAGTTGGTTGAAGCATCCTCCCACCAAAAAAAAAAAAAAAAGGTTTCAGGTTCAATCCCCCATCAGGGCACACAGGGAGGCAACCGATTGATGTTTCCCTCTCTTATTTTTTTTTTCTTTTATATTTTGGTTTTTCAATTACAGTTGTCCCATTTTCCCCCCATTGCTCCCCCCCACCCAACCCACCCTTTCTCCAGCAATCATATCCCTCCCCGTTGTCCATGTCCATGAGTCATTTATAAACGCTCCTTGACTAGACCCTTCCCTTAATTATCCCCCTTCTCTCCATCCCCTCTCCCCCCTGTTGACTACTATTCTACTCTTTGTTTTATTTAGTTCGTTTGTTTGTGTTGTTCTTTAGTTTCCTGTATTAGGTGATATCATATGGTATTTTGCTTTCTTTGCCTGGCTTATTTCACTACGCTCAGAACCAAGATTTGTTAGGATTTTGATTGTGATGATATCTATCACATGACAATGGCAAAACTGACTCTGTTCTGCCTCCTTTAAAGTACTGATTGAGGAGCTGTGTCTGCTAACAGATGCTTTAAAAAATGTGAGGAAGGATTGCAAAAGGGGGATTTATTTATAAAGTATCTAAGATATATGTTTTCAGTAAGTTTCTTCAAAGAGATTTTTCTAGTGAAATGGAAAACTGGAATCTCCTTTGAAGTTAATAATCCACTTCTAGCCAGGAATCACTGGGCTTCCATGTAGGAAAGGGCCTTTGTAATCTGCATCAGAGAAGGGCAGAGAGGAGAGTGGTCAGAATAAAGAGAAGGGAGAAGAGTGAGAAGCTAGCTGCCATGTACTGTCCTAGACAAG
The DNA here is from genome assembly GCF_987537825.1 of Furipterus horrens. Classification (NCBI taxonomy): domain Eukaryota; kingdom Metazoa; phylum Chordata; class Mammalia; order Chiroptera; family Furipteridae; genus Furipterus; species Furipterus horrens. The sequence goes on along the minus strand of NW_028327172.1, from coordinate 63,834,795 downwards.
AGATCAGAAACCAGTACCCCATGAGGTGAGAAGATTTGAAGCAAAGAATTCGTAATGACATGGAAAAATAGCTGTGGCTTTAATTACCACCTGACTGTATGATGAATCCAAGTTTATCTCCCCAGCCTGAGTTCTCCGAGTTTAATGCCTGGATGTCCAACTTTCTTCAGGACATTTCCATTCTTGGGTCCTATAAGCACATCCAACTCTACATATACAAAATGGAACGCCTATTTATTCCTTTAATTCTGCTTTAATTCTTAATTTTATTCTTTCCTCCATTGAATGGACATATAGCATCCTTGTCAAGAATCAACTGACCAAAGATATATGGGTTTATTTCTGGCCTGTCAATTTTATTCCATTGATCTATAAATCTATCCTTATGCTAGTATCACCCTGTCTTGATTACTGTTGCTTTGTAGCAAGTTTTGAAATTGGGAAGTCTGAGTCCTTCAACTTTCTTCTTTGTCAAGATATTTTCGCTATTCTGGGTCCTATTAGTTTACTTATCAATTTTATGGTCAGCTTGACAATTTTTACAAAGAAGTCAGTGGTATTTTGGTAGGGATTATGTTGAATTTGTAAAACAATTTGAGTAATATTTCAATCTTAAAAATATTAAGGCTTCCAATCCATAAACATGAGATATTTTCCCATTTAAATCTTGTTTAATTTCTTTAAACCATGTTTTGTAACTTTCCAGATTATGTTTTCAAATTCTTTTGTTAAATTCATATCTAAGTATTTTCTTTTTGATGCTACTAGAAGTGGAATTGTTTCTTTAATTTTTATATTCTTCATTGAAGTGGGTGGAAATGCAATTGATTTTTGCATGTTGAACTCATATTCTGCAAACTTGCTGAACTCATTTATTAGTTCTAATACTTATTTTTAAAGAATTACTTAGGCATTTCTAAGTAAAAAATCATGTGACATGCAAATAAATATAATTTTACTTTTTTTTCATTCTGGATGCCTTTTATTTAATTAATTGTTGCTTAATGGCCCTAGCTACAATCTCCAGTATGATGTTGAATGGAAGTGGTGAGAGAGGAAATTTGTCTTTTTCTTGATTTTAGGGGAAAGCATTTGCTATTTCACGGCTGAGTATGGTATTAGCTGTGGGCTTTTCATTAATGTGTTTTATCAGTTTGAGAAAGTGTTTTTCTATTCCTAGTTTGCCGACTTCTTTTATCATGCAACAGTGTTAGATTTTGTCAAATCTTTTTTCTCCACCTACTGAGGTAATTACTCTTTAATTCTATTGCTATGGTATATTATATTAATTTATTTTAAGATGTTAAACCCACCTGCATTCCTGGGGAAAATCACACTTGCACATGGTATATAATTTTTTATAAATGTTGCTGGATTTAGTTTGATAATATTTCTGGAGGATTTTTGCACCCATATTCATAATAGATTTTGGTCTGAAGTTTTATTTATTTGTGATGTGTCTGTCTGGCTTTGGTATCAGGGTAATGCTGGCTTTATACGATGAGTTGGGAAAGGTTCCACCCCCTTCTGTTTTGTTGAGGCATTTGCAAAAAATTGGTATTAATTCTTCTTTAAATGTTTTGGTAGATTTACCAGTGAAGCCTCTAGGCCTGGGCTTTTCTTTGTGGATAAATTTTTGATTATGAATTAAGGCTCTTCACTTGTTATAGGTCTATTCAGACTGTCTTTTTCTTCTTGACTCAGTTTCATCATTCTGTATCTTTTTAAAAATTTGTCCATTTCATGTTATCTAATTTATTGGCTTACAATTGTTTATAGCATTATTTTAAAGGATTTGTAGTAATATCCCCTCTTTCACTTCTGATTTTAATAATTTCAGTTTTCTCTGTTTCAAAAGGTGAATTTACTGAGATGTTTGTTAATTTTGTTGATCTCAAAGAACCAACTTTTTGTTTTTTTGATTTTCTCAAATTGCTTGTATGTTACCTATTTCATTTATTTCCTTTGCAATTTTTATTGTTTCTTTCTTTCTGCTTGCTTTAGGTTTAATCTGTTCTTTTCTCTTCTGAAGCTGCAAAGTTAAATTATTAATTTGGGAATTTTTTTCTTTTTTAATATAGGCCTTTTTATGGCTATGAATTCCTCTTTGAGCACTGCCTTCACTGTGCCCATAAATTCTTATATGTTGTGTTTCAATTTTTATTCATTTGTAAGTATTTTCTAATTTCCCATGTGATTTTTTCTTTGCCCCATTGGTTGCTATTTAATTTCCACATGTTTGTAAAATTTCCAGTTTTTCTTCTGCTATTGATTTCTAACTTTATTCCATTGTTACCAAAGAAGATACTTGTACGATTTCAATTGTTTTAAATTTATTGAGACTTGCGCTTTAGCCTAACATATCATCTATCTATAGGTATATGTTAGGCCTAGTTGCTTTATAGTGCTGTCCCAGTCTCTTCCTTATTGATATTGATGTCTAGTTGTTCTGTCTTATTGAAAGTGAAGTATCAAAGCCTCAAACTATTGTTATTCAATTTTTGTTTCTCCCTTTATTTTTGTCAGCTTTTGCTTTGTGCATTTTGGGGCTCTCTTGTCAGGTTCATAATTGTTATATCTTCCTGGTAGATTGATCCTTTTATCACTATAAAATGACCCTATCTATCCCTAGTAACATTTTTTATTTTATATATATAAATGTATATATAATAATAGATATATTCCATTGTTTTACTTTCAATCTATTCATATCTTTAAATCTAAAGTGTGTCTCTTGTACATAGTATATAATTGGATATTGTTTTTTTATCTAGTGTGATAATCTCTGTCATTTAGATTGTTTGATCCATTCACATTTAATATTATTAATATAATTGGACTTAGATTTGCGATTTTACTTTTTGGTTTAAACATGTCTCATGTCTTTTTGGTTCCGCTATTGCTCCTTAGTGCTTTATTTTGCATTAGTGAAAAAAACTTTAATGTTCCATTTTAATTTTAAAAATAACTTTCACTATATTTTCTAAAGTTACTTTCTTAGTGGTTACTATAGGGAATACCATAGACATCTAAATTTACCATAACCTACATTACAAACTTAATTCCACTGAGATATTAAAACACAACTCCTATATAACTCTATTCCCTATTCCTCTCTTTGCGGTATTGTTATACATATTGCATCTGTATGTGTTACAAACCCCAAAGTATATTGTTATAATTACTGTTTTATATAAATTAATGTCCTCTAAAGAAACTGAGAGAAGAAAGAAGAGCAAATATATACTTATAGCATTTGTTATATTAACCTCTTACTTATCAGTTATGGTTCTTTTTTTTGTTTGTGTGAATCTGAGTTACTATCTGGTGTCATTAGCTTAGCCTAGTACAGTTTTTCTCCCACCCAACTTCTTTGTGCTGTTATTGTCAAGTATATTTCTGTATGTGATAGGTCTAATAATATAATTATATATGTATTGTTTTACACAGTTAATTTAAAATCAGTTAAGAGAAGAAAGGAGAAGAAATATGCATTTATACTATCTTTCTATAATTACATAATTAGACTTACTGACACTTTTTTTTTTTTTTAATGTAGATTTAAATTACTGCCACGTGACATTTATGTCCAGCCTGAAAAACTTCCTTTAGTATTTCTTGTAAGGGACATGTACTAGCAATAAATTCTTTCAGTTTTGTTTATATGGGAATGTCTTTGTTTTGCCTTCATTTTTGAAAAGGAGTTTTGTTTTGTTTTTAACACTTTGAATGTTTCCTACTGCCTCCTGGCCTAAGTGGTTTAGATGACTTTCAATCTTGTCTCCTCAAATATAGTCACACTGCTTCCAGAATGATATTTTTATAACACAAATCTTATTGGTTCCTTCCTTTATTTAAGACATTCAATAATATCCCTCATCTCTAGAGCACAAGACCTATGACCTTCCTATAAAGGCATAAGTTGTCCATGATCTACACCCAGCTTATCCTTGGGCCACATTTCTCATTCTGGCCCTTGCTTTAGTCATAGTGAACTTCTTTAGTTTTTTCCCATACACATGGGCTATTTCATACATCAGTTCCTTTGCTTTAACTGTTCTCTGCCGGGAAGCAACCCCCACCCCTCCCTCCTCCTGACTGGGAAACTCCTACTCAACTCTCAAGATGAAGCTCAGTCACTGCTTCCTCTGAGAATTCTTTCTTGGCTATTTCCTCTTTGTTTTGCCCCACTGATCCCTGTGAAGTCTTCTATCAGGGCTTCTATGAATTGTTAATTATTTATCCACATATTTACTCTCAACTATAAGACTTGATGAGGACATTAATAGCACCCAACATGGATTGAAAAGTTATTATATGACAGACATTTCACACTTTTTAAATTCATTCCCACAACTCTGTGAAGTAGATATTATTTCTACCTCCATTTTGAAGATGATGAAACACAGAAAGATGATCCAGATTGCCAGATGATTGCTGTTAGAGTTGAGATTAAGACTCTTTTATTCCTACCCACACTCTTAAATAGGAAACACTGTGCTTCTCTTGGTGTCAGCTTCTAGTACAGAGCCTGACACCTAATTATGCTCAATATATGTAGGTTGAATGTGGTCATTTGGTAATGCATTTTTTTAAAATTAGGATTAAAAGACAAGATTTTAACCACTGCTCATCTTCCTTATTTTTGTTATTTGTTTCTCTATGGTGACTAACAATAAAATCCTTAAAGAAATAGATCCATTTCCAGTATTCCTAGGGTAGTCAGGAAAGAGAGAATGTGGAAGACTGTGTCCTCCATTGCATCGGTTATGCTCTACAGTGTTCATCTCAAAGAACGATGGAGTTGATACACCCCTAGAAACTTCCTGGTATGGCCTCTGCTCTGCAATTGGCAGGCAAGGGAGAACATTAGGAGAAATGAGCCATAGGTGGTAGAAGTAACATAAAGAAGAAAAATTGGCTGGATCATTGGGGCCTGCTAGAAAGAAGAAAGGAATAAAAGTAAATGAATGTGTGGGAAGTAGCCCCGAGTTGGCAAAGTTTAACCAGTATGTTATTGCGTGATGTAGCAGCATATAATGGCATCAGCATGGTGGAGCTCCCTTTTCAATTTCACTTTGTAGTTTTCAGGAGGCTGCTTCCTTGTAAGTTACTAGTATGCTGATATGTGGGTCTCACTCTTAAAGTCTAAACCAACCTGACTGCAAGCCAACCCTCAATCCTCAGTGGAAGAAGTTCCTCAATAACTTTCTCATGGCCCTTCATTCAGTCAAACTGGTCCCAAGCCCTAGAAGTTCATGGAGAATTTCCCTGACAACAAGTATATCCAGAGACTTTTCCCTTGGCACATTACTTGTATCACAGACTGAACTAGCATGAGAACCTAAGGAATGACTAGGAAAGATAAGTTCTAACTCACTGTCAATGGATGTCAATACAGTAGATTCTTGGTCTATAACTTGAGGCTATAGCCTTCTGTATTTTTGAGTGTGGCCATGTGCTTTACCTATTGAACCTCATTCATCTCCTTTGCCTTTTCCTCCTGGCTTCCTCCATCTTCCTGCTTAGAACAGAGATGTAATGACTGAAGCTCCACTAGCCACCTCAAATCTCATGACAACCATGAGAGTGCAAGCCATGTGCTAAGAAGAGCGGAATAAAATGTTAGAAAAGACTTGGGCTCCTAATGGCAATGGACCCACCTTAATAGCCCTAAATCTGTTAAACTTCAGACATGTTACATGTATAAGGAAAACAAACCCTTTATAAGTTTAAGCCACAATATTTTGGGGTATTTGTTATTAGCAGCTCAATGAAATTTCTAAGTGATTTAGAGCTTTCCATGACAATATGATGTCATATATGTGAGGCCCTGCTAAATACAATATGTGGAATTCAGGCAGGGGTGTTATTAATAAATCTGATACAACTTTTTGTGAATTTTTGAGCTGTAAGTCAGGGGTGCTTGTCTTATTTCTTAGTGCATAAACCAGTGTGTGTGTTGGAGTGTGTAGAGTAGAAGACTCTGCTTGTTGAAAAAATTGCCTATACTTTGCCAAAAGCAGTAATTTCAGTGCAATATTGGGGCCCTTCACTCTTCAAAAAGAAAACTCCCTTTGAAAGCTTCTTTGACTGCATTGCCCCTCAGAGAAATACGGAAGTTTAAACAATTATTGGTTAATAATCACAACTTTAAAAGCAATTATTTGTAATTTCCATATAAGTTCCTACTATTACTGAACAGTTTGAGCACTTACTATGTGCCAGGCACTGTGTTCAGTGTCTGTATGCATTATAACACTTCGTATTCTCAGTAACCTAGGAAGGTTAATGTTAAAGTGTCTACCATTGTTTCCTTCCCTTAACAGTAAAAGGCACTCTTTAACGTTTGAGTTAATGCCATAGACTGACTTTTTTTAAAAAAAGATTTTACTTATTTATGTTTAGAGAGAGGGGAAGGAATGGAGAAAGAGAGGAGGAGAAACATCAATGTGTGGTTGCTTCTTGCATGCCCCCAACTGGGGAAACTGACCTGCAACCTAGGCATGTGCCCTGACTGGTAATTGAACTGGTAACCCTTTGGTTGACAGGCTGGCACTCAATCCACTGAACCACACCAGCCAGGGCCATAGACTGACTTTTTAATGAATCTGTTTTTCCTATGTTACTAAAGATTTTTCCTTAATAAACACTTTCAGACTCCCAGCTGGAAAGAATCAGTGTTGTTTCATCAGGAGGTATCAGATATCCTTAAAACCAGAGACCCTCTCCCTCAGCAGCCTTAAATTTGCAGAAATTTTAAATTTTTCGTCAAGCTCCTTGTTGGCTTGTAAGCCTCAATCTTGCCTGGCTGAAGGTGCATGCTTTACTGTGGGTCCTGGTGCGTGGTGGATTACTCCAAACACCAGGCGATTAATGGAGAAGAGATATAATGGGAGAATGGGTAATCCCCCCTAATGAATATCAGGCTCTGAACAAGCTTTGACAAATTAACTGAATAGTCATAACATAAATGCCTTCACATTCCCGCATGCATGCTTATACATGTATTTCTCAATCTCATTATCTAAAAATCCACAATGGGAATTGAATTTCTTAATACCTATTTTCTTGTATGTTAGGACTATGATTACAGTCCCCTTATCTTTTTTAAAAATAATTTGTTTGTTGTTTTGTTTATTTATTTTTAGAGAGAGGGTAAAGGAGAAAGAAAGAAAGAGAAACATCACTGTATGGTTGCCTCTCATTTGCACCTCCAACTGGGGACCTAATATGCAACCAAGTCATGTGCCCTGACTGGGAATCGAACCAGCGACACTTGGCTCGCAGTCCGACGCTCAATCCACTGAGCCACAGCAACCAGGGCTTCAGCCCCCTTATCTTTTTTTTTTTAAGTATATTTTATTGATTATATTGTTACAATAGTTCCAATTTTTTCCCCTTTGCTCTCCTCCACCCAGCACCCCTCTTCCCCCAGTTCCCTTATCTTAATGAAAGACTTTGGAGAATCTGCCCAGCAGATATTAGGGGCTTAATAAATGAATTACTATCACTTTCAGAAAGGGATGTCTGAAAGAAAAGTAGCTGGTTTAGTGGTTTAAACACTGGACTGAAAGTGGTAACTCATGACACCACATGATACTTTGAACAGTGCTACCAGTGCTTTCAGAGACCCAGAAGAGTCAGCAGGGTCCACATTTGTCTGGCATTCATTTTTATAAAATAAGTTTTCATTCTCATCCAATATATCTCTTCTCCAGTTATATTACTTACTCAGCTTCAAATTGGGGAAGATAATATCAGTCAGGTGGAAATATTTATTTATAAATTTCTTGTATGCCACAGAAATGTTTATATATTTTAATGATTATATATTTTAATGAAGTTAATTATTCCAATCCATGAACATGGTATATGTTTCAATTTATTTGTATCTCCCTTATTTTCTTTCTTCAGTGTTCTATAGTTTTCTGAGTACAGGTTTTTTACCTTCTTAGTAAATATATTCTTAGGTATTTTATTTTTCTCCTAGCTATAGTAAGTGAGACTTTTCCACTAGTTTCTCTGATAGTTCATTGTTGGTGTAGAAAAAAATGCCATGATACATTGACTTTATATCTCGTTATTTTGCCAAATTCACTTATTAGGTCGAGTAATATTTTGATGGAGACTATAGGGTTTTCCATGTACACTATCATGTCATCTGCATATGATGACAGTTTTACTTTCTTCTTTCCAATTTGGATGACTTTTATTTCTTTTTCTGGTCTGATCGCTTTGGCTATGACTTCTAGTACTATGTTGAATAAGAGTGGTGAAAGTGGACACTCTTGTTTTGTTCCTGATCTTAAGGGGAAAGCTTTAATTATTGCCCTTAGGGTATCATGTTGGTAGTAGGTTTCTCATATATGGCCTTTATTATGTTGAGGTATATTCTATTGCCATTTTTCTGAGTGTTTTTATCATAAATGTGTGCTAGATTTTATCAAATGTCCATACTACCTAAAGCAATCTATAGATTCAATACAATTCTTACTAAAATACCCATGGCATATTTCACAGATATAGAACAAATATTTAAAAAATTTATATGGAACCAAAAAGACAAGGGATAAACTCAGCAATCTTGAAAAAGAAGAACAAGGTTGGAGGGAGCACAATATCTGATATCAAACTATTCTCGAGTCCATTGTAATCAAAACAGTGTGGTACTGGCATAAGAACAGATACATAAATGAATGGAACAGAATGGAGATCCCAGAAACAAACCCAGGTCTCTATGCTCAATTAATTGACAAGGTGGCGCACGAGATAAATTATAACGGAGTAAAAATTGTCTCTTCAATAAATGGTGTTGGGAGAACTGGACTGGTACATGCAAATAAAATAAAATAAAACTAGACCACCGTCTTATACCATACACTGGAATAAACTCAAAATGATAAAAGACATATAAGTCTTAATACCATAAAAATCCTAGAGGAAAACATATGCAGTAAAATTTCTGATATCCCACATAGCAATATTTTTGCTGATGTATCTTCTAGATCAAGGGAAATAAATGAAAAAATAAACGAATAAGGTTATGTCAAATTAAAAAGCTTCTGCATGGCTAAAGAAACCATCATCAAAATGAAAAGGGAACTGACTGTATGGGAGAACATATTTGCCAATGATACCTCTGACAAGGTATTGATCTCCAAAATATATAAAGAACTCATATGTCTCAACTCCAGGAAGGCAAGAAATCCAATTTAAAAAAGGGCAAAGGACCTGAATAGATACTTCTCCAAGAAAGACATACAGATGGCCCATAGTGATCAGAGAGATGCAAATTAAAACCACAATGAGATATTACCTCACACCAGTCAGAATGGCTATTATTAATAAATCAATAAACAACAAATGTTGGCAAGGATGTAGAGAAAAGGGAACTCTAGTGCACTGTTGGTGGGAATGCAGACTGGTGCAGCCACTGTGGGAAACAATATGGAATCTCCTTTAAAAACTAAAATGGACCCAGCGATTCCACTGCAGGAAATATACCCTAAGAATCCCAAAACACCAATTCAAAAAAAGTTATGCACCTTTATGTTCATAGCAGCACTATTTACAATAGCCAAGTGCTGGAAACAGCCTAAATGCCCATCAGTAGATGAGTGGATAAAAAAGTTATGGTACATTTACATGATGGAATACTATGCAGCAGAAAATAGAAGGAATTTCACCTTTTGTGACAGCATGGCTGAAACTGGAGACTATTATGCTAAGTGAAATAAGCCAGTTGGTGAAAGACAAATACCATATGATCTCATCCATAGGAGAGATCTAATGAACAAAATAAACTAACGCGCAAAATAGAACCACAGGTGTGGAAACATGGAACAGACTGAATGTGACCAGAGGGGAGGGAGGAGGTGGATGATGGTGAAAAGAAGGGGGAAGGGAATAGTCAAAGAACATGTATAAATATTACTGTGGGCATGGACCATGGTGTGGGGATTGACCGCGAGAGTTGGGGGGTGGGCTGGTTGAAGGAGGGCAAGGAAGAAAAATTGGGACAACTGTAATAGAATAACAACAATAATAAAAAATAGGTGACATAAAATAAAAATTCTTTGACCAAAGTGTGCCCTCCTGCTTCCAGCCAAACCCTAAAAATGTTTAGCATAGTCACCCACTTAGGATATATTTTTGCCTCTCTCTTTTGAAGTTACACAATGCCAAAATGAGAATGTGGAACAGAGGGGAGGTGTGCAGAGGCAGAGTTTGGCAAAGAGCTGTACTCATCCTTTAAATAATTAAGGAGAGAAACCCAGTAGGTGAAAGGAGGTGTGACCCCGTGTACTGTGATTGGATGACATATGACACCTTATTCAGATCTGCTTATAATAACCTCCTGAGGGACTGGCATGGAAAGATTAATAATTTATTTTGGTTAAAAGAATCTTCATGTTCTAGGTTGGATAAAAGACTTAGGAATAAGGCTTTTTCCTTTTAGCAGAACTTTTGTTCAAAGATCCCCATAGTCACAGCCATGACCATTTTGCACAAAAATCACAGAGCATTGTGAAATGCATTGATACTCACATAACAGGGAACCAGTTCTCCCTCAGCCATTCCCAGTGGGTATTTATGGACTTGGGGATGCTGCATCTTCACTTTTAGGTCACTGGGGGTCCAGTTAATGAATGCACTGAAAGATCAGGTTGTTTGGTGTTCTAGAGACCAAAGAATGGTATTATTGAATTAATGTTTCACTTATCATTTGGATGGCTCCATATCTTGAAGACAGTGTCAGCCATCAGTAAATGGCACCCCAGTGGCCAAGAAGAGTCAATGGGTCTATTGCAAACTTGCCTGCATTCATTTCTGCTCAAGGTTTTTTTAATTCCCATTGAATACAGCATGACAATGAAAAAGAGAAGTCATACCTGTAGTATTCATCTCCCACAAAGAAAAGGGTCTTCTGTGCATCCTTGAGATAGACAGCAGCATCTATTTGCTGCACGTACCTTGGAAACCCAAAGTCATAAATAGTACGAGGAGGACCTTGCATTTGGAATCCTCTTGTAATCCAGTAGTGGGGGCCTAAAAACAGAAATTAAAGTTTACAAAAACTCTATACCCCTCAGTGGTGTACCTCACTCATGAGGATTTCCATGCAGGATCATAAACGGGGCTAGTTTCTGGGATATTTGCCATGGCTACATCCCAATAGGAGATCAAGCTTATAACTAATCAATTTAATAAAAAAGTTAAAATTTGCCCTGGAGGCATCTCTCAACCAAAAATAAACAAAGATAAAATACAATACTTTGGCATAGCAGCAAAGGTATTGTTCTTACATTGCATCCATGCTGGCTTTTGTTAATTAGAGATTCTCAGGAGGGTATGCTATGCCACTCTGAGCAGAGGTCGTGGGGGCAGGAATCAAGTGTCTAGCTCCCTGAGCACTGTCCCTTAGCATAAAGCCTCACTAGGGTAAAGGCTTGGCCTAAGAACAGTTTGATAGTCACAGTCAATTCTGTCATTGTTATAATACAATAAGGAGACATTTCATACCCCACCTGAGGAGAAGGAGGGACCAAAACATGTTCCATGATCACTGAACAAACACGGACAGTGCTAGATATTTCAGACACACCAGACATTGCACCCTGCCATTTCTTTCTTAGAGGAATCTGTACCTCAGGGGTCTCCAACCTCCTGGCCACAGACTGGTACTGATCTGGGCCTGTTAGGAACCGGGTTGCACATCAGGAGGTGAACTTGAATGTAATGCACTTGAATCATCTCCAAACCACCCCACCCCCCTAATCCATGGAAGAATTGTCTTCCATGAAACTGATCCCTGGTGCCAAAAAGGTTGGGGACCGCTGCTGTAGGGTACCTTTAAAAAAGTAAGCAGTGCCCCTCTCAGCCACTTCGTAGGCTGCATCCACATTGGACATAAGCTGGGGAAAGGAGCTGGTAATGGTGCTGGGCCGGATCCCTGCCATCAAGTGAACCTGCCGACGCCAGAAAATCCTATTGGGTAATCCAAAAGAAATCAAGATCAAGGGTTAATTTAGATATTATAAATTGAACTGAAATGTACTACACAGCACACTTCAGAGGCCATTGCTAAATACCTCTTGCCTTTATCTTGTTTTTAAAGAGAACAGAGCCCTGGCTGCTGTGGCTCAGTGGATTGAGCATCGGCCTGCGAGCCAAGTGTCGCTGGTTCAATTCCCAGTCAGGGCACATGATTAGGTTGCATGTCAGGTCCCCAGTTGAGGGCGCGAGTGAGAGGCAACCACACAATGATAAAAAAAAAAAAAAAGAGAACATACATTTTTTAACCTTAGTAAACAGTTTCTTCTCTCATTCATTCTTTTAGCATCTCTACAATCCCCTTCCTTCAAGGGTGATCAAAATACTGAAAGATATAGCAAAAAATTACATCAGTGATTTACACATTTAAGCTGTGCACCTTCCTATTCAAAATATCATTTTATACAAATTTTCTTTTCCTAATCTGATCTTTTGAAAATTAAGATCTCACAAAGATAAATATTATCAAGGTGAGCATTATAAACATTATATAAATGAACCCAAATTTTGTGGTTGGAAGGTGCCAATTATTCTTAGTAAAAACAGCAAAAATGTTAATTATAAATTATCATATTGCTTCTGTACTTATCTATTGAAAATGTTTGTAATTTTGTACCTGACTGCTAATTAACAGAAAATCTGGTAGCACACAAATTAAATTAAGGTTTAGCAACCATGCATGCACTTACCCAATATTATTTCTGTAAAATTATGGCAGTATTTTGAAGGCTGTGGGTTGACACTGTCAATGTAAATGTGGTCCATTTTGGTTTTTCAGATAAAAATTATTTTTATAAATTACAAATAGTTGACTGACTTGACAGAAGCTAGAGTCAATACAGAAAATTATTTGTGGACAGGGAAGTTGTAATACAGTGTTGACACTTAATTTTCCATGTAGACCTAAGAAACTCCTCAAATCTTATGTTGCATTTCCTATTCAATTAATTTAACAAATATTTATGGAACATCAAGGATGAAACATTGAACAAGAACCAGGCCCTGCCCTCAAGTCCCTTGTCGTCAGTCTAGTAGTAGAGACAGACAAATGATTGGAACATTCTAATTCAGAGGGATCAGTTCCACAAAGAGGTAAGATCAGGGTGCTCTGGGAATTCACAGAAGGAACACCCTATTGCACTTAGGGGTTTGGTGAAAGCATCTCAGGTGAGGCAATTTAAGCCGGTGATGAAATTTAAAAGAGAGCTATTCTTGGAAGAGAGAAATATTTCTTTGTTTCCTAAATGGCATCATGGTACTGAAGGAGAAGCACATTGTGTTTTAGAAGATGTAGGCTAGAGTTCCAACTGACCAGTGTCTCTAAGCCTCAGTTTCATCATCTCTTAAGTGCAAATAATACCTGCCCTAATTCATAAGATTGTTATGAGGATCAAATGAGATAATACCTATGAAAGTGCATTATAAACATATTATATATTATAATTATAAAAATTATTATTTGCTTAGACATTAACCATCCACTAATTGGGCACCCACCGTGGACAATTTAGGGTATACTGCCTTGCATCAGTCCCTACACATCACAGCCTTCCCTTCTGGTAACACATGCATTACCAGATGAAAAACTGAGACCCAGAATGGCTGAGGGACCCCAAGTTCATCTGGTGGTTAGGGGTAGACAGACACGAACTAGACCACAGCTGTCCTAATTTTCATCACATACCCTATCTCATCTCCTTGCTCATTCTCAGCTGTGATCCTTGGTTTTTCTTTGTTTATAACTTGACCCCTTGTCCAATCACACCTAGCTTTTTCTGAAGGCAAGAGGAACTGCTTTCTTTTCTCCCTTTTCTCCACCACTACAAAATGAGCACAGATTTGGGTATCCAGAAGAATTGGGTAGTGAAAACAGATAAACAGATCATGTCCATGTTGATAATCCATAATGTCATCTTTGATAAGGAGGCCAGAATCATAGATTAATTGAGAACTTGATCAGGAAGCTGAAAAGCAATTGTTTTCCAATTAATTCAATTCACCCATAGTACTAGAATGCTGATTCTCTTCAAGCTGCTGTGCTAGATGCTTACTAAGGCATGAAGTGTGCACTTCAGGGGATTATAATGGTGGGAGTGAGAAAGTGGGCAAGGGGAAGACAGACACATCCTCTGATAAACAGGCTCAGTCTGAATTTTGCCTCTGATGAGGTACAGCTGACTTTCTCCATGGCCACCTTGAAGCCAGGATGCATTTTCCTTCATTTCTCACTTTAAAATCAATATAAGATTTTAGGTAAAATTGAACCCTGAATTTTATTTGAAGTTACAGGACACTGATGTCCCAAGTGACTCAATATGAGAGGTAGTAAAGAGTAGTGATTAAGTGCAGGCAAGATAAAATGGTACTTTTTAAACTTTTTACCAGCCAAAGAATTTTAAATTTCTTACTACACAAACCTGGATTTAGGTATTGTGGATATTGTGAGGAGTAAATTGAGATAAAGTAGTTGTTCTAAACCAAGCATGACTTTGTGCCCCGGGGGACTATTGGCAATGTCTGGTGACAATTTTGGCGTTACAACTGGTCCTGGACAGTGCTGTTGAATGAAGCCTGATGGAGGCTGCTAAACATCCTATAGTGCACAGGACAGCCCAACACAACAAAACTTGTCTGGCACAAAATATCAGTAGAGCCAAAGTTGAGAAACCCTGGTTTCAACACTGTTATGACATATTATAATGTATAAACTGTATGCATAAGATAGAAATAAACTCTAGCCATCAAGTATCACAAATTCCAAAAGGAATCTACGGTCATGAAAATTTTCATTGCAATAATAAAAAAAATTATGGCTAGTTGGTAATAAAGCAACAGAACACATGCTCAGAGGATTTACAATCTTAGAGCTGTAGATTACAATAATAAATAAAGTTGACAAAAGAGAGTATAGTAAGTAACCTCCTAATATATCTGTAAAAGGATTTAAAATATAAGCTACCCCTCTGCCCCCAAGCCTATGAACTTGTTGGAAAAGAAAAGCTGCAGGATATATTGAAACTGGTAACGAAAACAGATAAAGAGATCATATCAATAATCTGTAATCTGATCTTTGATAAAGAAGACAAAACAATGGAATTGATTGATATTATGGATCTGCAGATTAGATATTTAGCTGCACTGTTTATTTTTGTGTGCCCATGAACCAATGCTGTGCTTGTCACATAGTCAGGGCTCAATAAATCTTTGTTGGCAAAATAAATGGGTGCCAGAGGATTGAGCAGAATTTATTTGATCATCGATTTTCATATTCTATGAAATTTCCCCTCCCTTTTACTAAAGAACAGGAACTAATTCATCAAGTTTGAGATTAGGTCACTGGTAAACTTCACCTGGCCCTTTGCAGCTCTCTGTCAGTCCTGTGAACTCCTTGGGGGCAGGGTCATGTATTATTCATCTTTTAAACTTCGGTGTAGCAGAGCACCTGGCACATCCAGGGACTTGATCCATGTTTCTTAAACCTTTGTTCTTTTTTCATTCTACCCAACCGTTTTCACTCCCACCTTCCTCAGCTGATCTCCTCAGTCTCTTATTTTCAGAAGATGCCTTCATCTCCTATTTGCTGGACTGTCAAGGTAATTCAGCACAAGCTGAATGGGCACCTTGATTTTCTAACCTCTTCAACTCTTTACTCTCCCTGACTCTGTTTTTCTCTGTCATCCTATTCCCTAGTTTCAGGGGGAAGAGGTGTCTGTCTTCTTTCTGTCTTTTTGATGCTCACAATTGAACAGCTGCTTCTCTGCCCTGAGATTGTGCTGTAGTGATAGAAGGAAGGGATGCTTGAAACTTTGTTTTATCATCGCATATGTGACCTCATGTGAGTCACTTAATTTTTCTGGGACTCTACTTTCTGTCAAATAACAATGAAAACAGTAATATTAGTGCTAATACTTTAAATGATCAATTGAGATAATGCATATGAAAGTATTTTATAAACTCTGGTCTACTCTTACAATTATTTACAGACACTTTAAAAAGACATGTTTTCAGACTTTTGACTTCCGGCCACGATGGAGGCGTAGACAGACATGCTGCATCTCCCTCCACAACTAAGAAAGAATGCAACTACCTCAAAACTAGAAACAACCAGAAGTTCCAGAAAATCAAAGTGCATGGAAGTCCAACAAACAAAGATATAAAGAAGAAATACTCATCCAGACAGGTAGGAGGGGCGGAGCCAGGGCAGAGAGGACAGGGTGTGGTGGTGGGAGCAGAAGGGACACCTGGGGAGTGTTCCCAGCTCCTCACTGGACCTCACAGCTCATGGTCCCAGCACCAGGGAAAATCAAGCCTCATTGCTTTTGACTGTGCAAACCAGTGGGGGTTGGGATGGAGGCAGAAACTGCCAGTCTCTCAGCAGAGTCCGCTTGTTTAAAGGGCCCCCATGGACCTAGAACATCTGCAGCACAATCCACTCTGGGAACAATAGCCAGGGCAGCAGCAAGAGGGGTGCCAATCCAATGCAGAAGTAGGAGAAGTGCCTGGAAAAGTGGCGAGTGCTGGGCAAGCGGCATTGTTTCTTCTCAGACCCCTCCCCCACATACAGCACCACAACGTGGTGAAACAGGTAGCCTGTTACTGACGAATCCCTAAGGCTCCGCCGCTTACAACATAGTAGGAGCGACAGCTCTCCCTGGGACATGGAAACAAACAAACACAGGAGACTTCAGGCCAAGATGGAGGCCTAGACTGATATACTCCATCTCTCTCCACAACTTAGAAGGAATAAAACTACCACAAAACCAGGAATAAGCAGAAGTTCCAGAAAATAAACGGAAGTCCAACGTATGAAGGTATAAAGAAGTGGTGCTCATCGGACAGGTCTGAGGGGCGAAGCCGGGGAGGAGAGTTCAAGCTGTGGTGTCCATGGTAGTAGCAGCGATGGAGGCAGGACAGTGGTAAGTACAGACGCCCGTATTTAGGGAGAGGTGAGAAGCACCTGGGGAGCACCCCCAGCTGAAGACCAGACCCGTCAGATTGCGATTCCAAAGCCGAGGAAGGCAGACCTCCATTGCCTTGAACTGTGAGGCCCAAAGCGGGTGGGAACAGAAAAGGAGGCTCCCAGTCTCTCAGCAGAGAGTGAATGGCAGGAATCCATCTTGGACCCCCACCCCCACAGAAAATGCCACAGCGTGGTGAGATGGGTCGCCTGGTTGTGACAAGTGCACGGGGTTCCACCCCCTATAGCATAGGAGGTGTGACAGCCCTGCCCAGGAAGCAAAGGTAAACACAAAATGGTCAGGATGGCACAGATCATGATAGATATCCCTGTGACACAGCTGACCAGACAGCAAATATCTAACCTAATGAAGCAGCAGATAGGAAATCTTTCTGAGGCTCAGTTCAGAGCTTTGGGTATAAAAATGCTTACAGACCTAACAGCAGATCTTAAACAAGATGGGGAAGGAATGAAGGCTAGTCCTGCTGAAATGAACAAAAACACATACAAAACTAGTGGTGAGGGCAAGAAAACCAGGGATCAAATCAACAAATCAGAACATAGGGAAGGAACAAACAGTCAACCAGTGCAGAAAGAGAAAACAAAAAGTGAGGAAAATGAGGAGAGGCTCAGAAACCTCTGGGACAGCTATAAGCAAGCCAACATCTGAATTATAAGGTTGCCGGAAGGTGAATAAGAACTAGAAATGGAAAAATTACGTGAAAAAATAATGAAGCAGAACTTCCCAAACTTGGGAAAGGAAGTAGACTTACAGGTCCAGGAAGCACAAAGAGTTCCAATAAAAACTGGACCCAGGGAGAAACACACCAAGACACATTATAATCTAAATGTCAAAAATTAAGGATAAAGAGAGAATCTTAAAAGCAGCAAGAGAGAAGAAGAGAATTATGTACAAAGGGGTCCCAATAAGATTATCAGCTGATTTCTCAAAAGAAACTCTGCAGGCAAGAAGGGACTAGCAAGAAATATTCAAAGTAATGAAAAGCAAAAACCTACAACCACGATTACTCTATCCAGCAAAGCTGTCATTCAGAATAGAAGGGCAGAGAAAGTGCTTCCAGGACAAAGTAAAACTGAAGGAGTTCATCGATCAAAACCACTGTTATGTGAGATGTTAAAGGGACTTGTTTAGGAGAAGGAGGATCAAAACTATGAACATTAAAATGAAAACTGTATCACAACAACCAACAACAGAAACTAGGGAATTGAAACAAAGGCAAACTAAGTAGGCAATGAGAGTGTGAAAAGAATTATAGGTATGCGCAACATTTTGGGGAGAGGTCAGCAGGGAGGTGGAAGGGGGGAAAGGGAGGGAGATGGTATAGGAATTAAGAAGCATAGTAGGAAGTAGTAAATGTCAGTTATTATTATTATTATTGGAGTTTATTTTCACACCTTTAATCATCTCCTCCATATGGGAGAGTCCATAATCTACAAAGCCTTCAACTCTCCTCTGAGCACTAGCTTATTTTTATAAAACTCCACTAGAATAATCATCACCTGCAATTCAACACATCTAACATTCAGTTTTTCTTCATGTGCCCAACAAATCTTGATTTTCCTATTTATGTGAATTATGCTGCTACTTTTGACTCTTTTGCCCCATTATTCTTCCCACCAGATTACTGCCTGAGTCCTGCTGGTACCCGTCCCGTCCCCCCCCCCCCCCCCAGAGTGCCTTTTTCATTGATACTTCATGTCAATTCCCTTGGGGGTTAGCATATCCTTAAGAATGTCTTTCTTTGCATTCTAATGTAAGACACAAATATTTTTAAATAAAGAATCCTACTCTGAGTATAAAACAGAACGTAGAGAAGCCTATCAAACAGCTGGTGGCTGTTTGGCTGACCGGCAGGCAAGAGCTCAGGAGCACAGGAGCAACCGTGAGTGCTTTCCTACTAACTCATATGCATCCAGTCAAAGGGCATAAGTTCATTCAAATCACGTAGTGCTTCTATCGGAGGTTCCACTGCATAATCAGAAGATTTTCTATATAAGTGATAGGATCAACTCAAAACTAGGAGTCAGAAGACCAGGTTTGCAGTAGAGGGTCTGCTCAACAGGGAGACCTGGTCTAGCTTTCTTAGCTCTAAAACAAAGAATTTGGACATGATCAACTTCTATATTTATTTCATTTGTAAAATGCTATTATTCCTCTAAGGTCTATAGCTGATTGTGATATTCTTGATTTTATTCTTACAATGACATTGTGTAAAACTCAGAATAACCTGAGAGATGCAGATATAATTTTGGTATGGCTGTAATGCAGTCATTTACCTCTACTCCTCCCTAAGTGCCTGAAGAAACTTGGGGCAGTCTCAATATTGTCATATATTATAAAGAATAAATATATACAAGTTAAATATGTATGGCTTTCAACTTATTATGCCTGAAGTTTATTTTTCTTTAAACAGAACATTTGAATGTACCAATGTACCTTTATACACTATGGACAATATGTAACAATCTCACAGTGACTTCAAAAGGTACTGCATTCCATCTTGCTTTGGAAACAAACAATGTGGTTATTACATCCACAGTTTGAAATGTCTCATCAACAGATTATTATTGGTGGTGGGGAATTCCGGGCTTGTGGGTGGAAGAGAATAGACTGGGAGCTCTTTCATAATGGCCCCCAGGTTGCCACTGTAGCTGTGACTTGAAAGAATTCTTTGTTCTTTGTTCTTTGTCCAGGCTTAGCAAGCACTTTGGGACTGTTGGTGACAGCTTGTAAGGGATCAGAGTTATACAGTCATGAGATTCTTTCTCTGGACGACATAGTAGAAGGCAGTAGAGCACGGTAGTTAGGAGCACAGGCCCTGCCATAGGACAGTGTAGGTGTGGGTCCCTGCTTTACCCCTCACCAGCAGTGTGTTTTTGAACAAGCCGCTTATCCTTTTTGTGTCTTATAAGAAGAGAATAATAATTGATATATCACAGGGCCATTGTAAGGATTTGATAACAGGTGTTTAGATAGTAAGTACTGAACACACTAAAGTCACTATTAATATCAGACAACACCTCATTTTAAAATGGTGGAAGCGATTCAAGTTCCCATGGGGAGTTAGTAGCAAATCCAGTGCTAGAAGGGGACTGCCCATAATCCCTCACAGACCACTTATTTCTAAGTGTCTTTCATCTATGCTTCTCCTATTCTCAGCCTCAGTATTTACAGTCAACACTTTGTCAAAAGATGTACTATTTAAAACAGTCATCAGTAATTGCTAAATGCTTATAGTTAGATAGAAGCTTTTTTTATTTTTTATTTTTTGCTTTTTAAGAAAACAATTATAATTGCATGGAAAGGCATAATATCTTTAACTTCACTGATGCCTTTGTCTTTACCACAGATATTCATCAAAAGAATAAGCTACATGCTATACCATGGCTAGCATCTCATTTCTTTATCACTGAGTGAGTGCTACATGCACCTGTCTGGGAAATAGGATATAAAATCTGACAACATTAGTCTTTAGATGAAGCTATTATTACTTAGCATGGTGTTCCAGCCTCCTCCTGCTTGGTTTCTTGCCAATCACTCTGGAATCAACACCTATCAATTCTGTTTAGGTTTACTTTCGGTAATAGTCAATAAAAAAGTCAATAATCAATGTCTTCATAAAAAAGAATTAATAAAAATAATAATAAAAATACCTCAAGTTTTCAAGCCTCAGTTCATTGTACATAATTTTTGATTCTCACTCCTAAGTCTTTATTGAATGATCACTGTGTTTGGTGCATTACTTGCCTAGGGTCACCTGATCAGCAAGAAGCAGGGTCAGAACTTAAACCAGCTTAACCTGATACTAAAGCCTGCATTCCTGAGCTCTTGCTCTAATTTACCTTTGAAAAGTAGATGCCCATCCATTTTAAAGATTTAGTTTAAGCTGTTTATAATTTTTTAAAATTTGGAATAATCTAGGTGTTCATAAGTATGAATTGGTTAAATGGGTAATGTTATATCTATTCAATGGAATAATATACAGGGTGGGGCAAAAGTAGGTTTCCAGTTGTTCATATGGAAAAGAATGCAATAATTAATAAATGATAATACAAAATTAACTATTTCACATACTCACAACTGTAAAGCTACTTTTTTTCGCACCCTGTATACATATATAAAATAAAGATGAAAATCAAAATTCTTGGACATGGAAGAATGAGATGTTGCTTGAGTGAAAAAGTTTATAAATTATTTTTCTTCACACTTTTAGGACCACCTCGTTGTCTTAAGCATGTTAGGCTTACCGATCCTTGAAGAGTAGGAGCTCCTTGCCCAGCATTGTCACTGCATCAAAGGATGAGCTGGAGTCACAGAGGTCAGGGATGGACGGATTATGAGGGGGGACATTTGGCACAGTGGGCTTTCCTGGGAATGTTTTCCGAGGTCCTAGGATTCAAAGTGACTTGGTTAAATGGCACCAGGAATCTGGAGTCTGTACCCTTCTGCCCCAGAGACCCCCTTTCACTGTATTTGACAAGGTGACAAATTCAGCTTCACTAGGTACTGAGTTGTGTGATAAATGGGCAAAGAATTTAATCTCTCAAAGCCTCAGTTTTCTCATTAGTAACATGGGAAGGGCAATAACAGTAACTACCTCAGGTTTTTGTGAGAATTCAGTAGTGCTTGAAAGGACTTAGTACCATTCTTGGCACATAGTAAATGTTCAAAGAATGGTAGCTATTATTTTATTATCAGACATAATTTTTTTGATAGCTGCAGGTGTTCCAAATTAGAAATGTATTTTAAAGGTTGCCATTGATTGTTTCTTTGTAATTAAGTACTTTGTTCTCATTAAGAGGAATATTTTCTTAATGTATTTTCATCCGCTTCTAGGTACACAGGAAAGACTGAGAATTCTGTGGCATTGATGTACATTGAAGGGGTTTGATATTTAAAGGTATCATCTGTGATATGAATATCTCACAGGCCAAGAAACTTTTGAATAGAGGATGACTTCCCCAAACTTTTGAACCCTTGTGGATAGAAGTGAAGCACTATGAGATAAAGGATATGGAAACTAAAAGATGTCAATACATTGTGTCACTGTGTAGAGAAGGGCTATCCAACAGTCATACTATCTGAATTGGTCTTTGTGTGAATAAGAAATCAATTTTATTGTTCATTATGCTAAGCCACCAAGATTCTGGAGGTGTTTATTTCAACAGCCAAGGCTTATTATTCTCACTAATTCACCTTCCCTGCATCCCCTGCCTTATATGTAAGTGAATAAATTGGTGGGGGAGGGCCAGGGAGGCATCCTTTGGTGGATCTTCTTGTAAAGCAAGGAGGTGCTTCTTGGGAGAACTGCTGGTGAGCTGTTATCTTCCATTCTCTATTCCTGAGGAACTGTCTGCCAGCTACAGGAGAATGAGCTGATGTTGCCTGAGCCATTGCCTCTGGGGACAAGGAAAGACTGGAAACCCAGCTCCCAAGGCTTAAAAGAAAATAAGTTTCAAGATATTTCTGCCTTTTATCCAGTAAAGGAAAAGGTTCAAGGTCTAACAGTGTTAAGGAAGTTGGATATAGAGTCTCTAGTAATCCTTTATTATGTTTGAAAGAATGTTAACACGAGATCATTTTGGGTATCTTGGAATACTTACTGTCATTGAGCCTTAGCTTTCTCAGCTATCAAATGAGGAAAACACTTCACACCCCAAAGGCTGGTCATAAGGATGGTGTAGGATGACTCATGACATATTTTTGTAAACTCCAGATAGCCTATGCAACTGAGTGATGTAGTTATTATCATCATAATTACAGTTTTTAGAAAGATAAAGCCACTTATCTGAAAATGGGTAAGCACCAAATTTATGAATGATAATATATCCATCTCCTCCCAAAGTCTAAACCCTGATCTACACTCAAAAAAATAAATGATTATATTTTCTACAGTCATTGTGGGAGCAATATATTCCAGAGAAAAGATGTAAAATTTAATTGCACATCTTCGAAGAAAGCAATATTCCTATTTGGCAAAGAAGCTCTTCACAAGGGGACATTAGTTGGGGCTGTGGTCTCTAACTTAATCTTTACCTCTGCAGGTAACTCCTGGCTATGTATACTTTCTCTAAGTTGGTGAGTACATGCTTGTTACTTTTAGGGTTAGTTGTCAAAGAATGTAGTGATTGTACCATACAATGCCTGGATCCCTTTCACATCATCCTTGGGGAGGTGAAATCCATAGGGATGCTGGTACTTATAAGTTGGGTACATCAGCGCTGAAGGGTCTGTGGAATGGGCCAGGCCCAGTGCATGGCCAAATTCATGAGCAGCAACAGTGAATAAATTAAAACCTAGACAATATGAGAGAGGAAAAGACAGCATCAACACAGGGTTTTATTTTTAATATCTTCTGTCTTTACAGGAGACTTTACACCCAATTCAAGTTAACTTATTTTCTTTTCATAATTGTATTATTCAAAGGTTGGTAGGTTATTCTGGCACTTAGTTTTGCTTACTTTAGTTCTTTCCCCCTTGGCTAGGAGAGGCTTGGGTATGGAGGAAGAGGGAAATGTAAATCAATCCATTTTGTTCATTGTCAGTAATGCAAGGCAGTTGATAAAAGGGGTCTAATCAGAGCTAATAGTGGCAAAATGAAAATAGTGGCAATAATATAGAGATATAGGCCACAAATGCTTTACGAGTTCTCTGCTATTATGGCCTACTTCTCTTTATCCACACGTTTCACACTGCAGCTTTCCAGGTGACATGCACGCTGTTCTGGAACTTTTATACCCATTCCCAACACTCCTCAGGAGAGCACTGATTCCCTCAGGTCATTTCCAAATGCAGCCTATTTCCAAGTACAAGTAAGAAACAATAAATACTATGGAGGTGAAGCAACAGAGCTGCATGTGGAGGTGGGGCCTGCTGCTTCCTGAGATTTAGCTGTGAACCAGAGATCAGACACATCTACAGCATGACAGATGGGGGGTCTTTCCCTTACGATGTTCCCTTTTGGATTTTTGGCTTACTTGTTTTTCCTAGCCAGCCTCCCTAGTTAAAGGGTGGCTTGGGACGTTGAACCTCAAGGTTTCATGATGGAGGCCCAGAAGAAGGTACAATATTTTCCAGGTTATGGTGAATTGTGCATATATACCATTCATTCCCATAGTCCACTTCTCAGCATTGTCGAAATGTGTATCTCCTCCCAGGCCTTCTCCAGGTGCAAATGCATGGGCTAGAGTCCCTCGAGGCCCATCAAATGGGTAGGAATCCCCATGATCTAAACAAGTGGGGAGAGATACCAACAGCATTTAGTACTTCTAGTTATCTGAGGGGTACATAGCATTACAGGGAATGGACAACTTTTTGAATAGCACTGATACTTCTCATACAAATAGATTTTCAATATTCATTTAAAAAATTAGTTTAATGTCAATTGGAAAATTAGAAGGCTATTTTATATTTCAAAGATAGTAAGCATTAAGAATAAAAAAAATTCTGTTACTGTTTTTATTTTGATATATGTTCGTTGGAGTGTGACCTACTGTGAATCATGCCCATGTCACAGTTTATGAATGGAGAAAGCACAGATGGTCATTTGACAGCCATCTCTTCCACTGATAGGAATTCGAATACATTGATAGAGTGCAGCTTTCAACATATGATTTAGCTAAGACAGTCACAGCAGACTGAACATGTATGTGCTTTCTGTTTGTACAGGCCAATACAATACAATTTAAGAAAGTGTCAAAAATTTCTCTGTATTTTAGGGGACAAGGCACAACATAAAAAATGTTAACTCCGTGGCCCCTAAAGCTTCCCTGGATCACAATGTCCTGCCTCTTTACTAGGGGTGGCCATGGTCCTCTGAGAGGAACAGGTACCACTGTAGGCCATCTCTAAAGGGTTTATACTCAGAATTTGCTTGATCTTCTCTCTCTTAGCTTCTAAGCATGGTTTTCCCCAGTGACATCAGATGAAAATTAACATCAAGACTTGAAATAAGAACACTTAGAAATGTTATCCCTGGAGGGTAAGAGGCAGTGGCACTCACTTAGTTGACCTATTAGAAGCTAAGAAGAGAAAGGAATTTCATGGCCTTTCTTCTCTCTACTATCTAGACAAGATTTCGCTGAACAAAGCTTAGAGTGCTCTACCAATCTCTGTGAAAGTTATGCCTCTACTTCTTACCAGGGTGAGTGGGGGATGGAGAAGTGGGTAAGTTGGAGGCAGGCCCAGTGATTTCCAACATAGTCTGCAAGTGGGGGCAAGACAGCAATGCTCCTCCCCTACCCACTGTTGCAGGGGTAAAGCTGTCAGGGCCAAGGTAAAATTTGTTGCCTTTAGTGAGAATTCAAGGTGGGAGATTCTTGGCTAATATGGAAGGGGATATAAAGCAATGAACATCATTATGGGAATGGCATGAGGTCATACAGTCCCCCAACCAATGGGAAAGCTAAATCAGACAGACTATGTCATTAATGGGGCAAAACCACAATGAAAACTGATGACTTAGTCCATTCCATAGCTCAGCCTAATGATGACAAAAAATACTGAGAACTCCTCTGGTTCTGTTTTCTGGCCAGATGAAGATCGTGACTTTGCCATGATCTTGGCCTCTGACTATCACACTACTCTGTGGAGAAGGATGGTGCTGATCACTTGACTTAAGTATTGTAGAAGGAATAGTATTGGAACATTTCTCCTCTGGGTTAGTAGACAAAGTCCAAGAAGCACCACAGTACCTCCTGTTTCAAAAGATATCATAATATCTGCTTCTCCTGAATTTATTCTCACAAAGTTCAGAGGAATAGCGCTACTCCAGGCCTGCAAGGCCATCTCTACTGCCTTGTCTACATCAGCAGAAGTCATGGAGGATGTGTATTTGGATATTCTGTGAAAACAGAAGGAACATGTTATTCTTTTAGTAAGTGCTAAGTGAAGAAGCCAAGAATTATATTACTTGTATTAAGATTTAAATATTAAACATAAATCTACAATTTAGATTTTTTCCTTCAAAACAACAATTCTTACTTTGCTTTTACATTTGTTTAATTACTAAAACATGTCAAACAAGAAAAATAAAATGAAGAAATTAAAGAGTTAAAATAATCTGATGCTGAAAACGTTTGTCTTTCATGGTTACAATATTATAATTAATTTTGAAAAATAATACCATGTAACTTTACCAGTACCAAGAAGTCCATTTCCCCTTTAGTGGTTTTAATTGAGAAGAGATTTCTTTTTCCCCATAAGGGACTGAAATTTTTCAATTGTAAAAGATAAAAATGTGGAGTTTGGAGGTTTTGCAAACTCATATTCAAAGGCCATCAGGATTTCCCCAGGGCCATGGGGGAATATTTACTTTCTTAAATAATGCACTTTAAAAGAGGAAGTGCTCGCTGGAACTGAAAAAGGCTTGTCTTTCATCAAGCCCTGGCGTGACAGTGACATCTACAGGCAGAAAACAATAGAGCTTTTTTGGGGGGACAAATAGTGGTAGAGAGAGCAGGTGGTTCTCCAGCACATGCTACTCTGGCGCCTTGTGGGGTTGGGGTGGGGGGTTCACACAGCATGCAAAGACAGAGCTGGAGAGGGGACCTTCTACCTGGGACCTGGGCTGGGATGGAATCACGGCTAAAGCAGGAGAAGCTAGGTCTATGAGAGCCAACCTGGAGAGCAGGACTGAGGAGCTTCCTTTCTCTCTTTCTCCAGCTCCTAATCCAGTATGTTGCACATACCAGGTATTTAGCAAATATACTTGATGAGTGGATTAATTAATGAATAAAAGCTAGTGGTTTTAGGGCCTCCTCGGTGGTTCTCAAATTTTAGGACCCATGGTAACTACCCAGGGAGATTTTTAAATGCTCAGGTGTGATTCAGAAACCTGCATTTTTACAAGTATTGTAGGTTATTTGGATGCAGGTGATACGATTTCAATCAGAAACCAACAGAGGTAATCCTGTGAACCCCCCAAAAGGGACCATGTCTCATAGAGAGGATAGTAATTAGCTCAACTCAGCCCTGGAGAGGGAAGAAACTAGATCTTCAACCCCAGGGGTTGGGGCCAAAAACTACAAATTGAAGGGGAGGACCAGAAGGACCCTTAAAGGGACCATTTGGTGCTTTCAAAATATGCCAAGCCCACTGCTTAAGAAGAATCTGCGATTTATCACAATTCTGTGCAGTTAGCACCTTGAATTTCCCACACATTATTGACAAGGCAGCCATATCTTTGAGCTGACTGTGTGTTGGGGTGGAGAAGGCAGGGACAGAGAAAGGTAGAGCACCAGAAGAGAATGTAGAGAAAAGAAAATAGAGAGGAGCACCAAGCTATAGAGATTAGTAAAGCAATAGTGATAATAGCTAATACTCTTTGATCACATACTGAGGGCTAGACATTGTTCTAAGCACTCTTTAATGTGATATCCCCTCTAATTCTCACAACACTGTAAGAGTTAATAATAGTAATCTACATTTTATGACTTTTCAGGATTTGAGCCCAATTCTATCTGACTTCAAAGCTTATGCACATAAGCACTGATTTATTTTGTCTTTTTAAATTCTCTAAGAAATTATTCTGGAATTGAGCAGCTATATAGAGTACTAAGCCTCTCATGAGGGGCCAGAGCATGAGTGGATGCGCAGTGTGGGTGTTGAGGGGGTTTGAGGCTGCCCAACTTATCACAAGAATATTACACTTGCCCAAGTCCCAAATTATCCTGATCTATGCCTTTTGTTTTTGCTGTACATATTTATAGACTAAAATTCAGTGATGCAGTTTAAGAAAATGTTGAACAAGATTCCATGGCTTTAAATAATTTTTTTCTGTCTTACCCTTCATTATCTCATAATCACTGTGCCATAAGGATTCTTCTTCCGTAAGGGGAACAAATGCTTCGATTTTTATGTGCTTCTTAAACTGAAGCCGACTAATAACTATGTTCAGAGCCCCACCTTATGGGCTCATAAGCTAATAGCAGCTAACGAGTGGCCTAGTATGGCCCTAATTTGATCCCAGGGACCAACGGGTGTACTGGTGCAGTTTAACAACTGGCTCTGTGATGAGAATTCTTGATTTGTAAAGTTTGCAGATTTTTATACTGTAAACATTCTCATTGTGGCTAATTTCAAGCTGCCAACTTGTCACCACGGAACACAAAGTTGGGAAGAATTGAGCAAGGGCACATCATTTTCATGATACAGATAAAATATAAGTAAATGACTTTAGGAACATAGATAAATGTAGTACAATAATTAAAAAGCAATGTTTTCATTAGCTTTGCTTTTCATATAATTTACTTCATTGTAAGGTTATATAAATTTAACTTTTAATAATAGCTTTGTTTACCAACCAGCTCACAAAATTCTTGAAAACTTAACAACTGGCTGCAAAACTGCAGAAAATTTACGGATTGGCTCTTGGGAGCTGTTAGTAGCCAGCTCCAGCACAGCACTGCTGGGACTGTTTAACAGTCCATTCTTTCTCCATGCCCAGATATCTACCAGATGTGCTTGTCCAAACAGTGAAATACGATCCTGACCCTAGTCTGGCTCTCCATTACCCTGGGATCAAGTTCAAACTGCTTTGCCTCATGTTCTAGCTGCCCTCGGGGCTCCCCTACATCTTCAAGTCCAGCCACTGCCCTCCCTGAGCCCTCTACTCCGGCAGTGCCCAAGGCCCTACGCCCACAAACCAGGCATTCCACTCCCCCGGGCTGTTTGCTTGCTCTGCTTTTCTGCCTGGAAGGAAAATCCCCATGTTTGCAAAGCCTGGGGCAAAAAATAGAAATGGGGCTGCCCTTCTTTTTCCAAAGCTGCCTCTGTGTGGCATGCGAGAGATCCACAGGTCAAAGGGCGCTCAACCTGCTTCCAACCCCACCCTCAGGTGGAGGGATGAGCACCATGGATGGTCCAACTCCGGCAGACCTGCAAAGGAGGCCTGTGCTGGCCCCAGCAGTGGGAGCAGGCTGCTGGGAAGGAACTCTTGTGTGATGACCTGTAGCACAGAGAGGATGAGGTTACTACTGGGCGTGTCCCCTCAGACTGCACAGAATCCTTGCTCCAGGCAGGAGGGAGCCAGGGGATGACCAAGGAGTGTGGAGGTGGAGGGGAGCATATAGTGTAAGAATGGTGAGCCTGGGGCTAAGGGCCGACAGATAAAGGACAAATTGCCTCCAAAATTGAATGCCTGCAGTAGGTATTTAATAAGTCATCAACAAATGACTCTTCAAATCCATGAAAACAATTAATTTATTGATAAGTGAATTTTTTCATACCCTTCTGAGTGAACAGGTTGTTTTAACAATGCTGCTTGATACTGCCAGGTTATTAACCCTAGACTAGATTATCTTTCTTTAAAGATAAATGTGTTGTCTCTAACTGGCAAAATTGTAATACCTGAAATGGCCAGCCATTACATAATCCTGAGATCATATTTTCTAATGAATTCTCTATGGTCATTTTGTAAAGATTGGACCTAAACGTTCTTATTCTTTCTTATGGTTGTGACAAGTCATGATATTTATACAGATCAGAAGGAAGATTTTTTAAAAGAAAACAAGGAAAGAGAGAGGGTGTTTCTCTATGATTTTGGAAAGATTCAGATCTCATTACCTGTATGTCAAAGTATTTTTTTTCCATTTGGGTTCACCTGGGAAGAGTCGATAGTTTGCCACATCAGGGACTCCACAGCGAGGCCTCTTGATCACATCCATTGTGGAACGGTCTAACTTCCCGGTGACTTGGAGGCCAAAGAATGCTTGTAGCTCCTTAATCTTCTTTATTATGGAGTTGCTTCCTCGTGCAGCCATCTCACCAATCTGGTGCCCTCCTTTCCTTGTGTAATACTTGTCAAGATATGCCTGAAATGGAGAGGCAAGCTGACACATCTACAGCACAGTCTCTGGGAAGCAGTCATGCTCAAGCAATATCTTCTGGATATATGAAAAATACTGTGTAGAGTATATTTCTATTTTTGATAAAATTTAGATATATTTGCATGGCTAAAGCTTAGAAAGATATACAGTATGCCAAATTATTAACGATGATTATCTTTTGGTAGTGATAAATTTAGTTAATTTACTTTTTGCTCACCTGCATTTTATAATTTTCCTAAAATGAATAGGATTGGAAGAGAGAAAGATAATGAAAGGAAAATAAACATTTTTTCCCGTGAATTATTTATTTGTTTTTGACATCTGTCCCCATTTTGCAAAACAGATTATCCCATTTCTCTGATAACAGTTATTAGTATTGTACTATCCTTATACCGCCTTAGGGACTCCGGCTCCAGATTTTCTGTCAGGGTTTACTCCCTTAGCCTTTCCCCTGAAGAGGTATGCCGCAAGGCAGCGGAGGTTTTTTGGAGTCAGAGTTTTCCTTCTCTGATGTGCCCTGACTGGAAGATCGAACCAGCGACACTTAGCTCACAGGCCGACGCTCAATCCACTGAGCCAAACCAGCCAGGGTCTATCCAACTATGACATTATAAATTAAGATAGTTTGCCAAGAATAAGGACTTCTTTGACCTGGTGCATGTGTCCAAAACTGAGTTAAGAAGCTCTCTTCCATGTTCCCTAAGTAGCCCCATCCTTATTGACTGACAGGCCTAAGCTCAAAAGAGCAACTTTCTGAAAGAAAATTTCGGAAAAACAATAGGAATGTTCAAAGGCAAAAAGAGAAACTGAGCTAAAAGACTTTCATATACTTGGACAGTCTAAGCAGTGTGTACCAGACATTTACCAAAAAAGAATGTTTACAAACTGAGTTTCTGTAACCAGAATATGCCTACGGAAATTTTCTCATAGTCACAGCATTCCTCACGGAAGTTTGCAGTATGATATATACACTTATTAAAATAGTCACGAAAACTGTTTACTGAATCATCTCACATTTAAGTGCAAACTTAAACTACCTCTATTTTACTCACCCACGTAAGTAAAATAAAAGGCCGTACAAGTGTCTTTGAACCAGTATAGAATCTCAGATCTTCAAGTAAAAGCCTTTGGCTTTGGAGAAAACAATTACAGAATACAGCACTAATAGAGCCAGCAGAGAGAAGGTGGTCTAGCAAAAGTGTATAAGAGCGGACAAAACAAGTCAGATTCAAGTTCAAGACCATCACTAAGCTTCTTTAGAAAATGATGTAGTGAGACTCGGTGGCCTAAGGCGGTTTGACGTTGTAGTCAACACCGGCAACTCCTGCGGCGCACCTGAAGCCAAGCTGTATTGACTCCGTCTTTCCCTTGGACCCTTCAGCTGCGAAGAGAGGGGGGGTCTGCTGCATGGGCAACAGCAGACCCTCCATATCACCCTGCCCAGGCTCTGTAGCTTCAGCTTCACTGGAGAGGACACTCCAGCGTCATCGCAAGATGTCGATTCAACATGGGAGGAGACAGATACCGTGTCACTCCCGAGTCGGACTGCACAGCCATTCTCGGCGGTGCAGATAGACTCTTAAGAAGCTACACCATCGTCTCTCGAGACGGACGGCTGCTGACGACTATCCTTATACATCAGTGTTTTTAACCTTCAGGGGCTTTATATTCCAGCTTCTTATGCAAAGGCAGAGGATCAATCTGTTTCCCTACTGAGGCTTTTAATCATTTTGGGTGTGTTCAGTATGTGGGGTTGAACTTGTTTCTATGCGGCAGGTTTCCTGGGACAGGCTTTTTGTCCTTTGAGACAAGTAAAATTCACCATGCGTTATAAAGTTTTCATTTGCACATAAAGGCTTAAACCTTTCATATATCATTCAAAACACTTGTTCATGACTGCTGAGGTGAAGTGTGAGTGAGCCAGAGTCATGCAAATGCAGGATCAGAACCTGCTGTTGACCCAGGAATTTCACTCGCCCAACTTATTTCAGAAAAATAAAGAGTGGATAAAGGTTTATATACATTTTTATTATATATAAAATGTTATATTTATATATATTTTTATTGTATATGAATAGTATTTATATAATATATTGACTAAATATTCTACATAAATTATGTATACTTTTATTTATATGTTATATATACGTATTTATATATGTAAACAATAAAACATTGGCAGCAATTTCAATGTCTAACAATAGGAGATTTGTTAGATATAGTATTATGTATTTATGTGAAGTAATACTTCTTAGTCATAAGACTTGGGTTCTGGGGATCCAGGCCTGGTTTTAGCAAGCCCCCATAGAAACTGCTGGTGTCAGGGACTGCCTACCCCCAAATAAGTCTTCTGCATCTGGCACCAGTGACTGCCTCTGTCCTTCAAAGGTATCCTTGTCTGCATTCAGGAATTTAGCAACTTCTCTGGTCTTAGAATCAACTCCCACTCCCCCATCTGAGCCATCTACAGAAAGTCCCTTCAACTTCCCCTGCCCCTAGCTGCCCTAAACTCAGGCGATTATCAGGAGATGTCAACTGTCCAGCTGCCAACCTGCTGGTTGTACAAGGGGGCAACTTAGCCTATCCTGTACTGCTTACATATTCCAAGTCTCAGAACTCCTTAAAAACTCGGTCTGTCCTGACACTAGCTGCTGGTGTCTGCCCTGACCCCAGCCTGCTGTGTTGCATACTCAGTAAACCATCTTGTTCAACATTTGGCTGCTGGCCTTCTCTACCTCCCCCGAACCCTAAAACCTAACAATACTAGACCTAAGGCAATGCTGTTTTCTTTGTAGAATGAGTTTGGAAGTGTTCTTTCCACTTTGATGTTTTGAAATAGTTTAAGAAGGATAGGTATTAATTCTTTTAAAAAATATTTCATAGATTCTCCTTTGAAACCATCTGGTTCTGGACTTTTATTTGTTGGGAGTTTGATTACTGCTTCAATTTCATTGCTAGTAATTGGTCTGTTTAGATATTCTGTGTCTTCCTGGTTCAGTCTTGGAAGGTTATATGCTTCTGGAAATTTATCTTTTTTTTTTTTAGATTGTCAAATTTGTTGGCATCTAATTGGAGAATTCTTTAATGATTTCTTGTATTTCTGTGATGTTAGTTGTTATTTCTCTTTCATTTATGATTTTATTTATTTGGGTTTTTTTTCCTTTTTTCCTAGATGAGTTTGGCTAAGGGTTTGTCAATTTTGTTTGTATTTTCAAAGAAACAGCTCTTGGTTTCATTGATCTTTCCTATTTTTTTTTTCTAAATTTCTACATCCTCTCTGACCTTAATTATTAGCTTCTTTCTGTTTACCTTGAATTTTGTTTATTCTTCTTTTTCTAATTCCTTTAAGTATAAAGTTAGATTGTTTATTTGGGATTTTTCTTGGTTCTTGAGGTAGGCCTGTATGGCCATGTACTGTTTTCCTTTGAAGAATTATCAGATATTCTGAGAACCTAAATCATTTGGGAACTTCCTTGTGAAAGTTGTTGACAAGGTCTTGGAATACTTTGCAGGACCAAAATGCTCAATTAGGCAAATAGATATGCATTTAGAGTTGTGTTTATGTTAATTCTAACACTGCATGCTGTTGGCTCAACACCTGCTTGTGACACTGGGTCAAAGATTTCAGGACTCATCGGAATTTCCCATTTGCCCCACTCTCTTCCCACCCCTCATTGTAATAATCACAGGGTTTTAAGGTTCAGGTGATCCTCTCTCAACTCCTTTTTTCAGTGTTGATAGATAAAAATAATAGAGTCCTAGAGGACCTGTCCCAGCAAACCTGGGGCTCAGATCTCCTCCTAACCCCTCCTTCACTGCACCTTCCTGAGAATGAAGAGCTTAGAAGTAAGCTTCAACACCAGGTGAAGCTCAAGATATGGTTTCTTCAACATTTCTTTCTATTTTGGCTAAGTCACAGAAAGGGAGTTGTGAGAACTTTTAATGCTATGTGATAAGTCATAAGTTCTAAGACGTTTGGGGAAATTCCTTTAAATTCTTTTGATTTCAGCTTTCTCATCTATAAAATAAGGTTGCTATCTGTCCTACTGACCATAGCAGTGTGAAGATCCACTAAGATCTTCACTATGAAAAATGTTTTTGAATGTATCAAAAGACTTTGAAATGTATACTCTTTTACTTATTATTTCCACTTCTGTAAACCAATCCTGGAAAAAACATTCTTTTAGATTAGACTGATGTACAAAAATGTTCATAGAAACATTATTCATGTGGAAATAATTTATGTGTCCAACAAAAGAAATCATTAAATCAAAACTCACTTACAGATCTGAGCTCAGAATTGAAAAAAAAAAAAAAAGCTCACTTACATTCTGGAATATTTGTAACTCTTCAAAATGGTGTTTATAAAAGTAGTATAAAAATTAAAACTTTCTTTAGGCATAATATTCACTGAGAACGTAGGAACCAAATATAATAATAATTTCAAAAATATCTTCATGCACAGGAAGTAAAATTGTAGTAAAGATTGCTGAATTTGCCCTGACCAGTGTGGTTCAGTTGGCTGGGTGTCATTCTGCAAAACGAAAGGCTGCTGGCTCCATTCCCCCATCAGGGCACATACCTGGGTATGGGTTCGGTCCCCAGTCAGTATGCATACAAGAGGCAACCGATTGATGTTTCTTTCTTACATCGATGTTTCTCTCCCTTTTTTTTCTCCCTCCCTTCCTCTCTCTCTCTATAAATAAGTAAAATCTTTTTAAAAGCTCTGAATGTAACAATTTGTATTTGAAAGGTTTTTATTTTTATTTTCTTTAATTATGAGCTCATAATAATGTGATAATAAACATTTATATTCTTTTTTTTTTTTATTTTTAATCCTCGCCTGAGGATATGTTTATTGATTTGAGAGAGAGAGAGAGAGAGAGGAAAGGACGGGGGAGAGAGAGAGAGAGAGAGGGAGAAACACCTATCAGTTGCTTTCTGTACATGCCCTGATGGGGACTGAACCTAGGTAAGTGTCCTGACTGGCAATCAAACATGCAACCTTTTGGTGTATAGGATGATGCTCCAACCAACTGAGACACTTGACCAGGACTATTTATATTATTTTTAAGGACAATTCAATAATCTGCCTTAAATGATGTATTGATATCACTAATTTTTAAAAAACAACATAAAAAAGTAGACTAAAACCCTGAGTTAAGACTAAGCATCTTACCATCCATCATTTTGGAAGCCTTCATGTTCATCAGAAAAATTTCAAGGGTCTAAGTGGACATTAAATAGATCAACTAAAAACCTGTTTATCTTTTCAAGTGTAGAGTATTGTGTTTGTGAGTTTGAGAAGTGCATGGTGTTTGGAGATGTTGCCTGTCTTATTTCTAAGCACAAGAAACCATTTTACTCTCTTAGTGAGTGATCTAGAAA
Source organism: Furipterus horrens (assembly GCF_987537825.1). NCBI lineage: Eukaryota > Metazoa > Chordata > Mammalia > Chiroptera > Furipteridae > Furipterus > Furipterus horrens. The sequence continues at coordinate 63,799,544 of NW_028327172.1, read as the reverse complement.
AAAAAAGAGCAGTGTGCAAGCAAGCTGCTTATCCTGAATCGAGCTCCCAGGCCCCAGATGATCCACTGGTCTTGCCTGTCGCTGGGACTCATCCAATACCCTCCCCCGCTTCCTGTGGTCTCTCAGCAATTGCTACACTAACCTGAGGCCCCTTCACTCCCTCCCAACCCCTCTTCCCTGCCTCCAATCTGCTTCACTTGCTGTTTCCTCTGCCTTGACTGTTCTATCTCCAGATGTTCATGTGACTGGCTGCTTCATACATGAAACAGGTTCGTCTCAAATGTCACTTCCTCAGAGAAGCCTTCCTGGACTACCCAGGTAAAAATGCCTCACACTGTCCCAATCACTCTCTATCAACCTGATTAATTACTTTTTTCAGTATCACTTATTACTTTCTGAAGTAATCTTAAACATTTGTCGAGTGGCTACTTGTTTACCTCCTCCCACCCCCTCTGTCACCCCCAGGTAAGCACCATAAGCACAGGGACATTACTTATTTTGGTCATTGACTTTTATCCAGAACTTAGAACCAAACCTGGCACATAGCACATAGTAAGCAGTCAATAAATAATTGTGGAATGAATGAACTTAGACTGCCTATTTTCATGTTGTTGTTCTTGTTGTATTTTAAGGCTGCTGAAGTTGTTACATGCTTCAATAAAGTACAAGGTGAGACATTAATTTTTTTTAGTCACTGGGACCCACATTAGAGGTTTGCCCAGATCATTCTAGTCTACTGAAGAGTGATACCTGTTTTTACCCAGAGCTGATGATTGGGGATGTTACAGGTAGGAAGGTGCTATTTGCCAGGTGTCAAGGTACTGACAAGTTTTCTAGGTCCTTGGTCAAAGGTCTTTCTGAGGGTATGTCATAAGGAAAACTGACAAGAGTAAACTTATTTTTGAGAAAAAGAAGTAGGGATCGCTAAAGATCCCCAACATTCCAAGGCTGCCTAATTCTTTCCAAATGCTTCTAGCAAGGATAGCTTTTCTAGCCTTCCTGTGTAGGTGGCTCAAGGTTCAACTAATTTTTTCTGGAAAGGGCTGAAAAGTTATAGTTTTGGTTTTGCCATACTCTGTTTTAGTACAAAAGCAGTAATAGATTATATGTAAGTGAACAGGCATGGCTGGTATTACCGGTGACCATAGTTTATCTGAACCTGTACTAGAACCATGCTTTTCTTCCACCTCAGATCAGTTCTGGCCACAGCATGAGTCTCCTTTTGAGTTCACAGTCTCTAGTTTCTGAATGAGAGTCATGAGGCTGGGTGAGGGAGAACTACATTTGGGGAAAAGGGACCCAAAGCTAAGTGGCACCAGTGAAATGCAATTTAAAATAGACCCTGGTATTTGAGATATGCTATTTTGAATTTAATTCATTTAAAAGTGGGCTCAAGTTGAAGAAGGCTTAATTCAACAGGCCTGTACTTGGCATTCACTGTACTGTTTATGGGCAGGGCTGATTGTTATTCAAAATGTTTAATAACTGGTGTGGCAAGGAGAGTGACCAGTTAGAATGGATGAGTGGTGTAAATCAGCTTTTGCAGCGCAACCATGGAAGCAGCACACAGGTGTAGTGTGGCAGGTAGGAAAGCACCCCCAAGGCAGGGCTGGTAATCACAGATGTGCTATTGCTTTGACAGACTCTTAAACTAGAGGCCCTGGTACAAAAACATTTCATCCACATGCCTTTCACTAATGTTGGAAGTTCCATCATTGGAGACTTTGATTCTTTAGGTTAAAGACTGCCACCTTCCTAATGAATGCAAATAATGCTTAGAAGCAGATATACGTCCGTTGAATCACTTTGAGTCACACTAGTGTTTGCAAAAATTCTAATTGAATTATTTGTATTAGATCCCCTCAAATAGTCAGCTGGGAAAGGTTTTTAAGAAAGAAATACAGAAAGTGTAAGTAAATGAGGTATTTGAGGTATATGACCCTAAATGAAAAGTAGATAGACACCCAGGAAAACTTGGTTCATTTAGATTTTGGCCAAGTTTTCCTGGCGTACAAGAGCACTGCTAGGAAGCTTAGCACTATCTGCAAATCTTACACCTCAATTTTTTTTTTCTGCCTTTATTTTCTTCTTATATTATTCCTCAAATACTTATTTTGTCTTTTTGTATTGCACATATGTTTTTGCAAGCCACTTCAAGTCCAATACTTAGGCAAGATACCTAGGCAAACGATTACTGCATTCTTTTATTTGTTTAGTCATTCAACACATACACCTAATGCGCACCAGACATGAGTCTTAGTTGCACAGGAGGTAGTATCTATTAGATTTCAATGGACTTACAAGATTATTTTAAAACAAAAGATTTTTTCCCTTATTTTCTCATTATACCCTTTCAGTGTTCTGGGAAAGGAGAAGGAAGAGGGAATTCTGCAAAGATTCACAAACCTGTGCGAGTAGGTAGTTGTTCCTTGAGGTCCTGGGGGTGGCTGCAAATAGGGAGGGGGCTGCAGTGGACAAGTTCAAAGCCATGATGAGGAGGAGAGCGAGGCCAGATGCAGGGAGCACCTTCATCTCCTCAACGTAGCTTGCTAATTATATCAGCCTCTGGACGGCAGACAGTGCACATTTGCACTTCGACCTTGAGCTGCTTTTATAGAGTCAAACAGGTCTGGACCCTCAGAGCAGGGATGATTCATGTCTCAAAAGGTAATTATACAGCTCATTTCTCTCCTTGATGATGGGGTAACACAACAGTCCACAGGAGTCAGGGAAAGCTTCATTCTTTTATCAAGTCATAAAAGGAGATAAACACTCATTTTAATGAATTTTGTTAGCTACTTACACAAATTGGAGTAAACTTGATTAATTAAAATCCATCTAAACTGAATCATTTGATTAGTCTCAGTGTGGGGGCTTTTTTCTATTCTAATTATGGAAAAGGTAAATGGTTAGAATATAATTTAATTTGTCCTCAGTAATTCTGGGCTCCCTACATGCTCAATTCAATCATCTGTGTCTTCTGCACCCACTTTGATATTTCTCAGTACAAATGCTGTTCATAATGTTGGTTGTGGGGTATGAGGATACTGAATCATCAGGGAAACATTATACTGTGCTGACTTAGGGTAGAAAGTGAACTGATAACTGTGAGAAAGAAAGTTAACACAACAGATATATCTAAGTTAATCAAGACATCAGACAGAACTACCCATTTTCTGCTCACTCTGGTTAACTAAGGACCGTATTCTTTTTCCTGGCTATGTTTAATACTGGTCTTGATCTAGAGTGTTATGGTGGGAAAAGCACTTTGGCATCAGACAAACTGACTTTACATTTTGTTTAAGGTACTTCTGGGCTGTGTAACTTTGAATAAGTAATTTAACCTCTCTGAACATCAGGGTTTTGTTTGTTTTTTAATCTGAAAAACACCGACAGTAATACTGTGTGTAAGCTGCTCAGTGTCACAGGGGTAACATAGTATATAGCATGGTGTCTGCTGGCACTATTTGGCATTTAATAGGCATGTGTTCAAATACTAGTTCAGAAACCTGTTCATATGACTTTGAGCAGGTTACTTAATCTTTTACAGTTGTGGCATTCTCTTCTGTAAAATAGGGGAAAAGATGTCTACTTTGTAGAATTGTCATAAAGTAGAAAATCAGGTCATAGCAAAGCCCTTAGCACAGTGCTCAGTAGACATTAGCTCTTATAAAATAATGTTCAGTTTATCCTTTTACTTTGGTGCCAGGCACTTGGTAGGCTTTTTTCTTCTTCTTCCTATTATGATTCTTTTATTGTTTTTATTGTTTTTAAATTTTTGTTGTTTTTATTGTTTTTCTATTACAGTTGTCCCACTTTTCCCCCCATTGCTTCTCCCCAGCCGCCCCTTCTCCCAGAGTCAATCCCCACCCCATTGTCCATGTCCATGGGTCATTTATACATGTTCCTTGACTAGACCCTTCCCCTTCTTATCCCCTTCTCTCCCGTCCCCCCTCCCCCCTGGTCACTGTTAGTCTGTTCCTTGTTTACATGTCTCTGGTTCAGTTTTGCTCATTCGTGTTGTTCGTTAGTCTCTTGTATTAGGTGATATCATATGGTATTTTTATTTCATTGCCTGGCTTATTTTGCTGAACATAATTCTATCTAGTTCCATCCATGTCACTGCAAATGGTAGAAGTTCCTTCTTTCTCTCTGCTGCATAGTATTCCATTGCATAAAAGTACCACAGTTTTTTGATCCACTCATCTACAGATGAACACGTAGGCTGTTTCCAGCACTTGGCGATTGTAAGTAAACACTGCTGTGAACATAGGGGTGCATAGGTTCTTTTGAATCAATGTTTCAGGATTCTTCAGGTATAATCCTAGCAATGGAATTGCTGGATCAAAAGGCAGTTCCATTTTTAGTTTTTTGAGGAAATTACATACTGTTTTCCACAGTGGCTGCACCAGTTGGCATTCCTGGTAGGCTTTTATTAAATATTTTTTTGAATGGATGAATGGATAAATCTATCAATGATTCTCAAAGTGTGGTTCCAGGACCAGCAGTATCACTATTTCCTGGGAACTTGTTTGAAATGCAAATTCTCAGTCCCTACCCAGACTTAATGAATCAGAAATTCTGGGAATTGGGCCCAGCAGTCTATGTTTTAACAAGCCCTCCAGGTAATTCTTATGCATTCTAAATTTGGAAAAACCACTGGATTATTTGAGTAAATAAGATTGTTGGGGGCCCTGGCTATCGTGGCTTAGTGGATTGAGCACCAGCCTACACACCACCAGCCTGCAAACCGAAAGGTTGCTGGTTTGATTCCTGGTCAGGGCACATGCCTGGGTTGCAGGCCAGATCCCCTGTTGGGGAAGTGCGAGAAGCAGCCAATCAGTGTTTCTCTCCCTCCCTTTCTCCCTACCTTCCCCTCTCTCTAAAAATAAAATAAATAAAATATTTTAAATAAATAAGTTAATTAATTAATTTAAAAGAAAGATTGTTGGGTCTGGGATGAAATGAAAAATTGTATACAAAGTGCCAAGAGCATTCCAGTCACAGAAAGTATTCAACACGGCCCTTACCATCCAGAGCAGTATTTTTTGTTTTAGTGGTGACATACCTGATATTTGAAAGTCATTTTTGAAGTCTGTTGCAAGTAAGTTATTACTAATACTTGTTAAGCCATGAAAGTGTAGTAGGTAGTTAGACAGACATAGCAGAGCAGGAACAATGGACTAAGTACAGAAAGTTAATGGCATTGAGAGCCCCCCAGGTGCCTAGCAATGGGCAAAACTATAAGCCCTTGCATGACCACTCCCTTAAGCATTAATACCTGGAACATGACATCCAGGCTTCAGCTGTGTTTTAGCTCCAGGCCCAGAGAGGCAGCAAAATCAGACAGAATGATGCCATGGCTGATATCAGGACCAGCTGCATTGACTAATGACCCTTTGGCCCTGACCGATCAATGGAGCCCATGTGGGGGCACACCTGGAAAGCTGATGAATGTTCTATTGGGATTCTCCCCTAAGGCCTCCAGATAAAAGACCTCAGAATGGAGGACCCAGTGCGGCTCTCTCTAGGGAGCACAACCGTGCCTTTCCCCACCCCTTTCTGTCCCCAGGGCTCTATCTGGAGCATGACTTAACCTCTCCTCCCTCTTTTGTCTCTGAAGATGCATCCTGTCTCCCCTGTAGCTACAGGGCCCTTCTTTTGCTGTAACTTGTTTCCTGAGCCCAGTTCTTCTATGGCTTACTTCTTCTACCTCTGTGACTTTCTACATAAACTTTCTCTTACAGTTTGAGTCTTGGCTCTGAATTCTTTCTTAGCCAGAACTCAAAAACTGAGGTTGCTGGATCAAGGTTAACACCTGGTGCAATTTTTTGCTGCTAACAGAAGTATGTGAGTGACCTTCACATGTAGACTAGACTCAAGGTTATTCTCATAGTGATTTCTCTCTCTCTCTTTCTCTCTCACTCTCACTATTGCATTCTGATATACTTTCTTGCTTGAAAGAGAAAATGATGGAGTTAGAGCTTGTTGCACATGTGAACATCCTCTCTGTCAGGTACTCTGAGATGCACAACACATGATTCTCAGAAGAAAAAAAAAAAAACAGATCGAGTAGACTCATTTTATTCACTAAATTGTAAGCTTCTTGGTATCTAAGTGATACAAAAGTCACAATCAAGTATGCTTTATAAGTGACTGAATAAATGTACAAACACATCCTCATAGTCACTTTTTTGGTGTAAGGAAAGAAAAAGAATATTACGATGATCTTTTGAAATTTGCATTTATATGCTTTCCTGTCCTCTGCAATGCTAAATAAACCTTTCTAGAAGCTGCCAAAATTGAAGAAGGACTAAACCCTTGAAACTTCCCTCCACTCGGTCATCTTATTCCTTTGTTTTCTCCCCAAACCATTCTTCCAAGTCATGGTAATAACCCCAGTGCCAAGCAGACAGGGAGAGTAGCAATTAGGTGAAAGGAATGACAGTTAGAGTCACTGGGGCCAATAGAGAAAAGACACCCTCACTTCTAAAACTCTAAAGAGTTGCTAAATTCCACTTTTAGCAGCAGATTGAGGCAAATAACTGCCTACAATATATGATATAGATATTTCTACTATGTTCCAGTATCCACTCTTCTAATGCGTGAATGTAATCAACCCCAATATTCCCAAGTATGACACTTCAATTGTTAAATGAAGAAACTGAAGAGTAATAACATTTATGTTCATAAGTCACTTAAACATTAGTGTGAATAAATTATAACTCAAGGTCAGTGCTAGGCAACATCTGGAACCTTTCAAAAAGAATGACAAACTCAAGCTGGTAATTTCTCACTAGGTGTTTCCTTTTCCTGATATTTTTCTCTTCACAGGGGAGCAAAGTCTGCTTTCTTTCTATTATTATTGTATCAAATATAAATCCAAATAATTCCAACCTAAAAAGATCATATCAAAGCAAGTCAATGACTATGAGAAAATTAAAGAAGAGACCATGTCATAGAGAACTTTAGAAAACATAGTGTTTGTAGAAAAATTGGATGATAAAAGCAATACACATAAAACAGGAAGTTGGTAGACTCTGGGCAGGGATGATATTTTGGGGATCCTATAGAATTCTTAGAATCAAGTTCACTGCAGAGAACTTCTTGCTAGATCCTAGCTAAATTCAATTCCATAGAAACTTTAGTAAATCTTTAACATTTAGGGTCCTGAGGTGGTACCTGCTATGTGTGTGATGGATTGATGAATAATTGTTGAATAAATAATTCTTTGTCCAGTTGTCTTACAGTCAAAGGGCACAGGCTTTGTATTTAGACAGACCTAAAATCAAACACTGACTTGGCCACTTTCTAGATGTGTTACCAAGTCAGTGTTCTTAAGTTTCAAGCTATGAAATCAAGTTCTGGAAAATTTAAGAGAAAATATTTTTTTTTTTTGAAGAGGTGTTAGGTAGCTCAGAGAATTGCCGGGAAGGCTGGAGCACTAGGCTCGGAAAAGCATTAGGAACATGGGCAGCAGAAACCAAAGCCAAGGAGTGATCTATTGCCTCTTACTGTAACTGAACACGAGTCTGGCTGCCTGCTGCTCCAAAAGCCAATACTTGAGAGACAGGTAAAGGAAAGTGGTTTATTTTCAGGTGGGGGACTCATGTGTCAAAGCTTATCTCCCTGGGAACATAGGGGACTCATCTCAAAGCCCCTCTTCACATCACAGTGGAGGCAGGGGATTTTTATGAGGGAGAGGGGAAACAGAAAAAAGAGATCAAGGAAAGGGGTTGAAAAGTTCTCCAGGTGCAGACTAGTACAGTCCATTCTGATAAGGCAAGTGATGGTCAGGTATGTGCCATCCTGGTTCACATCACCCTGGCTTCATATCATCCTGGCTCCACAGTTGAAGGCCAGCACACTTCCCAGAGCTGGGATGTCTGAAGGTCAGAGTCTGTCCCTTTTGAAGTTAATGTCTAGGATTTTATACAAACATGCTGTTCATCTATAAACTACATGTTAGTTAGAGTTAGAATTTACAGAAACTACGTCAAAAGAATGGTGGGGTGGGTTACAGTTCCCCATGGTTATGTTACCACTGGATAATATTGCAGCTAGACAGTCCAGGCCACTGAGACTAGGTTGCTGTTTCTAATTGTCTTTGTTTCACTCCCTCCGCTTTCAGAGACTTCAGTGGGAAAGTTTATTGGTTGGGTCTGTGTCATGTGCTTTCACTGGATGTCCAGAGGCAAAAAGCAGAAGGACCTTCAAACCTGGCCTCTATTCTAGGAAGCAGGATGCATACCATAGATATCACCAATTTCCTCTTTGGGAGACATTTGGCTGCAGGGCAGCCAAAGAACAAATTAAAACCAAACCCAGAAAATGTCCACCACAATCTGTGAAACCTCTTCAACTATCTCCTGTTTTGTAACATGGGGTATAATCTCATGATAGTTTATGAGATAGTCTATCTCAGAAGGGTGTTGAAAATGGATAATGGTTGCTTAATGCTCAGTTTAGTTCATAAATGAGAGACTTTATGATTGTTTTTCAGGATGACTTGTTCCCAGAAACATTGTGATAGATTAATGAAAATGAATATATGACATTTTCTTCTAAAATATCATTGCTTACTGAATTGACCATTGATTAAAATAGGAGTTATGAGAAAAAATTAAGCATTACATCCTTAAATGTCAAAAATGACATACTATATATTATTTATGTGCTGTCTGTCTTTCACCATGAAGCTCCATAAGGATAAAGACTATTTATTCTGTTCACAGCAGTATCTTTAGTACATAGTACAGTGTCTGGCACAAAATAAATATTTAATAAGGTGTTGTTAAATATGTGAATGCATGAACGAGTGAGTGATTAAAGCTAGGAATAAGGAAAACAAGGTTGTTTTCCTTAGAGGGATAAGTTTTAAATCAACCCACATAATGAATCAAAGGCATGTAGCATTATAGTTAGGTGTCAAACTGTTATTAAACCCTTATCATATACCAGCCATTCAGCCAAGCACCTCATGTACATTTTTCAAACAACTTAAAGACATCTCATTTTTCAAGTGAAGAAACTTGGCTTGGGAAAGGTAAAGATTTGTTGATGTACACATAGATATTAAGTGGTGACTCCAAGATTTTAACTCAGATCTGTTAGAAGTCAAAGTCTGTGTTCTCGATAGTCACAGGAAACATAGACTCATTGGTGCCTATGCTGAGCAGTGTCCTTGGGGACACTGACCTCTAGTTGGCTGGCATTCCTATGGACCACTTGGCTGACTTCACCTGGCCTTCAGTGAAAGTGAGCCAACCAGGCTGCCCAAGCTCCCTGACTAATGATGATATTTCTTATTGCCAATGATCCAGGTGTTATTCTGCTTTCTCTATTTCAATCTCTAGTGAATTTAGCTTTCATAAGTGATTACATTACTGGAAGAATGCCTCCCAGTGAGGCAGGATTCTAGCAATCAGCCACCAGCTGGCCTTCTAGCCCATACCCAGCCACAACACAGACTTTCTTTCAAACTTCTCAGTACATATACCCCACTTTTAACTTCTGACCTTTAAAAAATGTTCAAACCCTGGCTGCTGTGGCTCAGTGGATTGAGCGTTGGCCTGCGAGCCAAGTGTCGCTGGTTCGATTCCCAGTCAGGGCACATGACTAGGTTGCATGTCAGGTCCCCAGTTGGGGGTGCGAGTGTGAGGCAACCACACAGTGATGTTTCTCTCCCTCTCTCCTTTCCCCGCTCTCTAAAAATAAATAAACAAACAAACAAACAAATTATTTTTTAAAAAATGTTCATTTATTTAACTTGTAAATCATAGCATACTCTATTTTATGATATTATTTTTTAAAGTTTAGATATTTTTATTAAGACTAGAGAATAACATTAAGCAATATTCTGAATTTCTAGGTAAACAAATATGCTAGAATCTTATGGAATAAAAATGGAAGAAAGAAATAGTGTATTTGAAACCAAAGACTGCCCTCAGAATCTCATTCAAAAAATAAGAATTAGAAGCTCAGAGGGGGCTGGCAAGCTCTTATTCAGAAGCTGACTCACCTGTTATCTTTAGCAAGTACAGGAAAAGAGAGACAGGAGAAGGGAGAAGTGGAGAAAAGAGAAGAGAGGAGAGGAGAGAACAGACTTACTCTATCTTGGGTGATTTTTGTTAGAGAGAAGAAAACAAATACCCTTTTGATATAGCAATTGTTAGCAATAAAATGAGCTACTAAAGAAGTTTGCAAAGTGGCTTCTGACCATAGGATAGAGAAACATGCATTTAGAAGGGATTGAGTTATGTGGGGCTCTGCCTGTCTGCCTGGGTTTGGGGTGTATGTGGAGAAATTAGATTAGATTATTCCTTCAAATTGTATCTATACCTATATAATATCTCTCTGTAAGTGAATATACCTATATACATTCACATATTTAATAAATACTTATTGAGCATCAATTATTTTTTAGACACTGGAAATACAAAACACGAGACACTGTTTTTATACTCTAGGAGCTTAAGATTTACTGCTGACATAAAATTGAGTACTTAGAGTAAGATCTTTGATAAAAGTGGACTGATTCTTTGTGACAAAGAATGTGCCTTTACATTACACGTTGGTAGAAACCTTCTAAAAAGCAATTATGAAATACATACCAAGAACCATAAAAGGGTTCTTACCTTTTGGGCCACATTCCACTCCTAAAAATTTTTAAAGAGTGATTTTTTAAAAAGTACTTAAAAGAATAAGAGCAAAATGTTTATTTTATGCTTAGTTATAACAGCAAAAACAAAACAAACAAAAAAAAAACTTGGAAACAACCTAAATGTCTAAAAATAAGGAAGTGGTTACATAAGTTATGGCAACTCTGTGTTACATAATTTAGTCATGAGAAACTGAATACCAATGCATTAAATATTCAGAGGAACTTTAATCAAAAAATTAAAATACAAAATTGGACAAATTAGGTTTTATGTCTGTTAAAAAAAAGTCTCTACATACAGGGAAAAAATATGGAAGGAAACCTAGAGAACTGAAAACCGTAGTGTTAAGGTGGTAAGGCCTTACATCTAAACATTCTTGTAAATTTTCCTTTAATGCTAGCATACATTTTAAAAAACACTAAATGAAATTTTAAAATTCTATATCTACATATCCTCTCAGCTTAGTTTGTATTTGAGAAAACAGAAGACCTGCATGATGGACTCAGTGACTTATATTACCTATTCATTTGTTTGCCAGTGTTTCATCTATTTACTCAGTCTAAATTACTTACATTTATTCTATATGCTGGTACTAGCCTAATATTCTAGGTACAAAAGGTAAATAAAAACCTGTTACTGCCTATCAGAGTCTTAGAGTCTCTATGAGACTTAAATGTAAACTAGAACTGTCTTACAGTGTAATGAGTGCATAACAAAGGTATTCAAAGGTCCAAATGAGGGCTGAAGAGGGAATGCCTGTTTCTGCCAGGCTGTTGAGAATGATGGTGAGAAGGGTGGGCTTTCCGCAGGGTGGGGCTTGAGTAGAGTGTTGATTGTCAAAGGAGTTAGAGTTCACCAGCATGTGGATTGAGGTGAGAAGGAGGGATGGTGAAGGAAAATGAGAAGGGGGAACTACAAGCTGAGGAGATTATGGGGTGGGAAAATATCAATGAACATCTATTCTTAGGAAACTGAAAGTATTTTTATGCACAAGGCGACTCGTGGGCAGCACCAGGAGATGGGACAGAAAAGGTGGGCAGAGACCTGTCTGTTGGAGGACACCTCTCACCCACAGTTCCGATGACTGAAACAGGAAGGTAGAGGCCAGGAGTCATTCGCTGGGTGAGCCATGGCCAGTGGTAAAAGCCAGGAGATAAGAAAGTTCTAACCCAAGTTGCAGGTCCAAGGGGCAGGACTGAAATGAGTTTCTGGGGCACAGAGCTGGAATATGGTTGGCAAAACAAAGAAGGCAGAAGGAGAACAGAATGGCCCAGGACAAGTCTGGAGCAACCAGCAGCCACAGATGCAGAAAGGACAATTGAGGACTTGCTGAGTTTACTTAAAGGGCCCACAGAGGGGTGGACTAGGCAACATCACGGAGCCTTGTGTGCTGGGCTAAGACATCTAGACATGATCAGTTTGTGATGGGAAACCACTGCAGGGTTCCTTCCCCAGGAATGACATGATTGAATTTGCATTTACACAAAGACAGCTCTGAAAGGAGCATGCCCATAGACTGGAGGAGAGTGAGGATGGAGGCCCGGGGGTCACACAGGGGTGGGGTGTAGGAGGTGGGGAGGTGGGGGCCAGAGGGTTAACAGCTATGTTTACCTTAGATCATGAACTGTGAAAGGCAAGCGTAGTGTCAATATAGTTAGCATTTTGTTTATTTTTGTAAAATCTCAGGTCTATAATGCAATGATCACCAATGTGAGCTTCTGAGGTTGTATTTACAGCTGCCTGTATGAGGGTAGGATGTCAAAAGCCTCACTAGATCACATTCCACTTGCCTAATCAGTTTAGTGAGTCAGTTCACTAAATTACAGACTTCTTTCAGTGTATGAATCAGCAATTTCTGGAAGTTGATAGTTTGTCCAGCAGTTTCTTTTGAAGTCTCCATTTTCTCCTCTAGGTTTTTCTCTTTCCTTTCTCTTTCTCCCTTCCTTCCTTTCTTCCTTCTCAAAAGCCATTAAGCAGGGCTAAGTGGGGATGGTAACTTGGGGTAGGCAGCCCCCTAGCAGGGGTCAGCACATAGTATGAGGGGCAGTGAGAGGCAGCACTGTGGGAGGAGCAAGAGATTGGCTCCATAGAAAGGACAAAGTTTGTAGGAGCCAGGTTTCTCACCGTCAGAAAAGAGGCACTGATCGGACAAGAGGAAAGCTACAAAGAAGCATGAGAGAATGGGAATGAGGATACTGGTGTAAACTCATATACACAGATATATAAATATGAGACCAAATGTGCATGTGTGTGTGTATTTGTATACATATGTATTTCCTATTCATGTCCACTGAAATCAGGAAAGGGCCTGGGAACAGGGACTCAGTATGTACAGCTTGCACCCTGATTTTGGTTTCCATAACCACTATCACTAAAAGGAACTGGGGCCCTTGGAAATGGCAGTTTGTAGAGCTGGGGAAGCTGAAATTAAAAGATAAACCTGGATACCTTGTGGTGCCAGGTAGTAAGAAATTGCTCAGATAATGATGGAAGCATGTTAAAAGGACAAAATTCAACTGTTGGAGCCTCCTCTGGCCTAATCTGGGACACCCTGAGCACCAAAATACATAATGATAGTAATGGGTTGTAGTCCATTGAATAAAACGAAAACCCATGAGTCTATACTGGTATAAACAAACAAACAAGCAGTGGGGAGAAGAGAAAGCTCTTCCTTCTAGAAGAAAGCTGACTATATAAATAAATGCAAAAGGAACGATGGCCTTGGAAAAACAAGATGGCGGAGGAGTAAGTGGAAGCTACACTAACTTCCTCCTAGAACTAGTCTGGATTTACAATGTAATTTTGGAGAAATCATCTGGAATAACGAACCGAACACCAGCTGGAGAGAAGTCTTATAACCATGGAGAGACAGAAAAGGCCGCTACATCACAACGTGACCGGTAGGGAGTGCGGAGACGTGGAAGGGCTGGCTGGGCTCCCACGGGTGGCAGCTGAAGGGGCTGAGAAACAGCTCAGCAGCCGGGGATTCCCCCTGAGAAGGGCAGGGTCTAAACCCCCAGCTGGGCTTCCCAGCCTACAGCGACAGAGTGGAAAGTAAAATAGTATCAGCTGTGAAAAGCGAAAAGCCACAGGCTTTCTTGCTAGCCGGAGAGAAACAGCAGGAGAAAAAGAGCTCTTAAGTGGATCACATACGAAAATATTTTGGCCACCACTTACCTGGGCTCAAGCAGAGGGAAGGCAGAGAGGACTGGAGACACTTGGGGAGAATTTGGCACGGTGGCTTTGAGGGGAGAACTGGAGGAGCAGCTGACTGGGTCCCAGTGCTGACTCATCCCCAGTACTGCGGGTAGACCATTCCCCTCCAAGTGGCGTCAGCCTGAGGGGAAGCAAAAGCCCTGCCTACAGGAATTAAGCTGCCACACCCACAGTCCTTAAGCCTGACAGCTAATCACAGATTGAATAGATTAACAATCAAAGAAGACAGACAACAGCAGTAGATCCCTGGAAGTCTCCAACAGGCTGCCTAGGGCCAGACTGGTACATGATCTGACGCCACCAGAGGCAGATCCAGGAAGTGCAGATCATTCCAAGAAGCACCAACAAACAATAGGAGTCAAAAAAATGGGGAGACAGAGAAACAACCTCCCATCAAAAGGAAAGGTAGAATCCCCAGAAAGAGTGCTAAATGAAATAGAGGGGAGCGAACTATCAGATATGGAATTCAAAACATGGATTATGGAGAAGCTGAATGAGCTCAGCGGAAACTTCAAAGAACTCCAGAAAAACTACAAGGAACTCACAGAAAATTACGTGAGCATGAAAAAGGACATAGAAGCTATCAATAAGAGCCAGGAGGAAATGAAAAAGACGATCTCTGAATTGAAGAACACAGTAGAAGGAATTAAAAGCAGGCTAGAGGAAGCAGAAGATCGGATCAGCGAGCTGGAGGACAACCTACACAAAAACTCCCAGACAATGCAACAAAATGAAAAAAGACTGAACAAGACTGAAGAGGTTCTAAGACAGCTGCAGGACAACATGAAACGTAATAATATCCGTATCATAGGAATTCCAGAAGGAGAAGAAGAAGAGCAAGGGATAGAAAACCTCTTTGAAAAACTAATGACAGAAAACTTTCCTAACATGACGAGAGAAAGAGTCACGCAAGTCCAGGAAGCACAGAGGGTCCCAATGAAGATGAACCCCAACAGGCCCACTTCAAGACACATCATAATTAAAATGCCAACATTCAAAGACAAAGAGAGAATCCTAAAAGCAGCAAGAGAGAAACAACTAATAACATACAAGGGAGCTCCAATAAGGCTATCATCAGATTTCTCAGCAGAAACACTACAAGCCAGAAGGGAATGGCAAAAAATATTCCAAGCAATGAAAAACAAAGGCCTACAACCAAGAATACTCTACCCAGCAAGGCTTTCATTCAAAACGGAAGGTGAAATAAGGAGTTTCCAAGACAAAAGAAGGCTAAAAGAATACATCTCCACCAAACCAGCATTGCAAGAGATGCTAAAGGGTCTGCTTTAAGAAGATGAAGAAACAGAGAGACAGAGAGGAACACGAGTACAAAGGGGGAAAATGACAATGAATAAGTACTGAAAGAAAGAAGGAACTTCTACCATTTGCAACAACATGATTGGAACTAGAGAGAATTATGCTTAGCGAAATAAGCCAGGCAACAAAAGAAAATTACCTTATGCTGTCACCTGTTACAGGAAACTAATGAACAACACAAACAAATGAGCAAAATTGAACCAGAGGTATGTAAACAAGGAATAAACTAACAGTAACAAAGGGGGAGATGGGAGGGAGAGAAGGGGTAAGAAGGGGAAGGGTCTAGTCAAAGAACATGTATGAATGACCCATGGACATGGACAACTGGGTGGGGACTGACTGTGGGGGGGGGCAGGGTGCAGGGAAGCAAGAGGGGGAAAAAAAGTGAGACAACTGTAGTGGAAAAACAAACAAACAGAAAATTTTTTAGTGGGGGGGGGGATAAAAATATAAAGAATAGAAATGCAAGTTCAGTGAATATTAGAAGGACAAGGATTTTCCTTCCGATAAGACAGTCCTACAGATTTAGAGACTTGTATGTGGGTTATGTTACATAAATTAACATGTGTTTTCTGTTTTCAAAGGGCATAAGCCTACAATCTCATTACCTGAGTGATTATCTGTATGCATAGGCCTCACTTAATCCTGTCTGCATTGCTGCCTCCTGAGACTCAATGGTTTGGCTGAACTAAGTGGCTGGGTTGGTGAAGAACGGGGTGGTCTGTGGGCTTCACTTTAAAACTGGTTTCTCTTTTCTATCCTAATGGCTTGGACAGAAAAAGCCCAGAGGCCTGAGATGGGGGAAACCTAAAATATTTCCCTCAGTCCAAAATAAGTATAATGGGCAAAAGGGTTTTGGACAGGTGAGATGTACCTGGCACACCTTCCTCCAAAGAAGCCCTTCTTTTCCCTAATGTGGGACATTGAAAAATTAATACCTGTCTTTTGTCATCTAGTGGTTACGGATTAAATGATGTCCTTTAACCCTGTTGCCCCCAGAATACAACAAGGATGCCAGCCTGTCAAACCAAGCATGCCGTTGTCCAGAGACAGCCAACCAACCTGGAGTCTGCACGATCCTTCCCCTTGTGGGAAGGCCACCCTCCCCTCCACATCCCCACTCTTATTAGGGATTTCTTGACCCACAGGTAGGTAGGACGACGACCATGTCCAGCTTGAAGCAGCTAGAGGAGCTCGAGACCTTCATCCATTGTCCTTTATAAGATTGTAAAGGGTCTTAAGTCTGAGAGGGAGGAATTGTTATTTTTTATTGTTAAAATATTTAACTAATTAATTAATTAATTTTAAAAAAAAGAAGAAGAAGAATATATGAAAGGGTGAGGCGGGAGAGCTTGTATGTACGACCCATGGGCATGGACTTGGAGAGGGGATTGTTGGGGAAGGGGGGTGCTGGGCGGAGGGGAGCAAAGGGGAAAAAAAATTGGAACTATTGTAACAATATAATCAATAAAATATACTTAAAAAAAAAAAAAAAAAAAGAACGATGGCCTTGGGAAGTAACCATTTGTAAACCATTAAACCGTTTTTGTGATAATTGATTCAGGCAAGAAACAGTAATGAGTGCTAAACTAGTGGGTGGAAGTTGGGGGAAGAAAGGGATTTTTACATAGTTACAAAGTATCATCCCACAGAATATGTATTATTACCAAGGAAAGAAGTTACCATCATATATAATGGAATAAATAAGCATCATGTGCCACCCAAATAGGCAGCAAAGAAAAGAACAAAGTTTCTGTAACATTCTGGCACAAAAATAGATAACATGAACCTATTTATGAGACTACATCACATAAACCCAAATTGGGAGACATTCTATAAAATAACCACCTATAATTTTTAAAAATGTTAAGGTCATGAAAGTGAAGAAAAGACTGAGGAGCTGTTCCAGGTTGAAGAAAACTAGAGGGCGTGACAATGAGGTGCCACACAGGATCTTAAGGACATTACCGGCACAGTTGGCAAAACTGAATGAGGTCTCTGGGTGAGAGTACTTTTCAGTATTCTTACAACTTCTCTGTAAGTTTAAAAATGCTTCAAAATAAAATATTTTAAATAAGCATTTAAAAATCATCATCTAGATAAGTCAGGATCCCCTTACTATTCTGGAAAATAGGACTCAAGGCTCACACAATAGGACCTGCTTTCCAGTCTTGCTCTGAGGAGCTAGTGAAAGAATGTGAAAGTTAGTTGTAAATTAAGTTGTAGTATCAACTAAGGAGAAGAATAACCACTATAGAAAAGTGGAAACTATTTTGACAACATTCAAGCCAGAAAAAAATTTAAAAATATTATAAACAATCTGTAAAACCATATCCATGCAGATTAACTCTAGTTTTGCTTAATTATGTAGGGGAAAAAACTGAAATAAAAGATGAGTCCAAATAAGTTAAAATTCTGTGATTCATTAAGTACTATAATGAATCTTTTATACGTAAAAGATATGATCCTTATTCATAGAAAACATTTTTTTCTGATCTCCCTTAAATGAGTATTGAAGAACTATTCAAAGATGATAGATTTGAAAGGGTGCCAAAATTCCAGGCTAAATATTAGTTTAGCCTTGGTCTAGCTTTGATTGGGGAAAGAGAGTTTATGTATAACCTCGGCGGTCAGAACTGTGATCTAATTTTAAATGTACCTGGTAGAAGTCATTCCAAATTGGCTATTTATTTAAAAAAATTATAGTTTATTGATTATGCTATTACAGTTGTCCTGATTTTCAGCCCTTTGCACCCCTCCACCCAGCACCCCCACTCCCTCAGGCAATGCCCCCACCATTAGTCATGTCCGTGGGTCACGGGTATAAATTCTTTGGCTACTCCATTTTCTATATTGTACTTTACATCCCTATGGCTATTCTGTGACTACCTGTTTGTACTTCTTAATCCCTCACCTCTTCACTCATTACCCCCAAACTCTGCTCCCATCTGACAACCATCTCTGTGTCTGTGATTCTGACTCTGCTCTTTTTGTTTGCTTAGTTTGTTTTTTAGATTCAATTGTTGATAGATATGTATTTATTGCCATTTATTGTCATCGTTTTGGATTCTTTTTTCAGTTTGTTGTTCTGATTGGTTGTTTTTTACTTCCTTATGTTCCAAATCATTGATTTGATTCTTGGCTTCATCCACTCTACTGTTGTTTTCCTGTAAATTGTACTTTATTTCAATTAGTGTATCCTTCATTTCTGACTGGATCTTTTTTATGCTGTTGAAGTCTTCACTAAGTTTCTTTTTTTTTTAAGTATATTTTATTGATTATATTGTTGCAATAGTTCCAATTTTTTCCCCTTTGCTCCCGTCCACCCAGCACCCCCCTCCACCAGCAATCCCCCCTCCAAGTCCATTCCCATGGGTCGTACATACAAGCTCTTCCGCTTCACCCTTTCATATATTCTTCTTCTTCTTTTTTAAATAAATAAATGATTAATTAATTATTTTAACAATAAAAATAACAATCCCTCTCTCTCAGACTTAAGACCCTTTATAATCTTATAAAGGACAACGGGCGAAGGTCTCAAGCTCCTCTAGCTGCTTCAAGCTGTACATGGTCGTCGTCCAACCTACCCTTGGGTCCATAAATCCCTAATAAGAGTGGGGGTGTGGAGGGGAGGGTGGCCTTCCCACATGGGGAAAGATCTTGCAGACTCCAGGTCAGTTGGCTGTCCCCAGACAACGGCGTGCTTGGTTTAACAGGCTGGCATCCTTGTATTCTGGGGACAACAGATTTGGCAACAGGGTTAAAAGACATCATTCAATCCATAACCACTACATGATAAAAGGCAGGGATTAATTTTTCAATGTCCCACATTAGGGAAAAAAGGGGCTTCTTTGGAGGAAGGTGTGCCAAGCACATCTCACCTGTCCAAAACCCTTTTGCCCATTATACTTAGTTTGGACTGAGGGAAATATTTTAGTTTTCCCCTTCTCAGACCTCTGGGCTCTTTCTGTCCAAGCCTTTAGGACAGAAAAGAGAAACCAGTTTTAAAGTGAAACCCACAGACCACCCCATACTTCACCAACCCAGCCACTTAGTTCAGCCAAACCATTGAGTCTCAGGAGGCAGCGCTGCAGACAGGATTAAGTGAGGCCTATACATACAGACAATCACTCAGGTAATGAGATCATAGGCTTATGCCCTTTGAAAACAGAAAGCACGTTCGCTAAGTTTTTTGAGCATGCTTATAACCAGTGTTTTGAACTCTGCATCTGATAGGTTGCTTATCTTTGTTCTGTTTACATCTTTTTCTGGAGTTTTAATATGTTCTTTCATTTGGGCCATGTTTCTTTGTCTCTTCATTTTGGCAGTCTCCCTGTGTTTGTTTCTATTAGATAAAGTTGCATTGACTCCGTGTCTTTGTAGTGTGGCCTCATGTAGTACATGTACTGTAGGGTCTAGGAGTACAGCCTCCCCTATCACCCAAGCTGGGTACTCGAGGTGCACCCTTTGTGTGGGCTGAGTACATCCTTTTCTTGTAGTTGAGATTTGATTGCTTTTGGCATGTCAATGGGAGGAATTTACGTAGGCCATTCTGCTGCAAGGACTGGCTATGACCACTTACCACCAACCTCTGCCCTCCGTGGAGGATCAGCTGTGATGGTGCAGAGTTGTGATGCTCTGACATGGTCTACAGCTGCCCACTGGGTGCACTGGCCCTGGGGTTTCCCAGGTGGTGCAGGGCAAGGTCAGTCCCCATCTATGTTTTTCATGGGGCCACCCTCCCTGAACTATAGAGCCATCTGAGATGGCTGCTACTTGTGCTGAACTTGGAGATTCCCAGGTGAAGCCCATCTGTGAATCTAGTCTGGCTGCTGCTGAGGCCAGCTGTTACTTGTTTGAGAAGATTTAGGAAGTTGTGAAGCATGAGCCAAGACCAGCCATTCATATGGAAAAGCAGCTTGGGGAGGGCCATAAGTTGATGGGGTTGAGTCTCTGGGGCACCCCAATGTGTGACAAACAATGTTAGCCAGGTTGATGGATTCTCAGATATGGGACCAGTTGCCAGCTCTGTGGCTCTGTGGGGAGAGGGTTCAGAAGAGGGATAATAGCCTCTGAAAAGGTGAGCCACATCTGCCTATGCCACCATTTTGACCGGAAGTCTCTCAAATTGGCAAATTAAAAAAATGAGTTTATTTATTCTCTGAGGTTATAAGTATCTCAAAAATTTTATCAGGTTAGAATATTAAAACAAGAAAAATGACTACATTTTATACAGAGACATGCAATTATCATGCTCAGTAAATGCAGCCTAACCCCAACATGTTAGCCATTTTATATTACATTACCCCTGTCCTTGCACTCCTTACTCTCTTTCTTCTTTTGCCTTATCCAAGACTTTGGGGTCCATCTTTAATCTTTATATTTGAATATTCTCCTCTATGTGTTCTCACCTTCTATCTATTCTCTTTGGGTAACCTCATCAATTACTGTTTCCAGATCCACATAAATGCTGAGGAAACCTAAATCCTTATTTTTAACTAAGCCTTTTCTTTTAAGATATATCCAATGGTCTCCTGGAATCTCCACTGGATTCTGTCACCATAGGCTCCATGTAGTAGACATCTACTCAATTGTGTGCTTAGAGCAGCCTTATGGGTCCACTTGGAAGATATCCTTCCAAATATGTATTTTGAGTGAAACTTCTAGGCCCATTTTCCTGGAAGAGAGAAATTGCTGGATAATGTTTATTATTATCATATATCATGTAGCATTATATAGCATAGAGCATTATATATTATGTACACATGTATAACATAGAATTATAATTTAATGTCCTACATAGTAATTTTATAATCATAAGCTACAATTTATCTGCAAAGCCTCTCAACATCACTCGCTTTTGACTTGAATCCCTTCAAACATGCTTAGAACTACTAAGCAAATGTGTACAGCTTAATGAGTGGTTATAAGAGTACTATCTTTTTCTTCTTTCATACTTTTCTACTTCTCAATCTCTTAAATATATCCTAAATTTAGCTCCCCTACCCCCACACAACCACTCCACAATTAAAAAACATTCTCTCTGAGAATAAAGGGCTCACTGTGAATTTCCGCTTTTTTGTTTGTTTGTTTGTTTTTCCCTCCCCCTGGTTAGCCCCACCGTCTCTAAACATTGCTTAGGAAGTTTTGCCAATAAAAGTTGAAAGAATAGCTGATTAAAGTTTACAAATATCTCAGTTACTCATTCACTTAACAAATGGCCACATGCCTGGCACCAGTAATATCATAGTAAACATGACTCAGCTCTGTCCTGTTGGAGAATCATACCAAAGAGCAATTATAAATGGGTCAAGGGCCGATGTAGGATGTCATTGTTATGGGGTTATTGAAGAGGTCAAGGGAGGATTCCTGAGCCTGATGGGATGGGCAGCAGTGAAGCAGGAAGAAAGAAAGGTAGCGCTCTAGGAAGTGGGACAATATGTGATGGCCTGGTTTGTGCAAGAACATGACAACCCAGTGTTCCTAAAGCCTAAAGGGCAAGCAGAGTGGCAAGGCACAAGGCAGAGGAATGCAGGAAAGCCTTCTGTGTCCCATAAAATGCCTGGGCTTTATCCTGTGGAAACGATGGATAAACACTGAAGGGTTTTGACCCTATTGGCACTTTCAATGTTAACTGAAGGATTTTGACCCTATTGGCACTTTCAATGTTAACTTTTCCTGTTTTATATTTATCTTCTTCTGTTGACTGTCATATCAAGAATAGAATCTTGGCTCTGCTAAAAATGTGAATTCCTGAGAAACTGGAGATCACAGGAGCCAAGGAAGCTGTTGGCATGTTCGCATCACTTTCTGCCTCCAGCTCTGAGTTTACAGTGCTCTGCTGGTTTCTCATCACGCAGGTGCTGCTTTCTTTTGGGTCTTAAAAACCATCCATTATCTTTTCCTTGCTCTCTTCAAGTGAGAAATTTTAAAAGTTTATGCTCATGTCTCATTTGCCTTATTGCTGTTTTAAAAGAAAATTTCTGACCTTAAGTATGATTATGCTATTACCATAATGAGAAAAGCAATCACTCAAAACAAGTGTACTTACTGTAAGATAGGTCTTCTCTTCAACAGTCACTTCAGAAACAATGACTACTTGGATTTTGGCTGAGGTTATACACACTTATTCATTAATTATTCCTTTCTTTTTGGAGGTTGACTTCAAGAGAAATTTTAGTTAATACTTTTATTTTTCATGTTGTCATGGCAGTTGGCCTCTTTTCTCTCAGATTTGGTTGTTCTGTTGTCATATGTTACAACCTTTGTTATTTCTTATTTCATAGTTTTGATTCTTTTATTTCTTAACATAGGTATTCCTGTTTCATTGGAGCAGTGATTTATTAAAGTCTAGCATGTGTCATTTAAAATTCAGATCCCTCCCCCCCACACCCCTAGTTTTCATTGAGGAAGAATAAGTAAAAAATGAAATGAGAAAGAAAGGGTTCCAGGAGTGATACCTGTGTAGTCTTGTCACGCACTAATTATAATGCAATTTTAATTAGGGAAGCAAACTCTGTGGTCTTTTCAGATGATTAATATTTTTCTTCAGAAAGTCCTTCAGATATTAACCATCAATTTTGAATGAAGGGATGTAGTTTCTCTTCTTTTTTTCTTTTTTACAGCTTAATTGCTCCATGGATTTATTACTGAATATCAATGCAACAAAAAGGGAACAACAGCTCACAAATGTTCTATATAGTTTCACAAGATGCATTGCAGGAAAAAGCGACTAAGTATCAACAGTATCCCAGAGTCTTGGTGGACACATTCTTGGGGTGGTGGACCTTTAATTCTTGATGAAGGGTCTCATTCCTGGAGAGGATATGCCTGTTGGCACCTCTGGATCAGGGGGAAGCCCAATTGGTGGTCCCATGAATGTTCTCACACTAGGTGGAGCAGTCATAATGCCTGGAGGTGGGGTTCCTCAGCCCACAGGTGTGGTGGGAGTCCCCTGACCCAGTGGGAACTGAGTTGGGGCTCCAGCAATGCTAGTAATGGCTACAACTGCAGCAGCTGTTAGAGTGCTTCTTCCCTGTGGAGTCATTACCTGCTGGGATGGACCCCCAACTCCTTGGATAGGACCTGCTAATCCAGCAGGCCCTTGGGGGATTGAAACACTAGCTGGTACTCCTCTGCCAGGAACCCTGGCAACCCCGGGGACTCCTGCAGCTACCACAAGTGGTACACAAGCAATGCCAGTATCTTTGGGGGGAGGTCCCTCCACAGTCACGGACACCACACGTTCTCCCCACATGCAGCAACACCAGACCCCAAACCTGCTTTTCTTTGTGCTCTGTCTGCTTTGCGTTCTTTGGCTTTGTCTTCCGAACTCATCACAATCAGAGAGGATAGAGTTTATATGCTTGTTAAAAGCCTTGAAGGTGCCAGTGAAGAGACTGTCTTGCAGGATACACCTCACGTTATAGTCAATGTGCTACAGCATCTTGCTGCTCTTTCCCACAGTCATGATTGCTGTTCCACCGAATCCGATGTCCACAGTAAAGTTCCAGGATCCTGAAGACCTAAGGGAAGGCTACAAATAAAGGAATGACACAGGTTCTGCTGCAGACAATGCAAGCTCGGGCAGAAGCTTCAAAAAGTCTGACTTTTTCCTCGGAATCAGCTACCTGGGATTTTCCAAAACAATACAGGTACTTGCTGCTGCTGAGATTGCTTCAGATACAGGTGACAGTCAGCCTGACAATGCTAGGCATGACACCATGACTTATTTGGGGGGGGGGGGCAAAATGATTTGAAGCAATAGCATTTGTTGCTCCCCAAGACCATCATCACAGCAAAATTATTCTCTACTCCCACACACCAGCCCGAGAAAGAGGCAAATTGCCTTTCCATGCTTTCTTTTCCTCTTCTTGATGTTCACCTGAATGAAATAGGTGAGGTATATGTCTCCTTGAGGTTGATTCATTCTGGGGTATTTTGTCTCTTCTAATTCTATTGAACCACTTGAATGGTGAAGCCACACTTTGGCTCACTGCAAAATACTCTGGAGTTATAGCCCTTAGGAAGTTATACTCCAACTTCTGGTTCAGAACCTTATTCTTTCTCTCATTTGGCATTATCATCTTTGTCATACTTTTGTTGTTTGTCTTACAAGGCTAAGTTGATACAATTGGCATGCTGTAACATGAAGGATAACAGGATATGATAGTACCATAAGGACAAGGCTTGAGATTTGCAGTGGATGCATTCTTCCATGTCTTAAATAATAATTTCTTATTAGATATTATTCCTATAACTCCATTTTCATACTTATCTCCTTTTATTTGGGTTGTTTATTTTATTTCTGTCCCTCAAACTAGATTATGAGTTCCTTAAAGCAGAGATCATATTTCACTCATCTCTGGTGCCCTATCCCCACAAAATCTAATGCAAGTCACAGAGAGCAGTTTAGCAAATGTTTGTTGTATCAAATAAACTATAGCAGCATCAAAAATACTGACATGGAACCAGAATTGTATTTTAAATTCAGAAGTATTTACTTTTTTTTTTCCTTTGAGAACTCAGGATCTTTTTTAAAGTGCTAATTTGCAGTTTGAAGCTGTTTAGGGGAAAAACATGAGAAGCAGCAACAAAAGAGACGAAGCAGGCACTTTTGGGTATTATAATTACAACTAAAGTTTGTTTTTATTATAGTCCTTCAGGTTTAATCATGCTCTTGATTCCATGAAATGTCATAGAATCACAGGACAGAGATGGTCTCAAAGGGTCTTTTAGTCTCTGTCTCTAAGGAGACAGGAGTTTAAACTTCTGCAAACATTTGCTTAACTATAGTTTTGTTTAAAAATAACTATAAAAGAAGGACACATAGAAGTGCAAACATTTTTTAAAAATAAGTAATATTTTATGTATGTCTCTTTTCTTGCCACGCGTAGGAGTTTTCTGTCTCTGCTCTCTTTCTCTTCTTTTTTTCAAACAGAACTTTAAATTCATCAGTTCTCCTCTACACAGAATAGCATAGCCATCAATTCTTGCTCTTGAGCATGGGCCTACAGATTGTGGGCGATTCTCACCTTTGACCAGTAGTGGTTAATTAAGACATTCATTTCAGGACAAAAACAATGCTTTCCCTAACAGAGATTTCAGTGACTGAGATTTTTCTTTATCTTGTGCATTCCTTTTCTATATAAATGACTCCATTCCTTCATTCTTTCACCATAGAGCTGCTTCTTTTCCAAAAATGTAATATAGCCTTGTTTCCTCTTTTTTTGATCCTCTGCTCAGATCAACACCCATTATTTAGGTTTAGACCCGGAACTGATTACATGGTTCTAAAAAAGGCCAGACCACTCCAGAGTACAGCATTCATGGGTGGGTGAAAGCTGGTGATTCAGTTCCTGGGATTTGCCAAATACCAGCATTTTCAATGCAAACTGTGTTTTGTCATTATTACTTTTAAACCTCCATCTGTTTTTCATCAGATTTCTATGTTTTCCACCATACTCATTTTATTCTATTCTCAGTCTTATAGAGTAGGACTGATACTTTCTCTCTACTCTTCAAAGCCAAAGAATTCTAAGGGTTAAAATACTGTATTCATTTGGTTGTGGACTTCCTGGCCTGCTGATTTGAGAAAGACTTTTGATAAATATAGTGACAGGAGTACCATGCAGTTTGCTGAGGGAGCAGCATGGGAGGGGAGCGTAGATGTGGGGAGTCAGGAAGGCTTCCTGAAGGAGGGGAACTCTCTAGTGTCCTAAAGCCTGAGAAGGAGAAGGACAGGTGAAGAGGACAGGATGGTAGATGAAAAGAGTTCCAGGAAATTAGAACGGCAAGTACAAAGACCCAAAGATGAAAGAGAACATGACCATGTTCAGGCAAACTTGTGAAGGTTCATCATGTCTTAAGTATTAGATGCAAGGCTGGGTGCGTAAAAGATGAAGATGAAGTAGGGTATAGACTTTTGTCATGTTGGGCCTTTTAAGTCATGTTAAGAAGGTTAAGAGTGGCATAGAACCACTTAAAGTTCTCTTAAGAAAAGGAATAACATTATTAATTGTATTTCAGAGGGCTTACCATGGCCTCTTACCTGGTGTGAAAAAGTGGAAGCTGTGGGACTCCAGTAGCTGGATGTAAGCAATAACCTGATAGAAATGATGGCCTTCTGAACTGAGGAGGGAAAAAATTAGATGAATTTAGAAAATATAAATAATGTAAAATGGACAAATGAGATGGAATGCCCTGACACTCTCATCATATTTGCAATTAAAATTATACAATATTTAATCCTAACCAATGGAATTGAGGGCTGGAGAAAGCTCATGGGCGAGGCACACTGAGGAGCAGGAGTTCCTTAGTTTCTTTGACTGAAACTTCCTTCCAAATATGCACTATCTAGAATTAGAGTGGTCATTTTTTATAGAACAAAATATTCCTGCCCTGCATGTTTTCTTGGATTGGACAGCCATCCTGTAGGAGCTGAAGTGTTGGCCCTGATGAGTCATTGATCTCAGCACTGATCAGAACACACCTGAACCATTTTGACAAGTTTTAGAATCCATCTTTTAAAATGGTCATAACTAGAATCTCTGCAGAGAGGAGTCAAAAGGTAAGAGGCACCCAAAACACATCATAGGAATGTAAATTTATTTAAAAAGAGAAGATTCAGGTGGAAACACATAATAGCTCTGTTTGAATACCTACAGGGTTCTTAAACTTATTCTGTGTGACCTCAGAATGCTGAAGTGGAATTGGTGGAGGGACAGAGTTCCCAGGGGATACATAACAGCTCACCCTAAGATCTAAGCTGTGAAACTGGCTGAAAAATGGAGGCAGTGTGTGCCCTGCTAATGTAAATATTCAGCAGACCAGGCTTGGATCTTAAAAGTACCTTCCAAGTCTGTGTCACACAGTTTTAAAAATACTTCTATTTTTCTTTCATTTATTCTCCTATTGATGGGTCTTGTACAGAGCAGAATAGTAGATTTATTGCCCCTTGCATTATGCATAGGAAATAATTCATAGATATATGTTGAATACTATAAATGCTTCCTGTATTATCATCTCTGAGTTGTCACCATATTCTCTTTCTGTCTGGATCTTTATAAGCTTCTCTTAGCCTGAGGTTCTCCAATATATCAGGATTCACTGAAAATCAATAATAATCTTTGTCTATACCAATGTCCCTACTTATGAGGTTGAATTGCCCTCTGATATTGAAACTGAAAATGCCAAGCATTTGCTTGCAACTAGTGCATGGTCAGCTGCTCCATACTTGAAATTAGCACCTAGTGACAGGAAGACTCAGGCACCACACAGATCCACTCTGGTGGGTCTCTAAGTTGTGGTGACAGCTACTTCCAGCTTTTAGTGGTATATTGGAAAATATTCTGGTGACAGCATCCAGCATCCAGTGTTGGTGGCACTGGTAGTGCAAACCCATGGTGACTGCCTAGCAATGGCAAAGTAGCATCTTTATAGAACAAGTTCTTATAAGGTAATTGGTTTTCTTGGTTGTAACCTCTAAATCTGTCCTGTAGTCTCACATATATTCTACAAGCTACCTAAATGTTTTAAGTACATTCCCTTTCTATTTAATTAGCCAGAGTTTGCTTCTCATGCTTGCAACTAAATACCCTGACTGATACAAACAAATTGGCTAATTTTTTTAATGTTTTTTTATTGATTATATCAAATTGGCTAATTTTATTAAAAATACAGCAATAGATAAAGTGAAGGATAGTGTCCAGAAAATAGAATAAATATATGGAAAGGTAAATAATAGGAGGAAAAAAGATGAAAAAAATTGGAGAGAAAACCAGGAGAACTAACAACCAACTAAGAAGAGTTCCAGAGAGAACTGATAAAATAAAAAAAAAGAAATTATCAAAGAAATAATTTAGAAAAATTTTTCTCAAAGGCTGAAGATTTCTAGACAGAAAGGGTCTACCAATCACCTATATCAACAAATGTGAAAAGGTCCACATCAAGACAAATTACCTCAAAATTCAGAAAAACAAATAAAGATAGAAGAAAGAGATTACAGTCAAAGGATGGAATTCAAATGGCTGGAATACTGGACTTTAGAAGACAGTGGAGAAACGTTTACAACATTCTAAGGAAAAATGACTTTAACTTAGGTATTTATACCCAACCAATCTATTAATCAATATATAAATCAAGAAGTCAAAAAACCAATTTTCCATGTATCCTACCTCAGGAAGTTACTGGAGAATATAGTATAGGAAATTGACAGGGTAAAAGGAAAAAGAGAAAGACATGGTATCCAGAAATCAGGGTAGCAGCTACAGAAGAGAAATAAAGGGAACGATCAAGGCTAGAAACCTAGTGGGTTAGGATTGTCAGAACATGGAGGCAGCTAGGATGCACACCTGGACTTTTGGTATGTGCTAATCAACCTGGCCCTGGACTTAGCCGTTCCCAGAGGATATGCTTGCTGATGGACTTAACAGTTCCCAAAGGATATGTTGATGAACTGAAACTGTTCCCAGGGTAAATGGTAATGGACTTAGCCCTATACGTTAACTTACCTCGTGTGTGTTGAGGGGAAGCAATGAGATGTAAATAACTTACTGAATATGTTGATAAGCAAACTCACTGTCACCAAAATGTGTGGTTAACAAGTATAAAAAAGGTGCCTGCAGAAGTGTGGGTGGGACTCCTACCAGCCCATGAGGAGGACTGGGAGTCCCTATTTCCTGTTCCCCATTCCCTGTTTCCTTGTTCCCTATTCCCCTTGCTCCTACAGATCCTTGAGTTGGTCTGGGAGCTGCCTCTCCCCTTCACCCCCTACCTCCCTTTTCCCTCAATAAACCCATTGTCTGATCCCACAGTGGTCTCTGGGTGATTTCTCAGAGCAAGGCTGTCCTGACAAGGATAGACAGCTTCATCCTCAGGAAGGAAAAATGAAACTAAATTAAATGTTTGGATAATATTTGAATTGGATAATTATTCATAGGCACATATCATCAGCTGGGGCATTTGAAAAGACTTGGAATGGGCACACAGAAAACTAAGCAATGAAAAATAAAGCAATAACTAACATTTAGGCAAAGAAAGCTTTTTAGGAAAAAAAGGAAGTTGTATGTAAATGGAAATTTAATCATAGTAGCTATTTTGACTTAGAATTAAACAATATTAACATAAGCAAAACTGTAAGTATTGATTTAGTAAAAAAATGTTATGTGAGTAAAGAGGAAGTGTAGGGAGGAAAAGTGATAGAGGATTGAGACTATTATAAAGCTAAATCTTATTTTTAAAAAGTCAGTAGATAATGTGTAAAATAGATAAATCAATCAATAAATAAATGAACTTATTATTTAGGGAAATAAAATTGAATACCAGGAGACACAATTAAATATGTTGCAGTGGTTGTCTCTGAGTTTTTCAGACTGAGGCATAGCAGAAGACTTTATTTTAAGTCTTTTACTACTATTTAATTTAATTCTTATGGAAAATTATAAATAGATTTGCATCACATGCACTTTCAACTTAAAGTACCCAGCGGCAACTCTCTTCTTCCTTTCTCTCCTTCACATTTGAACAAGACCTCCCCTGGCTCTAGGTAAAGGGAGGTCTCACCTGAAAAACAAAGAGAGGTAAAAATCATATATTCTTTGTCTTTGAGCTTCTGAATCTTTAGGCTTTGACAATTTAAGAATTATTCAAAAGCAATTTTGATTTGACTTGTTTTGCATTAATCATTAATTTTATAACCTAATCCCAAATCATATAACTTGTTGAAATAGAAGATAGTAAATTATTCATCCTCATAATAATATCTAAATATTATTGAAGGGTTATCACATGTCAGGTCATATTCTAGGCATTTTATGTATTTCATTTCATTTACTTCTCATAAAACCCCTGAAAGCAGTAGTATAATTATCCTCAGGGTTAATGAAAACTGATGTCTAATATTGTACTTGGATTGTGGGTGGGAAGTTTCCCTGCTTTTTTTTTGCCCATACCAATAATCTGAGATTATGCACTTGGATAAACTTGAAAATGTTGGAATACTGTGGTTTTCTCATCCACCTTACAAGTCTCATGTTTATCATGAAACCTTTTTCTGCGACATTAAGTGGAGTAGATACATACAGATCAGGAGCTGAGGGGAAGGTAGGATGCCTTTCCAGAAGTACTGGAGGTGGGCTTGAGGTCTAGGATATTTTTAGATGACCTAAGTTTGCAATGCCAGGCAAGAATGCTGTAAATCTTTCCCCTTCTATACTCATGGAAGACATAACTACTTTCTCATAAAACTCTTTCTAAGTCTGGACATGGCTTCAAAGTCCCCACCCTCCAAATAAATAATTCCGGACAGCAGCTCTGCATGGAATGGAGTTGTCCCTCCAGGTGGAATCAATCTATTTGCCTTCTTTAGTTAACAAGGCCCTCATTAAACATAATCCTTAGTTTTAGGTGTTAGCATTCCAGTAAGGTTTGGCTTCCTCTCACTCTCAAACAGCTATATAGATTACAAAGTACTTACACATACCTGGTTTCATTTTAACAGCATAACAGCAATTTGAGCTGTCATGTGCCAACTATTTATTACATGCTAGGCACTATAAAGTACACGAACTTGTAGTCCTTCTAGATTATTACTGATATACCCATTTTATGGATGGAAATACAGGCTCAAATAAATGACATGGTTTTCAAACACTGACTAGCTGGTAAATAGCAGAGGCAGGAGTAGAATGTGGAGCACTCAGAGGGCAAGTTCTCTCTCTTTTTTTTTTAATCACTAGCTGACTCTAGGTTTCCAATCATTGGAGTAAATTCCAGCTCTTTTATCAGATACCTGGTGGAATGTTGTTGTTCAGTGGGAGTTTTGCCCCTTCTCATACTTCTGCCTCCCTTTTCTGTGCGCGCGCGCGCGCGCGTGCGTGTGTGTGAACTTCTTCTTTTAGGCCCTTGAAACCTTATCAGGTCTCCTATTGGTCCCACCAAAGAGTTCAATAGTCTTGCTGGCACAATTATTTTTCTTACAAGCCCCAGTACCCGTTCTCTACCTCTTAGAAAGATCTTTATATATAACTGGAATATAAACTCCCCATACTGCTTTGAACCTGTGCAATGACTCTGCTGACAGCAGCTGAGGGAATATAACTAAAGGGTATATATTTGCCTAACCTCATATTAACAAAGAATCAAGGTAAATAAATGTGCAGACAGCTCTTCTTTCAATTTTTTGGACTCTGTCTTTGCCATATTATATCTAAAGCATTTGGATTCTTACTGGAAAGGTATATTTTAAAATGGAAACATGGTTATTATATCTAATTTTCTGTCTGTCTCACCTCTAGGTCTTCCAGTCAAAGTTAGATTTTCAGGCACTTCCTTCCATTGAAATTGTAATACCCAATTCTTCTTTATTTTTCTTTCTTATTTTTTTGTACAAGTGAAGTCTACCACAATATATTATAACTACTGGCTTTTTTCTTAAAAATTCATTTTAAGATATACACTTAAATATTAAAAGCAATTATCTTGGGGGTAGGGGTGCTATGTATAAATTTTGTCCTTTTTCTTTGGCTTTTAGGTATTTTGTAATCAATTTAAAAATTACACAAAATGTATTTATTTCAGACCATGCTTTTAAAGTGGTGATGAATATCTCCACAGAAAAAACATATGTGCCAGCTTTATGCCTCATTCTATAATATTTTTATGTTAAGCAAATACAGATACACAATAAAATACTAAGCCAAATTCAGATGTATTTTAAAGCTAAAAAACAGGTATGTTTAGAGATATTTATATTTGCAAATGTGATTTGCCCTACACCTGTAACTACTTCTTTGCCATTAAGAATTATTTCCTTAGGGCACCTTAGAAGAAAAATTTGAGAAGTCCTGAGTGTAAGAGAAGTGCTCCAGCATTACCTTATAGAAATATTCTAAAGAGGATTTCTAAACTAATAGGAGAAAGAGTGATGACTTCTGAGATCTCTTTTCAGTTCAAAGTTTTCTAAATGCCTTTCACACGCAGGCAGGGTCTAAAAAAGGCAAGGCAGAAACTTAGATTTCTGGTTTTGAAGTGATTCTATTGCTAAGAAAGATCATTTATGTCAACTAGCATTTACTTATGCAACAACTTTCTTTTCTTCCATACAAGATCAGGTCATAAACTAAATGATGCTATTTAAGGGCCAAATACTCCTTCTGCAATTGCTATAAGGAGTTCATTGTGTTTTCCCATAGATCCAAGACATAGATCAACTCTCTAGTTGATTTTCAGGAAATTTGTGTCTTATATTTAAGTTTCAGATTCTTAGCTCAAATTTATTTGGTTTTCTGTCCAGATCTATCTTCTTATAGCCCTAGAACATGACAAAGCAAAAGTGGTTGTGTCCGTGGATTCTCCACATCCACCCCGAGGTTCTACAATTTTCTAGGAGGATGGATGGGACTCAGTGTATAGTCGTACTCACAACTATGATTTATTATGGTGATGGGATACAGAGAAACATCAGCAAATGGAAAAGGTGGAAGGGGCCAAGTCTGGGGGAAGCTGGGTACAAATTTCCAAAGGTCTTTTCCCAGTGGAGTCACATAACATGCTTATATCTCCTAAGGATAAATTGTGACAACACGTGTGATGTGTTGTCAACCAGGGAAGCTCATTAGAGACTCAGTGTCCATGAGTTTTATTGGGTGCTGGTGACATGCTCCCCCAGCCTACCTCTGCCAGGCAGGTAGCCAAATTCCAGACTTCCAAAAGGAAAGCATGTGGTCATCATAAGCCATATTGTTTGCACAAACAGCTTAGGCACAGTGAGCCATTCTTATTCCATTAATGGTGGGAACTCTTCCAAAATCTAAGTTTCAGAAGCCAGCCAAAGGCCAGCACTGCAAGCAGAGCTTTCTGAGGATAGCTGTTCAAGCCTGCTATGTTAATTCTTTTCTCTACAGTGGTCCTTTAGACATTTTCTGAGAAAAAGTTCTAGTCTTTTCAAAAAAGGTTTGACCTCTAGCTCTTCTTTTGTAGTATTCAGAATGAGTGTAACCATGCTACAAACTTCCCTTCCTTTCTAAATAAGAAAGAACAGGGAGAATTATGGAGGAAGAATCAGTAGGAGGATTAAGAAAAAAAAAAAAAACCCTCAAATGGGACCAAATAAATAGAGACTTGTCCACATGAGCATCACAGCTTGGCCCAGGTAAATAGCCATAAAAGAGATCCCTCACTATAACCCAGTGTTGGCCCTAAGTATGTGTTGCAGCAGAAAAATATAAACATGCAGGAGCCCCAGTAAGCACTTAGAGGCATCCTGCTGGCTTACTGACAGAGGCTAAATGCTGATTTCAGGTTTAATATACAGTCATCACATTAAATAGTGTTTACCTGGCAGGATCCTATTGTGTCTGGCTGGTGCAGCTCCTGATGTTTTTTCCCTACCTCACCTGAATGCCCCACCTAGCACATGTCTCCCATTCCTTTTCATTGCCTTCTTGGTAGCTCTGGGTCCTCTGTGTATCTGCTAAGGTAACATCACAGCAGTAACACAGTTTCCTTTCTCTATTATTTACTAGTGCTTCTTGGGAAAATCTGGCTCTATTGCTATCCAGTAAGGGAACAGTAGTGGGAGAAAGAAAAGTTACTTGGGAATCACCTCTGAAAAATTAAATAACTAGATGAAGAATGGCAAATAGGTCCAGTTCCCTCATCCTAGCTTCCTGAGCCCTTGGCAGAGAGCATTAGGGCATTTTTTTCTTTATGAATCCAACACAGCATTCCAGGCAGCTATTGCCAATTCCTCAAAATTTCCATGTAAATTAAAGCCTACTTGTATCTGGGATAGTCTTTAAGGTCTTTTTTAGTTATAAAATAAGTAATTATTCTTTTTTCTTTAACAAAATAAAATTTTAATATGCTTGACTTTAACCTATGTTGACAGAAATGGTGAAATCAACTAGAAATTATGTTTCAATTGTATATTGAGCATCCCCAGATTATCTTTGTTAAGCAAAGTGAAAAGCAAAATGCAGTAAAATAAAAATGGTACTTTATCTTTCTTTAGAGAAAAGACTCTAAACAACCCTTAAACAACATGGGCTTGAATGGCATGGGACTACTTACTTGTGGATTTTTTTCAATAAATACAGTCAGCCACAATATCCTTGGGTTTCCTATCTAAGGATTCAACACATCACCTGAATTGAAAACAGTATTTTTGCATTCCCAACTGCAGATTCCCAATGACATATGGAAACTACTGTTTTCTTTTTAAAACTTTTTTTATTGTTTATGCTATTACAGTTTTTCCTGCTTTTTTCTCCATTTTCCCACCTCTGCCCAGCCCCACCTTCTCCTCTTTCTCAGTCATTGTCCATGTCCATAGGTGATGCATAAATGTTCTTGGGTTAATTCCTTCATCCAGTCTCCCCTTCCCCTCCAGCAGCTGTCAGTCTGTTCCATGTATCTACCCTTATGTTTCTATTTTGTTTGTGACTTTATTGTGCTTATTCGATTTCATGTATAAGAGATTATGTGATATTTGTCTTTCACTGACTGGCTTATTTCACTTAGCGTAATATTCTCCAGGTCCATCCATGCTGTCTCAGAAGGTAAGAGCTCCCTCTTTTTTGACTGCTGCATAATATTTTATTTTGTGTAAATGTACTACAGCTTTTTTATCCACTTACCTACCGAGAGGCACTTAGGCTGTTTCCAGATCTTGGCCATTGTAAAGAGTGCTGCTGTGAACATAGGAGTGCATATATTTGTTCATATTGTTGTTTCTAGATTCTTATTTCCAGAAGTAGAATTCTTGTGTTCAAAGGGAGTTCCACTTAAACTCAAAATGGATAAAAGACTTAAATGTAAGTCAAGAAACCATAAAAATCCTAGAAGAAAATATAGATGGTAAAACCTCAGATATCTCATGTAGCAATATTTTTGCCAATATACCTCCTAAGGCAATGGGAACAAAGGAGAAAATAAACAAATGGGGCTACATCAAATTAAAAAGCTTCTTCATAACTAAAGAAACCATCAACAAAACAAAAATAATATCCACTGAATAGGAGAACATTTTTGCCAATGATACATCTGATAAGTCTTTAATCTCTAAAAATATACAAAGAACTCATACAATTCAACACCAGGAGACAAACAATCCAATTAAAAATGGGCTAAGGACCTGAATAGGCACTTCTCCAAAGAGGATATAGAGATGACCCATAGACAAATGAAAAAATATTCAAAATTACTAATCATCAGAGAGATGCAAGTTAAAACCACAATGCAATAACACCTCACATCTGTCAGAATATCTACAATCAACAAATCAACAAACAGCAAATGCTGGAGAGGATGTGGAGAAAGGGGAACCCTAGTGCACTGCTGGTGGGAATGCAGTCTGGTGCAGCTACTATGGAAAACAATATGAAGTAGTCTCAAGAAATTAAAAAATGGAAAGTACTGTTTTCAATCTGTGGTTGGTTGAATTGAGGATACAAAGGACCAACTAACTATCCACTCAAAGTTATAGAGGATTTTTCCCAGCGTGGTGGTATGCTTTCCTAATCTCCATGTTTTTTCAAGTGTGAACTGTAAGTACTTGAATTTGTGGGAAAAATAACTATCATTTGCAGTATTAAATTGTTTGTACCTGTGTATAGAAATTACATTGATCTTGTGCAAAGTCTTGATTAATTTGTATCTCAGAGCATTGTTCTTTCTGAGGGATCAGAATGATTATTGGAAATAAGCTCACAATTCTCAGCATATGGGGCTTTGTAATATGCAAGCGGTGGTTGCATTATCACTTTGTCTGGTTTGAACATAAGTAACGTTTATTTTTAAACAGTTTTATTTATTTATTTATTTATTTTTAGATAGAGGGGAAAAGAGAAGGAGAGGGAGAGAATCATCACTGTGTGGTTGCCTCTCACACGCCCCCAACTGGGGACCTGACGTGCTACCTAGTCATGTGCCCTGACTGGGAATCGAAACAGATAACTTTTTAATCTTTTGTTCCCAGGATAAACTTCTCTGGAATTCATCTTCACTGTAGTGTATATCCATTATAAAAATAAAACTATGCCTTAGGGAAAAACTCAGTCTGGGAAATTCCATTTTTATGAGGAAGCAATTTCTCTTCATCAGGTAAATTGGGTTGGAATCTACTGAGTTCCCACCAGAGTATTGACAACAGCTCATCATAACGGCCCTGTGTTATTACACTTTGATTGTGATATGAATACGAGTTGTTGAAAACTTGCTTGAGCAATTAAAATATTGACTTATAGAGTACATTTCTCACAACATTATCCCATCAGTTAATAATTTTATTCCTTCTGTAGTCCTGAGAAGAGCTATAATATGTGGTATTATTTAGATGTAACACATAAGAGAAAGTAACTGTTGAAAAAATTGCCAAATGTACCAAAGCCATTTAAGTAGTAGACCAAAGTCTAGAATTGCGGTCCTATGAACTGAGTCCTTTTATCTACAGAGTTCACAGTTTTGACTCACTATCTCTCTTAATCTGTCTTTCACTCTTTTTCTTCTTTCTGTTTGTCACTCTTTCTTTTTACTCTCTTTTTGAATTGTGTTAAAAAACTCAACACGAAATGTACCTTGTTAACAAACTTTTAAGAGAGTGCAGTATTGCTAACTTTATGCACATTGTTGTACACAGATCAACTACTTCATTATTTTAAAGCTTATATAAATGAACAGGTTAAGCAGCATGACCCACACAGTACTGTGTTTACCAAGGTGAGAAATGGACAAATATTTAAGGATTATAGGTTTATTTTTATGTGAATTAGGGTAATTGACCAACACATCAATCTCACTTATAAAAATGAAATGAAGTTTACATTTATTCTATATTTATTTAAAGGAAAAAGAGCCAAGTTAAAGAATATTTAGTAAACAATAGTACACTTGTGGCAAAAGTTGCATAAGTAGTATGCAACTGACTGAAGTTTGGAAAGAGCAAGCAGGAGGAGAGTCAGCTTGGGGTTCTCCTTTCCCCAGCACTTCCTGACCATGTCATTCTGGGAAAGACACTTAAACTCTAATTGGACTCAGCACATTTACCAGTTGAAGTGGGAAAGTACTGCCTCCCTTCCAGCATTGTAAGGAGCAGATGCAATATACTTCAATTTTCAAGCATCACAGCTGACATACAGCAGACACTCAATAATTGGAATTAATTGAATGCTTACTTTGTTTCAAGATTGTTCCAGAGATTTACATGTCAACCTAATCCACAACAACAACAACAACAACAACAACAGAAAACCTTATGGGAAAAGTACTATTATTAGCACCATTTTGCCAATGAGAAAACTGAGGCAGAGAGAAGTTAAGGTAATATTTTATCAAGTCACACAGCCAGTAAGTGGAAGGGAGATTTGAACCCAGGCCGTCTGGCTCTAGAACCTTCCTGTTTACTATTATTCTAACATTTTAAGTACAATCTATCATCAGGTACTTAAAGTGTATCATTCAGGGGCCTTTCTCCAGGGGCACCGGATAGTCTCTGACATGTGCTAATAGGAACACCCGGAGTTTTCAGCCTGGCTGGGAGGGATATGTAGGGAAGTTATTAAGGGACTCGACTGGTGACTTTGAATGATGGGGCAAGAAGCTTGAACTTTATTTGGTAGGTAATGGGGACCAACTATGGGGATCAAAATGCTCCAGATCCATTTTTAGGCGTCGAGCATAGAAAAACCAAATACATAAGATGTCAAACAGCCCTCAAAGACATTCTAATCTAGTGAGAAGCAGTTGGCTAAAAATTCATTGCGATAAGGAGCACTAGATGACATGAGAGAAGTCTACATGAAACAATAGAGACACAAGGTGGAAAGGGTCAATTTGTTACCAGCCTCCTGCTGTTTAGAACAGCAAGGGGTGGGGTGGGGTCCTACCAAACTCCTCCCATAGGCAAAAACTCTGGAGACAGTGTCCAGGGGAAAAGAAAAGGAATCCTTTGTTCAAAGTATATCGTCGTCGGCAGCCGTCCGTCTCGAGAGACGATGGCGTAGCTTCTTGAGAGTCTATCTGCACCGCCGAGAATGGCTGTGCAGTCCGATTCGGGAGTGACAATCCCTGCCGCACTTGGTACAGGTGAAGGCAGATGGCTGTTGTTGCTGCTGCTGACGCTGCTTCCGCCTCGATCTTTTCTGGACCGCCTCCTCGTTGCGCGCAGCCTCCACGCGTGACGTACCTTGCCTGACCGCAAGCCTCCAGGCTAGGCGGTCGTCTGCTTGAACTTCCCATGTGTTGAGATTGATGGAGCATTGTGTCATGTCCTTTTTGCAGATGTCTTTGAACCGCAGTTTTGGGCGCCCTGTCATCCTCTTGCCTTCTGCTAGCTCGCCGTAGAGGAGGTCTTTGGGGATACGGCCTGCATCCATTCTTTTGACATGGCCGAGCCACCTGAGGCGTCTCTCGCTAAGAACTGCATGCAAACTGCTCATATTGGCTCGCTTCAGCACCTCGGTGTTGGGGACCTTATCCTGCCAGGCGACATGCAGGACACGTCGCAGGCACCTCATGTGGAAGCTGTTGAGTTTCCTTTCGTGCCTTGCGTAGGTGGTCCACGTCTCGCTGCCATAGAGGAGAGTGCTGAGTACGCAGGCTTGGTAGATGCGCAGTCTGGTTTTCTCAGTGAGGCTGGAATTGTTCCACGCTCGCCGGTTCAGTCTGGCCATAACTGTGGCTGCCTTGGCGATTCTCCGGTTGACCTCCAAGTCGACTGACAGAGAGCTCGAGATGGTGGACCCGAGGTAAGTGAAGTCGTTGACAACCTCCAGGGTGTATCCGTCGATGGTGATGCATGGGGGAGTCCCCGTGCCTTGAGCCATAACATTCGTCTTCGTCAGGCTGATGGCTAGTCCGAACTCCTTGCATGCGTGGGAAAGGCAAGTGACTAGCTGCTGGAGTCCCTCTTCGGAGTGTGATGTCAAAGCTGCGTCGTCGGCGAAGAGCATCTCACGGATGAGCACCTCTTTGACTTTGGTCTTGGCTCGTAGACGGGCCAGGTTGTAGAGCTTGCCATCGGATCTGGTGTGAATGAAGACACCCTCGCTGCAGTCCTTAAAGGCGTATTGGAGGAGCATGGAGAAGAAGATTCCGAACAGCGTAGGCGCGAGGACGCAGCCCTGCTTTACTCCGCTGCTGACTGGGAAGGCCTCAGAGGTTGCGCCATTGTAGGACACTGTGCTGTGCATGTTGTCGTGAAAGGACATGACCACAGCAAGCAGATGTGGTGGACAGCCAATCTTCCGTAGCAAGCTGAAGAGTCCGCTTCGACTGACCAGATCAAACGCCTTCGTGAGGTCGATAAAGGCGAGGTAGAGTGGTTTATGCTGCTCGTGACACTTCTCCTGCAGCTGGCATAGGGAGAAGATCATGTCCACTGTTGATCGGCCAGCTCTGAAGCCACACTGGGACTCTGGGTAGACGCGGGAAGCAAGGGTCTGCAGGCGGGCAAGAGCGACCCGGGCGAATACTTTGCCGACGACGCTGAGGAGAGAGATGCCCCGGTAGTTGTTGCAGTCGCTGAGGTCTCCTTTGTTCTTGTACATGGTGATAATGTTGGCGTCTCTCATATCCTGGGGGATGTAACCCTCCTTCCAGCAGAGACAGAGTAGATGGTGGAGCGGCTGTAGCAGGACTGGTTTCCCGCTCTTTAGGATTTCTGGAGGGATTCCGTCGCTTCCTGGTGCTTTCCCGCAAGCAAGGCGGTCGATGGCTTTGCCGAGCTCTGCCGCAGTAGGTGGCGTGTCTAGCTCCTCCATGACTGGTAGGTCTGGGATGGCTTTAAGAGCAGTGTCTGTTACGGTGTTCTTCGTTGCGTACAGCTCGAGGTAGTGCTCGGTCCACCGCCGCATTTGCTGTTCCTGGTCAGTGATGACCTCACCTGTCTTGGACTTAAGGGGGGCGATCTTGGAGGGGATTGGGCCTGTTGCCTTCTTGATACCCTCATACATTCCTCGTGCGTTGCCTATATCGGCGGCTTCCTGAATGCTTCTGCACAGATTTAGCCAATAGGTGTTGGCACAGTGGCGGGCTGTCTTCTGGACTTTGTTCCTGGCAGCCCGTAGAGCTTGAAGTGTACTGGGAGTGGGCGTGACCTTGTAAGCCAGTAGGGCCTTCCTCTTAGCCTCGATCACGGGTTCCATTTCTTCCCAGTGAGCCTCGTACCAGTCAGCGTTCTTCCGCTCTTTCTTCCCGTAAGCAATAATGGCGGAGTTGTATATGGCGTCGCGGAGACGTGGCCAATTGGATTCGATAATGTCATCTGCCGCCACTCCCTCGCCGAGTGCATCTTCCATCTTGTTGATGAATTGCTGGGTCTTAACTGGGTTGCTGGCACAACTGGTGTTGATGTGTGGGCGACCCTTCATCTTGGAGTGGTGCAACCTCTTCGGCATTATGCGCACCTTGCTTACCACGAGGGCATGGTCCGTGTCGCAGTCTGCACTGTGGTAGCTGCGGGTGAGGAGGGTGCTGCCAATATCCGTTCTTCTGGTGATGACGAGGTCAAGCTGGTGCCAATGACGGGAGCGGGGGTGCCTCCATGACACCTGGTGGATCTCTTTGCCCTTGAAGAATGTGTTTGTCACGCACAGGCCGTGGTGACACAAAAGCTCAAGCAGTCGCTGACCATTCTCATTGATCTTTCCTCTCCCAAAGTTTCCAAGGCAGGTGGGCCAGGCCATGTGGTCGGCTCCTACTCTTGCGTTGAAGTCTCCAAGGAGATAGAGAGCGTTACTTCTGGGAATCTTGGATAACGCTTCGTCCAGTGCATGGTAGAACTGTTCTTTCTCTTCGGTGGTGGCGCAGAGGGTTGGGGCATATGCGCTAAGAATGCTGACTGGGCCGAAAGTTGTTGACAATCGGAGGGTAAGTAATCTCTCTGTGCCTCCTGTGGGTGGCTCTATGGAGTTAACAAGCGTGTTCTTCACAGCGAACCCAACACCGTGCTGTCTTGGTTGGTCCGGAGACTTCCCTTGCCAGTAGAAGGTGTAGTTGGTTTCTCTGATAGTTCCGTTGTCGGCCAACCGGGTCTCCTGTAGAGCCGCAATGTCGATGTTTAGTCGTGCCAGTTCCCTATCGATGACAGCGGTTTTCCTGGCACCCTTGATCCACGGAAGGTCTGCAGTAAGTCCGGGGCACATGGTCCTGATGTTCCAGCTAGCGAGGCGAAGAGCCGGAGGCTTCTTTCTTGTTGTTTGCTTGGAATTAACTGGTGCGGGTGTTTTGTGGCCCACTTTTCGAGAGGCGCCTCTCTGATCCCCACGCACCCAGTGGGGCAGGCGAGCCATGGCGAGACGGTAGCTGTCCAGTGAGGTGCGATGACCTCTCCCACCGTCAGAGGAGACCCCTGGCGCTCGTTTCCTTCGCCAATCGGATGAGCTTATAACTGGTATCTGTCTCCTCCCGTGTTGAGTCGACATCTTGCGATGATGCTGGAGTGTCCTCTCCAGTGAAACTGAAGCTACAGAGCCTGGGCAGGGTGATATGGAGGGTCTGCTGTTGCCCATGCAGCAGACCCCCCCTCTCTTCGCAGCTGAAGGGTCCAAGGGAAAGACAAAGTCAATACAGCTTGGCTTCAGGTGCGCCGCAGGAGTTGCCGGTGTTGACTACAATGTCAAACCGCCTTAGGGACTCCGGCTCCGGATTTTCTGTCGGGGTTTACTCCCTTAGCCTTTCCCCTGAAGAGGTATGCCGCAAGGCAGCGGAGGTTTTTTGGAGTCAGAGTTTTCCTTCTCTGATTTTAGAGATGTCCTTCCTCTTTCCTCCTTTACAGTCTTGAGGGCAGCATTTACAGGCTAAAATAGAAAACTGGCAGTGTAACCTTCTAAGCAGATACTACCAATACCCTGCTTGGGTATACTCACCCAACAATAAACATCTCTTAAATGTCCTCCAAGTGCCATGCCTCGAATTAGTAAATGGCAGTGCAATGGCAGCCAAACATTTGGATCAGTTTCACTAAGTAAACCACCAACACAAGTAGGTTTTTAAAACAATAGAATAGTGTCTCATTTTATTAAAAATAATAACTATTTTTAAGCAACTTACCAGCAACACTGAATAAAAACCTGGCTGTGTTTCCCACTGTTTCAACTGCTCCTCAGCTGGCTTTAACACAGCAGTATCCTGACTGGTGGCCTGAGTTAAGACTTGAAGAACAACAGTGCTGGCACTATTGAGATCCATGGAAACCAATTGGCTCAGTCCGAATAGCCCGGCTCTCCAACTTCCACTGTCCAACACGAAGTGGCGTCGGTTGGTCCCGCGCCCCACGCTTGCAAGTCCACGCGCCGCCGCCCACTGATGCCGAAAGCGGCTTCTAGGAACGCGCCATGTTCTGAGTCGCAGCTCTAAACGATGCGGACGCTAGAATATCGCGTCACAGACATCCACAGCAATAAAAAAGATCAAAATACTGATACACAAAACAACACAAATGAATCTCAAAAAGCATTATGCTAAGTGAAAGAAGCAAAGCATAAAAGTCTACATGAAGTTCTAGAAAATGCAAAATTATAGAGACAGAAAGTAGATCACTGGTTGCCTTGGGCTATGGGGCTAGAGGAAAGGATGATACAACAAGACACAGGATAATTTTTAGGGAGATGGAAATGCTTTAATCTTGATTCAATAGTAGTTATGCTACTGAAAAGCAATTTGGGGTCCTGCTGCCTGCCGCCACCCTCTAGGCAAAATTCCAGAAGCAAAGGTTTGGTGATAAAGAAAGTCTATCCAGTCACAGCTTCAATTACTTAAGCCTATCAATTAAGGCTAAACTCTAACACCTGGGCCCTGCTATCATTTCCCCCTGTTTTAATCACCTTATTTCTATAGGGCTAGTTACAAACTAAAACAGCATAAAATACAAAAACTACACAACTTTGGAAGAATGACAGGCTTCTGCCTCATAGCCTGTTCCCTCTAGAACACCCAAAGAATAAACCAGGGACCCTCTGCCAGGCCAGCCCAATCCTTTAGAAAAATAGGAAGCCCCACACTTTGTTCTTCCACAGAGACACGAACTTAACAATATACTGTCTAAAAACGCTTTAAGAGAACTCCAGAAACCAGTTAAAAAGTCATAATATCCCAGGAAAGTGCAAAGCCAAAACCAGCTACATTAAAATGGTTAAAAAAATTATTTCACCCATGAGAGCCCCTCCCCTAAGCCAGCACAGAAACAACCTTAAAGAAATGAAGACCTAATAATTATGAGACAAAAATAAAAACGACCATCTTAAATAAGTTCAATGAACTTCGAGAGAAAACAGACAACTAAGGAAAATCAGGAAAATGATGCATGAACAAAATGAAAGTATCTTAAAAAACAGAACTTCAGGAATTGAAGAATATAATAATTCAATTAAAATATTCACTAGGAGGACTTCTGGCCAAGATGGAGGCATAGACAGACATGCGGCGTCTCCCTCCACAACTAAGAAGGAATACAATTACCTCAAAACTAGAAACAACCATAAGTTCCAGAAAATCAAAGTGCATGGAAGTCCAGCAAACAAAGATATAACCTGCAACCAGGACCACCCTATTCAGCTGCACATTTACATACTACATAAAACACTTTTAACTTT
The DNA here is from genome assembly GCF_987537825.1 of Furipterus horrens. Lineage (NCBI taxonomy): Eukaryota > Metazoa > Chordata > Mammalia > Chiroptera > Furipteridae > Furipterus > Furipterus horrens. The sequence goes on along the minus strand of NW_028327172.1, from coordinate 63,755,761 downwards.
GAAATAACTATAGGCTGAGAAAAGGGAATCAAAGTTGCAAAGACACGACCTGAGTTCTGCACGTCAAGACACATCATAATTAAAATATTAAATGCCTCAAGGAAAATCACCTGCCACCCTCTGCCAGCTCAGCTCAAGCTTACACCAGGAACCTCTCCTCCCACCCAAAGTACCAGCCTTTCCATCCTTTGGAATCTATGCATCCAGGCCTCCTATTTGTGGCCACTGTCCTTTTCCTCCAGCTATTACCCTCCAGAGATCTGCCAAGCCCCATCCTGTATGTTAGTGCAGAGGGTCGAGGCCCTGCCCAGGCTGGAGCGGGCAGAGTGGCAGCAATGGTGGGAACCCAAGTTGTTGGGGCCCTGCTGGAGGAGCGGGTGGGTGAAGGGCAGGTGGGTGACTACTGGGCTTCTCCTGAGGGGAAGTAGATGAAAGGCCCCTACTGGAAGGTCAGCTGGGTGACAGCCACCACAGCTTCCCATGTGGAAGAGGGGCGCGGGGCTTGCCTTCCAACCATGCTCCCCAAACCTACCAGTCTGAGCTTCCTCCCCTCCCCTCTTACCAGAGCCCAGGAACATTCCCAGACCACCTAGTCCCCAAAGCCCTGGCCCAGGAACTCCAGACCCCAGCAGCCAGGAAAGAGGAGAGATCTAAGAGAGCAGCAATGCACTCTCCTTTTAAAGGCTCCTCCATAACACCGTGTGGCCAGACTGCATGGCTTGTGTTTCAGGGCAAAGTGTGCTTATTTGGCAACTGCAGTTGTGGCTGTCACTCATACACTGTCCCTAGATCTCCCCAACACCTCCCCCATTTCCCAGGCAGGCAGGTTCCCTGTTACAAGTTCTACTCAGAGAGAGAAGGCTTCATAAAGGAGATGGAATAAATTGATTTTTAAAGGGTCCATATGTTAGGACAACGGCCTCAAGGTCTGGGCCATTATTAACTAAATGTTAATCTTGCTAAATGTTAAAACGTAGCACAGTATTTTGGAGACCAACTGTAAACAAGATGAGCGTGAGAAGAATTCAACCTGGTGCTAAATGTAGCCAATTGCAAAGAAGAAATCAACATGTTGATTGACCAAATAGTGTGTGTAAGCAATGGCTAAGCCTCCCTTCCTGGAAACAGAACTTTGAATATAAATCCCCTGTCTCCTGTACCCACTACAAGTAAATGAAACTATCTTTTGATAGCCAGGCTTTGTTTTTGACCAGAGCAGCACGGGCTGTGAACCTCTGGAGTTTGGTAACAAATAGGTGGTTTCGAACAGAAGGTCATGGTCAGAGCTGTGCATTTCATCAAATAGTCTGTTGCAGCAGCCCAGGGGAATGAGAGCCTGGCCCTAGGTGGTGGTAGTAAGAATGGAGAAGAGGTACATAGAGCCGTGCTTGAGGTGGGGTTATTGGGGGTGTTGATTACGTATGGGGTCTAAGGAGAGCAATCTCCTGAAGTCCTGTAACTGGGGTACTATTATCAAGGACAGTTTATGAAAGACAATAATGAATTTATTTGATTTTGAAGCACCTATAAGACACAAAGGTGTAGATAAAAGACTACATGGAGGTGTAGGGCTTTGGCAACAGCTTTCTCTCCGGAATGACTATTAAAAGTCATGTTACTGATAAGGAAAGAAATGGGTCATTTCTGACTTTTCCTCATTATCTCAGGAATTGAGAGGTTAAGGTAACACTTTCTCAAGTCACACAGCTTATTAGCCTTGTAATTGTCGGTGGAGGTTCAAGCAATGTAAGAGATGGGATGTGATTTCCACAGGTGAAAGGTAGGAAATCATTACAGCATCCAGCCCTGGGCTGATAGGACATAGAGTCCCTTGTTCACTTGAATGTGGATATGCTTTCCTGAGGAAAAGAGTAAGGGTGTTGTGTCAGCTAGTGGATGAGCAACTTTTGAGAACTTGGGTATCCATTTAACTTTCATTTGACAAATATTTATTGTGTAAATGTTGATTATTATGTAGTAGACACAGTTCATGGGGTTGGAATGCTGCAGGGAACAAAGCACAGCTTTGCTCTCCTGAGACTTACATTTGTGGGGAGGGAGCTAGTAAGTATATACATACAGGCGTGGACTATACAGTTCCTGGGGCAAGAGGACCTGGGAAGATGGGACAGCAAGTGCAAAGGCTCTGTAGCACAAGCGAACTCAGGTTAGTTGGTAAGTGCCTTTGTGGAAGATGTCATAACTTGCTCTCCGGGATCATCACCCATCCATCCTTGAATTTCAGAAAGGAACCCTGAATCTCTTAGTTACTGAGTGAACAAATTCTCTGTGAGGGACTATCCTGTTACTTGGTGTGAGTCTAGGCCTAATTTATAACATTAAAACCAGCCTTGCAGATGATTTGGGGATTTTGTACTTCCTTCCCACACAAATGCTCTGGGAGCCAAGTGCCATCTAGTGGCAAAGTGAAGAAACACACCTGGTACACTGGGAAAGGGGAAGCTCAACCTTCCATCCTTGGCTATGAAATTGCTCTGAAAATGTGATTTCCCACTCTCACAAAATTTAAAGTTGAACAGTTAGTCCAAAGTGACTTCTATTATAATTGTTTTCTCATATACGATGTAATTACTTTGACACCTACTTGGCATTTTACACGTTTCTATGTTTAATCTTCACAATAACTCTGCAAACTGGTCACTTTTATTATTCTCAATTTGAACATAAAGATATATAAAGATTAAGTAACTTTTTAATTGTCTTAAATATTTTTTAAAAATTAAACCACAATTACTTTTACCGTAGTACCAACTATCATAGGATTTCCCCCCCCAACATTTCTTTTTATTTATATTCATTTTTTGAGGGGGATGAATACTTTATTTTTAACAATATCTTTTATTGATTATGCTATTACAGTTGTCCCAATTTTTTCTCCTTTGCCCCATCCACCTGGTACCCCCATTCCTCCAGCAATCCTCCCCCAACCCCTTAGTTCATGTTCTGCATTATGTATACAAGTTCTTTGGCTTCTCCGTTTCCTATGCTGTTCTTAACATCATTTTGTACCAGCCAATTTGTACTTCTTAATCCCTGCACCTTTTCCCCCATTCTTCACTTCCCCTCACAACTGATAATGTTCCAAGTGATCTCCATATCTATGTTTCTGTTTCTGTTCTGCTTGTTTGCTTAGTTTGTTTTTTAGATTCAATTTTAATCTTCATAGTTTTCATTTTCTTTTTCTTATATAATACCCATTAATATTTCATATAATAATGGCGTGGTGATGATGAACTCCTTTAGTTTTATCTTGTCTGGAAAACACTTTATCTGTCCTTCAATTCTAAATGATAGCTTTGTTGAATAGAGTAAGTAATCTTGGTTGTAGGTCCTTGTATTTCATCACTTTGAATACTTCTTGCCAGTCCCTCTAGCCTACAAAGTTTCTTTTGAGAAATCTGCTGACAATCTTATGGGAACTCCTTTGTAGGTAACTTTGCTTTTCTCTTGCTGTTTTTAAGTTTCTTCTTTATCTTTAACCTTTGGCATTTTAATTATGATGTGTCTTGGTGTGGTCCTCTTTGGATCCAACTTGTTTTAGACTCTCTGTGCTTCCTGGACTTGTATGTTTACTTCTTTCACCAAATTAAGGAAGTCTTCTTTCATTACTTTTTTGAGTACATTTTCATTTTTTTGCTCTTCCTTTTCTCCTTCTGGCATCCCTATGATTCAGATATTCATACATTTGGAGATATCCCAGGGGCTCCTTAACCTATCCTTATTTTTTAAAAAGCCTTTTTACTTCTTCTTTTTTAAAGTATATTTTATTGATTATGTTGTTACAGTAGTTCCAATTTCTTTTCCCTTAGCTCCCCTTTTCCCAGTACCCCCTTTTAGCCCAGTAATCCCACCCTCCTTAGTTTATGTCCATGGGTCATGCATATAAGTTCTTTGGCTTCACCCTTTCCTGTATTATTCTTAACTTCCCCCTGTCTATTTTGTACCAACTAATTATGTTTCTTAGTCCCCAAACCATTTCCCCATTTCTCTCCCTTCCTCCTCCCAACTGATAACCCTCCAAATGATCCCCATACCTATGATTCTGTTTCTATTCTGCTTTGCTTAGTTGGATTTTGTTTTTATTTTTTAGATTCAGTTGTTGATAGTTGTGAGTTTGTTGTCATTTTAATGTTCATAATGTTGATCTTCTTTTTCTTAAATAAGTCCCTTTATTGTTTCATACAATAATGGCTTGGTGATGATGACTCGTTTAGCTTTACCTTGTCTGGGAAGCACTTTATCTGGCCTTCCATTCTAAATGATAGTTTTGCTGGATAGAGTAGTCTTGGTTGTAGGTCCTTGCTTTTCATCATTTTGCATACTTGTTGCCAGAAACTTGCCTGCAAAGTTTCTTTTGAGAAATCAGCTGATAGTCTTATAGGCACCTCTTGGTAGGTAACTCTGCTTTTCTCTTGCTGCTTTTAAGATTCTCTCTTTATGTTGAACCTTTGGCATTTTAATTATAATGTATCTTGGTGTGGTCCTCTTTGGGTCTAGTTTCTTTGGGACTCTCTGTGCTTCCTGAACTTGTATGTTTATTTCTTTCCCCAAATTTGAGAAGTTTTCCTTCATTATTTTTTTCACATAAGCTTTCAATTTCTTGCTTTTTCTCTTCTCCTTCTGGCACCCGTATGATTCAGATGTTGGCACATTTAAAGTTGTCCCAGAGGTTCCTAAGCTTCTCCTCATTTTTTTCAATTCTTGTTTCCTCCTCCTGTACTGGTTGACTGTTTTTTTCTTCCTTATATTCCAAATCATTGATTTGAACCCTGGTTTTCTTCTCTTCACCATTGGTTTTGTGTGGATTTTCCTTCATTTCATTTAGCATAGTCTTCACTTCTTCCCTTATGCACCTGCCATACTTAAGCATATCTGTCAAGTCTGTGAGCATCTTTATCACTGGTGTTTTGAACTCAGCATCTGTTAGGTTGGCTATCTCCTCGTCACTTAGTTCTCCCACTGAAACCTTCATCCATTCTCCCTTTTGGGCCATACTTCTCTGTCTCCTCATTTTGACAGGCTCCTGTGTTTATTTGCTTCTGTGTCTTAGATGGAGCTGTTACTCCTGTTATGTTGCAAGGGGCAAAGTCTTAGGCATTTGTCAGTACAGGACGACCTGTTTCACCACATTGTGGCACTGTGTGGGAGGGAGTGGTCTGAGAGGGAACAATGCTGCTTTCTCAGCACTCACCCCTTTTCTAGGCACTTCTCTCACTTCCATATTGGCCTGGCGCCTCTCTAGCTGTTGTCCTGGCTGTTGTTCCTAGAGTGGGTGGGTCTGGGGATGTTCTAGGACTGTGGGGGCCCTTTAAACAAGTGGACTTTGCTGAGAGACTGGCAGTTTCTTCCTCCACCCCAACCCCCACTGGTTTGCACAGTCAGAAGCAATGAGGCTTATTGTCCCTGGCACTGTAACCGTGAGCTGTGCAGTCTGGTCTGATTATGGGAGTGCTCCCCAGGTGTCCCTCTCGACTTTTTTAAGTGTTTGACTGCGCTTTCCACCAGCAAGCCACTGCCACTGCTGCCGCCACCACTGCTGCCACCACCATACTGTGTTCTTTCTGCCCTGGTTCTGCCCCTCCTGCCTGTCTGGGTGAGTATTTCTTCTTTATATCTGTTTGTTGGACTTCCATGCAACTCGATTTTCTGGAACTTCTGGTTGTTTCTAGTTTTGAGATAGTTGTATTCCTTCTTGGTTGTGGAGGGAGATGCAGAGTGTCTGTCTAGGCCTCCATCTTGGCTGGAATTTGTCTCTTTTTACTTCTTGCTGTTGGGATTAAATGTTGTTTTCTTCCCTATGTTCCAAATTGTTGATTCGATTCTCAGCTTCATTGCCTTCACTGTTGGTTCTCTGTAGATTTTTCTTTATGTTACTTAATGTAAATTTAGTTTCTACCTGGTCTTTTTATGGGCTGTTGAAGTACCCAAAGAGTTCCTTGACCATCCTAATAACCAGTGTTTTAAACTCTGTATCTGATATGTTGCTAATCTCCATTTTTTCCTGGAGTTTTTTTCTGTTTGTTTGTTTGTTCTCATCTGGGCCATATTTCTTTGTCTTCTCATTTTGGTAGCTGCCCTGTGTTTGTTTCTGTGTATTAGGTAGAGCTGCTTTGACTCCCTGTCTAGGTAGTGTGGCCTAATATAGAAAAATGCACTGATAAGTTTAATGGGGCAGGACCTTAGGTAATTGCCAGGGTTGGGCAACCAATGTTATCCCTCTGTGGCTTTGTGTAGGGGAGGGCTTAGATAGGGGACTAGAGCTTTGTCTGAGAGGAAACTATCTCCCAGCATTTGTCCTGATGCTAGTCACTTCAATTTTTCCCTGTATGCCACTATTGCCCTTCCAGCTGTTGCCCTGGTGCTGAATCCCAGAGGGAGTGAGTCAGCGTAAGTCCTAAATCCATTGTGGGCCCCTTAAGAGGAGAGTCTCCTGATAATCCTGCAGCTTCTTCTACCGCCCCAACCCCCAGTTGTTTTTATAACCAAAAATATGGGGACTTGTTTTTCTGGTGCTGGAACCCTGGGCTTGGTTGTCTGGTCCGGGAATACTATTCCTTGCTTCTGAGGTGTCCCTCCCAATTTTTATCCACCATACATGGATGTGGGAATGCTGCTTCCACATCTTCATGCCTCTTTGCACCACCCTGCAGCACCTTTTTGTGCCTCTACACCTCTCTGAGCCTCTCTGCTTCTCTGCCCCTCCTACCCATTGGATGAATGTGGATTCTTTAAATCCTTGGTTGTCAGACTTCTGTACAACTCAATTTTCTGACAATTCTGAGTGATATTTGCTTTGTAGTCTAGGTGTAATTTTTTCTGTAGTTATGTGAGGAGGTGAGGCATGTTTACCTACACCATGTTAACTAGAAGTCTAATTTTCTTAAAGCTTTTAAGTTGCAGAGTTTGCAATGAGCCCTAATTTGTCTGAGGACAAACTTGAATTACATTGCCTGTAGGTAGCTCTGAACAATTAGTAAAGAAACTAGTTCTTTAAAAATAATAATAATAAAAATATATATATATTTTAAATTACAGGTGATGTACAATGTTATATTAATTTCAGGTATGCAACCTATTGATTATACATTTGTATAACTTACAAAGTGTCACCCCAATAAATATAGTATGCATTTTACCCCATACAGTGTTATTATATTGACTATATTCCTCATGTTGTACTTGACATTCCCATGACTGTTCTGTAACTACCAATAAGTACTTCTTAACCCATCACCCTTTCAAACCATCCTCCCAAACAACACCCCCACCCCCAATTTGGCAACCATCAAAATGTTCTCTGTATCTATGAGTCTGTTTTTGCTCTGCTTGTTCATTTATATTGTTTTTTAGATTCCATGTATAAGTGAAATCATATAATATTTGTCTCTCTCTGTATGACATTTTACTCCATACAGTACTCTCCAGGTCCATTCATGTTGTTGCAGATGGCAAGATTTTTTTTTTTTAGGGCCGAATCAGATTCCATTGTATCTATGCACCACTTCTTTATCCATTCATCTTTTGATGGAAACTAAGATTGCTTCCATATCTTGGATATGTAAATAATGTTACAATAAACATATGGATATATATGTCTTTACAATTTGGTGTTTTGTGTTTCTTGGATAAACACCCAGGAATGGAATTGCAGGGTCTTTCTTTGTCTCTTGTTATAGCCTTTGTTTTAAATTCTATTGTATCTAGTATTAAAGTATTGCTTCTCCAGTTTATTTTTAAATTTCCATTATCATAAAATATCTTTTTCATCCCTTTACTTTTGCTTGTGTATGCTTTCAGTCTGAAGTGAGTCTTTTGTAGGCAACATATGTAAGGGTCTTGTTTTGTTATCCATTCAGCCAGCATATGACTTTAGATTGGAGAATTTAATCCATTTTCATTTAAAGCAATTGTTGCTAGATATATATTTATTGCTATTTTATTATTCATATTTTTGTCTTTTCTTCTTCTTTCTCTCCTCCCCCTCCCCCCTCCCCCTTCTTCCCCCTGCCCCTCCTCCTCCAAGAAGGCCCTTTAACATTTTATACAATCTGGTTTGGTGATAATGAACTCCTTTAGCTTTTTCTTGTCTGGGAAGATCTTTATTTGTCCTTCAGTTCTAAATGATAGCTTTACTGTGTACTCTTGGTTGTAGGTCCTTGCTTTTTATCATTTTGAATATTTTGTGCCAATCCCTTGTGGCCTGAAATATTTATGTTGAGAAATTAGCTGACAGTCTTATGGGAGCTCCCTTGTAGCTAACTAACTGCTTTTTTCTTCCTGCTTTTAAGATTCTCTCTTTGTCTTTAACCTTTGGCATTTTAATCATGATGTGTTTTGGTATGGACCTCTTTGGGTTCTTCTTGTTTTGGACTCTCTGTTCTTCCTGGACTTGTATATCTATCTCCCTTACCCAGTTAGGGAAGTTTTCCATCATTCTTTTTTTCAAATAGACTTAATTTCTTGCTCTTTTCTCCTTTCAGCAACCCCATGATATGAATGTTGGTACACTTGAAGTTGTCCTGAGGCGGGTCGCCCCCAACGCCCTTGGCTTGGTGGAAACTCGCTGTCCAGCAGTGGTCTCAGGATTGTAGATGAGAGACAATAAGTATCTCAAACACTATATCTTGTCTGGGAGTAGGAAAGGTGGCTGATCTCTCTAGTGGAGAAGAGCCCCAATCATGCCTTCCAAGTTCCTTTTATTGAGGATGGTATCCAGGAGATACAGAGTCAGGATACATAAATCATCAATCAACATCAAACATTTGGATTACTGTTAACAATCACTGATTACTGATAACAATGTAAGGAACACAGTGAGCATTCTGGGTGACGGTCTATTAGGCATCCTGGCACTATGTGGACATCAGGGGCAAAGCTTTATGTACCCTCCAGGTATTTGATGTTACACAGGGTCAATAGCTAACTTAAGAGATGAGAAAAACAGAGCAAGCTTCAAAGAAGAATATGCATTCTTTAAATTCAATTCCCATGGGAACCCCCTGAATGGGCTTTCCAGTCATGCCTTCCTGCAGGCTCCCTGGTCTTCTAGTCAAGACTTATAGGTCTCCCAGGGGGGCCTAGTTTGCAGCCTGGCTACAATTCCTGAAACCACACAGAGCAGTCCCCTACATTGTCCTAGAGGCTCCTTACGCTATCCTCATTTTTTAAATTCTTTATTCTTTTTGCTGTTCTGATTGGATGTTTTCTGCTTCCTTATCTTCTATTACTGACTTGATCCTCTCATTCACCTACTCTACTGTTGATTCTCTAATGTATTCTTCATTTTAGTTATTGTAGTTTTTATTTCTGATTTTAAAGGTTTTCTATCTCCATTTTTGTGTTTTTTATTTATTTGTTGAAATTCTCGCTAAGCTCCTCTTCTCTTGCCCTGAGTTAATTGAACATCCTTATATCTAGTGTTCTTAATTCTGCATCTGGTAGATTGTTTGTCTCCAATTTGTTTATTTTTTTCTACATGGAATCTTGTTCTGTTCTTTTTCTTGGAACATGTTTCTTTATCTCCTCATTTTGGCTACTTCCCTGTTTGTTTTTATGTATTAGTTGAAGCTGCTATGTCTTCTGGTCTTGGTGGAGTGGCCTTATGTATCAGGCGTCCCATATGGACTGGTAGCACAGCCTCCCAAGTCACCTGGAACATCAATGGGAGGGATTTATGCCACAGGCCAGTTGGCTTTAAGGACTGATTCTGACTACTGTGGAGGATCTGATATGCAGTGGCCAACTCCACAGAGCAGAACTCACTTCAGTGGGACTATGGTGTCTGCTGATTCTGCCCCTTGAGTGTGTCATTAATGGAGGTAGTGGTGATACCTGCACTGGGTGTGCTGGTTCTGGTCTTTCCCAGGAGGTGACTTTGCTCTGCCTTGGGCCATCCAGAATGAGCTACAAAGTAATCTGCAGATAGCTATCACCAGTTCTGGGCTTGGAGTTGACTAGAGTGGCCAAGCTGTGAACCAAGGTTGGCTGCTGCCAGTGCTGGGCCTGGAGCCACTTAGTGAGAGGTATGGGGCTTGCTGAGGCCAGGTGCTGCTTGTCTGAGAGATGTTAGAGAAGTCTGAAGCTTGAGCCAAGACAGGCCTCTGGGTGAGCTGACAAGTTGGGTGAGGCCTCAGGGAATCACTAGGGCAGTGTGAACAGTGTTAGGTCAATGGGGACTCAGATATGTTGAGGGAGGACTGAGCAAAGAGACAATGGCTTCTGCTAGCATTTCTGTGTGGGAAAAATCAGCCTCTCATGCCAGACAATTCAGTTCCTTCCTGTATGCCCCAGGTACCTTTCAGGCTGCTGCGTCAGTCAGTGCTAGAGCTCATGGTGAGTGAATCTGAGTGAGTCTGTGAGTTTAAGTCTATGCATGGGCCCTTTAAGAGGAACACCTGGAACTCCAGAAGCCCTACATCTTACTCAGCCAAATCCCCTCTGGTTTTCACAGCCAGAGGTTATGTGGACTTCTTTTCCTGGCACTGGAACCCTGGGCTAGGGGGCTGGTGTGGGGCTAGGGTTCCTCAGTCTTCATGGAGGACACCCAGAGCCCAGATATTTCTCCTGATTTTTATCTGCCACATGTGGTTGTGGGACCAGACACTTCTGCAATCTCCACCCCTCCTACCAGTCTCATGTGGGTTCTTTTTTATATCCTTAGTTATAAGACTTCTGTTTAGCTAGATTCCACGCAGTTTTGAATGATAGTCGTTCTGTAGTTTAGTTGTAATTTTGATGTGGTTGTAGGAGGAGGTGAGTACTGGATTTTGCCTATGCGGCAATCTTGACTGGCATGGAAGGAACTTGTTCTTAAATGAACACCAGAAAATCCAGTTAGACTGTCTGAAACCAAGCCAACTAAATCTTATTTTAAAGGGAATGCTTAGAACTCAGGTTAATAGGGAGCAATCTCCACAGGTAAATGTCAGTTCAGCATGAAGAACTTTCTTGCAATTAGACTTGTCTATAGTGGAACAGGATGCCTTAGCAAGCAGAAGTGAATGCGGTTGCTCCTGCGGGCTGGCAGGACATCAATATGTTTTGTTTGACTCAGATCATGGCTTATAGATATTTGCATTGGAATGGTTTGGGTGTTCTTTCCAATTTGTCACAGTTTCAACTGCTAAATAATACATATGGCACAATTCACACATGTACCTTACCTGCATGGCCTGATAGACATTTGGATTCTTGACCACTGAGTAATATACAGATGTTTTAAGAGCTGTCCTATCATATATTTCCTGGCTGGTTTGGCTCAGTGGATTGAGCGTTGGCCTGCGAGCTAAGTGTCGCTGGTTCGATCTTCCAGTCAGGGCACATCAGAGAAGGAAAACTCTGACTCCAAAAAACCTCCGCTGCCTTGCGGCATACCTCTTCAGGGGAAAGGCTAAGGGAGTAAACCCCGACAGAAAATCCGGAGCCGGAGTCCCTAAGGCGGTTTGACGTTGTAGTCAACACCGGCAACTCCTGCGGCGCACCTGAAGCCAAGCTGTATTGACTCCGTCTTTCCCTTGGACCCTTCAGCTGCGAAGAGAGGGGAGGTCTGCTGCATGGGCAACAGCAGACCCTCCATATCACCCTGCCCAGGCTCTGTAGCTTCAGCTTCACTGGAGAGGACACTCCAGCGTCATCGTAATCTGTCGATTCAACACGGGAGGAGACAGATACCGTGTCACTCCCGAGTCGGACTGCACAGCCATTCTCGACGGTGCAGATAGACTCCTAAGAAGCTACACCATCATCTCTCGAGACAGATGGCTGCCGACGACGATCATATATTTGATGGGCTAACAACATTTTTAAACTAGTTTATCAATTTGTTTTTAGTCAGAGGATCAATACTAATAACTTAGTTCCCCAGTTATCATAAACTTTCTTTTGTACACAGTAAGTAAAAATATAAGGAAGAAAAAATATAAAAAATATAATAATAACTGACATTTATTGAGTACTATCAGTGACCATAAGCTCTGATTTTCCCATTTTTGATCTTGTGAATGCCTGTTGTCCTTGTGCAATAATTAATTTCACCTTTAAAAGTGTTTCTCTATCTGGGTTCCCCCATCTCTCTCCTGTCCAAAGACAGCCTCACCTATTAGCTTCTTGAATAGCACTTATGAAATTTCTATACATATATAAGCATATATACATGTTACATGTCCTTGCTTTTTTCTCACTCAGTGTCTTTAAGGCTTCCTTTTTTTTTGCACTACACAATCAAATGTTAAATGTTACTCAAACATAACTGTTTCTTAAAAAGTTATTTAAAATTGATTACAGATTCACAGAAAGTTACAAATACAGTATAGAGAGGACCCGTGTACATTTCACCCAGTTTCCCACAGTGTTTACATCTTACACAGTTATGGTATAAATTGACATCAGTACAATGTTTGTATATTGTTCTATGTCATTTTATCACATATGAAGACTCAGGTAACCACCACTGAAACCCTTTGATAGATACCCCTGCTCTCTTCCTCTCTGCCTCCTCCCATCCCTAAACCCTGATAGCAAGTAATCTCTTTTCCATCTCTATAATTTTGTCATTTAGAGACTGCTATATATACAGAATCTTACAGTATGTGACTTTTGAGATTGGCTTTTTTTTCACTTAACGTAATGCCTTTCGAGATTTATCCAAGTTGTCTGTATTAGTAATTCATTTCTTATAATTGCTGAGTAGTTTCATGGTATTGGTATACTACACCTGATTTAGCCATTCATCTTTGGTTGTTGAGAGACATTTTGGTTGTTTCCAGTTTTTGGCTTTTACAAATAAAGCTGCTATGACAGAAATTTGTTTGTTTTGTGTGAATATAACTTTCCATTCCTCTGGCATAAATGTCCAGAAGGAACATTGCTGGGTCTTACAAGTGTATGTTTAGGTTTTTTTTAAAAAAATACTGTCAAACTAATTTCCCAAATATAGCATTTTATGTTCCCACCAGCAATGTATGAGAGATCAATTTCTCCATATTTCCAGTATTTAGTATTGTCACTCGTTTTCATTTTAGCTGTTCTAATAGATGCAAGCAGGGTCCTGGAGGAGGAAAAGCGCACAATGTAGTGGTTTTCAAAGTGTGATCTCCAGCCCAGCAGCATCAACCTCACCTGGGACCTTCTTAGAAATGCAGATTACCAGGCCCCACCCAAGACCTATTGCATCAGAAAGTATAGGGGTGGGACCCAACAATCATACTTTGACAAGCCCTCTAGGTAACTTTGATACACATTAACATTTGGGAACCACTGTTTTTAGAAAGTCATTGCCACCCAAAGAAAGTCTTTAGGCCACAGTCATCTGGGAGCTAGTTAGAAATGAAAATGTCAGGTCCCTACCCTCCTGAGATTCTGATTTAATTGCCTGGAGTAGGCGAGCCCAATTATTGGTAGTTTAAAAACTCCCCAAGTGATTCTAATTATATATTATTATTGACTGAATGTTTGTGTCCCCCCAAATGCATATGTTGAAATGTTAACCCCCAATATTATGGTATTTGGAGGATGGGCCCTTGGGAGATAAAGTTTATATTAGGACTATGAATATGAGATTCACTTCTCTATAAAAAGAGATACCACCCCCTTCTCTCTCCTTGAGTGCACACACCAAGAAAAGGCCACGTAAGGATATAACCAGGAAGAGAACCCTCACCCAGAACTTGACCATGATGGCACCCTCATCTTCCAGCCTCCAGAGCTGTGAGAAGTAAATGTTGCTTAAGCCACCAGTCCATGGTATTCTGTTACTGCAGCCAAACTGATTAAGGCAGGCTCTAGGATTCAGAATTACTGCTCAAAGGAGAAAAGGTGGTCTCTTCTTCACAGGTATTAAAGAATATAAATGATTCGTAGGTTTACTGAAGCCCAGTTAGAAGAGCTCAGTTATCATACCTCTTTCAAAAGTGAGGTGGGTTTCAGAGTTTCAGCAGTAGAAAATGGCCTGGAAGAATTAGGCCAGATGTTAGAAGTGACATAACATCAGTCAATGATACTTTCAGGTTTCCTCAAGGGAATGAAGCAGAGAGCTAAGATCAAGCTACTACTAAAGTGAGGTTGAGGCCAAGAAAAACCATAATGGGGATTAAGAAAAGGAGAAACTAGCAGTCTAAATTCAACTGCAACCCAGCCCAGGTTCAGCAACCAAGGAGAAAGGTGGGAAGTTCAGCATGAGAGGTGTTGGGACTCAGCCTGGACTCTGCCCTGAGGGCTGGAGACTGAGGTTAGCTGGTAGAAAGGCCCTGCTCAGGGATGAGGGAAATACAGTATTGGGAGACAGTCAGAATTGTCCCTACTAACTGGATGATGGTCAGGACTGGTCTTGCAACCTCTCCAGGAATCAGCAGCATATTGGTCCTTCAGGTTAACAAACAGACTGTGTATATAGGTGATATTGAGGGATGCTGAAGCTCTGTGCTTTTGTGACGTGCTGCTCCCACTTAAGGCCTGCTTTCGGTCTTATAATCCTTGTGATGACTGGAAGTTTTGTCTTTGGGTGTTAAATATTAAATTTACTGAATGCTACTCTTCTCTGGATGATGCAAGGCAGTGAGTTGGATTTTAATATTCCCTAAATGCCCACTGGTACCCCAGGCTTGTGTCTGATGGAATAAATGCAGGGAATATGAAGGTCTAAACAAGAACATAGAAGTGTGACCATGAGGTCATTTATTTCAGTCTAATGCATGCTCCTTGTGGCCACCTGAGAATTACACACTATACTGAATATAAGCATGCCCAAGGCATAATTCCTACATTTAGTTAAGACTAAAATTAATTACCATCATCAACAATAACAATGAAAAAGAAGTTGGAAAGGCAAAGAATGTTATACAGGAGAGTTGTAGTAAAAAACAAAACAAAACAAAATACAGAACCACTAGCCAGGGCATCTAAATACAAATTCCATCTTTGTAAACAACTCATTGTATATCTTAGCTTTCTTATGTAGAAAAATGGATTTATCAAATTTATCACCGTCAGCATTTTTTTCTTATCTCCCAGAGTTATCTCAAGAACCAAATAATATCATAGATGTGAAAACAATTAGTGAAATACAAACTTTTAATTGTCACTTTGTCATACTTTAATTATATAATTCTATGCAAATAATTTGCAAGTCATTATTTTCAGTTATTTTTATTACTGTGAAATAAGGCAGCCCTAGGAAGAGGGGCTGGAGAGCTGAAAAGCAGCCCCACACCCCCTGCCCCCAAGCCTCTTTGACAAGTACATTGAGCAGGAATGCTGTTGTGGAGAGATACAGGTACCACTGGGTCTGGCATAACCTGGGTTACTGTCTTTTGTCACTTGGTGTGTTGTACAATTGCTTAATGGAGAATGCGCTGTGTACCTTCTTTCCTCTTTACACACATTAAGAAAATATACCACAGCAATCATGAAATCACAACTTTGGTGAAACATGTTGCAAAAGACACAGGAAACACATTGCAATGGAACTTTCTGGGTGCTGCTGCAAGTTTAGGGGTGAGCAGAAAAATCAGCTTCTTATGGGTAAAGTAATAAATGTGTACAAGGAAGTTTTATTTTTTTGTTTATTTTGAGTGGTGGTGAGTGCAGGGTATGACAGAGTGTTAGAACATCCATGTTTCATAGATAGAAAATGTGAATATACAAGGCAGGATTTCGCTCCTAACATCTTGCACCTTGGACAGGAAAATAATCTCTCTAAACCTCATTTCTTCACTTAAAAAATGCAACAGTATGCACCCATATAGGATTATTATGAAAATAAATGAATAGCATAAAGTAACCAGAGTATTATGTAGTAAATGGTCACTATTATTATGATTATTTAGAGTCATTATATAACTAGCTATCTTTAATAGTAAATATAAGGGCTTAAAAATATAGGAACTAATTTTCCCCTTGCCTGACCTAACAGGTTAGGCATTCCATTTTGATAATGTACCCTTCTTGCCACAGAGTTAGCGGGGTGTTTTCCTAATTTGAATTCAATGCCTAAGGTAGAAAATGATCAACTGATGTCTTTTTTTTTTTTTTTAAAGAAATGTTGCCTCTAATTTAACATTTTAAAATTTATTATTTTTCTGTTTTTTAAAATAAGGTTCATTTTTATAGAAAAAGGAAAAAAAGGCTAATAAGTTTACAATGCTTGTTAAAATAAAGTCTCAATAGCCCACAAGACCAGAAACTCAGTTTGCAGACCATTTAGCAAGGAGGTGAGACAGAGTTTTCCTACATCACAGAAAACACAGGGGAACAATTCTTAACATAACTCCTGCTGAGTTCAATTTTTCAGCTGTTTTAGACTTAAATAGGCATGCTGATTTCAAAACTGCAGTTAATTTTCTTCTATCACGTCAAGTTTTTCTGTACAGCTTATCTTAATGTGACCACTCTAGGCTGGATGGAGCCTGTATCTAGGGAAGCACTAGTGCTCTCCTATTGGCTGAGAGCAAACCTCCCTCAAGTGGGGAGGGTGGGGGATGACCTTGGAGACCAGCGACAGGTTCATATTTGTCTAGGCTATTCAGTTACACATGAGACAGTGTGGTGAGAGGTTGTGTGCCTCTCTACATAGCGAATTGTATTCCGAAGTGTAGTCGAAGTTCTTGTCTGTATATAAGGAATTAGCAGAATTTATTTTTGTATTTACACATGTACTTATTTCCTTTCCTTCAGATCATGTCTGCCTCTGCTGTTTCTCATTGTAAGTGACTAAACAACCCTGATTTATTTTGTTATATCTGTGGCGGTTTCACCATTCCTAGTCAAAGGACAAACATCAGCACATTTGTCAGGCAAGCCTATTTTGCATGTTTTAAAGTAAAACTTGGTGATCAAGATAAGTCTTGGGCCCCTCACAAGGTGTGCAAGGTGTTGAGAGTTTATGGACGAAGGGAACACGTGATAAATTGCTATTTGGTATACCTATGGTTTTGCGAGAGCCCAGAGATCATTCAAGTGACTGTTACTTTTGTATAGTAAAAATTTCAGGATATAACAAGAAAAATAAATGTAAAATAAGAGTACCTTAGTCTACCATCAGCTATATGCCCAGTGCCTCATTCAGCTGAAATCCCAGTGCCAGTTTTCACTGAACTACCCTCTTTTGAAAAGCAGGAGTATGGTGAAGAACTAAGTGGCAGCAACGATGAAGATTTTAAAATTGAAGATAACTCAGTTCATCAGGGATTTGATCAGCATGAGTTGAAGGATTTGGCATGAAATTTGGGACTATCCAAAAAAGCTTCAGAACTCCTAGCATCAAGACTTCATGAGAAAAACTTGCTTGAAAAGGGAGCACGTGATAAATTGCTATTTGGTATACCTATGGTTTTGCTTTTGATCAAGAGAAAGCGCATTTCTGCAGTATTTTCAAAGTGACGGTGGCTTTGTGTATTGCCATAACATACATAATTTAATCGAGAATTCCAGTCTAGAATGTAACTGAATGGTGACTGTTCATTGATAGCTCAAAGCAGAGCTTGAAGTGTGTCCTCCTCCACAATGGCAATTTATTTGGTGCAGTCCTAATTGGCCATTTAGTTTATTTTCATGAAGAATATGAAGACATAAAGAGTCATTGACCTTCTGCAATATCCCAAGCACAATTGGATCATTTGTGTTGACCTTAAAATGGTCTGCTTCCTTTTTGGTCAGCAATGCCGATATACCAAGTATTCCTGTTTTCTGTTTATGTGGGACAGCAGAGCTCATGAGAAGCATTGGGTGGAGTCAAATTGGCCTCCAAGATCTGACCTCAAACCTGGTGATCCAAACATTCTCCATGAGCCACTTGTTGACAGAACGAACATTATATTCCCACCTCTGCACATAAAACTGGGTCTCATGAAGCAATTAGTAAAAGCTTTGCCAACTGAAGGAGACTGTTTCAAGTATCTCATTTTGGCATTTTCTAGCCTGTTTGAAAAGATAAAAATCCCTTAATCTGTATGTTTGGTAGCAGAACTTTACTACTTGTACACAATTTGACTTACAATAACAATATATAGCCTTTATATGAATAAAATAACTCTAAATAAACAGTACATTCAGGTAATTTTTTTCTTTATTTTCCTTTGTATGTACATTTTGTATGATTTTTGGGACAAAGGGATGATATCCTGTACCTTAAAAAGTTGATGTGATAGAGAAAAACTGGGGTCATTTTTGGATTCAGATGCCAAAGTTAGTCAAAAACAAGTGTCAGATCTAACTAAGCAAAAATTGTGTTCCCCAGTGTAATAGGTCTTTCTTCAGGAAGGCATGATGGAAGTCTTCTCATTTTATAAATTTCCCTACATTAATAAAAAATGTATTATTTTTATATGTTTATTATATAAAACCATGATGTACATTATTGATATAGATTTATTTCATGTACTTTGAGAGTTCTTCTTTGCTTAAATCTGAGAAGTTAGGGGCTAGTGCGCTCCTGCCCTCCATCCTCATTTTGTGAGAATCGCCTACTCTCTGGCTTGGAGAATCTACTGGAAGAGCTTAAAAGAGGAGGTAACTCATGCAGGGTAAAGTAACAAGTTCAGTGGCATACAGTGCAGAGAATGAACACCAGAGGGAAGACTGTGCTGGCATGCATAAAGAGAATTGCTGTGAGGATCAAATAAAATGTACATCATAGTTTATCTTTAATCTGTTCCTGACTAGGGATCCATTCTCAATTTCTTCTTGCCTCTATCTTGATCACTGCCTAGATAACCTAACCCAATCCCGTAGTTCTACACAATGACATTTCTCAGATTTATAGCCCCATGCTCTCCTCTGAACTTCAGACCCATGTATTCAACTGCTAACTGGACTTTTTGATTTTCTCCTCAAAGTAACTTTCCCCTACACTTGATCACCTCAATGAATCGACACTCCATTCTTCCAGTCATTCAGGAAAGAAAAAGTTGGGTTGTACTTTACTCCTCTTTTTATATTCAATCAGTTCACAAATCCTGTCATCGTACCTTCAAAACACATCCCCAGAATATTTCTCGCCACTACCACCATCAGGTACTGTTGCAGTAGCTTCCTACTATACCCACTGTTTCTGCTCTTTTTCTCATTGAGTTTATTGTCCTCAAAATGACCAGAGTGATTCTTTTAAAACATAAGTCAAGTAATAATATTTCTCTTTTTAAATATCTCTGAAATCTAAACTCTGTGTAATGACCTATAACACCTTACAAGATCTGTCTCCCTGCCACTTCTCCAACTGTGTCTTGTTCCCCCTCACTCCACCCCTTGCCACAGTTTCTCTTTGGTCACAGGAGCCTCTTTACTTTTCTTCAACTAAACCTCAGGGCCTTTGCACTGAACTGTTCTCCTGGAAATTTTTTTCTTTTTATGGTTTGCTTGCCTCTTTCCCTCACATTTAGGTCTCAGGTTTTCACTAAGTGCTCTATATAATTCATTCCTAAATACCCCATATCTGTCACTTTCTATCTCCTTACCAAAAGTATTGGTCAAGTGTCAACAGGAAAACTGAAACCATTCTGAATATTTGAAACAGGAGGGATTTTGTGCAGGAAATTAGTTCTATGAGTGATGGAAGAGGCTGAGAAGCCAGAGGAGACAGTGAAACAACCCAGAAGTTAGAAACAGTAGGAAACCACTAGCCTCCCTCCTCCCAGGAAGTCAGGAGAAAGGTGCTCACATCACCTAGCCAAAGCAGGAACCGCAGTGGTTGTGGCAGAAGCTGGAGCACTGAAGAGTCAGCCGCCACTGCCTATGCTGTCACGGGATGGGGAGGGAGCAGGAGAGACATCCTGGTTTGTCCCTTCCTCCTGCCCTGTCTTCCTCGTTGTCTCCCATTGGATGAACTCATGCAATCATGGGCTAACACTGAGGCCAGTGCTTAGCCTGCAAGGGGCAGCACCCACACCCTGTTCTCAGCAGAGGCCCAATAGACCCAGCACCAGTACAACCTACTTTATTTTTCCTCAGAGCATTTATCATTCTTGACATATTTACAATTTTTTGTTTATTTGTGGGTTTTCTACCTTGACTGGAATATAGAGTGCATGAAGGCAGGGACTTTGCTGTTTTATTCACTACTGTATCTCTGGCTCCTAAAACAGGGCCTGGCATATGTAGGTACTCAATAAATAATTTTTGAATAAAAGAATATGCCTCCACTGACAGTGCATCTGACTTATAGCAGGTGTTGAACAAATATGTATTGAATAAATGAGGCTGGTTATTAATTACAATACCAAGGTAAGTGTTACCCTGGCTGGTTTGGCTCAGTGGATTGAGCGTCGGCCTGCGAGCTAAGTGTCGCTGGTTCGATCTTCCAGTCAGGGCACATCAGAGAAGGAAAACTCTGACTCCAAAAAACCTCCGCTGCCTTGCGGCATACCTCTTCAGGGGAAAGGCTAAGGGAGTAAACCCCGACAGAAAATCCGGAGCCGGAGTCCCTAAGGCGGTTTGACGTTGTAGTCAACACCGGCAACTCCTGCAGCGCACCTGAAGCCAAGCTGTATTGACTCCGTCTTTCCCTTGGACCCTTCAGCTGCGAAGAGAGGGGGGGTCTGCTGCATGGGCAACAGCAGACCCTCCATATCACCCTGCCCAGGCTCTGTAGCTTCAGCTTCACTGGAGAGGACACTCCAGCGTCATCGCAAGATGTCGATTCAACACGGGAGGAGACAGATACCATGTCACTCCCGAGTCGGACTGCACAGCCATTCTCGGCAGTGCAGATAGACTCTTAAGAAGCTACACCATCGTCTCTCGAGACGGACGGCTGCCGACACCGACACCAAGGTAAGTGTAATGTGAAAAATAACAAAGTGACATCTTAGTTAAAATCTATCTCAAAAGATTTTCTAACACAAGACTCCTGAAAAAAATCAATTTATTTGAAGAGTTTTATAATTTTTTTAATTATATTTTATTGTTTGTGCTATTGTTACAGAACCCTTGGGCTGCTCCAATTGAAAACAAACCCACAGGCTCTTTAGTTAGGGGTCCGATTGCCTGCCACCAAAATTATAACTCTCAATACCAGAGTTTAGTGAAAAGAAAAAGAATTGTTTATTTAACAGTTATATAGATTTAGTTATTTGTGGATTTCTGTTGTTAAGTCTTATGTTCTTTAAAACACCCATAAACACATATCCTTGCCTCCCCACTACCAAACCAGGCTAGCTTTAGAAAAGTTAGAGAAACCGTTTCCCTACTTTCCAAACACAGTTCAGCTTTACCAGCAGCTGCCAATCACTCTTCTGATTGGGGAGGTCCTTTCTGTGCTGTGGTGCCCTCCAGCTCTCAATGCAGAACCACTTGGATTCTCAGCCTCCTTGGAAACTGCCTTCTTCCTGCAAACCGCATGGATCTCCTCTCCTCAAAACCACATGGCGAGAGCCTCTTAAAGCAGCCTGGAGACCCCTTCTCCAAGCCACATGGAGAACTTAGCTTCTTTATTCTGCATGGAGGGGGCAAGAGAGCGAGAGAGAGAGAGAGAGAGAGAGCGAGAGAGCGAGAGAGCGAGAGAGCGAGAGAGAGAGAGAGAGAGAGAGAGAGCTAAAATGTCCGCAGCTGCTTATATATCCCTGACTGCGTCCTCTGATGCAGGGGGTGTTGCAAACAGTTCTGACCATTCACAGAACCTTAGGTAGGCTCTGTGTGCTTTTTCCATACCATCCCCTGGTTCAAGACTCCTCCCATCTACCTGAGGCTTTGGATGCATTAAAGCCATTTTGCATAAGAAAGACACTAGCCACCAGCCTCAGGCATGTGGAGGCATTCCAAAAGCTGCTTCCTTCTCCCCATCCCCCAGCCTCAAACTCTGGGGATTTTTGGACTCCCTTGTTTCTGTAACACTATTACAGTTGTCCTAATTTTTCCCCTTTACCACCCTCCACCCAGAACATCCCACCCCCTCAGACAATCCCCACACCATTGTCCATGTGCATGGGTCATGTATATATGTTTTTTGGCTACTCTATTTTCTATGTTGTACTTTTAATCCCCATGACTATTCTGCAACTACCAATTTCTATTTCTTAATTCCTTCACCTTTTCTGCCCAACCCACTGACCTCCCCCCTCCTATCTGGCAACCATCTAAATGTTCTCTGTATCTATGATTCTGTTTCTGTTGTGCTTCTTTGTTTAGTTTGGTTTTTAGATTCCATTTTTGATAGGTATGTGTTTATTGCCATTTTACTGTTCACATTTTCTCCTCCTCCTCCCCCTCCCCCGCCCCCCCCCCCTCCCCCTCCACCTCCTCCTCCTCCTCCTCCTTTTTCTTCAAGAAGACCCTTTAACATTTGATATGCTACTAGTTTGGTGGTGATGAACTCCTTTATTTATTTATTTATTTTTTGGTCTGGAAAGCTCTTTATCTGTACTTTCACTTTAAATTATAGCTTTGCTGGGTAGAGTAACCTTGGTTGTAGTTCCTCATTTTTCATCACTTTGAATATTTCTTGCCAATCCTTCCTAACCTGCAAATTTTCTTTTGATAAATCAGCTGACAGTCTTATGGGAACCACCTCCTGTGGGTATGTTGCAGGAACACAGATCTCTGGGTAGGGGCATTCCCATGTCCCTCTGCCCAGGTGTCCTGTGACTCAGGAGATGATGAGCTAATCTCATCTCCGCCTGCAGCTTTACGCTGTTCCAGGCCACTGGGTCATGGAATCCTGAAGACAAAGAGGTCTGTTGAGTACTCCATCTTCCTCCTTGAAGATAAAGTCTTAAATTGGGGCTGGCCTTGATGATTAGTGGATCTGCTTTGTTTCTCTGTTAGATGTTATCAAAACCAGAAGTTACCCTGTCTGTACTTTACATATTAATGATACTTTGTAAGAATTCTTTCACCTGTAAAAATTCTTTTATCATTGGGTGTAAAGCTCACACCCCGTTCTATTTTTAGAAACTTTTGAAATCCTAATAAAAGGAGGATGAGGCTTCCCACTATCCGCTGTTGGTCTGAGCAAGCCACAGTCCTCCATGCATACTGGCTATTCATCCCGCTTATTGGAATTACCTCAGCGTCCCCGTCCATATTCAACACTACAAGGTAACTAATTTTTCTCTTGCTGCTTTTAAGATTATTTTTTGTATTTAACCTTTGGCATTTTAATTATGATGTGTCTCAGTGTGGGGCTCTTTGGGTTCATCTTGTTTGGAATTCTCTGGACTTCTTGCACTTGTATGTCTATTTCCTTCACCAAGTTAGGGAAGGATTTTGTCATTTTTTTTTCAAACAAGTGTCTAAATTTTTATCTCTCTCTTCTCCTTCTGGCATCTTCATGATACAAATGTTGGTAAGCTTGACATTGTCCCAGAGGCTCCTTACACTATTCTTTTTTTTTTTTTAATTTCTTTTTCTTTTTGTTGTTCTTTTACTTCTTTATATTCCAGTTTGCTGATTTGATTGTTGGCGTTGTCCACTCTACTGTTGATTCCCTGTAAATTGTTCTTTATTTTAATTAGTGTATCCTTGGTTTCTGACTGGATCTTTTTTTAGGCTATTGAAGTCCCCACTAAGTTCCTTAAGCATCATATAACCAAGTGTTTTGAACTCTGCATCTAGTAGATTGCTTGTGTCCATTTAGTTTAGTTTTTTTCTGGAGTTTTGTTCTGTTCTTTCATTTGGGCCATGTTTTCTGTCTCCTCATGTTGGCAGACTCCCTGTGTTTGTTTCTATGTATTAGGTACAGTGGCAACATCTCCCAGGCTTGGTAGAGTGGCCTAATGTAGTAGATGTCCTGTGGAGTCCAGTGGCACAGCCTCCCCTATTACTCAAGCTGGGTACTCAAGGTGCACCTACTGTGTGGGCTGTGTACACTTTCCGGTTATAGTTGGGCCTTAATTGCTGTTGGCACATCCAAGGTCAGTCACCACCTGTGTTCTGTATGGGGTCATAAAGGATAAGCTATAAAACATTCTGAAGAGGGCTGCTACTTGTGCTGCGCCTGGAGGTGCCCACATGAGGGCAAGTTGTAAGACAAGGCCAGCTGCTGCTGGCACTGGACGTGGGCAATTATTAAGAGATGTAGGGCTCACTGAAGCCAGGTACTGCTTGTTTGAAAGAATTTAGGAAAATCTAAAGCATAGGTTAAGACAAGCCATTTGTATGGAAAAGTCCCTGGAAACAACTTGGGCAGGCCAAGAAGACGAGTGGGCCAGGACCTCAGGAATCACCAGGTTGGGGAAAACAGTGTGAGCCAGGTTGATGGAGTCTCATATATTGCATCCATCTACCAGCTCTGTGGCTCTTTGTTGGAAGGGCTCAGAAAAAGAACAATGGTGCCTGCCAACACTTCTCTCTGGGAGAAAGCTGCCTCTGAGCTCTTGTATTGATGCCAGACAATTCAGTTCCTCCCCATATGTTTCTGATGCCTTTCAATCTGCTGCCCCCATGCTGAGCTCAGAGGGTGTAAGTCCAAGTAAATCCATATGTGGGCCCTTTAAGAGGAACTGCCTGGAATTCTAAAAGTTTCTGTCTTCCTTGGGCTCAATTCCTGCTGGCTTTTATAATCAGAAGTTATGGAGACTTATCTTCCTGTTACTGGCACCCTGGACTGGGGGCCAGGTATGGGGCTTGGACTCCTCACTACTGAGATACCACCTCCCTGATTTTTATCTGCCATATTTAGGTGTGGGACCATCCTGTTCCATGTCTCCACACTTCCTACCAGTCTCAGTATGGTTTCTTCTTTAATTCTGCAGTTGTAGGACTTCCATTCAGCTCAATTTCTGATGGTTCTGAATGATGGTGTTTTATAGTTTAGTTGTAATTTTGATGTGGTTGTGCAGGGATGCAAGCCATGTTTACCTACACTGCTGTCTTTACTGGAAGTGTTGAGTTTTATAGCTGATGCATTTTCAAGTGTGATTTCTTTCTTCAGTCCCTATTATCATATGTCCTGAGGGTTTTTTTGTTTGTTTGTTTGTTATTTTTTATTCTCATCCAAGGACATTTTTTCACTGCTTTTAGAGACAGAGGAAAAGGAGAAAGAGAAACATAGATGTGAGAGAGAAGAATAGATTGGTTGCCTCTCATATACACCTGGACTGGGAATCGAGCCTGTAACCTAAGTAAATGTGGGAATCAAACCCACAACCTTTCGGCTACAGCACAACACTCCAACTAACTGAGCCACACAGTCCAGAGCCTGAGGGTTTTTGACTCATTTAACTTCTGTTTCATCTTCATGAATTTGTCTAGTTAAAATGCTCCCTATTTGATTTTTTTGGCTTCTAAGGTTAAAATTTTTTTTTTAATTTCACTTATTATTGTCTTTGTTATTAAAATATTTTATTGTTTATGCTATTACAGCTGTCCCAAATTTTTCCCCTTTGCCTCCTCCACCTAACCCCCTCCCCCCCAGTCAGTCTCTACACTATTAGCTCAGGAAAACTAAACTCAGACCTTAGTTTGCCAATAAATAAATAAATAAACAAACAAACAAACAAACAAACAAACAAATAAATAAATAAATAAATAAAACAACCTTGAAAATAAATGTGCATACTATGTATTATTAAATAAATTCAACACTATACTTCAAAAAATGGACAAAAATCATTAGTTTATTAAATTTTAAGATGAAAACCAAAACTGGTTCTACAGGTCAATTAAGCAAGAAACATTGAATTAAACTATAGATAGTGGTCAGACAGAAACATTTCTCTGTTTTGGAAACTTTCCACTTTAAGGAAGTTTTAAAGTCAGTATTGATTATCTTGTTCATATTTTCTTTATCCCCCCTGAAATCAAATTCTAAATGATTCATATCAGGAATAGCTAAAATTTTATTTTCTGGGGGAAACTTTGAATAAATAGTGGTTTCTAGGTAATGAGTAAATATATACTTTAATATTTATGATTTCATGACCAATGTAAGCATGTTAAAGATAATTTTTAGCTACCGATCTTCCTTTTTAAGATTTTCTATCCCTGAAGACAAAGGACTGAATTTTGGGCTAAAGATATATCGTGTTTAAAATAACTTCAAGACATCCCCCCCCCCCCCCCCCCCCCCAAATCATGCCATTTCCTCTGGGACAAATGATTAATTCAGGTGAGAGTATTAGGAAAGTCTACCCATGATGAACCAAAGAAAGGTTATAATGAGTTTCTCTTTGTCCCTAGGCAAGAAGACATTCAAATACATTCTGTCCCTGAGTAACTATTGTCAACATAGTCTTGTTCATACTTGTTTTTAAAGGTGTTTCTTTCTTTCAAGACTTAATCACAGGCCCTTCAGAAAACCAGGGAAGACACAGCAAACTGGAACAAAGTTTGTTGTTCTAGTTAATTTGTTACCAGTAAGTGTATGGTACAGCGCAGGAAGAATTGGTTCATATTTTATTCCAATTTTTATAAACTCTGAGATCAACTTCTAGTTTTTCCAATTGTTTGTACTTTTGGATAAATTGCTTAACTTACCTAATTACAATAATGGCTTACACATGTAAGTCTCAAGTACTGATCCTACATGCTGTACATGAACTCTATGAGCCTGGATCTCTTACTATACTGTCCTCATTCCACATATAAAGAATCTCAGGCACAAAGTGATCAGTAACTTGCGCAATTTTGAGCCTAAGCAGTCTGGCTCCAGAATCCATATTCTTACCCATCCTCCAAGCAAGCTAAGGAAATTAAAATGTCTCCTTTATGAAGCAAGGTGAAAAGTGTGTTTTGGTGCTCTTCCCCTGGGAGAAAAAAATACCTTTGCAAGCTACTTTCACAAGAAAGGGGAGGCCCTGATGGCATGTTTAAGAGACAATAAAGCAAAGTTACTGCTTAACTGCAGTATAATAAGTAAGAAATTGAGTTCCTCTAAGAGGGCGAAGCAGGGAGGGGGTCAGACAAAGGAGCAGGAGCTGGATTCTAAAGAGTGACTGGGGAGATGACTCGGAAGGTAGGTTGGTAAAAGGATATTAAGAATAAGAATTTTTCCCCCCGGTTGCTTGGTGGAGGGCCTTAGGATCCCCATAGGATTTTGGAAGTCAAGTTTTTTAAACTCAGAAGATGAATGATATCACCTGACCTCTGGTTTATACTTATCAATCTAATATTCAACACATATGCCATGGAATACTGTTTTTAGATATTCCACTGGGTTTAAAATAGGATTATTTTTATAGTTATATCTTGCCCTCTCCTATGGATCATTCTTTCCCTTGAAAATAAAGGAGAAAGTAATTGCCCATAAGCAAATCTGAATGCAATTTCAGATGCTCTCCAGTTATACCATCACAGGTATTCATGCCAAAGAACTGAGAAAAGAAGCAAGAAACAAAACAAGTTTGACCAACATTTGAGAATCTACCGCATGTTGAGTACTAAGCTACACTGCCTTTTTAAATCAACAATACTAAAGTAGAATTAACATATAATAAAATTCACTAATTTTATATGTACAACTTAAAATAAAAAACACCTCATCCAAGGACATTTTTTTTTTTTTTGGAGAAAGAGAAGCATCAATTGGTTGCCTCCCATATGCACCAAGACAAGGGATCAGCACCCAGACCTAGGATCATAGGTATCCAGATGGGGGATTGCACATGCCTTAGCCCAGACCAGGGAACAAACCTGCAATTTAGGTCATGTCAGGACAAGAATTGAACCTACAACCTGTTGCTTATGGAATGACACTCCAGCCAACTTAACTACACAACCAACTTAAGGTTGTGTACTACCTTAAAAAATATATTTAGTAGTCACCAACATCATAATCATGATATAGAACATCTCTATCATTCATGTTTCTTTGTAGTTAATCCCTTCCTTCACCTCTGGCCCCTGGCATCCAACGATCTGCTTTCTATCATTACAACTTTGCCTTTTCTAATTTTCCGTATAAATAGAATCATATGCTATATAGTCTTTTGTGTCTGGCTTCTTTTGTTTACCATAATGCTTTTGAGATTCATTCATATTGTTCATGTATCAATCATTGGTTGCTTTTTATTGCTGAGTAGTTTTCCACTATCTAGATGTACCACAGTTTGTTTATCCATTCACCAATTGATAGACATTTGGGTTGTTTCCAGGCTTTAGCTATCATAAATAAAGCTATCATGAATATTTATGTACAACTATTTATGTGAGCATGTTTTCATTTTTTGGATAAATATTTAAGAGTGGGGTCATTGGGTTACATGGTTAATATATGTTTAACTCTATGAGAAATGGCCCAACTGTTTTCCAAAGTGGCTATATTTTCATTCTCACCAGCACTCTAACAAAGTGCTAGTTACTCTATATCTTGTCAATATTTGGTATTTTCAGTTTTTTAAATTTTAACCATCTGGTGGATATAGAGCTGTATCTTATTGTGGTCTTAATTAGCATTTTCCTAATGATAAAGATGTTGAACATCTTTTCATGTGTTTGCCACTCATATAGCAAATACTTTGGCTATCTTAAAAAGTTGAGCTGTATTTTTTCATTTTTTGTTATGAGTATGCATATATATGTATATATAATATTTTCTTTCAGTGTATGACTTTTTCCATTTTTAAAATATTTTTTGAAGAGCAAATGTATTAAGTGTTGATGAAGTTTAATTTGTCAATTTCTTCTTTTTTATGTATGGGGCTTTTCATTTTTAATATTTGGTTAAACAGAATATATCTTCTGTAAACAAACTCAGCACAAGGCCAACAAAAAAGCAAATGGATAAAAGCTAGAAAAACAAAAGGCCTAGGGTCACCCCTTACTGGGCATCAGGGTCAGGCCTGCCCCCTTCCTAAAGGAAAAGAGACTTTTTGCCCTTGGGCATCAGCATGAGTCCCTGTTTCTAGGCACTAGCATTGCATATGAGCAGATAAACCAGCCCTGAAGTGTTTAAGTGTCTTTGCATATCCCATTGGATCATGGACTCCAAGTACATGGGGACTCCTTTGAAGTGCCATTTGCACAGGTCTAAGCAGACTGGAGAGGAGTTTCCTCCTCTTCCCAGGAAATGGCTTAACTATAACTGACAGTGCCAATAGACCCAAGGTCTGGGTTGTGACAATCAGCAAGGTTGGCTGTAACTTCTGGCTGGTGGTGGTTGGAATGTCATTGTACAGAGATAAGGTAAAGAGCTCTCTGGGGTCCCAAGCAGGACTGATAGAAAATGGTGCAAAAAAGACTGCGGTCAGTTGCTTAGATGGTGGAATGCAGTGGCCACATGGCGGCTTCTTACTGAGCATAAAAACCAGCCTTGTTGAAGATACATGTGCAGAAAAAGTGCTGGTGTAAACATGCACTCCAGTCACAGTAGGGAGGAGGAAGCCCCAGCTTCATCCCATTCAGCTTGCTTAAGTGTGACATGCAAGCCCCAGGTTGGCTTTGCTGCTGGAGAGAAGTCAGCAGCTCTCAGGGCCAGCAAGACTATTGATCTGTAAGGGCTAGACAGGTCATCTCTGCCTGCCCACCAGCCTTGAGGCAATTACAACCATTTTTGTGGCATGCAGTGTGGTATGGCATGTACTCTCCCTCCTCTTTTGATTTCCAAAGTTACAGGAGAATAGTGGCCTACAACTATGTAAAGAGGTATGGAGCAGTCAAGTCTTGGTAGATTAGTGAAGGAAATTACAGAAAAATGACAAATCTAGGTCTTATCACATAATGCACATAACCACCCAACTTGAGGATCCTGCTTGTCACTATAGTAACTCAGAGCCTAAGACTTCTGATTCTAGCTATTCTCTTCATAATACTTTCCTCCCCCAACTCTGTCTTAAACTAATGGAACTTGATGTCAAAGGTAGGCTTATTGTTTCATTTTTTGCCAGAGTGAGCCAACTGGGAGAACTGCCCTTTTTCTTATCTTGTGCCCCAGAGCCTCCTAAATTAATATAATGAAGTGGCAGGGACAGTGCTGGAGGGAGGCAGACAGGTCAGTCATGTCCACCTGGCTTTGGCCATGTCCTCTTAGGTATCTGGCTCGCCCTGCCACACTATGATGTTTCAGGATTCATCTACTCAGTATGAAATATTAGAGAACTTTTCATTATAAAACTCCAAGGATGGTCATAAACCACCCTTAAAAATAGGGTGAGGGGTGGCATTAAGGGTTGGAGATGGCATTCTGTACTGCTGCTGGGGTTTTGAAGATGGTTTTACATGGGCTTTGCATGTACTGTGTCTACAAACCTACTAGTTGCCAGGAAAGGGGGAAGGGAGGCAGCATCTCCAGGAAAGAGCAGCAGTGAACTCCAGCAGAGGCTCTGTCACATACTCGGAGGAAAGGGAGAAATAAGCAAGGATCCATTTTTTTCCTCCTCTCTTCAAATTAAATAAAGCTCTTCCATCACTTGCCCTAAGCACAGCACTTCTACCTTCCTTTCCCAGGAATGAGTAACGCTGGTTGGTTTGTGTAACATTTCACATATCTGGCCAATTGCACTGTCAGATCTGAGGGGAAAAATCCAAGGAGATGTTTGGGGAAGTGGCAAGGGCAGACTCACTGTACAGCACATAGCACTTCACGGAGGATTTAGGGGGTGGAGATGAGGGAAGGTTGGGAAGAACTGTTACACATCAGCCCTCCGACTCTGGTCAGCCTCCACCTCTCCCAGTACCACCAGCAGGGGTTCAGTTCTTTCCTCCCAAGTGATGTTTCAGAAATTTCCTGAGCTTGCTCTCGCCTCCGATCCACTCTGACCCTTTCAGTTTGGAGTAAAGGTTGTAGTAGGCACCACCCACATCTCAAACACAGACCCAGTGCTGCCTTTTGAGAGGCAACTTCAGTGGAGCCCAGCACAGGCTGGAGGGTAGACAAAGCCAATGACAATAGTGAGAGCAATGACACTGACATCCCTGTGCTTGTCCCACCAAACAGCTGCACAGTCTGTGGTCTGAAGTGCTGCCATAATGACGGTCACTTCATAGTTCCCATTTCCCAGGGTGCTCTTCTTATGGGGAGTCACCTTGGGGTTCGGAGACCACCTCTGGAAAATCTCTTGCCCCATTTCCCAGGTGAATGCATTGGTGTGCTGGATGATGTTATTGAGGGCATGCAGGGCACAAAGCTCCTTGTGCTTTGGTAGACTTGTAGGAGTGCTGCCTGGGGCAGCTCCAATGATTCAGACTTGGCCCTATCTCCTTTCCATGGCACGCAACTCATGTTTTTCGTTTTAGGTTCCAGAAGGCAAATAACACTCCACCCTTCCCTCCTGAGGAGGAATGTAACTTTCTCAGCCTCTGCAGGATTCCTGAAATCCACCTTAATTTCTGGTGTCAATGATTTATGCTTTGTCATGGAGAGAAAGATTGGAATAAAAAGGAAAAACAATCCACTTCTTCTCAAAAGAAAAATAACTTTTGGATTAGTGTATTTCGCCACCACTGTCGAAGTGCAGAATTTAAAGAGAATCATATAAAATCTAAGACCTTGTTCCCTTTTCCCACTCTCCTCTTCCCTGCTCCCTCCCCTACCCCCAAATCACGATTTTCTTTTTGCGTCTTCCTTTCAGCAAAAGCCACCCAGGCCTCAATGCAGGAGGACTAAAAGGAATTGGTCACTTCGCTCCTTTTCTTCCATTTCTTTGGAACTGCAATGGCACTGACTCAGGAGACAAGGCCTATGTGGTGGATGAAAAGGAAAATTGGAGGAGCTAGGGAGGGTCGACCAGTGTGGGATCACAGGCAGTGCGGGGGTGCCTCCCAGGCGGCTCTCCAGGCTCTCGGATGCTGTGGGGCCCAGCAGGGCGCGGACCTAGGCCAGCGCTGCTCATTGGAAAGCGTGGACTGTGACCTTCTCGCCTGGCTCTTGGAGCTGTGGGGCACCTCCTGGGCCGCGCCCCAGCAAGCGGGCACACCTCTACTTTTTTCTTTTATGGTTCACGGGTTTTGTTGTTGTTGTTTTACCTAAAAATCTTTGCTGAATGCGAGGTCACACATTTTTAAAAAGCATTTTCTTCTAGAAGTTTTATATTTTTAATTCTATTTAGAGGTCTATAGCCAATTTTCAATTTTTTTTTTCAATGTGTGAAAATTTTTAATTTTATTTTTAATTTTTTTAAGTATATTTTATTGATTATATTGTTACAATAGTTCCAATTTTTTCCCCTTTGCTCCCCTCTGCCCAGCACCCCCCTTCCCCAACAATTCCCTCTGCAAGTCCATGCCCATGGGTCGTACATACAAGCTCTCCTGCCTCACCCTTTCATATATTCTTCTTCTTCTTTTTTAAAAATAATTAATTAATTAGTTAAATATTTTAACAATAAAAAATAACAATCCCTCCCTCTCAGACTTAAGACCCTTTACAATCTTATAAAGGACAATGGACGAAGGTCTCGAGCTCCTCTCGCTGCTTCAAGCTGGACATGGTCATCGTCGTACCTACCCTTGGGTCAAGAAATCCCTAATAAGAGTGGGGGTGTGGAGGGGAGGGTGGCCTTCCCACAAGGGGAAGGATCGTGCAGACTCCAGGTTGGTTGGCTGTCTCTGGACAACGGCGTGCTTGGTTTAACAGGCTGGCATCCTTGTTGTATTCTGGGGGCAACAGGGTTAAAGGACATCATTCAATCCGTAACCACTCTGGTTCAATTTTGCTCATTTGTTTGTTTTGTTCATTAGTTTCCTGTAGTAGGTGATAGCAGAAGGTAATTTTCTTTTGTTGCCTGGCTTATTTCGCTAAGCATAATTCTCTCCAGTTCCAATCATGTTGTTGCAAATGGTAGAAGTTCCTTCTTTCTTTCAGTACTTATTCATTG
This sequence comes from Furipterus horrens, assembly GCF_987537825.1. Lineage (NCBI taxonomy): Eukaryota > Metazoa > Chordata > Mammalia > Chiroptera > Furipteridae > Furipterus > Furipterus horrens. Next base: position 63,723,065 of record NW_028327172.1, on the reverse strand, counting down.
TCATTTTCCCCCTTTGTACTCGTGTTCTTCTCTGTCTCTCTCTGTTTCTTCATCTTCTTAAAGCAGACCCTTTAGCATCTCTTGCAATGCTGGTTTGGTGGAGATGTATTCTTTTAGCCTTCTTTTGTCTTGGAAACTCCTTATTTCACCTTCCGTTTTGAATGAGAGCCTTGCTGGGTAGAGTATTCTTGGTTTAGGCCTTTGTTTTTCATTACTTGGAATATTTTTTGCCATTCCCTTCTGGCTTGTAGTGTTTCTGCTGAGAAATCTGATGATAGCCTTATTGGAGCTCCCTTGTATGTTATTAGTTGTTTCTCTCTTGCTGCTTTTAGGATTCTCTCTTTGTCTTTGAATGTTGGCATTTTAATTATGATGTGTCTTGAAGTGGGCCTGTTGGGGTTCATCTTCATTGGGACCCTCTGTGCTTCCTGGACTTGCATGATTCTTTCTCTCCTCATGTTAGGGAAGTTTTCTGTCATTAGTTTTTCAAAGAGGTTTTCTATCCCTTGCTCTTCTTCTTCTCCTCTGGATTTCCTATGATACGGATATTATTACGTTTCATGTTGTCCTGCAGCTGTCTTAGAGCCTCTTCAGTCTTGTTCAGTCTTTTTTCATTTTGTTGCACTGTCTGTGAGTTTTTGTCTACATTGTCCTCCAGCTCGCTGATCCGATCTTCTGCTTCCTCTAGCCTGTTTTTAATTCCTTCTACTGTGTTCTTCAATTCAGAGATCGTATTCTTCATTTCCTCCTGGCTCTTATTGATAGCTTCCATGTCCTTTTTGATGCTGGTATAATTCTCAGTAAGTTCCTTATAATTCTTCTGAAGTTCACTGTAGTTTTTCTGGAGTTCTTTGTAGTTTCCGCTGAGCTCATTGAGCTTCTCCATAATCCATGCTTTCAATTCCATATCTGATAGTTGGCTCCCCTCTATTTCATTTAGCACTCTTTCTGGGGACTCTACCTTTCCTTTCGATGGGGGATTGTTTCTCTGTCTCCCCATTTTTGTGACTCCTATTGTTGTTTGTTGGTGCTTCTTAGAATGATCTGCACTTCCTGGATCTCCAATTTTCAATTTTTGTGAACAGTGTTAAGTAAAGTTGAGGTTCTTTTGTTAATATGTATGGATATTTGCTTATTCCGGCACTATTTTTCTCAGACTAAACTACCATTAACTACATGCTAGGTATTAAACTACATTTCCTAAAATTTACTTTAAAAAAATGATTTTATTTATTCATTTTGAGAGAGAGGGGATGGGAGGGAGAAAGAGTGAGAGAGAAATATCAATTGGCTGCCTTTTGCAGATTTCCAGCCCAGGACCTGCCCAGGACTTTCCCAGGCACGTGCCTTGACCAGGAATCAAACAGGGGACCCTTCAGTTTGCAGGATGACGCCCAACGCAGTGAGCCACACCAGTCAGGGCTACTTTTTTGTTTTAAGCATGCAGTAACTGTTTTCTACAACCTTTTCTTTCAAGGAAAATTTGTGAGAGGGGGGACCAGCTGTTGGAATTCTGAGATTGTTTTTATCAGTTAACACATGCTTAGTCTATTACTTCATCAGAATCCTATTCAACTGACAACCTCCCATCTTCTGGGTCAGAAATTTATGGAGAGCTCTGCTAAGCATTTAGTTTTGAGGATGTAAAGCTAAAACCTAACCATAAGAATTTAGAAACTCAACAAATATGTGGTGTAACAAAGAGGGCAGGAAATTTTACCTATAAGTTTAGGTTTAGGTGACATATATATCTCAAACACAGGGAGGAAATCTCTACATTTCTTGTATTGTATATTAGAAAAGTGTATAAGAATTTGATTTCAAACTCTCTAAGGAATGGTTAAATTCATTGGTCTATGCTTGGGGGTGGGAGGTTGGAGGGAGCACTACTTTTTTTACTCCTACTAGTTCCTTAAATATTGGGGGATCGCCATTAGTGTAACAATTCCTGCCTCTCTCTATGCACTCCTGGCTTTGGGAGGTAGAATAATTTATTTAATTGGTGAATAGGGAATAGAAACTGGGCACATGCCAAAGATTGGTTAAATAAATGTCTTCGCTATTTAGTTATCATAAGGTACATGACTTATTTCTCCAAGTCCACAAAGTATAAAATAGGCTTAAAGTGCAGTAAAAATTTTGTTTATACATAATTACTTCCTGTAAAAAGAATCAGGCACCTCAAAATGGCTGTTAAATCTTTATCCAATTGATATTTAGAACTAAAGAATAGTTTTAATCTACTTTGAAGCAGAGTTCAGGTTAAAAGACCTCTTGAGGTTTATTTTAGGTCTATAAATTTATCGATAACTAGATTTCTTTCAGAGCATGAACAATACTGAAAATAAGCAAGTTTAAATTCTTAAAAATTTTTTCTATTTATTTATTTTTAGAGAGAGAGAAAGGAAGGGAGAAAGAGAGGGAGAGAAACATGGATGTGTGAGAGAAACCTCTATCATTTGCCTCTTAAACACCCCCAACTGGGGACCTGGCCCACAACACAGGTATGTGCCCTGACTGGGAATCGAACTGGCGACCTTTCCGTTCACAGGCCAGCACTCAATCCACTGAGCCACACCAGCCAGGGAAGCAAATTTAAATTCTTATGATAAAACATCTCCACTCCTGAATGTACTTTTTCTTCACTGTTATTAAAATCAGATGATGAGTTTAATGGTTCTTTACATCGAAACCAAGTATTGGTTTTCATCACTCGGGTAATGTTCTTTGCCTTAGGATCATATTCAAATTGCTTTGATCTATGGAAGAAATAGAAGAACCCTAGAGAGAGAGAATCATGATTAGTTATCTTATACAACTATACAATGGTTCCATACTTTTTAATTTTATGAATGTAGAGTAAAATAATTGAACATTATACAGAGAAAAGAAACTTGTATAATTACATACATTTTATTTTATCACCTCCACATAAGAAATATTATTGTTTTTATTTCCCTGAGAAAAAAGCTAAGGTATGAAACATGAATTTCACAGGGCTTACTACTTTTCTAGCCAGACTGTGGTTTATGCCAAAAGTTTCAAGCTCTGTCTCAGAAGAATGCCTCGGGAAGAAGAAGGCCTCTGTGGGTTTGGAGTTGGGCCTGATATCCTCATTTCCTTAAAGCTGTTTTTCTTTATCTGTTTTAGGTGTTGTGGTTCTGTGTTAGGCATCATTGGAATAAGAGATTGTGTCACTCAAAAATATTTTTAGACTCCTGTTTACTCCATGGTCTAGGTTGTTGACTTTGAAGATAATAGCAGCTGGACTAGTACATTAAATTGCCCGAGGTTCTTTTCAGACTGTAGTTTCCTGGAAATCAGCCACAATAGCACTGCCTCAAAAACTCTGAAGAATATGCAGTTTCACACACAAACCCTAAACTGTATATATTAAACTATATACATTATGGTTTGAGAATCACTGTTCAGTTTATGTGCTTAGTCATTTTTCACACTTAAAACTTTTCCGGGGTGTCTTGGATCAATGATAAGTAAGACTAATATTGGCACTTTTCACATATATTTTAAATGGTATAACAGAAAATATAATTCAGGAGTTACTGATTCAGTGTGCTGTCTTTTACTGTTGGTAAAGTCTTCCAACCATCCTAAGAGTTTAGGTCTTGATCTTACCTTTATGCTGGAAAGCAGCATCAACTCGGAGACCAATTCCTGGAAAGGATTTTAGCACCCTCTGAGGGTACCCTTTGTCCATGGTTTGGGCCACTTCATCATACCTGGACACATGAATATGAAAAATTGGGGGTTCTTTGTTTCGGGGTACGTAAATCATTTACCGCCAAACTTCAAGTCAAGCAGGTGTGTGGAGAAAAGAGGCCTAGTGGAAAAAAAGCTAATAGGATCAATAATTTTAAAATGTGGCAAAGATTATGTTTGGTCGAATCATTTAAAGTGTCTTGAAAACAAGAATTGATGGGGGAAAAGGACCTCATCATTTGTCAGAGTGATGCTATTCTGAGGAAATGTTAAAGTAAGGTCTCAGCTAGGAGCTTTCATAGATTCTGATTCAATATTTTTGTGTCACTGGCAAGTTGGTTGACATCGCCAGCTTTATTATTTTATGTTATCTTTATTTTTTAAGTGGGAGAAAGATCTTTGGACTCACCAAAACATTCTTTTGTTTGATGAATGTCATCCACCTGCAATTGCCTTCAACATAATTCACTTTAAGAAGACTATAGGTTAGTTTTATTTTTGCCTATGCTAATGTGATGCTAACATGATGCTAACGTGAATATTTTTCTCCAGAATAAAATGAAGTGGTCAATTGTCTATAAACTAACCTCCAGCACCAGACACCCACAAAGAAGTAGGTTTTTCTTGCATTGTGGTCACAGACAGCTGCATCAATTTTCTTCACATATCCTGGAAAGCCAAGAGTGTAGATGGATTTGGGATAATCTGGTAAAACAGCATATTCTCTGATCATCCAGAATTTGTCATCTAAAAAGGGAGAGAATGATTATCTTATGATGCCTGGGTCCTTTCAGGTTCAATGCTTAGGGATTTAGTAATCTTATTTCTCTATTTAGTCTAACCACTTTCTTTAGCTGCTTGTATCATTAACATTAGACAAATAACATACACCTGTAGTTAATAGTGTGCATACCCATGTCATTTGGTTTCACTGTGTTGGTTGCTTTTCTAACTCTGAATCAAGTCGGTGTGTTTGGACACATTTTCCTAAATTCCTGCACTCAAGTGTTCTCAGTGGCTAGTAATCTGATGAAATCCTTATAAAAAGTAAGGTTGCTAGATTAAATATAAGATACTAGTTAAATTTGAATTTAACTAACTTTGGTATCTAAGTATATCCAAAAATTGCGATACATAACATACCAAAATTATTTGTTAGTTATCTGAAATTCAAAGCACTTTGTGTTTTTATTTGCCAAATTTGGCAACCCTAGTAAAAAGAGAATATAGAAAAGACTTTTAATTTCTGTCATACTGGTGTATGTAGGGTTTGTTTTGTTTTTGTTTTTGTTTTTGTTTTTAGCTCCTGTGCAATTGCGATAGTGTTTATCTTCACAGCAACAGAGTATCCCTGGATAATTATTCTTTATGACAGAAACCTAAGTTCAAGTATTCATGAGGAGAGCGGGAATCATGATGGGAAAAGTTACCTTTAAAAACCAGAATCTTATCTTTAGGGTTCTCATATGCAGCTTGAATATCAGCTGGCAGAGATGGCCAGAAGGACGAGATTAATTCAAATTCAACATCATTGATATCACAATAGGTCCTCCACAGGTGCCTGTGTTAAACAAAAACACCTTATAAATACATCATGTATATATGTCAATGAAAATATTGTAAACTGAGACTTATCTTTTATCTAGTGGGCTGACATTTTTCTCAATAATTTAGAGCTTTAATACAATTTCTTTCAGTATATATAGGTGGCTGTGAATTCACTTCTACCAAGGTCAGGACATGTCTTTTTACCCATTTTCTCAGGTACTTAGAGTAGCAAACTATCCATGGAAGTCTCTTAAATAGTACTCAACATTTGGGGGAGCTTAACATCATTTACTACCCAATTTCGAGTGCTCAATGGCTTGATTTTTGCCAAAGTAGAAATACTCAATGTTCCAAGCCAACACCAAATATTCTAAGAACTCTTTGGTGCCAATGTTTGCTAGAATGAAGAACTGTTATTATGAGCATGGCAAAATATTTCCACAGATTTTCCCTTTTGGGAAATTCTGAGTCTATGAAAGAGACTTGAGAAATCTTGCTATTCTATTCCCCTTCCCGTGCTGGCAGTCCTCCCCTGACAAGTGGTCTCTCACCTCTGCTGTTAGGAGCATGTCATTACAGTGCTATGTAGTCATGAGGGGAAGCAGTCTGACTTCAGTAATTCTTTCCTTTTGCCCCTCTGTCTTTGTTAGATGTAGTATGTCCTGATACTTTGTTATATAAATATAGTCATGGTATACATAACAGACACAAAATGCTGCAATTTAAGTCCAATAAATTATACATAGTGAAAGAAGAGATTTCCTACTACAGTTAACACTTCATTGATGTAATATTAAGGAATGGTCTGCTGATACGTTTTAACATCAGGCTCTCTAGACAGGAAAAAGACCTAATTTAACCATTTTCTGCTTTGCAAGGTGTAAATACTCTAACCAGGGCCACTTTCAAGCCACCAAAGTGGTGTGAACTGGTTTACAAAATTTATGAAAATTCAACAATTGGATCCTGAAATGGTATAAGTCAGCTCCAACACGTCACTGGAATTGGTGTACTATTTTAGCTAAAAAGTCACTGAAAGTTGACTTTCAGTGGAAATTTAAAAATTTGCTTAAAGACATTTAAAAATCAATTTATCAAATAAATAAGACATATATGCACATAGTGAAACATTCAAACAGTATGGGCAGTTATAAAATGAAAAATAAAAGGCACATATTTTCACTATCCTCATGCCTCCCTCTTTATCCCTAAATCTCTTAAAGAGGAACATTTTCATAGGAAGTCAAAGTATTTAAGGGAAGGGATTTACCTGCCTTTAAAGAACATAACTTCTCTGCGGAAAGTGGTGATAGCATCAAAAGTCAAATCAGGGTCACAGGTATGGGGTACAGTGGGTCTCTTTGGCTTAGCAGGTGCCTTAGGTAGACCTCCTTTGATGAGAAAAGAAACACCACAGTGAATTAAGAAGGCATGTGGAAATATCAACAGAGGGATCTTACCCAAGTGAATATTTTCTTCATGATAATTTAAGAAGTGATTTTCTCAACTTCCTTTTGGAAACTTTCCTATTTAGTTCATGTATATTCAGATTATGATGTTTCTCACCATAGATGGATTGGATTCCATTGATATCATCCTGAGAAAGTAAGAATTTGCTAGGATCCAGGGAGACGTAATTTGGGTACATCAGAGCTGTTTGATCATTGGAGTGAGACAGCCCCAGTGAATGACCAAATTCATGAGCAGCCACAAGAAATAAGTTGAATCCTTAATGAAAATAGGGAGAACAGTAGTACATGAGTCACTAAGCAGGAGAACAGTTACATGTGAGATTAAGAATTAACTAGAGGGAAAGAAGAATAGGCTTGCTATACAGCAGATAATTCTTGTAACACATGCATCATCATTTATATGGGGAATATTTCAACATTAATCAGTGGTATTAGTCACATCGTGGAGAAATATAGCCCAGAGTAAGCAAATGGTAGAAAACAAGTGTCTCAGAAATGAACAGTATTTTAAAAAATTGAAGTTGCCACCTTTGATTGTTTCTAGGCTATACTATATGGGATGCTGCTTCTATTTATATTCTTCAGAGGTTCTCTATTGGCTGTAGAATAAAGTTCAAATACCTTAACATAGTCTTTCATGATATAGTTCCTGGATTTTTCCAGGCTCATATTTTATTTACATATTCAATGAGATAGCCATATTCAATCATTTGCATTTCTCATTTATTCCATCTTTTTTTCTAATCTCAATGTCTTAATATCTCATCCTTTCTGCTCAGAAAGTTACCTCTCCCACCCCCTTTTTACCTAGTTATCCTACTTATTCTCAGGAATTATCTCTGGAGTCATCTCCTTCATGAGACTTCCCTTGTCCAACCAGCTTCTTTCCAGTTTGAATAAAATGCACCTCTCTGGGCTTCCTTAGACTCAGTGCTGAATTCTGTCATAGCACATTAAGGTACTGCAATTGTCTATTTCTTTCACCAAACTGTGCACCTTTCAGTAAAGTGACTATATTAACTATCTTTTAATCCTCGTGACTGCTAAACTTATCAATAGTGGGTGCCTAATAATGGTTGCTGGATATCCAGGTATTTATTTCGATGAAAGAATGGTTAAATGCATCTCTAATATCAAGACCATAGTACCCTGTACTTCCCCACACCAGAAGTCTTACTGTGCATGGTGGAATTGTCTTTTTATTTCTCTGTCTCTCCTTAGTCCCTAAGGTTATAAATATTAGACACTGCCCCTGGACTTGCAACAAAGCCTACGGATCCTAAGGAGAAAGCTGAGCCTTTCATGATGGAGCCTGGTCCAGTGATGTTTGCACATAACAAACATGGAGTGGCAAAGGATTATTACATGGTCTTTCATGTTTTTGTGCTCTTGACTTTGCTGCTGTCCCTCGTCTGGCTGGTAATATCACTGCGTGTGCTTTTGGACAAGGAATAGGACAAATGACTGAAAAAATCATTAAAACCATGCCATTTAAATGAAGTCCAAATCTATCCTGTCCTTTAAGGCCCTCTGTAATCTGAATCCTATCCACTATTTAGCCATCTCTTCCACTGCAATTCGAATGCTTCAGTTGGTTGTGTTATTCTGTCCAGAACACTTTTTACTCCACTGTGCCTTTGGAGTTCCTGCTTGGCCTTCAGGTCTCATATTGGGCAACACTTTCTCCTCTGACCTCTTTATCTGTATTTGGGTGGGATTTATTTGATGTGCTTCCATTATATTCCCATAGTTTTCTTTATCCCAATGTTGATCATACTGATTTGAATTACCATTTGATAGTGTGTTCCCCCAGATTGTAAACCCCTGGAGGTCAGGCTCTGTGTCTTATACACTATTGTATACTCCATTTCTATCACAGAGCCTGAGTCAGAGAGGATGCTGAGTAAAGGACTGTTGAATGACTTCATTTACCAAACATTTGCAGATCATGTATTATGTGCTGAGAATGTTACAGAACATATTATAGTGTAAGAAAAAAAAAATAGCATCTCTGTCTTCTTGGAGATGTGACTAGAAAAATCTTGCATTATACATTGGTACCTTTATGAATATTTTTTTCTTTGTCTGGAAATCACTTTAATCATCATCATCAATACTAATAATCACCAACATAATCATCAATGTCAAACACCTTTTGAATGCTCACTATGGACAAGTGCTTTGCAGGGTGTTTTATTACAGGTATTTGTGTCATCTTCCTGCAAGAATGGCATTATTAGCCTTATTTTACAGATAAAGAAACAGAGTGTAAGGAAATTAGCTAATTTGCCCAGGATCCCTTAGGAAGTAAATGGGAAGCCCTGAAAGAAACCAAGGTCTGCCAAACCACAGACTATTGCTCTTTTTACATCACAGCACTGTGCATGGGTAGCATCCCAAAGGTCTGTTTCAGTTGCTTAGTGCATGTGTGTATGTGTGTGTAGCACATACAGGCCTTGCTTTGGGAGAGTCTCAGGAAAATCTCTATATGAGCTCAAACCCTCCTGCTATCACCATGCAATGACTTGCGCTTCCCTTAGGAAGCAGTAGGATTGGCAGATGACCATTGTCTATTGCTCTTAAGCAAGTTACACTTTTGTGCCCTTTCCACAGAGAGCCTGCATATTCCCATAAAAGATGTAATCATGTATCATACATTATTGATAAATTTTCTGTTAAAAAATCCTAATGTGATTGGTGATCACATTTGCTTGAGATTTTTTGTTTGTTTGTTTTTATTAGAGTACAGGAAGGCATTTTCCCTTTTATGTCAGTGAGCTAAGAGTCATACAATTGGTTGTCATTAGGGCCTACAATTTATACCTTGAGGAATGTAATAAAGCAGTTAGAAGACAATCCATTTGAGTACAGTTCCTTGGTTATACACCATAACTTGGTGGAGGGCTCTATTTATCCCCTGCCTTGCTCAAGCAAGTTTTGCAAACTTGGTGCTCAGAACTCTTTGGACTTTTTAACAATGCACTCCACACATCCTTCTTGGCAGAGAGCTTATATCAGTGTCATTAATAGTAATTAATACTAAATATTGATATTAATAGGGATGAAAGGATAGTGAAATCTTTGACTAATCTCTGCCTCTAGATATAAAAGTAAATCCTGGCCAAGCAAAGGGAGTCATCTTGATTTTGGCAAGTACTGGGATAGTTCCTATAACTTCTTGATTGAACATATCCACACTGCCTATAGGCCAAATCCAAAGAAATATTGGGACATGTTTCAGAAGAAGATACATAAGTAATATGATCCATTCAACTCCTCTGTCATTTGGATGATGGTGACACCCAACTTCCTTCATCCTCCTGTCTGTGATGCTAACCTATGTGGCAATGACAGCAAATTACTCCAGACTTCCCCTGGTTCCTGAAGTCCAGCCAAGTCCTGACTTATTCACCTTTCTTTTTCACTAGCATTTGGAAGAACAACTGCATCACATGTTCAGACTTAACAGTGAGAGGCCATGAACCATACTGAGTCAATGGCTTTAAGTTTTGTAGAAACTCTTAACATTGGCATACAAACTATCTGCAGTTGCTTGGTCAGAACTGAACTGTGGCCTGTATACCAGCCACCAGCAAAGCCACAGCCTCTGCTTCCTAGAACCCTGGAAACCAGATACCAGACCCAAGATGACTATTGTCAATGTTAGAAAGAAAAAAAAAAATACTGGGGAGAACCTGAGTGTTTACTTACCTCCTTTGTTGGATGTACATACTTTTATTGTAGTAAAGTTCTCTTGTTTATTTTAAAAGTACAATAATATATTATCTCTATTTTAGTGCCAGGCAGGCCCTTTAAGAGCAAAAAAATCAACCACTTGGTCTGAAGAAATAGATCAAATGTAAATATTAAGGTCTAATTCCTCAGCAGATGGGCAGGAGTTAGCAGAGGAGAGTCATGCTTGTAAACAGATCTTCTATGGGCCACGAATCACATACCATTCTTCAATCACTAACTCAAAATTGCAGCCTCCCTAGAGGTGCCTTTCAGTTCTCATCCAGAGATGACTTCTACCATTGGCAAAACACACAGCATGTTCTGCCTTGAATGGTGGTATACACATCTAGGCTTTATATACCACACAAGATCATGAACCTCTGAAGGACTGGATCTTTTCTAGTACAATCCTGTGGTTCCTACAACACCTTGCATAATTCCAGGCACATAGTGAACCTTCAGGCATTGTGGGTGTATGAACAAATATGAGTAAGTAAAGAATGTTCTGATCATAACAAGATTAGCGACTTTATGAGGATGTTGTGTGGCTAAGGCTCTTAATTGTACAAGCAATTGTCTGAACAGTTATTGAACACTTTCATCAGTCATCTTAGAATATGGAAAACTGTGAGGAAATTAGGCAGTAAAAAGCAACTGATTGCAAAGCTATTCTTTTCAGGGATTCTTTAGACTATAAAAATTTGTTCATAAAGAAAATTGGGCTCACCTGCTCCATCCTTGGTCCAGTTTTCATCCTCATCAAAGTGAGTGTCTCCACCCAGACCCAGACCAGGGGGGAAAGCATGGCCAAGGACTCCCAATGGGCCATCAAAATAACGAGGACACTGACCGTGGACTGAAACGCAAGTCACGGGGGGGAAAAGGTCACCTTCTTCAAAGCCCTTGAGATGAAAATAGCCTTATTTTTTCCTTTATTTTAAACCTTACCTCGGGTCCTAAATGCAATCATAATATCTGCAATCCCCTTGGAAATCTTGGTGAATATGAGTGGAGTAACTTTGCTCCACACTTCTAAACCTTTTTGGATAGCCTCATCCACATCAATTCGTGCCATATCTGGAGTGTAGTTCACAATTCTTAAAAATCAACAAAAATATCTCAGTTGGTGGTTATACACGCATGCATGTGCACATACTACAAAAAGAAAATAATTTCTATCTAATAAATCATATGCTGCATTAACTTTTGGTATGGTGCTATACTTACACTTGTATAATACTTTACTATTTAAATAAAGTATTTTTTAAATTCTCTCATCTGTCCCATTAATCAAGTAGTATTATAACACTTTAACAAATGAGGCTTGTAGAGGTTAAATGACTTCCCTAGGGTCACACCCTAAATGGGAAAGCATTAATCTCATGTATATGTTTGCTGTATATATGACTGTATTATAGATATTCTGAAAAGAATTGAGATGTTCTCAGATGGCTTGTGGAAATCAGTTTTATGCATGTGTCATATATTAAGAATCTCACTGGAAAGTCATAAAGTGTTAGTTACTCAGAAAAAGATTTTTCTTTTGTTTTTATTACCTATCTTGCTAAACCTATTTTTATCTCAATCCCTAAGACTCAATAAAATGAAGAAAGAACTACCAGAAAGACTCTTTGGGGCCAGGCAGGAGGGGTCTAGAGTGAAGGTCAAGGTTACTGACTCTATCTCAGCTCATAGGATCACTTCATCCTCTTCCTGCCAATAAGCCAGCCCATCCTTTAAGATGTCTGGAGGCAAACTCCATACCTTCACTATGGGGTCCATCTGAGATTTAACAACTTCACACACATCTCTAAGATCTTCCCATTTTTCCTTGAGAACACTTTATACCTTTAAGCATCTGCAATCAGATGACAGTGCTTCTAGTCCTGAGATTATACGGAGGTGGCAGAGGCTAGTGATTTTAGAATACCTGCCAGAGCCAGCCTGCTGGTAAGGACTATATAACCTTGAACCTTTCAGTTTAAGTTTCTCTGTGTTTAAGATAGCAATAACAGTGGTGGTTGAACCACAGTTTGTTGGGAGGATGAATAAATGAAATTTATGAAGTGCCATGTACATAGGAAGTACGTGGTAAAATAAACTATTATTATTTTTGCTTTTTGGATTATGTTCATGTCCCTTGAGATTAGAGGGAAATACATTGACAGAAGTATTACCTGTATGTGAGGTTGTATTTCCACCACCCAGGAAGAGTGTAGCCATACTGACCCACATCAGGAACCCCACACCTGGGTGTCTTCATGATCTCAAGAGTGTTTGAGTCCAGTTTTCCAGTCACTGTCAATCCAAAAAATGCTTGCATTTCCCGAATTTTGCCATCTATGAGACTCCTGTTCATGTTTTGAACAAGATGACTCCCTTCTATTTCAAGAGAGTAGAACTGGTTGAGATATGCCTGACCAAAAAAAAAAACCAAAAAACAAAAAAGACATAAACTACAGGAGAGCAAATTTTCACCTCAGGATAAAACAAAATTGTCTGAAACCCTTTTGGCAGTGGGGGAGGAGGAAGAAAATAAATAATGAGGATAAGGAAAGAGCAAGGGAAAAAAGAAGAAAAGAAGAAATCAAAGAGGAAAGAAAAGAATCACCCTTGTTTTTCAATTTCCAAGAACTGGTTGAGCTATGTGTCACCAGAATTGGACAAACCACTCAGCTCTGAAAACTCCAAACCTCTACAGAAGAAAATCAAGCTTCTTCTATGTGTTAAATCATCACATAGCTTACATATTTTTACTGTTACATTCATTCTGGTGTTTCCTTGAAACAAATTCTAAAAAGATAGGTGATTATTCATTTTGTGAATTGATTTAGCCAAATGTGGCAAACTAACTGGACTGATATTTAGAAGAAATATCCAAAACAATGTATTTTTCATACATATAAGGATAAAGGGATCAACAAGTTTAAGCAATTGTAGCAAATTCTGCCTTTTCTCCCACCACACACTCACTCTCCACCTCTCACACAGTTCCTTGATGTCCCTTAGAGCTAGGGAAATGAAAAGTAGCTCCGTCTCACTAGAGAATTCATGACTCTTTTGTAGGAATTTGCTCTCATTTTAGGTCACAGGACAATCAATAAAATGAATTTTTTTATTGATAGTCATTAATAACATTTATTGAGCCAGTACCTGAGCCAGTTCCGTGTTTTCTTCATCTTCCATCTTTTGGTCTGTAGGAAATGCAGAAGAAAATGTTACAGAGAGAAAAAATAAAAGCAGAAGGCTCTTCATTCCTCTCCCCTTTTCTCCCTTTTCAGTTGAAGCCTGGTTCTGTTTGCAAAGAATTTGGAAAACACTAGTGAAACGTGGCATGAATTGGCTTATATCATCATTTAATTAATAACAGAAAAAGGACATTTGCCATGAAGTGTGTCATGACATGGTTTTTCTCCTTAGGTTGATTTTGCAATGAAGATCTGCAGTTGTTTAGTTAACAGAGCCATTGTTCATTACTGAATTAAATATAATATGAAGTCAGCCTCCGAGTCACTTTTGTTCTTGGAAAGTTGAAGGTTTTCCTATTCATAAGTTCTTGAGAGTTTGTAAAATAAAGTTTTTGAATGCAACTCCATGAAAAGACAGCTGAATCAGGAACTGAGTTACCCTAATTAACTAAGGTAAACATCAAACGTTTATTGAGCACCTACTATTTGCTTGTCACTGTAAATGCATGTGTGAATGATACTATTCCAATTTGATAGAGAATTCAGATGTACACAGAGAATAAAGTCAGACAAAATGGAGGCAGGTGGCAAATGCACAGTTAATATTTTAGGGACTTGATTAGAGGGAACTTATGGAGAACTACACCAGCATAAAAAAGGACATAGAAACTATTAACAAGAACCAGGAAGAAATGAAGAATGCAATCTCTGAACTGAAAAACACAGTAGAATCAATCAAAAGCAGGCAAAACGAAGCAGAGCATCAAATCAGTGAGTTAAAGGACAATGTAGAAAAAAATTCCCAGACAATACAACAAAATGAAAAAGATTGAAAAAATATGAAGAAGATATAAGGAAATTACAGGATAGCATGAGGAAAAATAATATCTGAATCATTGGAATAAAAGAGGGAGAAGAAGAAGAACGAGGAATAGAAAAGCTAATAGGAGAAGTAATGAAAGAAAGCTTTCCCAACCTGATGAGAGAAAAAGTTATGCAAGTTCAGGAAGCACAGAGAGTCCCAATGAAGAGGAACCCCAAAAAACCCACTCCAAGGCACATCATAATTAAAATGGCAACATTCAAAGATAAAGAGAGAATCCTAAAAGGAGTAACAGAGAAACAGCAAATAACATACAAGGGAGCTCTGATAAGGCTATCAACTGATTTCTCAACAGAAACACTACAAGCCAGAAGGAAATGGTCAAAAATATTTCAAGCAATGAAAAACAAAGGCCTACAACCAAGAATACTCTACCCAGCAAGTCTCTCATTCAAAATGGAAGGTGAAATAAGGAGTTTCTCAGGCAAAGGAAGATTAAAAGAATACATCTCCACCAAATCAGCATTGCAAGAGATGCTAAAGGGAATGTTTTAAGAAAAAGAAGAAAAAAACAGGAGAGGAACACTGGTACAAAAGGAAATGAATAAATACATGTCAATAATAACCTTAAATGTAAATGGATTAAATGCTCCAATTAAAAGACATAGGGTAATGGAATGGATAAGAAAACAGGACCCACATATTTGCTGTCTACAAGAAACACAACTCAAAACAAAAGATTTAAACAAACTGAAAGTAAAGGGATAGAAAAAAGTATTCCAAGCAAACGGACATGAAAAAAAAAAAAGCTGGGGTAGCAGTACTCATATCAGACGAAACGGATTTCAAAGCAAGGGCAATAAAAAGAGATAAAGAAGGACATTTCATAATACTTAAGGGAACAATGCATCAAGAAGACATAACACTGATAAACATATATGCGCCAACATAGGAGCACCCAAATACATAAAGCAAATACTACAAGACCACAAGAAGGATATTAACAGCAACACACTCATAGTAGGGGGCTTTACCACTCCATTATCAACAACAGACAGATCTTCGAAGCAAAGAAACACCAAGGATATGCAGGCATTGAACAACACACTAAACCACAAGGACTTAACTGATATATATATATATATAGAACTTTTCACCCCAAAGAAGCAAAATATACATTCTTTTCCAATGCACATGAGACATTTTCAAAGATAAACCACATGGTAGGACACAAAACAAGCCTCAACAAATTAAGAAAATTGAAATCATATCAAGCACCTTTTCAAACCACAATGCCTTGAAACTAAAGATCAACCTCAGAGAAAAAAATCAAAGACATCCAAACTCATGGAGAATGAATAACATGCTATTAAATAATGAATGCGTTAACAATTACATCAAAGAAGAAATCAAGAAATTTCTGGAAACTAATGATAATGAACACACAACAGCTCAAAACCTATGGGACACAGCAAAAGCAGTCCTAAGAGTGAAGTTCGTAGCAATACAGGCATATCTGAAAAAGATAGAAGAATCTCAAATAAAAAATCTAACCCTAAAGCTACAAGAACTAGAACAACAACAAACAAAGCCTAGGGCAAGAAGAAGGAAGGAAATCATCAAGATCAGAGCAGAATTAAATGACATAGAGACCAAACAAATAATTCAAAAGATCAACAAAACTAGAGGCTGGTTCTTTGAAAAAATAAACAAAATCGACAGGCTTTAGCCAGGCTCATCAAGAAAAAAAGAGAGAAGACCCAAATAAACAAAATCAGAAACGAAAGAGGAGAAATCACGACTGATACCACAGAAATACAAACGACTGTAAGAAATTACTACAAACAACTGTATGGCAAGAAATTTTACAACCTAGAAGAAATGGACAAATTTCTAGAAACATATAGTC
The DNA here is from genome assembly GCF_987537825.1 of Furipterus horrens. Classification (NCBI taxonomy): domain Eukaryota; kingdom Metazoa; phylum Chordata; class Mammalia; order Chiroptera; family Furipteridae; genus Furipterus; species Furipterus horrens. The sequence goes on along the minus strand of NW_028327172.1, from coordinate 63,706,670 downwards.
TTCCAAAACTGAATCAAGAAGAAGTAGAAAGTCTCAACAGACTAATAACAAGAAAGGAAATTGAAACAGTAATCAAAAATCTGCCGGCACACAAAAGCCCTGGACCAGATGGCTTCACAGGAGAATTTTACAAAACATTTAAGGAAGAACTAACTCCTACCCTCCTCAAACTATTCCAAAAAATCCAAGAAGAGGGAAAAAATCCCAAACTCTTTCTATGAAGCTAGTATTACCCTAATTTCAAAACCAGGTAAAGACACAACAAAAAAAGAAAACTACAGGTCAATATCACTGATGAACATAGATGCTAAAATCCTCAACAAAATATTGGCAAACAGGAGCCAGCAATACATCAAAAAGATCATACACCACGATCAAGTGGGATTTATCCCAGGGATGCAAAGATAGGTTAATATTTGCAAATCAATAAACATAATCCACCACATAAGCAAAATGAAAGACAAAAATCACATGATCTTATCAATAGATGCTGAAAAAGCATTTGATAAAGTCGTCGTCGTCGTTGGCAGCCGTCCGTCTCGAGAGACGATGGTGTAGCTTCCCAAGTGTCTATCTGCACCGCCGAGAATGGCTGTGCAGTCCGACTCGGGAGTGACACGGCATCTGTCTCCTCCCGTGTTGAATCGACATCTTGCGATGACGCTGGAGTGTCCTCTCCAGTGGAGCTGAAGCTACAGAGCCTGGGCAGGGTGATATGGAGGGTCCGCTGTTGCCCATGCAGCAGACCCCCCCTCTCTTCGCAGCTGAAGGGTCCAAGGGAAAGACGGAGTCGATACAGCTTGGCTTCAGGTGCGCCGCAGGAGTTGCCGGTGTTGACTACAATGTCAAACCGCCTTAGGGACTCCGGCTCCGGATTTTCTGTCGGGGTTTACTCCCTTAGCCTTTCCCCAGAAGAGGTATGCCGCAAGGCAGTGGAGGTTTTTTGGAGTCAGAGTTTTCCTTCTCTGATGTACCCTGACTGGAAGATCGAACCAGCGACACTTAGCTCGCAGGCCGACGCTCGATCCACTGAGCTAAACCAGCCAGGGATTTGATAAAGTACAACACCCATTTATGATGAAAACACTCAGCAAAATGGGAATAGAGGAAGCATACCTTAACATAATTAAGGCTATATATGAGAAACATTCAGCCAACATCATACTCAATGGGCAGAAACTGAAAGCATTCCCCATAAAATCAGGAACAAGACAAGGCTGCCCACTCTCTCCTCTCCTATTCAACACAGTGTTGGAAGTCCTAGGCACAGCAATCAGACAAGAAAAAGAAATAAAAAGCATCCAAATTGGGAAAGAAGAAGTAAAACTATCATTATATGCAGATGACATGATAGAATACATAGAAAACCCTATAAACTCCACTATAAGACTACTTGATATAATAAGTGAATTTGGCAATATAACAGGGTACAAAAGAAATGTACAGAAATCTAAGGCATTTCTGTACACCAACAATAAAATATCAGAGACAGAGACAAAAAAGAAAATACCATTTACTATAGCAACAAGAAAAATAAAGTACCTAGGAATAAACTTAACCAGAGAGGTAAAAAACCTGTACTCTGAAAATTATGTAACATTGAAGAAAGAAATTAAGGAAGACACAAATAAATGGAAGCAAATACCATGTTGTTGGATGGGAAGAATCAACATCATCAAAATAGCCATACTACCCAAAGCAATTTACAGATTCAATGCAATCCCTATTAAAATACCAATGACATATTTCACAGACCTAGAACAAATACTCCAAAAATTCATATGGAACCAAAAAAGACCCCAAATAACAAAAGCAATCTTGAGACAGAAGAACACAGCAGAAGGAATCACAATACCAGACATCAAACAATACTACAAAGCCACTGTGATCAAAACAGTCTGGTACTGGCATAAGAACAGGCATATAGATCAATGGAACAGAATAGAGAATCCAGAAATAAATCCAGGACTATATGGTCAACTAATATTTGATAAAGGAGGAAGGAACATAAAATAGAGTGAGAAGAGTCTCTTCAACAAATGGTGTTGGGAGAACTGGACAGGGACGTGCAAAAAATGAAATTAGACCACCAACTTACACCACACACGAGAATAAACTCAAGATGGATCAAAGACTTAAATGTAAGCCGTGACACCGTAAAAGTCCTAGAAGAAAACATAGGCAGGAAAACTTCAGATATCCCATGTAGCAATATTTTCAGGGATACATCTGCTAAGGCAAGAGAAATAAAGGAAAAAATAAACAAATGGGACTACATCAAACTAAAGAGTTTCTTCTCAGCAAAAGAAAACATCAGCAAGATGAAAAGAAACCAAGCATATGGGAAAACATATTTGCCAATGATATCACAGACAGGGGACTGATCTCCAAAATATATAAAGAGCTTATATGACTCAACATCAAGAAAACAGACAACCCAATTAAAAAATGAGCAAAGGACCTGAACAAACACTTCTCCGAAGAGGACATACAGAAGGTCCATAGACACATGAAAAAATGCTCAACATCACTAGCCATCAGAGAGATGCAAATAAAAACCACAATGAAATACCACATTACACCAGTCAGAATGGCCATCATCAACAAATCAACAAACATGTGCTGGCAAGGATGTTGAGAAACAGGAACCCTACTGCATTGTTGGTGGGAATGCAGACTGGTGCAGCCACTATGGAAAACAGTATGGAATTACCTCAAAAAACTAAAAATGGAACTGCCTTTTGAACCAGCAATTCCACTGCTAGAATTATACTTGAAAAATCCTAAAACCCTAATTCAAAAGAACTTATGCACCCCTATGTTCATAGTAGCACTGTTTACAATAGCTAAGTGCTGGAAACAGCCTAAGTTCCCATCTGTAGATGAGTGGATCAAAAAACTGTGGTACATTTACACAGTGGAATACTATGCAGCAGAGAGAAAGAAGGAACTCCTGCCATTTGCGACAACATGGATGGAACTAGAGAGAATTATGCTTAGTGAAATAAGCCAGGCAAAGAAAGAAAAATACCATATGATATTACCTAATACAGGAATCTAAAGAACAACATAAACAAATGAACTAAATAGGACAAAGAGTAGAATAGTAGTCAATAGGGGGGAGGAGGAAAGGAGAGAAGGGGGATAAGTAAGGGAAGTGTTTAGTCAAGGAACATGTATAAATGACTCATGGACATGGACAACGGGGAGGGATATGATTGCGGGAGGAGGGGTAGGCTGGGTGTGGGGGAGCAATGGGGAAAAAATGGGACAACTGTAATTGAAAAACCAAAAAAAAAAAAAAAAAAAAATTTTAGAGACTTGAGAAGGGCCAAAAGTTAGACAGATCATTGCTGATGGGTGTGACCTCAAGTGTTTAAGCTGGTGGGTTTTGCAGGGGGGTCTTGAAAAATGGGTAGGATTTTGATTGCACAGAGGAAAGGAGAAGACTTACGGATGGGGAGGGAGGCTATAAGAAGCAGGTACCACAGTGAAAATGAGCTGTATGAAATCTAGCCTTATTGGATCAAAAAGTGTTGACAGCCCTGGTAGATAGGATGGAGAGTCTAAGAAAGGGTATAAAAAATGAATGCTTACAATCTTTTATTATTTCATCCTTACTTTTGATTGAGAATTTCAAGCTGAAATAAATTTCCTTAAGAACTTTGAAGGTACTGTTTCATTGTTTTCTAGAATCCAGTGTTGTTATCGAGAAGTCTTTTTTTCTGATTCTTTATATTTTTCTTTTTTTCTCCTGAAAAATTTTAGAAATATTCTCTTTACTTAGATATTCTGAAATTTCATAATGATGTGTCTTAATGTGGGTCTTTTCGCATTAGCATTGCTGGGAAGTAAGTGGACACTTTCATTATGAAAACTTCAATTCAAGGGAACTTTCTTATATTATTTCTTTGATAATTTTTTCTAACCCATTTCCCTCTTTCTCTTTCAGGATATATATCTATTGGACCTCTGGACTGAATCTCTGTGTTTCTAATATATCCTTCGCTACTTTACATCAACTTTATTTTCCAGCTCACCTGTTGAGTTTATTATTTTAGCTATATTTTTAAATTCTAAGAGCTCCTTCTAGTTTGCTACCATTTTATTCATTTTACTTTCTTTTTGTATTTTGTTAGTGTTTTGAGGTGTAAAATAGGCAAATAGGCCTTATTTGGGGGGAATGTTAAGTATATTTTTAGTTTATTTTGACATTTTATTTTGCTCTCTGATTGTCTCCATTTTTTCAAAGTTTCTTTTTGGTGTCTGTTTCCCACATTAGAAGCTTTTCTTTTTTTCAAGTGTTTGGAGATTTTGAGTTGTGAAATCTGTTTAAGAATGAGAAATAGAAAGCTGACTGGAAATTCTGTGTATGGGGGCAGAGCTTGTCAATCAACGACCTTAACTGCCTGGAAGTGGAGTGGGTTCCAGACATTTCATATGATGTATTAGTTGGAATGACATTTGGTTGAATACAATAGAAAAACCCAAAAGAACAGATGATTTTAAAAAATTAAAGTTTATTTTTATCTCATATAGGAGATGTTCAGATGTGCTTATCCAGGGCTTGTATGACAACTCTACATCCTCCGGAATATAGTCAACATCTGTGTTGCTGCACCCACCACTCTCAGTACGTTGTTGTGGTACAGGTGGCTTCTCAAGCTCTGGCGAATGTATCTTCCTTACAGGCAGCAGGAAGAGGAAGGCAGAGAAAATAAATTCCTAGGCTCTTTTCAGAGCCCATACAACATTCTGCTTTCACATTTTGGCAAGAAATTAAACACATGGCCACATCTAGCTGCAAGCAAGGCTACAAACTGTACTCTTTTAGCTGAATGCATTGCTACCTCAAACGAAATTGGGGTCTTATTGCAGCAAAGAAAGGGGTAATTGTGTTAATGTAGGCAAATAGCAGCCTCTGCCACATTGAGATTTCTGCAGCATATCTGTAAATCTTTTTTTCTTTGGCTGGCAAGTTTCAACAGAAAAGACTCCTCCAATTTCCCATCATTTTAATCTCCCAACAACAAAGATATAGGAGATACCTTTGGTGCCCTAAGTCACATCCCACAGGCTCACCTCTGATTTCAGTTGTGGTGACAGTGGGCAGCTTTGTGTAACTCACCTTGCTCTGACAAAGTCCAACCTTAAGCACCTACTGAATATTCTTCTGCTTTCTGCCTGGGGCATTGAGATGCTACAGATATGAAAGGTCAGTGCTTCAGAGCCATGCAATTGGGAAGGCAACAGAAAGATGAATGTTCTAGCTTTCTCTCCACTGGAGATTTGAACATGTGATTGATGTTGTGTAGGCCCCTCAGGCAGTCCAGATGAAATTGAGCAGCAGTTGCCGTAACAAAAACCTGACAGCACAATCTTGTATTGGCATTTGTTTCTTCTCTGTTTTAACTCTATGCTACGTCACTTTGCTTTTTTGGACCAAATAAGCTAACTGTACCAAGGTGTTAGGCTTTGATTTTGAGAAAAACTCTAAGATAAACACTCATCTTGTATAAATTCTAAGCTTAGGTTTTTGCATTGCTTGTACCCACATAAAACATCAATGTAACAGCTGGAAAATATTGTCAGAAAAAGAACCTAAAAAATAATATTTAAAATTTTTTTTATTATACTCCATATTTCTATTTACCTCCCATGACTATAAAATATGGTTAAAGAAATAATATGCACTTGTTCTTATCTAAAAAATGTATATAAGAAGGCCTGGGAGTACTGGTCAAGATGGTGGCATAGGCAACTATGGTTCATTTCCTCACACAACCACCTCAAAATTACAACTAAGCTATACAACAACCATCATTTAGAATGGTCAGAAATCAAGCTGACTGGGAGTCCTAAAACTATGGAATTAAAGATGAAACCAACTATAGAATTAAAGACTGGTAGGATAAGTGGAGACATGAAACAGGCTGGTCCCATAGCCACATGTGGAATATAAAAATCAGGAGGGATATCACAGGAGCCAGGGGTCCCAGGCCCATACCAGGAGCCCCAGTCCAGGGTTTCAGTGCCAGGAAGAGAAATTCCCATAACTTCTGGGTGTAAAAACCAGCATGGGTCAAGGCCGTGGAAGACAGAAACTACTGAAGTCTCAGACAGCTCCTCTTAAAGGGCCCATGCACATACTTACTTGGACTCACTCCCTCTGAGCTCTACGGTGGGGGCAGCAGATTGAAAGGTATCAGAGACATACAGGGAGGAACTGTATGTCTGGCATCAGGGCAAGACTGGGGGGCAGCTTTCTTCTAGACTGAGATGTTGGCAGAGGATATTGTTCCTTTTCTAAGCATCCTGGCCACAGGGTCACAAAACTGGCATTCAGGCACCATATCTGAGACTCCATCAGTCTGGCTCACACTGTTTGCCACACTCTGTTGATTTCCTGAGGCCCAGCCGCAACCACCTTTCAGACCCACCCAAGCTGTTTCCAGAGGCTTTTCATACAAATGGCCTGTCTTAACCCATGCTTCATATTTTCTTAAATTCCCTCAGAAAATCAGCATCTGGCTTCTGTGAACCCTGTACCACTTGATAAGTTGCCCAGGACCAGCACTAACAGCAGCTGGCCTTGGATTATAACTTGGCTTTGCCTGGGCACCTCTAAGCCCAACACAAGTAGCCACCTTCTTTGGATTGCTTTGTAGCTTATGCTGTATGGCTCCAGAAGGAACACAGTCAGTGGCTGGCCTGGAATGTGCCAATAACAATCATGGCTCAACTACAACAAGAGGATGTACACAGCCCATATAGTGGGTACACCTTGAGTACCCAGTTTGGATGACAGGGAGGCTATGTCACTGAACTCTATAGGACACCTACTACATTAGGCCATGATACCAAGCATGGGAGATGTAGCCACTCTACTTAATACATAGAAAAACAAAACAAAACAAAAAAAAATACAGGGAGGCTGCTAAAATGAGGAGACAGAAAACATGGCCAAAATAAAAGAACTGAACAAAAATCCAGAAAAAGCTAAACAAAATTGAGACAAACACTCAACTAGATGCAGAGTTCAAAACACTGGTTAAAAGGATGCCCAAAAAACTTAGTAAGAAGCTCAATAGCATAAAAAAATACAGTCAGTATCAAAGGATACACTAATTAAAATAAAGAACAACTTACAGGGAATCAACAATAGAGTGGATAAAGCCAAGAATTAAATCAGTGATGTGGAATATAAAGATGCAAAAAACAACCAATCAGAAAAGCAAGAAGAAAAAAGAATCCAAAAAATGAGGATAGTGTAAGGAGCATCTGGGACAACTTCAAGCATACAAACATCTGCATCATGAGGATGCTGGAAGAAGAAAGAGCAAGAAATTTGAAACCTGTTTGAAAAAATAATGACAGAAAACTTTCCAAACTTGGTGAAGAAATAGACATACAAGTCCAAGAAGCACAGAGAGTCCCAAACAAGATGAACCCAAAGAGGCCCACAACAAGACACAATGTAATTAAAATGCCAAAGTTTAAAGATAAAGAGAGAATCTTAAAAGAAGTAACAGTAAAACAGTTATTTATCCCCAAGGAAGCTCCCATAAGATTGTTAGCTGAGATCTCAAAAGAAACTTTGTAGGCTAGGAGGGATTGGCAAGAAATATTCAGATGATGAAAAACAAGGGCCTACAACCAATATTACCCTACTCAGCCAAGCTATCATTTAGAATTGAAGGACAGATAAAGATCTCCCCAGACAAGAAAAAGCTAAAGGAGTTCATCATCACCAAACCATTAGTATATGAAAGGTAAAGGTCTTCTTTAAGAAGAAGAAAAAGATATGAACAATGAAATGGTAATAAATGCATATCTATCAACAATTGATTCTACAAAACAAAATAAACAAAGAACAGAAACACAATCATAGGTACAAAGAATGTTTTGATGGTTGCTAGATGGGAAGGGGTGTTGAAGGAATAGGTGAAAAAGATGAAAGGATTAAGTACAAATTGGTAGTTACAGAATAGTCATGGGGATATAAAGTATAACATAGGGAATAGAGTAGCCAAAGAACATATATTCATGACCCATGGACATGGACAATGGTGTGGGGATTTCTCTTACAAAGTACCACAACTTGGTAGCTTAAAACAACAGAAATTTATTCTACTATAGTTCTGGAGGCTAGGGATCCAAAATCAACATGTAGCAAAGGTCAAGTTTTTCTCTCTGAAGGCTCTAAGGAAGATCCTTTCTTCTTTTCAACTTCTGGTGGTTTCTGGCAGTTCTTGGTATATAGATGCATTACTCCAATCTCACCTCTGTCTTCACATGGCCTTCTCTGCTGTGTGTTTATGTTTCTTCTCTTTTCATAAGGACACATAATCCAGTGTAAACTCACCTTAACTTATTACATCTGCAAAGGTGTTAGTTCCAAATAGGGTATATTCATAGATACCTGAGGTTTGAACTTAACACATGTTGTTTTTTGGGGGGGGGACACAATTCAACCCACATGTATCAACAATATTTCCTCCCAAGAGTGGAAAATAGCACTACATTTTTGATAGAAGCAAGGGGTACTGTCTAAGCTGTACATAATCTTTTAAATCAAAATTCAGTGTTAAATTGGATATAGCAGTATACATAAGAAATGCTTAAAGAGACTAGGAACATATAAGCATTTAAAAGTCAGATAAGAAAGTAATAAAATAGTAAATATTGGGGTGACTAAGAGGACTTAATCTCTTTTTGTGATAGGTTCACTAACCTGAGATGAAATATAAAAAATCTAAGTCAGACTCTGCAAACAGTGGAATACACCAAACATATTTTCACTGAGGACAGGTTCAATGAACACAGTGATAACAAAGAACATTATTGCTGTTAATAAAAGTATAAATAGGATATATGTCATGGAGATGCAAATTAGACTTCCTTTTCATATTCAGAAAGAGGATACAAACACATTTGATTTTGCTTCAACTTTATCTGCAATTAAGCCATCTAGTGATTCTGTCAATCCTGGTGACTCTATGATCATTAAGATCAAATGCATAATATGCGGCTCCACTGAAGAAAAAGAAGAAGTCTATATAAAAAAAGATAATGTATTGAATTAGCCTCTAGAAGTAAGAGCTCTGATGTCTTCAATTAAAAAGTCCCCACACATCCCATGATGACATTCAAATACAAAAGTGCTATTTAAAAAATTTAAACAAAGCAAATTAGTAGTTTTTTTTCTACTTACAATCCTGCTGGAAAACTGCATCAACTTTACTTTTTATTCCTTGAAAGGCACTTTCTATGTTTTTGGGATAACCTGGTTCCATGGATTGTCTTTGGTTATCATATCTGATGAGAAAAAAATGTGCTGTGTTTTAAGACCAATACAGTATATAATTATAATGGTTTCATTTTAATTACATATAGTTTACAAAGTGCTTTAACATATATTTTCCCATTCAGTCTTCACAATATCTTATTTGCTGGGACTAAGAATGTTAAATTCCTTTTTTCATACCTATTTATAAACTACATGGCTATCATTACTACTAAAATAGGCTTTTGATTACTGGTACAGAGTTATTTTGAAAAAGAAGAGCTATATTTTCTAAGGCTTTTAGTTAACTGATACATAGTGCCTTTCTCTCTCATTCTCTCTCTCTCTCTCTGAATAAATGTAAATATTAAGTATAACTTGGGCACCACATTAGTAGGCTATCAGTATAACATTTGCTTGAGAATGTTAGACTTTGACTCATAAATGAGAATTAACCTAACTCTTTCTTTGCATCCTGCCCTAGTGCTTTATCAAGGTTTTCTCTGTTTCATGATATAGAATCATCAATACCATGGTGCAGGAATTTTAATTTATAAAAATAAAATTTTCAAAGGCATAGCAACATCAATCATCTTATGAAAAGTAATGACTATCAAAGACCACCTAAATTTTTAAAACTTTCAGATGCTTGATTGTTAGTGGTTTTTAGACAGGGTAAATAAACATAGTTTTCAATCTCTAGTTGAAAATAGTTTACATTACCTCCAAAATTGGTTGTTTACAAAGAAGTATGTTTTTGCCCTGTAGGAAACAGCTGCATCAATTGCTTGAACATTGCTTGGGAAGCCATAGTTTGATATATCCTTGGGGAAACCTTGCTGAATGTCATAGCCACTAAGAGCCCAATATTGTTTGCCTGCAAATGATTCAGGTTATATATTAGACAAAGTTCTTCCTTTCTTATAAACAATGTGTGCCACTTCTTATTCAAGGTACAAATTTATCATAGAAATGAAAATGGAACAAATAGTCTTTAAAAGATAATGGTGATAAAGTGAAGTTCTTTGGGTTGTGATAGCCCCAGTGGTTCCCCAGCTCCTATTAAAAATAATCCAACTTCTCAGTCTGACATTTAGGGCTGACAGTTGGATATCTTATTTTATGGGATTTCTATACAGAGATTAAATTACAGCTTTGGGGAATCTAAGAAAATTATATCTGCGATGAAGGTGGAGGCACACTAAAGTTTTTCTCATTTTGTAGATGAGAAAACTGAGGCCAGAAGAGGATACAACCTGCTCAAGTTTACACAGTAGTTAGTTGCAGAGATGGGATTCAACCCATGTCTTTAGACAAAAGCCTGGTAAGCATAACACTCTCTCACTGGGTCACTTCCTTTGAACATGAAAGGGACCACAAGAAAGTCCTTTTCCCCTCCCTTCAGGCAAAACTAAAATGAAATGAAACACTAGGAAGTTACCTTTAAATAGGAAAACTAGGTCCCTGTCAGAATCCTCATAAGCAGCTTGTATACCACTTGGCAGGGATGGCCAGAATAGAGAAATAAAATTGAGATCAACGCTTCGTAGCTGAGGATGCCTTCTCCAGAAGTATCTAATGGAACACAAAGGAGAAAACCACACACCTATAGTCTAAGTAGGCAGCTTCTGGGAGCCTTGGGCTTGTATTGGCCCTTATAAGATTGCTGAGAGGATATGACAGTCTAATAAAAGCAAAGCTTCTAGCGCAGAGACCAGCATTCATCCAGTATTTTATTGTGGTATTGTCCATCTGGTGAGTACTTTATAGTTTTCAGGGGGGTCATAAGAGTGACCTTGTGTGATTACATTTTGAGCTGTCCCTTCCTCACACATTAACATATGTCATTTTAGTTTCTTTCATTATTGTTCCTACAAAGTGATGAGAATATTTAGAATATTCCAGCAAAAGTAATACTCAGACTGTGATTACATAACCACAAAATAGCCAATGGAAATAGAAAAATTCAATCCTTTAAATGATTTGCACTGCAGCTTAAGTGATAGTTTCTATTACTTGATTGAATTTGGGTGAACTGAATAAGGTTTTGGTGTTAGGTAAACTTAGCTATGCATCTCCCAAGCAGCTAGAGCTCGTGTACTTGTATTTACATCACCACAAACATCTGAATATTCATAAATATTTTAGTTTTCTTTTTCAGTTGTTTTGAGTTACCCAGAAAACACTAGAAATTCCAATGAGATGCATATGTGTAGAATTCAAAGGAAAAGCTGAGTAATGTGTAATATGTGACTTAATTAAAATCCAGTTTTAAGTTATGCCAGTAAAACAAGCCAAAAGAAGGAATCATTCATTCATATACTTGTCTTTAAAGAAAAGTATTTCTCCACGGAGTGTGGTGATAGCATCAAATGTCAGATGGGGGTCACAGGCTGTGGGTGTGCTTGGTCCCGTTGGTTGAACAGGGTTGTCTGAAGGTCCTGAAAAATAAAAGGCTTTTTGTCAGTATAAGTCCAGTGTGAGTCTTTATTGTATTTCACTACTTCTCAGGATGATGATGGGTCTTCACATGAAGAGAAATGAGACCAGGCTATCACACAAGGCGTCAAAGTAGCTATACATGTTGACGTCTGAAAAATTGTTTTAAAAATAAGAGTAGTGGTGATTTTCAGAGACTGTTTCAGGTTAAATTGTCAAGTAAAGAAATTTCAATTCTATGCTCCCCCAAATCCTAATACTGTCCTTCTCCCCTTTTTTGCTTCCTCTTCCTGCATTTTTTGGTCACATAGTATCCAATTCCTACTTCCTCTCCAAAATCCACATTCAGGAAAGGAAAGACTATCAGACTTTTACCCCACAACATAAATCTAAGTCAAATTTTAGCAACATTTTTTTCTATAAATATTTGCATTTCAGTGTATTTTCTCATTATAGAACAAAGGGCTATACAATAGTATAATTAAGAGAACTTAAAACACATTGGTGAGCAAAGGAATGAGATTATTTCAGGAGGGAAAGGAATTGGGGGGTAAAGGCGATTAGATTGGGTCTAGTCATTCCTAAAAATTCTACTCTGATGAAAAAATTCCCTAGTACCCTAGCTTTTGCAATGCTATCCCACCAGAGAGGGCAGAATTCTTTCCCCAGTTCCATTCTACTCCACTCTCTTCCATTCCACTTCCTTCAACACATTAATTTGCTTGTTTGTTTATTTATTTTTTATTCATTCATTTCATTTATTTTTCTTCAACACTTTTAGAGCCACAAACTTCTTCTCTGGTTTTCGTTTTTAGTCACAGCCATTAGGGCGCAGGAGAGCAAGAGGGAGGAGAGACACAAAGGTCTTACCCAGAGCACTTGTAAGTAGAGTCAAAGGCTTCCATATCCCTCCATGACATTTCAGTCATGACTTTAAAAAATGTTTCTTTCTCTCTATATCCATTCACATTCCCCTCCTTCCCTCACAAACAATAATCTTAATGTGTTTAATATATATCATTTTGTTAGCATGTGGAAATGTCTTTCTTTGTCTATGTGCATTTTAAATTATGTAGATTCATATTTTGTGTAATTTAACTTATACTACATATTGTGTGTCATTTTGTTTCTTTCTCATGAGGCCAATGTTTTAAGGACCCATCCCTGTTGTTGCCATATGTACATCCAATTCAGTGCTTCTCTCTGCTGCACATGCTCTATGGCGTGGACCTAGCACATTTTACCTGTGCAGTGTCCTCCCAATAGCTGCCCAGGTGCCCTCCAACTTCTACCCCCACGAACAGGGACTGCAATGAGCATTCTTGATGTGCCCAGGTCTCACCATGTACTGCAATGTGCTTCAGCTGACCTTACCATAGATGGCCTGAATGCCATTGATGTCATCCTGAGGGAGTGAATAGGTGCTGGGTTCGCTGAAAGCGTAGTTGGGATACATCAGGGCACCAGGGTCGGAGGAGTGAGAGAGCCCCAAGGAATGGCCAAATTCATGGGCAGCAACAAGAAACAAGTTGTAATCTGAAATACAAGCATGTGTGGTGAATGGCTTCAAGGGTATCCAAGAGTGGTGGAAATATGATACCGAAGAATGCAGCTTCTAAGCCAAAACTGCCTGGAGAAATAGCTTTGCCTATGCCTGTCATTTTCTTTTTCCCTTTGGGTACCCAAAGAGATGAAGATTAGAAGGAATCAGGAAGGGGTTACAGGTTTAGACTAGGTGACTATAAGCTTTGCATCTAATTTTAGAATTTAAAAAAAAAAAACTGCCTTTATTATGATTCCCGTATTTAATGGATGTGGACCTGAGGCTTAGAGAAAAGACAACAGAGCCATCACAGGTCTCATGACTCTCCGAAACCCTCTCATCTTGTATACCCACTTGCATGCCTCTCCAGTCTCTCAGGCCCTCAACCCCATTAGTAGAGTCTCAGTAAACACGTAGATAGGAAGCCTGCCAGGCAGCAGAGTAGCCATATTCAGAGCTGACTCACTCACTGATTGCCAAAAGCCTAGCACCTGCTCTTCCTTGATTCTGAGCTCTCCAAGCAGCTTCAGGAATTCTCCACCCAAAAGAGACAAACCCTGCCTCTTATCACTCCCTTCCCTCATCTTTTAACTTCACAATCCTAGTTCCTTTAACAACTGGGAACTTAAAAACTTTCAAGGCTCACACTTTTTATTTTTTATCAAATTAAGTCCAAGTTCCTTTGCCAAATCCAAGACCCCTCCACTTGGCTCCAGCCGACATTTGAAGTCTTGACTTCTGATGTAAATCCTTCACTCCAGCCAGTCCATGTGCCATTTCACAAACACATTGTACATTTTCTTACATGTCTACAATTTAAATCACAGTTGTAGAGTACTTTCTATATGCTACAAAGTGTAATATTATTTAATCCTCACAACATTTTTATTAAATATTGCTAAAAATATTCTTAGAGTAAGGAACTGAAGCTCACAGAGTTTGAATGTCTTGTTATTAGTCTTACAATTAATTAATGGAAAAGCTAGGGTCAAACCCAGGTATAATGGCAAGATTTGTGCTCTTACCACAATATTCTAATTCCTGTCGGTAAATAACCTCATAAAATTTCCTTCCTTCCTTCTTTCCTTCCTTCCTTCTTTCCTTTTCTCTTTCTTTCTTTCTTTCTTTCTTTCTTTCTTTCTTTCTTTCTTTCTTTCTTTCTTTCTTTCTTTCTTTCTTTCTTTCTTTCTTTCTTTCCTTCCTTCCTTCCTTCCTTCCTTCCTTCCTTCCTTCTTTCTTTCTTTCTTTCTTTCTTTCTTTCTTTCTTTCTTTCTTTCTTTTCTTTCTTCTTTCATTCATTCATGAATGCCTTATAAAAACATCCCGAGTGGGGGATTTATCAAGATGCACAGTCTGCAAGGGGAAATGTATGCAAAAGAGATGAACGCATAGAATAATGAAAACAGTTAGAGAAGGAGAAAGGCTGTGGGTATTCTCAGAAGGAGACCTCATTTCCAGGTAGAAGACAATAAGAAAGTAGGGTGGAGAGCATTTGACATAGAATGAGAAGAGAGAGATTGTGAAAGGTAGGGTTTGGGGTGTGGGATGGGAAATGGCATTTTAGGAAGAGGAAGCAACACAAGCAAATGGAGGGAAGTTGGAAAGCACAAAATGTGATCTAGGAAGAGTGAATACACAAAGTGGCCGCTGTATATGAACTGTCAAGAGAATCCATGAGATGAGGCTGGAACATTGCCAAGAGCCTTCAATGCCAAGTGAAGGTGGTTGGACATTATTTGGTCAGTATAATGTAAACATGAAAAGTTCTAAGTGGGAGACTAATCTAACCTAAGATGGGCTTTTCAAAGAGAACCCTTGCTGCAGTGTTGGAAAAAAATCAGAAGGAGCAGAGATTGGAGGTGAACAGTTCAGTTGGGAATCTGGCTCATTTAAGTCAGGTGAAAGGTTAATGATGACCTGAACTAGCAGGTTGGACAATAGGAATACATAGCAATTGAGAGTGTAATTTATCTTGGGTACACATGGCTCTTAGGACAGGAATTTAGGTAGAATAAACACTCACAACAAACATGGTGAGAAAATGATGGGAGGAACTAGGCCCAAGCAAAGATAAAAGGTTCCTTTTCTGAAAAGTGTTCTGTGACATATTATTATCCCATGGTCTTGTGAAGTACCGAAGTACCATATAGGCTGGATGTACCTGTCCTTATCCTCAGTTTCCATTCAGGTGGTCCAGCTCTTCTTATTCTGAGTCTTCTCTTGAAAAGGATGGTTTGCTATGTAGGAATATACTTGAACAAGAGCTCCAGGAGGGGAAAATAACTAGATAATAAAGAAGATGGCTGCTCTTTTCTAAGTAGACAGTTTTCTAAGTAAACTCAATTATTTCTGGATTTCCAAAAATAGGATCTTTTTCAAACATCATTAACTTTCAGAATATGAACAGAATGATATACCCTAAAGCAGTGTTCATCAAATGTTTTCTGTAAAGGTCCAGGTAGTGAGTATTTTAGGCTTTGTGAGCCATACGGTCTCTGTTGCAACTACTCAGCTCTGCCATTGTAGTGTTAAAGCAGCCATAGATGACACGTAAACAAATAAGTGTGGCATGTTCTGTTAAAACTTTATACAAATAGGGCCAGGCAGGATTTAGCCATGATCTGTAGCTTTCTGATTTTTGCTGTAGGAAATAAGATCAGTAATCAGCTTTAGGATTTCTTTTAAAACTGAATTGACTTAGTATCTTGAGGTAGCAAAAATTTTCAATGGTCAGTTTGTGTGAGTGTGAATTGTTACAATAACTTAGGGGTGTGTGTGTGTGTGTGTGTGTGTGTGTGTGTGTGTGTGTGTGTGTATGTTGGCAGGGGTAAATTCTAATGTGGAAAATGTTTATTCAGAAGCCATATGTTGGCCTTACCTTGGTTAACTTACTTTCAGGGGTTTTGGTCCATGTTTCTTCTGCATCAAAATGAACATCTCCGCCAATACCTTGGCCTGGCTGAAAGGCATGAGCAAGGATTCCATTGGGTCCATCAAATGGAGAATTGTCACCATGAGCTGAAATAAAACAATTTGTATTAGGTCTTTGCCAAGTCTCATGTTAGGAGCAAAATGCAAAATTGAGCATGACTGCTTCAAGCTCACCTCTTTGGACAAAAGCAATATTGATGTCTGCGTCTCCCAGTGGGGTACTGAAGGTCAGGGGTGATGCGTCACTCCAGACTTGAAAGGCTTTCTCAATAACTGCTTCCACATCAGCCTTGGGCAATTGTGGGGTATAGTTAATAATCCTTAAAAATGAAAAGATGTTGTGAGGACTCATTATTGTCTAGAACTGCACTCCATCAGTAGATCTTGTTTCTCCATTTTGAGTGAGTTGCATACAGGACAGGGTATAAGGAGGGAGTGCACAACTCGGGGTTGATGACAGACGTGGGTATTGGACAAGTTATTATATGTATTTAAATTTAGTTTCCTTACTTATAAAATGAGGATAATAAAATAGTACCCCTCTCATAAGGTTGTTGTGGGGGATTAAATACATGTAAAGCATTTAGTTCACTACCTGACATGTTGTATAACAGCATTGAACAGATATTGGGTATTATTATTATTTATTATCACCATCTTAAGATGCATGGGAGGTGGGGCTAGTTTCTCTCCAGCAACGATTAAGACTTTTTTGGGTCCTAAAGTGAATTCTTAGAGAGATAGTTTAGCATTAGCATAGTTCTCTTTCGATTATTAGAGAAGGAAGTCAGAAATGGCAGACTTTGGATTGAAGAGAGCTTTACCCTTTTCCTCTCATACTGATTCATTAGCATCTACACTCTACAAGGGCAGGGATATTTATTTACTTGTCTCTGGTATATCCCAAGTCCTAGAAAAGTGCCTGTCAGGTTATCAATGCTCAGTCCATACTGGCTGAATGAATATATTTTGAAACTCCGCGAGTATCACCTGTAGGTCAGGTTATTGTGTTTCCACTTGGGATTTCCTGGAGTTAACGAGAAATCACTGCGGTCGGGCACGCCACAGCGAGGCTTTTGCATCATCTCCAGCGTTTCCTCATCTGGCTTTCCAGTCACCTTCAGCCCGAAGAATTGCTGCATTTCTTTCAGCTTTTCAACAATCATATTGGTGCTGTTCTTCTTTGCAGACTGAGATCTGATCTTTGGTAATTGGTAGAACTTTTCTAGGTAGTTCTGGACAGAGACAAATCTGTGAGGGAACCTGGTCTGAAATTATCTTCAATTATCTAGGCATTTTGCATGCTTTTAAGTTACTGTAGACTTGGAACAATCTAATAACCTGATAGTCACAAGAACAAAGAAGACAGATTTGTAGGCTGACTTTCAGAGAGCAGTGCTCGTTGGAAAGAACAGCCACTCAGTCAGTGTTCCAATTAGTGTTGATAAAAAAAAAAAAATGGTGCCCTAGGTGGTGTGGCTCAGTGGGTTCCATTTCCGGTCAGAGCACATGCCTAGGCTGTGGGTTTGACCCTGGCTAGGGTGCATACAGGTGGCAACCCACTGATATTTCTCTTCTCTCTCTCTCTCCTCCCACCTTCCTCTCTCTCTAAAAGCAATGAAAAAATATCGTCAGGTGAGGATTTTTAAAAAACAGGTATTTCTTCAGGGATAAGGTTCACATCCTCATGCAAAATGCTGGACTATAGTCAGGAGACTGCCTTATTATTAAAAAGTAGCACTAGCATTTATTGACTTCTTGAGGTACTAGATACATCAACGAAGATTCTCTCTTTTCATCCTCTTTTCATTACTGTAGAGAGGGTTTACTCCTTTGTATTAAGAAATGTAGGTACAGAGAAGGAAGGAACTTGCCAAGATGATAATTCAGGTCCCAACTCATTATATTGCTTCTCAAGTGAGAATTGACAATTTCAAAAAAGAAATCCAAATAAGTTTGGGAGCAACAGCAGACTCACTGACATTAGCATTTTATCCATCACAATAATTCTTTTAAAGGGGCCAACAATCATTAGGAAGTAAAGGTTCTGACAGGAGTTTAGCCAATCCTAAGACTTCTTTCACCTTCAGCAGCCTGTGACTGGCATTTTGCAAGTGACAGAGGACAGGGTGTTTTTGTGCTTTCACAGGCTATGGAATCAGATTGGTTTAGGTTTAAATTTTACTTCTGCCACAAATTGTGAGTTTTTGAACATAGCACTTAACTAACTTAAGAGTCACATTGGTCTCTAAAATGGAGATAAAAATACCCCTTTCACAGGGTTGTCGTAGGGATGAAATAAGGTAATATTTGTGAGATACTTAGCAGAATGCCTTGTACAGAGTAAATATTGAATAAACTAGCTATTACCCCAGGGGTTACTAATACCATTGTAAGAGATATTTTTAAAATATAAAAGAAAAAAGAAGAAACAAGAACAATGTTTTTCTAAAACTATAATGTTAAGAACTTTGTGCATGACAAATTTGTGACAACATTCCCTTGTGTGTTTCAACAATTTGGCCTGGCATTCACACTGTGAAACAACAGAAGAAAGCTATTCATGTTTTTATAGTGTTTACAAGAGTTTATAAACAGCCCCATAATATGGTGTAAGGAAATCTGATTATACTATAAACTGATTTTTCCCTTATAATTCCCACCCTTATGCTCTCTTGTACACCTGGGATTTTTGGCTGCAAAGACGAGTCATATGGAAAGCACCAGATATATAATAACTGGGTTGCAGACGTACTGGAAAGGAAAATCTTAGGTAAGTAAGAAAAGAAAATCATTCGGTTTTGTAATTAAAACCATGGTTCTGGAGCTGGAGGCATCTGGGCAGCAGGGTTTTCCAGGATTTGAAGAGCCCAGCTTGCTTTCGTGCCTGGCTTTTCAGCTCAGAACCCTCCAAATCACTCAAATGAGATGTTTAAGCACAAACAAATAATCCACATAATTTCTTTCAGACTGTTTTATCTAAAAAGAGAAAACAAGCCATAAAATGTTCCTAATTATCAGCAAATCAACCACCCCACCTTATTGTTAATTTACCTGAACAACTTTTATATTTTTCTCTTCTTCGTGTTGAGAAGGTAGTGGAAAGGGCTTGGAAAGCTGCATGTGGAGTAAGAGCAGAAGTGGAAGCATCTTCAGACTGGACATGGCCTTTCCTCCACAGTGTACCTCGCCTGGCCTTCCTCTCTGCCCCTTTGGGTAGGGTACTTTCCCTGATGGGCGCCCAGATGTTCACAGCATCATGTGTCCTTCACTGCTCTCTTGGTCCCTTTTAAAGTTGTGTCTCAAACAATTGCCACAGCAGGAAAGTGAAGAAACACAGGTTAATTACACTCTGACAATTTTGCAATGTTAGGATGTGATTTAGTACCCCCCACCCCACCCCAATTGGAGGAGTCTTTCAACAGAAAACAGTGCAATTTGCTACTCTTGCTTTTGGGGATTTTAGTTAGATACTTACTTTTGCAAAATTATCTGGTCAAGGAAAAGGAATAGAAGACTAATCCTGAAGTTACAAAGAGCAGTGGTCTATGGTATATTTTTGCTGGGAATGTACAATGCTGAAGCTATATTAATTTACACAGGGGATGATTTTCAGGTTAGTGGTAGGTATCTTGGAACCACAGAGCCCAATTCAAATTTGAGAATCTCTGCACTTACCCACCCTTGCTGTGTGTGAGGAGAGGGTGCTTGGGAGTGTTGTCACAAGGCAGAATTTGTATGGGAGTCTTCGAGCAGCTTCTGGAGGATATTGTTTTGGCATCACTGTATTAGAAAATCCCCAGCCTGCAAGCTGGATGTTCCACAAGGAAGACAAAGAAAGAAATACTGATGATGATAATAATCAACATTTGCTGGATAGTTATATGTCCCAGATATATGTGCTATACCTATATGACCTCAGGTCATTCTCACATGGCCTTCAGAGGTAGATGCTATTATTATCTGTATTTTGCAGAGGAAAAAAATCCAGCAAAGTGAGATGACTTGTACAAGTCCCATGCTAAGATTGTGGAGGAACCAGGGCTCAATCCCAGGTGGGATGTCTAGGGACACTGAGCTGGCGGCACCCAGCTGGCCCATAATGGAACAGTAGCTCTAGGCCAGCAACAACTGGGATACCTTGGCTTGTGTCAGGGGAAGGAGACAAGCTAGAGGGAAAATGAAATGACATCTGTTCCCCAGGGAAAATGACACTGAGTGAGGATTTTCAGACAATGTGGCCACACAGGGGGCTGTATTGGTGAGAGGCCCTTGGGCATGTTTTTCAGATTATGTCACCTTGTCCCAGTTATTTTAATTCTTTGTGCATGTAGATTATGTTACCTTACCATACAGTTTTTGCTTGTATCCATTTACATATATTTATATATATATTCTAAAGGGCATTCTTTATGTATTTCGGTGTATAAGTATATATCAACATGTATGATGTATAACATGTTAATATGTAAATAATGTGTTTGAGATGTTATGATAGGCAGTTCAGTTCCCTCCTGGTGTTTCTTATAATCTTTGTAAGCAATCTAAGGAAAAGTGTTGTGGGTTAGAACACATCTGGACAGCAGATTAACGCTCATGATGTAAATTCCTGCATTCACTCAGTGAACATTTCCTGCCACCTACCATTGGTGCTGCGATGGGTGATAAGTTACTAGAGATAAGTTAATAGTAGTTCAAATAAAATGCTGTGGGAGACTGGAGGGAAGAACAACAGTGGGAGAAGAGGAATCAAAGGAGGCTTCATGACAGAGGTAGAATTTGAACTGAAGTAGATTGTAGACATGTAGAGATATGGTGATCCATTCCCTGTACACATGTGGTAGCTCCTCACCCTGCCAAGTTGTTCAAGATATTCTAAGGCCATGATCATGTTAACCCTCCCTAAGTGCACATCTTAATCATGATGTGGCTTCCCCCACACTAGGTCTTTAGTGAAAAAAACCTTTTCTTACCAAATACAAATGACTTAACATTGGTCTACCTTATGTTATTTTGATTCACTAACTTGCTTGAGAGATTTACAAATGTATTTTCTTCTGAACATAATGGTAAGTGACTTAGATAATAATTCAACACTTTGGTGAACTAAGTTCTCTGGCATATGTATATATGTTGTGTTAAAAACAGAATTGGTGGGTCTGGATCCCTGGCAACAGGTTCAGCACCAATATAGTGGTGGAAGAGGCCACAACTGTGTCTAGGACCTCCAGCTTCTGCTTTTTGAATCTTTTCTTCACACCTGACCACCACCAGCCTGCACTGTGTCTCTACTTTACCCCTTTTTATGCCTGGAACTCAGACTTCTCTCAGGCCTTCCCTGCATCTGGGAAAGGCTCAGCTATCAGTCATTTATACCTTAGTGGAAACTTGGGGGCTATTTCCTTTTAAGTCAGTTTCTTACTAGGAGAAAAAAAAAAGCAAACAATTTTTTTTATTGTTTCCTACAAGATAAGTTTCAGAGCAAGTAACAAAATATAGAAAATGTAGTTTTGGACAGAGACAATACAATGCAAGACAATGTAGAATGATTCCCTCTCCCTAATACCGCCCACTGATATGCTGGTCTGCAGCAGAAAGTTGTATTGTTATGGCCCAGTTTAGTTTTTTTAAGTCTATATAGATAAACTGATTGCACAGATATAGTCTGTGTTCTTTGTAGTTAAAAATAAAGGGAGGGGGTGGTTCACTCAGCTGGGATAGGCAAAGGTAGCTGGGAAAACTACCTGGAGGTGTTCATGTGTATCCGAATCTTGAAGAATGAATGAGAGTTTGCCAACAGGGAATGTGATCCGTAGAGGAACTAGCATGCACTAAGCTCAGAAGTATACCCAGTGAAGCATACGGCCAATTTGATTCATGCAAGCCAAGGCAAACTGTCCTTTGCATCAGGCATTTTTGATTGATAATCAGGATGGATATTTATGCACTTTGATCAAGTCGATAATATAATTGTTGGGGTCAGTTATGGTAAAGGGTAAAGAACATTGGACTTGAAATTATACTACCAGGTTCAAGTTGTAGTTCTCCCACTTCCTATTTATGCAACTTTTAGCAAATCATTTCAATTCTTCTGAGCCTCAACCTTCACATCTATTAAAATGGAATGTTAGCATTTCACTGTACAGCCTCAAGAGGGATAGATGAGGCAGTAACTAAAAAAAGCTCTGTGTAAACCCTCCAGTGTGGTGTCCTCTGCATATTAGGAGTGTGATGAAGTTATGGTCATGCTTGTTCATGTGTCCATTCTGTGAACTGAGTTAGCAATGTTGAAAAGGTCCTCTTTTCCAGAAAGAGAAGTGCTTTAAAGTTAAGCCACAGAGTGATGAAGTAATTCTATAGTTTACTTTCATATCCAGTGCTCATTGCAGCCAGGGAGGAACATATGCATGTAACTTATACACCCTTTGCAACAAGAGTATAAATGGTTAAATTAAAATCACACAAACCAGCATGAACCAAACACTGTGCTAAGCTGGCAGTCTTTACTATCAAGTGAGGAAACCATGTGTATTAAGTGCCTGCACTCTGTAGGACTTTGTCTTAGATGTTCATTATCTATTATCTCCCTTAAGGTTCATAACAACCCAAGGAAGTAGGGGTTGTTATCCCAATTTTAAAGATAAGGACACTGAGGTACAGAGATCTGAATCAAACTTTTCTCTCCCTTTTTTCTTCCTAGTGATCCCCTTTGTCCTCTTAGTAGGAAGTCAAAATAAGGCAATGGTTCTCAGTCACAGTACTTCATCAGAATCTGTATTAAAAATGCAGATGTGGGCTTTACTTCTGCTGCTGAGTCTAGGGTGGGACTGAGGCAGATATAATTTTAGAGAGCACCCTAGGTTACTCTGAGAATGTGGTAAGAACCTCTGTTGTAAGAGAGGATAGAGAACATATAAGAGAGGTGAACATCCACACCTTTAAGATTTAAAAGAAGAAACCATCATATCCTATTGAGAAGATCAACAAAGCCTTCGGAGAGGAAGCGGCCATTGAGATGAATTTTGAATGAAGAATTGAATTTTGGCATTGAGATTGGGGTGAATGAGGGTGGGATTAGAAAAAAACAAAGAGCAAAGGCAGAGAGATTGAGACACCTTGGGTTATACAGGGTGGACAAAAGTAGGTTTACAGTTGTGAGTACACTACACACAGAGTTTATTCTTGTATTATTATTTATTAATTGCTGTATTATTTATTTGTATTATAACTGTAAACCTACTTTTGCTTGCCCCTGTATGAGAGGATTAACAAGGTTCTGGGTGATTAAGCATAGAATTTATAAAGAGAAGCAGGTTGGATTCACAGACTGGAGCCAGACAGTGGAGGGGCAGGCATTGAACACCAAAAGGTCAATAACGTGCATTCATTGTTGGTTTCTGAGCTGAGTTATAAAGCTTACCTGGCTACAGTGTCTAGGACAGACTGGAGTGGGCAAAGCTGTAAGTTAAGGAGGACAATTAAAGGGTGGAATCAGAGTTTCGATGAAAAGTTCCTGAGGAGCTGGCCCTGGAGGTGACCCCTGGTCTTCCTTCATGAAGAGGGGAGACATATCTGTCTTTGTGCAGGGATGGATGATTAAGAAACAAGGTTAAGAAGAACAGGAGGGGACCTGGGCCATCACACTGCACATCTCCAGGGCAGCCACTCACATCACATTTGTACACTGGGGAATCCACACTGGATAATTGTAGGAGACTTCCCTGCATGGTTTCAGGAATTGTAACGCAGCCGCAAGCTAGGCCCCTTTAGGAGGCCTATGAGTCTTGAGCAGAAGACTGGGAAGGCAAGCATGGCCTGAAAGCCCATTCAGGGGATTCCTGTGGGAATTGGATTTAAAGAATGCATATTCTGCCTTGAAGCTTCCTCTGTTTTTCTCATCTCTTAAGTTAGCTATAGACCCTGTGTAACATCAAATACCCAGAAGGTGTATAAAGCTTTGCACCTGATGTCCTCATAGTGCCAGATTATTTAACAGACCATGACCCAGAATGTTCAGTGTTTCTTACATTGTTATCAGTAATCAGTGATTGTTAACAGTAATCCAAGAGTTTGAAATCGGTTGATGATTTATGTATCCTGACTCTGTATCTCCTGCATGCCCTTCTCAATAAAAGGAGCTTGGAAGGCATCATTGGGGCTCTTCTCCACTAAAGAGATCAGCCACCTTTCTTCCTCCCAGACAAAATACAGTGTTTGGGTTACTTAGTGTCTCTCACCTGCGATCCTGAGACCACTTCTGGACAGTGACCTGCCTCAGATAATATCAATTGTCTGAATAAAGTACAAGCTGTTGTTTTTGAGATGACAGGTGGGAGTCAGGTTAGGGCTGGGGCTTGAAGGCATTGGAGGTTCTTTACAAAAGCTTTGGTAGTCAGTTCAACAGGCAGATGAGACCAATAAAACTTTGCTGACAGCTGTGTTGGCTCAGGCAAGTGGGAGGGTAGCTACAGTTCACAACAAGGATCCAATCCCTACCTCAATTATTAGCTTCAAACATTTCCATTGCTTCACCCACTTTAGCTCCCCTCCCAACTGGATAATGTTGCGGATAAGACAGAATGGAGAAAATGACCCCATTGATAGTAACTGTTTATAAACCAGCTTAACAGACACTCATGAGAACAGATGCTGACATGAAAGCATTTCCATTGCAAGTGGCTCTGTGTTACTGGAGGTAGGAAACTGCTGACTGAATTTGCCCATTTTCTTCCTTCCTCAATCAGTCTTGCTCTGTGACTGGGAAGTCTCATTTTTTGTTTTCCATGTGTTTTCTAAATCTCCAGTCCTGATTGTCTATCCCTCATGCCCAGCTATACCGAGATGGCATTACTTCTTCCCATAGCTGAACTGCCTTGTTTTTGTCACCAAAAGTCTGATTTCCTTCCTCCCAGACTCCTGATAACTATTTTTTAGTCTGTCCATGGATCTCTCTTTGTATTTATACACCAGAACTTGTCCTCTTTATACCTTCTTCCTAGTCTTTTTTTTCTTCCCCTCTTAGGCACCTTCCCCTCTGTCTACAAATGCCACTAGACTTTCTCTATTAAAACAAAACAAAACAACCTTGTTTCCACCTTGCTAACCACCTGAGCTCTCTTTCCCTCATGCTCAGCCTTCTTGGAGGCCTGGTCTAGCACACCGTTTCTTCACATTGTGCACTCCACCCCTGTCCCCTCCTAGCCCAGCATCCACCCTGAGCTAAACTGTGAGAGTCTAGGAGCTCATTTGAATAAACTCTGTCTCACGCTTATAGATTCCCCACTAGATACTGTTCTCAGTCCTCTTGGTACTCATCTTAGTTTTATTTTTTTTAACCCTAATACATCAGAAAGACACCACATATGCCCTTTGGTGACTGGTTTATCAAGGGCAGTGTATTAGTTTCCTATGGTTGCTGTAATAAATTACCATAAGCTCAATGGCCTAAAACAAGACAAATGTATCATTTTATAGTTATGCACTCAGAGTCTGGTATGGGACTCACTAAACTAAAATCAAAGTGTCATTAGTGCTCTGTTCCCTTCTGGAGGCTCCAGGGGAGAATCTGTCTCCTTTCTGTTTCCAGCTTCTTGATGCTTCCTGTGGGCCTTGGCTATGGTCCCTGTTCTCAATCTTCAACACCAGCAAAGTTGTTTCTCTCCAACCCTTCTTACATCATCATGTCTTTCCCTGGTTGCATCTGGGAAACGTTCCCCACTTTTAAGAACTCGTGTGATTCGATTGGGCCCACCTGGGTAATCCAAACTACCCTCCCCATCTCATGGTCCATTGCCTTAATCACACTTCTAAAAATCTTTTTTGGCATATAAGCTAACATACAGATTGCAGAGATTAGGATCTGGACATCCTATTCTGCCCACCACAGGCAATAATTTTCAATGGGGAGAGATGGGTTGGTCAGTTGAGGTGTGAAGTGATGGCATGGAGAAGAGCACCTCACGATCTGTGAGTGCTTTGAAAGCCATTTAGAAGATTATGCCCTACAATCCTAGGATGACCTGCTCCCACCCTAGTCCCCATTTTAACTCTCAACACCAAGAACATATCATTGTATTTACTAAACACCCGTTATAAGTCAGGTGCTATAGGCAGGAATACCTTTTTTTTTTTACAAATTGAAGGTTGTGACAACCCTGTGTACAGCAAATCTATTGGAGTCATTGTTCCACAGGCTCACATCATGGTTAACATTTTTCAGCAATAAGATATTTTTAAATTAGTTTTTTAGACATAATGTTATTGCATTACTAATAGACTGCAGTGTAGTGTGAACATAACTTTTATATACACCAGGAAACTCCTCCAAATTGTGACTCACTTTATTGAGATACTCACTTCGCTGCAGTGGTCTGGAACCAAACCTACAATATCTCCAAGGTATGTCTATACCTACCTTTGCAAAGTCACTTTCATGTAAGTCTCCCAAGTATGGCTTTAAAAGCAATACAGAAACAGAGAATCATAGAGGTTAAGTGATTACCGAAGGCCACACAGCTAGCAGGTGTGTAATGTAAGGTGGAGTTTGGGATCCAGGTTTGAATTCATAACTCTGATCCCAAAGCTGTTTCCATTAAAGCTCAACATAGACTAGAGCTAACCCTTCATCTTAGTAGCTTCTTTATTTGAATGGTACACTAAAGTCACCATAGGTATATTCTGACCCTTCCTTTCTCCAAATTCTACAACTGTGGTTGCCTAGTACATGAAAATAGAACTTCAGGAAAGCCTGCAGTGGTAAGCCTGAGGCACGGGTAGCCAGTTTATCTTTTGCATGTGGAATAGAAGTCTGGAGACCTGGGTTTGATCCCTCTCTACCGTTTATTGTACTTGACCTTGGACAAGTTCCTTTATCTCTGTACTTCACTTTCACATCTCTGACTGACCACTCACCCTTGTGGAATCCTGAACAACTAACTTCATATCCTTAAGTTTCCTCCTGTGTAAAATGATCATAACAATAGTACCTACATTGTAGAAATATTGTGAAAATTAAATATAAATTCGCATGGAAAATGTTTAGTACTCAGCCTAGCACATAATTCAAGATAACATAAGAATTACATTTTCTGACAAGTGGATATGAAGATATCGCAGAGGAGAGCTGTGGGTTCTAAGGAGATAATGGATGAAAAGCAGTTTATAAACTATGATGTGTTGTTTAAGGGATTTAAAAAAAATCATTTGAAAATATTTTAGTAATACAGGATACATGCTAATTTATTTAAAAATTTCAAATACTCGTAAATATGAAAAATAAATGTGAAGCTTCTTAAGGTCCCACCTTGCCTCAATCCTCTTCTCTAGAGGTGCCTACTGTTAATATTTTGATATGTCTCCATTCAGTTATTTTTTCTATGTTTTAATGCCAAAAATTAAATATTGTTATTTGTTGTAGAAAAAGTTCCCATGAACTATAGTGTGTCCCCAGTGTAATATGTCAGGTGCTCCAAGGCCGAAAGACTAAAGCCTGGCCCTGGCTGGTGTGGTTCAGTGGATTGAGTGCCAGCCTGTGAACCAATGGGTCGCCGGTTTGGTTCTCAGTCAGGCCACATGCCTGGGTTGCGGGCCAGGTTCCCCGTTGGGGGCATGTGGGGGGCAACCACACATTAATGTTTCTCTCACTCTCTTTCTCGGTCCTTTCCCCTCTCTCTAAAAATAAATAAATAAAATCTTTTAAAAAAAGACTAAAACCTGTTCTGTCATGTCAGTGGTGATCATCCCCATGTAAAACCAGTAGAGGGCGCCCACAGTCCACTTGGGCTGTGAGCTGTTTGGTTCGGTCAATAGTCTGATACAGAAACGTAAACACAGATGGCTTTTATCTTATTTAACGAAGATGAGCCCAGGGTTTGAACAAGATAGGTTAGTTGGAGAATTGGGCATTGAAGACACAACTAAAGCTTGTTAAAATGCATAGTTTGCTGTAGGTGAGAATACAGAATGAGGAATTCTATAGAGTGGCCACAAAGTCTCAAAACATGCTATTTGTCCCCCATTAACAGAAGAACATCTCCTCAATGCCATGTCATGGGTAACAGTGTTAGATGGTCCCTGATAGAGCCATATTTGATCACACAGTGACTATCCCACAGCTTATTTCAACACACATCACAGCTTGTCTTACAGCTGCTTGAGACTCTTCTTGAAGCAATGAGATAGAACATGAAGCTTTTTCACTGGAGAACAGGTTCTCAACAAATTCAGAGGATTATGGATTGGAGATGGATCTGCCATGTGTAGAATGGTGCTCCTCAAAGTCCAGGCATTTCACAATTTGCTTTGTAGCATGGGAAAAGGAAAAAAAAATGGAAATCTGTTAAATAACTGGAAGACTCAACTACCTACCTACCATCAATAAGAAAGAGGCCCATAAGAATCTGCAAGAAAATTGATATTTGTGCAGAGAACACAAGGAAATATAGAGATGTCTTCTTTCATGTATCTTCTCTAGTACTAACTTCATTTGAACAACAATAATCTCTTTCCAGGGCAATAGGCCTTATTTTTATTTTTACTACTTAGGAGAGAGCATACATTACTTTGCTCAATATGCCGCAAGACTTCCCAATTTTGATTTCACCCAGAGTGAAAATGTAAGTCCTTACCATGACCTCCGAGAACCTTTCTGATTTGGCCCAGCTCTTACCTCAATTCCTACTCTCAGCTTTTGTCACTCTGCGGGAGACACACTGGCCACCTAGCTTTTCCTTGAACCTGTCAATGTGCCCTGTTTCAGGGCCTTTGCCTTGGCTATTATCTCTGCTTTAACACTTGTTCATGTATTCAAATGGCCAGTTCCTGCTCCTCCTTGAAGTCTTCCCTTCAGGGACAACTTGTCAATGAATCCTAACCACACTATTCTAATTAAGGCAGTGATTGGTTGAGTTCTTCTCCCCAACGCTCTTCATTCCCCTCATCCTGTGTACTTTCCCCACCCCTATAATATTTGTCATCTTCTTATATTCTTTGCTTTAAAATTATATTTACTACCTATTATCTGTCTTCCCTGAGCAATGTAAGCCCCATGAAGATGGCACACATTATTTTATTGACTGATGTATCCAAAATGCCTGAAACAGAGCATCTGCATAGTACCACGTAGTAGGTGACCAGAAAGTTTTTTTAAATTAATACATCTATAGGGACTACTTATATCATGACATTTGCTATGTGAAAAATCTAAGCTATAAAAAGGTATGTATAATATGCTTTCATATTTATAAAGACAAATTAAACATTAAAATATTAGAAATTTATAACCCAAACTATTAACAGTTCTTAGCATTGGATATTAAGATTACAGATGATTTATTTTATTTTTGGAATGTTTAGTATTTTTCAGGTTCTCTTTCATTTGATTTTCTCCCCTTTCCTTCTCTTCTACTCCCCTCTCTGTTCCATTTTTCTTATTTTTTTAAATTAGGGCATTCATTTTGTTAATTGTAGCCCTCAGGTCAGGACACACTATACTAATTAGGCTATATGTAACTCCATTTTTAATTTTTATTACTGTTTTTCTCTTTACCCCAAACTACAGCTCAAATACCCTCCCTGGCCAAATGTATTTAGTATTGTCCTTCCAAATGTTTGTGTAAATCTCCATGTATCCTTGAAAAATATATAGGGTTTTTGTGTAGACCTTATTTTAATGAATTGCCTTGCACTTTACATTTCATTCTGTATCTTGCCTTTTTGACTAACACTTTATTTTTCGTTCATGCTGCTCTAAAGGCATTCTAGTGGACTACTCCTCACTGCTGCAAGGCATTTATTCAGATAGACGTATCCCACATCCTATTCATCAGTTTCTAAACAAAGGTCACCTAGGCTATTGGTCTCCCTGCTCTCCCCAAAAGTTCATTGATGTTTAGCCTATTACAAGTCTCCTATGGACCATGGTCTGAGTTAATACCCAGGAGTGGAATTACTGAGGTTGGGGCACAGGCATTCTTACTATACAGCCAGATTTTGCTTCACAGTGATTGTGGCAATTAACACTCCCACCAGCTGTGATCATTTTTTCTCTGTTTTCATGAGCACTTAATATTACTGAAACTTTTAACTTCTGCTATTTTGATAGGTATAAATTTGTATCTTGTTTTCTTCAGTATTTTCCTGATTAAAATAGAATATTTCTTCATATTCTCTTGGCTACCTAGGTTTTCCCTCCTGTTAATTATCAACTTGTTTTCTTCACCTGTGTTCCTTATTTTTTTATTGAATTGTAGGAATTCCTTGTATAGATCACTTATTAAATCCTTCCTTAGTTTCCTATATTACAAGTATCTTCTCTGTCTTTCAGTTTTTCTTTGCCCCTTTCTTTGATGTCTCTCATTTAACATAATTCTTTAATACTGATGTAGTCAAACCTATCCACTTTACCTTTTATGGTTAATGCATTTTGATGTTGTTTGTGATATTCTCCCTTACCTTAAGGTGACAAAATATTATTTTTGTAGTTTTACCTTTTATATTGCGATCTTAAATTTTTTCAAAGTTTAATTTTCTACATGGCTTATATCAGAGAGAATAGGCTAAACTATTCTGTGATTATAAATCCTGAGTCCTTTAATGTCTCTTAAAGCAACAAAAGTTTACTTCTTCCTCCTGCTTTTTGTCCATAATGGTTTGACAAAGGGGCTCTGCTCATGGCAGTAACTCTGATTCCCACATTCCCAGAGGAGCCATTATCTTGAACTCTGTTGATTGTCGAGTTGAATGGGAAAAGATATTTGAAGGACTTTGTACAGGAAATTAAATGTTCCAGCCCAGGAGAGCCACATGTCATCACTCACAATTCACTGCCCAGAACTAATCATGTGGCCCCTAACCTACTGCAGATAGGCTAGAAATTGTAATCCCTCCATATGTCCAATAGATGAAGAACTAGAAACACATGGTAGAGAGTATTGATGATCAACTCCTGATGGGGAATAGAATCCATCTTTATTTTTTCCATATAGTATATCAGTTTTCTCCAAGTCATTATTTTCTTGCTAATTTATGATGCCACCTCTATCATATCAAGGACATATTTCTGGACATGTATTCAGTTCCATTAGCTTCTATCTCTGATCAGTTCTACACCACTGGTGCCACAGTGGTTTTGTAAGAGATCTTAATGGCTGGTGGGATTCCCTTCTTCTTTGCTTTTTGTCAAAGTTCTTAGCTCCTTGTGTGTATTTTTTCCTCCATAAAAACCTGAAAATTAGTTTCCCAAATAATTCTTTTAGGATTTAAAGTTTCATTACATTTATAAATTAATTCAAAAAAATTGTCATTTTTAGAGTGTTAGGTCATTCCATATACAAATATGATATTCAGTTTTTCTTGTATATCTTTCCTAGAGTCTTAAATTTTATTCATTAAGGTCTTGTTCTGTTTTTGCTGGGTTATTTTCTAGATAGATCATAGATTTTAATGTAGCTGTTAGTATTTTATTGTTTACTTTTTATCTACTTGTTTATTGTGTGTACATAGTAGAACACAAATTATTTTGATGATGTTATATATGAGAACATTGAATTGTCTCTCTTGTCTGAAGAGTTTTGATTCTTTGGAGTTTTTTTCTATGTAAATGATTAAATTATTAGCAATTAATGATAATTGGGCTACTTTCTTTTAATCCTTATACCTGTTGTTATTTTTCATCTTAACTTTTGGCCATATCTCCAGGACTATGTTGACTAATACTTGTTCAATTCTTGTTCAACATAGGATAATAGGAAATGACTGAAGTTCCTCCATATGTGTTATATGTGACAGTATTTTCTTTCTCTGAAACACTTTATGGAAGATTGGAATAATCTATGCCTTGAAATGTACCTTTTGGCAAAACAAATGAGTAAAACTATGCAGGCCAACTGTTGTCCTTGTGGGAAGATTTGTAAATCTTTGTCTTTAATTGTCAAAATATATACTCTTTTGTGCCTTTTTTTTTTTTAGGTATATTTTATTGATTATATTATTACAGTAGCTCCAATGTTTTTCCCCTTTGCTCCCCTCTGCCCAGTACCCCCCTTCTCTCCAGCAATCCCATGCCCCTTAGTGGAGTGCTGGAATAATGTTTTCCACATTAATCTGTGTTGTTATATATACTAGCAAATTATTCACTTTCATTTTATGTAATATAATATGAATATATTTCTAGAGTTGAGTTACCATGAAATAAAGCTGCTACAAACATTCTTAAATAAGCTTCTTGTTTATTTATGTTTTTACATATCTGGGAAAACATGTAGAAGAGGTCATAGGGTAGATAGGTATTTAATTTTATGAGTAATTTCTATGTTGTATGAGAGTTCTAGGTGTTCTAGCTCTTCAACAAGATTTGGTGTTGTCAGTCTTACTAAGAGCAATTATTTTAGTGGTTTTGTAGTTAATACCTTGTAAGAAATGTATTTTCTTTATAACTAGCGATGTTAAGTCCTTTTTCATGTGTTTTTTGGCCATTTATGTCTTTTTTTGGTGAAAAGTTTGATTTGATTAAGACATCTATGCATTTTTAATTATATATCATTTTGGAAGGTCATCTGTAGGACCTTTAAATACCATGTATTCTGGATAAAAATTCTTTGTCAGATATATATGTTACAAGTATGTGTTTCCCCTATGATTTTATATTTCCATGGGACTCTCAGTTTCCCTGGCCTCTTTAGATGGGTTATGGCTTGTTTTCTTTGTTACTCGAGGCACTGAGATTGAATTAAAGCAGCTCAGGTCATGGTGCTTGGCGATAAAGTCTGTGCCCAACTACTCTCGTTTCCCAATCTCACCAATGGATCATCCCTGCAAGGACCATTCTGAAATTCTGTCTCATGCTCTCAGCATTTCTGAGGCCTGCTGCCGTGTCTCTAATTTTCTGATACTTGAGCCAGGGAAGATGAAAAGGAGTCCTTCAGGAGTTGGTCAAGCTCACTACACCCCTTGTTATTAACGTTCCAGCTTTGCCAACGTCCAACATCAATTTTTCAATAATTTATTAATACCCTTTTATTCAGCACCTACTTGGCTCTTAAAGTTTATCAGTAAAACAGACAAACAAACAAAAAATTAACAATGGTTCCTGCCCTCATGAAGTTTCCATTGTAGTAGGGGATGACAGGCAATAAACAGTACATAGAGTAAGTGATTAAATTATATAATATGCTAGAAGGTGATCAAAGCTATAGAGAAAGATTGTAGAGCTGTACAGGACAACTGCAGGACCACTCATGCCCAGGTACACTTCCTGTGCTGTGAGCCAATTACACTAAGCTGTAATGCCTGACTCAGATGCCCCTCACTTTGGAATAAAATTTGTCATCCACTTCTTGTTAAGTGAATGTCCAGAGGAAACCCAGAGTCCCAAGCAAACCTTTACAGGGTTAATTTTTTTTCTGGTCCGCAGGCAATAAATACTGGATCGTTAATGGGAATTGTTTGCTGCACAGATAGCCCAGGAACATCTACAGGTTCTTTGGCATCGCTGAAAGAGGGAAGGAAATTGATGATGCTCCTCATGAGGAGAAAGCTGGAAAGATGTACTTCTTTGTTGCTAATGAGTATTGAAGGTGGAAACTGACTGTTGGGAATCTTAGGGCATCAGACCACTCCAGTGGAAGGAGAGTTGTCTTTTAAATATATTCTTAAGTTATGCTGAAATTCCATCCTTCTCCTGTAGATGGATACAGCCAGGCTGAGAATCATTTAGTCCCCTACCTGTTATTGTCACACCATGTCTGTCCTGAGAAGGCAAGGGACATGTGTGATTGAGTTTGAAAGGGAGACAAAAAGTGGAGTGACCTTCCTTTCCATAGCACCTCTCCTTAATAGGGCAGATTGTGGAGCCTGAGACAAAATTTGAATTGGATTTTTAGACCTGATGTCACTTTAAGGATGGTATAGTCTGCACCAATCCCATAACCAACAGAACCATGACCCTTTATTATTTTCATGCCAATGATGCACCTGCCCATAGTTGTTTTGAGTGGCCTTTGGGTTTATGCAAAATGGAGATAAAGATGGCACCTACTTCTCAGATTTATTGTGAAGACTAAATGAATCAATATGCACAAAGCACTTAGACTGGCACATGGAAAGTCCTTTGTGAATGTTGTGATTTATTGTAATTATATTAGTCACACATTCAGATAGTTCTAATTTTCATCCCAGGTACAATAAAAATATGCAGTCCAAGGATGCAAGTTACCCAAACAGATGACATGACTTTCCTGGAATTGACAAAAATGTTGATGTTGTTTTACAAGAAGGAGGTAAAGTCCATGTTCTTACATTTCTGGCATGTGAAATTCAACATTTACTTGGGCCATCTCCATCTTTTGCTTTTGTGTTTCAGAAGTCATTGGAAAGCCATGAGATCCCACACCCCAGAGCAACAACAAGAGCAAAAGAAGGCTGGACATGCTGGCCTCTCTATTCCTTCTCAGCTAAAGGATACAGATGGCTCCTGCTTTCTAGGGTTTCAACCAATGGTCTCCCCTTTAATTAGGCTTTTTGCATCCTCAAAAGCAAAGACTGTCTGATTCATATCTTCATTTGCAACATGCCATCTCAACATTCATCAGAAATTGTACATAAAGCAGGTTGATTTTTTTCCCTTTGCAACTTCATTATTATGATGAAACAGGACATCAATGAAGATAAACACCCTGTCCCACACAGTTGTATTCTCTTAGTAATTCTATGCTATCTTAAGAATGGCTATAATGTATTATATTACATAATTACATACAGAGGAACCTATGGACTTTTAAAACACTGGACTTTATTCCTTGATTCCACTGGTCCTGAAGTGCTTCTGGGCTCTTCTGTCTACTTTCTTCCCAAGGGAGAAAGTACTGACTGGCAGTGTATGGATTCTTTCAGCTCTTCTGCCCTACAGGACAGAGAACTGGATCTTTAGCTAGATTGCTTTTATAGGTGCCTGGGGACTCCCAGTGGGTTCTCAGGCTTCTGGAAATATTCTGTTTTTATAGCTGCCATGGCCTTCCTTGACCACAGATGAACCTGGGTTAGAGAGCATTTCATGAAATCACCTAGTTTACACAGAAAATGTGAGATCATTCATTGCTGAGTTCATGCTACCCCCCCCCCCCAGGGGTACTCCTTTAAGAGATTTGGGTAGAAGCTTAGGTAGAACTGTATAAGCAAGCCTCAGTATAATTGCTTTTTATTTGTTTTGGTTCAAGTTTTACTTAGGAAATAAGCACAGATATGAAAATCACTCAGTGACTTTAAGTACCTTTGTTTTGACAAGATATGCACCAGGAAGATACTTTAATGTTTTAAGTAGTAGCTTATTGTTCAGTCCAAAATACGATCAAGATCACAATATTCTTCTACTTTCTCCTGTGTTTGCTATGTAACCTGTGTTTTATTGTCCAGGCCATGGGAGTAATTTAAGTTCACTGATTGCATTTATGTTTTTTTACCACCAAAGGCTTATCTAAAAGTTGTTTCAAAAGCAACTATTTAGTGTTTTTGTTTCTTCTTCAGAGTAATAGAGTGAGAGCTAAGCATGCATAAAATTCAGTCAAACTCTTATTTTCAAAATATTCTAAAGTTTTGAATTTTATTTTCTAAGGACTTTTTTAGTGCCTTCTTGGAAATCAAAATAGCTATGACTATATATGATGATGTTATTTGAATCCTTCAAACACATGATTTTCATACATGTGTATATATATATATATATATATATATATATATACATACATACATAAAAGACATAGTGAGGTGTGCCACAAGTATAAAATACACACCAAATTTCAAAGACTTAGTATGAAAAAAAAAGAATCAAATATATCTTGGTCATCATTGTTTATATTGATTGCATGCTGAAATGACATTTTGAATATATTAAGTTAAACTAAACATGTTAAAATTAATTACCCATTTTCTTTTTACTTTTTAAAATGTAGCTACTAGAATATGTAAAATTCTATAGGAGACTTATCTTATATTTAGGTTGGATAGGGTTGACCTCATGATTCATATGATTAAAAGATGGGTCATTTAGCAGTGATTATGGATTATTTAGAGCCTGCTAGGAGCAGCATTGTACAGGGAATGGTGAGTGACCAAAACAATTACCCCCACACAAGAACATGACCTCTGCCACATCATGGCAGATCTATGTGGGAAGGTGACACACACATCTAATTTAGCAGCAGATATCTAAAAGCAGAAGTTGGGAAGATGAGTCTGTAACTTTGCTCTCAGCTAGTGAAAGGTTTCCTTTTGTAATGACTAAATCTCTGACTGTCTTTTTTTCCTTCTTATTAACTCTCTGCAAATTGTGATTGATCCTAATCCACTTGCAGGAAAATGAGTGCTTGTTGCCTTTAGGAACTGATTGGTTGGTTATTTTTTAAGGTATTTTGTCGGTGCTAGAGGGTGCTCTTTGTTATTTGATTAAGTTCAGGCTCCATTTTTTTCTGGAAATGAGAGAATGGTTTGCATAGAATCTAGGAGTGTTATAGATTTTGTTTAGCCTTCCTCATGGGATATTATTTGTTTGGTTGGTTGATCCTCCTCTATATATTTAGTTTCTTAAGGGCTTGGGTTTTAGTGACCTATTGCTGCACAGCAAACCACTGCAAAACATAGTGTCTCAAAACAATACAATTACTTAACTATCTGTCATGATTCTAAAGCTGTGGGGTCTTAGTTGGACAGTTCAGCTGGTCTTATTCACAGTCTCCTGTGGTTCTCATCCAATTAGGGCTGAGATGTGACATCCAAGAGGTACCACCTTATTCATAGGTCTTGTGTCTTGATAGAGAAGATTGAAAGTCTAGGAAGTCTCTCTCCCCCTCTCCCCCTCTCTCTTTCTCCCATCCCTTCCCTTTTCCATAAAATCTCAGAGATTTTTCTCCTTTGCAGCACAATAGCCATGTTTTCCTGTGTTATGACTTTAAACAATATTGTTCACATAGGTACTTCAATACATTTGCTCCACAGAGCCAGACAGCATTTATTTATCCATTCACATGTGCATTTGTCCATGCAACAGACATTTACTTAATATGTTCAGTGTTTTGGTCACTTAAGGTGGAGAGAGAAGAAATGGGCCCAAAAATTGTTCAGAGTACCTTGAGTTTGTGCTATAAGAAATATGTACAGACTTCCAGCCAAGATGGAGGCCTAGATAGACACACTGCATCTCCCTCCACAACTAAGAAGAAATAAAACTATCTCAAAACTAGAGACAGCCAGAAGTTCTAGAAAATAAAGCTGTATGGAAGTCTAATCAATAAAGAAAAAGTACTCAGCTGGACAGATAAGAGGGTAAGAACATACAACAAAATTACTCTATCCAGCAAAGCTATCATTTAGAATGGAAGGGCAGATAAAGTGCTTCCCAGACAAGGTAAAGCTAAATGAGTTCATCATCACCAAGCTATTATTATATGAAATGTTAAGGGGACTTATTTAAGAAAAAGAAGATCAAAACTATGAACACTAAAATGACAACAAACTCACAACTACCAACAACTGAATCTAAAAAATAAAAACAAAATCCAACTAAGCAAATCAGAATAGGAACAGAATCATAGGTATGGGGATCATTTGGAGCGTTACCAGCTGGGAGGAGGAAGGGGGAGAAATGAGGAGATGGTGCAGGGATTAAGAAGCATAATTGGTTGGTACAAAATAGACAGGGGGAAGTTAAGAATAATATAGGAAAGGGTGAAGCCAAAGAACTTACATGCACGATCCATGGACATGAACTAAAGGTGATGGGATTGCTGGAGGGAAGAGGGGTACTGGGCAGAGGTGAGCAAAGGGAAAAGAAATTGGGACAACTGTAACAACATAACCAATAAAATATACTTAAAAGAAAGAAATATGTACAAAATGCTACAATTACACAGGGGACAGCCATTAATTCCCCTGGAGGACCCAGCAAGGGGAGACAGCAGAGTTAGTCTGCCCTGGGTTTCCTGACCTTCATTAATCTTCATTTCTCCTCCTGGGTTTTTGTGAGATATCATACCCCTCTTTGTTCTTTTTTTAAAAAGCAATCCTTTAAAAAATATAACCTCATTCTGAGGCAAGATCCCAGAGCTACTTTTAGTCCCTTTTCTTTTGAAACTCTCTCTGCTCTGAATTTCACTGTTTCTGCTCTGGAAAGAAACTGAGGTTTCCCAGGGAGAGTTAAAACTTCACACTCTATGGGAAAATGAACAAGGGAAAGTATTAGGCATGGAAATGAAAAAGGTTTGTAAAGAATTATAGAAGTTCATAAAAGTTTTTGGAAAGAAATTGTATGGTTTTAGTAATAGAAGGTATAAGACATGGGAATACAATTTCAGTGAATATTAAAGGACAAAGATTTTTATTCATGCTTTTTCTTTTTCTCCCTTCCCGATCCCTTCAGAATTTGGCATTCTTAAGCAGTAAGTGATGACATAAGATTTCTTTGCATAAAACTAATACCAGCTGCCAATAGTGGTTCTGTCAACCAAGACTTTGACTAGAATCTCTTGCCTGAAAGAGGCATGCCTGGGCTCTGGTTGTTACCAGAAAACCCTAAGAAACCAGGATTGACTTCTGAAGCTAGTGAAAGCCCACAAGAAAAAGCCTGGTACTTTGGTTGGTTGTGTGGTTCATGGCAGTCTTTCCAGGGAAGCAACAAAGGAAAGTTAAGGCACAAAAGAAACCTCAAGGACCTTAGAGAAGCAGGTGCTACAAGTGAGGCCAGATGGCAGGTGTGTGGCTCAGTTTCTATGCCCTGAAGGATGGACTAAAAAGTCAATCTAAAGGTTCCCTGTGTGAGTTCTAGTACAGCAGTTAATGATCATAACCAATTGCTGTTCTTGGTGTGTTTATGCAGACAAACAGAAAAAAATTAAAGCTCAATTGAATGCAGTCCCTTTAATGACAATGAGGGTGACCTTAAGGAGAAAAAATCATGATTCAAGGAAAATCACAATGCTCAGTGGTGGACATTAAACTAGCAGCTAACTGTTTTCAAAGTTTGTTTTCATTTGAAAGTTGAAACTGGGTTTGTAACATCATCATAGATGCTCAGTTTATAGGCAAGAAGGATCTGTCAAATTGTCACTGTTAAATGTCATGCCAGCAAAGGCCTTGCAACTGGATGTCTTCCCAAAAGACAGTCTTGCAAACTCAGAGACTGGTTTGTAGGTTGTTGTGTGAAATAACTTATGTGTTCTCCCTTCTGTTTCCATAGGGCATAAGTCCATGATCTCATTACCTGAGTGATTGGTTGCAATATAGGCCACACTTAAGAAGCCCATCTGCATCACCACCTCCTGAGACTCAGCGGTTTGGCTGAACTAAGTGGTTGGGTTGGTGAAGTATGGGGCAGTCTGTGGGCTTCACTTTAAAACTAGCTTCCTTGTCTGCCCTAATGGTTTGGACAGAAAGAGCCCAGCGGTCTAAAATGGGGGAATCCTAAGGTATTCCCCTCAGGCCAAGCTAAGTGTAGTGCGCAAAAGGGTTTTGGGCAAGTGTAGCATGCCTTGCACACCTTCCTTCAGAGAAGTCACTCTTTCCCTAATGTGGGACATTATAGAATTGGTCCCTACCTTTGTCATTTTGAGACCGGAAAAGCCAGTGTCTGTGCTGCCTGTAATCTACAAGACCCAATAAGCAGAGGCAGGGATGAATCTTTATGGGTGCTTTATTCAGATGGTCTGAGATCCGAGAAGATCTGAGATCTGAGAAGACAGTAGGTTTGTACCCTAATAGACTATCTTAAATTACAGTATAAATGGGCCCTTTTTATAAGGAGAGGAGTAGGTAAGGGGTTTGGAATTCAGGAAAAAGGTTAATGAGATAATCAGATAAAAGTTGCGGCATTCTTTCATCTGTGTCCTGGGCAGTGAGTGACATCTCACTCTGGAGTACAATGGCTCAGATACCATTTTGATTGCTTGCTGTCCTCCTGCAGCACAAAGGTGGAACTACTTATAGTTTCTTGGAATCAAGATGGGTCATACCTCCAGTTCCTGAAACAATAGCTTTTTACATACATTGATTACTAAGCTTATTAGCTGTTACCTGAAACTAAAATTTTCCAGCATTTGAGTCTCCTATCAATTTAATGGTTATGGTTTTAACTGTACCTCTAACCCTCTTGCCAAATCTGTTGCCCCCCAAATATGACAAGGATGCCAGCAGTGCCAGCCCTTGGACACCAAGCATGCCACTCCCTGGGGACAGCCAACTGACTTGAACTCTGCAAGGTCTTCCCAGTGAGTGAAGGCCACCCTCCGCTCCACACCCTCACTCTGTTAAGCATCCCTAGACCCAGGGGTAAGTAGGAAGACGGCCATGACCAGGAGGGAGTAGCTCCAGAAGATCACAAGACCGTGCACTGTCTTTTCTAAGATTATAAAGGGCCCAAAGTCTAAAAGGGGGGAATTGACAAGTAGTACAGATCTGCCCCACAGTCCATGGTTTGGGGGAGGATGAGGGAAAGAGACAATACAGATTATAAGGCACTTTGCATATTTATGGAAAGCTGATAGCTCTACCGCTGTGGAGCAAAAGCTGTACTGACATTCAGGATTTGAAAAGACGGACAGGCAGCCTTGAGAGGCAGAAGCATGGTGGAGGGTGCCATGATGTGAGAAGACCATGTTGGATGAACAAGTTGTAGTAGTCATGTGAGAAGAAGCAGCTGTGCAGTTTGTAGTCAGGGTTTGGCCATGTGGCCTGGGCTAGTGAGAAAGCAGACCTGCTGCTGTTTTGATCGTGCCCACTCCAGCTGACCCCGAAGCCACCAAGGGCTCTGCCTTGCAGACCCAAATTCTATCTGGATGGTTGGTGACAGCCTTGGTTCCCACGCCATCCCCTTGCCCCCAACTGGCTGAAGCTGTCTGGGAGTTTCCCATGAGAGTGGGGTACATCAACCCGAGCTCCGTTTGGCCTTGATCAGCCTTAGACTCACAGCTGCGAGATAACAACTGAATTCAATAGTTTCTTTTTTCTTCCCCCTATAAAACAGCCCCTCCTTCCCTAGGACCCCAGAGTCGGGCCATTTACAGCACGTCTTCTTCCCCGCTTGCTAATTCCTTCAATAAACTTCTTTTCTTCTGCTCGCTGCCTCCTCGTGGTTCTCTGAGCAACACCATTCTTACATTATGGTGCTGAAACCTGGGATTGGGACACCAGCTCAATCAAGACTCCTGAGTCGGACTCGGGCCCGAGCCGGCCCTAATCCTTGAACCTGGAGTCACTCAGACCTCCATAGGTCAGTGGCTCAAGCTTCCCCTCTGGTTTGCTGACCCCTCCTGTCTCCTTTTTCACTCCGACCCCTCCCTCAACTGCCATCTACTCCCAGTCAACAACAGCCCTCAGATTTATGGGTGGGTTCTCTGCCTCCGTTTTCTCTGGTGGTTCTGTTTCTTGGTCTAATCCAAGACCATTCCAGGCAGCCCGGCCCTAAATCTGAGCCCTTAGATGGAACCACCTCCTCGGAGTCAGTCCAGATGCCTCTCTCTGGAGCCTGATAATCCTGGGGACGCCTAGAATAAATCAGCGCCTCTCCTCTCGGTCTTTGGCCCTCCATACTCTGGTAGAAATGGGGACGCTCGTCTCGACAGAGTGCAGAGCCAGAAACGTTGGATTGAACTCCCCCTCCCCCTCTCCTTTCTTCTCGGACCCACGATAACTGTAACTGTCTCCATGGGACTCGGCCAGTCCCTCCCACCCAAAAATACCCCTCTTGGGTGTTTAGCCTATAATCTCAGACCTCTCTAACTAAATGGAGAGGTCAAGGCACTGTCGCGTAGCCCCAATATCCTCCAAATAACCAAAATCAGTAGCAAAAAAACCCAAAAAAACCACGGCACTTCGGAGTTCTCACAGACCTCCATAACTTTCTCTGACAGTTGGACAGGTCGTCAAAAAATTTCCCTATGCTCAAGTTTTCTAAACTCTTCAAACCACTCTCTCTCTGCAAACAGCTTACTGTCCACCAAACTCTCTTTATCCGAAAAATACCACATTCCTCTTGACCTTCTGCACCCCCTTTAATCACTTCTCCTTCTTCCTTACAACATAAACACACACAAAAAATTAATTACTCACAACAAAATGCCAAAACAGATTTTTAACAGTAACCAAAACATTTATGCACAGACTGGCAGCTTTAGGCGCAGCCAAAGACCAAGGGGGCTGCCTAGCTGCATTTTCCCATTTCCCAAAGTTTAGTAATGAATGTCCTCCCCTCAGATTTCTGATGTCCTTTGATCTCAGAGGCAATTGTGCTGAGCCGCAGAATGCACCTTTTCTAATGCTAGTATTGTTAACTCTGACTCAAAGAAATCCCTCTAATTACATTTGCTCTTTACTGCTATATATATATATATATCCTCATTCTAAGCAAGGTTATCCATGATAACATGATTAGTATCTATATTTTACATTGAATATTATCCCTATACTACATAAAAGCATCTTCTGTGCCTCC
Organism: Furipterus horrens; assembly: GCF_987537825.1. Classification (NCBI taxonomy): domain Eukaryota; kingdom Metazoa; phylum Chordata; class Mammalia; order Chiroptera; family Furipteridae; genus Furipterus; species Furipterus horrens. Next base: position 63,664,001 of record NW_028327172.1, on the reverse strand, counting down.
AATGGTTTGTGTCTCACCCTTTAGAAAACCTGCTCTAGCCTGATGGCTTCTCCCCCCTTCATGTTCCCCGAGAACATGAACTTGACAGGCATAGTAGAGGAAACATTCATGCTGGAAATCTTCCTCTTTTCTTTAGCAGGTGTCTCTCCTATCTTTCCCCTTTCCTTCCCCTTTCCTTCCAAGTCTGTTTAATTTCATGGAATTCCAACCAGTGACTCTAATATTACCTTGTGCATAGTAGGAATGATTGGGTGGACTTCTAACATATGATGAACAAAGAGTTCACTTGCCCCTGTTCTGTCAATTTAGTGTTTAACCACAACTTCCCCATCTCAATGGAGTATCTCATGAGTGCAAGCCAAAAAGAGGAAGTGAATAAATGTATCAGGCAAAAACAGATATGTGTGTGCTCTTTCACACAGGACCCTGATGGCTGCAGAAACAAGGAACATTAGGAAAGGTGGTATTTTCTCAGACAGGTGAAATACAGGCAAGGCAGAAACTCCCTGCTCATTAGGCAATATACTCTCTAGGAAACACTCAGTGCTCCTGGGGCTTCCAGCTAGGGATTGACAAGCTCACTAGTGGCCACAGTAATAGCATAGAAGACCTCTAGTGAACCGAGGAAACCACAATTGGGATTTAAAAAAGATTCATACAATAAGAAAATCTAGGGGCTATTCAGTATAGTGCTTGGCAACAATATTTTTGCACTGCTGAAGGCTTTATTCAAACAACATCACTGGTGATGGGTGCAGCTAGAATTGTTTGAAATAAGTGGCAAAAGACCAAGTCAATATAAGTGCAGAAATATTTAAACCCAAGGAATCATGGTGCTCTGTTAGTAAAATTATAATTATCAAGGTGCTATAAAATATATAGACATGTTCATATTGATTAATAGAGCCTCTGAAGAGCACTTTTGGTAATAAAAGAAATGGTTGAGACATGACTTCTGAGCCCCACTAAATCTCCTTTTAATGATCTAGTGTAGCCAGTATTTCAGGCAGATAGCTCATGGATGTTCAAAATAGGTGATCACAGATTAAATGAGGTGGTTGCTCAAAATGCTCCAGCAGTATCTGATAGAATAAACACTATAGTAAGTGCAAAGTCCAATGGGACTGGTATGCTGTTATAGATTTGACTAAACCCTTTTTTTAAATCACAATTTCACAGCATATTCTGGCAGAAATTTTTATTCTACTGGAATGAAAACCAAGGGTATTTGAACTTGCCAGCATATTTAATACAGTGAGATGGGACTAGGATTTGATAATCATAAGAACCAGTTAGTGAACTCCATTAATGATGTAATGATACTATGGTATCATGATGCTATCACAAACACATCAGAGAAAAAAGCTCAAAAAGAGTTAAGGACCATGTAGTCACACATATGCAAATAGAGGTTGACTAATAAACATAACAAAAATTCAAGGTTCATTCCAATATATACTTTGCTGTATTACATGAGGTTGAGCAAACAGAGACAGACCCCCAACCTCAGAATTGTATTATTATCTCTCATAGACCCTGCCAAACAGCAAGAAGCTCAGAGACAGGCAGGGTCATTAAGATTCTAGCAAAATCTTCCTCAGCTAGGAATCCCAAGGTCCCTATTTACAGAGCCAGCAGAAAGAAATCTGAACTTGAGTGTGGCATTGAGTAGAAACAAACATTAAACTGTTTGTGGAGCAAAGTAGCTTAGCCCTACATTTGCATGATGGAGACTGAAATCTACCCAGAATGTTATATTATAAAGGAGGCCTGAAGTATGAGACTCATTACTCTAAAATCAGGCATAGACTCAGAACTGTTTGGAAATAACTGAACATGTGTTTGGAATAGTTGATACGTCTAAGCAATAAGCTGAATAAACGTTTTTATGACAAATTATGAAGATGCAGGAGAGGTGATGGCAGTGGTCTCCTAAGGAAGTGGAGATAAGCCTTCACAAAAAAGTCTCTGTGCTGTCCTTCCTAGGTCCACTGACACATGTCCATCTTTACACACACCCACACCACCTGGTCTGCATTAAAATGGCTTTTTCATTCAAAGCCCTTATTACCCAACAGCAGGATGTCTCCATCTTCTTTCTAACACCTGGAATGGACTCAGTGATTTCTAAGTGTGTCAGTAGAGTGTGTCTGTTCTCTGTGGCCAAGTGGCTGTGGGACCAGCACTTTCATGAGTCCTAAGTCTTTAGGAGAAGAAGCTTTCTTGGCAGGGTGTGTAGATTTCTACTGAAAACTGATTCCCCGCTACATGTTGTGTCATTACCCTTTGAATAACCTTGACACACCTACCACTTCAACAATGGCTCTGATGTCACCCCATGACATGCAGTGAGAGCCCAAGCTTGTGTGGGTTCCCACAGAACTATGCTGTGTCTGTGCATTATCTCATTGGACCATCTCAGAGATGAACTGACTTCCCAAGGGGTAGGAACAGCAAGCGACAAAGCCATCACTTGAATGCAGTTGTGACCTCCCTCAGGAAACCACCTTTGGTTTCCTTTCCCTAAAGCACTCCCCATCCATCCTAAAAGCTGCATTCATTCTCTTTCCTCCTGTTGTCATCATAATTGCCAACCCTCTATTGAAATGATGGGATTTTCTTATTGTTTCCCCAACTGATCTCCTGGATTAAATAATAATTGATATTGTCTCCATGCTTAGTAAAGAACTTAAGGACAGTAGTAACAACAATCAAAAGAAGGATATTTATTGCTCCACCAGAGCTGGCTGTTGTGCAAATTAAATTTGCTGTGATAGAGCTTGTGAAAAGGGAGGAATATTTCATTTTGAGAAGGGCTGAATGGAAAATGGGTGAGTGGAAAATGTTGCTTGTCTTCTTCAATTTGAAATATATAGAATTGGTTTGTCTACCTTAAAGAAAGAATGAAGATAGGGAATATATATAAAGTGGAGTCATTTTAACCAAGCTGCTAAAATTATAAACACTATGAAGGTTGAGACATGAGGAAAGACTTCCCTCTAACAAGCCTGGGAACTTAAACTTTTTTTGAACTTCTCAGTCCTGTGTCAATGTCTCAATATATCATACATCTGGACCTCCAGGCAACCCTCTCATTATACCCTGAGGGACTCATGTATTCAGGCCACCTGACATTTATTATCCAGACCACCAGGACCAACCAGGCCTCCTGGTACCCGTCTTCTGGACCACCTGGCATCCATCATCCTGTCTGCCTGACATCTGACTGACAACCATTCAGGACCCATAGTAGGGCTAAGAATATGGAACTGATAATTATCAAAATATATTTTTTTACTCCAAGAGCTTTTAATTTTCGTTTCTTCTTGCAAGCATTTCTGGGTTTTTGCTTAGCTGTGTTCCCAGTTCACAAACTCCAAAATGACAACCTCTATTTTGTATTTTTATGGTGTTATGGGTGCTGATTTTTCCCTGCTTCTTACTTAGGGCTTCAGCCTGATTTGTTGGTTTTCTTTAACCAAACCCATATTTTATAGGTTGTCTTTTTCTGAAATCCTTCTCAATAACCCATATAAGTGTGACACATTTCCTGCCAGAACCTCAGGTCTTGTAAGGATTCTTATAAACAATTTTTATTATTGTTTTGTACCTTTAATATGAAATCCAAAGAAAAATAATATTGGAAGATCCTGAAACTTACTCCAGCTCAGAGCTCTTACTCCAATCCTTGTTCCTTTCTCCTGGTTTTTAGATTAAAAAATCTCAGGGAATGGTTCTATTTGGCTTGACTTTGTCACTAACTCCAAACAACTAGCAGTGACCAAGTGCTAGATGACCATGATGGGCAGACTGCCCTTGAATAGTGTGGCTGCAGTACAGGGAAGAGAGGTGCCCAAAATAAAGCAGATACTTTTCCCAGCAGGAAAACGTGTATATCAGTCAGATTCAACAAGTTCCCTCACATCCCCTACATAGCCAGCTGTGTGCTTCAGTAGAAGAGAAGGTTGCTTATTGGTGTATTTGGGAGGATTCCAGAAAGATTCCCTGCTCCAACTGATTGTAAAAGAAATCTCATTTCATTATCCTCTTTGCTGCCATCTGAATCCCTACCATTAAAAAAAAAAAAAAATCACCAACACAAGGTATAAAGGTTTAGCAGTTTTAATTTAAACACAATTGTTAATAAGTTTAAACTCATTAATGCAGCAATGTGGAGGTCCTGAGATCACTTAGTAGGTAAGAGGGAGGAACTGGTGAGAGCAGAGGACAGAGGGAGTGAGGACCCTGATGAAGTCAATGTTTGCTGAGGGTATTTTATAGGCTTTTTCCCAAGAGAAGGACCAGGATGGAATGTCTCCTCACCACTACTCAGCCTGTGTGAAATGGGCCTTCAAAAAGTCTCTGAAAGTGAAGCAGTGATGCCCGATGTGCCTGTCCCAGTCCAGGAAGATTGGCCAAGGTGCTCCCCCTTCTTTCTAAGCTCACGAGTTGAAAATTATGGCCCACTCAGCACTTCAGTATCCCAAAGGAAACAGGTCATGAACACTTCAGAAGATTCCATGGATTTCTGAGTCTAAATCATTTACAGGAATCTTGAGAGAAGCTCATAAAACTACCAAATCTGATGACTTCCTCCTTGCAAGAGCTAAGGTTTAGTTTGAAAACAAAATAAGTGAAGAAGGTCCATAGTAGCCAGGGTTCTCCCTCACTCCATGTGACATATACAATATTCTGTGAGAAGGAAGAGTATTTGAATGTCTTATATAACTATATCTTCCCACATAATTAGTTTGTAAATTTATCTGTTTCATTTTAAATTTGAGATATAATTTTTGAAAATGTGGCTATTATGATAAAGAAACGATTGCTTTAATAATAGCAGGGACAATTTGTACAATCACGTCTGAAAACTCTTTGATAGTATCTATTGAAGCTGAAGATATGAGTACCGTAAGATCCAGTATTTCCTACAGTGTTCAAAAACTATGCATCAGACTGTCTACAGAAGCATTGTATGTAACAGACTCCAATTGGAAACTTACCTAATAAATAAATTTTGGTACATTCACACTGTGGAAATTATATATATATATATATTTTTTTTTTTTTTTGAGGTGTTTGGGGGATGAGAACCGTAGGTGAGTTAGGAGAGGCAACAGTGAGAAAGGGATCTTGGGTATGCTGATGGTCACTGCATTTTTCTAGTCAGGAACCAAGATACTAACACAAGGACACATTTCCCTCCATGTATCAAGGTTATGGGTTATGTCCAAATGCCTGAATGATGCCCATGAAAAGTGTGGCAAGGACAAGTTTAGTGGCTCTGGGATCAATGTAGATGTAAAACAAAGGCTTGAGAAATAGAGAGCTGCTGAGAGGAGATGAAGACTGGTCAGTTTTGATTTGAGATCTGTGGGGTGAAGAAGGAATTAGCTCCCGGAGCACTTGGGAAGTCCCAGAGAGGGAAGGAGTGAGACAGACAAACAGGGAGAGGCCTAGCTTAGGGGGGCTGGGCACCTATAGCTCCCTCACCTAGGGCCCTTTCCGTAGCTCGCGTCAGTCTTTAAGGAAATAGGCACAGTAGGAAAAGACAGGAGATGGCTGGTGGGAAATGCAACAGGGGGTGGGGTGGGAGGGGGGTGGATATGCCATAGGACTGATTGATAGGGCACAAAGAAAAAGGCCTGGGATTGGGATTAGGTCCTAACATAAACCCAAAAGCTGCTGGGCTGCTGATGGAGGGGAGAGGATGAGGGCACAGATGATCTCCCTTTGCCCTCAATTAGATCCCATCCAATCCCTTTCTTAGACATCTAAAAATGATCACGTTGGAGCAGTAAAACTTTGAAACTATCCAATTTCTCAAAAGTAAGACTAAATTTAAGAAAAGGTGTTTGATGTGTAGCTTATGGAGGACACCAGAGCTAGTTATCTAAACTGAGGGTGCTGAATATGAAGATTTTGACTATCTGTGGGATCAGGGGCTCAGTTGCCAGGGGCTCCATGAGTCTTGTTCAGCGTGGTCAAGCTCTGTTTTCTGAAGTAGGGCTGTTGGAAATCCCCACTTAGGAAATTTACTGTTGGTCTCAACCTGTTCTGGCTTGTGACTGGACAGCCCTGGTCCCTGCTCAGTAGTGAGTTCTAGCAGCTGCTGCACAGTCGAGGGTTGCACCCCAGAGTTGCCCACTGTAGAAAAGCATGGTGAGGTTCTGAGACCCCGAGCTGTGGCTATTGGGAATGTGCAGAATGTTCCACTGGGGCTAGAAGTGGTGACCATTAGGGTAGGCCAGTGGGGCTGCCAGGTCATGGACTGGTAGGGATGGGGTTGGCTTCTCCAGTGGTAGCTACAGATGGGAGGACAGAACCAGGCAGGGGCCTTGTCCATAAAACCAGGCCCTGCCAAACTGAGTCCCACCACACGCTTGCCTTTCAGGCCAGGGACCAGCATCCCACCAGCTCACTGCACACCTGTTGTAGCTTGGCCAGCTGATGCTGATTTCAGGTGACTGACTTGAATTCGCAAGGGTACCCAGTGGGGGCTCAAGAGATGCCCATGGGCAGGTTGACAGGGCCTGCAGCAGGTGATGTGGCTGTGACCACATGGATGTGCTCCATAGAACTGACCACACATGAAGTCATGGGTACTTTATTGAAGAGCAGACTGTGACTAATGGGGCTGGGGTTGGCGATCTGGCCCTTACACACTGAGGTAGAGCTGAAGCCTGCCCTCATCTGGCAAAAATTGGTTGATCTGGTGCGAAATGCTGCTCAGGTCAGGGGGCTGGCTGTACTGCCACAATTGAAAAGGGGATAGTTGAGGTAGACATGGTCACATTTGGCGGAGCATCTCAGTCTGGCATCTTCTGGCCTCCATGCAACAAAATATTTGGGAGGAGTGTGCTGGAGATCTTGATGAGACAGACCCTGAGGGCGGACCAAGCCCTGGGTTTGGGCCATGGCATGAGGGTGGCCCGGGCCCTGAGTCTGCTGGGAGCTCTGAGGGTGGAACAGCACCTGGGGTGGCGGGATACCCTGAGAGTGCTGCAGTGTGTGGGGATGGGTGTGGGTCAGGCTCTGTGCATGCTGCAGGGCCAGCTAGCAGCCAGAATCTGGGGATGGGTAGGCCCAAGTGCTGTGTGCTATAGTAGCATAGGGTGCCACTGGGGGTTTCATGATGGCCTCACGGAACAACCAGGCTTGAGTGCCCTCAGAGTCCTTGAGTATGCTTTTGACAATGGCATGCAGCCCTGCCTTGGTGGCCATCTGAGTTGAGTAGGGACTGTAGTGCTGGGTTAATGAGTAAAGGCAGTTCATAGTAGAATGCACATGATTCTGCTGGGGAAGCTTCATAATTTCTGAAGCCCATGGTTCCATCTGCGTGTGAGAAATAAGCTAAAAGGACAGGTCACCTGGCCCAGGTAGACAAGCTAGAACAGCACACTGGCATCACATGTCAGTGACTGGGCCCGGCCCTCATGGCTGCTCCATTGCCTCCCACTGCTGCCACTGCTGCTACACGCAGGCCCCTCACAGTCAGTCAGTTCACCAGCAGCTGCTCCTCCACCCATTAGTTTATTAAAAACATAATTATATTGATGATTCCTTTGTGAGTTATAGTAATATGAACTATAATTATTTCCCTAATAGATTTTCTCTGTGATCAGGCAGAGAGGCAGTGTTGTTCATAAAGAATCTTTCTGGCATTAGAAGAGAAAATATATAAAAAAAAAAAACCCTAAAAAGTTCTATAACAACTACTGTATGATACAACCCCAAGCAACTGACACCCTAAGCAGTGTCACTGCCAATGCCAAATAATTTTATAATAATGGGCTCATGGGATATTCAATGGAAGGCAGCACTTTGAAGTGAAAGAATTAAGATTTTGGTGAGAACGAGATTTTTAAAAATTGAATCCCGACTCTCTTCTCTGTTAGACATGTAGAACTTATATGGTTAATATCTCTATGGAAATTGAATCCCTTGATGGAAATGTAGGGGTGAAAATGATATCTTCCAAAAATAATTTCCAGGAAAGCTAAATGGAATAATGTGTGTAATGTATATGTACTTCAAGTGCTTGTCACATTGAAATACATTGGTCAATGAGTGCTGGTTTTTGTTAGAACCGAGAGAGATTTTTTAAAAATCATCTGACTAAATAAACCCTCTTACATGAGAGATGGAAAGACTAAGAATCAGAAGTGTTAAGCCATTTTCTTTGTTAGAAATAAAACAATTGGGAATTGATGTAAAGGACAAGGTGAGATCATTTGAAGTGCATTTCAACTGCTTAAAGGAAATGTGACTCTTGAAAAAATTATTTTTGTGCAATGAAAGAAAACAAAGACATGTATCTTACATAACCAAACTTTTGGTTTAGCTAATGACAATGAAATACCACCCCGTTAATATTTTGGGAAAGCTTTATTGATACAATAACTTACAAATCAGCTTCTGGACATCAACTTATCTATTCCTGCCATGTCTGTGTTCCAGGGAAGACTACTCCCAAAGGGCTGTGTTTCTTACTGACTTTGCAGGGATCGAGTTTGCATGTAGCAGATAAAAAAAATGGCCTCAAGTTTTTTACATTTCCCTCACTCTCACTGCCCAGCCTCTGGCCTTTGAGAGGTTAGATCTATGTCTTGTCCTCCTGAATCTGGGTGGATTCTATAACTGTTTTGATCATTAGATTAAGGCAAAAATAACAAAGTGCCTTAAGAGAGGGTGAGCCTTTATTTTATGTCCTACATTTGCTTTTGGAGCCCTGAGCTGCCATGTTCAAAATCTATTTTTGCTGAAGCTACATGCTGTAAGGAAACCAAGCTAGATGGAAACACTCCATGGAGGGCATCAGGATATTTCCTCCATTCCAGCCAGGGGCCAGACATGTGAGTGAAGAGCCTTTAATGAATGACTCCAGCCCCTTAACCATCAGACAACAACCACATAAGAGCCTGAACAAGAACTGCACAGCTGTAAATATTCAACCCACAGAACCATGGGGGATTGTCATTTTAAGCCACTAAGTTTGGAGGGATTTGTGTCTGTGTGTGTGTGTGTGCATGTGCATGTGTGTGGTTGTCATTGTTATAGAGCAATAAATAACCATAAGACTCCCTTGATTAAATCTTTGGGAGACCAGGTCATTCCTTCCCCTGCACACTTACTGAAATAATGTTTGTCTACTGAGTTTTTGAAGAAATGTCATATGCATACAGCAAAGGGTAGTTCAATGTTTCTTAGCTGACTGAATACATTGTTTTTTTCATTTATATCCTGCCTGCTTCGAAATTAGTTTAATGCTATGATTGAATGATTATTGAATGAAGAAATGAATGAATGTGGTAAATGAATTATTGAATACATAAGGTAAAATTAGACGTGAACTTCAGGGAGACATTTAACTCCATTGTTTCATATATTGAATAAAATTTCATGCTTTTAATTATAAATTAACAAGGTGAATGTTTTATAATTTTCTTTCCAAAATATGTATCAAAATGCCTACTTTTCTTGACTTGTACCAAACATCTTGGGAAGTCCCCAAACATGGCATGTTGTCTTACACCTCTATGCCATTGTTCATGGGTTCCTCCACTTGGAACCCCCCTCTTTTCCAAACAACTCTCACTCATTCTTTAATCTTAGGTCAAACATTACTTCCTTCCTAGCCTCAGAGACCCATTTTATTCATTCATTCATTCAACAATCATTTAATGAGCACCCACTTCATGCCAATTATTATGCCCTTGAGTCAGTTAGAGGGATAAATACTTCAATGAAGTTGCAGCCTGATAGGAGATAAATTTGAAGTATTTGGGGAACACTTCGGCATGATACGCAACACATCTGGGAGAACCGGAGTCTGTCTCCCTGAGCTGAGTCCTGAAGTACAGAGATGTAGCTGGAAAGCAAGAGAAGGAAATAGTTAGGCAAAGCTTTTGTTTTGCTTTCTGTTTATGTTTTTAATCAAGTCAATCAAATTTTACTAAAGAGAATTTATTCTAAGAAGATTTGCATGGAAACAAATAATAAAATTACTTTGAAGAAGGAATAAAAAAAAGTTTTTCTTATCTCCTCCCTCAACTTTTTTCTATTTTTCCTGTTTCAGATGCTGGGATCCCACTATCTCTATCAGAATACTAGCCCTGGTGTCAACAATTAGGGGTTTTGAGAATTTAACTGTTATAATTCACTCAGGTGCATAATTAAGTTTTAGACCATTCAGAGTCTGAATGCCTGCTATACCCAAAAAGTGCTTCTAACAGTGAAGTTCCCTGCTTTTCCTCCTCTCTGTAATGCCTATCTGCTACTCAGAGTGTCATCTTTGTTGGCCCAGAAACAGTTTGTTATCATCCCATAATGAGATAAGTTAAAAAATGGAGAATAAGTACTTAGAAGCTTTTCTAGCAATTTGAGAGTGATTTATGTCCTATTAAATCTCATAATTAAAAAATTGGGCACTCTTAAAATCTTTGTCATTTTATTGTCCTAGTATTTCTTTTTTATTGTATTTTACTACAGTATTGGCCCACAGTTCATTGAAAGTTTAAGAAACTGGTCCTCCACTACAGATGGTTTGAAAAACACTGGTTTAGACCACAAAGTAGAAACATATTCCAGACTGTCTTTCTCTCTACTTGGACCACCTCCCTCCCCCTTGCTCCCTAAACTATTGTTCTTTATTTTACACTCAGATGTTTCCTCCTCTTGATGGCTTCTCATGACTTGTCAGTATTGGACATTGGGATGGAACCCTTTCTACATGACCCCACTGCTCAGCATGCTTCTCCCATTATGCCCCTGGCAGTTGGTATTGTATCACATAGACTGTCTTCCTCTGGAGAATATAAGCTCTGGAAGTGTGGAGCCACACCTGTAGAGCTCTGTGTTCTGTCTCCCTAATATAGTACCTAATATACAGTAGGCCTCTCTGACTACCTGTTAAATGAGTGAATTAATCAAAGAATGAAGATGCTGAGGAGGTACAGCTGTCATCCAACCTCCAGGAACCTACTTCATGCAAGCATCTCTGTCTCCATATGGAGACCTTCAGGCCTTGCTCCTTAGATGGACCAGCTTATAATCTCTCTGAGGCATGAAGACCCTTCCATAAGGTCTTTTTGTCAACCCCAGGATTTAGGATGAAACTGCTTTTCAGGCTACTGTCCCTTCCTTGATCTCCAGGTTGCTTCCTAGATGGTCTTGCCCCATGTAACTTCCTAATGTAGTCCTGCCTTCTGTCATCTTAATCCTATCCTTTTTCACTCACTTCGCCCCTCCACCAATTCACAGACTTCTCTTTCTTTTTTTTTTTTTTTTTTTTTTTTTTTCAGACTTCTCTTTCTTAGGTCCGTGTATGTCTGGATCATCTTCCTGCATTTCAAATGTGGTTCACATATTCTTTTTTTTTTTTTAAGTATATTTTATTGATTATATTGTTACAATAGTTCCAATCTTTTTTCTTTGCTCCCCTCTGCCCAGCACCCCCCCCAACAATCCCCCACCCCCCAGTCCATGCCCATGGATCATACATACAAGCTCTCCTGCCTCACCCTTTCATATATTCTTCTTCTTTTTTAAAATTAATTAATTAATTATTTTAACAATAAAAATAACAATCCCTCCCTCTCGGACTTAAGACCCTTTATAATCTTATAAAGGACAATGGGCAAAGGTCTCGAGCTCCTCTAGCTGCTTCAAGGAGAAAAATTACTATTCAAGGAAAATCACAATGATCAGTAGTAGAGTATAAAATAGGGCAACTAACCGTCTTAAAAGTTTCTTCTCATTTAAAATATGGTTTCACTTGAAAATTAAACCATGTCTGTGATATCATCAAAGATATTCAAGTTGCAGGCAAATAGAATGTCAAGTGCCTTGCAACTGGATGTCTTCCCAATAAGACAGTCTTATAGATTTAGAGACTTGTTTGTGGGTTATGTTATATAAATTAACACGTGTTTTCTGTTTTCAAAGGACATAAGCCTATGATCGCATTACCTGAGTGATTGATTGTCTGTATGCATAAGCCTCACTTAATCCTCTCTGCAGCGCTGCCTCCTGAGACTCAATGGTTTGGCTGAACTAAATGGCTGGGTTGGTGAAGAATGGGGTGGTCTGTGGGCTTCACTTTAAAACTGGTTTCTCTTTTCTATGCTAATGGCTTGGACAGAAAAGGCCCAGAGGTCTGAGAGGGGGAAAACCTAAACTATTTACCTCAGCCCAAACTAAGTATAATGGGCAAAAGGGTTTTGGACAGGTGAGATGTACCTAGCACACCTTCTTACAAAGAAGCCCCTTTTTTTTTTCTTTCCTAATATGGAACATTGAAAAATTAATCCCTGCCTTATGTCATCTAGTAGTTATGGATTGAATGATGTCTTTTAACACTTTTCACCAAATCTGTTGCCCCCAGAACACAACAAGGACACCAGCCTGTTAAACCGAGCACGCCGTTGACCGGAGACAGCCAACTGACCTGGAGTCTGCACGATCCTTCCCCATGTGGGAAGGCCACCCTCCCTTCCACACCCCCACTCTTATTAGGGATTTCTGGACCCAAGGGTAGGTAGGACGACGACCATGTCCAGCTTGAAGCAGCTAGAGGAGCTTGAGACCTTCGCCCATTGTCCTTTACAAGATTACAAAGGGTCCTAATATTTGAGAGGGGGGGGATAGTTAATTTTTATGAATCAGGGGTATGGACTTGGGGGGGATTGCTGGGGGAGGGGGGTGCTGGGTGGAGGGGAGCAAGGGGGAGAAAACTGGAACTGTTGTAACAATATAATCAATAAAAAACATTAAAAAATAAAAAAAAATTTGCCTCAGATCTCACTTAGTCAGAGTCATATCTATGTCTATGTCAAGGGTATCATTGCCAGATTATGAGCTCCAAAAAAAGGGTGAGACATTTCTGCCTTCAGACCTTTTTTAGAACTAGATTTTGACTTGATTATCTGGTTAAATGTTATATGTCTGTGATGTCACATAAATCACTGCATAAGATATGTATTACAGGTTTAAAATGACCACAAAAACTTACTTTACTGAAACAACACACATTTTTTAAATTTTTATTTCTTTGAGATGAGTGTCTGGCCATGGCTTTGCTGGGGTCTCTGCCTAGGATCTCAAGGCATTATTTGGAGGCTTGACAGGGGATAAATCTGCTTCCAAGCTCCCTCAGTATGGTTTCTTTTCCTCCTCAGAAACAGCTGCATGAATTTTCCTTATGGTTGGAGCTCCCTCAGGTTGTACTTTCTTTTCTGTCTCATTACCACTTCTTGTGGCTACTTATTGACAAGTCCCAGCCTGTTCACAATCTCATCATCCCCTTATTTCCCCAAAGCTAGAATCACTTGATCCCTTCCTGCAGGTGCAGTCAAACTTCTCCCAACTGCCTGAATCAACACTGACCAAAGGAAGGAGTCATTAAAACATTCATTGCACTTCTTTCTGGGAATCCTCCCCAGTTCACCATCAGTGCTGAGTTGTCCTAATGTGCAAGTTCAAGTCTGTCAATAGTCATTAACTTCAGATTGGGTAACGTGTATTGTTTTAGTTTCTTGGAGATTTTTGTTCTGATATTAGGCCAGCTAGCAGGTGGTTTCCTCCCCCCCACAACATTATTCTCCCTTGCCACTCTGTCATTTCTTTAATAATATCTCCATAATTAATAATTATATATTTATTTGTGTTCTCCTTGTTTGATTTTTAACTCCCACTAGACCCTAAGTCTGATCTTCTTTAGTCACTGCACATGCAGGAAAAATTAATCATTCTGACTTGTAATAAATTATGTGAACACTTATTAGATTTATTTAAAATGGATATGTCTTCTCCACATCTCACCCAACATAACCAGCTGTTACTCTTCAGTATATGTGTCACCATCCTGACATTGGGGTCAAACTCAAACTTTGATGATCTGCTGAAGAAACAGAAAAATCCTGTAAATACAAATTAGGAAGATGATGAAGAATTCTGCAAATAAATAAGTTTTGCAACAGGCATAACTCAGAGTGAGCTAATAATAAATGGCATTTAAGTGGTTACTCTGCCAGGCACAGTGCTAAGTGCTTTGCAATGTTTATTTCATCTATAGTTACAAAAAAAGTGTAAGGCGTTATCAATGAGGAAAACTCTGAAAATTAGGGAGATATTGCAATTTTCCCAAAGTAATATCTCTAATGGAAGATGGAGTAAGCACTTTATCTCATTTATCTGATTCTAAAGTCAGTGCTCTAAAACATTAAATTATACTACCTCCAAATTGATAACATTCTATATTTTAAAACCTCAATTTATTCTCCTCTTTCTTCCCCAGTTCCCTTTTCCCTAAATCACAGCTTGGGAAGAGACTGAACCCAAGAGAATTAGGCCAATGATAAAACGCATGGGGGTCCTCTTCCTGCTGAGCATACATTAAGGCTGATGGTCTGCTTAGCAACAAGATCATCAGCCTCTTGAGTATTATGATTGTTAAGCCAGCAGCTCCCTCCAGCATTCCTTCAGAAAAAGAACAAGTTTTATTTTTTTATCTTCCCATGGCCAGGAATCAAGTCTTGTCTATTTTGAGCATAAGGGAAGGCTATTATTTATTTATAAATAAATTATTTAATACAGACAATTGCAGACTGTAACGGAAGGCCAAACAAGGCACCTTGGGATGGAATAGAAGAGAATCAGCCCTGGGGAGGCAGCTCAGTTGCTTAGAGCATCATCCCAATATGGCAAGGTTGTGGGTTTGATCCCTGATTAGGACACATACAGGAGGCATACAGTGAATGCATGAGTAGGTGGAAAAATAAATTAATGTTCCTCTCTCCCTTCCTCTCTCCCTCTCTAAAACAAATTTTAAAATAATTATTTAAAATTATGAGAAAAGAGCTGAGAATGAGATAGGGGAGAATGGCACCCAAACATTAGTAAACCTGGCTCACACTTGGTTGTATTTTTATGCCAACAGAGTGACCTGACAAATAAGGATTACACAGCTAGGATGTATCCTTTGATTTTATGCACAGGTAGGAAACAGAGACTTGGAAATTACTCAAGAAAAACCAAAATTTAAATCTAATTTTCATAAATTAGAAAGTCAAAATTTTCAAGAATTTAGAGTAATAGGGCTACAAGACTGAATGATTTGAAAAAATTTTTGCTTCTCCAAATCATTTTGATATAAAATGCCTCAAAGTGTTCCCATTGGCAATGAAATGAATATCTTCTTACCAAATGCCTCTAATACAGCATCAACCTTTGGCTCAACTCCTGGGAAGTCATCAGCTGTTAGTCTGAGGAAGCCTTGCTCCATAGACTGGCTGTTTTCATCAAATCTGTACCAAATTAGAGAACTACAACTCAACATTGTGTGGAGGCCCCATGCCATGCAACAGTATGATGTCATGTTAATGAACCCTGAATCATTCTCAGGTAATGTAAGGAAGTGTTAAATATTTTTATAACTACAATAATATGTGACTTTCCTGAACTTAAAGCTCAGCACATAAAACAATGTTTTCTCCAGAAACAAAGACATAACACTATTCCACAAGTGTTCCATGTATGTCAGAGGTCAATTTTCAAAGCCTAGACAGAGCCCGAGTGCCTTCCCGCCAGAAATGCATGAAGACTATATGCACATAAGATATAAACTGAACTAAATCATTTGACTAAAAATAAACTTTTGGTTCTCCATCACACTTGCCCTGTAAACCTTTTTTCTTTTACTGCCTGACATGCATGGGCTTCCTATGGTGGCCACTGTCTGGGCCTCAGTTGGTCTCTCCTGCTGTCTTTTGGTGTCTGGATATATAATCTAGTAACTAGCCATTCTGAGAGCCCTTTATTATATCTGGGAAGTTGAATAACTCTAAGTTGTCTCCCTTTTAATCAGAAAGTCTAAAGTTTAGAGGAAATTAGAGGGTAAGGGTAAGGAAAATCCTTAAAGAAAGAAATAATTTTTTTAAAAATTAAGCTCCACACAGAGTCATTCTTATTGTTTCTTAATGCCAGTATTTGTCCTCTACAAAGAAGTAAGGTTTCTTTTCCTCCTCAGAAACAGCTGCATGGATTTTTCTTATGGTTGGAGGAAAACCCAGGGTGTGAATGTCTCTTGGATAACCTGCTGCACCTCATTTCTGCTGATGGCCCATAACTTATTTGCTACTGAAAAAAAACAAACAAGAATTTTTCGTTTGTTTTTTAAAGTATATTTTATTGATTATGTTGTTATGGTAGTTCCAACATTTTTCCCCTTTGCTCCACTCACCCCAGTACCCCTCTTCCCTCCAGCAATCCCACCGCCCTTAGTTCATGTCCATGGGTCGTGCATATAAGTTCTTTGGCTTCACCATTTCCTATATTATTCTTAACTTCCCCCTGTCTATTTTGTACCAACTAATTATGCTTCTTAATCCCTGCACCATTTCCCTATTTCTCCTTTCCCCTTCTAGCTGATAACCCTCCAAATGATCCCCATACCTATGATTCTGTTCCTATTCTCGTTTGCTTAGTTGGATTTTGTTTTTATTTTTTAGATTCAGTTGTTGATAGTTGTGAGTTTGAGAATCCATGTCACCAGAGTATCAGACAAACTCTTGGTTTCCTTTCCAGAATATTGACTCTTGAGTCATGAATGAATGCAACACGTTAATAAATTATTCCCTCTCCAGCCTTGTATTCCCCCACCCCAGTCCAATGCCTTTAAGGTACATTCCTACACATGCCTCTCTGGTTAAGGTCCAGATCATCTAATTCTTTTGGTTTGTAAGTGATTTGTTGATATATTAGGGTTTCAACTGTGCTGAGGCCTCACCTTAGCTATTTATCTTAAAATAATAATGGGTGAGGGAAACAATTTGGGAGGAGTTAATATCGTGTGAAGAATTGACTCAGATGAGGTCTTTGTTGATTCTCTATGCAAGCAAGGTTGCATTCCTCTGACAAGAGGGAGATACTATTTTTTCCCATATAGAGCTTTCAGGAAAATTCAGGTGGTCAATATTTTCAGGTATATACACTTCATTATTTCAGCTAGAAATTGTCCAGCTTTGCAATTAGATCTGGAACTGATTTTCAGCACAATCTGTAATAGATACCGGATTTCCTTAAATGTTGTCACTAATGTCTGTTGGCTTTCACAGTGTCTTGAGTTGATATTTGGTTGTCCTAAGCCTATTATTTTCTTCTATTAAATTCCCAGCACAGTGAACCAGCCAACTTTACATTTATAATGACGATTCCTCTCATGCTATTGAGGTTTCACAAACATCTGATTACTCAAAACCTCACTTTTCACCTTTATCTCATCACAATCCACTGCAGGTGAGGTTCTTAGTAACTGTGATGACACTACAGACCAAGGATTATCACTACCCGACTTACAGAACAAATTATCTTTTAAAAAAATATTTTATTTATTTATTTTTATCCAGAGGGAGAAGGGAGGGACAAAGAGAGAGAAGCATCAATGTGTGATTGCCTATTGCATGCCCCAAACTGGGGACCTGGCCCACAACCCAGGCACATGCACTGATTGGGAATCAAACCAGCAACCCTTTGGTTCTCAGGCCAGCACTCAATACCCTGAGCCACACCAGCCAGGGCCAAAACAAATTATCTTAATCTGGTATTTTTAGAATGCAAAGCCAGAAACAAAAGTTTAAGCATAAGTATCTATTGAGATGTATGATCCAGAGGGCTGGATTGAGGGCCAGTAAGAGCAAAGCAGGGAAAGTGGGAGAGACAAACAAAGATGAATTGTCAACTGTACAGAGGTATAAGAAATATGTTGGTCAATATGGGAGTGAAGACCCACTTGAAATATGTTTTAGGGACATCCTTCCAAAGAAAGAAAGGAGGATGCCTTTATTCATTCATTTCTCTCACATAAAATATTTGCTCCACAAAGTATTATTCTTCTCCCTTCTAAGTTGCATGTGCACAGCCTCTGAGAGTCCCACAGCAAAACTTGATGCAACATCAACAGAAAAGGCAGAAACACCTTATAGCAGGAAGCAAGAAGCCCACTGCGCAGGCTCAAGGAGAACAGCTGTCAGTTTATTTTATTTATCTATACATGTATGTATGTATTTTTTATCCTCACTTGAGGACATGAGGACATATTCATTGATTTATTTTTCTTTCTTTCTTTCTTTCTTTCTTTCTTTCTTATTTTTTTTTAGAGAAAGAGAAGAAGGGAAAGAAAGAAAGAAAGAGAAATATCGATGTGAGAAACATCAATCGGTTGCCTCACATATTTGCCCTGACCAGGGACCAAACCACAACCTGGGTATGTGCCCTAATAAGAATTGAACCAGCAACCTTTCATTGTACAGGACAATGCTCCAATCACCAAGCCACATCTGCCAGGGCAAGAGCCATCAATTTAGAAGTTGTTTTAGAACCTTCACAGAATCAGTTGCTGTTTCTGTTTTTAGGATATAAGACAGAAGAGGCCTAGGAAGAATCTGAAGAGGTGCGTGATAATCTCTATGACTCAACAATTACACTCTTAGGAATATAATCAACAGAAATGCTTACATACCAGAATTATCTTCTGGAAGGCAAGCCTCTTGTAGTACAGGCTTACCCCACCAGGTGAGTATTCTAGGAACCCATCTGGATCAGTGTACCACTGGTGTTGTTGTGAGAGGCTGCATTCGGCTTCAGTGAATTTTTTTTTGAAAACTCTTTCAACATGTTTTCCCATTTCATAATGGGTGATTTACCAGTGCACCTGCCCACACTGTGCTGAGTGTTCAGAAGTTTTTGACCAAAAATGGCATGATCCCTGTGCCCTACCTTCCCTATTCACCCAATCTTGACCTGAGTGATTTTTTTGTTTGTTTGTTTCCCTGAATGAAAGAAGTCCTCAAAGGGAAACAGTTTGCCCATGTGGAAGAGGTGAAACAAAAAATAGCAGAAGCACTAAAAGGCACCAAAATCAACAAGTTTAAAAACTGTTTGAGCAGTGGAAAAAACATCTCAATAGGTGTATTGCATCAAATGGAGAGTACTTTGAAGGTGACTGAAGTTTAAACATGTAAAAATAAATACCCAATTTTTTATAAATAAATTCTGGTTTTTTTTGGGTCCTCCCTTGTATGTGCAGCACTATTTATAAAAGCCCTCAAATTGGAGCAAACCAAAGCCCATCACCAGTGGATGAAATGCACAAAATGATGTTGAGCACAATAAGGCATATCAGAGAGAATATATACTTGATTCAATTTTGTTTAGGAATAGGAAAATTTAATCTAACCGTGGTGAACTTTCAGAAATCGGGCATGTATAGTGGATGCTCCTGGTGCTGTTTTCCAGATCTTATTTAGCACCATTGCAACCATCCTTCTGGCCACTGAGAGTGTTGGTGGCTTACAACTTCCAGTGTTCTCCATGCCTCTGTCAGAGAGGAGCTATCTGGTCTGGGAGCTATGCCCCTCCCCTGGAAACCAGACCTCAACTGATGACTAATTGACACAAGGGTACAAAAGGCTCATTCCTTTGCCTCAAGATAGGACTAACTGATTCAATTTTTGCTCCAGACCTCCCTGCTCATAAGATCAGAGCAATCGCTGTCTGAGATCAGATTCTTTACCATTCTTTAGCATTTTTCCCTGCTCTAAAATGTTTCCCCCACTCCTCTTCTCCTGCAAGCACTCCTCCCCCATGACTGCAACAAAGAATCCCCATTTCAGGCTCTGATTCTAGTGAACTAAATTAACATTGAGTTGAGTATTGATGCCAGGTATTCGAGGAAGTCCTGCTGTGGTTCTGAAATTTTCTCTTTTTTGAGCTGGGCGAGAGTTACATGGGTTATTAACACTGCAATAACTCACTGATATGAAGATTTATGTCATGTGCTTTTTCCTGCATTCAGGTTATACTTCAATATAGAAATATTTCTCAGAGAGAGAGACTGGCCAAAGGAGAGATGACATTGCTCTCCACATTCTTGAGATAAAAACGGCCTTCCTCAGAACCATGAGCAACTCAAAATATTCTCAAGACTCTCTATGTACTTGGAAAGTCTAAAAATGCTGTGAGCACCTTCTGAGCAACTCAAAATTCATAGGGCTGGAAGCTATCCATAGGACTCCTGCATATATAAACATCCTCCCAAAATAGGTGTGAGACAGTGCTTGTCCAAAAAAACTAGATTATTCAGCTTTAACAAAATCTAAAATCTTAGTAGCTTAAGCAAAATCTATTGAAGTTTGGGGTAACTGTTTGGAGTAGTAGCCCAGCGATTCAGGTTTCTTCCATCTTATGGAACCTCTCTTAAAACCTGCTTCTAAAATTAGCACAGCAGAGGATGAGACCACTGGCAATCAAATGTTCCCCTCTGGAAGTGATATTGATCACTTCTGGGCACAACCCACGGGCCAGGGTGAGTCAGATACCACTGCCCACCCCCCACCCCCCCAACTACAGGGAGTTGGACTATGGGGAAACATAATCCTCTCATGTGTCCAGAAGAAAGAAGAATGTACCCTTAGAAAACTCTATCATGCCATTACTACTTTTACCTAAAACCAATTTGGAATCTTTATGTAAGACATGTGGAATAGACTTTTCCTCCCTCTTATATGATATAAATTACATGAGAATGAAAATATTTGAATTTTTTGTATTTTCTAATTTCTCACATGAATATTTTGCATAGTTGTCTACTTCCAATTTAAAATTTAAAAATTAAGCTCTGTAAGTGTGGCCTTATAATCAGGAAATAGCAGTATTATAACTTAAGTATAATAGAAAGTTTATAAAACAATAGAGACAGGGATGGCTTTATTGTAAAATGTAAAACACTTTATTTTCCGTAACAAAAGTTATCCTTGCATATTAGGATGATAATAGTTAGTGGCTGCACATATGTTCTTGAACTGCTTTTTCTCTGATGAAGACTCCTATCTCTGTCTCTTTCTTTCTTGAAAGGAGATGTTCATCACTGGGGTTGTTCCCCAGGTTTAATTTCAGAGTGTTATACTTTGAAAAAGAGCTTATCTCTTTGTAAAACTGGCTGATATGTATCAATAAGCCATTAACTTGACCTTCTTTAGTGCTCATTTGTGGAACTAAATTATAACACTACATAAAACATTGCATTCTAAACATAAAAGGCATATGCAGAATGAGGCATAAAGAAAATTACACTTAATAGCCCTGCATTTTGTTTTTAAGTATGGATTTTCAGGAAAATATCTTTTTGGGGCTTTCAAATATACTTTTCTGTTCAATATCAAAACAGTTGGTCAATTCTTTCTACAGTTGAACCAGCTATTAGCTTTCTGGAGAGTCAAAATTCTCTTTGTTGTAGGATCAAACTTGTATTGCCTTGTTCCATGGAAGAAATAAAGAAATCCTAGAAACAAAACAAAAGGGACTTACTACATTATACAAGTAATTTCTAGGTTTAACTTGAATTCTTGAAAAACCCAAGTCATTTGTGAAAACAAATATTTGTTTGTATCTGTAGTTCTAAATAATAATAATGATGCTATTCTATGGCAACAAAATAGAGGAAATACATGTATACTCACTTACCATTTTTCTGGAAAACAGCATCAACTTTGTTGCCAATTCCAGGAAAGTCAGCTGCTATCATTTTGGGATAACCTGCATCCATGGATTGTTTGTATTCATCATACCTGGTCAAGAAATAATTAAAAGTGTCAGAACCATTTGTTAAACATGTAGCCTTCTTAACATCATTACAGGAAATTCAATCAACAGCAATGTAATAAGAACTTTTAATTCCATAGATCATGAGTAAAATGAAGGTGGGCAGGTGGAATGAGGTGAAGTAGGCTGTTGTGTAGACTGGAAGATTCATAAGGTCCCTCTGAACTCCAGCATCCAACTCTAAGTTTCCAGTTGGTGCCACATAATGTCCTAGGGTACAATGTAACTAAAGTTAAGTTCCAGTTGGCTAAAGTAGCTCTATAAGGATGAATGGCCTCTTTTTTGCATCTTCTTTTTCAAATTCAGCCCCAAGTGCTCCCTGGATTCTGGGACAGGTATTACATAATGATTATTGATCAAGAGACTTGGATACTGGGCTAGCCACAGCCATTCATAGAAAAGGCAGGTGGCCAGGGGAATATGAAAATCATTTTTAAATGGTTCCATGCAGTCTTTACCTCCAGCACTTGTCAGCAACAAAGAAATATGTTTTCCCAGTAGCTTCCTCAAAAACAGCAGCATCAATATTCTTCACACTTCTAGGGAAGCCAAAGGAGCTATAGATGTCCCTGGGGTATCCAGGCAGCATATCTGCCTCCTGAGCAGCCCAGTACTTATTACCTGCAATCAAGAGACAGCAATGAAAACACTCACCCAGGGCACAGTGTACAGTGAGCAGATTTCCAGCTAAGTTAGTCTCACATGGTAGAACACTGTCTTGGCTGCACAGTAGTAGATTTAAGCAAGGAGATTGTTAAAAATACTGGTGTTGGTATCCTACCACAGACAAATTAAATTATTAAAATTTAAAGAGTTTTTTAGGTGATTCTAACATACAGCATTTTTGAGAATGATTGATTTATGGAGTTGGGGTCTTCTATCCAAAGCTAAGTGAGAGTCTATATTTCTAACCAACTCTCCAGGTGATGTCAACGTTGTTGGTTTGAGTATCACCCTTTGAGAACAAGGCTGCAGCATCCCTATCTTGCTGCCCATCAAGGTCCCTCCATTCCCCTCTGAAGAGACTCATTTGTATTAAAATAGCTCTAGGATATCACACTACTTAAATGATTCCATTGCATTCTTTCTACAGTGTTGGTCCAAGTCTCTCAATTTTATTTCTCAGCACCCCCAGGGATGTAGACGGAAAACACTTTTATAAGTCTAGATTCATGAAACAGTCCAGAAAACTTATTGTCTCCAGTCATATACTTTTTATTTAAAATGATTGAGAAATGCACTATGCAATTCTTAATTAAGGTGATGGACTTCCATTGATTTGGTGAGTCTTACATTTTTAAATTCCATGGAGAGAAAGGAGCTAGTACTCTCTTATATCTCAGCCAATGAAAACTTAATTCATAAAATAATTGGAAGCATTACCTTTGAAAAACCGGATCTCATCTCTATCAGTAACCTCATAAGCAGCTTGAAGTCCATTTGGCAGGCTTGGCCAGAAGACAGAAATGAAATTGAGTTCAGGTTCTGGGTAGTAAGAATTAATGCGCATGTAGAACCTGATTTGAAAAAAGGAAAAAAAAAAGGGTTTTGATCTAATCTATAGCAAGTTCTGGCTGACCTCCAGCTCTTTCTTACTGCTGGAACTAGTGGTGTGCTGGTAAATGTTTAACATCTGATTCTCCAAGATGAAGGTTGGGTGAAGTCCTGGTTTGTAGTATCTGCTGCTTCCAGGGTGGAAATACTCCCACCATGGCAGAATTCAAGAGAGTTGTGATGTGCTCCATGTGCAGCATTTTTACCACACAAACACGTTAAGTATAAAGGATCACAAGAACATAAATAAAGAGTAAAATGTAGTAAAATAATTATAGAGGGCTAAGTTTTAATTATTTTCATTACCTTTGGTTGAAATATAATTGCGAATTGATGTAATTTAACTTAAAAAATTTTTTTAATTATTTATTTGTTTGTTTATTTATTTATTTATTTATTTATAGAGAGAGGGGAAAGGAGAAAGAGAGAGAGAGAAACATCATTGTGTGGTTGCCTCTCACTCGTGCCCCCAACTGGGGACCTGACGTGCAACCTAGTCATGTGCCCTGACTGGGAATTGAACCAGCGACACTTGGCTTGCAGGCTGACGCTCAATCCACTGAGTCATAGCGGCCAGGGCTTTGTAATTTAACTTTTAATAATGGTTGTGTTTAACAACCATCTTGCAAAATTCTTAAAATGTAAAACTACTTTGGTGAGCCCTTAAGGTTCCTCTGCAGCAGTGACTGGCTGGAATACAGCACTCGCGTCCTACAGTAGTGTACACTTCCCACTCCCAGGCCTTCACTGACATCATGCCTTACCTCACACGAACCCTGCAAGAGAATATTACTTTCATTTTACAGAGGAGAAATTAAGATCAGGGAGGCAAAGGGACCTGTCCAAGGCCACATGGCTGATAAAAGATAAAGGTTAATTTTAAACTCAGGTCTGGCAGACCCTTCCTTTGTCTTGCTGTGCTTGGTGGTTTACAAAGTTGATTCTACAGTCCATAGGGAATGGGGAAATAGCAAGTACAGACTGCCATGTGGGCTGACAGAAAGTATCTCCAGATTGTAGGCCACAGGTGACTATGACCTTGGCAGTCAGATATCCGACTTCTAGATCTGGTCCTGTGTCTTACTGACTGTGATAGCTGGGCAAGTCAGTTACTATTACTATTTTTAGTCTCCCATGTCTTAATGACTTAGTGACATTCAAATGATCTCAGTGTCTCTTTAGTTCCTGGAAATTCTAGACTTGGTCCTATCACTTGGAGTAATCCTTCAAATAGTTGCTTGAATAAGTACCCTGCTATAGTGAGGGGTTAGCTTAAACACCATATATCTCCTTAGTATTTACAGCATCGAGCCACACATTGGATGGTTTACATCCAGCCTTCTCTTTACACTCAAAAATAGTTAAGAAGAGCAAGAAAAGCATTAGCAGCCAATATCCTGCATTCTGGGGGTAGATGTGACCACAATGCATTGAAACAGCACCAACAACACTCCAAAGGAGTGGCTGAGGAGAATCAAACCTTCCTGAGCACCCATACTTTCTATGTGCTGCAGACTTCATCTTCAGAAAAAGACAGTGTTAGTATTTTGCCTGGTCCTTTAGGGATCAGTACAATTTGTAGCGCAGCTTGATTTCTCATATGTGAGGGGACCCTAGCCTTTTTGAGGCCACATGCTGCAAAAGGAAGGACATTGTGACTCCTCACACCAGCCCAAGAGAGGGGCTCA
Organism: Furipterus horrens; assembly: GCF_987537825.1. Taxonomy (NCBI): domain Eukaryota; kingdom Metazoa; phylum Chordata; class Mammalia; order Chiroptera; family Furipteridae; genus Furipterus; species Furipterus horrens. Next base: position 63,639,102 of record NW_028327172.1, on the reverse strand, counting down.
TGAACCCATGGGGTTCTCCCACAATGGCTCCTACCCTTCTCCGGGCCTTTGTGGGCAACAGACACCTGTCACCACCATAGGCCTTGGAAGAATCATCTTTTCCAGATTGGAAGGGATGATACTTAAAGGGTATCAGCATAATGGTATTATGAAAATAATTTATTTCTCTTAGTAAAGTACATAATAATATACTATCATCATGATGAACATCGCAAATGAGACTTCAAGCCAAGATGAAGGCATAGACATACTGCATCACCCTCAACATGAAAACTTAAAACCCTTAAAATGAAAACTGTATCACAACAAACAGAAGCTAAGGAATCGAAACAAAGGCAAACTAAGAAGGCAACGAGAGTGTGAAAAGAATTATAGGTAAGGGGAACATATTGGGGGGAGGTCAGCTATGAGGGGGAAAGCGAGGGAGATGGTACAGAAATTAAAAAGTATAGTAGGAGAGAGTGGAGTAGATAGGAATATATTGAGAAGAACTATATACACAACTAATGGGCATGGACCAAAGGGGAGAGTGGGGGGACAACTGGAGGGCGGGGGGTCACTGGGTAGAGGGGAACAAAGGGAAAATAAATTTGGACAACTGTAACAGCATAATCAATAAAGCATATTAAAAAAAATAAAACCTTAGTATTTACTCAGGAAACATTATACCACACTATGAATGAACAATGGTAACTGAAACTTGTGATTATATGTGTGTGTGTGTGTGTGTGTGTATTTTTGCATTTATAAAACCTGTATGTATTACATTTATATCAGCAATAAAAATCAAGAATTTCTATTTTTGGAAAGAGAAAAAGAAAAGACCATCAGCTAATTTCTCAAAAGAAACTTTGCAGGCAGGGAGGGACCAGCAAGAAGTATTCAATGTGATAAAAAGCAAGGACCTACAACTAAGACTACTCTATCCAGCAAGGCTATCATTTAGAATGAAAAGGCAGATAAAGTGCTTCTCAGACAAGGTAAAGCTAAAGAAGTTCATCATCACCAAGCCATTATTATATGAAATGTCAAAGGGACTTACTTAAGAAAAAGAAGATCAAAACTATGAACACTAAAATGACAACAAACTCACAACTAACAACAACTGAATCTAAAAAATAAAAACAAAATCCAACTAAGCAAAGCAGAATAGGAACAGAGTCATAGGTATGGGGATCACTTGGAGGATTATCAGCTGGGAGGAGGAAGGGGTAAAAATGGGGAAATGGTGCAGGGATTAAGAAGCATAATTGGTTGGTACAAAATAGACAGAAGGAAGTTAAGAATAACATAGGAAAGGGTGAAGCCAAGGAACTTATATGCACGACCCATGGACATGAACTAAGGGGGGTGGGATTGCTGGAGGGAAGGAGGGTTCTGGGTGGAGGGGAGCAAAGGGAAAAAAATTTGGACTACTGTAACAATATAATCAATAAAGTATACTACTTTAAAAAAACCCCACAAATGAAATGAGCCTTGGAGTAGGAATCAGAAGACCAATTCATGCTCTGTCATGCACGAACACTGTGCCCTAAAAGGATCTCTATCCTTCTCTCTGCCATATCTTACTGATTTGTAAATGGGATTATATTTACTGGCTTTCTGCTTCAATGTTTTGTTTTTTTCCTGAGAACCAAATGGCAGAATACATATGGGAAAAGAAAGTTGATATAAGTTCATTAGGTTTTGCCAATGCCAATAAGTGCTATCATATAATTATTTATGTAAACAAATGTAAGATAAGTAACATGTGAAGCATAGTAGTGGCCTGTATGGGTCCATAGTAGTGAGCGTTATTATTATTACCAACACAAAACAAGATGTCTTACTTGTCTTTGAAGAACATCACTTCTCCCCGAATCGTAGTTATAGCATCAAAGGTTAGCTTACTATCACACATCTGCGGGGTTTGTGGGCCTGTTGGCTGGCTGGGGTTTTTGGAGGGCCCTAAAGAAAAAATAGAGCTGGAGTTACTGTGCTTGGCATGAGAAAATTACATAAACAATGAAAGACAGCTTCTTAAAAGATACAGTGAATGGCTGCTCTAAAGGTCCCTTGTCTGTAATGTTTTTCTTTATACTTACCATACACAGCCTGGATAGCATTGATGTCATCCTGAGAGAGCTGAACATCACCAGTGAAGGTGTAGGTGGGGTACATCAAAGCCCCAATATCATTAGAATGAAGAAGTCCAAGGGAATGGCCCAATTCATGAGCAGCAACATGATACAAGTTGTACCCTGAAAGGGCAGATAAACCCATTTGAGATTACTTGAAATGTTTTCAGTTTTAAGATATTTAATTAAGAAGTACAGTATTCCCTCACTTATCGCAGGTATTATTTTCTAGACCGCCCCCCCCCACGATAGGTGGAAATCCGCAAAGTATTTATTTTAGTATTTATATCTATTTTAAGGCTTTATAAACCATTCCCAGTCCCTTATTAACTTTTCCCACTCCCTTATTAATCTTTTCCACACTTTTATAAACACTACTTATGTTCTTAAACATATTATACACTCTTAAACCTACATAAATTTAACAATATACATATACAGTACCACAAAATCCCAATATATAGCGAAAAATCTGCCATAAATAATTAAATATATTTTTAAAAATCCTGCATGAGGCCGTGATAAGTGAACCACCGTATAGAGAGGGACTACTGTAATCTTTAACTCTACAAGAACTAATACTCATATTTTCTTCATTGCTTTTAAAAATACATATAAACCATGTTTTCCTAAAGTGAGAGGAATTAATTTATTAATAGTGAAGAGCTGGGTTAAAGTCTAAACTCTGTGATTACACTGATACAATAAAAGGGCAAATTCAGTCACTGGAGGGTCTAGCACAGATTCAACAGTCTTGCCAATGATTAGATGATACGTATTATTTTACAAAGAAGCAATAGACTTTTATTAATATATATATATATTTTTTTCTATTTACAAAACCGATACATGCTCTATGCTTTGTAAAGCTTCTCCTCCCTTAATTTCTACATAATCTTAAAACCGCTATCAAATTTTCCTGTGTCCTCTAGTAAGAAAAGAAAATTCTATGGAGATGCACACAAGTAAACCATTAAGATTTTCAACATTTTCTTAATACAGATTTTACTGTGTCCTATCTTTAGCCAGTAAGATGTTACCAACAGAAATATCTTTTTCTTAAACTTTTAAAAATGTATTATGCACTTTCTAAACAGTAGTAGAAAATATATACTTCTATAAATGCATTTTTCAGCTGATTTATTTACTACAATGAATCACAAAGGAGTGGCAGAATTGAGAAAGGCAAGATTAGTTGACCTACTTCTGAAATTGTTGGTCCACGTCTCATCTTCATCAAAATGAACATCACCTCCGAAACCTTGGCCTGGTGGAAAAGCATGAGCAAGGATTCCTTCGGGTCCATCAAAGGGAGAATTGTCATCATGATCTGCAAGAAACAGAATTCAACATACATCCCTCTTGGCTCTTATTTATAACAACACAGGTGAGCAAGTCCTTGCTTTGCTAAGAGACCTACAGACGTCCATCAAATGTGATATAATTTCCTTCCCTAAGCCCATAAGATCAACATTCCTCTTATACAAGGAACTCCAGTGGCAAAACCGAAGAGATTTAGGGGCTAGGTGAAGTTAAGGTGAAAAGTTTCGCGCTACAGGAAGAGCTTACCTCCCCTGACAAAGGATATTCTTATGTCTGCTTCACCCTCAGAGATCTTGGTGAAAGTGAGCGGTGAGACCCTACTCCAGAGCTGAAAGGCTTTCTCAATGGCATGGTTCACATATGCTCTTGGCAAATCTGGTGTGTAATTTTCAATCCTAAAAATGAAATAAAACAGAGACATATAAGACCACATTTCCTGTGGCTCTGATGGGAAGTAGCAGTCTCAGTCTGATGCTCGGTCTGGTTACCTATAGGTCAGGTGTGTGCGTTCCCACCTAGGGTACCCCTCAGTGTGGGCAAACAGAGCCACATCTGGCACCCCACATCTGGCCTGCTTCATCACATTCAGGGTCGCAGCATCTGGCTTCCCAGTCACTTTCAGCCCAAAGAATTTCTGCATTTGTTTCAGTTTTTCAACCACTAGGCCACTCTTACTCTGCTTTTCAATTTGTTTCCCATCATTCTTCAGGTTGTAGAAGTTCTCCAGGTATTTCTGGTGAAAGATAATATTATTATAACACTGGAAGGAAAATCTTTCCCATTTTTCTAAAGATTGACAGTATGACATTTTATTGAAACAGAGAACTACTTTCTTTTTATTATGCTTTATTGATTATGCTGTTACAGTTGTCCCAATTTCTTTTCCCTTCGTTCCCCTCCACCCAGTGACTCCCCCCTTCTAGTAGCTCCCCCCTGTAGTCCATGCCCATTGGTTGTGTATATAGTTCTTCTCAACATATTCCTATCTACTCCACTCCCTCTTACTATGCTTAATTCCTTTACCATCTCTCTCCTTTTCCCCTCCCCCTCCCTGCTGACCTCCCCCCAATATGTTCCCCATACCTATAATTTTTTTCACACTCTCGTTGCCTACTTAATTTGCATTTGTTTCGATTCCCTAGCTTCTGTTGTTGGTTGTTGTGATACAGTTTTCATTTTAGTGTTCATAGTTTTGATCTTCTTTCTCCTAAACAGTGGTTTGGATCTGATGAACTCCTTCAGTTTCACTTTGTCCTGAAAGCACTTTCTCTGCCCTTCTATTCTGAATGACAGCTTCACTGGATAGAGTAATCGTGGTTGTAGGTTTTTGCTTTTCATTACTTTGAATATTTCTTGCCAGTCCATTCTTTTTTTTTTTTAAGTATATTTTATTGATTATGTTGTTACAGTAGTTCCAATTTTTTCCCCTTTACTCCCCTCCATCCAGTATCTCCATCCCCCAGCATCCCCCCCCCAAGTCCATATCCATGGTTCGTAAAAAATAACTATCGCTCCCTCTCAGATATTAAGACCCTTTGTAATCTTGTAAAGGACAATGGGCGAAGGTCTCAAGCTCCTCTAGCTGCTTCAAGCTGGACATGGTCATCGTCCTACCTACCCTTGGGTCCAGAAATCCCTAATAAGAGTGGGGGTGTGGAGGGGAGGGTGGCCTTCCCACATGGGGAAGGATTGTGCAGACTCCAGGTCAGTTGGCTGTCTCCGGACAACAGCGTGCTTGGTTTAGCAGGCTGGCATCCTTGTTGTGTTCGGTCAAGTTGTGGTGTAGCGGCCTTTTCTGTCTCTCCGTGGTTATAAGACTTCTTTCCAGCTAGTGTTCCGTTGGTTATTCCAGATGATTTCTCCAAAATTAAGTTGTAAATCCAGACTGGTCCTGGGAGGAGGTTAGTGTAGCTTCCATTTACTCCTCCGCCATCTTGGATCTCCCCGCCAGTCCATTCTTGCCTGCAGAGTTTCTTTTGAGAAATCAGTTGAGAGTCTTATTGGGGCCCCTTTGTACGTAATTCTTTTCTTCTCTCTTGCTGCTTTTAAGATTCTTTATCCTTAATTTTTGACATTTTGATTATAATGCATCTTGGTATGGTTCTCCCTGGGTCCAGTATTTTTTGAACTCTCTGTGCTTCCTAGACCTGTAATTCTATTTCCTACCCCAAGTTATGGAAGTTCTGCTTCATTATTTTTTCACATAATTTTTCAACATCTAGTTCTTCACCTTCTGGCAACCCTATGATTCGAATGTTGGCCCGCTTATAGTTGTCCCATAGGTTTCTAATCCTTTCCTTATTTTCCTCACTTTTCATTTCCTCTTTCTGCACTGGTTGACTATTTGTTCCTTCCCTATGTTCCAATTTGTTGATTTGATCCATGGTTTTCTTTCCCTTACCACTTTTGTATGTGTTTTTATTCATTTCAGCAGGACTAGCCTTCATTCCTTCCCTGTCTTGTTTAAGATCTGCTGTTAGATCTGTAAGCAGTTGTATAACCAAAGCTCTGAACTGAGCCACAGAAAGATTTCCTATCTGCTCAGCCATTAGGTTAGATATTTGCTGTCTGGTCAGCTGCATTACCGGGATCTCTATCATGATCTCTACTATCTTGACAGTTTTTTTGCATTCATCACTACTGAGTGACCCTTCTCACTACACTGTGGCATTTTCTGTGGGGGCAGGGGTCCAAGATGGATTCCTGCCATTCACTCTCTGCTGATAGACCAGGAGCCTCCTCCTTTGTCCTCACACTCTCCAGCCCTCACAGTCCAAGGCAATGGGGGTCTGCCTTCCCCAGTATTGGAATTGCAAGCTGCCAGGTTTGGTCTATAGCCGGGGGTGCTCACCAGGTACTTCTCACCTCCCCTTAAATACAGGTGTCTGTGCTTACTGCCATCCCGCCTCCACCATCACAGCTTGACCTCTATGCCCTGGCTTTGCCCCTCCTACCCACCGGACGAGCACCACTTCTTTATAAATTCATATGTTGGACTTCCATGTAACTTTATTTTCTGGAGCTTCTGGTTATTTCTGGTTTTGCAGTAGTTGCATTCCTTCTTAGTTGTGGAGAGAGATGGAGGGTGTCAGTCTAGGCCTCCATCTTGGCTGGAAGTCAATAGTGCTTAATTTTAGAATGATTTCTGTCTGGATGAGTATTTCTTCTTTATATCTTTTTTTGCTTGACTTCCATGCAGCTCAATTTTCTGGAACTACTGGTCGTCTCTAGTTTTGAGGTTGTCGTATTCCTTAGTTGTGCAGGGAGATACAGCGTGTCTGTCTATGCCTCCATCTTGGCTGGAAGTCCTGTGTCCCAGAGAACTACTTTTAAAGATTGTGTTTAAATGTCATAGTCCTTATTACCTTTATCACGGGTGGAAACTAATTTCAGAGAGAAATTTCTTTACCATTAGTTATTATGAAGTCAGAATTACAATTTTTATAACCAAATATGAGTATGATTTCTTTAGTTCCCTTTCACTTCTCACTAGAAAAGGAGCATCTACATAAGGCTAGAAACATTTTTGGGGAGATTGACCTTTCTAAAAAATATCTCTTTGTAGAAAACCCACCCTTAAATCAACTTCATTATACTAACTACTGCTACTTTGCTATACTGTGGAAAAAATGCAAATAAAGTCTTTTCCATTTCTGACATTGAAATTCTGCATTTACCTGGACCATCTCCACATCATCTTCTTGTATTTTTAAAGTCGCTGCTGGGAAGCCATGAGACCCCACACTCCAGAGCAGTAGCAGCAGAGGAAGGCTGTGCATGCTGGCCTCTGTCTTCCTTCTCAGCTAAAGAAATCTGACAGCTCCCCACCTGCCTGCTGCTCCGATATCTCAACTAGAAAGCTCCCTCTTCATATATAGAGTCCTTGCACTTCCAGAAAGCCGGAAGTGGTCTGACTCACATTTCAAAACATCCTTTTGATTAGCAGTGAGTAGCCTGAGCAATCATCAGAAATGATGACTCGAAGTAGATTATTTGGGTTCACTATGTGTTGCAATCTTATGATTAATATCAAACAGGATGTGTGTGTGAAGGAGACACACTACACCAAGTAAACTGCTGTTTTCTCCAGTTCGTTTCTATTCCATTTGAGAAAGGTCTTGTTATATAGGACACAGATCACAGAGTATTCCATAATCTTTTTAAAAAATAGACTTTTCTACCTTATTTTGCTTGTCATAAAGTGATCTGGGTTGTACACACCTTGCTTCCAGGGCAGAGGGCAGGACGGCTGACACCATGTGCTCTATGGGTGTCCAGCACCTGCAGTAACTGAAGTTTATTTAGCTGCACAGGCAGCTAAAACCACTGTGGTGGTTTTCCTGGGTTAGCAGGGTTCCCTGCTAAGCTGCTTGGTACACTATTTGCGTAGAACCATAGTTTCCCTTAATCTTTATTCAGACCCAGGATTTAAGAACCTTGGCTGAGAAGACCCTAATCCACATGTGGGGAATCAGGTAACTCTATGCCTGGTGTAGACTCTGTCTGTTGGGATAATGAGAAGAATAGGTTACTTCTCTGAAACCTGTCAGAGTGTACCAGGTGCCACAAGGGCTGGCAAAAGATCAAATATGAGTCTGGAGCTTTATTTTTAATCATCTTTGCTTCCCCCAATGTGAGCACAGCTTTGTTCCTTGGGGTTAGACACAATTATTTATTCTTTTACGTACACATCCATTCATGTATTTATGTATTCATTCATTCAGATGACCTTATTTAGCATTCTCTGTGCACCAATTACTACGGGAGGGACTAATTAATAAGCAGACATTTTATGGGACCCCTTAAGGTAGTTTTAATGGAAGTCTGCATAAAGGTGCACAGATTAGGTTTACAATAAATGCTGCAAAGAGACAATGGAGCTGGTTCAGTCCTAAGTTTCCTGACCTTTATAAATGCTCTTCTATCATAATTTTTAATCTTTGCCAATACCAGTACCACTTCTAGTATTATTTTTTTACTTTTCTTAAATTTACTTAAAAAGTTTTGTCTCTTTATAGGCTATCATGTCTGTAAAATCATAGCTAAAAGCTAAATGAACTATTATTTTTGTATGTACACTAAAATAAACACATGGTTGTGTTATTATAAGTGCACATCCATGTTTTCATGTTCCACATCCAATTGTCTTTGGCACTGCCAATGGCATCCTTTCCACTCCTGGAGAGAAAAGTTGATCTAAATCTGTAGCTTCCTATATTCATGTCCCTCCCTACTTCCTTAAAATCGTTTAAGTGAGAAATAAAGTTGAGAGACACTTGCCAACCTTCTTCCACCTTACCCACTAGGTCAGATTTGCTTTCTCAGGACTTTTCTCATCTTATCAATTTGTTTTCTTCCCTACACTAAGAACAACGTCATAGGCATGGTTGCTTCAATATGTGTTGGACTGATAAAAAAGAACTCATTTCTTATATAATCATTTAATCATAACTTCCTCATCTAAGTGGAGTAATATGAGAGTTCAAAAGGGTACTGTGAATTGGAAGAAGCTTTCACAAAAATGAAATCCTCCCCTTCTCAAGGACATCAGCTAGAAGGTGGGGCAGTGACCCAAGAAAAGTAACAATTGAAGTAACCCAGCACAGGCAAGGAAAAATAGTGAAAGGAGCTCATTATATTAGAGAATGCACATAGGCTGTGTTTTCAAAGTCAAGGTGTGGAAGACACATCCTGACTATCAGAAACTCTGGTCAGTGTGACGCGATTGCCCCCAGCTCTGAGGCCTGGGAAACAAGAATTAACTCAAGAGAACAACGTTGTGACTATCTGGTCTGGGCAATCAGTTACATATAAATTCTGGAAGAGTCTCATATCTGGCAAAAGTATATTCTACGGTTTAGAAATTTTCAAACTTTTTAAACTATTATATTCTTTAAAAAATAAATCTGTTTTGGAAAACCAGTTTGTAAATCAGATAAAGGGAGAAATGTTCTGGTGGAAGTGGGAATAGGGCCTGGGGGTCCCACCCACATCACTCTCACTTTGTCCCATGCCCCCTTTCTCTAGAAGAGCCTCCAATTTCTAGGGAACAATGAGGGTTCAATGGTGTGAAGCTTAAAAATCATGCAGCTAGTCCAGCACCTTGATTTTCCAGATAAAGAAACAAAAGAACAGAGAAGTTTCCTACAGACTGTGTGGGGGTCATGCCTCTGCATGGGAGGGAGGATACAGTGGGGAAAATTGCAGATAGAACATGGACTTGCACCATTTTCTCCTCGCTCCTGAGCTAAAAACTCTATGTGTTTTCTCACAACTTCAAAGGTACTGATGTGGATTGGAAACTAGTTACTTAAAACAGCTTTTTAATTAAATTTCTTCCTAAAATAACAAAATATTTTAAATTAAGTTTTGGCTAAGCAGCAAGTTTCAAAATTTCACGTTGTCCTGAATCTTGAAATTTCCAGTTAGGTATTTGTGGCAGAATGTATGTAACTTCTGGGCTAGCGCTACTGCATGATCTACTTGAGAGTAAAAGAGAAAACATAAAAATCTAGAACAAAAAGCTAGGGATTAAATCCTACCCAAATCCTAGCAATGCCTGGATTTGGCACAGTTTCTAAGAAACTCAAAACTTGTTGAAATTTTATTGCTTTTAATATCCAGATGTGTTTTCTCTAGGAGATTCTCCTTTCCCCATAATTTCCTTTTGGATGTAATTTTGGGGAAATCATTACTGTGCTCTTTATCCCCCAGGAGAAGGACAGATTTAAGAGGTTCCCATGATTGTGGCCAGGCCAACTAACCGCTGGATTGTTTCCAAACAAGCAAATGATTTCCTTTCCATGGTTTTCTTGCTTGCTTCATACTGATCACTCTGTGAAAAGACTCAAATATGTTTGTATTCTTCCATATTAAATTCAGTCTTGGAATTCTAATTTTGCTTCATATTTGTTATGCTTGGAAATTTAAAATTTTCAATTTTAGAATTCAATTTGAGAGCCAGGTATATTTTCTATTTCTTTGATATTTAATGCTGCTTTTTTTTTTTTTTTTAGTAACACAAGGGAAAAATACGTCCCACTCCATGTATTCTCCCTGCCTACGACCATTTGGTAGCTTTATGGACAACCACTGTGTGCCAGACACTTAGCAGACACTTTGTACCTATTGGTTACTCTCCAGGTAGAAATGATTGATGCATCAACTCCAAGTCACTTACTGACAGGCGTCTGTATGACTCCAGTTCACCTCCTAGCAGTCTTCATGGTGCTCCTGTCACCAGATATGAGACAAGTACTCTGGGTATAGAAATTTTACCCCCTCTCAACAATATAGAGAATGTTGTGAGAATGAGGCTGGATACATTAATTTTGTCATGTCTACAATTTCTCCATGCCACATCCCTGTCCCTCAGGCCTGAAAGAATCTTGAAACTATCACTTAATGGTCTTTATTTCCTTTAATGAAATTCATGAAATTGCAGTTTATAATTATTACCTCAATGTAGTAGGTGTTTACAAATGACTGTTGAATGAACTAATGAATGAATAAATCAATAAATAAATAGATATTAAGTGATATAAATAAAAGGGCCATTTCTCATTAGGCTCAATTGCCTGCAAAATGTCTTATGCCCATATAGTTAGATTTTTATTTCTTTTATCTACTCTCCTAAGATTAAAATCATTTATAATATCATAGAAAAAAAATTGTATATCTCCATTGAGTGGAGATTTTGAATGAAGCACTGAACATTTACTTTTGGCTATTGGCCTGCCATGCTGTAACCATTTAATCTCTGATTATTTTGAGAATTTTATTGATTTGCCTACCAATAACATTGCTCCATCTGAATATTTATTAGACCCTCTGGAAAATGTTTATAGGAAACACACCCTTGAGACCAGTCTACAGACTTTTGCAGCTGTAGCTCTCTTCTAAGAAGTTCAAACCAAGGGCCTTGTTGGGAAAAGGGCTGCTTATACCATGACTCAGCTCAGACATCTTAGAACCACTCTCTCTCAGCCCTCATGACTGTGCATATGGGTGTGCGATATGTGAGGAAACTCACAACATCCCTATGAGATTTTAATAATGCCACAATGCCCAGAACTGTAACTTGCTTTCTTGGGAGTCTCTGATGTATGTACCTGTGTTGCCTTCAGAACTTTCGTCTATGATTTAGGTGTCAAATTATGTTCTATAGCTGCAGAAATTTTCTGTGTTTTTGACAAATTGGAATGTCCAGTAACCCACTAGACTTTTGTCCAGTTTTTTAAAAAATCAACTACTCACACACGAGCTATAATTCATTGCAATGAGAGTTGGGTTGGTCAGCTGATTTTCTGAGTCAATTAACCTTTATGAATGCTGGGTAAAAGAAATAACATTTAACATTTACTGAGTATTCAACATACATAACTATTTTATTCCCACAATAAATCTGTGGACTAGTTAGCGTATACTATAATTTCTGTTTCATAAATGAAGGAACTGGCAACTTTTCATGATTAAGCCTTTTGTTCAGGTTGTTCCACTAGCAAGCGGCAGAGATAGAAACTTGAAATTAATCATTGATTACAAAACCAGGTGACTCAGCTCTTACTACAAAACATAAACCATATGGATATTTTTATATACATAATGTTGGGATGCATTTTTTAGTTTTAGTAGAAAATTATTGTTGAGATAGTCAATGATACAGCATAGCTCTCTTTGCTTGAGCTGACATCTCCTCTTGTGATTTCAACCCTTTTGTCTTCTATGCAAGTGTTCCCATTGGTACACATCTTTTTCTTCATCAGGTGAACCTACCTGGCTATGAAACAGATTGATGACCACAATGATAACTGTTATTGCAAAACACTACCTACTTTTCAAGCATTTCTTGTCTTTACCATCAATCTTGTTACTGAAACTTACATTGACTTGAACCTCTTGCACTGCACACACACACTTTCTCTTATGTTTTTCTTTTGCAGTTCAATATTTTATGGTAAGTTGACAGGTACAAGAAAATAAAAGTCACATGGTTCTAATGAAAATCAGCCTAGTGGAATAAACAAATACTTTTGATATTTCTTTGACTTTTGTGTCTAATATTTACACAACATTTATCTGAATACTTTCATTGGTACATTTTTCTTTTCCTTTGTAATCAAATTTATTGGGGTAACATTGGTTAATACGATTATATAGGCTTCAGGTGTGCAATCATATGGTACATCATCTCTGTATCACAGGAACTACACTCTTAATGTTTACTACCACTGTGTCAAATGGCTTTTTCTCAGATCGTGTTCTCATTGGTCTTTTTGGCATTTGATGGTCAATCTTGGAAATTCTTCTGTCCTTAGCTTGGGAGTTTCTGCACTTCCTTTTTCTCCCTGATTATTCTGATTATTTCTTCTTGTTGCTGTCATGTCTTCTTTTCTCTCCTTCTGAATCTAGCCATTCACCAAGGTCCTTCTCTGAGTCTTCATCTTTAATCTCTGGCCTCTTCCCCCTCACCCCAGAACAGCCTTATCTACTCCTATAACTTCAGCCAGCAGTCTCACAAAAATTTTCCCTAAACTCTGGCCCCAGTTTTTTCCTGAATCTCAGTTTCACCTGCCCCAGGACATCTCCACCTGGATATATCTGTTATTTCCTTTTAGTCCAGAACTCTTCTTTCTCACTTGCCCACATCTTATCTAGCACAGAGCTTTTCAAACCACAGACTTGGAGTCAAATACCAACTTTACCAATCACTAGCTAAATGGCCTATGTATTGATTTTCTTATCTAAAAAGTGGAATAATAATAGCACCCGTCTTAGATGTGTCTTCTGAGACTGGAATAAGATATATTAGTATAACATATTATACTAATATATGCACAATACATTAGTATAATGGCTGGAACATCAAGAATACATATAAACATAAATGTTTATAATTATTTTATGAGTAAAATTATTGGTGATTTCCATTATCTACCACAGCAAATATAAATTAACTATAGCACTGAAGACTTCCATGTTCAGGTCTAAAAATGACTCCCCAGTCCCACTCTTGCGAACAAACTTAGAAAAGAATTACATTGTTTCCCAGATATGCCTTACACCTTGTTCCCCTACCTTGTCATACTTTTTGTTTCTATTTCTACATAATACAGCTCTATCCATTCTTCAAGGTCCAGTTTAAGCATTACTTCATTCATGAAGTTTTCTTTTTCCTTCCTTTGTGAGATAGTCCTGCTTTGAATTTTCATAGAACATTATACTAAAGTAAAGTACTTTTCATATTATCCTTACCTTGACTTCACTCCTCTAACAGAAGATAATTTGTTGAAAGAGGACTGGTGTTTTATTTGTGTTTGTACCAATTTTAATTTTCCAGGGCTTACCAGCTTTGTACAGGTATGATATATAAGGCATCAAGCTACATGCCAGGTATTGCAAAAAATAATCAGACATCAATTTTCTTCTCAGGAGTTAATTTTCTCATGAAATGGATTCAACCAGATTATTATGTAAATTATCATTTCTTCAAGTAGATGTTAGGTGTAATATATTATCTATTATACCAGTGAATATTTACATAGGTGCATATCTCCAAAATTATTATGGAAGACAACAGGAAAAATAAGATTCATAATATAAGTATGTGCTTTCCAGTCAATTTATCCAGGAATCTATTAATGGCTAAAACAAGTTTAATCAAAGTCCCTTTTTGCTGCTCATAAAAGCATACTTCTTTCTGGTAATTCTTAGTACTGATAACAGGTCTTGTCATATTGGCATAAGTAACATCAGTCGGGCATTTTTAGAGATGCGGAGAAATGCTTAAAGAAGCTGTGTGGTTAGATAGTTGTTGGTCTATGTCTCAATAAGCTCTCCTTGGAGGGCCTTCTGTTGAGTCTTGGGGAGCTGATAAAGGTGAAGGGTTCTCAAGCAATTATATACACCAAAACATGGTAAATATCAGTTGGGATTTTGTGTAGGGGTAAAGGCATGCAACTAGTCATTTTCAGAATCACATGTGACATTGGAGAGGATTTTGGAGATCTATTCTATTGCAGAAAGGGAGCAAAGTTACCGAGTCTTTCAATTTGCTTCATGAAATAATTTAATCTTAGAGATCAACTGAAAAGGAAACCAACTTCTGCTTCCCTATTGCATATTAGTGGTCTTTGAAGTTGGGGTAACATAATATAGTTTTCCAAATAAATGACACGTAATTAGAAGAGTTTCTGGAACAGAATAAAAGAATAAGTGCAAAGGAAGAGTTAGATTTTTTTATTGTAATTATTATTTGTCCTCTATAAACTAAATTTCAGTGGGAGGTACAGAGATAGCCATAACCTGTCACTTCCAACCAGATTCTGTGGCTGACTGGGGCTGCCATGAGCCCCATGTGAAAGCTCACAAAAGACAGTGCCTGTCCCTTAGGCACCAGCCTGGTACGCCTCTATGGTTCTGGGAGAAGAAGCTAGGTTCCCAGGCTACACATCTTTCAAGAGGATAATGCCTATGGTGGAGCAGGAGAATGTGTACAGAAAGAATGAATGGAACATAATAGTTTTTAGATAAATCTCCAAGAACTAGAGCCAGAACTACTCAAAAAGCTCTGTCTTAAAAACTACACAATTAGAGCATGGGGTCATTTTAGTTCCTGGCCTTAGAGTTCAACCTCAAGTCATGGAGCTCTCTCTAATCCCCCAGAGTCCTGTTTCTCATCTCTCCCAAGGTCCTGCTATCAAGGTTGTAGGGGCAAATACACATATAAAAGGATAACAATGAATCGGTATAAAAGGGGATCTGTATGAAATGGGACCAGTGCATATTGCATATGTATGCATATATCTATGTACATATATACACACATACATATATATATATATACATATAATTCTATAGAGAGTATATGTCATAGGATAATATATTGAGAGGTGGAATTGTATTTTTTGCTTCATAATTTTCCCTGATATTGCTAAGAACTTCATGTTCCCTAGTCTCAGAGGTGTCCTCAGGATTGCAATCAAAAGCTTCTTACTGGGGGGTAATATCTCTTTCCAACTTTTGTGAAAGCTTGAGATCATTCAAGGAGGTTATGCTAAGTGTCTTCAACTAAGCAGGGAAAGGAAAAAGTTTTGAAGGAAGCTTGAGAAAGAGGAACGCTTTTGTTAAACTGGAAAGGGGAACATTTGAACAGTTCCCAACTCGCATAAAGACTCATGCTCTACTTCCAGATTCTTGGAAGCTTCTTGGGGTGGTTGTGAGATGAGTTTAGGGAGGCTGGATCCCTTAGGGCTGGATTGTCCGTAGCATAGGTGTGGCAAAATTGAAACTCGGACATTACCCTCTCCAAGACACCACTAGGTGGCAGAGTGGAAATTTAAATCCAGGGCTGTCTGCTTCCAGTCAAAGAGCATTCCAGTATCAGTAATTTGTGCACAAAACAGTGGCTTTCTCATTGTAATGAGCAGTTACTTTGTTCATGAGGAGCAGGTGTTTCGAAGAATCCTCTTTCAAGCACCTTTCAAGGGGTGTTTTAGAAAAAGCAGAGAATTCTAAATCAAATGACATAGGTTTGAATCACAGCTGAGCAATCTTGGATTTATCACCTGCCAAAAGGAAATAAGATTCCCATTTGTTTATGATAGAATCAAACTGACAGGTGGTTCATAAATTGAATGACTGCACACAGCGTGGGTTGAAAGTAGGTTTACAGCTGTTCGTGTAGATAATAATGCAAAAATTAATAAATAATAATACAAGAATAAAGTGTGTTTGGTGGCCTCACAACTGTAAACCTACTTTTGCCCCACCCTGTATTGTAATCACCATTACTTTATGATCTTTAAGAACGTCCCATGATCAGGCAATACACAGTAATACAAGTATTTTCTTGAAATAAAAAGATAAACATTTCCTTAGAATATTAACCAAAATACTATACATGCATTCCAAATTCAGTATACTCCCACTGATTGATACTCTAGGCAGTCTTATTGCAAATGTAGAATTATTAGATGTGCACAGAAACAGAATATAGAATCAGAAACAGCATTCTGATGTGAAATAAACTAATTTTTGTGTAAGGCAGATTTGGATTCAAATTTAGATTTTGCAGCTTTTTAAACCTATAATCTTAGGCATGTTAACCTCTTGGACATTTCATTTTCTTATGTACAAAATGAAAATAGTAATATTAAGATCTGCCATGATAGTGTAAAGGATAAATCCCCAAGTGCAATATACATCATGCTATGTAGTAGCCACTCAGTGAATATTGGCTCCTCTTAGACTGGAAAGACATACAAAACCAGCTACTTTAACACTCTTACATTGAAAATGAGGAAATCAAGCCCTTCAATTTTTACTTATTTTATTTAATTGAAAGCAAAACTATTGAAACTATGGTTCAAGAGTTTTGATGAGGCTGTATCAGTATATCATATATTCATAGTAAATAATTGCCTACAATGTAAATTAAATATGATTCTTGAGGAAATGTTTATAATACAATTAAATCAAATCAATGGGAATTTGTTGTTGTTGTTGTTAAATGCACATCATAAACCAACATAGTAAGTTACCCCCTTCATTAACTTTGGAACCTTGCCGAAGAAACGACCATGGTCTAAGGTGCTGTATCATCATCATTACCTTTATTGCCATGAGCTAAATGTGATTCTAAGAATAAATGTCCAGGTGGAAATTATTTTTGTTGCGTAAATCTTGGCCAGGAAGTCATGTGTCATACACACTCACCTTTAGTTTTTTTCTTAGGAAAGTGAAACACACTTTTCTTTCAATTATGCTGAGGAGGTTGTATTGATAAATGTAGGTATGTTAAGAGTCAGCTGTTTTTCTGTGTCCTGTCACCAGAACCATAGCCCAGGGTGGATTTCTTCCCCAAACCAGCTTTTGTCTACCAACCTGCAGGGATTAAATAACTGATGTGGAATCCACAGGCCCCTCTCTTCTCTAAATCCTCAGAAGGCCAGGGTGCTTACCCCCCATATTCTTTACCCCTCTCTGAAACACTTTTAATCTATTTCAGATATTTAAGAAACATATTTATGTGCAGGAAGTACTCATAATATTATTAGCAGAATAAGTTAATAGTTTAATTTATTGATTATAGCCTGACTACTTCTAACATGAATTTACTGCTGAATTATTTAATTAATATTCTTTGGGGATCATTTTTTCTGTTACATTTATTAAATGAAATTAATAAATTAGTGTTCCTGTTTATGTAATTATCAAGTTGAATACTTAACAGTCTTCTCTCTACAATATAACTCAGAAAAACTAAAACTTTTCTATAATATAGTCAAACCAACTCTCTGTGATTCCTTAAATATGATATGTTCCTTCATATCTTTATGTTATTGCATGTGCTGATCCCTTCCTCTCCACCTTTGGCCTTATATACCCCTACTGGTTATTCACACCTAGAGTCAAGCATTGTTTCCCTCTCAAAATTATTATTTATTTATTGAAAGCAATAATTAAGTGACAAGCACAATGCTGGACAGTGCAGACAGTCCAATATGGGACATATTTCAGAGGACAGTCATAGCATGTTGTATATTACTGGGTCCACATAATAGAAAGATTGAATGCAGCCAAGGCAGGATGGGGAAGTCAATGATTGTGTCCCAGAGAAGATAACCTATGAGCTGGGTGTTCAAAAGCAGGTGAACTGGGAGAATGGCATTTTTTTTTTCATCAAAAACCAAAAGCCAAACTGAATTAAAGGGAGGTTTATTTTAAAGAATTAGAGAAACCTCATGGAGTCTAATAATGAGAAAGGGTTTGAAAGGATAGGTTGGCCAACTTGAGTTATATTCCTCCAACCCCCTCCACCAGCTTTCCTCAATGGTCCCTGACCCAGTTCTTGTCACTCAGAACACTACTATTCCTGTTAGCACCCAGTAGCACAGAGCAGCCCACTATTGCTGTGCAGCCACATCTATGAAAATTTCTGGGCACATCTTCATAATATAAGTGGGAATAGCAAGTTGTAAGGACTTCTGCCAATAGAGTTTACTTACTGTATTCACTTATTTTTAGTAAGGAAAACTGGATTGCACTATGTCCCTTTTCTTGTAGACTAGATGACAGGAGTAATCAACAACTTCAGACACCTTTACTTTTCTTTTTTTGAGTATATTTTATTGATTATGCTATTACAGTTGTCCCACTTTCCCCTTTGTCCCCTGCTCCTGGTATCTGCCTTCCCTCCAGCAATCCCTCCCATAGTTCACTTCCATGGGTCATGCATGTAAGTTCTTTGGTTTCTCCATTTTCTTTACTATTCTTAATATATCCCTATCTATTTTGTACCTATCAATTATGTTTCTTAATCCCTGTACCTTTTCCCCCACTCTCCCACTTTCCCCTCCCCAATGATAACTCTCCATATGATCTCTATATCTATGATTCTGCTCCTATTCTAATTGCTTGCTTAGGTTTTTTTGTTTTTTGGGGGTTTTTTGTTTGTTTGTTTTTTAGATTCAGTTGTTGATAGCTGTGTTTGTTGTCATTTTACTGTTTATAGTTTTGATCTTCTTTTTCTTAAATAAGTACCTTCAACATTTCTTATAATAAGGACTTGGTGATAAACTCCTTTACCTTTGCCTTGTCTGGGAAGCATTGTGTCTGCCCTTCCATTGCTTTTCATTCCAACACCCTAAAACTTTGCCCTTGGGAAGCCCATAGCTGGAGATTCAGGAGACAGTTTAACAATGATGGCAGTTGAACCAGCTGCCTTTTGTCCTCTCCTTGTTGACTGCTTGCTTCACTGTAACATGGCACTTTCCTCTGCCTTGCTGGGACCCCATAACTAACTCCATATTTTCCCTAAAGATCTGTGGCTTGCCAACCCACTCCCACTTTATGTCTAAGCCAAGAATCATTTTGTTGGAAGGTTAATTACAGTGGATTTATAGTAAGGAATTGGGGTAATCTCTTAGAACCCAGTATCAGGATTGTCTTCCTGAAAAATGAGAAGATTAAAGGCTCTCTCTGTCTCTCTTTCTCTCTTTCTCGTGTTCTTAGTCTTAGCCTGAATGTTTTCTGTTTTTAAACCTGTCTGTAGATCAGCTTTGATTCACGATTGATGCTCTCCCATAGTAAGAACTTGTGTGGGACTTTGACACGCCCTGGTCCCAATTCTGGTTCCAACCCCAGGTGATCATATAGATCCTGTTCCCAAGATGATCGGACCTTATGTTCTGGGTCTGTTGTTTCTAATTCTGGGAGAGAATACCTGACTGGCTTTATTTTATTCTTGTTCCCTTTTCTAATCCAGTCAGCTGTGGGCACAACTATGGGACTGCTGGTACAAACACAGTTGCTTAAGCCCACCACATCTTCTGGGATTTGGGGAAGATATGTTTAGAGAAGGAAAAATGGGCAAGCACACACATTATGCCTGACAATGGGTACAGTGAGCATGGGGCTGGAGGAGGGAACTTCAAGTGGTTCAGTATGGCTGAGTGCAGCATTTAGAATGGAACATAATGAGGGATGACATAAAGAAGCAAACAGGGATGAAATTATGAATGGCCTCGATGCCATCATAAGGTGTTGAAGGCAATCAGGAGCCACGATCTCTCCTTTTCAGGCCCTTACATATAGTGATCATTCTGCCTGGAGGGGACACCAATCCTCTTCTCCTTTATTCTCTAAGTATTTGCCTTTTGGATTTCAGCTTAGATGTACCTCTTCTGAAATCCTTCCCTGACCTGGGTTAGTCATGCGTTGCCCTAGCTGTGTGTGTTTTCTCTGACCAAATGCTCATATCCTTCTCTGTATTCTGATTGCCTGTTCAGTTTTCTGTCTCTTTCACTAGAATATAAATAAGAACTTTGTCTGAATTTACCTTTATCCCTAGCACAGTACCTGATAATCTTAGGCATTCAGTAAATATCTGTTTAACAAATGAATAAATCAATGAATGAGATGAAGTTAAGTCTAACCACAGCAGCACCCCTTTTCTTGTTGGAAGGTTAAGTTCGGTTTTTGCTTCTTAAGTAGACCAGCTGGCACTCTTTTGACCCCAAGTCCATGAGGAATGAAAGTCCTCCCACAGATTCTCTGGCTTCAACCCTGGGACTCAATAAAAATTCTCTCCAGACACCTCTCTCTTCCTTGTCCCCTATCCATTTCCTACATGACCAGTCGAGATTGCTTTCAATATGTGATTCTATAATTTATCATCTTAATCTTTTCCCTTCTTCACTTGTTTCTTCCTGATTTCCTTCTTTGACTTGCTAAAATACTCCTCCACTCAACGTCTGCTCATCATTGGATCATCTGTCGGGATTTACACATTCCTATCCCAAACTGGTCATACCACCAGCACATCACATCCTCCTCAGACACATTTATATGAATATAATAATTCACATCCATGACTCTCACAAGTAGCAAGAAGAGGCAGTATATAATTATAGACTATGGTATACCTGCTTTCTGGTCTATTTCATCAATTACTATGATGCTTCAATTTGATATAATAGAAGAGTGGTCAGAAATATATGTATTGTGCATGTGTTCCGTAACTCAGTATTGGAGTGGCCCAGGACCCTGTCTCTTCTACAGACTCTTACTCCATTGTTAAAATCATCCAGTTTCAAAACTTAAAAACCATATATGTGCTGATGACTCTCAAATTTTAACTAAAATCCAGATCTTTTCCTTAAACTTCAGATTCATATAGCCAGCATCTCTCCTTGGATGTCAAATAGACATCTTAAATATACAACAGATTCAAAACCGAACTTTCAATCTTCCCACAAAAGCAGGCTTCCCCCTTACATCTTAAGTAATGGCAACTCGGCAGCTTCATCTTTCCAGTTGCTAAGTCCACACTTCACAGATCCTCCATCATTAAGTCCTGTTGGTTCTACTTTCAAATATATCCAGAATAATTTCAGTCTACTTCCACCGCTACCGAATTGTTGGAGACACACCCTCTCTTGCTTGGAATTCTTCAATAGAATCCTAATAAGTCTCCATGCTTCTACCCCTGGTCCCCCTAAAATCCAATCAGAGAGATGCTCTTCCCTTTACTTAGGTTTTTAAAAAAATCTATAGACTCTAATGGCTTCCTCATTTCACCCAGAGTAAAAACCAAAGATTTACATTGGCCCATATAACCTGCCATGATTTGCTCCCCACCTCAACCCTTACCTTTCTGGTTTTATTGTCTATAATCCTATTTCCATTCCACTTACTTCATTGTTGTAAGTAGTCCTCTGCTGGGTTGTTTCTTTCTTTCTTTTTTAATCTTCATCCATAGATATGTTTATTGATTTGGGGGAGGGGATAGAGAGAGAGAGAGAAAGAAACATCTATGTGATAGAGAAACATCAATCAGTTGCCTCCCATATGTGTCCCAACTGGGGATTGTACCCACACCTACATATGTGCTCTGACTAGGGATCAAACACGCAAACTTTTAGTGTACAGGACAATGCTCCAACCAGCTGAGCCACCTGGTCAGAGATCTTGCTATTTTTTGAATATACTGAGCACACTCCATCTCAGGATTTTTTACTCTAGCTGTTCTCTCTGCCTGGAGTGTTCTTCCCCCAGATGCACTTGGCAAGCTCTCCCTCCTCTTTCATCTTTGTTCAGACATCACCTTCTCAGTGAAACTCACTTTGACCACATTATTTACACTGCAACCCATCACCATCCTCAGGTCTCTTCACTCTATTTATTTTCTTTTTCCATAGCACTTATTTCCTTCTAACATATGATATAGTGTATTTAAATCTATGATTCTAGTTTATTGTCTGCCTTCTTTGTAAACATAAGTTCTAAGAAAGCAAAAATCTTTGTTTTGTTCAGACTTACCCAAGCTCTTAGCAGAGTGCCTGACATATAGTGTGCTTAGTAAACACTGCCAAAAGTGAGTAAATGAAGAAACAATTATCTCCTACCCTGTTTACCATTATATCTATCTCCATATCAGTGCTATGATCCCCGAATTTTGAGCTCCAAAGGGGTAGAAAAATTTTCTGTCTTTTCTTAGCAGAATAGAATTTTGACCTGAATTCTGCAAACTGTAGTCTTGTGGACATGATTCTTCTCATAAGTTTTCACTCACTCATGAGGATGTGATTTGAAACTGATTAATCACAAGACTGATGTGGGCTGAGAAAATGGATAGAAAGGCTCTGTAAATCACCTCAGAGTGAAATTGTGGCATGTTAAAACTTTGTGAGAAAAGAAATTCAAAACAAGTTAACATACAGTAAAATTTAAGAATTAAATTTTCATTTTCTGATGTAAAACTTGTCAAGGATATTGATTTAATGTTCTGTAACAGATCTATAATTTTCTTGTGCCTTTAAGAATCTATTTATAGTCTCACATGTCACATGTCCTATGAGTGTGGAGGCCTTTCATAACGTTCTTTTATGAGTCACCCATGCTCTTTCCTGTGGCAGCAGATTTTGCAGTGATTTCTTAATGGATTAATTCAACTGACAAATCATCAGATATTTTTGAATTATAAAATGGATACTTTTAAAATTAATAACAGACCATATTCCTACATACATAGATGCACATGGGGTCCAGCTGCTCATTGCCAATGGGCAAAAGCTCTGGAGATAGAGTTTGGTGGAAAGGAAAAGGAATCTTTTATTTAAAGTATATACAGTTTGAAATAATGGCAGGTTTCTATCTAGGCCCGTTTTCTCTAAAACACCCAAGAAAAATCACCCTTCCACCCTCTGCCAGCTCAGTTTAAGGTTTTGCCAGGAACCTCTTCTTCCACCCAAAGGCACAATCCTTTTAAAAATACAGGCGGCTTAGCTGTTTTCCAGCCACTGTCTGGCTTTGGGCATCCTTCCATGTGTGTGTCCAGACATCCTACTCACAGTGAGCTGCCCTCTTCCTCCAACTGCTGCCCTCCAGTGCATCTGTATGCCTGGTTGGGCAGGACCCAAGGAGCACAGCTCTGGTCATCAGCACTGCTGCAGCTTCCCGTGTGGGTGAGGAGTGCAGGGCTTGTTGCCTGGCTTCCAGGATTGGCATCTACCCATCCCCTAAGTCCTGTCCCACACGTTGGTGCAGTGGACCCGAGGCCCTTGCAGGGTTGGAGTAGCTGGAGCAGCAACTGCCATCGCTGATGGACCCAGCTGCTGTCACTGACAGGCCCCTTATGGAGGAGCGCACAGGCAGTGGGTGAGCCGCTGCAACAGCGGCTTCCCATGTCCGGGAGGGGAGTAGGTTTTTTTTTGTCCAGCCACTTGGCTCTCAGGACCCCCAACCTGAACCTCCTTCCCTCCCCTCTTACCAGCCTAGTGCCCACTGTACTCCAGGAAAGGCAGGTCCTGGAGCACTGGAGGAGGGGTACAGATAATGCTCCCAGACCATGTGGTCCCTCCAAGTCCGGCCAGCTCAGGAACCAGAGCCCCAGGTGGCTTACCAACCAGCTCGGAAATGGAAGAGTGGGCGTTTCCATGTACTCATCTTTTAAAGACAGCCCCCACAATCCCCCATGTGACAGGAGTAGATGGGAGGGTATGTCCCTCCCACCCAATTATCTCCCTCCCAATAAGAGTTAGCCTTATGTGCTTCTTTTCTGCTGAGTCATGCATGTGTCCTCCTGGTTCCCCGGGCAATGCAAGCATACAGTCCTTGTCACATCTCAACCCCCTACCCCCATTTCAGTGGGTAAGTCCTCTTACATTAACATTCTTTATCTAAATTGGAAAGTAATATAAAACAGCCTCATGGGAATTTCTCAAGTTATGAACCTTTGACTTTTGAATGTAACTTCAACCTATTACTCTTTTTGTTTTTGTTTTTAATTGTTATTTATTTATTTATTTATTTATTTATATAGACAGGAGAAGGGAGAGAGAAAGAGAGGGAGAGAAACATTGATCCATTGCTTATTGTAAGTACCCACACTCAGAGACCAAAGGGGCAGCCTAGGCATGTGTCCTGACTGGGAATTGAACTGGTGACTTTCGCTTTGTGGGATAGTGCTCCAATCAACTGAGACACACCAGTTAGGGCTCATCCTACCCTTTCAGTTCAATCTGCTACAAAAAGTCAAGCCCTTCCTCTATTCTCTTACTCTATTACCTCACATTTATTGATCAATTCATGCCAAGACTAAGAGTAGGGAGGCAACAGAGTGGATCAAACATAAGCTTGGTGTCAGTCAAGAAGAAGTAGATCCTTGGCTCTGCCATTATTTTCTGCATAACCGTGAGGACATGGCTTAACCTCTCTGAGCAGTAGCAATCCTTATATTTGTAAAATTGGTTTAATAATATCTACTTCACAAATGAAAATTAAGTAAGATAGTATATGTAAAGTATTCATTTTTTTTTCTGCTTTAAAATAGGACTAGAAAATATATCAAGCTTTCAATTAGATTTGTTAATGTCTGAGGGCAGGTTTTTACATGCCTGTTAATGAAGTTTTACTTGTATTATAATTAGTCAATTTATTAAAGACAAATCTTAAGTTTTTAAAAGATTTTAAATTCATACCTGTCAGAATGGCTATCATCAATAAATCAACAAATAACAAGTGCTGATGAGGATGTGGAGAAAACGGAACCACAGTGTACTGTTGGTGGGAATGCAGACTGGAGCAACCACTGTGGAAGACAGTATGGAATCTCCTCAAAAAATTAAATATGGAACTTCCTTTTGATCTAGTGATTCCGCTACCAGGATATACCATAAGCATCCTAAAACACCAATTCAAAAGAACTTATGCACCCTTATGTTCATAGCAGCACTATTTACAATAGCCAAGTGCTGGAAACAGCCGAAGTCCTGATCAGTAGATGAGTGAGTAAAAAATTGTGGTACATTTACACAATGGAATACTATGCAGCAGAATAAAAGAAGGAATTCCCACCTGTTGCAACAGCATGGTTGGAACTGGACATTATTATGCTTAGTGAAATAAGCCATTCAATGAAAGACAAATACCATATGATCTCACTTATATGAGGAATTTAATGAACAAAATTAACAAGCAAAATAGAACCAGAGGCATGGAAACATGGAACAGATTGACAGTAGTCAGAGGGGAGGTGGGAAGGGAAAGGACCAGCCGAAGAACATGTATGAATGACCCATGGACATGGACAACAGTGTGGGAATTGACCATGGGAGTGGGGGTGGGCTGGGCGGAGGAGGGCAGAGGGGGAAAATTTGAGACAACTGTAATAGAATAACAATGAAGATAAATAAATAAAATAAAAAACAAAACATTCCTAGAAAACGACTGAAAAGGAATACAGTATATAAAAATGAAAAAAAAGACTAAGTTCAAATTTTTAATCTTGCTATTATGTTTATTAATTTAGTGAATATGTATAAAAATAAGTACTATTACTTTCACTAGCTCTTTGATCAATATTTAATTGAATCTTATGGTTAAAATGTTGAATTATCCTTAAACATTTAATAATATTTACACTCATAAATAACATTTTAATAAACATTTTAAATTATAATGGTGATTTTAATATAGCTAATTCTTTCAAATAATCCCAAACTATTATGCAGATTTAAAAATCAACAAGTAAGGTATTTTTAAGTAAGTATATCTTACTAACATAATAAAGCAAAAAATTTAATACCTTAAACAGTATTCTCATATACCTTTCAAACATCTTAAAAATAGAAAAAAATCATATCCAAAACAGTAGGATTATTACAAAGCATATCACAGCATAATTAAAACCCTTAATATTGTGTTCATTATTATCATGTCTGTACATATTTATATACTCTCCTCCCAGAGTAGCTAATTTGCTCCCCAACCAAAGAGAAGATAATTACTATTTCAAGTCTACTATAGCCATTAAAGTTATACATGCTGATTATTACCAGTGATTGTAGATCAAGGCAAAGGACTTTTGTACTGATTCCAAAAGGATTCTACCCAAATCCTAAGTTATCAAACTAACGCTTTTTTATAATTAATCCCTGACAACTTCATTTTTTTTTCTATCATTATGAAACAAGTTCCTGACAACTTCAATTTTATAGAATATTGCTTTCACAAACTGTTCCTGCAGGATTTATGTACATTCAGTATGCTCTTTCTGTGGTCTCTCTTCACAATGGGATCACAACAAATCTCCATGTTGCTTAATTTTTGGTTATGGACTTTGAAAAATGCTTCTGAGATCATGACCTATCTATTCACTACCTTCTTTACTTCTTATGTTCTCATCTGTCAAATCTACCATTCTGTTGGTTTATTACCAAGTTCCAATCTGGTTCCCAGTTTCTGCTTTCTTCTCCCTGCCCTCCAATCTAGTGTTATTGAATCACTTTCTATAAATGCAAACATTATCCAAATTTCCAAAGCAAGAGGAATTAATCCAGTTCTTGATCATCATTCTGGGATTCAGTACCACATCACCACTAGGGCTGCACTTGTTCTGACACAGACTATAAGTTTGGTCTCTGGTCTTGGCTTCTTGTTGATGTCAAGGAACATAGGTGAATGGCTTGTCAGCACACAAACGCTCTTGTCTTTTAGGAACAATACTGTTTGGGGAAAATTATAGAGGGAACAGTAGTAAGTGTGAAGCTCCCCATTGTCCATTATAATTTGGACATTGCATAGGGGAGTTTGGAGAGGTTAGATGTTAGATGCAGATAGAAGAACCCTGTCCTTTGGGCTGTGGGGATTTTAAATTGTAGGGCTGAGGAAGAGGCAGACTCAGCTTTTTGTGGCCATGCAGTATAAAATAGCAGAACATCTAGTTCAGAAAAAAGTCAAAGCTAAGTAAGATAAGGCCATCTATGCTGATTTATTGACTGTTACCCTAGACAAAATAAGAATATAACCTTTGAAACCAGGATGTTATGAAATGAGGTCCTGACTATGGTGCTTATGACATGATCATGGCAAAGCTACTGAATCAAACTTACATTTCTGTACTATTGAGACAAACCACCGCCTCATTAGTCATAATAAGGATTAAGTGAACCGTACACATCGTGCCCCTAGTGTAGTGCATGCCAAAAACAACAACAGACAAACAAAAATGGTTATTCAGTAAATAACAAGTTGTCTAGTTTCTTTACTCAACAACAACAACAATAAAAAAAGACATGCATATGAACTATGAATTGAGTATAGTAATACAAAAATAAAAGTGTTTTGCTTCTTTCCCAGGCCAATTTCTCCTAAGAATTATCTGCACTTATTATTTTCACTTTTCACCTCCAAATTCTGTTTGTGGTGGATGAACAGAGATTGCTGCTTCGATATATTTTCTTCTACTCTAATATGTAACAGCAACATGGCTAGGATGAAATTGATTCATCCTCCCTGCCACACTAATTGTTCTAAGGTGGACGTGTGATTAGAGGTGATCCAACAGAGGGGAGGCTCAGAAGTGTGGTTTGAAGGTTGGGGCTAGTGCTTTAAGCAGGTGTGGCTCCTGTAACTACTGCTGTGAAGAAAGCCAGCCCGAAGCTAAAACTGACACAAGAGAACAGAGTCAAGATAAGAGTAAAGAAGACAGATTTGTGTGTGTATGTTTGTGTGTGTGTTTTGAGAATACCCTCAGCATATTTAAATATCGTCGTCGTCGTCGTCGTCGTCGGCAGCCGTCCGTCTCGAGAGACGATGGTGTAGCTTCTTAAAAGTCTATCTGCACCGCCGAGAATGGCTGTGCAGTCCGACTCGGGAGTGACACGGTATCTGTCTCCTCCCGTGTTGAATCGACATCTTGCGATGACGCTGGAGTGTCCTCTCCAGTGAAGCTGAAGCTACAGAGCCTGGGCAGGGTGATATGGAGGGTCTGCTGTTGCCCATGCAGCAGACTCCCCCCTCTCTTCGCAGCTGAAGGGTCCAAGGGAAAGACGGAGTCAATACAGCTTGGCTTCAGGTGCGCCGCAGGAGTTGCCGGTGTTGACTACAACGTCAAACCGCCTTAGGGACTCCGGCTCCGGATTTTCTGTCGGGGTTTACTCCCTTAGCCTTTCCCCTGAAGAGGTATGCCGCAAGGCAGCGGAGGTTTTTTGGAGTCAGAGTTTTCCTTCTCTGATATTTAAATATAAATACAGTATTATTAACTATGGTCACCATGCTATATATTAGATCTCCAAAACTTCATCCTACGTAACTGAAACATTGTAACCCTGGATCAAAATCTCCCTATTTCCGCCACTCTCTAGCACATAGCAACTACTGTTAAACATTATTATTATTATTATTATTATTATTATTATTATTATTATTATTATTATTATTCCTCACCAGAGGATATGTTTATTGATTTGAGATTGAGAGAGAGAGAGAGAGAGAGAGAGAGAGATCAACTTGAGAGAGAAACATCTATCAGTTGCCTTATGGATGCATCCCAAATGGGTATCAAACGTGCAACCTAAGCATGTGTCCTGACCAGAATCAATCCCTCAACCTTTCACTGTACAGGACAATATTCCAACCAACTGAGCCATCTGGCCATAGTTAAACTCTCTGCTTTTTTTTTCTTTGGCTTCTACATGTGTAAGTGTCCCATAGTTGTTTTACTCACTCATCTACTGATGGACACATGTAAATAACTCTGCAGTGAACACAGGGGTGCTTATGTGCTTCCAAATTATGGTTTGGGTTTCTTTGCATGTATTCCCAGAGTGGGATGCTGAGACAAAAGGCACACCCATTTACAATTTTTTGAGGTATCTCCATACTGCTTTCCACAGTGGCTGCAATAGTCTGCATTCCCCCCAACAGTGCAAAAGGATTCCCCTTTCTCTACATCCTCGCCAGCACTTGTTGTTTGTTCATTTATTGATGACGGTCATTCTGACCAGTGTGAGATGATATATTATTGTGGTTTTAATTTACATTTCTCTGATGATTAGTGAAGTTAAGCATCTTTTCATATGCCTACGGGTCATCTGTATGTCCCCTTTGGTGAAGTGTCCATTCAGGTCTTTGCCCATTTTTTAATTGGATTGTTGTTTTTTTTTGGTGTTGAGTTTTGTAAGTTCTTTATAAATTTTGAATATTAACCCCTTATCAGATATATTGGTGAATTTGTTTTCCTATTCTGTGGGTTATCTGTTATTTTGTTGATGATTTCCTTTGCTGTGAAAAACTTTTTAGTTTAATGTAGTCCCATTTGTTTATTTTTTTCTTTTGGTTTTGCTTACCTGGGGAGATATATCCAATAAAAATATTGCTACAAGCAATGTCCAAGATTTTGCTGCTTATGTTTTATTCTATGATTTTTATGGTTTGGGGCCTAACACTTAAGTCTTTGATCCATTTTCAATTTATTCTTGCGTGTGGCATAAGAAAGTGGCCTAGTTTAATTTTTCTGCACACATCTGTCCAATTTTCCCAATACCATTTATTGAATAAACTATCTTTAGCCCATTGAATGTGCTTGTTTCCTCTGTTGGATATTAATGGACCGTAAAGCTGTGGGTTTATTTCTGGGCTCTCTATTATGTTCCACTGATCTCTGTGTCTATTTTTATGCCTGTACCATGCTGTTTTGATTACTATGGGCTTATAGTATAGTGTGATATTAGGTAGCATAATTCCTCCAACTTTGTTCTCTCCAGATCACTGTTGCTATGCAGGCCTTTTGAGGTTCCATATAAATTTTTGAAATTTTTGTTCTAGTTCTGTGAAATACACCATCGGAATTTTATAGAAACTGAGTTGAATCTATAGATTGCTTTGAGTAGTACGGACATTTAATGATGGTAATTCTTCTTATCCATGAACACAGTATGTGCTTCCACTTATTTGTATCTTCTTTGATTTTTTTCTTATTTTCTTCTGTCTTATCATTTGCCAAGTACAGGTCTTTCCTAGGTATTTTATTCTTTTTGAAGCAATTGTAAATGGGATTATTTTCTTAATTTCTCTTTCTGTTAGCTCATTATTGGCATAAAAAATGCAACTAATTTCTGGATATTAATTTTGTATCCTGCTACTTTGTTGAATTCATTTACTAGTTTCAGTACTTTCTTAGAGTAATCTTTGGGTTTCTCTATGTAAAGTATCATGTCCTCTGAAAATAAATACAGTTTTACTACTTCCTTTCCAATTTGGATGCCTTTTATTTCTTCTTTTCTGATTGCTGTGGCTAGGACTTGCAGTACTCTGTTGAACAAGAGAGATGAAAGCAGACATCCTTGACTTGTTCCTGATCTTGAGAGGAACACTTGTAGTTTTTGCCCATTGAGTATGATGCTGGCTGTGGGTTCGTCATATATGCCTCTACTGTGTTTAGGTATGTTCCCTCTATTCCCACTTTGCTGATAGTTTTTATTATAAATGGGTGCTGGGCTTTATCAAATGCTTTTTCTGTATCTATTGATATGATCATGTGGTTTTTATTCTTCATTTTGTTTATGTGGTGAATCACATTTATTGATTTGCTAATGTTGTTCCAACCTTGCATCTCTGGTGTAAATCCCACTTGATCATGACATATAATCTTTTTGATGCATTGCTGTATTCAGTTTGCTAATATTTTGTTGAGAATTTTTAACTCCTATGTTCATTACAGGTATTGGCTTTTTTTTTTTTTTTTTTTGTAGTATTTTCATCTGGTTTTGCAATTAGGATAACACAGGCTTGTAAAATGAGTTTTGGAGCCTTGGCTCCTCTTGAATTTTATGAAATAGTTTGAGAAGAAGATGTGTTCTTCTGAGAATGTTTGGTAAAATTCACCTGCGAAGCCACCGGGTCCAGGGATTTTGTTTGTTGGGAGTTTTTTTTTTTTTTTTTTACTTTTTCAGTTTCACTCTGTGTACTCTGTTTATTCAGATTCTCTGATTTTTCCTCGTTTAGTTTTGGAACATTGTATGTTTCTAGGAATTTATCCATTTCATCCAGGTTGTTCAATTTGTTGGCATATAGCTGTCCATAAAATTTTCTTACAATCCTTTGTATTTCTTTGGTGTTAGTCTGATTTTATGTCTGATTTTATTTATTTGGGACCTTTCTCCTCTTTTTTAAAAAAATTTGATGAGTCTGGTTAAAGGTTTGTCAATCTTGTTTATCTTTTCAAAGAACCAACTTTTTGATTCATTAATCTTTGTTTTTGTTGTTGTTGTTGTTTGAGAGTCTATTTCATCTATTTCTGCTCTGATCTTTATTATTTCCTTTCTTCTACTCACTTTGGATTTAGCTTGTGGTTCTTTTTCAAGTTCCTTTAAGTATAAAGTTAGATTGTTTATTTGAGCTTTTTCTTGTTTTTTTGAGATAGGCTTGTACTGCTGTAAATTTCCCTCTTAAAATTGTTTTCCCAGTGCCCCACAGATTTTGGATTGTTGTGTCCTCATTTTCATTTGTTTCAAGGTATCTTTGATTTCTTCTTTGATCTTGTTTTTGACCCAGTCATTGTTTAGTAACATGTTATTTAGCTTCCATGTTTTTCAGTGTTCTTCTTATGATTGATTTCTAGTTTCATAGCATTGTGGTCAGAGAAGATGCTTGATATGATTTCAGTCTTCTTAAAGTTAGTGAGACTTGTTTGTGCTCTAACACGTGGT
Organism: Furipterus horrens; assembly: GCF_987537825.1. Lineage (NCBI taxonomy): Eukaryota > Metazoa > Chordata > Mammalia > Chiroptera > Furipteridae > Furipterus > Furipterus horrens. The sequence continues at coordinate 63,607,169 of NW_028327172.1, read as the reverse complement.
CTATCCTAGAAAACGTTCCATGCGCACTAGAAAAGTATGTATATTCTGCTGCTTTGGGTGAAGTCCTCTGAAGATATCAATTAAATCCATTTGATCTAGTGTGTCATTTAAGGCCACTGTCTCCTTGTTGAATTTCTATCTGGAAGATCTATTCATTGAAGTCATGGGGTATTAAAATCCCTGACTATGACTATATTTCTGTAGATCTCTCCTTTTATGTCCACCAAGATTTGCTTCATATATTAAGGTGCTCCTACGTTGGGTGAGTAAGTGTTTACTAGGGTTATATATCCTCTTGTTGGGTTGTTCCCTTTATCATTATGTAGTGTCCTTCTTTGTCTCTTACTATACTTAGCCTTGGTTTTATAGTCTATTTTGTCAGATATAAGTATTGCTACACCAGCTCTTTTTTCCTTTACATTTGCATGAAATGTATATTTCCATCCCTTTACTTTTAGTATGTGTGTATTTTTCTGTCTGAGGTGTGTCTCTCAGAAGCAACATATATATAGCTCTTTTTTTCTTATAGATTCAGTTAACCTATGTCTTTTGGTTGGAGCATTTAAGCCATTTGCATTTGAGGTAATTATGGATAGATACATATTTAGTGCCATTTTCTTGTTAGAGTATTTTATTCTGTTTTTTCCTTCCTCTTTTTCTTCTCCTTAAAGCGGGCCTTTTAACATTTATTACAGTATTGGTTTGGTGTTAACAAACTCCTATAGCTTTTTCTTTTCTTTTTAACTATATTTTATTGATTATGATGTTACAGTAGTCCAAATTTTTTTCCCTTTGCTTCCCTCTGCCCAGTGCCCCCCTTCCCTCCAGCAATCCCGCCCCTCTTAGTTCATGTCCATGAGTTGTGCATATAAGTTCTTTGGCTTCACCCTTTCCTATATTATTCTTAACTTCCCCCTATTTTGTACCAACCAATTATACTTCTTAATCCCTGCACCATTTCCCCATTTCTTCCCCTACCCCCTCCCGACTGATAACCCTCCAAATGATCCCCATTCTTATGATTCTGTTCCTATTCTGGTTTGCTTAGATGGATTTTGTTTTTATTTTTTTAGATTCAGTTGTCGATAGTTGTGAGTTTGTTGTCATTTTAATGTTCATAGTTTTGATCTTCTTTTTCTTAAGTAAGTCCCTTTAACATTTCATATAATAATGGCTTGGTGATGATGACTCTTTTAACTTTACATTGTCTGGAAAGCATTTTATCTGCCCTTCCATTCTAAATGATTGCTTTGCTGGATAGAGTAGTCTTGGTTGTAGGTCCTTGCTTTTCATCACATTGAATATTTCTTGCCAGCTTCTTTTGAGAAATCAGCTGATAGACTTTTTTTTTTTTAAGGAGTGTTACAAACTTTTATTTCTTGCCCTTCTGCCTTCACTTGGTCCAAGGCAACATAAAAATGAAATACATAAGGTACACAGGAATCACCACAGGCCAGTTAATGTGCTTACATACAAAGGAACTAAACATTATCTAATGACACTGGGGTTTCAGAAAGTGACTACTTTAACACAAAAACTGATGTGTAATTGTTTTCATAAACATGTCTAAATACATTGGTCTCCCAAAGGCAAAATGGTATCTCTACCATTTTCCTAGACAGAAATAACCTCAAATGTACAATTTAATTAACTGAATTAAAACTATTAAGTCTTATGTACTCTTTTCAAACACTGAATTTATAAAAGACTTAATTAAAGTATCACATTTTAACTTTAAAAACAAAAAAATTAAAAATTAGATTTACCAATACTTCATAATTAGTTTTAAGATTTAAACGAAGCAATAAGAAACACATGTTTTGTTTTGCCAGCCTTTTATGAAGGCCTTTTAAACATATACATTTGGCTAATTTATTTTCAACCCTAAGTCAACTTCTCTGAGTATTTACACTGCATCTTTTGGTAGTTAAAAGAATACTTGGTTAGAAGTTATTAATTCATGTTGCTTCATGAATTCTGAGTTCTGTATTTTCTCTACTGTCAAAATTCAACACACCTCTCTTAAGTAAGAAAATGACTGACTCCGATTTTTAAAGTTTATACAGAAGGAATTAAAATCTGTAGTTTCATTAACTACACATTTGAGGTGAGAACAGTTAAATATTACTAAACTTGTTTTATTTCTGGTAGTTTACAGTTTGAGTAATTTCAATAGCCCAGGTACCAAAATGCTGTTTAACGAACATGAGTTTTTACCCATTTGAACATGGTTAGCTGTTGCAATTAACTACACATTTGAGGTGAGAACAGTTAAATATTACTAAACTTGTTTTATTTCTGGTAGTTTACAGTTTGAGTAATTTCAATAGCCCAGGTACCAAAATGCTGTTTAACGAACATGAGTTTTTACCCATTTGAACATGGTTAGCTGTTGCAATCCATTGATCAAAATCACTAGCTCTGTATGTCTACACACAAGGGCACACGTACTCCTTAATTCCCTAAATCAGTTTTGCTCCTCTAAAAAAGAGAAGCTGGCTTTAGCTTAATATGCTACCTGACACATCCGTTTCTTCTAAAATCAAAAGTTGGCCAATTTTCAAATAAATGGAAAAAGAAAATACTTGTTCAGAATGAAAAAAATTAAGCTTGGCAAAAGTAGTGACTTTTACTTACAATCGTATGTAATAAGATTACAATAGAAACTAGGGCTATCTTCTGAACGAAAGCAATGATTTATTGGTAATGGCAATGAGTGGAATTTTGAGTCTCTAGCGACAATCAAGCAGTTATCCAGGAGCTGTAGATCTGATTGCAACGTGGCCTTCCAGTGTCTTTTGTACCTTAGTGACCTTCTCCTTTTTTGCCAACCACTCGTTTGAAGTCATTCATATTTGTTGCCTGGACTGGAGTACCAATGAAAGTAAAATATGAAATTCTTGTGGTTTCTTCTTCATCTTGATTGGACTGAACAAATATAGTTATACTGTTAACATTCTGAAACTTAACATAACGAAGTGAAATAATGCTATCTTATTTAATATCATCCTCTGTTAGTTTCAAAGCTTGAGTTGGTTCACTTCTTTCTGCTTCTTCAAAATCCATAGATCAGGGTAGATTAGTAAAAATTTTGATGTATTTAGGACCCTGACCATTATCTGGCCCTTGAAATTTCATTGAATAAAGCTTAACAGGTTGATTGAATGCCACAGTAATAAGCAGCTGTTCATCACAATCAGATTCCAAGAAGGTCTTGTCTTTTCATAAACAGTTGTCAAACCCATGCTCATCACTTTCATTAAGATATTCACAGCTGACCTTGTTATTAAAAGACATTAAGTCCATAGAGCCTTTTGGGATATCTGTGTCCTCATTGCTTCCAGGGTCATTTTCTAAGTGCTGCTTGATTTTTTCTTCTAATCCCACAGCTTCTGCTCCTTGATATTGATCACTTCTTACTTTGTTTTGGAAAAACAAAAGCATAGGTGTTGCTGATATATTGTTGGTGGCAGTTGTTCCCTGACACTGGTGTACATCTACTTCCAAGAAAACTGCTTGCGGATATTTATTACTCATACTACTGAATGCTGGGGCAATCCTTAAACATGATCCATGCCTTCTCATGGTGAACTTGACCACGGCGAGTCTGGAGCCGCATCACTCAGCTCCGGCTGGAAATCTGGGTTGCTTCTGACCGGCTTCACTCCCACCATTCTCAGAGAGCCTGGGAGGGAGGCCTCTATGCCACTGACTTTGAAACTGAAGAAGATGACCCGGGAGGGGAAGGCCAAGGCCTGGGCAGCGGAGGTGGTGACCGCGGAGCTTCCGCCAGGGCTCCCAGTGTCGAGTCACACCAAGGAGTGGAGTGGCTCACCTGATAGTCTTATAGGCACCCCTTTGTAGGTAACTCTCTGCTTTTCTCTTGGTGCTTTTAAAATTCTCTCTTTATCTTGAACCTTTGACATTTTAATTATGATGTGTCCTGGTGTGGTCCCCTTTGGGTCTAGCTTGTTTGTGCTTCCTGGACTTGTATGCCTATTTCTTTTGCCAAATTTGGGGAGCTTTCCTTCATTATTTTTTCACATAAGCTTTCAATTTCTTGCTCTTCCTCTTCTTCTGACATCCCTATGATTCAGATGTTAGCACATTTAAAGTTGTCCCAGAGGGTCCTAAGCCTCTCCTCGCTTTTTTAAATTCTTGTTTCCTCATTCTGTACTGGTTGACTGTTTTTTTATTCCTTATGTTCCAAATCATTGATTTGAACCCCAGTTTTCTTTCCTTCACCATTGGTTTTGCGTGGATCTTCCTTCGTTTCATTTAGCATAGACTTCACTTCTTCCCTTATGCGTTTGCTGTACTTAAGCATATCCATCAATTCTGTGAGCATCTTTATCACCATTGTCTTGAACTCTGTGTCTGTTAGGTTGGCTATCTCCTCATTTGTTAGGTTGGTTATCTCCTCATCCCTTAGTTCTCCCACTGGAACCTTGATCTATTCCCTCTTTTGGGCCATACTTCTCTGTATCCTCATCTTGACAGTCTCCTGTGTTTGTTTGCCTCTGTGTCTGAGGTAGAGCTGTCGCGCTTGTTACATTGTAAGGGGCGGAGCCTTACATATTCATCAGTACAGGTGACTCGTTTCACTACATTGTGGCGTTGTGTGGGGGATGGGTCAGAGAGGGAACAATGCTGCTTGCCCAATACTTACCCCCCTTCCAGGCACCTCTCCCACTTCCGTATGGGCCAGTGTCTCTCCAGCTGTTGTCCTGGCCATCATTCCCAGAGTGGGTGGGTCTGTGGATGTTCTAGGACTGTGTGGGCCCCTTAAACAAGGGGACTCCACTGAGATACTGGCAGTATCCTCCTCTGCCCAAACCCCCACTGGTATGCACAGTCAGAAGCAATGAGGCTCCACTTTTCCCCAGTCTGGTGCCAGGAGTGCCCCCCAGGTATCCCTCCCTTCTTTTTAAAACATGTGAATGCACTTTCTGCTGGCCTGCCACTGCCGCCGATGCTGCCACCACTACATTGAGTCTTCTCCACTCCAGCTCCGCCTCTCCTACATGTCTAGATAAGTATTTTTTCTTTATATTTTTGTTTGTTGGACTTCCATTAAGCTCGATTTTCTGGAACTTCTTGTTGTCTCTAGTTTTGAGGTAGTTGTACTCCTTCTTAATTGTGGAGAGAGATGCAGTGTGTCTGTCTAGGCCTCTATTTTGGCCAGAAGTCTCCTCCTTTAACTTCTTCATGTCTGGGAAGCTCCTTATTTCTCCTTTGACTTTAAATATAGCCATGCTGGTAAAGTAGCCTTGGTTGTAGGTCCTTGCTTTTCATCACCTTGAATATTTTATGCTACTCCCTTCTGGGTTGAAACGTATCTGTTGAAAAATCAGATGACAGCTTAATTATGCACTCTTGTGTGTAACTACCTGCTTTTCTGCAGCTTTTATGATTCTCTTCTTGTCTTTAAATTTTGTCATTTTAATTATGATGTGTCTCAGTTAAGCCTCTTCTGGTCCAACATGTTTGGGACTCTGAACTTTCTAGACTTTTGTGTCTTTTCTTTTACCAGACTAGGAAAGTTTTCAGTCATTATTTCATCAAATAGGGTCTCAGTCCCTTACTCACTCTCTTCTCCTTCTGGTATTCCTATGATGCAGATGTTATGCTTCATGTTGTCTAAAACGTTTCTTAAACTCTCTTCATTTTTTAAAATTATTTTTTCTGCTCTGCCAGGGTATTTTTTTCTATCTTGTCACCCAAATCACTTATTCAATCCTCTGTTTCATCTGACCTACTATTTATTCCTTCCAGTGTAATATTTATTTCATATATTGCATTCTTTATTTATGACTGGTCCTTTTTTATGGTTTCTATATCTTTTTTCATGCTGTTGCGTATCTTTATTAAAAAATCATTACTCTAAACTCTCTATCTTATAAATTGCTTGCCTCCTTTCATTTAGCTCTTTTTCTGGAGAATGCTCTTGTTTCTTTCATTTTGGGGTCTCTTTCTTTGTCTCCCCATTTTGGCTGTTTCTCTGCATTTGTTTATATGTTTTGGGTAGACCTGCAAAGACTCTGGTATAAGCCTTTTACAGACATTGCCTACGACTGGCCTGGGTCAACCTATTTGGACCTATCAGCAATTCACAGTGTGTGGCTCCCTGTGCTGGGCCTGTTTGTGTGCAGAAAGAACCAGGCTGCACACTGTGACTGGCTCTTAATAGGACTGGGCCTGGGGGATGGTGAGCTGAAGTATCCTAGAGCTCCCAGAGATCTGCCTTAGTTGTAAATTAATCTGTGATATAACCTCAAACTATAATCAGTAGCCCAGCTTAAGATCCCCTCAGGCTGATGCCACTTGGAAGAGAGTGCTCTGCCTGAGACAGACGGCTTCTGCAGTATGTGGAATGACTCAGCACAGGAATCCTGGTGTCTGTTCCTTCAATTCTCTCCCTGGAGCCACCAACCCCAGACTCCCCTCAAGTGTCTCTAGTCCACTCTGCACTCCCTCTGCTGGAGCCCAGCATAAGTGGCTACAAACAAAATTTTGTGCATTGGCTCTTTAAGAGGCTCTCTGCATGTCCAGCCATCTCTTCCTGGTTGACAGAAACCCTGGTGCTTTTCACACTGGATGTTATCTGCATTCCTTTGCAGCTCTGGTGCTGTAGGCTGGAGAGTTCAGCTTTAGGTTTAGACCCTACACTTTTCAGGGGGAATCTCCTAGCCACTGAAATATCCCTCCAGAACTTCAACTGCCACTTGTGGGAGCTCAGCTAGCCCTCTCGCACCTCCTCCCCACTCCCTACTTATCATGTTGTGGTGAATTGGATTTTTCTGTCTGTCTGTGGATATAAGGCTTCTCTCCAGCTAGTGTTCAGTTCATTACTCTGGGTGATTTCTCTACAATGTAGTTGTAATTCCAGATTGGTCCTGGGAGGAGGTTAGTGTAGCTTCCACTTACTCCTCTACCATCTTGGATCTCCTCAAACTCTCTGATTTTATAAGTTTGACGTTTTTCATACATATACGTGAGATCATGCCGTACTTGCCTTTCCGTGTCTAGCTTAATTTACTTAGAATAATGTTTTTAAATTTTATGCACATTGCCACAAATGGTAGGATTTGGGTTTTTTTTTAAGGCTTATCAATTCTATTGTATACGCACACACACATATATATGCACACACACACGCACACACGCCACATTGTCTTCATTCATTCACAGGCAGTCACTTAGGTTGTTTCTATATATTAACTATTGTGAATAATGCTTCAGTGAACATGGGAATGTTGTATCTCTTTGAGATACTGCTTTCATTCTTTCAGATATATACCTAGATATGATATTGCTGGGTCACATGGTAGCTCTATTGTTAAATTTTTGAGGAAGTTCCATACTATTTTTTATTATGATTGCACCAATTTACATTCCCACCAAGGGTTCCCTTTTCTCTACATTTTCGCCAACACTTGTTTTTTTGTCTTTTGATAACTTTTAAATTTTATTTTGATAACTTTTTTATTTTACAGGTAGCTATATTTTTGCTACCTATAACCAAAAGTTATTTTTATTAAAAATATTTTTAGTATGCTTTATTGATTATACTGTTACAGTTGTCCCAATTGCTTTTCCCTTTGTTCCCCCTCACCCAGTGATGTTCCTCCCTCCAGTTGTCCCCCCCTTAGTCCATGCTCATTGGTTGTGCATATAATTCTCAACACATTTCTGTCCACTCCCTCCTACTATGCTTCTTAATTCCTGTACCATCTCCCTCCCTTTTCCCCCTTCCCCTTCCTTGATGACCTCCCCCCATAATGTTCCCCATACCTATAATTCTTTTCCAACTCTCATTGCCTACTTAGTTTGCCTTTGTTTTGATTCCGTAGCTTCTGGTTTTGGTTGTTGTGATACAGTTTTCATTTTAATGTTCATAGTTTTGATCCTCCTTCTCCTAAACAAGTCCTTCTAACATTTCATATAATAGTGGTTTGGATCTGATGAACTCCTTCAGTTTTACTTTGTCCTGGAAGCACTTTCTCTGCCTTTCTATTCTGAATGACAGCTTCGCTGAATAGAGTAATCATGGTTGTTGGTTTTTGCTTTTCATTACTTTAAATATTTCTTGCCAGTCCATTCTTGCCTGCAGAGTTTCTTTTGAGAAATCAGCTGATAATCTTATTGGGGCCCCTTTGTATGTAATTCTCTTCTTCTCTCTTGCTGCTTTTAAGATTCTCTCTTTATCCTTAATTTTTGACATTTTGATTATAATGTGTCTTGGTGTGGTTCTCCCTGGGTCCAGTTTTTTTTTTTTTTAACTCTCTGTGCTTCCTGGACCTGTAAGTCTATTTCCTTTCCTACGTTAGGGAAATTCTGCTTCATTATTTTTTGACATAATTTTTCAATTTCTAGTTCTTCTTCTTCATCTTCTGGCAATCCTATAATTCACATGTTGGCTTGTTTATAGCTGTCCCATATGTTTCTGAGCCTCTCTTTATTTTCCTTACTTTTCGTTTTCTCTTTCTGCACTGGTTGACTGTTTGTTCCTTCCCTATGTTCCAATTTGTTGATTTGATCCCTGGTTTTCTTTCCCTCACCACTTTTGTATGTGTTTTCATTCATTTCAGCAGGACTAGCCTTCATTCCTTCCCTGTCTTGTTTAAGATCTGCAGTTAGGTCTCTAAGCATTTTTATAACCAAAGCTCTGAACTACGCCTCAGAAAAATTTTCTATCTGCTGAGCCGTTAGATTAGATATTTACTGTCCGGTCAGCTGCATCACCGGGATCTCTATCATGATCTGTTCCATCCTGACAGTTTTTTGTTCATCTTTGCTTCCTGGGCGGGCTGTCTCACCTCTTACACTATAGGGGGCAGAGCCCCATGCACTTGTCACAGCCGGGTGGGCCTTCTCATCACACTGGTGTTTTCGATGGAGGTGGGGGTCCAAGATGGATTCCTACTGTTCACTCTCCACTGAGAGACCAGGAGCCTTCTCCTCCATTCCCACCCTCTCTGGCCTCACAGTCCAAGGCAATAGAGGTCTGCCTTCCCCAGCATTGGAATCGCAAGCCAAAGGGTCTGGTCTGTAGCCGGGGTGCTTCTCACCTCCCCTTAAATATGGGTGTCTGTGCTTCCCACTGTCCTGCCCCAGTCACCACTGCTGCCGCCGCCAGCACAGCTTGACCTCTCCACCCCAACTTCGCCCCTTCTACCCATCCAGACGAGCACCACTTCTTTTTAAATTCCTACGTTGGACTTCCATTTATTTTCTGGAACTTCTGGTTATTTCTGGTTTTGCAGTAGTTGTATTTCTTCTTAGTTGTGGAGGGAGATGGAGCATGTCAATCTAGGCCTCCATCTTGGCCGGAAGTTTCCAAAAAATGTTGCTAAGAAAACACCATAGTTGTTTTAAAATTCAAGTAGCAGGGTACTACTGCCTTTGATTCAACTATTTTAAGTTCTTGTTTTCTCAGACATAAGTGTTTGCTGTTCCTGAATATGCAAGAATAACTTTTACACCTTTCCCCTTCAACATTTGATTGGCTTTGCAGAAAAAAAGTTTAAAAAAAAAATTTAACTTACCAATATTTCTACCCTCTTTGATCATTCAGTTCTGTCACTCCACCACTACTGCTCTTATAAAGAATATCCTAGGCCCTGGCTGCTGTGGCTCAGTGGATTGAGCATCGGCCTGAGAGCCAAGTGTCTCTGGTTCGATTCCCAGTCAGTGCACATGACTAGGTTGCACGTCAGGTCCCCAGTTGGGGGCACGAGTGAGAGGCAACCACACAGTGATGTTTCTCTCCCTCTCTTTCTCCCTTCCCCTCTCTCTAAAATAAATAAATAAATAAATAAACTAAACAAACTAATTAATTTAAAAAAAAAAAGGAAAAAAAAAAAAAAAAGAATATCCTATGGGCCGCTGCTGGAGAATCAGCAGGTAGTTTTCTCACTCTTCCATCTCACTTAGCCTTTGAAGGTTGAACTTTTCATCAGATACGCAAGTGTGCTCAAGGATATTCACTGTAGCATTGGGAACAATAGTGAAATGTTGAAAATACTGATATACTAAATACTGAAAATAATCTATTGATGCACATAATTTTATTTGATTTAATTTTTATTATTCTTATTTAAAATATATCCTGTAGTTTTCAAATGTATATTTTATACATTATTAACTTATTATAATAAATATATATTTATTTCAAATGTATTTTATTTATTTTTGATATTTATATTTTTAAAGTTTTATTTGATATGTGCATTTAGTTAATTACTAATTTAGTCACCAATAAAGGATTGAGTTAATAAATTGCATATTTTTTTCATGGAATGAATGCAGTCAATGAAAGAATGAAGCAATTTTACATGTAATAAAGTGGAATGGTTGCCAAGATATATTAAGTGAAAACAGGAACAAGGAGAGCAGCATGAATTTGCATGCTAACATTTTAATTTCAAAAATACTTGTATATGTATGAAATAGCTTTGAAAGGATTCATAAGAATCTACTCAGTTGCTTCTGAGAAAAGCAACTAGATGGTGCATGGTGGACAAGAGTGTGAAGAACATTAACTCAGCATAATTTTTTTTATTTTGTAAATTTGTGTTGTGATTACATAGTAGTCATCACAAAAATAAGCCAAATAAATTTGTTATTATTTTTAAGTAAGTAAATACATAATTCCTGGAAGAATATTATTGTTTGTTAAAATTCTATTTTAGAATCTCCCATATGGGCTCTTTCATACTCATGGTTTTAAGAACGATTAAATGCTAACAAATTCCTCGTATTTATATCTTTTCTCTTTTATTAAACTTGATATTTAATTGACATATACCATATTTTTTTAGATGTACCCAATAATGATTTAATGTATGTATATATTGCAAAGTGATTACTACAGTTTAGTTAGCATCTATTACCACACATAGTTAATGTATCTTCTCTTTTGGACTCACCTAAGGCCTCCTTGTATTATTTCACAGATATTTCAAAAAACTGACAAAACTAAGCAGTTCTTTCTCTTACCCTTTTTTCACAAAACTGCTTCTCTCCAAGTCTTTCACCATCTTAGTCAAAGCTGTCACCTATGAGCCTTATGCTCAAGGAAGTTATCTGGGAATTATTCTGGATACTTCTCTCTCTTTTAAACTCCATACCAATCAGTTTGGAGTCCTATGGTCTCTATATACTTTTTATCTTGCCTCCAACTCCAATGTGACCACTACAGTCCAAGCCATCAATCACTTCACCTGATTTCTACACCTTTCCTCAAGACCTTCTCTGAAGTCATTTACTCAGAACTTCTAAAACCACTTAGTTCAAAGTAAATTCTCCTGTTATTCTAACAAGGAAGTCAATTTTTTCTTTATAAGTCTTTAAATATACAGTTGTTTATATATGTTTGTTGTCATTTGCTGTATTATAATCTCAATGAAGGCAGGGGTTGTGTTCATTTTCTCAGGATCCTATGCCTACAACATACCACAATGCCTAGCACATAGAATATGATTGGTTAATTATTTTCAACTTAATGAATAAGTTAAAGAATAGTTGAGCTTTTACTGTGTAGCAGATAATATTCTAGACATGGTACTTAGGGGCGATAAATCTGTTTTAGGGTATGCATTGGCCTATGGACTTCTAGCAGGGACAGATACAAAATGAATGCAAAATAATGATATCATGTGTCAATGAGGTGGATATGAGAAAACTTGTTTGCTACAGCAGGGAAGAGACTCCATTGAGGGCATATATAAGTCAATGGAAAAGATAAAAAACAGGAGTATAATCAACAAAACCGCTTATATACCAGAATTATCTTCTGGTGGACAAGCCCCTTATGGGACAGACAGGCTTTCTCCACTGAGTGAGTGTTCTAGGAACCCATCTGTATCAGTGTACCAGTTGGTGTTGTTGTGAGAGGCTGCGTTTGGCTTCTGTGAATTTGCCCATTTCACGATGGGTGATTTACAAGTGTACCTGCCTGCACTGCACTGCACTGAGTATTCAGCAGTTTTTGACCACAAACGTCATGACCCCTATGCCTCACCCTCCTTATTCACCTGATCTTGCCATGAACAACTTTTTTTGTTTCCCCAGATGAAAAAGTACTCAAAGGGAAATATTTCACCAATATGGAAGTGGTGAAACAAAAAACAGCAGAAACACTAAAGGGCATCAAAATTGATGAGTTCATAAATTGTTTAGAGCCATGGAAAAAAGTCTTGGTATGTGTATTGCATCAAATGGAAAGTACTTTGAAGGTGACTGAAGTTTAAACATGTAAGAATAAGTAAACAACTTTTATAAATAAATTCTGGATTTTTGGGGGTTCCTCCTCATAATTATAAGGTTCTGCTTTACAATTTGTCTCTGACCCTTCCCTACATGGTAGCAACTACTTTAGCTCTTTCTCCTAGGGTATGTCAGGAACACACAATGTCTGGGTGGTAGAAATAAACATCCTGTTTGTAGGCTATCTGGTGAGGGCAAGTGGTAAATTGTCTGCAGTTCTGGATGAGACCCTGTGAGGCCACAGCCATGGAGACCCCATTCTGCCACCTCCAGTGACTGAGAACCTCAAGCTGTCTACTGCTCAGTCCACAGTGTCCCCAAGATTGTGAGGACAACTTTTTCTTGAAACAAACAATCAAACAAAACAATAAAATAACTGACAAATCTTCTTTATTAAATAACAAGCAAATAATTTATATACAATCCTTTGTCTGTCGCACACGAATGCTTCTCCCTTCTTCTGTGAAGGTCACTCCACATGACCCAAGTGCAAGCCCAGCATTGGTGTTAGTGCCCTGTACTACTTGTGAGGCTGACTGGTAAGACACACAGTCCATACTTGCATTCTCAGCCACTGTGTGTGCAGGAGAAAATGCACCATTTCGATTCACAAAGACGCAGATGAAGAATTATTAGCTTCATTTAAAATGCCCATGTTGTGCCTTCTACATATCTCTCCTAACAATTAAACCAGCTGTTACTCTTCAAAATATGTGTCACTTTCTTTGCATTTGGGTCATATTCCAATTGTGAAGATCCACTGAAGAAATAGAAAAACCCTGAAAATATAGACAAATGAAATAGTGAGATGTTTTTACAAATAAATAAATTTGGCAACTTACAAAACTCAGAATAATAGATTACTAGAAATGGAAAGTGTTTATAGAATTATTATGTGCTGGGGAGTATGTGTTAAGCATTTTTATGTTGTTGTTGTTTTTTCATTTATTTCTGCAACAGTTCTTTGAGGTAAGTATAGCTAACTCCATTTTACAGATGAGCGAGTTGAGGTTCATACAGATTTAAGTGCTTGCTCAAAGTTATTCAATGAGGAAAAAATGGAGACAGCATTCCATTCTAACACTGTCAGAGAACAAAGCCAGACTCTAGGTTATTAGGTTATTCTGCTTCCAAGCAGATAAAACTCTCTGCTTCTTGGAAATTTATAATCTCTTAATTTTATTTCTCCCTCCTCCTCCTCCTCTTCTTTCTCCACACTGTATCCTGAGGGGCATTTCTAACTTTACAGAAGCATAGAGGCCCTGCTGTGGCTCCGCTCTTTCGGTGCTCCTGATTATCCTGCAATCAATATCATCATCCTCCACCCATCTATCCTTGAGTAGGAAAAAAAAAAATTTTTTTTTAAACTTTAGGTACATGGAAACATAAGTATTTGCAACTGACTAGTCAGGAAATGTAGGGAAAATCCCCCTGGGAATTAGTAATAGCAACAGCATGGAGTGAAGGAGAAAGCCAGCCAGCCAGTTTAAAGTTTGGACACACCACATGAAGGGATTTTTATATGGACAGTAATTTCAAAAGTAATAACTCTAGATGTGAGGAAGTGACACTAAGAGCTTTAATTTTATTTGGACGTATAAAGTAGAGAGATTTGTGTTAAATATCTTTCTGATTCAACCTTGGCTGGTGTGGCTCGGTGGATTGAGTGCTGGCCTGGAAACCAAAAGGCAGCTGGTTCAATTCCCGGTCAGGGCACATGCCTAGATTGTGGGCCAACTCCCTGGTTAGATGTAGAGGCAACCAATCGATGTGTCTCTCCCTCTATTTTTCCCTCCCTTCCACTCTCTCTAAAAATAAGTAAATAAAATCTTTAAGAAACATCTTCATGATTCAAAATAACTTATATGAAGTAGCTGTACAATTGGTTAAAAACTGATAAATTTGAATTTGGGGAAGGGAGAGAGAACTAGTAAAAGAAAGCCTATTATTAAATTTTTTTCAGTTATCTTCCTTCTGATACCATAAAATATTTCATGTGCCCAATTGCCAACACAATAACTATCCTCTTACCAAATGCTTCAAAAACAGCATCCACCTTTGAGTCAACCCCTGGAAAGTCTTCTTCTATTTGCCTGGGGAAGCCTGGATCCATAGTCTGTTTCTTCTCATCAAATCTGCACCAAATAAAAGAATGCAGCTCAGCATTGCATAGAGGCCATGTTACCAAAATTATTAAATCATATTAGGTTTAATGTGGAATTCTAGTAAACTTTCCAAGTAATGTGAAAAAAATGTCAAACATGTTTAGCACTAAAGAAATGTGTGACTCTAGTGGAACTGCAAACTTAGCTCTTACACTGTATTAAACCTGAAAAAAAGGCAACATTTTGATCTAGAAGATGCTGTGTATTATTATATTTCTTAAGTATAGGCATGAGGATGTGAACAGATTATAAAGTGAGTCAAATTATTTATGTGAAATACAAATTTCAAGTTCTCTGTCATACTTGGCTCATCATATACGCCCTCTCCACCCTGCACAACAGGATTTCTTATGGCATTCTCTTAGAAAAAGGCATTAGAACAATAAGCAAAGCACAGTTAATGCAGTTGAGACTTATTGACTGGATCTTGGATGGTCTGCTCAGATGTCTCAGAGCCTGGGCAGATGACCAGAATTCAGCCTTTCTATGAGTCTTGGGTTCTGTCTGTGAAACTACACTGCCTCTGCTCATTTTCCTCTGAAACAGGCATACGTAGTGAGTGGCTGAGATTGAAGGAAGCTCTTGAGAATCATATAATAAAGTTGGGAAGACAAGACAAACACCCAATGAGACAATGAGCAGACCTTAAGACAATGGGAAAAGAATACAAAATTTGGCCTAGATTCTCAGGGCTTCTTTCAAAAAAGAAAAGCCCAGTTAGGTTTGGAGTCCAGCAGGAAAAGCTTCATGGAGGTGGTGGGACTTGAGTCAGGATTTGAGGATGGGTGGGGTTTGGGTAGGTGGATGAGAGAAAAGGGCACTTCTGGCAGACTGGGCAACAACACAAAAGGAAGCTCCCTCCTGCTGTACATGGAACTCAAAACAGAAGAGTTTATGAAGTGCCTGTTACCAGGTGCTGCTGTATTTTAAATTAAGTACTTCCCCACAGTGCTCTAAAGCGCCTTCTTCCCATTGAGAGGGAAGCAGAACTGAGTGAGGTAGGGGATTTCCTTAGAGAAAGAAATAATTTCTCTAAATAGGCTCCATACAAAGTCATTTCAATTGCATATTACCTCCAGTATTTGTCTTCTACAAAGAAGTATGTTTTCTTCTTTTGCTTATCAAAAATTGCTGCATCTATTTTCCTGACTCTTGGAGGAAAACCCAGTGTTTCGATGCCTTTAGGGTAACCTGCTTGGACCTCATTTCCTCTGATGGCCCAGAACTGATTTTCTGTTTAAAAAATAATAATTCAGAGTCACATTGAATTTATAACAGTTAAACCATCAGTCTTCATAAATACTTTCTAGCACCTTCAATTTTACAGTAAAGAGGAAGCCAGATTTTTAGATTTAGTCACCAGCTCAAAGTGGGCATTTAACAAAAATTCACCCATTGAATGAATGAGCCAGATGTAATGAGGAAATATTTAACTCTAAAGCAATTTATATTGTATTCATTTTTATCATCTATAAAATATATAAATAAAACAATACCAGTTTCAGTCATTTCTTCATTACCTTAGAGTAACAAAGTTGACAGAATTTGTCAAAAGAGAAAAAATTAAAGTCCTGATCAATTTTCCTGTGAGCGTATTTCTTTCTACAAGTTCAAGAAATTATTACATAATAATTACGTTTAAAAATGAAAACAATATCCTTGCTAGTATCTTCATATGCAGCATCCACTCCTGAAGGAAGAGAGGGCCAGAAGGCAGAGATCAAATAAAATCCAGGTTTAAGAGTCCTTAGGGATTTGCGCCAAAAATGTCTGAAATATATGTAAAAAGAAATGAAAATTTGAAAAGTCTTTCATTTTTAGCGTATTTTCCTCATTGTCCTGTCTCACCCAACTTCCCCATTCCCTTATCCTATAGACTTAATGACAGACAGAAGTAAGGTATACTGCCTCTGGGAAAATATTTTTCTTTTTTCTTTAGAAAACTGCACTGGACCTCCAGCCTTAAGATTATAGAGTGGTGTCTTCTATGAAATGAAAGTTATTCTACAATGCAAGTTAATTAGTTGAGTGTAAACTTTACTGAAAATTTTTGTAAAACAATGTATATGTTATACCATCTTTTACATTTTCAAAAAAATAAACATGTGTGTAAGTATATGGATGATGTAAGTATATTTTTGTATGTGTATGGAGCATTTCTGGAAGGATTAACAAAGGTCTTTGTGAATGAAGATGAAGAGAACTGGGTAATTAAGAGTCAGTGATGTAAGGAAGACTTGCTTTTAGTTTTTTTCCCATTTGTGCAGTTTAAATGTTTTATCATATGCATATTTATTCAGCAGTGAGTAAATTAGTTGATTAAATGTCATGTTATTTTGGTGTCATTTTTTAAGGAGGTAAAGACAAAATACTGATTTTAAAGTTCTACTTGTGCCTTTTGAAAAGGAACCATGACTTATAACATTTGGGAACAATTAAAGGACAAGAATTAAATCATACTAAGTCTTCTAAAATGAACTTGACAATTTTAGGAAAATGTGGGAATTGGAGCATCTGACCAGAGGACTTTCAGTTCAGAGGAATCATTTTTGTCTGAAATACTTAAAAACCTCTATCAAGTTTCTGTTTCTTTTCATTTCTAAGCATTGTACATCAAAAGAATAGATGGGAAAATATAATTTTCTGCTCTGACCTGTCTTTAAAGAACAGGAATTCTCCCCTCAGAGTACTGACTGCATCAAAGGACAAAGTAGGATCACACATGGCTGGTGTCTCAGGAGGTATGGATTCTGTGGGCACAACGGGCTCATCAGGGGAAGCACGGGGAGGTCCTAAAGAAAACAGATGAGAGGATGCAAATATTAGGAGAAATGTGATGCTTCTGTTGATGTGTGCTTTCCAAATATTCTCGGAGTGCTTTGAGACGACTGCAAATGCTTTATGAAGCATTTTAAAGCTTTCCTTAAGGCTCTCATTGCAAAGCTACAGTGCCTGATTTTCCCAGCATCACTCACCATACAAGGACTGAATGCCATTCACATCATCTTGAGACAGGCGGAAGCGAGCCAGGTCTGTGAATGTGTTGTAGACTGGGTACATCAAAGCTTCAGCGTTAGTTGAGTGATAGAGACCCAAGGAATGGCCAAGTTCATGAGCGGCAACGAGGAATAAATTGGTCCCTATTTAGGAAATCATGAGTAAGAGTTACTCCTTAAACACATGTACATTACACAGATCAGCTCTGTATTATATTTGCTTACTTCCTGGAAGCACACAGAGCTTTTTTTGCCTTCATTTTTGTCAATTGATCAATTAACTGATCCACACTTAATGTAAAGCCAAGTGGTTTTCAAGGCCCATTATTGATATCAACCTTTAAGACCAATTTTACAGCCACTTTCAACTACTCCCATCTCAGGAGCTTATTAACTTCATGAGAACAAGGTTCCTTTTATTGCACTCTGGAATGGAATGAACCTACTGGTTTAGTACATTAATAAATATTTCTCTTCATTTGTCAATGAAAAGCTAAATACTGTTTTAATGTATTGCCATTTGTTGGTTAGTCTAAATTAAGTGAATCATAGCTTATTCATCTCAATTCTGAAATATTTAAACACTCTTACTGCTATTATTTGCCATTGGAATATTGCCTGTATAATTTTCAGTCCCATGATGATCATTCAATATATAATAGGTCCAAAGATATTAATAGCAATAGATATCATAGGATTTGTAAGATTGGTTTAAAACATAACATGCCCAGTCATGTCTACCATTTGTCACAAAAGACATTTTGGCCACACAAACTCTAGTTGTACTCAAATTTCTTTCTCCATATAATAAAAATAAATTAGAATGCTGAAAATGGAAGTCATTAGGTAATTATGACTGAAATACCAAGTAATCTGACTTTAAAGTTTTCATTTGAGACTTTGCAGAAAAGTTTCTTTGAAGGAAGAAGGTGCTAATTCAGTCAAAGAATGTTGTCCAGCACTAACCTCACATTTGTGCTCTCTACAGGGATTCTCTTTATATTTTCATTATAAACCCCAATTAAATTTTAGAAGTAATATTACTTGTACCCAGTTATAAACTAAGAATCATTAAAGACTTTTAAAGAGTTTTGACTTTAAAGAGTTTTGACTTTTAATTTGGGGTTTAGTCCTTTCATTCAGAACAAGTCCATAATAACCCTTCTTAACCTAAAGAGAGTAAAATGTTATTCTAACCAGAAAAACCTAAACTGAAACCTCAGTTTCTGGAAGTTAATTCTTATTTCTGTTTGGATCAGTAAAGAAGTAATGGGGGGATATTTTCTCCCATTACATAAAAGCAATATTCAGGACACATGTTAGTGTATAGTCAACATAATACACTACAAATTGGGTATCTATAATTTGATATGACAAATTGTTCTTAATGATGGTTCTAAGATCACACAAAAACCAGAGTCATCAAAGAAATGCTTAATGATGCTTCCTATATTATGCTTACTGAGACAGGGAATAAATTTTTTAGATATCTGAAAATGTTTTTAATCATGATTAAAACAAAATATATTCTGCTGGTCCTTCTCCTGTTGGGAAATAAAAAGGAGCCCATTTTTTGAATATTCTTTGTTATTAAGAGTTTTACAAATAAAAATAAATCAACACCAAAATCATTCTGAGAGATGTAAAACTAACCTGATGTGTCCTTTGTCCATTGTTCATCATCATCAAAGTGAGCATCCCCGTTAATCCCTTGCCCGGGTGGATAGGCATGAGCCAAAACCATTCCAGGTCCATCAAAAGGGTAAAAGTCTCCATGATCTAATAGAGAAAAAAATATTGGAAAGATGCGTAATTAAAATCTCATTGGAAACTTTTCTAATAAAACACCACCGCATAAATGGATGCATTTCATGTTTTTTGTTTCTTACCTCTAACTGCAAAAGTGATCATTATGTCAGCCTCTCCTTCATAAATCCTAGAGAATGTAAGTGGAGTCACCTCCTCCCAGACCTTCAGAGCTTTCTCAATAGCAGAATCAACAGCATCTCTTGGCAAATCCAGTGTATATTTCACAATTCTGTATGAGAACAATTAAGAAGATATTTTCTTTTGAGATTGTAGTGCATGAGATATCATTTTTTGTGTAAAAACCTGTCGGCGCCCATTACCTGTAGGTAAGCTGACTTTTCCTCCACTTTGGCATGCCAAGAAAGGTAGTGAAGCCTCCAACGTCAGGAACCCCACACCTAGGCTTATGCATCACCTCCAGCGTGTCTGAGTCCAGATTCCCTGTCACCTCCAGCCCCAGGAACTTCTGCATTTCTTGGATTTTTTTAACAACAGGGTTACTGTTTCTTCTTCTAGCAAATGGCTTCACATCTTTTTCAAGGTTGTAGTATTTTTCTAGGTAGTGCTGTTGGAATAATAAGTATAGTTTTTAGATCATTCTTACATTTTTTTAGGCTTTTATAGAACATTTGTGTAGTTGCTCATTTAATCTATTTGAAGTATTCCTTCAATCTGCTGAAATCAAAATGTCATATTCTGTTTAATTTTTTAACTACAGATTTCACTTTTGTTTTATCTTTGTAACTAAATAATCTCAACCTCTCAGTTTCCTACAAAAGCAATTGAAAAGAAGTAGAAAATTTAAATAAATATATAGTAAATTTAAAGGAAAAAAATAACTCTTTTGGGCATAATTGTATATTTCAGGTACATTTATTTAATTCCCTCAATTTTCTATTTTATATGTCTTATAAGAACTTGGTTTAAGAAAAGAAAACAGGCAAATTACTGTGTCTGCACATGACACTAGCAACATAAAAATCTAGCTTATTTTACATTGGATTAAAATACCTAAGAAAGTTTCCTTCAGGGGACCCAGAACAAGTCACCCTAAGATTTCCCTCTGTGGTATGCAGGTTATTTTGAGCTAAAGGCAACTTTACCCCACAGGCTCAAGAGAAACTTCTTCCCCTCTCCACCCTCAACTGCCTAGAAAAATTTGAATTAAGAGGCCTTGCTTGTAAGGGATTATCAGTTTTGACCCCTTGCCATAAGTCAGGGCAAACCGTTATTTACTAAACTTCCCTTACCATGCTGCAATGACCCTTTGAAGCTCCCAGGGTGTATTATCTTAACCCTAGTTCAGAATGTCTTATGTACTTCAATCTCCTTTTCTATATCTGAGCCTTTCCTCCTGTGGAGGCCTTTAAACCTGTCATGTTATGCAGGGTCCCCATACAAAGCATGTGTTAAATTTGATTATTTTCTCTAACTAAAAAATGAAAAAAACACCTGAAGAAATCCAAAGCAAGATACATTGTATACATTCTCCCTACTTAAGTGTCTATGTCCTAAGAAAAACACCTAATATATTTGGCCTTTGTTTCTTCCTACATAAAAAGAGAAACCCAAATACTGTGATTCAGAGAGCCTTTCCACATCCAGCACTTGATAACTTTCTGTCCTTGCACTATTCCTGCACAGTAATTCAAACCACTCTGCATGAGTTTTGTGAATGGGAAGCAGAAAGGATTTCCCCACTTAGCCCAGTAAATGAGTGTGAGAGCTGCCTTCCTGAATTACCTGAACTAGCTCCATGCTGTTGTCTTTGTCCCTTGCAGCTCCAGTCAATGGATAGGCTGAGCCAACCGCCACACACAGCAACAGCAGCATAGGAAGCGTCTTCATTTCTACACGTTTCACTCCCATCTGTGTTGTCTTAATGCCTCACTCTTTCCTTAACTTCTTCTAGGTCCAGTCTCTGGAGCCCAACTTTTATAGGGTGACAATGTTTGTTTGGATCATCCTCAGCTTGACTCATGATTGCTGTCATCCAAAGAGCAGGAGAACAGTTTCCCAAAATTCCAAATCCAAAATAGGATGATACACGCTACTGCACTGATTTCTCTCAACCTCTCCAAATTTGCAAGTCAAAATAGTGATTAAGTTCCAGGAAATGCTTCCTGTCTTAGTAAGGGAAAAACTGGGGCATTTTTGTGTTTTAACTAAAAAAAAGTGACTGGAGTTTATTAAACAATTTATGTTTGTGTGTTTGAGAAAAGTAGGCTGACTTGGTAAGAAGTCAGAACTGCAGTTATAAAAAGAACATATTTAAAATCAAATGTTATAAGATGTAAGTAAATTAAAAAACTATATGTACAGTATATGTGTGTGTGTGTGTGTATATATTATTTATATATATATATATATATAAATAAAATACACCATTAGCTTCTGTAAAATCAGAAGAAATTACATATAGAATAAAATTGGAAGGGAGAATTTATTTTTTGGATCTTTGATTTGAAATATCTACTAGTGCTTTCTGGCTGGATTTGTTAGTCCTTGAGGAGGAAAAACTCATAGACAGGATAGAATAAAGATTGTGAAGAAGTAAATGTATCCATTTCTCTTTAGGTTGGTCTTAATTCTGTGCCAAGTTTATTAATGCGCAACAGATCTCTAATAGTAGCTCCGTGAATAGTAGTAGAATTCAAATGAATTACATTGTTCACTGGGCTGAAATTCTCCTCCATCTTTATCTTCTACACTTTTAAAAATTCTCTTTCAACTCTTTTCCTTTTATGTAAATTCAAATTAATAGATATTTTGAAGTTTAAGAAAAAGCCACCCTAAATTCTTTTCCCATGCTATTCATCTTCTCTCTCCCCTCCCCTCCCTTCTCCTCCCATCTCCTCTTTTTCTGCTTTCCTTCTGTCCCTTTCCTTTCCCTTTTTTCTTTATCAAGTAGAGTATTGCACATATCAATTATATATAGTGAATGCCTGTAGGAAAAACCCAAAGCATTTCCAGAAGAAGAAAATTGTTAAACTTTTAACAATTCTCTTGCTACCAACCTCACCTTCCTTCCTTACTCTTACAAAACTAAAGATTAAAAAAAAAAAAAAGGAAATGCAAAAGGAATGCAAATCAGAGAAGCAAAACTTACACATATTAAATGTTCAGTATACAATTCTTTTGTTCATCACTACACTTTGCTTTCTCTTTGTTTGCTTGATTATTTGTTTACTAAAAAGCGGAACATCCTGGGAGTGAGTATTAAATAAAATGATGAATAAAAATGTGCACTCAATGAACATTTAATAGGCTAACTTTTGCTCCTTCCCATTTAAGTCTCTTTTGCTTTTTTTTTTTTTTTTGCTTTATTTTTGTATAATTCTTAATAAACATTGAAGAGATTTCATGCAATATGTATAAAAGATGCAATAGAGATTCCTTAGTAATAATAAGATTCCTGTATAGGAGGTACCCAGATGCATAATGTGCACATGACAGGGGCTATATATCTAATTTAAGCATCCATTTTTACACTAAATTCTGTATAAACACATTTCAGAATGAGTATTCTACATTCCTTTGAGGGAAGAAATTCTGTATCTTGTCTTGTCTTGATTGAAATAAAGGGGAAATATTCATTCCCACTGATGTCAGGGTAGCTAAGAGTGTTGGAGTGGTAGCTGGACCTGTACTGGAAGTGAAATGCTTGCAAGAATAATGGAATCAGACAGAAAAGGAAGGAAGAGGTTAAAAGCTGAAGAGCTGTGGCAGCCACAGTAGTAAATCCCTGCTACATTAAGGTTCTCCCTTTGTAGTTTTTCTTATGTCTTATAAAACATATTTGAAGTTTAGAGGAAAGACTGACAGATATATTTATTTTTCCAATTGTTTAAATGTGATTGGCAAAATAGACCACATTTTTCCTGAAATAAATACAAAAGTTTTCAAAAGGCAGAGACTTTGTCATTTTAACAGCTTCAGAGATTTCTCTGCAAGCTCTACCTTGAGCCTCAGGAAGAGTTCATTACTTATTTCTTTTTTTTAAAGTATACTTTATTGATTATATTGTTACAGTAGTACCAATTTTTCCCCATTTGCTCCCCTCTACCCAGTACCCCCCTTCCCTCTAGTAATCCCACCCCCCTTAGTTCATGTTCATGCATCGTGCATATAAGTTCTTTGGCTTCACCCTTTCCTATATTATTCTTAATTTCCCCCTGTCTATTTTGTACCAACCGATTATGCTTCTTAATCCCTGCATCATTTCCCCATTTCTCCTCCTTCCCCCTCCCAGCTGATAACTCTCCAAATGATCCCCACACCTAGGATTCTGTTCCTATTCTCGTTTGCTTTGTTGGATTTTGTTTTTATTTTTATATTCAGTTGTTGATAGTTTTGAGTTTGTTGTCATTTTAGTGTTCATAGTTTTGATCTTGTTTTTCTTAAGTAAGTCCCTTTGACATTTCATATAATAATAGCTTGGTGATGATGGACTGTTTCAGCTTTACCTGGTCTGGGAAGCACTTTATCTGCTCTCCCATTTTAAATAACTTTGCTGGATAGAGTAATCTTGGTTGTAGGTCCTTGCTTTTCATCACATTGAATGCTTCTTGCCAGTCCCTTCTTGCCTGCAAAGTTTCTTTTGAGAAATCAGCTTAGTCTTATAGGCACCCCTTTGTAGGCAACTCTCCACTTCTCTCTTGCTTCTTTTAGGATTCTCTCTTTATCTTTCACCTTTGGCATTTTAATAATGATGTGTCTTGGTGTGATCCCCTCTGAGTGCAGCTTACCTGGGACTCTCCATGTTTCCTGGACTTGTATGTCTATTTTCTTAGCAAAATTTGGGAAGTTTTCCTCCATTATTTTTTCACATAAGTTTTCCATTTCTTGCTCTCCCTCTTTTTCTGGCACCCCTATGATTTGGATGTTGGCATGTTTAAACTGTCTCAGAGGTTCCAAAGCTTCTCCTCATTTTTTTAAATTCTTGTTTCCTCATTCTGTACTGGTTGACTGTTTTTTTCTTCCGTATGTTCCAAATCATTGATTTGAACCCCAGTTTTCTTCCCTTCACCATTGGTTTTGTGTGGATTTTCCTTTGTTTCACTTAGCATAGCCTTCACTTCTTCTCTTATGCATTTGCTGTACTCAAGCATATCTGTCAAGCCTGTGAGTATTTTTATCACCAGTCTTTGGAATTCTGCATCCATTAGGTTGGCTATCTCCTCGTCATTTATTTCTCCCACTGGAACCTTGATCCATTCCCTCTTTTGGGCCATACCTCTCTGTCTCCTCATCTTGACAGTCTCCTGTGTTTGTTTGCCTCTGTGTCTTAGGTAGAGCTGTCGCTCCTGTTATGTTGTAAGGGACGGAGCCTTAGGTATTCGTCAGTACAGGACAGCCTGTTTCACCACATTGTGGCGCTGTATGTTGAGGAGGGGTCTGAGAGGGGACAATCCCACTTGCTCAGCACTCACCCCTTTTCCAGGCACTTCTCGCACTTGTAAATGGGACTGGTGCTTCTCTAGCTGTTGCCCTGGCTGTTGTTCCCAGAGTGGATGGGTCTGCCCATGTTCTAGGACCCTGGGGGCCCTTTAAACAGGCAGACTCTGCTGAAAGACTGGCAGTTTCTGCCTCCATCCCAGCCTCCACTGGTTTGCACAGTCAGAAGCAATGAGGCTTGATTTTTTCCTGGCGCTGGGACGCTGAGCTGCACAGTCCAATAAGGAGCTGGGAATGCTCCTCAATTGTCCCTCCCCACTTTTTAAAACATGTGACTGCGCTTTCTCCTGGCCTCCCACTGCTGCCGCTGCTGTCACCACCACACCGCATCCTCTCCACCCCGGCTCCACCCCTCCTTCCTGTCTGGATGAGTATTTCTTCTTTATATCTTTGTTTGTTGGACTTTCATGCACTTTGATTTTCTGGAACTTCTGGTTGTTTCTAATTTTGAGGTAGTTGTATTGTTTCTTAGTTGTGGAGGGAAATGCAGTGTGTCTGTCTGTCTATGCCTCCATCTTGGCCAGAAGTCTCATTGCTTATTTCTTAATGGTATCTTGTACTTACCTCAATTGACAATTTTTCACACTGAACTATAGTGTATTGGTTTACTTATATGCGTCACCTATTTTACTGCGAGTTCTTGAGGTCAGAGACTGTGTATCATTGATTTCTGTACTCCTAATACTTAGCATGATGCCTTACATATAGCAGATACCCTAAAATTTCTTACAGAACTAACTAATATATTAATTATGAATTAAAGGTTCATAGCAGAAGGCAAACAAGTGAATGAAAAGTCAAAAAATACACAAATCATACATGTTTCTAAATTCTCAGATCTTATATGCAATGTTTACCAAATATACCCTAATAACTAAATTTTTGAAGTTTTACTTTCTTAGAAAAAGATTATAGCTGTTATCTTAAGTCTCTCTAATAAAAGAACAAATTAAAGACTTATATATTCAAAACCATCATTCCCATGTCTGTTAAATAGCCAAACCAAGATGATAGAATCAGGGAGTTTCTGACAATGTATGATATGATCAAAATCATTGTGTAGGGTAACTTTTAAAAGGCAATGCATTAATGAGAAGTAATAGGTAAATGAACAAAAAACTAAGTAGGGGAAGGAAGGAAGGAAGAAAGAAAGAAAGAGGGAGGGAGTAGGGAAGGAGAGAGGGAAGGGGAAAGTAAAGAAGGAAGAGAGAGAGAAAATACACCAAATGTAGCTATTAACACTAGGAGTTGGCGGGGGAGGGGGGGAATGATGACACTTTTTTTCAGCACAGAAACCAAATGACTCTTCCACAGAACAGTTATTAGTTATATGGCTAAATATATACAATGGTTAGATAATGACTAGTTTTCTAAATCTGACTTCCAGGAATCAGACCTGAAAGTAAACTTAAATTTAATATGACCCAAACTTGGCTACAAAACCTGGCAGTTAGTCCAAGTGATATTCTGATAACTTTTCACATTTGTCTCCCTGTTTATCATGCTCCTCCGTGACTGATCAGATAAGATAGTACAGGATGTTTCCTACCTTCAGCTGATGTAATCCTTTTTTTCAGCCAGACAGTCTTTTATCAAGTGCCTGAGTCTTAAATTCTTCAGAATACCCAAACTAAGAGTATAGATTTAGAGATAATATCTAAAAGAGAAATTTAGAGGAAAAATGACCAAATTAGCTATTTAAAAATAGAAAAGAAGGAAGGAAGGAAGGATGAAATTTTTAAAATGAAGGAATGAAATCAGAAAATGTATAACCTAGTAGAACAGATGATCTCCACATTAATTCTATAAAGAATAAAAAATAAAGTTATATAGAAATTATGCAGAAGGAAGAGAAGGAACGGTATTTACTTGATAAAAATTTTTAGATAAATTCATAAATGAGTAGACTCTGAAATGATTTGGACATGAAGAAAAATCCATGTTCAAACAAAATAACAACTATGCAGTTATGAAATTGTAGGGTCTATGCAGAAAATGGTAAAAAATTATGTTTCTATTAAAGCAAAAAATGTGTGATGTGTAGTAATGAAAAAATGAAAAAGTTGTGGGAAGATAAGCTAGCGCTCATGTTGTAAAGCCATTAGTTTTCTGAAAAGTTGACATAAACAGAACCTTTTTAAAATAGAGTTATGGCATCCCAGAGGAAATCTCTTGCACATCTTACTCCTTGAAATTTTGAAATGCTTGAACTGGGAAAAATAACCTTTGGACTCGGCCAAACCAGCACTGCCTTACAACTGTACAGCTAACAGAAACGCAGACATCCTGACCACTATAACGGGTGATTCTGGACACTTTATTTTATTTATTTATTTAATTTCTTTTTCTTAAATTTTTGTTCTATTACCGTTGTCCCAATTTTTCCCTGGTTGCTCTCCACTGCCCCCTCCTCCAACTCCCACAGTCAATCCCCACCCTGTTGCCCATGTCCATTGGCCATTCATATTAGTCCCTTGACCAGACCCTTCCCCCTTTTTCTCCCCTTTTCCCCCTTCCCCCTCCCCTCTGTTCATTGTCAGTCTTCCTTGTTTCCATTTGGCTCATTTGCTTTGTTCATTAGGTTCCTGTATTAAGTGAGATCATATGGTATTTGTCTTTCGCCACCTGGCTTATTTCACTAAGCATAATACTCTCCAGTTCCATCCCTGCTGTCAGAAAAGGTAGGATTTCCTTCTTTCTTTCTACTGTGTAGTATTCCATTGTGTAAATGTACCACCGGTTTTTGATCCACTCATCTACTGATGGACACTTAGGCTGTTTCCAGCACTTGGCTATTATAAATAGTGCTGCTATCAATATAGGGGTGCATAGGTTCTTTTGAATTGGTGTTTCAGGGTTATTTGGGTATAATCTCAGCAGTGGAATCACTGGATCAAAAGGCAGTTTCATTTTTAGTTTTTTGAGGCAATCAAATACTGTTTTCCATAGTGGCTGCACCAACAGTGCATTAGGGTTCCCTTTTCTCCACATCCTCGCCAGCACTTGTTGCTTGCTGATTTGTTAATGATGGCCGTTCTGACCTGTGTGAGGTGGTATCTCATTGTGGTTTTAATGTGCATCTTGCTGATGGCTAGTGATGTTGAACATCCTTTTATATGTCTTTGGGTCCTCTGTGTGTCCTCGTTGGAAAAGTGTCTGTTCAGGTCCTTTGCCCATTTTTTAATTGGATTCTTTGTCTTCCTGGTATTGATTCATATACGTTATTTATATAATTTGGAGATCAAACCCTTGTTTGAGATATCATTGGCAAATATGTTTCCCAAACGGTTGGTTTCCTTTTCATTTTGCTGATGTTTTCTTTAGCCACACAGAAACCTTTTAGTTTGATGTAGTCCTATTTGCTTATTCTTCCCTTTATTTGCCTTGCCTTAGGAGATACATCAGTGAAAATATTGCTGCATGATTATCTGATATTTTACTGCCTATGTTTTCCTCTGGGACCTTTATGGTGTAACAGCTTACATTTAAGTCTTATCCATCTTGAGTTGATTCTGGTGTGTGATGTAAGTTCGTGGTCAAGTTTCATCTTTTTGCACATCCCTGTTCAGTTCTCCCAACACCATTTGTTGAAGAGGCTATTTTTACTCCATTTTATGCTCTTGCCCCCTTTTCCAAATATTAGTTGACCATAGAGACGTGGGTTTATTTCTGGACTCTCCATTCTGTTCCACTGATCTATATGTCTGTTCTTATGCCAACACCAGACTGTTTTGATTAGAGTGGCCTTGTAATATAGTTTGATATCAGGTATTGTGATTCCTCCTACTTTGTTCTTCGTTCTCAAAATTGCTGAGGCTATTCAGGGTTGTTTTTTGTTCCATATAAATTTTTGAAATATTTGTCCTAGATTTGTGAAATATGTCATTGGTGTTTTAATAGGGATTGTGTTGAATCTATAAAATGCTTTGGGAAGTATAAACATTTTAATGATGTTAATTCTTTCAATCCAAGAACATGGTATATGTTTTCATTTATTTGTCTATTCCTTAATTTTTTCAGTGTTATGTAGTTTTCCAAGTTCAGGTCTTTTACCTCCTTGGTTAAGTTTATTCACAGGTACTTTATTTTTCTTCTTGCTATAGTAAATGGGAATTTTTTCTAGTTTCTATCGCTGATATTTCATTGTTGGTGTACAAAGATTTTGTATCCTGCTACTTGCCAAATGTATTTAATAGGTTGAGTAGGTTTTTGCTGGAGCCTATAGGGTTTTCTATGTACACTATCATGTCATCTGCAAATAATGACAGTTTTACTTCCTCCTTTCCAATTTGGATGTCACTGTGGCTAGAACTTTCAAAACTATGTTGAATAGAAGTGGAGAAAGTAAACACCATTTACCTAATCTTAGGGGGAAAGCTTTTAGTTTTTGCCCATGTATTATAATGTTGGCTGCAGGTTTCTCATATATGGCCTTTATTATATTGAGATACGCTTCCTCTATTCCCACTTTGCTGAGAATTTTTAACATAAATGCATACTGTACTTTATGAAATGCTTTTCAGCATCTATTGATATGATCATGTGATTTTTGTATTTCATTTCGTTTATGTGGTATATGATATTTATTGATTTGTAAATATCATATTATCCTTGCATCTCTGGGATGAATCACACTTGATCATGGTGTATGAACTTTCTAATGTAGTCCTTGATCTGGTTTGTCAATATTGTGTTGAGGATTTTATCATCTATGTTCATTAATGATATTGGCCTCTAGTTTTCTTTCTTTATTGTGTCTTTACCTGGATTTTGAATTAGGATAATACTGGCCTCATAGAAAGAGTTCGAGAAATTTCCCTCTTCTTGTATTTTTTGGGATAGTTTGAGGAAGATAGGAGTTAGTTCTTCTTTAAATTGTTGGTAAAAATTTCCTGTGAAGCCATCCACTTTGGGGCTTTTGCGTGCCAGAAGATTTTTGATTACTGCCTCAATTTCACTAATGGTTATCAATTTATTCAGGGTTTCTGCTTCTTCTTAATTCAGTTTTGGAAGATTATATGTTTCCAGAAGTTTGTCCATTCCATCCAGCTTGTCCAATTTCTTGGCATATAGTTGTTCATAGTAATTTCTTACAATCCTGTGTATTTCTGTGGTATTGGTTGTGCTTTCTTCTCTTTCATTTCTGATTTTGTTTATTTGGGTCCTCTCTTTATTTTTTCTTAATGAACCTGGCTAAAGGCTTATCAATTTTGCTTATCTTTTCAAAGAACCAGCTCCTGGTTTTACTGATCTTTTGAATTGTTTGTTTAGTCTCTATGTCATTTAATTCTGCTCTGATCCTGATGATTTCCTTCCTTCTACTCACTCTGGGCTTTGTTTGTTGTTGTTCCTCTGGTGCTTGTAGCTGTAGGGTTAGATTTTTAATCTGAGATTCTTCTATCTTTTTTAGGTAAGCCTGTATTGCTATGCACTTAATTCTTAGGACTGCCTTAGCTGTGTCCCATTTTGTGTGTTCATTTTCATTTATTTCCAGAAATGTTTTGATTTCTTCCTTGATGTCATTGTTAATGCATTCATTATTTAGTAGCATGTTATTCAGTCTCTACAAATTTGAATGTTTTTGAGTTTTTTTCTTGAGGTTGATTTCTAGTTTCAAGGCATTGTGATCTGAGAAGATGCTTGATATAATTTCAATTTTCTTGAATTTCTTGAGGTTGTTTTGTGTCCTACCATGTGGTCTATCTTGAACATGTTTGGTGTGCATTTGAAAAGAATGTATATTTTGCTTATTTTGGGTAAAGGGCTCTGTATATATCAATTAAATCCATTTTATCTACAATGCTATTCAATGCCACAATATCAATATCCTTGTTTTTTTTTTTCTTGGAAGATCTGTCCATTGTTGACAATGGGGTGTTATAATTCCCTATTATGAGTGTGTTACTATTGATGTCTTGAAGTCCTCCAAAATTTTCCTTATACATTTGGGTGCTCCTATATTGGGTGCATATATGTTCTTGATAGATTATTCCCTTAAGCATTATGAAATGTCCTTCTTTATCTCTTTTTATGACCTTTGTTTTGAAATCTATTTTGTCTATATAAGTATTGCTACCCTAGCTTTTTCTTCCATGTGATGTTGGACACTTTAGAATCAGTAACCAGCCATGTATAGCTAAAAAGTAAGCTAACTTTTTAGCACTAATAGAAATTCCTTCCTTCTTTTATGTAATTGTTTCCTTCTCTCATAAAATCCCCTTGCCTTTATCAATAATTTCCCCTGGATTAAAATTCTTTTTGATATCAAGTAAATTCTTAGAGCCCCTCACTTCAGCTTTTTATATTTAGGTTACCAATCTACAGCTAAGTTATTTAGTTAATTTTGTTGGTGATGGAAAGCCACGTTTATACAAAACAATTTAATTCACCTTTTATATTTCAATAAAGTTTTGTACATGTATTTTATCACAGAAAATTTAGAATGTAGATGAAAGGTAGATAGTAGAAAATAAATCATTTATAGTCATGACCCCAGGAGAAAATACTATTAATCTTCACTATATTTTCCTCTAATATTTTAATACTTGTATTTTTTTTACATCAGGATGGTTATGGGGGAGTTATAAAATTTTACTTATTTTTACCATGATTCAGAACCACAGAATTCTAAATCAGACCATATATGCTAACTTTATGACTATTTGCCACAAAACCTTTCAAACATTTTAGTTGGAATGTGAACTAGAATAGAAAAGGAAATTAGGAATAGATAATATCTGCACATGGATGGGTCAATCTTTCTTCATTTATAAAAGCTTAATGACTCACATCACTAAACATGAGTGGTAAAAAATGTCAAAATCCATTATTCAAATTCCTTGGCAATGACAATGACCTTTATGTGGCTGTAGGCAACTCTGATTTTATGGAAGGAAGGAAAACATTTTGTAATATTCTTGGCACAAGTATTTCAATTGTGCAAACAGAATAACATTAATTAAAATTGTTAATGGTCTGCCAACAAGCAGTGTATTATTCTGAGTATAGGATAAAAAATGTTGCTTGAGAAATACTTTTTCTCAAATGAGGATTAGAGTGGAAGATGAAGGAGAACGGATGTGAGAAACATCATGGACAAAGCAAAACCCCAGACTGCCAAATCCACCTGACGAATCATCTTTCAATTTAAAAACCTCACACAGTTCTCCTAATCACCATCAGCTGCCCCATTGTATTTTCCTGAATATCACTGATGGTCTGAAATCCCTTCTTTTTCAAGGGTGATTTTAGTTTTGGGAAAAACCAGAAGTTGCACGGTACCAAATCTGGGCTTTAAGGGGGCTGAGTCACTTGGGTGATTTGATGTTTTGCAAAAAAACTGTGCACCAGACATGATGTATAAGCAGGCATATTGTCATGATGAAGCTGCCAATCAACAAGTGCCTATAGGTGCAGCCTTCTGAATCATCCAATAGTTTCCATGGAGGAATGTTCAAGCTTAATGCAAAATTTGATGCAGATCTGTTGCTCTATTTGCTCGGTGATTTTGAATGTGATGGTCACACAGTACACATACTCACTTAATGGCATCTCCCACCCCCACTAACTACGGTGAAGTCATCATTGTTCACACATGCGCATTCTAGTCCACTCTCCTTGACTGCCAGTTTACATCAATGCCATGCAAACCATTCTCATTATATGAACAATTGCTGGACTTTTTTCCTAACAGACTTTGTATATCTAGTAGCAATGATTAGAATGTGAATAAAGGTTGATTGGCTTAGGGAATATTATAATCATCCAAGTGAGCTATATGGGGAAACTGAAAGACTGCAGATGTGAGTAAAAATAATTTTAAAAGAAAGGAGATGGTACAGACTAAAAAAGGACAGGCAAGATGAAAAAGACATGGCACAGCATGAAGTCTTGTAAATTGGGAAGCATTACAACTAGGTAGTTTGCATTTGAGATTTAGTTCCTTTTATTGAGACTTGGCAGATATTTGCCTGGTGTGGAAATAAAGACCAACCAAATGAGAATAAGCAATAGTAATTTATTCAGAGCTTGCTACAGTAAGAGAGTCAACCACCATCACTTATATTTTGGCAGACTCAACAGCAGAACAGAGTGAAAAACTTCATAGTGGAAAAGGAGGAAGACTCCATGTGCATTTTGATTGGTGCTGTAGGTGGCAAGACTAGAAGCAGGGCATTTCATGCTATTGCTTAAGCATTCATATTTTATTGTTTTTTTTTTTGTTTTTTTTTTTTTTGGTTTAGGTTTTTGATGCTCTGCTGGAAACAGGGACAAAAATTAGAGATGCTATCAGCTATTAATAAAGTCTTGGCCATTTTAGACTGAGTGTCACAGAAGTTATTGTTTATCTTCCTGGTTTGTCACTAGAGATAGCAATCAGGTCTCCTACAAATCTGACTTATAGCAAGTTAACTTCTTGGGTTGTTTATTATAGATAAGAAGATTGTTTTTCTGATCAGGTTGCTGCGGGTTTTGGGTCACAATTCTATTTTGATATAGTCTGGTCATTGCTCATTTGTATATTCAGTCTCTCACTAGGATACTTATCTCTATTCCATGGCTTATGCATCTCTATAATAGACAAAATTTGGGAGTTTTTACCCTTGGCTGAATGACCTCTTCCCTTGCTACCCATATATTCTTTACATAAATTATGGAATTCATAAATACTTTATTCTGGGGGTTAGGTCAAATGCCTGTAACTAATAATGGTCATCACCCTTACAAATCTGTGGTAATGGTCTTAGGCACTATTTTGCCATGGCTCTGACACCTCATCTTCTTTTGAATCATAATTTGCTAATGTTGGCATATCTTTTGGATGGGTCACATTATGTAAGAATGACAGAATAAAATTTTATGTTGTAGTAATAGCTAAAATTATGGTTGGGTGTATACCAAGGCTCAGCTAACTCATACAAACCCACACAGCTGTTGTTGGGTGTCAAGCCTGCTCTTCATTAAAACTACCGTGAGAAAAACGAAATCAGGGTTCTGAAATTTCGTTCTGAACTTCCATTATTTTATATAGTTTTGGGTATAGAATGTCTTTGAAACTTCTCAGAGTATGTAACTTGGTCAAACAAACACATATTCGAAACTTTCCTTTAAGAAAGGAGAAGACCACTGTATACTGATCACTTAGTATGTGCCAAACATATTAGTCGGCAGCCGTCCGTCTCAAGAGACGATGGTGTAGCTTCTTAAGAGTCTATCTGCACCGCCGAGAATGGCTGTGCAGTCCAACTCGGGAGTGACACGGTATCTGTCTCCTCCCGTGTTGAATCGACATCTTGCGATGACGCTGGAGTGTCCTCTCCAGTGAAGCTGAAGCTACAGAGCCTGGGCAGGGTGATATGGAGGGTCTGCTGTTGCCCATGCAGCAGACCCCCCCTCTCTTCGCAGCTGAAGGGTCCAAGGGAAAGACGGAGTCAATACAGCTTGGCTTCAGGTGCGCCGCAGGAGTTGCCGGTGTTGACTACAACGTCAAACCGCCTTAGGGACTCCGGCTCCGGATTTTCTGTCGGGGTTTACTCCCTTAGCCTTTCCCCTGAAGAGGTATGCCGCAAGGCAGCGGAGGTTTTTTGGAGTCAGAGTTTTCCTTCTCTGATGTGCCCTGACTGGAAGATCGAACCAGCGACACTTAGCTCGCAGGCCGACGCTCAATCCACTGAGCCAAACCAGCCAGGGCCTGCCAAACATATTATATATTTTATATCTAATCTTTAAACCCCCATTGCAAGATAAAGATCAGTATACCCATTTCACCGATGAAAAAATTGAAGCTCAGAAAAGTTAAAACATCTGTTTGAGTGTACATACACAGTAAGTAGCAGAGATTATGTAAACACTAATTCATCAAAACCAGAACAATCAGGTTACAGAATTGTACCCCTGAAACCTATATCATTTTATTAATCAATGTCACCCCAACAAATCCAATTAAAAAATAAAAAAGTTTGCAGTGTTTGCAAACTAACTCAATCCCTGCTTCTCATCTGTTTATAAAACCCCCTTAGTCAGACTTAGCCCTTCACACAAATTTTCTGTCTCAAATTTTTATATTCTTGAAAACTGAATCCTGGATATATCTCTTAAGTATCTTATCATTTGTTTTCCATTTGGGGGGCTTGTCTTATCAATTCCTGACCTCTGACTTCTCTTTCCCTTTTAAGTCCATTCTTTTCTGCCCATTATCCTTTCCTCATGCTGCCTGAATGTGACCCATTAGGATACACATCTATGAATAGTTACTATGTGTCCCTAAGATTCAAAAATCCACAAACCTTCCTTACTCACCAAGGTTGATCAATATTCTAATTCTGAAAAAAAAAACAAAACAGGAAAATCCTGCTGGCTGAAAATTCCTAAGTGCTTGTCATAAAATACAAAACTAAGTTTCTGAGCATAAGCACAATTCAGTGCTTATACCTTTTTGACCCAGAACACATTTCACAATTCTTGTTTTTTTTGAAAGTCATATTTTATTCAATTACAAGTTGGGAACATGCTATTCCAAGTCATGTATTTAGAGCATAAGTGGAAAACCTTCTCCTTGAGCCTCATTTATATTCACATCTCCCTTAAGATATTTGCCAACTTGATTACTCAAAAAGAATAGTAGAATTTTTGTTGTTGTTGATCATTTATTAATCACTTTAACTTACCCTGAATAATTTAGCCAAACAGTATCTGATCATGCTCCTTGTTAAAGATTATTAGCAAAATAATCAAAGCGACATAGTAGGAAGAGTATGAATTTGAAGATAAACAACCCTCAGTTAGAATGTTAGTCTGTACTTACTAGTTCTATGACACCAAATTACTTCTCTTCTCTATGCCCTTCTTGTTCATTCTGAAAATAGTAATAAAAATGTCTATCCTACAAGCTTGATATGTATAACAGAAAATATATATATATACTTTTAAGCACATAATAGACATTATTTATAGCAATTTATAACTAGAATGATGGCAAAAAAATTAGGTGACTGTATTTCCAACTTTAGATGATATTTAGTAGTTGGTACTAAGGGAAATATGGAGAAAATGAAAGAGGGACCACATGGGTTCTCTACCTTCCCTGCAGGTCAGAGAAGTTGTTGGGGTATGAACATACCTGTTGGGAAGGAGAGCAGCAAAACAGAAATTCTGGGTCAACAAGAAGCTGAGATGGAAAGAAAGAAGCTTTAGCTGAGTAGTTACTAAGTACCAGGGGTTTCACTTATGTTAATCCTCAGAACAAACCTAAAATACAGGTATTAATTTATTTTAGATTCAAAAAGGTCAACTAACTTGTCTAAGATCACACAGTGAGTCACAGTGAAAATTTTCTAACATCAATATCATGGAGTTTGTACAACCAGTCACTGCACACAACTCTGCCTTCAAAAATATTTGGAACAGGTCAAGCAAGAGGCAAGCTATAACTTTACTTCCCACATTACAGTGGATGAATTGTATTCTTAATAAAGCCCACATTTTATTGTTTTCCTGGGCTTGTAGGAAATCATGGATATCAACTCTTTCCCAGTCCCACTACACACATACATGCACCCCCCTTCTCCCCATACACAGTCACAGTGAACTGAATGAGCAGCCAAGAAAGACCAAATGGGAACAAAAAGGAAATTCTCAAAGTTCAAATGCTTATAGCAGAAGCACCTTGAAGATTCCAAATCATAAGCAATCTACAAGGTGGAGAATCTGCATCTAAGGCTGTCACAAATCTTATAAAGAGACTAAAGCAGTTTTAGATGAAAAAAAAAAACAAAAACAAAAAACCTGCTTCCTAATGGAAACAGTAACCAATATTCTTAAGAAAAAAGGATGCCCTCCTTAGGCCCTCTAGACTGCTGCAAACTAAGATTTTTAAAAATCGAGCTCACAATTCAAGTTCACCTCATAATACACAAGAAAACAAACTAGGACTGAAAGTCAAAAGAAACAGCAAATATGGATTTAAATCCACCAGGTCTTTGGATATTTAAA
This sequence comes from Furipterus horrens, assembly GCF_987537825.1. Taxonomy (NCBI): domain Eukaryota; kingdom Metazoa; phylum Chordata; class Mammalia; order Chiroptera; family Furipteridae; genus Furipterus; species Furipterus horrens. The sequence continues at coordinate 63,570,481 of NW_028327172.1, read as the reverse complement.
TGATCAAATCCAGACTACATAATAACAAAGAATTTAAAGTATAAAGGAATAAAAGATAGAATCATAAAAACTAGCAAGCAGCAAAAAACTAAGAAATGACCAGATATGAAAATAAATTAAGTGAAAATTTGCCTTTTTAGCTCTAGTTTTATTTGCTACTTTTTCATATACTTTATTTCTCTCTATATTATGACCATGTTTTCCATTAAGTTCTTGAAAATATTTGTAACTGTTTTTAACTATTTTTCTGCTAATTTTGTCATCTCTGTAATTTCTGCATCTGTTTCTATTGGTTAATTATTTTCCTTATTATAAGTGACATTTTCTTACTTCTTTGCATGTTCAGTAAATTTTATTGGATGCTAGACCTTGTGAATATTATACTATTAGGTGTTTAGAGTATAATTTTTTTAGAAGGTGCTTAATTTAGTTTCGGCAGACTGTTAAATAATTTGGATATCACCTTGCTCTTTTCAGCTTTATTTTAAGCATTTTTAGAGTGGGTCTTAATGTAGCCTTTACTCTGGAGTTTATTTAGCCCTTTTATTAAGGAAACTTTACTCATTACCCAACGCGTTTAATATCTTGTCACTCTGCCTGGATGAAACACAAATCTCTCCCAGTCCTGTATCATCTCTGGGAACTCTTCAATCTATAGCTCCTTGGTTTTGCTTATGCAGCTCGTTAACACACTCAAGGGGACTTCTCTCTCAATTCTGGATGCTTTCTCTAAACCCTACTCTTCTCTGCAAATTTTGCCACCTCCACTTCCTTGAATTTTAATATCTGTCTCCTCAACTTAGTGAGATCACTGTGTTCTGCTGGGTTCCCTTCCCCCGTACAGTGTCCTGGATAATACGTAATGATATAAAACAGGTAAGATTTTGGGGCTTGCCTCATTAGTTTCTCTTCTCTCCTGGACTATACTGCCTGGTGTCCAGTGAATGAAATCATCTTTTTCATACATTTTGCCCAGTTTTCTAGTTAATCACAGCAGAAAGGAAAATTCAGTACTAGTTACTATAATATGTCCAGAAACAAAAATAATCCTTGGAAGTTATATTTATTTGCTAACACATTAAAAAAAAAAAGTCTTAGATTTTAATTTCCATGAGTTGGGCTTTTTTTTTTTTTTTTTTTTTTGCACGAGTAAGCACAATCTTTTATATTTGGTACATTACAATATCCTTAAATTATTTTGATATTTGAATGACAATTCTAGAGAAAGTCACTCCTGAGAATGATGAATATTATGAATACTATTACTTATGTTCCTCCTGGGATATCCCATTAACTTCTAAGTTGTTACCTTCCATCTATCCACTGAAGAATCCAATATTTAAATTTCTGGGTCTTGATTCCATTCCATTACCTACTGGACATCCCCACCTGAAAGTCTCAAGGCTCCCCAGACTTGGGGTGAGGGGTGGGCAAAAATGGGTAAAGGGGATTAAAGGGTACAAACATCTAGTTATAAAATAAATAAGCCAAATGGATTTAACAAACTATAGAGAATATAGTCAATAATATTGTAATAACTTTGTATGGTGAGAGAATGTAAATGGCCTAATTGTGGTAATTCACTATGTTGTACACCTGAAACTAATATAATATTATAAATCAATTATACTTTGATAAAAAGTCTCCCCAGACACAAAACACTCAATTATCTTGATTCCATCAAGCAGACCACCACCTCTCAACTGGCTTTTCCTTCTCTATTCCACTTTTCAAGGTCATTTGCAAACCAGGTCCTTAAATATCATCCTAAATTATTCCTTTTCAGTCATACCTCACATGCAAAACAATTATCAAACTCTATTAATTCCCTCTTCTAGCTGTTATTATATCCTCCCTATAATGTCCGTTCTATCAGCCCCATGACTATAACTCAAGTTTTAAGTATTTCTTGCATGGAGTAGTGCAATAGTATAATAGGTATTCTTTGTATCTAGCCTTAATTCTCTCTGATCTATCTTCCATAGTTCCATCAAAAAAATCTTCTAATATGCAATGTGGTCATTTCTCCCTATCTTAAATCTCTTTAATCAAGCCACATTACTTATGAGATAAAAGTAAAACTCATAGTAAAAATGCTTTGTATGTCACCTAGATTTGGGATATCTTTTCCATTTTCTTGAACAAGGACAGTGTTCATTAATACATTTTTAGAAGGTAGGATGGTAGGTAGGATCAGGAAATCTAGACTCTTAGTTGTGTGAAGCTTGAGGAGTTGCCTACTAGTATGTATTCTTTTGAACCTGGAGTCCAAAAGGTAGGCAGGCCTGTGCTCTCTCCTATTGTATAATTTTAAATAAGTTACAGTTTTCAAAAAAGTTGAAACCGACTTTCATGAAGTATAAAATAAACATGTTAAATGTCAAAACATGGTGGTCCAAGTCGGCGCGACCGGTGGGAGGGAGTGTAGCTTCTACCACAGCTTTTACTCAGGTTGTGCAAGCTCCATGTATGGTGGCACTTCTCGTCCCAAAGGCTCCTCCCTCCAACCTAGTTCCTTCAGGGCATCTGTGTTGCCTACACTTTCCGTTCTTCCATTGCCAAAACATGGCAGCAGCTGGAGTGCCCACTGGGACTTTTGATATATGCAAATTGACCATATGCAAATTAACCTAGGTCCCAGCTTTCCCAACAAGAAATGAAAATTGACCTTGGTCATTCCCAGAAGAAATGTTGATGGATCTAGCATGACATATTAACTGGGGAAAAGCAGGGAGATGTAAACAACTTGTTGAATGTGTTTGATGGGTAAACTCAGCCTGACCGAAAAGTATGTTTGGAAAGGTATGGAGATGACTCCTGCAAGCACATAGGCAGAAAACTCCTATGGGCCCTGTAGGTGGGCCGGGAGTCTCTTCTTCCCCTTCTTTACTCCTTTCTCCCTTCTCCCCTTCCCTCTTTTTCCCTAGGCCCGTTTCTCCCCCCCCCCCTTTCTCCCCTTCTCTTTTTCCCCCTTCCCTTGCTCCTATGGGCCCTCGAGTTGAACCAGGAGTTTTCCTCTCACCTCTAACCCCTTTTTCTCCCTTCCTTCAATAAACCTGGTGTCTGGGTGATTTCTTGGAGCAAAGGCAGCCTGAAATTAAAGATATTATTCAATTCACTAATGAGGGAATTAGTTAAAAGAAGAATCTGAAGAACAAATATGTATGCAATAAGAAATGCTAAAATAAACTTTCTAATGTTAAAAATGCATTGATATCTTATAGGCCAATAAAATGTAATGTTTGTGGTTGTTGCTTCTACCAGAAGCTGGTAATCAGCTGTATCTTCAATAAAGGACATTCGTTTGTTTAATAATTTTTAAATTTTTTTCACTAGAATTAACATACAATATTATATTAGTTTCAGATATGGAACATAGTGATTAGATGTTTATCTAACTTACAAAGTGATCACCCAATAAATCTAGTACTCATTTGACACGATACATAGTTATTATAATATTATTGACTATATTTCCTATGCTGTACTTTACCTCCCATGACTATTCTGTAACTCCCACCCTACAATCATCAAAGTATCCTCTATCTACTTGTTCTCTTTTCTGCTTGTTCATTTACTTTGTTGTATAGATTCCACATGTAAGTGATACCATCTGGTATTTGTCTTTGTCTGACTTACTTCACTTAACATAATACCCTCTAGGTTCATCCGTGTTGTTTCAGATAACAAGATTTTATTCTTTATTATTAGCTGAGTCACATTTCATTGTATAGATGCACCACTTCTTTATTTATTGATGGTAAATAATCCTGCAATGAACATATGGATGCATATGCCTTTTTGATTTAATGTCTTGAGTTTCTTCAGATAAATACCCAAAAGTGAAATTGATGGGTTCTTCTTTGTTTCTTGTTATAGCCTTTGTTTTAAAGTCTATTTTGTCTGACATTAGTATTGCTACCACAGCATTTTTTGTTTGTTTGTTTTCATTTCCATGAAATATCTTTTTCCATTCCTTTACTTTCAGTCTGTGTGTGTTTTTTTTATCTAAAATTAGTCTTTTCTGAAAACGTATAGAAGGGTCTTGTTTTCTTATCCATTCAGCCACCATATTTGCTTTGATTGGTGCATTTAATCCACTTGCATTTAAGTAATTATTGATAAAACTATATTTATTGCCATTAGGTCCTTGCTTTTCCTCACTGAATATTTCATGCCAGTCTCTTCTGACCTGCAGTTTCTGTTGAGAAATTAGCTGACAGTCTTCTGGGAGCTCTCCTGTAGATAACTTACTGCTTTTCTCTTGTGCTTTTAAGATTTTTTTTGTCTTTAAACTTTGGCATTTCAATTATGATGTGTCCTAATGTGGGCCTCTTCGGGTATGAGACTCTGCACTTCTTGGACTTGTATGTCTATTTCCTTCATCAGGTTATAAAAGTTATTCCATCATTATTTTTACAAACAGGCTTTTGATTTTTGCTTTCTCTCTTGTCCTTTTGGCACCCTCATGATATGAATGTTGGTATGCTTGAATTGTCCCACAGGCTTCTTAAACTATCCTCACTTTAAAAAAAAAAAAATTATTTCTTTTGACTTGTGTGACTGGGTGTTTTCTGTTTCTTTCTCTCCCAAACTGCTAATTTAATCTGCTGATTCATCTGCTTTACTGTTGATTCCCTGTAATGAATTCTTCATTTCAGTTAGTGTATTCTTCATTTCTGACAGGTTATTTTTAATGTTTTCTCATTCCATTTTTTTTTATGTTTCCTATCTCTTTGTTGAAGTTTTCACTTAGATCATTGAGCATCCCTATAACCAGTGTTTTGAATTTTGCATCTGGCAGATTGCTTGCTTCCATTTTGCTTTGTTCTTTTTCTGCAGTTTTGTTCTGTTCTTTCATTTAGGCTCTTTCTTTGTCTTCTTATTTTTGGCTGCTTCCTTATGTTTGTTTCTATGTGTAAGGTAGAGCTGCAATATCTCCCTGTCTTTGAAGAGTGGCCTTATCTAGTAGGTATACTGTAGGGCCCAGTGACACAGCCTCTCCAGACACCCCCAAGGTACAACTCCATGTGGGCTGTGTACACACTTCTTTTGTAGTTGAGCCCTGGTTGATGTTAGAAGATCAACAGAAGGGATTTATGCTTAGGCCATTTGGCTTTGAGGACTGGCTATGACTACAGCAGCAGAGTTGCTGTGCATGGGCCAACCCCATGGAGAACTTCAGTGGGGCTCTGATACCTGATGAGTCTTCCCTTGAGTATGTATGCTGGTGGAGATGATTGGGAAGTGTTCCAAGCTGTCTGAAGCTGGTCACCCTGTGCTTTTGCACTGGGGTTTCTTGGGAAGTAAATGCCTAAATCAACTGCCACCTGTGCCCTGCCCAAGGCCAACTGGCATGACCCGTAAAGCAATCTGCAGATGACTGCTACTTGTGTTTGACTTAGAGGTGAGTAGAAGAGACCGAGCTGAAAACTGAAGTTGGCTACCTCTAGTGCCAGCCTGGGGACATTTAGCTAGAGGTACAGGGCACATGGAGGCCAGATGCTGCTTATTTGGGGTTTGTGAACCTTTGAGGGATTTTAGAAAAGTTTTCAGTGTGAGCTAAGACAGGCTTTTGTATGGAATAGGCACTGGATATGCCTTGGGTGGGTCTGAAATTTGGATGGGGCAGTGTCTCAGGAAGTCACCAGGGCATGGCGAACAGTGTTGTGGGGTTGATGGAGACTCAGATGTGTTGTCTGCCAGCATTGTTGGGGGAGGGTTCAGCAAAGGAACAATGGTTTTTGCCAGCACTTCTGTCTGGGGGAAAGCTGTCCCTCCAGCCCTTGTCCTGAAGCCAAACAATTCAGTTCCTTCCCATCCCTGATGCACTTTTTGAGCTGCTGCCCCAGGACTGAAGCTCATATTGAAAGAGTCTAAGTCCATGCTTGAGCCCTTTAAGAGGGGAGCTCTCCATCTTACTCAGCAACAATTTTCATAGCCAGAAGTTACAAGTACTTCTCTTTCCAGCACTGGAACCATGGGCTGTGGTCCAGGTGTGGGCTGGGACCCCTTGTTCCTCAGAGAGGACTTCCAAAGCTAAGCTACCCCTCCTGATTTTTAACTTTCACAAGTAGATGTTAAACCAGACTGTTCTGTATCTCTGCCCCTCCTACCAGTCTTGATGTGGCTTCTTCTTTATAACCTTAGTTGTAGGACTTCTGTTCAGCAAGATTTCAGGCAGTTTTCAGTGGCTGTTTTTCTGAAATTCACTTTAATTCTGATGTGGTTGTGGGAAGTTCAGAGTACTACATTTATCTACACCACCATCTTGACTGGAAACAAAATAACACTTATTTGTATTGCTATAGAAAATACCATTTGCATTATTATTGGTTTTCTATTATTTGCATCCTTACAGAGTTATATAACAGACTTGTTGATGAATAGTCAAAGGTGTGAAATAGGGTATGTGGCAAAAGAGCTGCAATCTATACAAGCTACAGGAACTCTTTACAAGAAAGTAAGACCACCCCACACTGGATTTATGGCTTAAAATGGACAGAAATCAACTCAATCTAACATGAGGTCTAATTTTACCTAACAGTGACCCCTAGCCTTATATATCCATTGTAATACATTAGCATTTAAAAAATCACACCCCTCACAGCCATGGTCAGAATTGTAAAGCCCGAATAAGGACACAAAATGGCAGAGGAAGCACCTCTAAGAAATCTCCACCCCTTTTCTGGGAAGACACCAAATATCCTTTCCCCTTATTAAATACCATGCCCCCTCGATTAAAGGAACCTCAGGAAAGGGATCAATTTTTGCTAAAGGGGAGTTGCTCTGCCTGGACTAGCCCACTCTCTGTCTCACTGCTTCACTAATAAACTTACTTTCACTTTAAACTCTATGCTGGCTCATGTTTGAATTCTTTCCCATGGGAAGCCAAGAAGTTACAGTGGGTCTTGGACCCTTGGGATCCCAGACCCCCAGAACACCTGCATCAGGTTTACATCCTCATAAAATCAGCTATTCTCTAGAATATTTGTTAGAAAATGTCCAATACTCCATTGTAAAGATGCATGTAATTTCCAATTATGGACATTTTTTTCCTGACATTAAAAAGGTATCACTACTACCTTTTTGAAGGCAAATCATTATTCCCTAGTTTGGACAGAGAATTCTTAGAACAAGTTAAAGACCTTTTGACTGAAAGGTCAAGTAAAAGTCCAAATAGCATGGCATGCCAGAAGTTTTTATTTTATTTTATTTTATTTTTTTACATTATAGATTTGAAAAACAGAATTTTGCAGTGGTTAATAATACAGATTCTGGAATCAAACTGCCTGGCTTTGAATTGCAGCTTCAAGGTGATGTGACCTTGGGCAAATTAGTTCACTTCTCAGTGCCTCGGTTTCTTCATTTGAAAAATATAAATGACAGTATTTACCTTAAAATGTTAATGATTAGATAATTATTTATGGGGGATAGATAGGTATGGGGAGACGTGGGAAGCAGACAGGCTAGGTTTAAAAGACTCTGACCACTGTGCAGAGCTGCCCCCCGCTGGGCCCTTAGCCGGCAGGTTGTCTGCCAGACCTGCTCTGAATCCCACCCTCCAGGCGATTTTAAAGATAGAATAGAAATACAAAGTGGCTTTTAAGGGAAAGGGAACCTGCTGTTTTTCTCTGTATAGCCTCAAATCCTTGTCAGTAAAATGTGAAGAACAGAACTATTAAGTAAGAGGAAATGTTTTTGACCTTGTGTAAAATACCTGGATGTTTCAACCCTGTATCAATCTGCATTTCCCTTTCACTCCCTACCATTTGGGGAAGGGCTGCATATTTTCCTTATGTATTTCCGCATGTGGAAAGTGGATAAAAACCCTGGCTAATAAAGAAACAGAGGGTGATTTTCCACTAGAGAAAACCCCCTCCCTTCCTTCCTCAGAAGAATAGTGTCTGAGTAGTTTCTTCATTCACTCCGAGGGACCCAGAGTCTCTCTCAATTATTTATTAATAAATAATCATTAGTTGATTATTTTTAGTTGAATTTAAGAACTTTTGATAATGTAAGTCCTTTTTTATTTTTATTTTTTCTGTACTTATTTAATTTTATTTTTAAGTATATTTTATTGATTTTGCTATTATAGTCATCCCAATATTTTCCCCTTTTGCTCCCCTCCACCAGGTAGTTGCTTACCCCCAGCAATTCCCTGCTTAATTCATGTCCATGGATCATGAATATATATTCTTTGGCTTCTCCACTTTCTGTATTATTCTTAACATCCCCGTCCATTTTGTTCTAACAATTATGCTTCTTAATCCCTGCACCTTTTACTCATTCTTCCCCTGCCCCTCCCCACTAATGTCCATCCAAATGATCTCCATATCTATGATTCTGTTCCTGTTCTGGTTGTTTGCTTAGGTTGTTTGTTTGTTTGTTTTTTTAGATTCAGTTGTTGATAGTTGTGATTTTGTTGCCTTTTTAATGTTTATGGTTTTGATCTTCTTTTTCTTAAATAAGTCCTTTTAAGATTTCCTGTAATAATGGCTTCGTGATGATGAACTCCTTTAGCTTTACCTTGTCCGGGAAGCACTTTATCTGTCCTTTCATTCTAAATGATAGCTTTGCTGGACAGAGTAATCTAGATCATAGGTCCTTGCTTTTCATCACTTTGAATATTTCTTGCCAGTCTTTTCTTGCCTGCGAAGTTTCTTTTGAGAAATAAGCTGACAGTTTTATGGGAACTCCTTTGTAGGTAACTATCAGTTTTTTTTCTTGCTGCTTTTAAGATTCTCTCTTTATCTTTAACCTTTGACATTTTAATTATGATTTGTCTTGGTATGTCCTCTTTGGGTCCAAATTGTTTGGGACTCTCTGTGCCTCCTGGGCTTGCATGTCTATTTCTTTCATCAAATTGGGGATGTTTTCTTTCATTATTTTTTCAAGTGAGTATTCAATTTCTTGCTCTTCCTCTTCTCCTTCTGGCATCCCTATGATTTTGATATTGGCCCTTTGGAGATGTCTCAGAGGTTCCTAAGCCTATCCTCATCTTTTTTGAATTTTTTTTCTTCATTTTGTTTTTGAATTCTTATTTCTTCATTTTGAATGCTTATCTCTTCCTTATGTTCCAAATCATTGGTTTCAATTCTGGTTTCCTATGGATTATTATTTATTTCACTTAGTGTAACTTTCATTTCCTCCTTTATTTTTTTGCTGTAGTGAAAAAGGTCTCTGATCACCCTGATAACTAGTGTTTTGAACTCTGCATCTGATAGGTTGGCTATCTCTGTTTCGCTTAGTTCTTTTTCTGGGGTTTTGTTCTGTTCTTTGATTTGGGCTATATTTCTTTGTCTCCTCAATTTATCATCCTCCCTGTGGTTTTTTCTGTGTATTAAGTAGAGCTGCTTTTACTCCCTGCCTTAGTAGCATGGCCTATGTATAAAAGGCACCTGCAAATTGTGTGGGGTGGAGCATTAGTAATTGCCAGGGCACAACACCCACTTCACCACTTTGTGGCTATGTGGTGAGGGCTTGGAAAGGGAGAAATGCTGGCTCCTTGCTTCTGGCAGTTTTCTCAGTGCTTGATCCATTTCCAATCACTTCATCCCCTTCCCATGTGTGACTGGCACCCTTCCAGCAACTGCCCCAGTGGTGAATCCCAGAGAGGGTGGGTTTGTGTGCATTCTATGACTGTGTTGGCCCTTTAAGTGACAAAAAGCCAACAGTTTCTTCCACCTCCCCAGCCCCCACTTGTTTTTACAGCCAGAGCTAATGGGGGTCTAGCTTCCTGGTGCTGGAGTCTTGGGCTTTGTGGTCTGGCCTGGAGCCTGGATCACTTGCTCCCAAGTTAACCCTCCCATCTATTCCACTGCCACCTTTCCATGCCACCCAGCCTCTCCACCCATCTCCGCCACTCTGCCCTTCCTACCCATCTAGATGAATGTCTGTTCTTTAAATCCTTGGTGGTCAGAATTCCATACATCTTGATTTTCTGACAGTTCTCTGTGCTATTAGTTTTGAGATATAGTTGTATTACTTCTATGGGTGTATGAAGAGGCAAGCGTGTCTACCTATGCCTCCATCTTAATAGGAAGGTTTTGGCCCCCTAAAGATTTGTGTGTGTGTGTGTGTGTGTGTGTGTGTGTGTGTGCAGATCTTAGAACAGTGTCTGGCACACATTTAACATTACAAGGACTTGTTTAAAAAATCTTACAATATAAGATAAATGGAGGTAGAAGGAGAAAGAGTTCACTTTATATCTTTAAAGGCATTTTTTAATGAATACTTATGAAACTGAGAGGGGCATACTTCAGGTCTTTATTTTAATAAAGCCATTGTTTAAGAGAAACTGCTTACTCCTGAATCACCTAAGGCCAAAGACATGTCAACCCAGATATCATTAAGTTTTCTTTTGATGCTAATCCTGTGTGAGACATTTCTTCCTTTGAAGGAAGTAGCATTTAGTTTCCTGTAGGAAAGTAACATTTCTCCTAAAGATGACTTGACCCTACTCCTTGTAAAGAAAACTCTAGGATTATTATACTGAAGGAGCACATACTTGAGAAAGGATCTAATCTAGGAAGGACAGAGAGCTCCATCCCCATCTAGAGTCTTTTTGATCTTCATATTTTTCCTGATCTCAGTTCATTCTATGCAAAAATAATCGTCTGAGCCAAAATGAACGTGACTTTTTCTTGGATCTTGAGTACATCAACCAGCAATGGTCTTCAAATAAATTAAAAATTCCAAGCATTCCACAAATCTGTAAGATATTAGGGGAAGCTCTAATATGTGTACAATCCAGAAAATAGGGAAAATGTGTGTCAAGGTGGTGGAGAGAATTGATAAAAGGCAGGCCAAGCTACCATCATGATGTTCTCGCCATATATCATTAATCACTTTTTTCACAATAAATCTATGGGATGGTTACCACTAATATTTTCTCCTAAATTTAAGGAAGCTTAGATTTAATCTTTTGCCAAGGTCATATAGCAATTACATGGCACATATTGTAAGACTTGATCTGCAATGGAAATTTTACCATAACGGGAAGTTCCTATTTCATCCCTTCTCTTCAGGTTTGTGGTCATACACTGTAGGTGCTCCCTGGAGCCATATGCATTCTGGAGAAGTTTTATTGACTTGAGACCAAGCATTCATGTGGCTTTAAACAAGTAGCCAAAGCAAATACAACCTTCTTTTTTCCTAGTTGCCATATTTCTATTCACTTCTTAGTATAGTCACAGAGACTGGTTTTATTTAGGAGTAGGTCCAGAATTATTTTCAAATACACATTCCATTTTTCAAGAAAAATTCTTAAAAACCAAATACTTTCTTTTAATGTTTTTATTTGAATAATATAAATATATATACTTCATATAAAATATTAGAAAAATCAACACTGTCAACAGAATAAAATTACATTTTCATCATAATTATATAATTTAATTATAGCTTATGTTATTGTCATTTTTTAAGTTCTAGGCATATTCTATTTTTACTCCAATTAAAATGTTACCCTTGTGGAAACATTTAATGGTCAAAGAAACAAATAATTTCTTAATTTTGGTTAAGCCAGAAAAACGATTATAATTTCGCAGTTTAAGGATGTTAGGGACCAAAATATGTTCTTGGCCATTGAAGGTGTCTATTTTCAAACTTAATAGCAAAGTTGAGCAAAAACTGGCATTGAGGATTTTTTAATAATAAAATCATGTATTTTGTATAATCATTTACCTATATAATCATTGATGGCCTACAGATTTTATCTTATTTTACGATATATGTCACTATGTAGTGGTACACTGGGCATATAACAAGTATGCAATAAATACTTATTAAATTGAAGTGAATTGACAAACACCAGTAATTATACCATTCTTAACAACCAAAGTTAATATTTCTTTTCTGCCTTTTGGTGACACGATGGAATAGGACATCGTATTCAAGTGTGTTAGATCCTTGGTAAAAATAGTAGTGCCCTAAAAAATAAAAAAAAAATTGAATAGTTTAATTTTCTGCTTGTACTTCTTTGAAAAAAAGAAAACATAGATCTGTGTTTTTATAGATTATCTAGATTAGACAAGGTCTGATTCATGTATATAAATGTTGGGTTCCTTGGCCCCCAGATATTTGCCTATTGCCAATCATTTCACTGTTAAATATCTTCATTAATTTTATTGAGAAGGTTGTTTAGTTTTCAAGTCTGACCAGTAACATGAAAATGTTTTTTGAAGTTACACTTCAGGTGGAGAACTCAACTGAGCCCAGATAGGGCACATAGAAGCTTTGATGGAGGAAGTAAAAAGAACATAGGGGTGGGAAGAAAAAGCAAAATATCTCAGCCCTGTCAACAGTTTTGCTTAGGGTCACCTTGCTTAAAGACATTCATAAACACAAACCTAAACAAACTCAAGCGTCTCTCATCCCACCCTCAGTCCCAGTCCATGAGGGCTTATGAAACATTAAAGGAGCTAAACAGAAGGTAAAGAATGCAGGTATAAAAAAGCACAAAAAGACTCAGTGTTTTAAAGGGGGATTTCAAGTATCTTCATGGTTTTCTAATCTACTTACTCTTATAATAGTACACAGCATCAATTTTAGGCCCAATTCCCAGAAAGTGTGTAGTAATCAATTTGGGATAACCAGGGTCCATGAATTGTCTCCTTTCATCATAACTGAGGAAAAATAAAAATAAAATAAAATAATAACCAGTAGGAACTCCACCAAATAGATTTCATGACATAAAGTTGATATTTTGGGACATAAACAACAAAACCCACCTATTTCTCTCCTGAAAGGCTCTTACTAAAAAGGGTTTAAACTGCAATGATGTGAAAGCCAAGGATTTAACCAGTCCACCGATTTATTGCAAGTCCCTATGGGACTCTAACCCAAGGCTTCCTGACTTCTAGTCAAGCACTTGCCTCACTCCTCCACTACGCTTCTACCAGTGCCCGGTACTGCTTTATAGAGCTTTGTTGTCTAATTTCCTGTTAGTAAAAACTTTGCAGGATCAGCTGTCCATCAGAGGATGGTTTCCTCATTTTGTCTTCTTGGGTCCAATGGCTATGGAAAGGAATCTGAAACTCCGTACACCCTCTAAACTGACTGTAAAGACGAGGTCCCATACATCTCTACCTCTATTGTCCAATCTGTTTCCACTATGATTAATATAATGACATTTAATTTGAAATGTTCTTTTTAAAACACTTTGTGTGTTATCTCATAAATCAGAATCCAAAATTCCAGAGAAAGAAAACTAGATTGACAATAACTGTCCAGTCCTATAGTCTCTTAATCCTTCTCCCAGGAGGTCAAGGATCTTTGGGAATTTGCATAGAAAACCATTTTATGGAAAATCCCATCCCTTCCCTGTTTCACAAATCTTAGGGGTCAAATTACTAGTCATTAAAACTCACCTCCAATACTGATGATCTACAAAGAAGTAGGTCTTATAGAGAAGTGGGTTAAAAACAGCTGCATCAATTTTTTTCACAAAGTCAGGAAAGCCCAATGAATGTATACTTTTGGGATAGTGTGGCTGTGGATTTAACTTGCTGATTAACCAGTACTTATCATCTGTGAACACAAAGAAAAAAGCTACATTGCAATCACACAGAAAGAATAATAGAAATATGTATTGACTCACTACAAATGCCATTCTTTTTCCATAGTTCCAAAATGTATTATTCCTTGTTCTTAAACATGTCCTACCTCCTAAGGTTCTATATTTTTTCCCCACAAGTATTGCAATCTATATTTTACAAACTTTTCCTGAAAGTTTCATGTCTTATCTAAATATTCAATCTATTTTAGGTTATAGTTCAGAGTATAATTAATATAACTTAGAGTGCTCTTTGGTCTATATTTACAAAAGTAGTGTTTTCTTAATTTATCCTCTTCCTTGAAGTAGACTAAATAGAAAAACTAAAAATTAAAATTACCTTTAAAAAGAAAAACTTGTTGTCTAGTTCCAATTTCATAAGCAGCTTGAATACCAGATGGTAACATTGGCCATAAAGAAGAAATTAATCTAACACTGCTCTTTGGACTCTCAGGAAGCTTCCACCAGAAGAACCTAATATATAAAACATTAATACTTGTTAAAAATAGTTGTATAATCAAAAATCATGAAAGGTGAGTGGAAAGGATCTGTGAAATGATTTAATATTTCTATTATCTTCATGTTCCATTCCATGCATGTTTGTGTAGGAACACCACAAGAAAAATATGTTAATCAATTCTTTGATGATAGCAATGGTATTAACAAGCAAACTGTTATATGGAAGTACCCTGGATCTAGGAATAAAGGGATCTAGGTTCTAGTCTGGTCTCACAATCTGTTCACTAGTTTTGTAATCTAAAAGAAGTCACATATCCTCAAGTGTCTCAGTTTTTCAGTTTCAAAAATGAAGGATATTTGTCCTCCCTACCAAATATTAATCTTCTGTACTCTCTCACACTGCCGATATCTGCTTCAGTCTGTGTTGTAAGACAGATACTATAAATCATCCCAGAATTCTCTTCTCTCTAATCAAAAATCAAATCCTTTAAATAGGTACTCTGTCACAACTTAAGTTCCAGACACTATTTTTATCTACGATTAAAATAGTCTGACTTCTCTGTTTCCTGTTTTCTCTTTCCCCAACCTAGATTCCTACTACAAATCCATTGTTTAATGTCAGTTTTCTAGTTAAGACATAAATATAATACAGAATCAAGTCCAAATCCTTACTCACAATTTTCATCCACTTAATTTTCCATCATTTTCTACTATTCTCCAACAACAACAACAAAAACCACCTTAGGAGTGAACCTTTGCACTTGGTCAGGTATAAAAATAATCCTACCTGTCTTTAAAGAAAAAGATTTTATTTCCCACTGTAGTGACAGCATCAAAAGTCATATTGGGATCACAGGCAGATGATTCTGTATTGTGAGGGTTTGGTGAGGGTTTGTCCTTTTCTGGACCTCCTGAGAAAACATTTCAAGAAGCATTAGAAAAGATATGTATTTTAGTTCATAAGAGGAAGACTCATTCTTTTTAAAAAAATTAAAAATTTTTATGAAAAGTGCATAAAAAGCAATTTATAATTTCTATAACATTTACAGGAAACATACAATAAAGATTCTTTTTCCTCATATGGTTGCAACATCATGGAGGAAAAAACTGTTCACTCTGGTTTTCTTGTTCCAGTTTAATTTTTTTCTCTGTGTGCCTTCTCTAATTGACAATGTTATGTTAGATACAAAGAACAGATTGAGGCCAGAAGGCTTAGTTCTGCCTTTGTCCCTGGCGTTAACATACTAGGTCTCTTGTGCTCATCTGTAAAAATGGATATAATGTCTGTGCTATCTACCTCACAGAATTTTCATGGGGTTCAAAAGGAAATATAGATATTAATTTTATCCAAATGCAAGTATCATGAAACCATTCATAAGAGTGAGTATATTTATAAGGCAAAATGGTAAATAAATTTAACTCACCATAGAGAGACTGAATGCCACGTATGTCATCAGGAGAGAGGTTAAATGTGTTGGGATCAGCATAACTGTAGGTGGGAAACATTATGGCCTTTGGATCATTGGAATGGCCAAGACCCAAGGAATGGCCAAACTCATGAACAGCAACGAGGAACAAGTTGATGCCTAAGAGGAAACCAACCAGAAGGGGAAAAGAACAGTGAAATATATTGGCATTTAAAAGAAAATAACACAATTTAAGTCTGACACAGCAGAAAAGGAAACATCTGGGAATCCTGTACTTGTTTCCTCTCCTTGCACAGTTTTCCAGTCTTGGCACCATTGACATTATAGGCCAGATAATTGTTGTTATAGATGTTTAGAATCTCTGGTTTACCATTAAATAAGTAGTAGGTCCTTCCATTTTCACAACCAATATGTTTCCCCAAATTGTCTAATGTCCCTGTGGGAGCAAAATTGCCTCTGGTTAAGGACCGCTGCACTATCACACAAATGAAATATACTATGCTGTGAAAATTTCTAGGATAACTTGTAGCTGTATTCAATAGTTCTCATTGCCTCTAAATCATTCCCACCTCATTCTGCTTTCAGTTTTGATCAGGCTTGAGTGGATATAAAAAAGTCTTTAAAACAAAACAACAAATGAGCAAATTAGAACCAGAAGCATGGCAACAAGGAACAGACTGACAGCAGTAAAGGGGAGAAGGGAGGGGGTTAAGAGTGGAAAGAAGGGAAAGGGATTAGTCAAGGAACATGTATGAATGACACACAGACAATTGTGTGTGGGTGGACTGTAGGAGCAGGGGAAGGGCTGAGCAGAGGAGAGCAAATGGGGAAAAATTGGGACAACTGTAATAGAACAATAAAATATTTATTTTAAAAAGTCTTTAGTAACCATTTTTTACTAAAGCCAATATAAGGCCATATTAAGTGCCAGGTACTATGAGTCACTGAGAAATATACCACATTATGTTTAATCCTTTTACAGCTGAAAGGAAGCCACCATACTCTCTATTTAGAGATGAAGACACAGTATCGGCAAGATTAATTGACCAAATTAAGATCTGACCCAAGATTCAAATCCAAATTTCTTGGATCTAAAGCTCATCCTTTTACTATACATGATTCTAAATGAAATCAGAGACTATACTTATAAGTTAGGCCCATCTACACTACCAAATTATAGTCGTGTCTGTTCATTTGTTCTGTATCCTAGAGAAGGCACCTTTGTAGGTAAGAAAGAGGGGTGTGTCCTTTCTGTCAAATTTCTCAAATCTCAGAAGATTTGAATAATCCCTTACTGTAAGTTTTTAATTTGTGTTCTAGTCTAATGTATTTATTTTTGTCTTTCTTTTCCTGTGGCAAAACTGAAGCTCAAAACTGACTTACCCAGGGTCACACAGCCTCAGAGCCTGGCCTTGAATTACTGTCCAGTACCCAAGTGTGAACATAGAGTCTGCACCTCTTTCTTGAGGGTGTCTAGGAACATTCCTTGTAACAGGGGTTCAGCAACTAACTCAGAAATGCTTTAGCTTCTCTTTAATAATGAAAAAGAAGCATAGACTCTATCATTCTTTCTACTCTTCATGATACAGGGAAGAGTAAATAAAGCCTTTTATATTTTGGCCTAAACCTAAATTTATCTTATTCCCAATTTGTATAATATTTTGTATAAAACACCACCACTGGTCTCCATCTTAAAATAATGGATTTCTGTTTATGTTCTGTTTTTTGCTAGATTGTGTGCTCCTCCCGGGCAAGACTGGGTCCTTTTCATCTCTCTATCCAAACACTATCACATAACCTAATTCTATAAGAGAAACTCAATAACCATTAAACTAATTGTTTATTAATTTAATGTGTCAAAAAATTAGGTTGATACTGAGCACTTGAAGTTAGAATTTTAAAAAATAACTTAGCTTTTTTAAAATATAGAATCAAGACAATTAAAAATAAGGCAACCTGGACACGTAGAAAGTACACATTAGCCTAAGATAAGAATTAGAAAATGCATGTTCTGACCTCAGCTTTTCCACAGCTAGCCACTCACTTTCTCTTGGTCTCAGTTTCCTCTAACTGTAAAAACTATATTTCATGATTTTTCTAAGGGCCTTTAGAATTCCAAAACATTCTAGCTAACTAACATGTCTCCCATGTCAGATGAAATGATTATTAACCTCAAATTCCTTTGTATAACATTTATACAAATTTAACATGTCTACCTGAAAATTTTCAACTCAGCAAAAACCTAATCCTACATCATTTGTCTTTTGACAATGCAAAAATCCTTCTATTACTCAAGAATTCTATAAGTTTTAGACCATGTGGCAGACTAAAACAAATAGTCTTTCTGCTCTATAAAATATTGCCATCTAATGTGGACAATATCAGCCAGGGAAAGGAGTGCATTGAATAAAATACATTCTTGATGACTTTCTCTCCATATACTTTCCACATGAGTCAGTCATATAATCTAGGATTTCCAATAGAGAGATTAAGAAGGCTTTGAATATGATGGTTTAAATTTTCCAATGGAGAGTGATTCCTCCAAACAGGGGAGACTAATCCCTATCTTCCAACTCTATAATAGGAATTGTGACTTACAGCCCCTCTGTAAATACATACAACGTATGAGTAAATGATCAGTTGGGCATTCTGAAATTTTTATCCTGGAACCACGAAAGATTACATGACCATATAACATTGTGTATCTCTATAAGGATCTCTAAATTCTCTACAGCATCATCTTTCTGTGTCACTATGAATCTAAGAAATTCTCAACATATAATGGATCATGAAGATGACTATACTGTCTTAGGATTGTTAACATACACAGAATTAGTTTCTGTGTTCTCTTGAGTTTATGGATTGCATTGTCAACATTGATCACCTAACAACATTTACTTTTACACGCCATAGTTCTTAAGGTTCTTGAGTTTATACTAAACAACAAGCTCATCCTCAGATTCTAAGGACAGATCTTTAAGATAATCTAGCCCAATATCCTCAATTTATAGAGTGTAAAATTGAGACAAAGTGTTACTTTTTATTTAGTGGCAAAATTATAATCAGAATAAGTTTTCTCAGCCTGTAATTCTTTCTCAGAAGGTAGCCTTTCAAAATGGAGATGCAATTTAGAATTTGTTAGGGTTTTCTTTTGTGGTTTTGTTTATTTGTTTGCCTACCTTTGTCATTTTTAGTCCAGAATTCAGCATCATCAAAATGTGTGTCTCCTCCAATATTGGGTCCAGGGTAAAAAGCATGAGCTATGACTCCTCCTTTGCCATCAAAAGGAAAGGGATCTCCGTGAGCTTTTTAAAAGGAGAAGAAAATTAGTCCTATGTATGCTAAAGGTAATGCCAAATGATACAGATGAAGTAAGTCCAAGTTTTCTACCTCCATATGCAAACTGTATCATAATGTCAGCCTTGCTTTTGTTGTTAACCCTTCTGAATTTCAAGGGGGTCACATCACTCCATATTTGAAAAGCTTTCTGAATGGCATAGTCAACATCCTTTTCCTTCATGTCACGAGTATAACTATTGATTCTTTATCAGCATAATGAAAAAGAGAAAAATATATGGAAACCATGTGTTAATTTTGTCTGATTATGATACTTCATTTTTGCTAGCATCATTGGAGAATGAATCATTTCATAAATTAATTGTCCTGATTTTTTTTTAAAAAAACATGCTTTTTACACTACAGAGACATTTATCCTTGGACAGTTTCCTTCTTAAATAGAATCTAACTTGACTTGTTCTTATTTATGATTTATAGGTCACCATTATGGGAAATTTACATTCATAGAAGCTTATGCCTTATGCCTCTGCTCCAATACGTTTGTGTTTATGCATATTGACTATTCTATAAAACTTTCTCCTGTGTCTTACTTATTGTAGATTTAACTTCATTCTCCTTTTGTTTGCAGCCTTCTTAGCCTGGTATGGACTGGCAAGCCAAACAATCCCTGAATGAACAATCCTCCCTTCCAGAGATAATGAACTTTAACAGAGGATAGTGTTAACAGTTGAGGGAAGTTTGTTATCTCTTACCAGATTTAGGACTATATCTAAATGATTTAGGTTTCTAGAAGTCAGGACTATGGAAAAATAGAAAACTAGCATGGCTATGATGTCACCTGTAGGTGATAAGGCGTTTGTTCCACACTGTCCTTGTCTTGAACTGCTGAACATCAGACATTCCACATCGAGGTCTGTGCATCATGTCCAGAGTAAATTTGTCCAGTTGCCCAGTCACATTTAACCCCAAGTACTGCTGCATTTCCTGAATTTTATTTTCCATGAAGTTTGTATTGACTTTCATTTTTATCATTGGAATTCTCCCCATACTGAAGTCATAAAACCTGTTTAAGTAACCCTGGAAAAAAACACATTTAGTATTACATTATTATACACCTAAAGGCTCCTGTTGGAGCTCTGCATATGTGACTCAACTGCACACTAATGTTTTTGAATCAAGTATCAGACAATTAAAATGAGAAAAAAATTTAAAATATTCTGTGTTGTCAAAGATGTGTCATAAACTATTAGCAAGATTGATTTCTGGAAGCCAACTGAAAACACCTTTATGTCTTTACCCCTTCAAACTTGGTTCTACTTTTTAGGACTTATTTGATTATCTAGCAGATCATAGCATTCAATAAGTAGCAAAATCTTATTGTTAGGATGCCTAAATTATTAATTTAAGTTGGGATAAAATTTTCTTGCTTAAAAATAGAAAGCCCTCAATACAATGGACAATTACAATAAATTCAACATTAATATAGTCTTAGAAAATGGGAAATAATCTGAACTCATATAATTAAGATGAAAAAAATTTGTCCTAATTGAAACTTATAGTTTATAAACTGCTCATGAAGAAATAACTGAGAGTGAGAATAAAGAGTATTCTTGAATTATCACGGCAGAGTTAAGTGGCTAAATTAATTAAGATACTGTTCAAATCTCAGATTATTAACCAGCATTAAATTGTTAATGCAAAATACCATAATGGAAGTAGA
Organism: Furipterus horrens; assembly: GCF_987537825.1. Lineage (NCBI taxonomy): Eukaryota > Metazoa > Chordata > Mammalia > Chiroptera > Furipteridae > Furipterus > Furipterus horrens. The sequence continues at coordinate 63,550,020 of NW_028327172.1, read as the reverse complement.
ACACCAATTATCTCAAACTAAAACTGCTTGGCCTAAGCTTTTTAGTAGAAGAGAAAAAGTCACTCACTGATTTTATAACACTCTTTCAAAACCAATACCTATTTATTACATTCCGCTTTGGCAAAGAAAAATTCAGTGTTAAAACCAAATAGTCCCCTAAACCAGTTTTCAAACAGTACTTTTCAAGATAAAACTGGTCAATGCAATAAATCTTAAAGACAGAAATCAGGCTAGATAAATACTATAGCATTAATACTTACTTGAGCTACTACTTGGTCTTCTCCAGAGCTTATCAAAGGCACAGCTTCAGGAGCAGGAATGACCTGCAGAACCAGTATCAAGAGACAAAACTTCATTCTGAACTTCTCCTGAATGACAGTCTAAGTCACCCTGTTCCTTTTCAGTACAAGTTCCTTAAATGTCACTCTTTATATAGCCCCTAGGCCAGACTCTGTGAATATGAAATCCTCTGAGTGACTCATAGTTGATATCATCTTTTGATGTACCTCAAAACCCACAAACATAAGCATGACCTAATTCTAGGACCTACAATGGTTCAGTTAGCATCTAACCCATGGATGGGTCAATTAGCAATGAATTCACCACTCATTCAAACAGCTTGAAGTTATACTTCAAAAAAATGAGCACCTACTTCTACTAACCCCACAAAGTAAGCCATTATATAAGAAATAATGATCACCTAAAATGTGTAAATAACTAAAAAAATAAATTTTTAGAAAGTGCAGTACTTGAAATTCCTTATAATACTTTCTTTATGTTCATTATAGGCTTTCATAAGAAATTAAATGTAAAAGGTTAGATAAATAAAATGCTTTTACTAGCATAGAGAATACTCTCCAAACTGAATCCAACTCCCTAGAGAACAGTGATGTAGAGATTACATGTTTATCAAAGAAAAGCTTATAACATCATGATGCTTTGACATTTATTCTATGTGTCGTATGGGCTTAGATCCTGTTTCTGTAACTTCAGATATCCAGCCATCTGAGCGGATGCCCAGTCCCAACTGAGTAGCTGAGGAAAGAGATTCAAAAAGTAAATTTCCCTGGAGGAAACGATCTAGAGTTGGCAGCATAAAGGTCAATACTACAACTGTAGAAGATAGGAAAAGTTTCCTCTGGAACCTCTGAACCTTGCTATCAGCTCAACTTTCTTCCCCTGTGACCTAATTGTCCCATTAACACAGAATCTGCCTCAGTCAATAGAAAATTTTTGAAGACTGAAAAAAGGAAAAGACTTATGGACATGGACAACAGTGGTGATTGTGAGGAGTTAAATGGGGGATAAATGGTAATGGGAAAAATACAATAAAAATAAATTTAAAAAAGAATCAAAGAATGAACTACAAAGGTAGAAGTATAAGCTGTGGAGCTACCTCCTAACTCCATATGAACAGTCTGAGGTGTTGGTAGGGAGAGAGAAAATACTGTGTGATGATTCAGTCATTGCTCTGACCCATCTCCAGGCCTGGGAAATGCTGGCTGCTACCCAGCATTTCCCTAAGGCTGGGGTCCAGGAGAATGAGTTCCTTCCCACATAGGAAGGAAAGGAGGCCCTCTGCATTGTACCTGGCATCCACCTCGAAATTCTGTTTTCTTCAAGCTCTGGGATTTGACCTCTAAAATCTTCCAGTATTTCATTTGAAAATGAGAATGATAACCTTGGCTTTCTTATGCTTTTGTGATGATTAAATGAGACACTGTATTTTAAATACCAGCCTGTACTGCATGTGCTCACTAATATTCATTTCCTTCCTCTTGTCCTGAAAGGAGAACACCATGCATCTGAAGTCTGCAAACAGGTGTGGCTGTAGGATTTGGGGGATGGAGGGGAGGAGGAGGAGTTCACATAGAAGAATTATACTGTAATCTTTTCAAATACTGGACTTAACTCAAGAATCCTAAGAGGAACATGGAAGATTGGCAAGAAAGCAGGAAAAATGGGATTTATTAGAAACTATGGGCGGACTGGCTCTCCACCAGCAGGATGTTGCTTGATGAGGGCAGGGTCTGTCTGTGTTACTGGTGCCTAAAACCACCTTGAAATTAGCAGGTGCTCAATACATATGTGCAAGTGAATCCTGTTGGAGAATAGGGCCTAAATGATATCATTATAAACGTCCTTTGTGGGAGCAGTTACTACACAGAGGGTGTGTTCCTAAACCTCACTGAAAGCATACAAGAACTAGCCTTATTCATAGCAGGAAGGAATCTGGTTTTTGGAAGGCTTTCAGGTAGTCTAGAAAGTGTAGGGTGTAAGATACAAGACAAAAACTGACCAAGACACAAAGGAAGTGAAAGAATGTCCTCATTGAAAAGTTTAGAAAAACAGAGAACTATACCTAAATTTTCATGGTCTCTTGGTCTAGGCTTATCTAATGCCCCAAGTGAGTCAAGGAGATGAGGGCCATGTGGGCATCCATAGAACACTGCAAGGGCTGTAAGTTTAGGTTCTGGGGTCAAGTCAACCTGCTTTAGAATCTTAGCTCCATCATTTTATGAACTTGGGCAATCACTTTAATCTCCTTAAGACAATTTCTTCACTTATAAAATTGAAATAATAGTAGTTACCTGAAGAGTTATTATAAGGATTACATTAAAATATACAGAAAAGTTTTGCTTAATCTTGACACACCTTAAATGTTCAACGATTTGTTATTGCCCTTTCTTTACTGCACCTTATGTAAGACATTTGAAAGAAATTGGAATTGGAAATGGGGATGAGAAGGGTGTTCAAATACATGCTCAGACATCTCTCTTATGGTATAAGGAGCTACAAAAAGATTATGATCAAATACTTATAACTTTGATTGAATTTAGCTTTAAATTCTAGCTCTAGAAACTGTATCTTTTTCTCCTAACACTCCTCAGAGACCTAGCCTTTCCCCTGATAATCAGCAATCCCTTAGACAATAGAAGACAGTAGCTTGGGCCTGACTAATGGTCACAGGGTGAGAAACTCCAGCAGCTGGAGATAACATCTTGACCTGAGTTATGTTACTGATGCTCTGACTGCTTTCCCATGAGACCAGACATAGGGATGCAGGAGCAGACCTCAGAACTGTTCTCAATACCTGAAGAAATAATTTACTACTTTATCTCACCTCTGACCAATCAGCTTTCAGCATGACCCCAAACCCCATAACCCACTGTACCTCATGATTTTTCACCTTCTATAATGTATAACCTGCATGCCATCAGATAGTTGGATCTTTAGCATTAGTTCCCTGTGTCCATATTGACCAATTCAGTATAAAACTTTTTTTCTATCCTGCTCACGCATTTCTTTGCGCCAGTGCATTCAGGCAGATGGACTCAAAAACATTGGAAAACCAGTAACAATCTTGGCCATAACTACATGCTGGGGGTCCCAGCAGAGACATGACTTCCAGGGGACACACTGAAAGAAGTGAAAATCAAGGGGTCATTGACAATGCTCTGTGTGAAGAAAAGCATGTCTATGAATGTGCAAAAAGTAGCTGAGTAAAAGTTCCTCTTAAGAGGGACTTTTCCTGATAAAAGCTTCCTTATTAAAAGGCAGATTTTTATAACACAAAACTTCTTTTTGCATTGTTTCCTTTCTGAGCTCAACACCAGGAGATATAAAAACTATCAGTCGGTTGTGAGGGCTCCTCTGAGGATTCAGAGGTAAATGGAAAAGACTGGGAAGGAGAAGTGCTCCCCAAAATGTAAAAAGAAATTCCTTAGGTGACTTTTTCACTAATAGTCTGTTCATGCAGAAAGAAAACTCCAGCTGGTTAACCCTCTCCTTTTATGGATAAAGAAATAGTAATCTAAAAAAGGGAAGTGAATTGCCTGAAAAGACAATTTTGGTAAGTCTCCTGATTCTGTCCTTTTTGTTACAACATAGTTCATGTTGTCATGTGTAACACATTAATTTTTTTCATATTTCTGTTTCACTATGGGTATCTTACTAATGCAAACATTACAGAAATGATGCTATGGTACCTTTAAGCTTTCTAGTTTAAAGCCAGGCTGTTCCCTTTGCTGTTGTGAGGGTCAGGGTTAACCAAACAGCCCTGGGAATGGTGTAGATAAGGGGAAGCAGAATATGCCACCCCAGAATGTGCCACTTTGGCATATAGATTATATTGGGCTGAAGACAATCAGGGCCCCACAGACCCAGAAAGAACTTTTTATGTCCCTCCTAACTATTATCAGAGATAATTTTTACTTCAGAAAGGCTATCTGCATGGCATGGCAAGCCTCGGCTTACCAAATATTTGCTCTTTGTATCTTCTTGTGAATTGTCTTTCTCCCCTTTAAAGCCACAGACTCCTACTCCTTGCAGTATAGTTCAGAGTGGCATATAAGCCTCAGTTACCTGACTGCTATGGAGTTTCATATACTTCTAACGTTTTTAAATTTACCTTTCAGTTACAGTTGAAATGCAATATTATATTAATTTTAAGTGTACAATGCAACGATTAGATATTTACATATCTGATGAAGGTATCACCTGATAAGTCAAGCACCCATCCGGGGAGTGTCATATTTTTATAGGCCTCCTATATTATATACAGAATCTGTTTTTCTCCTATTAATCTGTCTTACTTTAAATTATTAGGCCAGGCAAAGAACCTAGAAGGGAAGAAGAGAAATTTTTTCTTTCCTTACATAAGTGACTGTGAATTTCTAGGGAGGGGACATCGCTAGTCTGCTCTCTGGAGAGCCACCTCCTGTGGCCAACCTGTGTGCCTCCTCTTGGGCAGCGTCCTTCTGCTAAGGTGCTTTGTTGCCAAGGCTTCCCAGGAGCTGGCCTGGAGCATCTCTGAAGAGCACAATGTTTAGTGCCACTCTAGCCACTTCTGCGGACTTAGACAAATTAATTTTTCATGCCTAATTTTTTCATATGTAAAATGAGTTACTATTAAGGTTTATAAAGAATAAATAACACAATCCATTAAAAGCACCTAGCTTCGTATGCTAGGACGTCAGTAAATGTTCATTCTTTGCCTTTTCACTTTACCTCTGTTCCCGTATGCTGGTCATGTGGTAGCTGAGTCACCCCAGCTAACTTTTTCCATATAGGAGAAAAATTAACCTAAATAACAGTTTTCAACCACATGTGGATCTATGCCTAGTAAAGAAACACAGATGGCCTGGAAAGGAGCTGCTGGTGGTGGAGATGGCTCACAGAGTCCCCTCCACCCTCCTCCATAATGAACTGGAACTGGTCCTCAATGTGCCCAGGACTTAGCTATCTGTAAGGGAGGGAATGTCAGAGTAACTGGTTAGAAATTGACTGTCTGTCAGACTAGTGCTCAGCCAAAAATTGTGTCAGTGAGTTCCCTAACCCCAAGGCATTCTTCCCAAAGGAATGCTGGTGAAAACCCTGGGAAGTGTAGGGTTTGGAAATGAGGACAATCACACTGGGTGCAGCCCAGAGAAAAAAAAGTAGAGGGAGCATGTAGGGTAAGTGAAGGTTGCCACAGTTTCTTTGTCTTGTTCCCTTTCCACCGCTACCCCAGCAAATGGCTCCCCTTCAAACAACTATATACTAAGACATAGAATGCATCAGGAAGCACATGTCCTATGTATACATCACAAGGTAGAGAAAATGTGGTGACATATTCATATGTGGTGTTAGTCAATTATTTATTTTCCTGTTCTTGCCCTCCAACAAGAAGATAAATACCTAAGGGTGGAAATAATGACTCAGATATCTCTGAACTGATCTGGACTTTGCAGCCTGGTTTAATGCAAAGAGGAAGGCTTTGGAAACAGACTTGACCTCAAACCTCAGCTATGCTACTACCTGTGAACTATATGGTTTTGACCAAGTTATTTAAGTTCAGTTTCCTCACCCATAAATGACTATTCTGAGCATTAATAAGATAATGCATAAAACTGCAAAGCCTGTGCATAAATATTAGTTCTCTTCCTTTTGTAATACCTAGACCAGTTTTTCTAAATTTTATTGAATTTGTTGGGGTGACGTAGGTTAATAAAATTATATAGGGTTCAGGTATAATACATCATCTGTATGTTGTATTGTGTGTTCTCCATCTAAAGTCAGGTCTCCTCTGATCACCATTTATCTTCATTTACCCTCTCCTTCCTCCCCCCACCCCTCTTCCCCTCTGGCGATCATCATACTGTTGTCTGTGTCTATCAGGGTTTTGTGTGTGTGTGTGTGTGTGCGCTTAATTCCTTCACCTTTTCACCCAGCTCCCCAATCTCCTCCCCTGTAACAATTGTCAATCTGTTTTCTGTATCTATGAGTCTGTTTCTATTTTGTTTGTTTGTTTATTTTGTTAATTAGAGTCCACATATAAGTGAAATTCTATGGATTGTCTTTCTCTTATTGACTTATTTCACTTAGCATAATGCTCTCTAGGTCCATCCATGCTGTCCCAAAAAAGTACAATTTAATTTTTTTTTATTGCCAACTAGTACTCTGCTGCTTTTCTGGTTTATAGGCAAGTGCTTACTCCACTGAGCTATCAAAGCCTGCACTCACTGTGTAAAAGTAACACAGATTTTTTTTTACTCATTCATCTATTAATAGTCAATTTTCAAGCAAATATTTTTTCTGATATTTCTCCTCAGACAAGGGAAACAAAAGAAAGAATAAACAAGTGGGACTATATCAAACTAAAAAGTTTTTGCACAGCAAAGCAAACCATCAACAAAATTAAAAGGCAACCCACTGAATGGGAGAACACATTCACCAATGATACATCTAATAAGGGTTTAATATCCAATATTTATAAAGAACTTATACAACTCAACAGCAAAACAAATAATCCAATTAAAAATGGGCAAAGGACCTCAATAGACATGGATATATACAGATAGCCAAGAGACATATGAAAAGATGTTCAGTCATCATCAGGGAAATGCAAGTTACACAGTGAGATATCACCTCACACCTGTCAGAATGGCCATCATTAATAAATCAACAAACAACGTGTTGGCAAGGATGCGGAGAAAAGAGAACTCTTGTGCACTGTTGGTGGGAATGCAGACTGGTGCAGCCACTATGGAAAACAGTATAGAATTTCCTTAAAAAATTAAGAATGTAACTGCCTTATGACCCAGCAATTCCACTTCTGGGCATTTGTCTGAAGAAACCTGAAACACTGATTCAAAAAAATGTATATGCACCTCTATGTACATTGCAGCATTATTTACAAGAGCCAAGATTTAAAGCAGAATTTTTCAACATTTTCTTTATTATGCCCCCTGCAAAAAGACATTTTAGAATTCTCTCTGTGAAATCTTAATACCAGAGATATGCTATATATCTGTTTATGTACTATATGTGCAATATAACTGTCCCTTATACATAAAAATTGTTTTGCTCCCAAAGTCCAATTTTTATTCACTTTAAGGTGATATCACCCTCATTGAGAATGTATGTCATACAGTAGCATATACTCTACATTGCTGGGTCAGTAAATGAACCATGACACCAGTTCTGCCTAGTCCGATATGGCATCTCACCAGGAGGTTGATAAAAGGCACAGCTTCTGGAAGACATCATAAAGCCAAGAGATCTGGATTTTAGAGATGCTACCTAGATCACAGAGGGAAAACCTGCTGAACTCTGGGTCAGTAGAAAGTGAAATTCTTACAAAGGATTGACCAGCTGTACCTCTGGGTTAGATCAACTCAGGGAAAACAACACAATGGCTAGAGAGAAGAGAAAAAATCGGGGAGAATCTGCACAGTTCTCTTCAAGAGTGAGGCAAGATGATTTTTTAAATACTAATTTTTTCCCTGTATTTCTCTCCTTTCCTTCAAACTCCATTCGATGAGCCAGTGGACTTTGTTGCCTCAACATCTATAACCCTGGACACACTGTTCGCTTTCTGACTTCTTGCTAAGAGCTTAAATTTAGTGAAGTGAATATGGTTTGGGAAGAGAGGGATTTTCCTAAACTGAGGCAATGCTGAGAGTGGTGGGATGTTCTGGGTGTCACGAAGAAGTGGGCCCTACTCCATAGCAGCGCTATAAGGAAGTGGTGAGACCACAGAAAGAATCATCCCAGGATGCAGCAGGGAAGTGACATCCTGGGTCTGGTGTTTCCAGCATCCCTGAAGCAAGTGTGCCACTGGAGCACATTCAGCAGAACTGAAAGGATGTGCAGGCTGGGTGAATCATTATGGAGGAGATTGAACGCCAGTATGCTTGAAGTTGAATTTCCTACCAGCCCAGTGAGATGGGAGCTCAGAATTAAAGTTAAATTTTTAAGAATGCATTATATCTGGTACAGGCTACCTAACATGGTTCTTTCTACATAGTGGGTGTGCTTTATTTTTATTATTTTATTATTAATATATTTTAAGTATAATTTTAAATGTTTTGTTTTACTTTTCTACAAATTATAAATTTTATGAACTAGACATCATTGCAGAACCTTTTTTAGCCTTCAAAGAGCACAAAGAAGAATCATTACTAAGCAGTCAATAAACAGGTGTTTTATTTTAAATGAGTTGAAACAACACTGGACCTAACACAGGCATATGCACATATTTCTGCAGCTGGCAGTCTCTTTTCTATGCATGAACTAAAATTAGAGGTTATCTAAGGCAAATTTTTGAAATATTTAAGTGCCCCCACACCGATTCTTGAGCCATTTCCATTGGAACAAATCAGGGCCCCAGAAGCCTCTCTAGCTCTCAGCTGCCTTGCAAGAAAAATCCTCCTACAAGGTATCGTCTGATGGCTCCTGAAAGAGCTGCTTATATCATGGGCATTTTCATCGTCATAGAGAACTCTGAAAGACAGAAAGAACTTCAGTGGATTTAAGTTTTTGGAAAGAAGTCAGAAAGTGAATGATACATTCGGGGTCACAATTATTGAGACAAGATACAGAGTCCACTGGCATCATGAATGGAGCTTGAAGGAAAGAAGATAAATATAGGAGAAAATAGTATTTTAAAAATCAACTTGCCTCACTCTTGACGAGAACTGTGCCAATTCTCTCTGATTTTTCCCCCTGGCTGGTTTGGCTCAGTGGATTGAGCGTCGGCCTGCGAGCTAAGTGTCGCTGGTTTGATCCTCCAGTCAGGGCACATCAGAGAAGGAAAACTCTGACTCCAAAAAACCTCCGCTGCCTTGCGGCATACCTCTTCAGGGGAAAGGCTAAGGGAGTAAACCCTGACAGAAAATCCGGAGCCGGAGTCCCTAAGGCGGTTTGACGTTGTTGTCAACACCGGCAACTCCTGCGGCGCACCTGAAGCCAAGCTGTATTGACTCCGTCTTTCCCTTGGACCCTTCAGCTGCGAAGAGAGGGGGGTTCTGCTGCATGGGCAACAGCAGACCCTCCATATCACCCTGCCCAGGCTCTGTAGCTTCAGCTTCACTGGAGAGGACACTCCAGCGTCATCGCAAGATGTCGATTCAACACGGGAGGAGACAGATACCATGTCACTCCCGAGTCGGACTGCACAGCCATTCTCGGCGGTGCAGATAGACTCTTAAGAAGCTACACCATCGTCTCTCGAGACGGACGGCTGCCGACGATGTCCCTCTCTCTATAGCCATTGAGTTGTTTTCTCCTGGGAAAATGTGGAGAGTCATGACTAGTTTCTACTGGAAGATTCTGAAACACGGTTAGCTCATGGGATCACTTTTGAGTGAGCTCTTCCACTGAAAGCCCTTCAATATCCAAAGTTAGGGTATGTCAGGGTCTTGACCAAAAGTAAACTATGTGGGGTCCTGCTGGAGAATCCTATGGGCCCATAAGGAGAAAGAAAAGGCATAGGAAGAGGAAGATAATCCAGGGAAGGGAAGGTGAAAAGGACACACAGTCACACAAGAAATGACTGTAGCTACTTGAGCATTGCTTTATAAAGCTGGAAGTGGAATTCTCTATGCTGCAAGGTGCTATAACTTACCTCAAATACAGATAAAACACAGAGACCCTTCTTTAGCACCAAGGAAACCCGTGATCTCAAGTTTCACATCTTAGTATCATCATGAATAATAAAGCTCTTGGGATTTTCCAAACCGAGTCAGCTCTAAGAAGATGCACTCTGAGGAGATAACAAGGAACTTCCTCCTTTCTAATACCAAAGCCATCAGATGATTAATAAGCCCAGCAAAGTAGCATGAATCGTGCTTAAAATTTATTATATAAATGCAGACTATCTCATAGTGAGTGACTAAGATGTCTAAACAACCATGTTTAGGCATAATTAGAGGAAAAATTGTCTTTGGTCACATTTTTGCCTACTTCGGGAAAAACTCTGATCCTGCTTTTCAGTAATCCACTGCAGCCCCCCTTCCAGGGCCCAGTTCTGGTAACACAACTTGCGTGAAGCTCACTCTTCTGCTTCAAGCCCTATTTAGACAGCTAGCAGACTGTGTTATTTGCTTTAGCCTGTGTAACCCTGAGTAAATTGTTCATATTCTGATTTCATTCCCAGAACCTAAATCTACTGAAGGGAAACTAGAATATTTCACCCTAAAATATGCCTCTTAGACATAAAAATTATTCTGAGGTAAAGACAATTAAGAAACAGCAAATGTAGAAAAAGCTCCCCCTTTTTCTGACCTAAAGGCAAGATATAAATTCTCCTTTTACTGTGTAGAGCCCAGAGAAGGCACCAGAGGAACTGGCAAATGAAGATTATTTGTTTCTTCCCATCTATTTACCTTCCCAGTTTGCCCTCCTGAGAAGTCTAAAATTGCTTTCCTCTGTCTTGTCATTTCTCTACAAATGTACTGATTTTTCTGAAGATTGTATATAAGCTGGAATTCTAAGCTGTCATTTTGAGTTATTTTTCATTTAAGTTTTTCCCATGTGATGTGCATGGCTGTCATTTAATGAAATGTTTTTCTCCTGTTAATCTGTCTCTCTGTTAGTGTTCCAACTGAAAACAGTGATGGGTTTGCCTTCCCTACACCATGAAAGTAGACTTAATGGGCATTTTTCCTTTCAACTTTTAAGCCACTCCATTGACACATACCCACATACCATAACCTTATGGAATATGCCCACATAAGGTGAATGATATAGGGATTACAATTAATGTGCTTTCTATGTCTAATTTCTGAGGATAATTAAATTAATGGCTATTGGAATTATGCACTGAGAATGAGAACTGCCACTTGAAATAAAAATTATCAAATATTTTTATCTCTATCACAATGAAACTTAAAGTGTTTTTCTTTGATTATATAAATAATATATGCCAGTCATCAAATATTTGAACTACAAAAAATATAAGCATAAGAAGAAATCAATTTTTATATATGAATAGAATAAAACATAAACTAATATTTCAGTCACATAAACCACCTTTATAGTCACCATTCCTCTATGCATCTCTTTATGCACTTACAGCTAATTTTATATAAATGAGTTCATATCCTGCATATAATTTTTATTATGGACACCTTCATTTTTCAATACGGTGGGTCTTTTTGTTGTTGTTTGTTAGTTTCTTCATTTGTTTTGTATGTTCCCCCTTCTCTTTTCCTCTCTCCACTGAATAACTCACCCTCTCCTGCTCTCTGGTTACTCTTCATTAGCAATTGGTATTATAGCTTTCTAGATTTTTCCTTCTTGCTCATGTTATATGTACACACACAAACACAGATACATATGTAAAGGGAAAGGAAGTTTGTCATGATTTATTCTATAAAATGAAATTATGTTACATACATTTCCCTGATTATTGCTTTTCTCACTTAATAATAGACCTCCAAATAATCAAATATAGGTTTAGCTTGATCTTTAAAAATCCCTTTATTATTTTTCATAGTTCAGGCTTTCCTTATTGATTAGTATAGACTCCATTTCCAGTTTTTGTTTTTGTTTTTACCTTTATAAAGGGAATCGTAAGTTTACTCTACTGAAGTACTTTTCTTCTCTCATATTTGCAGATTTCTCAAAGTAATTTTCTGTTACTTCTCTGGACCGCTGTCTAGTGATTTGAATGAAGCTGTGTGGTTCAGAATATTTTTGGAGACTGTGGGTCTCTTCAAAAATCTCATGAATGTGATTAACCATTTCCAGAGAGAAATGTACTTATAGTTTTAAAAATTGCTTATAATTTTAGTGTCCTTGGACCCAGTAAAAAAATCCTAAATTTTAAAGAAAAATTCTGCACAACAAAGAAGTTTCTACTATCATTGTAAGCCTCCCCCCACCCCCAAACTCTTTGTTCTGTTGATATGACCTGTAATAGACTATGGACAGGGAGCATGGGAAAGGCAGGCAGCTGAGAAGGCAATGTTTATACTTTTCTCTGTAGAAGCCCAAGGGAGTTCACAGGCCACTGGACAAATGTCCCTTTATATCATGACTGTGTGAGATTGGGGTCTACTGTGGAGGTGATTGCTCTCTTACATGCAACCCTTTTAGTAAGTACTTGTCATTCACATATCATGTAAGACAGCAGAGACAGACAAAGTCAGATGCTCTATTGAGTCAACACCACCCAATGACACATACAGTATCACAGCTGGCTTTTAAGCAATATGCAGTTTTAACAAATGTCCTCTTAAATGATAGGTTGATTGTATTGTTACTTTATATTTAGGAAATTTATGAAGAAGAAAATACAACCTGAGTGGGTCTAAGGTGGCACAGTATTCATGGAAACCACACTCAACCAATCAAGTGGGACAACAAATAAAGCACATCAAAATACAGCATCGGGCCAAAGTTTTATGTGAAATGAAGAAGGCACCAAAATGCTGAGATGATGTTTAAGGTCAGGGTGGGCTTTGAGACAAGGAATGAAGAACCAGGAAAAGCTTTAGAACTAACAGCCATGAAACTTCTTATGCCAGCTAAACCTTGACAAGTTACCTTAGACACCATATTAGGGAGAATGGAACACTTGAGGAAAACCATTTTAAGAAAATTAATGTCACATTCTGCATCTGACAGCAAGATATCTCAATTCCCCAAAATGCTCTGTCAGAAGATGGCACACATGAAAACAGATATTGATTTGATTTTAATGAGTCAACTAAATATTCCTGTAAGACTGGTACCAAAAAATTAACTCAAATTCCCTGCTAGTATCATCTAATGGGAAAATCCACTGTTTTGATATTTCATACTACCATCTGTTTTACTTAACCTTCTATTTTTCTGTGCAATGAGCAAATGCTATAATTTCAGCTGCAAATTTCCTTATTATCATTGGCACCTCAGCAGCCATGTTTGGCTGGATTTCAATTATAAAAGGGATCCCTTCACATTTTCCTTGTTACTCAAGAGTCCCAGGGCCTGGCTGCCTATGGCTCCTGCTAGAGCCTCTTCTGTTCTTCAGCCCTTGACCTTTTTGACCCAGTAGCATCTTCTTTTGACTTTATTGGGAGTTCAGGCCCAGTAAAGCTCATGAAGTTGTAAAAGAAGAAAGATGGAGAAAATGAGAACCTAACATTAATTGGGGCATTCTGTTTGGCAAATGCTAGGACAGACACTTTATCCACATTATCTCTTTCAAGTTCATAATGGCTCTAAGATATTGGTAATATACCCACTTTTCAGGTGAGAAACATAGTTAAAGAGATGAAATTTGAGTGTGTTGTGTCCACATTCACCAACTCCTTCAGAGGATGCCTCACAATGTACCCTAACATAGCCTAAGGCAGCAATTCTTATCAGACTGAAACAAGGAAGGATTTTCTTGTTTTGTTCTGTTTTGTTGTTTTTTAGAAGAAGCTGTATCTGGAGAAATTTTGCTTCTAAGATAATATTTTGTTAATATATAGTACACATACAGAAAAGTATAAAAATTATAAATGTTGATCTCAATGTATTTTCACAAAATGAATATACTGATGTAACCATAATTGGTCCATTTTATTTACTTAGTGATTTTCTTTCAGAAGTTTCTTAAATTTTTTGTGGTTTTTCTAGGTATTGACTATTATGGAATTTTTTATTAGGGAATGTCTCTTCAGACAGAAACTAATTCTCAATTTTCATCAAGAAGGAATGCAGCCCATCCACATCTGGCACCAACCAAAAACAAGCCATTGCATAATTAGGGGTTTTTACACCTCCCTCTGAAATAACCACCTTCTTTCTTCACTGACCAAAAGACCCCAGCTCACTACTGTGTAGCAGCCTAGAATATGTTTTACTTCTATCATTACACACATATGTTCAGGGAAATGAAGAAATACATGTGCTATTTAAAAACTCTTTAAACAATTTCTTAACTTTCCTTGATTGATCTTCCAGTCTAAGTCTGTCTGTTTCTCTCATTGGTACCACAGTTCCTACCACAAGAACTGAAGTTACGGTAAAAACATGGCTTCTGCTGTCTCATTCACTGATGTGCTTTAGTAAGTAGACCAGTGCCTGGCATATGGCATTGGTGCCCAATAAATACTTGATGGAAGAATAAATGCGTAGAAGGAATACCTCCATTCAAACAATCTCATTTATTTAACCAATTGTATTAACCTTTAGGTCATTTGATACTCTTCCTCTACTCTGTTCCCCACTCACCATCACCATTAATCGTGTTTCAAGTCCTGTCATTTTATGTATTTATCACATTTGTTCTTCTTCTAGTCCCATTTATCATTTTATACCTAGAGTCTAAACACCCTTCTAATTAGTCTTTTAATTCCATTTCCTATGCAAGATTTGTTGTTGCCATATTTTTTTCCTACATTTTACTTTTTACACGTGTGCCCTTTCTGTAAAACTCATTCATAAACTAAAAGAGATTATTTCAGAATAGGGAGATTGCAAATGATTTTTACTTCCTTTTTTGTACATTTCTGTATTTTCCAAATTTTCTAGAATAAAATTTATTGTCAAAATTCCAACACATTATTTTAAAAAATAAAATAAAATATTGCCCTGACCAAGTGGTTCACTTGGTTGGAGTGTCATCCCTTAGACCAAAAGGTTGCAGGTTTGATTCCCAATTGGGGCACATATGGGAGGCTACCAGTCAGTGTTTCTCTCTCACATTGATCTCTCTCTCCCTTTATCTCTCTCTCTCTCTCTCAAATCAATAAACATATGCTCGGATGAAGAGTGAAAAAAAGATAAAATCTTCCCAACTGTTAATTCCACAAATATTTATCAGCTATGTGTCAGGTATGGTTTTAGGTTTTAGGAACACAGTTCTTATTCTCAAGGAGCTCACAGTGTGATAATGGAGACAGAGAAATGAGCAGATAATTACAATCAACTGAGAAGATATGACTTGGGTTAGCTGTCCCTGAGGCCTTAGAGGGATCCAGCAAAGACAGTGCAGCCTTGTGGCTTGGGTGGGTTAAGCATACAGGAGGGGCACAGACACTTTCCTCCTGATTAGGAAAGACTTCCCAGAGAAAGTCTCAGAAAAGTCTTAGACCAGATGAGAGAAGGGAGGAGAAGCAGAGAGTGCAGAAGGGGAAGTGGCAGAGTATGTGCAAAGCCCAAAGGAATAAGAATGGCTGAAGCAGAGGTGTGTGGGAGGGAGGCGAGGGGGAAGGGAAGATTTCTCTAGAGATGGAACTCCATAGGAAAGCAGAGGAGAGGCCTAAATCATACTAAAGAGTTTCAATTCAATCCTGAGGGCACTAAGAGGCACTGAATAACTTACACAAAGGACAGGACACGGTCAAATTTTTATTTAGAAATGTTATTCTGGTCATTGTATAGAGATTGTATGAAAGAAGGGCAAAGTTGTAGTCCAGTTAATTAAGGCCAAATTTAATCTCTACAATCTGATTCCCTTTCTTTTCCAACCTCTCTACAACAGTTCCCTTCAGGGATTTTTCTTCTTCAACCAACGCTCCCATTCTTTCTATTCCTCTGACGTTGCTGCAGTTACTTTTTTCCTACAGAGAACTTCTATGTTGACTTCTCCTCTGATTTCTCCAAATCTTAATCTTCTTTCTCTTTATAGATACTCCCAGTTATTGTCACATCTCCCTTCCTCCCTCCTAGACCACACTCCTGGATCTGGTGACTGTTTTCATATCTTCTTTTAGTCCCAGGAACCACCACAAAGCTACACACACAAATCAGAACTCAATATGTGTTTTTTCAATTGATGGTGATTTAAATACATGACCCAGGTGGTTTTAATTTCTTAATACTTGACCTGGGATGGATGTATCCACTGGTGTTGGGTGTGGCTGGGACTGTGTAATTTTCTGTGGGAAAGCTTCTCTTCCACCGAGGTAAACCCCAAAACTCTTTCTAGAGCATCATTCTGTTAGCTTACAAAATTATACTGCCTCTTAAAGGCTAATTCTTAAGGTTAAACAAAGCTTTTATCATTTATTTTTACTTCAGTTTCAAACAATCTCAGATCCTTTTTTAGTAATTTTATCATTTTTTATCCTATTAGGAGGACAACAATGATAAGGAGCTGAATTGAAAAACTGAGAGTTTGTTATTGGAGAGGGAAGGTTGATAATAAGCATGGAAGCCACCAAGTTAGAAGACAAACTCCCAAAACTTCTTAATGGTATAGGTCAATAGTAGAGTTAATCTTCTAGGGCAGTGGTTCTCAAATGGTGGTTCCAGACCAGCAGCAGCAAGCTCACCTAGGAATGTGTTAGACAGCAAAATTTTGGCTCCTTCCCCAGACCTTTTAAATTCAGAATCTCTACATTGGGGTCCAGCAATTCTGCTTCGGAGACTACTGCTCATGAGTTTAAAGGGAAGATCTACAAAGGATTTGCACTAAAATCTGAGTTTAGTTCCCTCTTCTACAATCCCTGGAAGCAAAGATAAAAATGGATAAAAATCAGGCATTTCTGAGAGTTATAAATTGCTGGATTAAAGGAGGTTCTATCTAAAAGCCCCATTCAAAAAAATTAGTGAGTATCTATGATATCCCAGCTACTAAGTCACAGAAAATACAAAGGCGAGTGGCTATTCCTTCCCTAGAGGTCTGTGTGCATACATGCATGTGCGTCTGTGTTGGGCATGGAGTGGAAAGTAAGGAAGGCTTTTTGGAAACAGTGAATCAGTTGAGAAAAGCTAGCCTGCAGAAAGCCACAAAGATTCCCTTGTCAATACATATTTTGATCCTTAAAGATACAGTACAACGTTGCAGGAGCCAAACTAGTTAGGAGTTTGCTAAGAAGGGACATCTGCCTCCTAGCTCCTCACCATCTTAGTCAAAGTGCAACTGTGCTTACAACTCCATTTTCTGGCAGTCTTTCATAGATTTCCCTGAGTCTTCTCTTGTCTCTGGTTCTTCCTAAAACTCCCACCCACTAAAAGACCGATTCCCCTACCGCACACCACTTCCTCAGGCCAGGCTCATCCTAGGCAAAACTGTTTCTCAGAGTCAACATTTCTTCAAAGAATGAACTTTGTCCTTAGGAGATTTCCAAAGATGTAATAAATGCCTGCCCTCAAAAAACTTACAACCTAGCTAAGGACGTAAGACCTCAATTAAAAAAAAAATAAATAAATAAATAAATATATATAGTCTGCCAGTGACTTATCAAAAACCTTTGTGATCCTTTAACACTGTAGAAGAACAGGGTCCACAAGCTGGGAGTCAATTAAAATTCAGCTTGCTGCCTGTTATTGTACACCCTGTGAGTTAAGATGTCTTCTTATTTTAAAATGGTCAAAAAAATTAAAATAATACATCATATGAAAATTATATGAAATTTAAATTTGAGTGTTTATAAAGTTTTATAGGAAAACATGGCATTCTTTAATTATATTTGTTTACAGCTGATTTCTCGTTACAATGGTAGAATTAAATATGTGGTTGTGACAAAGACCATATAGCCTACAAAATCTAACATATTTATTATCCGGCTCTTTACAGATAAAGTTGTCTGACCCCTGCTGTAGGACATGAATTTTCAAATTAGTTTACAATAATAATAATAATATACAAAACAGAAAAGAAGACCCTACTTACTAATCATTATGACCACTATCCCCGTACTTTTCATTTTTTCCCTCTCGCAGCTTACCAAGTACTTTCAAGAAATGCTTGGGCTCCAAGTTGAAAAACACTGCTGAAATAGTCAAGAGTAGGTAGAGATATTTTGAGGCAGGTAAGCAAGTTTCCTTAGGAAAAAAAAAAAAGGCATTGAGCTAGGCTTGAAAAATTGGGTAAAATTAAGAAAGGCGAATACCAAAGTAAATTTTTCAAAAAGTTAAAAATATGATTCACATAAAAATGTATTCAATTTATTAATGAGAAAGTCAGAATAATAAAGCTAGTCCAAAGAATATTTGAGAAACTAAGTGTGTATAGACAGTTGAAAAAGTTGTTAGAATAAGTTTAAGTTAGGAACAAAATTGGTTAATATCTTATAAGGCAATAAAACCATAATCATTGGGATTACCTTTTCTACTGGACAGAAATCACTGATATCACAAATAGTCAAAAAGTTAAGGAATATGGGGTCCTAGGACAAACAGGGCAGTTCAGACTTGTAAGCCATCTTGCATTAGGAAGAGGGACCAGGGTTTGGGGGAAGTGATTTGGACTTCAAAGGGAAGGTAGATGAGAAGAATAAAACATTTGGTAAATAAACTCTTGCTAGGCAACCCAGCAACAATGGGATACAAAGAGGAATCAAACAGACCTTCCCATATTCCTCCCTGTCTGCCACACCTAGTTCATACTATGCTAAGGTGATGTCCCTTGCTGGAGCAGGGTTTTTTTCTTTTCTTTTTTTAAATATGAATACCTTTAGTCAGATAAGGGTGAAGTAGAATGCTCTTCTTGAGTCTACTGTTTCCTAAAAATAATTGACTTACAGCCCTGACCTGGTGGCCCAGTTGGTTGGAGCATCCTCCCATACACCAAAAGTTTACAGGGTGGATTCCCATTCAGGGCACATACCTAGGTTGCAGTTTTGACTGTAGACATGGGAAAGGCAACCAATCAATATTTCTCTTTCACATGGATGTTTCTCTCTCAAATCAATAAACATATCCTTAGGTTAGGATTTTAAAAAATTCAAAAAAAATCAGCTTACAATAATCAATATCCCCAAAAAGCATGTTTTGATGTGACAAAACTCTATTCTCCCTCAGAACCAAAAATGTATATGGGTTGATGGGTCTATTTTGGAGGCAGAACATTGAAAACATCAGCCAAAGATACCTAGGTTCCATTCTGTGAGCCAGGAGCAGGAGTGAGGGTAAGGCATGCATTTATACAATATTTTTAAACAGCTGCCCTTCTTTGTCAGGTTTCTAACCTCCACTATTTATTTGAATTTCTCAATCAGCAGTCCTCCAATTTCCAATGGAAATATTTTCAGTTTACCATTTGAAAGACGTTAAATGGGAATGTCCACAAAAAAAATACTAAAAAACCAAAGAAATGAAAAAGTGAATCAACTTTTCCTAATCTTATCAATAAAAAAGGCATCTTATTATCCTTTTGATTTCCATTTTCCTGACTGCTAAAGAGATTCAACAACTTTACATACATTTTTTTTAATTCCCTGCTTATATGTTTAGTTTTTATATCTCACTTTTTATTGAGTTACTTTCTGTCATATCAATCTGTAAAAGCTCTCATATTATAAAGGAAATTGACCATTATATTCACTGCAAATATTTTCTCCTAGTAGTTATTTTACTTTATTTATGGTGTTTCTTACCATTCTAAACATTAAAAAAAGTTTTCTAATATTATCCATTTATCTTTTCTCTTTTGGCTTTTAGACTTCCTCTGGTGCTTAAGCTTGTCTTCATACTCTTAAAGTTATAGGTACATTATCCTAAATTTTCTTCAAACATCTTTAATACTTTTTAAATTTTGGGTCTTTAATTAATCCAGAATTTAATTTTATAAATAGCGTGACAAAAAAGTTAATGCTTTTCTTTTCATAACCAATTATCCTAGTACTATTTTTCATATTAACCATCAAGTCCCCAATAAAATTAAAACGCTACTTTTTGTCATATATCAAGTTTCCTTATAGGCTTGGCTCTACCTTTTAACTTTTATTCTTTTTTATAGATTAATTTTTAAGCTCTTGTTAAAATCCCTCTTTGATTACAGGCCAAAATTTGTTTCAGTTCCTCTAACTGTTATGTGATTCAGCTCCTCACAGCTGTCTAGACATGTTCACTGGAAATAAGCTGTGGTGTTCCCCGAAGCCCTGGGAACTACTACAGAGGTGTGCAGCTGCCTCACAGGATAATGCCAGTGCAGTTTTCCTTCTCACAACATCTTTAAGTGGCTCATTCTACAGGATAATTTTTCCTAAACATGCTTTAATTCACCAGCAAAATGTTTCCAAAAAAGTAAATAAAACATCAAA
Source organism: Furipterus horrens (assembly GCF_987537825.1). Taxonomy (NCBI): domain Eukaryota; kingdom Metazoa; phylum Chordata; class Mammalia; order Chiroptera; family Furipteridae; genus Furipterus; species Furipterus horrens. The sequence continues at coordinate 63,529,789 of NW_028327172.1, read as the reverse complement.
ATTTGGTTTGTGGCCATCAGAGGGTGTTATTTCAACATGAAAGCTGAGCAAGAACACATGCATTAATACAGTGTTGATTCAACTTGGAACACCTCCTCTGTGACAGGTACATTCTAGACACTGAATCCTTATCCTAGATAAAAATCCTTACCCTTATGGGGCAAGTTGGAGGGGGTGGATACTATACATTTAAATTTTTTTCTTAAACAGTTTATTTTTTAATTGAGATATAACATATATATTGAAGTACACAAATCTTAAGCATACAGCTTAGGACTTTACATATGTAATGTATATACCATATATCTGCTACCCAGATCAAGATAGAATATTTCCAGCTTTCCAGACTTCCTTGTTCTCCCTCCCACCAAAGGTAATAACCATTCAAAGGTAATTACTATTTTGACTATTATCAATATGTATTAGTTTTGCCAGTGTTTGAACTTTATTTAAATAGAATCACAGTATGTATTATATTTTGTCTAAGTCTTTCACTCAAAATTTTATCTGTGAGATTCACCATGTTGTGGCATGTAGCTGAAATTTATTATTTATGTTGTGTGGTATCACATATAAATACATCACCAGGGATTTCTGGCCAAGATGGAGACCTAGACTGACATGCTCTGTCTCCCTCCACAACTAAGAAGAACTACAACTACTGCAAAAACCAGAAACAATCAGAAGTTTCAGAAAATAAAGCTACCTGTAAGTCCAACGTATGAAGTTATAAACAAGTGGTACTCGTCTGGATGAGTAGAAAGGGTGAAGCTAGGGTGGAGAGGTCAAGCTGTGCTGTCAGTGACAGCTGCAGCAACAGGCGGCAGGACAGCGGTAAGCACAGACACCCATATTTAGGGGAAGGTGAGAAGCGCCTGGGGAACACCCCTGGTTGCAGACCAGAGCCGTCAGCTTGCGATTCCAATGCTGGGGAAGGTAGACCCCCATTGCCTCAGACTGTAAGTGCCAGAGGGCATGGGGACAGAGGAGGAGGCTCCCAGTCTCTTTGCAGAGAGTGAACAGCAGGAATCCATCTTGGATCCCCATCCCCACACAAAATGCCACAGTGTGGTGAAAAAGGTCACCTGGTTGTGATGAGTGCACGGGCTCTGCCCCCTATAGAATAGGAGGTGTGACAGCTCTGCTCAGGAAGCAAAAAACTGTCAGGATGGCAGGGATCATGATAGAGATCCCAATCATGCAGCTGACCAGACAGCAAATATATGATCTATCAAACCAGCAGATAGATAATCTTTCTGAGGCTCAGTTCAGAGCTATAGTTATAAGACAGCTTACAGACCTAACAGCAGATCTTAACCAAGATGGGGAAGGAATGAAGGCTAGACCTGCTGAAATGAATGAAAATGCATACATATGAAACGAGTAGTGAGGGAAGTAAAACCAAGGATCAAATCAACAAATCAGAACATAGGGAAGGAACAGTCAACCAGTGCAGAAAGAGAGAACAAAAAATGAGGAAAATGAGAAGAGGCTCAGAAACCTATGGGACAACTATAAGCGAACAAATATTCAAATTATAGGATTGCCTGAGGGCAAAGAAGAACTAGAAACAGAAAAATTATGTGAAAAAATAATGAAGCAGAACTTCCTGAACTTGGGGAAGGAAATAGACTTGCAGGTCCAGGAGCACAGAGAGTTCCAAAAAAACTGCACCCAGGGAGAACCACACCAAAACACATTATAATCAAAATGTCAAAAATTAAGGATAAAGAGAGAATCTTAAAAGCAGCAAGAGAGAAGAAAAGAATTATGTACAAAGGGGTCCCAATTAGACTATCAGCTGATTTCTGAAAGGAGACCCTGCAGGCAAGAAGGGATTGGCAAGAAGTATTCAAAGTAATGAAAAGCAAAAACCTACAGCCACAATTACTCTATCCAGTGAAACTGTCATTCAGAATAGAAGGGCAGAGAAAGTGCTTCCAGGACAAAAGAAAACTGAAGGAGTTCATTAGATCCAAAACACTATTATATGAGATGTTAAAGGGACTTGTGTAGGAGAAGGAGGATCAAAACTACGAACATTAAAATGAAAACTGTATCACAACAACCAACAATAGAAGCTAGGGAATTGAAACAAAGGCAAACTAAGTAGGCAATGAGAGTGGGAAAAGAATTACAGGTATGGGGAACATATTGGGGGGGTCAGCTGTGAGGGGGAAAGGGGGAAAATGAGGGAGATGGTACAGGAATTAAGAAGCATAGCAGGAGGGAATGGACTAGATAAGAATATATTGAGAAGAATTATATGCACAACTAATGGGCATGGACTAATGGGGGGGACAAATGGAGGGCAAGGTGTCACTAGGTGGAGGGGAACAAAGGGAAAAGAAATTGGGACAACTGAAACAGCATAATCAATAAAACATATTAAAAATAATAATAAATAAATAAGGACCTTACCATTTTTAAATCCATTCTCCTGGATATTTTTTTCTTTCTAGTTTTTGAATATTGGAAATAAACTATGAACATTCTTATACATGAGTAAGGATGATCATATTATTATTTCATTTCTCTGAAATCAGGAGTGAATTAGCTGTGTCAACATAAAATAGAGACTTTCAAAAGGTCAATAAATACATGAAAATGATACTAATCAGGAAATATTCATTAACACTACAGTGAAATACCAGTACACCAGGCTACCACATGGCTAAGATAAAAATGACAGTTTCAAAGGTTGGCTGTAATATGCATAGGTTGAAATTTCATACATTGTGGTAGCAATGGAAAATTGGCCATATCTGTTAAAACTAAATATAAGCGTATCTTGCAGCTAAGCAATAAACAAAATTTTTTTATTTAAAAGATATAGTATGGAAATTATATAATGTTTTGGATTTGTTTTAAAATATAGTAGCAAAAAAGTAGAGATGGAGTATAAGTAGATAATAGTGTGGGGAATAAATAAAAAATGAATGGCAAAGTGCTAAAAATTATTAAAGATACTTAATGGGTACACAGATTCATTATGTTCTTATCTACTTTTATGTATGTTTGAAATTTTATATAATAAAAAGTTTTTTAATGCAAAAAATATATAGTATATTAGAGGTCTAAGTACTATGAAAAAATAAAGCAGAGAAGAAGAATAGGGAAGATGGGAAAATGTGTTGCAATTTGCAATTATTCAGCATTTGCTCTGTGTCAAGTTTCATGTAAGTAACTGGGTGTACAAAGAGAAATAAGATGAGGCATCTTCCCTTAAAGAGTTCCCAAAGGAAGATGGCCATGTAACCAACTAATGGTATTATAGAATGAGTGCTCTAATCTCATTTAGGTACATGTTTTGTGAAGGCAGATTACAAAGGACTGGAAAATTCTGACTAGGTCAGTACAAGCTCTACTCTGAAACTGAGCAATGGGACACCCAGGGAAGAGGGCAGAGCTTTGGAAGGAAAACCGAAGGCCTGAAGCCAGGGAAAAAGTAGCTGAGCCCATGGAACTGAACTATGACGGACAACATATCTTAGTAGTTAAGAACTCAGACTGGATTGTAACTGCTTAGGTTCAAATCTTGCATCTGCCACTTACTAGCTGTGTGACCTTGAATACATCCCTCAACCTCTCCATGCCTGTTTCCCCCTCTATATAATGTAGTACCCTGTTCACTGGGTTGTTGTGAGAAGTACATGAGTTAATACCTGTGAAGCACACAGATGTTAGGAAAGGCATTATTATGACTGTGAGGTTGAATGTTTACCTGGATTACACACTGTGCTTCTTATACAAATTCAACTTTAGAGGCACATAATATAATTTTAAAAGATGACACAACACAGAAGCAGCAAGGCCAGACTGCTATAAATAAGAAAGCAATTTTGTTTTTAATCTTTAGTTGTCTCTGTTAGTTTGATTTTAGATCAGTCAGCTCATGGGATTTCAGTCTTGTGTTACCCAACTAAAGGGGTTTGTTTGCCTGCATGCATCAAACCCAATCAGATGTGAATAGGAGTTTGCAGCCAAGAAAGTAGTGTTTATTTTTAAGGAAATGGTGCCAAACCCAGGAGCACAAGTGAGCTATTGCTCTAAAACCTGGCTCCCCAATGGCTTCTAGGGATTGGTTATATGGGGGAAAATCATTTATAACAGTGACTAGGGGATTTAGACTGTGATTAGGGTCATTGTCTCTATTGATTGGTTAGGGCTAGGGGAGGGGGTCATCGATCATTGTATCAGATCCTGAGGTCAGCCCTGGCATTGCTCCAGCTGGTTTCACAAGGGTGTGGTCCATGGGGTACTTCAGTTTTTCTGCGTCTGGAGCTGAAACACAATTTAGGCCCAGATGTTGTCTCTAGTTTGACTGAATTCTGTCTCTGTGGTCAATAAACACCCAGATTTGTACCCAAGATTATTTGATGCTGACCAGAACCTCACTGTCTTGAGGGCTTAGTGATTAAGAGTGAGTGTCAAGGGAGAAGGAAATGGGTGAGTCAGGGTGCTAGATGAGGTCAGTTTGAATTAAAAGGAAGAAAGGATAAAAGGTTAAATTAAGGAAATAAAGTTTCTGAATAGTTATGTTTTATGTTTTTCCCTCTTTTTGTTGCCATCTAAAAATATCTGGAAAGTGATCCAAGCAAAGGCCGGTGATAAAGGGTAGCTGAGGCTCAGATGGCTTAATTTAGATGCCAAGAGTTTTGTTTTGTTTTTGAATGCAAATTAAAAGATTTGGGGGGGGGGGTTATAATGATCCTACTGCAGAGTGTAAACCCTTAGTTACAGGCAATAATATTAGAGATTCAGCCCATTACTCAAAAGAAAGTCTTATTACTAGTCATTTATGCATAGACCTGGAGTACTGAGATGAAGAACAGTAGTTCTTAAAGTGTGGTCCCCAGACCAGGAACACCACCATCACCTGAAAATTTGTTAGAATGTTAATACTACAGTGACTTTACACCTGAGTCTTCAGAAACTCTGGGGATGGAGCCCAATAATCTGTGTTTTAACAAATCCCCTGGCTTCTTCTGATGCAGGTTAATTTTGAGAGCCATTGGTGCAAAACAGTTCTTTTATTTTCCTATGCAGTCAACTTTCTGTCTGAGTGGAATCTACTTCAGAAGAGAAGGCCTCAGATTCACTCTTAGGTGTTTTTCTCCTCTTCCCCTGCTTCTTACCCCATCAATTATTGCTCAGTTTTTTCTCTCTATTGGAAATAATGTCCCAGATCTTCTCTCTCTAATTGTGAATCTATCTCAAATCAGAACTGGTATAATATCATGTTACAACACAAACAAAAAAATTCACCTTTCCAAAAGGGGGGCAAATGAAGTAAATCAGTCCTGTCACAAAAGTTTATGGTTCAATAGCCATAAATCATATGCCAACTTTTATCATCTAAAGGTGAGTATCAGTCTTTAGGCCTTGTTGGATAGCAGCAGAAATGCATTCTGAAGCTTTATTTATGCAAAATTTGAGTTGCATAAGTCCTTTCAGAACTTAATGACTAAGAAGCCAAAGAATAAGCCTTCTGTTATGCACACCTCAAAGGAAGAGAGAAGAGGAGAACCCCTAGGCTAATCTCAAAACCATACTCTTAGTCCTAACTGGTGTGCCTCATTTGGTTGAGTGTTGTCCCACTGAGTAAAAGGTTGCAAGTTAGATTCCTGGTCAGGCCACATGCCTGGGTTGCAGGTTTGGTCCTGGTTGGGACACAAGCTGCATACCAGAGGCAATAAATTGATGTTTCTTTCCCTCTCTTTCTCCCTCCTTTTCCCTTTCTCTAAAAATAAATAAATAAATAAAATTAAAAAAAAAAAAAACAACAACATTCTTTAGGAGCTACTTAAACTTTACCAGATAATTTCCTTCCTTCCTTTCTTTTTCCCTTTCTTTACTTCTTTCTTTCTTTTAGCATCAAATTTAGTACAAAATTTAGGAGAACCCCCACAAACATGGGAGCACAGGAGAGCAGAGGAGGGGAGGGAAAAAATCCCAGAGAAAAACAGTCCAGTCTCTGAAGTTTCATTAGGTGGGGACTGAGGGATAGACCCACAGCAAGGACAGCCTCTCTTCCTGACCTCCAGGGGGCTACAGGCCATCCTCCAAGCTCAGCAGATATTTTGGATAAGATGCTTCTGAAGGCCAAGGAGATACTGGATACCCTCAGGATGTGAACCCCGTGCAGATAATGCTGCAGCAGTTTGCACACCTCCATCATCTGCTGGACCAAACACTCATATCTGCACACACAGCGTGTATTTCTGGCAACACTCTCTTCTGCAGCTATTTGCTTTCAGCCTCTGGCTCATCTCTCAGACCATGTGGCTGGCCTCCCTGAAGCAAAGTACCTTCAGGTTCAGCATTTAAAATACAAAAAGTGCAGCTTGATCTCCCCCAGCATCTTTGACTGTGACTCTGCCTTGATCATCCACAATTTTTTAAATTACCATATTTTTCACTCCGTAAGATGCACTTTCCCCCCTCAAAGATCGGGGGAAATGTCTGTGCAGGTTATGAAGCAAATATTGCACCACAGACCATGATGTGTATTACCTGATCTGTCAGTGGTGGCAACAGCTGTGAGAAGAGGAAGTGGTGGGCCCACGAAAAACCCCTGAGGACACTTAAATGTCCCACTTTACTGCTGAATCTCAGGGCATCTGGTCAATTGCCATCCATCTCTGTCCATCATCTGGGACCTGGGAGGGTGCAGAGAGCCGCCTGACACTCCCAGCTACAACCTCTGACCTATCAAATCAACTGAGGCTAATAACAGGTATGAGGCACAGTGCCAATTGCCAATTGTCTTTGACACTGGGTGGGGTCTGTGTCAGTAGAACCACCTCCAATCACCAATCACTGTGTCTTAAGCTCTGCCAATCACAAAAGGCAGCTGGGTGGAGCTGAAGTAACATGTTCTTGGTGGGCTACGGGCTCTGTTAGATGCTAGAGTTGTCTCGTCTGCCTCCATACTGTTTCCGGAGCACACCAAATTTCTGTGTGAGGAGGCCAGCATAACTGGATGAGCAGCCATAAATGCTGAAGTTTGTAGTATAGAAAGGGAATTATGGTGGGGTCACTGTTCTAGCAGTAACACAGGCACTGATGGGATTAAGGGGTATCACTAGCCATAACAGGCACTGGAGGTAGTCCGCCAGAACTGTAACTAGGATAGTGACACGCTCAGTGACTGTTACAACTAGTGATACCTCTTAACTGCCTTAATGCTTGTTAATAAAGGCCCCCATAAATTCTGACACTAGCAATGATGAGTTCTTGGGGTTCCCAGAAAACTAAAATAGTACTTGAACCTTAAAGTCTCTCCTCATTTTTTAAAAAAATATGTTTTATTGATTATGCTGTTACAGTTGTTCCAATTTCTTTTCCCTTTGCTTCCCTCCACCCGGTGTCCGCCCTCCCTCCGGTTGCCCCCCCCCCTTTTAGTCCATGTCCATTGGTTGTGCATATAGTTCTTCTCAACCTCTTCCTGTCTACTCCATTCCCTCCTACTGTGCTTCTTAATTCCTGTACCATCTCCCTCGTTTTCCCCCTTTCCCCCTCCCTGCTGATCTCCCCACAATATGTTCCCCATACCTATAGTTCTTTTCCACTCTCGTTGCCTACTTAGTTTGCCTTTGTTTCGATTCCCTAGCTTCTGTTGTTGGTTGTTGTGATACAGGTTTCATTTTAATGTTTGTAGTTTTGATCCTCCTTCTTCTAAACAAGTCCCTTTAATATCTCATATAATAGTGTTTTGGATTTAATGAACTCCTTCAGTTTTCCTTTGTCCTGGAAGCACTTTCTCTGCCCTTCTATTCTGAATGACAGTTTCGCTGGATAGAGTATTCATAGCTGTAGGTTTTTGCTTTTCATTACTTTGAATAGTCCCTGGCTGGTTTGGCTCAGTGGATTGAGCGTCGGCCTGCGAGCTAAGTGTCGCTGGTTCGATCTTCCAGTCAGGGCACATCAGAGAAGGAAAACTCTGACTCCAAAAAACCTCCGCTGCCTTGCAGCATACCTCTTCAGGGGAAAGGCTAAGGGAGTAAACCCCGACAGAAAATCCGGAGCCGGAGTCCCTAAGGCGGTTTGACGTTGTAGTCAACACCGGCAACTCCTGCGGCGCACCTGAAGCCAAGCTGTATTGACTCCGTCTTTCCCTTGGACCCTTCAGCTGCGAAGAGAGGGGGGGGTCTGCTGCATGGGCAACAGCAGACCCTCCATATCACCCTGCCCAGGCTCTGTAGCTTCAGCTTCACTGGAGAGGACACTCCAGCATCATCGCAAGATGTTGATTCAACACGGGAGGAGACAGATACCATGTCACTCCCGAGTCGGACTGCACAGCCATTCTCGGCAGTGCAGATAGACTCTTAAGAAGCTACACCATCGTCTCTCGAGACAGACGGCTGCCGCCGCCGACGACTTTGAATATTTCTTACCAGTCCCTTCTTGCCTGCAGGGTCTCCTTTGAGAAATCAGCTGATAGTCAATTGGGACCCCTTTGTACATAATTCTTTTCTTCTCTCTTGCTGCTTTTAAGATTCTCTCTTTATCCTTAATTTTTGACATTTTGATTATAATGTGTCTTGGAGTGGTTCTCCCTGGGTGCAGTTTTTTTGGAACTCTCTGTGCTTCCTGGACCTGTAAGTCTATTTCCTTCCCCAAGTTATGGAAGTTCTGCTTCATTATTTTTTCACATAATTTTTCTGTTTCTAGTTCTTCTTTGCCCTCAGGCAATCCTATAATTTGAATATTTGTTCGCTTATAGCTGTCCCAAAGGTTTCTGAGCCTTTTCTCATTGTCTTTACTTTTTGTTTCCTCTTTCTGCACTGGTTGACTGTTTGTTCCTTCCCTATGTTCTGATTTGCTGATTTGATCTCTGGTTTTCATTTCCTCACCACTTGTCTTGTATGTGTTTTCGTTCATTTCAGTATGACTAGCTTTCATTCCTTCCTCATCTTGTTCCAAATCTTTTGTTAATTCTGTAAGTCACCTTATGACTATAGTTCTGAACTGAACCTCAGAAAGGTTTTCTATTTGTTCATCAGTCAGGTCCCGCATCTGCTGCCTGGTGAGCTACATCACCAGGATTTCAATCATGGTCTGCTTCACCCTGATAGTTTTCTGTTTATCTTTGCTTCCTGTGGGGGGGGGGGGCTATAGGAGGCAGAGCCCCGTGCACTGGTCACTGCCTGGTGACCGGTGGCAATTGGCAACCTTTTTTGCCGCACTGTGGTGCTTTGTGTGGGGGTGGGTGTCCAAGATGGATTCCTGCTGTTACTCTCTGCTAAGAGACCAGGATCCTCTTCCTCCATCCCCATGCCCTCTGGGCCTCACCGTCCAAGGCAATGGGGGGTATTCCTTCCCCAGCATTGTAATCAAGAGTTGATGGGTCTCGACTGCAGCCAGGATTGCTCCCCTGGTGTTTCTCACAGTCCTGCCACTATCCCCGCTGCTACCATAGGCAGCACCGCCCGACCTTTCCACTCCGATTTTCACCCCTCCTACCCATCCGGACGAGCACTGCTGGTTTATAACTTCATACATTGGGCTTCCATGTATGTTTTATTTTCCATTAAAGTTTTATTTTCTGGAATTTCTGGTTATCTTTGGTTTTGAGGTAGTTGTATTCCTATTTAGTTGTGGAGGGAGACCGAGTGTGTCAGTCTAAGCCTCCATCTTGGCCAGAAATATCTCCTCATTTGTTAATGACCATGATGATGATTCTTAGTACTGCCGTTGACTTCTGTTCACTTTACATGGTTGAAATATTATTCTGTTATATTTTATTAAATATTTTAGTAACCATTTGGTTCAGAATATTTTTTTTCTTGTTTTCCTCCTCTAAACCTAGGTGTATCTTATGGTCAAATGCATCTTATAGTGCAAAATATACGATATATTGGCTTGACAACTCTAATAGCATAAACAATAAAACATTGTAAAAACTAAATTGAGAAAATATGGAATAAAAATTATATTGGCTTGACTCATCCTTTTGACATGCTACTTGTTAGTGCACAGTCGGCAGAATATAAATTTTAAGAAAAACCTGAAGTCCCTTCTAGCCACTCCCTGCCAGCCCTGACTAGGGCCAGAGGAAGAGGCTGGGTCCACACCATCAGGCTGCTCAGCTTGGAGGCAGTGTTCATTAATGGTTCCCTCTGAGGCTCTACCACCGCTCTTGGGGCTGCTGCTGCTATGGGTGGTGAAGGAGCCCTCAGGGCCACATTGGAGGGTCGGGCTTTGGGTGGTGGTCCTGGACTCTGGGTCCATTAGTAGAGTGGTGGTCTTTGACTTCAGGCTGGAAAGGGGAATGATCATCCTCACTTTCATCCTGGTTGGGGGAATTATTGTCCTCACTCCCAGACTGGCTGAGGGTCATTCTTACTTCCATGCTGGGTGGGAGGCTGGGCATCTTTGACTTTAGGTTGGCTGGGGGACTGGCAGACTTATTGTTTTCTGCCCTGTGCCTGAACCTCTTGGGTAGTGGAAAGACTGCTGTTGGAATCAGGGGAGGGGCAGGGCCTTCTTTTGTTTTCTATGGTGTGTAGGATCAGATACATGTCCATAATATTGTTATATTTTCTTTCTGTTAATGTCTTCATATCTCATGCTGCTTAAATCCAAGGTTGTTAATTATTTCTGTTATCTGGGGGTTGATGTCACCCCAAAGTGGTACACTGTATGGCTTCAGTTCATCCTCCTAGCCAGTATGGCCCATGGATCTTTCATTATATCTTCCAGAGTTTTTCTTGGGCTGAGGCCAACAGTCAATTTTTTTTAACAGTTTTTTGCCATTCTAGAGACATAAAGCATGGTACATGGAACTGCCCATTCAATATATGCTGCTTCAGGTCCCCAAAGTTCTTCCTCACAAATGGAAATTTTCTTGTCACCATCCTGTAGAGAATTACCCCCATGACCCAAACATCAACCCTCACACCATCATAGGGTTGGAGTTGAAAGACCTCTAGTGGCACAGAAAGTGTGCAGTTTATGGTCTGAAAATCCTGTTTTGAAGCCAAAGTCTGTTAGTTTGATATCTAGCTCACCAACTGGAAGTATGTTCTCTGACTTAAGGTCCTGGTGCATGATTATCCCCTGGTGGCAGTACTGTACCACTATCAGTTGCCAGAATGTGGCTTAGGCTTCCTTCTCTCTTGCAGCTGTGATTCTTGAGATAGTCAAGTAAGTGCCCTAGGTGGAAATCACATCAAATAACTTGGTGATGTTGGGGTGACTTAAGCTCTTAAGATAATGAACTTCATGAAAAAGTTTAGAGATGCCCCAACAACTCATGATTTTCACAGCCAACTCTGTGCTGGTTAAAATGTGCTGAGGCAACCTCACCTTGGCAAAGGATCCCTTTGCAGTGGTGTTCAGTAATATGTAATTGCCAGTATGGCACTCCTGTTTGACAGAGATGTCTGCAAAGCCATTAGACTTGATGACTTAAAAAAAAAAAAAAAAAGTAAAGAAAAGAAAAAGAAAAAATAAAGATAGCAAAAGAAATAAATACTACATGGCTGAAAAGAAGAAAAACTTGCCTTTTGCAATAGAATTAATAAACCTACAGAAACTATGATAAGTGATATAAGCCAGCCAGAGAAAGACAAATACCATATGATCTCACTCATGTGTGGAATCTAATGAACAAACTGAACTAAGAGGCAAAACAGAGACAGACTCATAGATAGAGAGCAGGATGACAGCTAAGGGGGGGGTTGGGTAGGGGATGGAGGGATTGAGTCAAAAGGAAAAGAACTCATGGACATGGACAACAGTGTGGTGATTATGGGGGTGAGGGAAGATAAGGGGACTAAAGCAATACAAAAAAAGGCATAGAAACTATGAATAAGAGTCAGGAGGAAATACAGAATACAGTGTCTGAAATGAAGACTACACTAGAATGAATTAAAAGCAGGCTAGATGAAGCAGAAGATTGATCAGTGAGTTGAAGGACAAGGGAGAAAAAAACTCAGAGCAACAAAAGAAAAAGAGACTCAGAAAAAACAAAGATAGTTTAAGGGAGATTCAGGACAACATGAAACGTAATAATATCTGTATCACAGGAATACCAGAAGGAGAAGAAAAGACGCAAAGGATAGGAAAATTGTTTGAAAAAATAATGACAGAAAACTTCACTAGCTTGATGAGGGGAAAAGTCACACAAGTCTAGGAAGCACAGAGGTTCCCAATAAAGATGAACCCAAAGAGGTCCACTCTAGACACATCATAATTAAAATGGCAAAATATAAAGACAAAGAGAGAATCTTAAAGACAGCAAAGGAGAAGCAAGTAGTATCAAGCAAGGAAGCTCCAATAAGGGTGTAAGATGATTTCTTAACAGAAACACTGCAAGCCAGAAGGGAATGGCACAAAATATTTCAAGTAATGAAAAGCAAAGACCTGAAACCAAGACTACTCTAGCCAGCAAGAATCTCAGTTAAAATGGAAGGTGAAATAAGGAGCTTCCCAGAAACAAAAAGGCTAAAAGAGTACACTTCCACCAAACCAGCATTTCAAGAGATGCCAAAAGAACTGCTTTAAGAAGATGAAGTAAAAGAGAGAGGAACACAGGTACAAAAGGGAAAAATGGCAATGAATAAGTATTTATCAATAATAACCTTAAATGTAAATGGATTAAATGCTCCTATTAAAGGACATAGGGTAGCTTAATGGATAAGAAATCTTGACCTGCATATACACTGTCTACAAAAGTCCCACTTCAGAACAAAAGATCTACACAGGCTGAAAGTAAAGGGTTGCAAAAAATATTCCAAGAAAATGGACATGGGGAAAAAAGAAAGCTGAAGTAGCAATATTTAAATGACATGAAATAGACTTAAAACTAAGGCCATAATGTCCTCTTCCAGAAAGTGACCAGAGGTGACCTCTGAAAATGGTTCGCTATTCGCTTGACCCAGAAAACCCCACGAAGTCATGCAAATCGAGAGGTTCGAATCTTCGTGTTCACTTTAAGAACACACGTGAAACTGCCCAAGCCATCAAGGGTATGCACATTCAGAAGGCCACCAAGTATCTGAAAAATGTCACTTTAAAGAAGCAGTGTGTCCCCTTCCGTCAATACAATGGGGGAGTTGGTAGGTGTGCCCAGGCCAAACAGTGGGGCTGGACACAGGGTCAATGGCCCAAAAAGAGTGCTGAGTTTTTGCTGCACATGCTGAAAAACGCAGAGAGTAATGCTGAACTTAAGGGTTTAGATGTGGATTCTCTGGTCATCAAGCACATCCAGGTGAACAAAGCTCCCAAGATGCGACGCAGAACTTACAGAGCTCACGGGCGGATTAATCCGTACATGAGCTCTCCCTGCCACATTGAGATGATCCTCACTGAAAAGGAGCAGATCGTTCCTAAACCAGAAGAGGAGGTGGCACAGAAGAAAAAGATATCCCAGAAGAAACTGAAGAAACAAAAGCTTATGGCCCAGGAGTAAATTCAGCATAAAATAAATACTAATAAAAGTAAAAAAAAAAAAAAACTAAGGCCATAACAAGAGACAAAAAAGGTCACTAATGCTTAAAGAGTAGTACAACAAGAAGATACAATCCTTGTAAACCTATATGCATCCAACATAGGAACACCTAAGTATATAAGGAAAATCTTGGAGGACTTCAAGAAAGATATTGACAGCAACACAGTTATTGTAGGGGATTTTAACACTCCACTGTCAACAATGGGTAGATTTTCCAAACAAAGAATCAACAAGGATATTGTGACACTGAATGACACTCTAGATCAAATGGACTTAATTTGTATATACAGAACATTTTACCCCAAAGAAGCAAAATATACACTCTTCTCAAAAGCATGTGGAACATTTGAAAAGATAGACCACATAGTAGGACACAAACAAGCCTCAAAAATTAAATAATTGAAATCATATCAAGAGCCTTCTCAGATCACAATGGTTTGATACAAGAAACCATCCTCAAGGAAGAAACTGAAAAACATTCAAATTCATAGAGACTAAATAACATGCTATTAAATAATGAATGAGACCAAGTAAGACATCAAAAAATATCTGGAAAAAAATAAAAATGAACACACAGCATTACAAAACCTTTGGGAAACAGCAAAGGCAATAGTGAGAGGGAAATTCAGAGCAATATAGGGCTACCTAAAGAGGATAGAAAAATCTCAAATAAATAACATAACCCTATAAGGACTAGAGGAACAATAAGAAATAAAACCCATAATGAGTAGAAGGAAAGAAATAACCAAGGTCAGAGCAGAATTAAATGACATAGAGACTAAAAACAAATAATTCAAAAAATTAATGAATCCAGGAGCTGTTTTTTTGAAAAGATAAACAAAGTCGACAAACCTTTAACCAGACTCATCAGGAAAGAAAAAAAAAAAAAAAGAGAGGATCCAAATATATAAAATCAGAAACAAAAGAGGAGAGGTTTCAACCAATACCACAGAAATACAAAGGATTGTAAGAAATTACTATGAACAACTATATGCCAACAAATTGGACAACCTTGGAGAAATGAACATATTTCTAGAAACATATAATCTTCCAAAACTGAATCAAGAAGAAGCAGAAAGCTTAAATAGACCAGTAACAACTAGTGAAATCAAAGCAGTAATAAAAAAAAACTCCCGGCACACAAAAGCCCTGGACCACATGGCATCAAAGGTGAATTTTACCAAACATTTAAAGAAATGACCTATTCTTCTCAAACCATTCTAAAAAATTCAGGAAGAGAGAAATTACCAAATTCTTTTTATGTGGCCTGTATCATCCTAATTCCAAAACCAGGCCAAGACTCAACAAAGAAAGAAAATGACAGGCCAATATCCCTGATGAACATAGATGTTAAAATCCTCAACAAAATACTGGCAATCTGGATTCATACGCCATGATCAAGTGGGATTCATTCCAGGGATGCAAGGATGGTATAATATTCACAAATTAATAAATGTAATACACACATAAACAAAATGAACTACAAAAAGCACATTATCATATTAATAGATGCTGAAAAAGCATTTGATAAAATCCAGCACCCACTTATAATAAAATCACCCAGCGAAGTGGTAATAGAGGGAGTATACCTCAACATAATAAAGGCCATATGCAAGAAACCTACAGCCAATATTATACTCAATGGGCAAAAACTAAAAGCTTTCCCTCTAAGATCAGGAATGAGACAAGTGTGTCTGCTTTCACCACTCTTATTCAACATAGTACTGGAAGTTGTAGCCACAGTGATCAGACAAGAAATAGAAATAAAAGTCACCCAAATTGGAAAGGAGGAAGTAAAACTCATTATTTGCAGATGACATGATAGCATACATAGAAAACCCTATAGCCTCCACCAAAAACCTACTCTACCTAATAAGTGAATTAAGCAAAGTAGCAGGATCCAAAGTCAATATTCAGAAATTAAGGACATTTTTTACACCAACAATAAAATATCAGAAAGAGAAACTAGGAAATATCCCATTTACTATAGCAACAAGAAAAATAAACAACCAACGAGGTAAATGACCTGTACTTGGAAAACTATAGAACATGGAAGAAAGAAATTAAGGAAGATACAAATAAATGGAAACATATACCACATTCATGCATATAGCAAGGGAAATAAAGGTAAAAAATATAAACAAATGGGGACTCATCAAATTAAAAAGCTTCTGTATGGCTAAAGAAAACATCATCAAAATGACAAGGAAACTGACTATATTGGAGACTATATTTGCCAATGATATATTGGACACATGTTTGATATCCAAAATATATAAAGAACTCATAGGACTCAATACGAGGAAGACAAACAATCCAATTAAAAAATGGGCAAAGATCAATAGACACTTCTCCAAGGAGGATATAAAGATGGCCACAGGCATATGAAAAGATGCTCAACATCACCAGTAATGAGAGAGATGAAAATTAAAACCACAATGAGATACCATCTCACACTGCTCAGAATTGCCATCATTAAAAAATCAAACAACAAGTGCTGGTGAGGATATGTAAAAAAGAGAACCCTAGTGCACTGCTGGTGGGAATGCAGACTAGTACAGCCACTGTGGAAAACAGTATGGAATTTCCTCAAAAAACTAAAAATGGAACTGCCTTTTGACCCAGAAGTGGGAGAGGTGCCTGGAAAAGGGGCAAGTGCTGGACAGGCGGCATTGTTCCCTCTCGGACCCCTCTCCCACATACAGTGCCACAACGTGATGAAACAGGTCGCCCTGTACTGACGAATCCCTAAGATTCTGTCCCTTACAACGTAACAGGAGCAACAGCTCTACCTTGGATGTGGAAGCAAACAAACACAGGAGCCTGGCAGAATGAGGAGACAGAGAAGTATGGCCCAAAAGGGGAAGTGGATCAAGGTTCCAGTGGGAGAACTAAGCGATGAGGAGGAGATAGCCAACCTAACATATGCAGAATTCAAAACACTGGTGATAAAGATGCTCACAGGCTTGACAGATATGCTTGAGTATGGCAAACGCATAAGAGAAGAAGTGAAGGCTATGCTAAGTGAAACAAAGGAAAATCCACACAAAACCAGTGGTGAAGGGAAGGAAACTGGGGTTCAAATCAATGATCTGGAACATAAGGAAGAAAAAGACAATCAATCAGTGCAGAATGAGGAAGCAAGAATTGAAGAAAATGAGGAAAACTTCTCAAATTTTGCAAAGGAGATGAACATACAGGTCTGAGAAACATGGAGGGTCCCAGATGAGCTGGACCCAGAGGGGACCACACACGACACATCATGATTGGGATGCCAAAGGTGAAAGATAAAGACAGAGTCCTGGGGACAGCAAGAGAGAGGTGGAGAGTTGCCTACAGGGGGCTGCCTATAGGACTATCAGCTGATTTCTCATAGAACATTTTGCAGGCAGGAAGGAACTGGCAAGCAGTATTCAATGTGATGAAAGGCAACCTGCAACCAGGATTACTCTATCCAGCAAGGCTATCATTTGGAATGGAAGAACAGATGAAGTGCTTCCCAGACAAGGTAAAGCTAAAAGAGTTCGTCATCACCAAGCCATTATTATATGAAATGTCAAAGGGACTTATTTAAGAAAAAGAGGATCAAAACTATGAACACTAAAATGACAACAAAGTCACAACTATCAACAACTGAATCTAAAAAATAAAACAAAATCCAACAAAGCAAACCAGAAAAGGAACAGAATCACAGATATGGGGATCATCTGGAGGGTTATCACCTGGTGGGGAGAGAGGGAGAAGTGGATAAATGTGCAGGGATTAAGAAGAATAATCGACTAATACAAAATAGACAGGGGGAAGTTAATAATAATATAGGAAAGGGTGAAGCCAAAGAATTTATATGCATGACCCATGGACATGAACTAAGGGGGGGTGGGATTGCTGGAGAGAAGAGGGTTACTGGGCAGAAGGGAGCAAATGGGAAAAAATTGGAACTACTGTAACAACATAATCAATAAAATATACTTAAAAAAAAAAAAAACCTGTGGTACTGTGAGGACAATGAAATCTAGTCAGGCCTTCTCAACCCGGATGCCCAGGTGTGGGCTGCCAGAGATAAGAATTAGATTCGTTTGCACAGTACACTCACGGTTATATAAGTATTGATGTCATATTTTGGCTGGTGGCTGGCTTTGTCTATGCAACATATAAAAGCGGCTGGAACCTCAACATGTGTGTTCATGTTCATGTGTGGACAGCAGGGACAGGGAGCAAACTGAGGGGCAGCACTGAGCACTAATGGGTACTGAACACAAAGCGAGTGAACAGAGGGGGTGAACGCATGAATGCTATAACATCTGTAATAAAGGAATTGTCAGGGATTCCAACCTTGCCTCTCATCTTTTATCTGATTGCTGGACAAAAGCGAAGCTGCATTCATTGTCATGACAGGTACATATACACAATGGGATATATGCAGCAGGGATAGAACTAGAGAATATAATGCTAAGTGAAATAAACCAGTCAGTGACAGACAATTCAAAGCAAACTTTACACCTGAGAAACAGAAGCTATATTCACAAGCAGGTTTAGAGCGAAGAAGTATCCAAAGTCAGTAAGACTTCTTTTCTGGGTGATTCTACACACTTTCCTTTTAAGGCTTGTGATGGACTGAAGATGCTACTTTTGAAACCCAAGATTTCTCTTCCTAAAGCAGGAAAAAGACCAATGAGTTCAGTCTGTCATTTAGTGAAGTGGTTTTTGTTCACTGATGGAGGTAGGGAAAAGCAAATTGTAAACTTCTCAACTGAACCACTGGCTTCAATATTGCCTGGGCATCAAAATTGCCATTAGAAACTAAATATCTACACATGCCAATCCCTACCCCTGACTTTGACATTTGAGTTATAGTTAATGGTTCCAGTGAATAACAAGACTTGAGAATCCATGTTTGACGTTTGACCCTCTCCTTAATTCTGAGAACTTGAATCCTCTATTGTAGAAAAGACTTAAGCTTCACCTTTTCTCAACTATTTTCTGCTCTTTTCCTAAGATGAAACAAACACTGAGACAGGTCACATGTGGAAAGAAGCCTGTGACATCCACGTTTACATTTTGTAGAACTGGGTACAGAAAGTCAGGGACCACAACTCTAAAGGGTCCTGAGGAGCCCATTATCCAATCCCACTACATCCATTAAGAGGGAATGCCAGTAAGGAGCCAGTGTCAGTCATAAAGAAAGACTGGGGTCTATTTATTGGCTTTTTCTTAAGTGTAGCACAACACTCACCATGGTAGGAGCTACATAACATTATGAGGGATGATTAGGTCTATGTGATAAAACTGCTTAATGAATAAATTAAATAAGCTCTGTAACTGACATTATGTATAAATTATATAGAAATTGTCATTAAAATAGTCCCAGACTATTGCGTAATTTTAAAAAATTGATTTGTTGTTCATATGTAGATGTGGCTTTTTATTCCCAGTGTCTTAATTTTGTGGGGACTATTGACTACCATTGTGGAGGGTATGAAACCATTCCCAGACACATGAGACATTACTAAAACCAGAGTAAATTTATAGTGAAATAGCTGACTACATCTTCCTATATAATTTGAAAAGCTCTCAATTGTGCTTTGAAGTTTAAAGAACTAGTCTTTTCTTTTCCTCTTCTGAAGGAGCATCAGAATTATTTAATTTAGATTTTCACACATTTTTTTTCTAGCTGGAATCGTTTAGGTGAGAATGAGAATAATTGCATGAGTGACTTTATAAAAAATTAATATGAAAGTAGCATTTAACAACTGAGTAGCAGTAAGGGACAGAGGAGAGAGCATGTACCAGGCAGGGAGCTCTAAATGCCTGCTCTGCTCACACCCTCTTCAGAGCCAATGCCCAGAGTGGTTTTCTCATCCAAAAGTCACTATCCTGTGGACAATGTGACAATGTGGTCACAGTTGATTAACTCATAAAGGGATACCTCCTCCAAGTTATTTATTGGCCAACAGATGGTCTCTTGGACATGAGCATAAAAGATCTGCCCAGCAGGGGCTACATACTGACTTAGACTGGCCAACCAATTACAGAAGTGGAATCAATACAAGCACACGTTGAAAGTCGAGCCACTCCTTGAATAGAAAGTTAAAGTAAGGAGCAATGGTATTCATTTCCAAGGAGCCAATTAACACAGATAGCTCTGATTATGAATAAACACTGTGCATAGTACTACCCCAAACACTGGTGGGGAAGTGAAAGGAAAGGATCCAAATGCAGACTCACTTAATATATGATAAATATTTAGAAATTATAAATCAAATCATGCCCATGGCTCAACTCTTATTTCCATCCAACAACCTACAGTTGATGTGGCCCTCACAGACTGGAAGCTAAAAAAGCTAGACTTCCACCTCTCTCCCTACTCTTTTCCTCCACCAACACTCCCATTCTTTAGCACCCTCAAGCCTGAATGGTTGTGTGGGTCTCCTGAGGCAGGTGGAAACAGGGCTCTGGCCAAGACTCCTTGGCATGACTGGCCCTGTCCAAACCTAGGATTAGGACTCATCAGGTCAAGCACCCAATAATGCACAGATGACCTCCCCAGTGCTTCACATCTGACTCAAGATTTCCAGGTAATTCTAAGCACTTCCACAAATCACATGTCACCAACAGAGAGGAGGAAAGGAGAAAAGATATCTGCAAAGACTCCCATTTGATGTGATTTGGTATAGACAGCCTTCTCACCCAACCCCACCACTCACATATAGACACTGACACACCTGCAGCCTTGCCTGTGCTGACTTATAGGGCCAGTTCAAGCTGTGAATTCTTCTCCCATCACATTGTTCACTTAATGTGGTAGCAAATTTTCAAACACCTTAGAAAAAAAAGCTTTATATTTCAGTGTTTTTGATATGCAAGACACTCAGAATTTGAGGTTCAGTTTGGGGGCCCTTCTTGCCCTGTTCAAAGAGTGGTAGTGGCTGTGTTCCTGGAGAGTTTCTGTCTATCCTCCCAAGTGCCTACAGGCATCCTTCACATGAACTTCTGCTATGTGGTAACACAGGGTTTCCTGTGCCCAGTACTTGAAAGATTCTAACTTCCTAACTACAGTGCACTAGATTATGAGAAGTGAGACTAATCACTTTACCTCTTTCCTGATCAGTATATATTATACATATATACATATGTATATATGTATAATATACATATGTGGAGAGATCAAAGATGGTGGAGGAGTAAGTGGAAGTTACACTAACCTCCTCCCAGGACCAGCCTGGATTTACATATTAATTTTGGAGAAATCACCTGGAAAAAACAACCAAACACTAGCTGGAGAGAAGTCTTATAACCACAAAGAGACAGAAAAGGCCGCTACATCACAACGTGACCAGTAGGGAGTGCAGAGACACGGAAGGGCTGGCTGGGCTCCCACAGGTGGCAGCTGAAGGGACTGAGAAACAGCTCAGCATCCGGGGGCTCCCCCTGAGAAGGGCAAGGTCTAAACCCCCAGCTGAACTTCCCAGCCTACAGCAACAGAGTGGAAAGTAAAATAGTATTCAGCTGTGAAAAGCAAAAAGCCACAGGGTTTCTTGCTAGCCGGAGAGAAACACCAGGAGGAAAAGAGCTCTTAAGTGGATCACATACAAAAATATTTTGGCCCCCACTTACCCTGGCCTCAAGCAGAGGGAAGGCAGAGAGAACTGGAAACACTTGGGGAGAGTTTGACACGGTGGCTTTGAGGGGAAAACTGGGGGAGCAGCTGACCAGGTCCCAGTGCTGACTCATCCCCAGCACTTCAGGCATACCATTCCCCTCGAAGTGGCATCAGCCTGAGGGGAATGAAAAGCCCTGCCTACAAAAATTAAGGTGCTACACCCACAGTCCTTAAGCCTGATGGCTAATCGCGGATTGAATAGATTAACAACTAAAGAAGACAGACAAAGGCAGTAGATCTCTGGAAGTCTCCAATAGGCTGCCTAGGGCCAGACTGGTACAGGATCTGACGTCACCAGGGGCAGATCCAGAAAGTGCAGATCATTCTAAGAAGCACCTACAAACAATAGGAGCCACAAAAATGCGGAGACAGAGAAACAACTCCCCATCAAAAGGAAAGGTAGAATCCCCAGAAAGAGTGCTAAATGAAACAGAGGGGAGTAAACTATCAGATATGGAATTCAAAATATGGATTATGGAGAAGATCAATGAGCTCAGCGAAAACTACAAAGAACTCCAGGGAAACTACAGGGAACTCCAAAAAAACTACAAGGAACTTACAGGGAATTACACCAGCATTAAAAAGGACATAGAAGCCATCAATAAGAGCCAGGAGGAAATGAAGAATACGATCTCTGAATTGAAGAACACAGTAGAAGGAATTAAAAGCAGGCTAGAGGAAGCAGAGAAGATCGGATCAGCGAGCTGAAGAACAATTTAGACAAAAACTCCCAGACAGTGCAACAAAATGAAAAAAGACTGAACAAGATTGAAGAGGTTCTAAGACAGCTGCAGGATAACATGAAATGTAATAATATCCATATCATAGGAATTCCAGAAGGAGAAGAAGAAGAGCAAGGGATAGAAAACCTCTGAAAAACTAATGACATAAAACTTCCCTAACATGAGAAGAGAAAGAGTCACGCAAGTCCAGGAAGCACAGAGGAACCCAATGAAGAGGAACCACAACAGGCCCACTTCAAGACACATCATAATTAAAATGGCAACATTCAAAGACAAAGAGAAAATCCTAAAAGCAGCAAGAGAGAAACAATTCATAACATACAAGGGAGATCCAATAAGACTATCATCAGATTTCTCAGCAGAAACACTACAAGACAGAAGGGAATGGCAAAAAATATTCTAAGCAATGAAAAATAAAGGCCTACAACCAAAAATACTCTACCCAGCAAGGCTCTCATTCAAAATGGAAAGTGAAATAAGGAGTTTCCAAGACAAAAGAAGACTAAAAGAATACATCTCCACCAAACCAGCACTGCAAGAGATGCTAAAGGATCTGCTTTAAGAAGATAAAGAAACAGAGAAAGACAGAGAGGAACACAAGTACAAAGGGAGAAAATGACAATGAATAAGTACTTATCGGTGATAACATTAAATGTAAATGGATTAAATGCTCCAGTCAAAAGACATAGGGTAGCTAAATGGATTAGAAATTATGACCTACATATATGCTGTCTACAAGAGACCCACCTTAGAACAAAAGATCTACACAGACTGAAAGTGAAGGGATGGAAAAAAGTATTTCAAGCAAATGGACATGAATAAAAAGCTGGGGTGGCAATACTTATATCAGACAAAACAGATTTCACAGCAAAGACCATAAAAAGAGACAAAGAAGGACATTTCATAATACTTAAAGGAAAAATCCATCAAGAAGATATAACCCTTATAAATATGTATGCACCCAACTTAGGAGCACCTAAATATGTAAGAAAAATTTTGAAAGACTCCAAGAAAGATATAGACAGCAACACACTCATCGTAGGGGACTTTAACACCTCATTGTGAACAATGAACAGATCTTCGAAGCAAAGAAACACCAAAGATATTGAGGCACTGAACAACACTCTAGATCAAATGGCCTTAGTCAGTATATATAGAACTTTTCACCCCAAAGAAGCAAAATATACCTTCTTCTAAAGTGCACATGGAACATTTTCAAAGATAGACCACATGGTAGGACACAAAACAGGCCTCAACAAATTCAAAAAAACTGAAATTATATCAAGCAATTTCTGAGACTACAATGGCTTAAAATTGGAAATCAACCTCAGGAAAAAAGTCAAAAACATTCAAACTTATGGAGAATGAATAACATGCTATTAAATAATGAATGGGTTAACAATGACATCAAGGAAGAAATCAAAAAGTTTCTGGAAACTAATGATAATGAACACACAACAACCCAAAAGCTATGGGATACAGCGAAAGCAGTCCTGAGAGGAAAGTTCATAGCAATAAAGGCCTACCTAAAAAAGCTGGAAGAATCTCTAATAAAAAATTTAACCCTACAGCTACAAGAACTAGAGGAAGAACAACAAGCAACACCCATATCAAGTAGAAGGAAGGAAATCATCAAGATCAGAGCAGAATTAAATGACATAGAGACTAAAGTAACAATTCAAAAGATCAACACAAGTAGGAGCTGGTTCTTTGAAAAGATAAACAAAATTGACAAGCCTTTAACCAGGTTCATCAAAAAAGAAAGAGAGAGGACCCAAATAAATAAAATCAGAAATGAAAGAGGAGAAATCACAACCGATACCACAGAAATACAAAAGATTGTAAGAAATTATTACAAACAACTGTACGGTAATAAATTTGACAACCTAGAGGAAATGGACAAATTCCTGGAAACATATAGTCTTCCAAAACTGAATCAAGAAGAAGCAGAAAGCCTGAATAGACCAATAACAACTAGTGAAATTGAAGCAGTAATCAAAAACCTCCCGGAACACGAGAGTCCTGGACTGGATGGCTTCACAGGTGAATTCCACAAAACATTTAGGAAAGAACTAACTTCTATCCTCCTCAGACTATTCCAAAAGATCCAAGAAGATGGAAGACTCCCAAACTCATTCTATGAAGCCAGTATTACCCTAATTCTAAAACCAGGTCAAGACACAACAAAGAAAGAAAACTACAGGCGAATATTGCTGATGAACATAGATGCTAAAATACTCAACAAAATACTGGCAAACTGGATCCAGCAACACATTAGAAAGATCATACACCATGATCAAGTGGGATTCATCCCAGGGATGCAAGAATGGTTTAATATTCGCAAATCAATAAACCTAATACACCACATAAACAAAATGAAAGACAAAATCCACATGATCATATCAATAGATGCAGAAAAAGCATTTGATAAAGTACAACATCCATTTATGATGAAAACTCAGCAAAATGGGATTAGAGAGGGCATACCTCAACACAATAAAGGCCATATATGAGAAAACTGAAGCCAACACCATACTCAATGGGCAAAAATTGAGAGCATTCTCCCTGAGGTCAGGAACAAGACAAGGCTGTCCACTCTCTCCACTCCTATTCAACATAGTCTTGGCACTTCTAGCCACAGCAATCAGACAAGAAAGAGAAATACAAGGCATCCAAATTGGAAAAGAGGAAGTAAAACTGTCATTATTTGCAGATGACATGATAGTGTACACAGAAAACCCTATAGACTCCACAAAAAAAACTACTCAAACTTATAAGTGAATTCGGTAAAATAGCAGGGTACAAAGTCAATATGCAGAAATCAAAGGCATTTCTGTACACCAACAATAAAATATCAGAGACACAAACTAAAATAAAAATCCCATTTACCATAGCAACAAGAAAAATAAAGTACCTAGGAATAAACTTAACCAAGAAGGGAAAAGACCTGTAATCAGAAAACTACATAACACAGAAGAAAGAAATTAATGAAGATACAAATAAATGGAAGCATATACCATGCTCATGAATGGAAAAAATACATCATTAAAATGTCCATATTACCCAAAGCAATTTATAGATTCAATGGTATCCCTATTAAAATACCAATGACATATTTCACAGACCTAGAAAAAATACTTCAAAAATTTATATGGAAGCAAAAAAGAGCCCGCATAGCCACAGCAATTTTGAGGAAGAACACAGTAGGAGGAATCACAATACCTGATATCAAACTATACTACAAAGACATGGTAATCAAAAGAGTCTGGTACTGGCATAAGAACAGACATATAGATCAGTGGAACAGAATAGAGAGCCCAGAAATAAACCCAGGTCTATATGGTCAACTAATATTTGACAAAGGGAGAAGGAACATCAAATGGAGTGAAAAGAGCCTCTTCAACAAATGGTGTTGGGAGAACTGGACAGGGGCATGCAAAAAAAATGAAACTAGACCACCAACTTACACCATACACCAGAATAAACTCAAAATGGATCAAAGACTTAAATGTAAGCTGTGACACCATAAAAGTCCTAGAGAAAAAATAGGCAGGAAAATTTTAGATATTCCATGTAGCAACATTTTCACTGATATATCTCCTAAGGCAAGGGAAATAAAGGAAAAAATAAACAAATGGGACTATATCAAACTAAAGAGTTTCTTCTCAGCAAAAGAAAACATCAGCAAGATGAAAAGGGAACTAACTATATGGGAAAATATACTTGCCAATGATATCTCAGACAAGGGATTGGTCTCCAAAATATATAAAGAACTCATACAACTCAGCACCAAGAAGACACACAACCCAATTAAAAAATGGGCAAAGGAGCTGAACAAACACTTCTCTAAAGAGGACATACAGAGGGTCCATAGATATATGAAAGAATGCTCAACAACACTAGCCATCAGAGATGCAAATAAAAACCACAATGAGATACCACCTCACACCAGTCAGAATGGCCATCTTCAACAAATCAACAAACAACTTGTGCTGGAGAGAATGCAGAGAAATGGGAACCCTGGTGCATTGCTGGTGAAAATGCAGACTGGTGCAGCCACTATGGAAAAGAGTTTGGAATTTCCTCAAAAAACTAAAAATGGAACTGCCTTTTGAACTAACAATTCCATTGCTAGGATTATATCCGAAAAATCCTGAAATACCAATTCAAAAGAACCTATGCACCCCTGTGTTCATAGCAGCACTATTTACAGTAGCCAAGTGCAGGAAACAACCTAAGTGCCCATCTGTAGATGAGTGGATCAAAAAACTGTGGTATATTTACACAATGGAGTACTATGTAGCAGAAAGAAAGAAGGAACTTGTACCATTTGCAACAACATGGATGGAACTAGAGAGAATTATGCTTAGCGAAATAAGCCAGGCAATGAAAGAAAAATACCTTATGCTGTCACCTATTACAGGAAACTAATGAACAACACAAACAAATGAGCAAAATTGAACCAGAGGTATGTAAATAAGGAGTAGACTAACAGTAACAAGGGGGGGGGAGGGAGAGAAGGAGGTAAGAAGGGGAAGGGTCTAGTCAAAGAACATGTATAAATGACCCATGGACATAGACAACTGAGTGGGGACTGAATGTGAGAGAAGGGAGGGACAGGGTGCAGGGAAGCAAGAGGGGGAAAAAAGAGGGACAACTGTAATGGAAAAAGAAACAAAAAACAATTTTTAGTGGGGGGAAAAATGAAAATATGAAGAATGGAAATGCCAGTTCAATGAATATTAGGACAATGATTTTCCTTCACACTGTATATTTTTCCCCCTACCTGATCCCTCCAGAATTTGGCATTCTAAAGAAGTAAGTAATGACTTAAGTTTCTTCGCATAAAACTAATAAAAACAGTTGCTAATAGAGGATTTTTTTGACCAAGACGTTGACTGGAATGTCTTGCCTAAAGGAGAAATGCTTGGTCTCTGGTTGTTACCAAAAAGCCCTGAGGAACTGGGATTGACTTTCGAAGGTAATAAAAGCCCACGAGATAAAAGGCCTGGTACCATGGTTGGTTGTGAGGTCCACAGCAATCTTCCCAGGGAAGGAATGAAGGTTGTTTTCCTGAAAGATGGCTAGAAGGGACCTTAAGGCACAATGGAAAACCAGAAGGACTTGGAAAAGACAGGTGTGTACAGGCAAGGCTGAATGCCAGGTATGTGGCTCAACTTCTGTGCCCTGAAGGGCAGACTGAAGGTCACCCTAAATGTTCCTTGTTTAAGTTCCAGCAAAGCAGAACTAAAGATCATAAGTGATCATTTGCTGCTCTTGTTGTGTTTATGCAAATGAACCGGATAAATTAAAAATGGACTTAATGCAGTCCCTTTAATGACAAGGAGAGTAATCTTAGAAAAATCGTGATTCAAGGAAAATCACAATGCTCAGTGACAGACTATAAAGTAGTTCAGCTAACCATCTTTAAAGTTTCTTTTTATTTAAAATATGTTTTCATTTGAAAGTTAAACTATGTCTGTGATATCATTAAAGGTGTTTAATTTACAGACAAGAAGAATGTCAAATGCCTTGCAACTGGATGTCTTTTGAATAAGACAGTCTTACAGATTTAGAGACTTGTTTGTGGGTTATGTTACATAAACTAACATGTGTTTTCTCTTTTCAAAGGGCATAAGCCTATGATCTCATTACCTGAGTGATTGTCTTTACGTATAGGCCTCACTTAATCCTGTCTGCATCACTGCCTCCTGAGACTCAATGGTTTGGCTGAACTAAGTGGCTGGGTTGGTGAAGAATGGGGTGGTCTGTGGGCTTCACTTTAAAACTGGCTTGTCTTTTCTGTCCTAATGGCTTGGAGAGAAAGAGCCCAGAGGTCTGAGAGGGGCAAACCTAAACTATTTCCCTCAGTCCAAACTAAGTATAATGGGCAAAAGGGTTTTGGACAGGTGAGATGTACCTGGCACACTTTCCTCCAAAGAAGCCCTTCTTTTCCCTAATATGGGACATTGAAAAATTAATCCCTGCCTTCTGTTATCTAGTGGTTATGGATTGAATGATGTCTTTTAATGCTGTTGCCAAATCTGTTGCCTCCAGAATACAACAAGGATGCCAGCCTGTTAAACCAAGCACACCGTTGTCCGGGGACAGCCAACTGACCTGGAGTCTGCACAATCCTTCTCCATGTGGGAAGGCCACCCTCCCCTCCACACCCCTACTCTTATTAGGGATTTCTGGACCCAAGGGTAGGTAGGACGATGACCATATCCAGCTTGAAGCAGCTAGAGGAGCTCGAGACCTTCGCCCATTGTCTTTTATAAGATTATAAAGGGTCTTAAGTCTGAGAGAGAGGGATTGTTATTTTTTATTGTTAAAATAATTAATTAATCATTTATTTATTTTTAAAAAAAGAACAAG
Source organism: Furipterus horrens (assembly GCF_987537825.1). Classification (NCBI taxonomy): domain Eukaryota; kingdom Metazoa; phylum Chordata; class Mammalia; order Chiroptera; family Furipteridae; genus Furipterus; species Furipterus horrens. The sequence goes on along the minus strand of NW_028327172.1, from coordinate 63,501,546 downwards.
AATATATGAAAGGGTGAAGCGGGAGAGCTTGTATGTAGACTTGGGGTGGGATTTCTGGGGGAGGGGGAGTGCTGGGTGAAGGGGAGCAAAGGGGAAAAAATTGGAACTATTATAACAATATAATCAATAAAATATACTTTAAAATATATATATATGTATTGATAGAGATATGCCTACTTATATACATCTGTGTATCTATCTGTCCATCGATATATCTATGACTTTCATTTCCCCACAATACACCAAACTTACAGCTTAGTGGAGAACACACAATAGAAAACAGGCAATTATAATGCAAAAAGGAGTCATGCTCCTAATACAGACATGGGTTCATAAAAGGCTTTTCAAGTGGAATGAAATTTAAAATGAGAGCTGAAGGTTGAAAAAGGAGTTAGCTGGGGCAGGAATGAAGGCATATACTAAAGCCAGAAAAGAGAAAGGAAATGATATCTTCAAGGAACTGACAGAAGGATGATTGAATCATCAAGTGCAATGGAAAGGGGGGGCAGTGAGAAAATGGAGGTCCACAGAGTCAGGGACTAGGCTAGAGTGGCAGGTGTCAATATGGGGTCAGACCAGGTGACATTTGTAAACCACAATGAAGAGTGTGAATTATATCGACAGGTTTTAAGTAAGCGAGTGTGACACACAGGTAAATAAGGAAGAAGTAACCAGACCCTTTTCCCTCCTTACGGAACAAATGCGTATGACTATGAGATGACTTTGGCTTCCGGTGTGTGTTTGCACTCTTGACTAATTTGAAAGTAATTTGCAACATTGCTTTTCTATGATTTATTAATAAAAGAAAGCAATGGCTATATCCTAAGCATAAAGTAGGAGGAAATAATATTTTGACTTCTTTAGATAATGTTCTAAGTAAAATTAACTGATTAAAAATAACTCAAAGAAAGAAAAGGAAAAGGATTTTAAACTCTATATTCTGTTGTTGTTTTTCAGAGTGTTTTGTGTCATCCATTTAAACCTGTACTAGAAAACCTTATATATTTCTTACTTAATTTGTTCTTTCATCCTAGAAGATAATTCTTTCCCATTCAAACCAAGCTCTGACATTAACATGTTGGATGGTCATGGAAGAACAGTCAACTTTTGGTCAATCAGCAACTCCCATGTGTATTTTAAATATGTGAGTATAACTTCAGGCTTATTGGAGGAGGAAAGATACATCTCCTAATCTCAAAGATTATGATTAATCAGGAGAAAACCAGATAAAGGGGGAGAGAAGTTCGAGCCATGAAAGCAACATTTAAGCAGGTCTAAAACAACATCTCAAACAACTGAGAATGAGAATTAGTGTGTCTCAGTGTGTAGTGTACCAATATCTGTTGAATCAGAATCTCCAGGGGTGTGACCTAGCTAGACTCTGCATTTTTAATTACGAACTCCATGTAAGACATATGCTAAAATTTGAAAGCTGCTGGTAAGTGTCAGAGGAAATGAAAAGTAAGAAATGAAGAGCTCATTTTCCTATTGTTCAAAGAAGAGCCTGAAGACCACAGGGAAGTTTAGTCAGGACATGAGTTGGATGAGTCATAGTGCGGAGGAAAGCACTGACTTCCATGGAACCAACTTCCTGCCCTCAGGTTGTTATCTTTTCAACATGGCTAGGTCCTCAACTCAGATTCCCTCAATGGGACACAAAAAGAGGTAAGACCATGACTCTGTGTTGGGAAGGCCAGTGCACAGGACATGGCCACTTGGATTCCATTTGTTTCAGACCAGTTTTGCCCATGATGTTTTCTTGCCCATCCTCAGGTCTGCATTCTAGGAACACAAATGACTTACTTGAGATCTTCTTGAAGCTGACTTGTTCCTACAGTGGACATTTCAAGCAGTAGCTTGAAAAGTCTGGTAGTTTTGTTTCTCTGAGGAGAAGTCACATTCTAGAAATAACAGGATTGCCAAAGTGAGGCCAGTTCAAGGGGGTAGTTGGGGAAGAGTTCCATCAACTTCAATCTGAAGAATAGGAACTACCCTGGAGTGCCTTAACCTTGTGTGAACTATAAATTTACTTAAGACTTGTTGTGTTTGCTTACATTTCAATCTATTCTATGTTTTAGAGTAGAAATAACTGTCTTTTTTTTACACAAAACTCTGTAGTCTATACGAAGTCCTTACAGAATGTCTCATTTATTTTTCAGAACCTGGGATGTCCCATAGTCCATGGACACTGGGGTTGACCCAACTATTTACTTTGGTCTTTTTCACATGAGGGTCATAATTTTTTAGACTTTCTTTTCTCAGCTATTTCTCTACTGCATTGCTGTCTCTCAGTAGCTTTTAAGTCTTTTCCAGCTCTTTTATGTATTATCTGTAATCAGGACTGCAGGAATTATTAAAAGATATATTGCACAAGCACAATAAAAATACTTTTATTAAAAATATACATCAATCATTTCATATACTGTAGAGTCAGTATATCAGAATGCTTAAGAGCCTGGACTTTGGAGTTACACAAGTTTCAAACCCTAGTTCTATTTCTTATTGGCTGTGTTTTTAGGAAAGTCCTTATCCTCTTCAAGTCCTGGCTTTCTCATCTGTGAAGTGAGCTTAATTATAGATCTACATATATCTGTTGAGAAAGTCAGATAACATAATGGACATGGGACACTCAGCATAGTACATAGCTGAGTGAGTGCTCAGTAAATGTTAGACATGAATACAATATTGTGATTATTAAGGGATCAAGTAAAATGAATGAGTTAACTGTCCTCAAAGGGAAAATTTTAAATGCCTTATCACTATACTATACACCTGAAACTAATATAAAATAATACTAAATCCCAACTGTAATTGAAAAATAAAAAGGGCAGAGAGAAATGTATTACTCACCTTCTTTAAAGTGGAGACACAGACAACTTTGCAAATAATCATAAAATAAAGGAGAGAATTTTTGTTTTATTTGCTTGCCTAAACAATATTCTCTCCTCTTTCTGCTGGTAAAAAGCACCCTTCCATTACTTTGAGGAACTCCCTCTTCTCTCCTGCAGGATCATTGTGCTGTAGAACTCTCAATTCAGTTCAAGCCAGAGCCACCTGTCCTTACCAAGGGTAGCCAAGGGTTTAAAGCTGAGAGAACCCAACTCTCGCTGTCTGGAGTTTGACTCTTGAGTCAAATAACATAAGTTGAAAGCAGTTGAGTGGAATTATTTCAATGGCACTGCACAAAGAAATTCTGGATTCCTCTTGCTGAGATATCAAAACTGTGCTGGATTGTGTCTTTTCTGATATCCAAGAGTTCAACTTTTCTTCAGCTCTGTGAACTACCCAGAATCTTTAGCCAGAGTCAAGTTCTATATTGCTTATACTCAAAAAGCCCTGGAGACATAAAGTGGAATAAAAGCCAAAATAGAGAGGGTTAGTGCTAGATTTAGAAGGCAGATGAATTTTGGTTTTTGTGAGAAAAGGAAGCTTCATGGAGATGGTGGGTATATCCAACAGGCATCCATTCAGATGCATCAGTCATATCTCTATTTCCAGTTCTACTCTTACTATCAAAGAACTCCCTTTTCTCTCTTCTCTGCATGATGGCATCTGCCCACTTATAACTTTTCTTTCCTCCTGGCTTCTGCCCAATGACTCTTCTCTATATTTTTCTCTACCCTTTTTTACCCTAATGTCAACAGATTTCCTTAAATCTTGTGCTTACATTTCCCAGAAGAAAATATCTGATTAGTCAAGTACAGAACACCTATTAGACAAAGTTCTTTTGCCAGATTGATTTAGAGACCATTACCTAGACTTTGGCCAGAAAAGGGGGATCCTGTGTAACAGACTATGGTGACGCCTGTGGTTGAATCTGTGAGGAGAGGGCAGTGGTCATGGTAGACATGAATAGTGTTGTGTCTAAGACAGGCTCTAGGGTGAGTCATTTAGATTCACTCACAGGCAGTCAAAAACCACTGGAAGTTTTGAACAGAAACTAATTACTAGAAAATTGTTTAGATCAATTAGTAATCACGTGGGAAAACAATTACCAGCACAGAATATATGATGCTGTGGAGGATATAGTAATTGTTCAGGTAAGAGGTTATCAGGTCCTGACCTAGAGTTAGCAAGGCCTTATTTCTATCCTTGGGGAGTTGAAATAAAAATTTTGCAACAAAAGCATTTAGAACAATTAGGCAACCAGTTGGATGGAGGAGAGGAAGTAGAAACTGTCAAAAATAACTATGAAGTTTGAATTTGTGTGACAATAACAAAAATAGTAACAGGAAATTCAAAATGGTTTGTGGGAAGGGCAGAAAGAATGAATTCTACTTTGGTTAATGGTTATAATTCAAGATGGAGGGGCTTTTCAATAATCAGAATCAGTGATTTTAAAACTTTATCTTTAAATTTTAATTTCTTCAAATGAAATCTTAAGTGGAAGTCTAAACTGTCTAACAAAATAAAGATAAAACTATTCTTGTTGAGGTAGAATTGGGTAGAAGTGTTCCAGAGCCTTCCCACTCAGGCCTCCTCTCCTTATTTCCTCCACCCTCAACGCTTTCCTAAGGGTGCCTCTTAGATGGTGCACGGCAAATTGTTGGAAAAGCAGTGCTTCATAAAGAGAAAAAGCTAAAGAAGCGCATCACCACTAAACCAGCATTATATGAAATGTTAGAGGGTCTTCTTTAAGAAGTAGAAGATCAAAAATATGAATAATAAAATGTCAACAAATACATATATATCAACAATTGAATCTAAAAATCAAAATAAACAAACAAGCAGAACAAGAACAGAATCATATGCAGAGAACATTTTGATGGTTGCCAGACGGGATGGAGGTCAGGGGAGATGGGCAAAAATGTGAAAGGATTAAGAAGCTGGTAGTTATAAGTTGGTAGTTACAGAATAGTCATGGGGATTTAAAGTACAGCATGGGAAATAGAGTAGCCAAGGAACACATATGCATGACTCATGCACATGGATAACGGTGTGGGAATTGCCTGGGTTGGGGGGTGGTTGCTGAGCGGAGGGAGGCAAAGGGGGAAATATTGGGACAACTGTAATAGCATAATCAATAAAACATAATCTCTTAAAAATAAAATAAAATTGAGAAAACTGCTGTCTCAAGAGGCAAAGTAAAATGTCCAAGGGCAGACAACTGGTCAATAACAGAGCTAGAATGAAAACCCAGATTTCCTAGTGTACAATTAGGAATGTGTAATGTGTGCCTGACCTGTGCTAAGTGCTAAGGCTATAACGTGACTGAGATAGATTCAGGCTGTCTTCACAAATCTATATTCTAAACATACAGGGAATATATTTAATAATGAGCACTATAGGGGAACGAGAACAGACTGCTGTGCAAGAGGGTAGCTAGACACAGTTGGCTGGGAATAAAAGTAAGCAGGAGTCTGCTGTGTGAAGAGCCAGGAGAAGTAGGCCCATTAAGAAATAGCAATGGGAAAGACCCTGAGGCAAAAATGAGCTTGATGTATTGAAGAACAGAAAAGCACAAGTATGGCTGAAAGACAGTGAATAAATGAAGAGATACACAATACAAGAGAATTGCTTTTAGAGAATTAAAGTGGGGCCAATCATGCACCCTCTTGCTTTGTGAAATTTGATGGGCCAGCAAGAGGTATTAATAGAGAGGTCCAACACACACTGAAAATTCAAATAAAGAGCAGGCCAGAAACACAGGGATTTTGTGTGTGTGTGTGTGTGTGTGTGTTTTAATGAAATTTTTCTTTTATTATGAAATATTCTTTTTTTCTTCCTTTCAAAAAGTACTTTTTTTATTACACTTTGCATTTAATATTAGTTTGTATTAGCTTCAGGTGCACAGCATAATTGTTAGAAAATCATATACTTTACAAAGTGTTTCCCTGATATTTCTGGTACTCAACTGACACCACTTATACTTATTACAATATTATTGACTATATTCCCTGTGCTGTACTTTAAAACTCCATGACTATTTTGTAACTACAGGTTTAAGAGGCTGTATCTCCTCAGGGAAGAGCCATTTAAAATTTCAGAAGGGCCTCAGACAGCCAAAGGCATGAGTGCAAGGGGAAAGGAAAAGGGCTGATGGGAGAGAGCAAAAAATTCACAAAACAAATAGAGCTAATAAAAAGACCAGTCAAGTGAAACCTCACAGAAGCCACGCATGCCATGACCTTCAAAGTTGGAAAACCACACCAATATTTTCGAATGCTACCACTTCTCCCCAAGAGTCAGAGACATGAAGGATTAAGAGTCTTCGGGCTGGCAACCAAACACAAGATCCAAGCATCTGTAGTATGAAATACAAGATCCAGCTTGTTCCAGGGCTATATTTTCTCTGTCAAGTTTGTACTGGCTTAGCCAACATGTAATAACAGAACTCTTCTAAGTTTATTGGTACAACACCTAAGGGATCCCAATTCAAAAGTCAATAGGCTTTAATAAAATATATTTTAAAGGATAACTGAAAACTAAAGGAATGGACAATATATTTCTATGTATGAGAAATATAAAAGATGATGTTCTACATAATAAATCAGCTCTAAATGCTACGTTGGCTTCCATTCTTTTGTACCTATTACTATGTATGACTTGATAAATCCTTGGGTTTAAGTGTGGGGAAATGTTAGCTAATTCATTCAGAGTGAGATCCTTTAATCAATAATTCCCAGTGATGAGAGCCAAACTCCCCTTTGCACAGAGCTTAGCCCTTAGAGATAGTAGATGATTATAGGAGTGATTGTGCTCTTTCTGTGGTCTATCTTACAGGAAAATAGACTAGATGATTACAGCCTCTCCCCTGCCAAGTACATACACATGCACACAGTCCAGACAACATATTCCTCTTCTCTACTGTTTTGAGACACGTTTCTCAAATGCCCTTTGGGCACAGCAGTTTATAGCAGGATAACTATCTATAAACCGTCTTTCTATTTTCCAAGGCCCCTCATTTCTTCCCAGTTCCCCTTCCCTCTCTCCTTGCTCTTGTCCCAGATCCTGCTGGGTAAGCCCTCCTCTAAGCCAGTCAGTAGCACTTCATACACAAGGGTGTTTCCTAGTCAGAATAAGACCACTTACTTGGAAATTTTAGTAATCACCATGACTATCTCTGAAGAAGAATGAGTGCCAGATTTATTCAAGGTCATACAACTAACCTTGGCCTGAAACTGATGTCATCTAGACACCTCCTCACCACAGCCAGGGCTACGGGAGCCACCACCCATGGGAGGACACATTGAAGTTGCTGTTCATTATTGCAAGTAATGATTGAGAGTGCTCAGTTCCACAAAGATAAAATTAGCTCCTGTCTTTACTTTTCTTAATTCAATGACTCTCTGGACACACAAGAGAACCATAACACCCCAAAGAACAGCTACTGAAGGAATCACTGGAACTTTTTGCATTTTCATGGAGAGTGAGAAGGCAGGCGCAATCAATTTCAGGGACCTGTTGTTTCCCAACGTACTCTGCCCTCACCCATTAATTATGCTCCCAGTAGTAAGGAACTATACATATTTACCTAGTCTGCCATGGAAAATTGTTTATTGCCTATTTTTAAAATTACATAGACCAAATAACTTGATAATTTGTAACTGTAACTCGCAGATCAGTTTACATAATTAACTAAATATGTCCTGGCACCTTTTACTTAAACTTTCTGCTTGGATGGCTTGGTCCAATTTTATACCTAAACCTAATTTTTGTTCCTCCTTGAGAAATATACCAACAACCTTGGTAAACAGAATTAGTTTGTACACACACACACAATTGCTATGTGTAGTGAATGAGGAAGTGATGAACAAAAACCCATACAGACTTAAATTTTATTCTAGGAAATGTGGAAGACGATCTTGTTAATGGTAGCTTACCAGTCTCTTTGGGAGATTCAACTATGAGAATTAGTCTCAAGGGTATATACCAAGAGCCTTCTCAAGCTTGACTCAATTCTAATTAACATGATATCATGTTCAGTAACAGACATTTAGCTTATTTAAAACCATATCTCGCCAAGGTGTGTTTTTGCCCCCTGGGTCCAAAGTCTTAATTCATATTCACAAAGTAAAGAATCATCAATGATTATACCATCAAAGGGAATGCCTAAAATGGAATTGGGAGTTGATAGCATTACTTTTCATTTGGGGTTGAAGACAGGCAAAGAGATAGGTCAGGTATCCTTCAGGTAGCGTGAGACACACTTATAATGCTATACTGTAAGGGTGTGGCCATATCAATGAGCTGTCTATGGAATGACTACATCTACACCACAGGATTTTAAAACAATGGGTTTAGGACCAGGGGATTTGGTTTTGAGCTACACTATGAATGCTCAGAGTTGATTCAATTTGTGATGCCTAAATAAACTCATACTCATAGTTGGAAAAAATGACTACCTTGTGCTTTAGCTGGCTGGGTCATGTGGCATGGTTAAGTTGTGTAAGTATGGGAAGAAATAAGTTTTTAAAAAGCTGGACATCAACAGTTTCTGTGCTTGCTCATCCTGGGGATTAAGCAGGATTTTAGTTTTAGATGGGCCATACCCTAGAGTGCAGTGCCTTGTTATCCCCATCTAGTCTTTGCCTTTCATTGGGAGAAATACCTGATTGTCTAATCTTCCTTGCTACTTAGATGTCACTGGGCCTTTACCCCTAGGCTTTGTGTATACTCAGGAATTTTAAAACGCCTCATAAAGAAAAACTATTTCTTCCAATAAACTTTCAAATGTGTTCCATGAACAAATAATAAAACCTTTATTAGATGTTCTTTCCTTTTTGTTAACTACTGTATTCCTGTGTTAATATCCACTATTCATTTGGACAGCAAAATAGATTACCAGATGGTCTTCACAAAGGGCACAATTCCTTTGGTGCCACACTTCTGTAGGAATGACCCTCTCTTGACCCAGAATCAAACAAAGAGAGGCAGGACTTTTTAACTGTAAAGAAGTGGATGATTGATGTTTTTATTTTTAGTTCCAGAAAGCTCCTTCTTGGAATTGTTGCAACAGAATACCATGTTTTCAAGAATCACAGAGGATGTATGTACAGTCATTTGACTAAACTGAAGAGAATTAGATCGTGTGAACAAAGGAAATGGTTAAGGATTACAGCAGTAAATCTGACAAATGAATTCCGCTACTGGTTTATGGATGTGCTTCATGTCTCTGATTTAGACATGTGCTTCATCACTCCATAACTCCACTACCCATGATGCAATCCTACCACCGTCTTCAGCACTGTTAAAGTACGAGCTATCATAATTTTGGTTTAGAACATAGCTCCAGAGATAAAATATCTGGGTTCCAATCCCAGTTCTTACACACACCTGCTAGGGGCAGTGTGTAACTTAAGACAACTTTCTTAACCTCTATTCTTGGCAGCTTACTCATAAAATAGAAACAAAACGAGAACAGGGAAAACAAGAACCTCTCCCCAAGGGTAACCTTTCCTCCCCTAGCATATCACTGGTCATGTGATTTAGACCCCCCTGACCTTTCATATTCCTGCTCATGCAGTTCAGACCCTTCCCTGACCTCCCTTCCCCTGCTATGTTGCTAGTCATGTGGTAGACCCCCTTGGAGGAAGAACAGGGGGCTAAAGGGTTGCCTCATGCAACTCCCATGTGGGCCCTTGCACAACCACTCTCTTAAGCATTAACCCCTATAGGTAACATTTAGGCCTTAGTTGTGTTTTAGCTCTAGGTCCAGAAGATCAGCAAAACCAGACAAGTGATGCCAGAGCTTACATCAAGACCAGCTACATTGACTCATGCATGCCCCCTTACCCTCATGCCAACCAATCAATGGAGACCATGATTCTAAAAGGAGACACCTGGAAAGTTGATGAATATTCTATTGAGATCCTCCCCTGGGACCTCCCCTAAAATCCCCACCCTTAAAAGCCCTTAGGACAGAGGACCCAGGGGCTCTCTCTTTCTGGAGTTGCCTACACCATCCCTCTTCTTCTCTTCTCCCCTCCAACCCCTGCCCAGGCACATCACCTTTACCTTTCTCTCTCCTAAGTTCCAAGGTCTCTTCTTTTGCTATAACTTGTTTCCTGAGCCCATCCCTTCTATAGTTTACTTCTTCTGCCTCTGTGACTTTCTAAATAAACTTTCTCTTATAGTTTAAATCTTCACTGAATTCTTTCTTAGCCAGAAACTCAGGCACTGAGGTTGCTTAACTGAGGTCCAATTGTTAGTAAAAACTGACGCTGTTTTCACCACCAACAAATTAATACATGTAAAGAAATTAAACAGCTCTGGCACATAGAACAGGGCAAGGATCCATTACTCTTATTATTAGTCACATTTTAGAAATGTGGTTTATAATTGACTCAGAGAGACTGAGTCTCTCTGAGGATTTCATACCAGTATCTTAGAAGCAGGTTAAATACTGCCTTAAGGCGCAATGTTTTATTGAGATATGCTCAAAATATAAAATACACACTGGATTTCTAAGACTTCATATGAAACACAAGATGCCTAATATTCTATTAAATATTTTTTAAATGTAATTATAATTGAGACAATACATTGGTTATATTAAGTTAAATAAAATATATTATTAAAGTCCATGCTACTTGTTTTTGTTTACCCTTTTTTATGAACATTTTTAATTATAAAAATTTTTATTTATGTATGTGATTCATGTCACATGTCTGTTAGACAGGGTTGCTCTAGACCATGGGTCCCTTGAATCCACCATGGCAAAGGCCTAGATGGGCCTCTTCCACCAGTCTGTTCTACCAAGGATGGATCCCTTAATGACATGCATCCCCCTGGTGGTGGCCAAGGAGGTACTGGATACAGTGGGTATGGATGGATCTACAGGCTGGCGTGTTCATACACATATGCATAAGGTCCCTTGCCAGGCCAAACAAAGCCAAGCGCAGGAAGAAAAGAAGAATCTGCTAGGAAGAGGGTCCTGACAATTGTCAGGGAGAATCCTGGACTCTGGACAGAGGTGGTCTTGAGGAGGTCAAAGAACATATATAGTTCTAGGAGAAGACATTGAGAGCAATGGAAGGAGCAAAGGCTGTGATTGGCTTTTAGTGCTCAGATGCTGCGCAGATTCAGGTCATTATAGTTGACAGTTATTTTCATTCCAAAGAGGCCAACTTGATGGCTGGAAGTGAGAGTGGGGGAACTATAAGATGTTTGAAATGGACAAAATAATATCAAGATAGTTGTGTGTTTTTGTCTTAATAATTATGTCTTTACTGAAGGAAGAGGCCAGTGCCTCACAATAAATAGTAGACCCAGACTCTGGGCTGAGACAAGAACAAGAATTTGAACCCTTAAAGTGGGCCAAAAAGAAAACAGTGTATTCTGAGCACAGAGCATTAAAGAACAGGGACTCTGGCATAGGGAATAAAGGAGAAGTATAAACTCAATCTTGAGAAAAACACAGAAATTTAGTTGTTAAAACTGAATGGAAAGCCAAATTTGTCCTGGCAAAGACAATTTTTCACTGATTCCCAAACACTTGACTGGGACTCCCTCCATCTCTCCTAGTCAGTCAAGGTCCAGCAACCTCAGCTGTGAGGAGAGGATGACCAGCAAAGGCTGAAAACATTGTGGTACCTGATTATTAGCCAAGATAGTACAGACACTCCAACACTGCTTCCCTTACACCATCAGATTAGTGGAATCTTACAGTAAAGTTATAGGTATTTCATGATCCCTGGTAAATAATGAATGTCTAAACACATAGTGTCTTGGTCTGGAAAGGAGAAAAGCGGGATGATTTTTATAGTCCAGTCTTCCACATTATTGTGTGGTCTTTGTTCATTTCCTCTCTTTTAGCTTCAACTTCTTATTTATAAAATGAAACTTGAATCAAATGATACTTAATTACATGTTTCCTATGAAATTGGGAATACAGCTACCAAGGAGTGTCTATTTATTAAGGGATAAAGCCTAATAAGTGGATTCCGAGAAGTGGGCTTGGTTAGAGGCATAGCTGGTGCTGGGTCTCAGCCTTCTGCTCTGCTCAAAAATGATCCAAACCAGAGTTTGCCAGAAGCAAAGCCAACATAAACACAAATTTTAAATATAAGCATACCCACTGTACTCCACGTGCTCAGAGGTACTTAGAGCTCACAGAACCCCTTTTTCCTTGAGTTGCTCTGGAAGCAAAGCCGCAGCTGCTGGGCATTCACTAAGCTGAGGCACAAGCTGATAGAGTATACAGACCAGAAAGGTCATGCCTTAAACCACAGAAAGCAACACTCCTTTCAGATAAGATTGGAAGGCTCACATGAACTATTTTGCTTGTGCCCTATGCTGTGCTAGATTTTAGTGCTCAAGCTTTTAAAGTAAAGAGACAGCTGTCAAGAAAGAAAGGTTGCTAATGTATGCAAATATATATTTTTTAAATTAAATTCAAGAGGTTTCTGGCCAAGATGGAGGTATAAGTGGACATGCTTCCCTTCCTCACACAACCGTTAAGGATTACAACTAACTCAAAACAAAGAAGACAACAAGAACTGCCAGAAAATTGAACTGTATGGAAGCCTGACAAGTAAAGATTTAAAGAAGTAATACTCATCCAGACTGGTAGGAGGGATGGAGTCAGGGAGCTGGGGCAGGGAGGATGCAAGTGATGGCAGTGAGCAGTGGTAGCAAGGCAGAAGCTGCAGCCAGCCAGTTGAATGAGGAGTCACACATTACAAAAACTGGGAGGGATACCTGGGGAGTCATCCCAGCTCCAGGCTAGACTGCGCAGCTCATGGTTCCAGCACCCAGAAAATAAAGCCTTATTTTCTTTTGACTGTGAAAACCAGTAGGGGTTGGGGCAGTGGAAGAAACTGCCCGTCTCTCAGGAGAGTCCACTTAGAGGACACCCATGGTCCTAGAGTATACACAAACCCACTCACTCTGGGAACCACCACCAGGGCAACCGCTAGAGGGGACCATTCACATACAGGAAGCAATTGAAGTGGCTGGAAATGGGGCAAGTGCCAAGCAAGCAGTATTGTTCCCTCTCAGACCCCTCCCCCACATATAGCTCCACAACATGGTGAAACATGTCACCAGTACTGACGAATACCTAAGGCTCCACCCCTTACAACGTAACAGGTGCAGCCTCTCTACCCAGTACATGGAGGCAAATACAGGAGGCTGTCAAGTTGAGACAGGGAAGTAGGACCCAAATGAAAGAACAGATCAAAGCTCCAGAAAAAAAAAAAATAAGTGAAAAGATCATAGCCAACCTATCAGATACAGAGTTCAAAATGCTGGTAATAAGGAAGCTCAGAGAAATGATTGAGTATGGTCACAAAATAAAGAAAGAAGTGAAGGTTATACAAAGTGAAATACAGAAAAATATACAGGGGACCAACAGTAATGGGAAGGAAGCCAGGATTCAAATCAATAGTTTGGAACATAAAGAAGAAATAAACATTCAACTAGAACAAAATGAAGAAATAGAGTTTTTTTTAAATGAGGAGAGTTTAAGAAGACTTTGGGACATCTCCAAAAGTACCAACATTTGAATCACAGGGATGCCAGAAGGAGAAGAGGAAGAGCAAGAAATTGAAAACTTATTTGAAAAAATAATGGAGGAAAACTTCCCTAATTTGGTAAAAGAAATAGTCAAGCAAGTCCAGGAAGTACAGAGAGTCCCAAACAAGTTGGACCCAAAGAGGACCACACCAAGACACATTATAATTAAAATGCCAAAGGCTAAAAAGATAAAGAGAGAATCTTTAAAACAGCAAGAGAAAAGAAGAGTTACTTACAAAGGAGTTCCCATAAGACTGTCAGCTGATTTCTCAAAAGAAACTTTGTAGGCAAGAAGGAACTGGCAAGAAGTATTCAAAGTGATGAATAGCAAGGACCTACAACCAAGATTATCTATCCAACAAAGCTATAATTTAGAATGGAAGGGCAGATACAGTGCATTCAAGACAAGGTAAAGCTAAAAGAGTTCATCATCACCAAGCCCTTATTATACTAAATGTTAAAGGGACTTGTTTAAGAAACAGAAGATCAAAACTATGAACAACAAACTCACAACTATCAACAACTGAATCTAAGAAATAAAAACAAACTAAGCCAACAACAAAAACAGGAACAGAATCATAGGTATAGGGATCATTTTGAGGGTTACCAGCTGGGAGGAGGAAGGGGGAGAAAGGGGGAAATGGTACAGGGATCAAGAAACATAATTGGTAAAAACAAAATAGACAGGGGGATGCTAAGTATAGTATAGAAGAGGGTGAAGCCAAAGAACTTACATGCACAACCCATGGACATGAACTAAGGTGGGTGATTGCTGGAGAGAAGGGGGTTACTGGGTAGAGGGGGGCAAAGAGAAGAAATAAAATTGAGACAACTGTAATAGCATAATCAATAAAACATACCTTAAAATAAATAAAAGCAATAAAAAATAAATCAAGGTATATTTTTAGTTACTAATTTTAAATCTTTTTGATACAGCAGATGGGGACATAGGTAAGGATGCTTGGATGATGTCCTTTAACCCAGCATAAAGCTATGGAAGTAGAAATAGCACCATCTTTACTTGTAAAGAATGGTAAAATATAACAGGTAGATTTTGAATAATGTGAGTCCCATTCCATTCCAACCAAGATTCAAGAGTCGCACAGATTTGTTGGACATCAATGACTTACAATTGTTCCTTGCTCAGTTGATGTGTACTGACACTCTTGAATGATTGCTTCTACAGTGGGTTATAAATTTTAAACATATGGAAGAAAAATGTTCCTTCTCGCAACATCTTATTTTAGGGCATAATTTTTGCCATTTAAGTCAAATAAGACATTGTAATAAAGTCTTACAAAAATGGCTGTGCTCTTGGTATAAACCTAGCACATCTCTTATTTTCCAGAAATCATTAATAGCTGAGGTCCACTTTTGGTGCCTAATAAGCAGTGAGGTAGAACAAAGCCAAGAAATTCTAAACCAGCATTTCACACACCCTAGCATATCAGGTATGCAACTCCAAAAACATTAGAAAAACTAAACCATGTGAGATGGACATTTTGGAAACATTTCGCATTCTCTTCCTCTAAACTTGACCCTGTCTCCAGTTAATAGTCCTGGTAATTTGGGGTTTTCTTCCCTCTTGCTGCTGACTAGTTTCGTTACTCTTTTGAGGGCTATTCCACTCCTCTGTGTACATTGTGTTTTTGTGGTTCATGCTGGAGTTTGTCACCCAGAGGCCTATGGATGACTCACAGCTTTAGCTCCAAGGGGCCTGCCACAGGGCATGGCGGTTTGGAAAGACATCAGACTCTGGACTTTCAACTCTTGGTTCCAGGAAGGAAGTTTTATAGCACAGCAGATAAGCAATAAAGTCACACATGAATAAGAAACCTGGTGCCATCTGTTCTTGAATTTCTTAGCTGTTAAACCTTATCTGAAAGTTAGGGGCATAAAGGCACAAATTAAACCAGCAATGATTTGGTCAAGTTCATCATCCCTACATTAAAGAAGAAAGCACTAGTTTTGTGAGTTATCCAAACTGTCAGAACCTTTTGGCATTTTCAAAAGAGTGTTGCTGGTGCCACCTAGTGGAACTACTGTGAATCTCAAAGTCTTGTGATGAAAAATCAAGGTATTTTCTGGGACTAGGACTTAAATTTGGGAGCTAGTTATGGTGGCTCTCTTTCTATAAGTTCTGCTATATATGTTTTGTCACTTTTACTCTGACGTGAAGATGTGGAAATACAGGGCACTATTTTTAATTTAACATGAAAATTACCTGTCCCAGGATAATTTGGGGGACAAAATTTGTTATATCAGCATAGGATCTTGTTAATTGCTCTTATTTCAAAAACGTTTGGACTACTGATCCACTTGGTTCACTTTCAGGGTTTTTTCAAAGTTTCTCCCCTCATTACCTGAGAAAGAGGCTATTACCAGCTTCAAATCACCTTGAGTGCAGTGTATTTGCCCAAAATGTTAGCTCCACCAAATGACCTACAACATTTGTGGACATAGTATTACTTATTATAAAATATTTATTTGGTTTTCTCACATCATTTGTGAATGAGCTAACAGAATTTTAACTGTAACATTTATATCAGATCCTATGAGAAGCAACTGCTCCACTCATAATGATCTTTTTGGACCTTACCTCACCCCCACTGGTAAGACCCAAATAGACATATGTTATCATTTGAATTCAATGTTCTGGCCACAATAGAAGAACACATATTCATGTAACACCACCCACATTAAAATTTGGAATTGAGATTGAAGCAGAGATGGGAGTCAAAAAATAATCCTGACTATACACCTATATCTACCTACCTATCATCTATCTGTCTATCTACCTATCTACCAAATATCTATCTAATATATTACCTACCTATACCTATACATCCATGAGAAAGAGAGAGAGAGAGAGAGAGAGAGAGAGAGAGACTATGCAAGCAAATGATAAAGAATAAAAGAAAGTAAATGAGGTTCCATTTTCAGATGTGTTTGAAAAATCTTTTTCAACAAAGTTGGGGTATAGAAGAGTATCCCCCATGATCTTACTAGGAAGCTTTGAGCCTCAGTAATGCCCAGAAAAAGTGTTACAAGAAACACATATTTACACATTTTCTGAGGGACTGTGGGAACTGAGGGACCTGGAGTGCTTGTTAAAACACAAATACGTGGGCCCTAAGCTAGATTTTCTCATGTAGTAGATCTGCAGTGGCATAAAATGTACATTTCCTACAAGTTCCCGGGTGATGTTGCTGTTGCTGGTCTGGAGGACACATTTTGAGAAATACTGTTCTAAAGCAATCTTTGTTATGCAGATAGGAATTAGAAACCATCCACCTGGAGTTTCCCTGACAGCTCAGCTGTCTACTCAAGACTAGGACTGGGTACAGTGAGTGGCCTTGTACCACACCAGTACCATTCACTGGGCTTCAGGCCAAGACAGACATGTCTTCATTGGGGAAGCACCTCTTCAGTGCCCTTACAAAAACACTTCTCTCCAAATAATGTTGAAAAAACAGTCATATGCTCAAAGTTAATGTTTCTATCAACTGACTCACTTACTAAGAAGTAGATATTCACACGCCAATCCCTAGAATGATCCATGCTAATTTTTTTTGTTTCTTGATCCTTTGACGTATATTTGGCATTGTGAAAGCTAGAAGGAACATTGTTGGATCTAGCGGGTTTCTCAGTAGAGTTTACCCATCTATACTCTGCCAAACTCATCATAAAACACAACTGTAAGTCTCCACTCAGCTTTATTCAGCATGTCCATTCCAGTGTGGAGGAATAAGCCTGGAGCCCTTTCCCTGACTCCCTTCACTGCCCAATTCTGTTCATTTTTTAGGTTAGCTTGAGTGTCTCTTCTATTGTGAAGCCTTTCTTGAACCACCCCCTATATACACAGTATATAAAATCTCTCTTATCAGATGCTCTCAAAGCACGTTTCTTTTCTTTATCACAGTTATAACTTGTACTTATTTGAGTAATATCTATCTCTCCAACTAGGCTGTGAGCTGCACAAAAGTAATAAGGTTTTGCTCTTCAGTGTATCCCCAGGTCCTCAATGATACTTATTGGATGAATGGTGGACAGACTATGTTCTATTCCAACATCAAACCTAATAAATCAAGAATCAAACTAAATTGTCAAGGAAGGTGAAAAGTCCATAGATTCACTTTGGGGGCTAATACCGGGTGAAAGAAATCAGCAGTCCTCTCTGCACCAAAGAAGTGGTCACTGCTCCCCTGAAAGAGCACTTACTTTACTGAATTTTAATGGTTTTATCTCCATAGTAGAATATAAGCTCTTCAGGGGTAGAAACTAAGTTGTTTTGGTTCATCTCAACATCTGTGTGCCTGCATTTAATAAACACATTAAATATTTGGGGATGGGCAATGTTTAGGAAATCAGAAGGGACCTAATATCTTATGCTCAGTGGGCTCTGATGTCCCTAAATAGATAGTTTGCCTTCTCCATTAGAGTTTCCTGCTTCCCCACATTGCCTCAACTTTACCAGAGCTATTAATCCTTTCATTTTATACATCAGGAAAGTAAAGCCAAAAGAGAATAAATGACCTGTCCAAAGTTATATGCAGAGTTCATGGCAGAGTGAACACTAGAACTTTAAATCTATTGCTCTTTCCACTTCATTACTCAGTAATACTCTCTAGGCAAACTGACCCTGA
This sequence comes from Furipterus horrens, assembly GCF_987537825.1. Taxonomy (NCBI): domain Eukaryota; kingdom Metazoa; phylum Chordata; class Mammalia; order Chiroptera; family Furipteridae; genus Furipterus; species Furipterus horrens. Next base: position 63,483,442 of record NW_028327172.1, on the reverse strand, counting down.
AAAGGGCTTACCAGTGCCAGTACCAGTACCAGTATGAGTCGGACCAAACTATCAAAATTTTAGTTACCATAGGCTGATACAATTAATTCTAAATTCTGGATATAGTCTTCTTACAAAAAATAAATGAACAAAACAAACTAAAACAGTGAGTGAGCAGCATTCACCAGGAAACGTTGGCAAAAAAAAAAAAAAAAGAATAATTTAAATCGACATTTTTTTATGAGGGAAGCTTAAAATACACCAAAAGACAAAATATACCATATAACACCATCTGTCGAAAATATCTTTATTATAAACAATATAAACACTTCCTAATACATTTAGCAAATATAACACACTTCCTTTGCTTTGCCTGGGTTTTTATAAACAAGGTCCCTCAGCACAATAATTTTTCCCTTGATGGACATTCATATATCCAATAAATGCCAAGTGCCAGGCACTATAAAATGTACTAAGGGATTTTACAAAAAAAAAGGGGAGGGCACTGTTGCATATCCTCAAGAGGACCACAATCTATTTAAATAATTTTCTTTATTTTGGTTCTTTATTTTAACATATATCTTTCCAATATATGGATACATTTTAGTCTATATCTGTATAGCCTACATATCCAAGGTGAACTAGACAATTAAAACAATTATCTTGATAAAAATAGAGTAACAATGCTTTTAGTTTTATTCAGATAATTTATGAGAAAGTGATACTGAGGTCTTAGATCATTTTGATAATTTTGATACTTTACTTTGATATTTTTTAAAAACCTGAAGTGTTTGAACACAGAAAGTTTTTTTTCTATCTTCTGTAAATACACAAAGAAATATCAGCCTTCTTTTAGAGTAGCCATTGAGTCATTGTGAAAAGTGAAAATTAAACAGAATCCAAAGGTCACAACTACCATCCTCACTATTAGTCTCTGTCTCCTATCTTAAGTGACTTTGATATGCCCTTATTGTCTATAATATTTTCAAATATTACAAATATTTTCAATGCAAAACCCATATTATTTTTTGTGAAGTTGTTTACAATATATTTATTAGAGACAGACATTTTCCTTTGGTTTATCTTTGTTCTCTTATAACTACCACGTGGTCCCACAAATTCTATTTTTATACTATTTTATACTTTTTGACAAAGATGATTTATTAATTACATACATGTGATTTACTTTTATGCCTTTGAAAATTTTTTCTCATAAATATATTAAAAATTATGATAAGTCTCTTTGACAGACATATGTTCCATTTTTGATGTGGGAAATAATAGTCAATAATTGCATCTATATAGCATACATGAATTAAGTGATCCTTAGAGATACTGAATTTCATTACTTTAAAATTCAGTGTGGTTCCAGCCACACATATCCATATAGATATTTTGTATTCAAAGATAACTTACTGAAGCTTGTTCACAGAACGAAGCTTTCCCCTGATATCTTTCCCTCTCCCTGTCCCCTCCTTCCCATATCCTTGGAAGTATTGTCCCAAGTGTTCTTCAGGATTTAAATAACAATATTTAAAAGACACTTAACACCACAATAGGGAATTTGCTGGCATGACACGAATGATACGGTTAGTCCAGATGCTGTATTCAAACTGTATGGGCCCATTGAAAAAATAGATGTAACCTAAAAGAAAAAGAGCAAAAAATCTTTTAGTTTGAAAATAGTGTTTACTCCAGCTACTATTAAAAGTCTATTCTGTTAATATCCCACATTTTTTAACATGCCAATGCTTATCTTATTTATCTTTATAAACCCTACTAATGCTTTAATATATTGCTTATAGTTTAAGGGGGGGAAACAGTCTAAAGATTCCCAGCTCTCCTAAATTATCACCTCAAATTAGTTGTCTTGTCATGAGTTCTCATTTTGATGCCTGAAGTATTGATATTATTTGTTGTACATTAGGGATGATATCCATTTTCATAACTGAAGTAAAAATCATTATATAGTTAATGATAACCATTGGTCTTCATATATAAATTACTCCCCACTCTACCCCTGATTTGAATTATGTCAATACTCCTTGCATCTTGGCATCTTTAGATGTGCTTTAAGATAGTGTTTAAGGTTTGGCATCTTTTATTTGTAGGATTAGCAATCATTAAGTAAAATTCTCATTTATTCTAAGCACATTATTTTTCTGTTTGCTGTCTGTGGAAGGAGTCACACTGGAATGTCTAATTCCTTAACTGCCACACACTTATCACATCTAAGTCCTGTATAAACATCCCTTGTAAGGGAAATGATTCTGAGGGGCTATAGAAGCCTGCCAGTAAAGTCAGTGCAATGGAATTAGTTACCATTTTTCTCGTAGACGGCATCTACATTATCACCAATTCCTGGGAAGTCCTCTTCTATTAGTCTGGGGTAGTCTTTATCCATCATACGGTTAGTATCATCATAGCTGTTTAATGAGAAAAAAACTCGTAAGTAGGTTGTACTTTTTAGAAATTACCTTAGAAATGATACAATGGATATAATGGCATCTTTCAAAATTGACAAGTTTTAAAATTTTAAGTTCATTTAAAACATTTGGTAGTTTTTTAAAATAAAAAATTACAATACTGAGTGTATAGTGGATTTTTGATAAGTATTTTTTGATTTGCCTAAAGGCTATCATTGTAAAGAAAATTATAAGCTCATTTCCATTTTACAAATTTCATATGTTATAAAAGTGTGTTATTAGGAAAGTGTTCTTAGGGTGAAATCAATATATGTTAGTGCATTGAGTAATTTTCTATTGATTTCCCATTATGTATAAAAGAGACGGGTTTAGCATAGTTGAGCTATATGACAAACAGTTAAAAAAGAAAAGAATGGCTCAGATGAGGTGAGAATTACATGGATATGTGTATTTTCAAGAGGACTTGAAACTTTAAAATCTCTGTCTGAGAAGCTGCCTGCAGGAGATGACACAGTACAGAAATTAATATGACTGGTTAACATTTTAAATCATGCATGAGATAATAATTTAAAGTAGTGAGAAATGTTCAAGACTCACTTTGCCTCTATGACACAAGATAATGGGTCAGTAAGTGTGGCTGCCATACCTCCAGACCTGGTTTCCTGAGAAGAAGAGGGTCTTCCCTGTATCCTCAAAGTGAACAGCTGCACTTATTTTTTTAACCTCTTTTGGAAATCCTAGTTCGGATATTTTTTGGGGATAACCTTCCAGAATGTCATAACCATTAAGAGCCCAAATTTTTCTGCCTAGAGTAAGTAAAAGATGGTTTTATTATCCCAGGGAATCTATTAGGAATCACATGTATAGACATTTACTTAACAAAGAGACTCATACAATTACTTAGAAATAAATTAGTCTTGTTTGGCACCATGTTTATGAAACAGAAATATGAGCATTCTTCAAACAAAAATAGCATTTAAGGTCTCAATTTCCTAATTATGAATATAGCCAACCAAATAAAATAATCAAGTTGGCAATTTATTACCTCTGGATATGAAGTTTAAAGCTGGGTGGAAAATACATTAAGATTTCTACATGAATAAGAAGCACAGTAGGTACAATAAATTATACTGAAAACTCAAATTTTATATGAGATAAAAATTTGTTATTTCTGTCTCTAAAAAAATAACTTCATTAATTATAATAGTCAAACAATAAAAACAATGTCAGTAGAATGCTATGTAACCATTATAAATTATGATCATGAAGGTGAAGTGACAATTTGGAAAATTTTTCATGATTTTATGTGAAGGTAACAAGTAGAATATTAAAATGTATATATAATTTGAATATAAATATTAAAAAATGTTACATATAGTGAAGGACCAGAAAAGAAAGTGAGAAAATGAAATATGGTAAATAGATTTTTCATGAGGGGGAATTATAGATAACATTTTTTCAATTTTTCAAAATGTACATTGTTATAATGCTTGCTCAGTCAATTTTTTTAAAAGGAAATAGAAAAACTGACATGATTGCTATGAAACAAAAAGTAGATATTTATCATATACAAGGGGGGACTCAAAAAACTGGGTTATCTTCTGGAGGGTGGGCTCCTTGTAGTACAGGCTTCCCCCATTGGGTGAGTGTTCTAGTAATGCATCTGTATCAGTGTACAAGCTGGTGGTGTTGTGAGAGGCTGCATTCGGCCTCAGTGAATTTTTTTGAAGACTCTTTTAACGTGTTTGCCATTTCATGATGGGTGATTTATAAGCACACCTGCCCACACCATGCTGAGTGTTCTCCAGTTTTTTATCAAAAATGACATGACCCCTGTATTCCATCCTCTCTATTCACTGGTCTCACCCACAGTGACATTTTTTGTTTCCCCAGATGAAGAAAGACCTCAAAGGGAAGAAATGTTTTGCCAATGTGGAAGAGGTGAAACAAAGGCAGAAGCACTAAAAGACATCAAAATCGACAAGCTCAAAAACTGTTTTGAGTAGTGGGAAAAAAGTCTCAATGTGTGTATTGCATCAAATGGAGAGTACTTTGAAGGTGACTGAAGTTTAAGCATATAGGAATAAATACACATTTTTAATAAATAAATTCCAGTTGGGGGGGGCCCCCTTGTATATTTATTATATGTATGTATAGCCCTATATACTTATTATAATTATGTAGACTTTTCATTTGTCAAATCTGAGGATACTTGGTAGAAAGGTTCAGGTGCTTTCTGTTTTCCATTTTTATATACTTGGTTCTTAATTTATGTATATTTTCAGCAGTGATCATTTTACTAAGTCTCTGGTAGCACCAAGTTTATCCCTGCCTACCCCAGACATATGGGAGGCCTTGTCAATGGAAGACTTACCTCTAAATATGAAGATAAGGTCATGGGAAGGATGCTCATATGCAGCATCAATACGGTTGGGAAGTTCTGGCCAAAACGATTTTGTTAAAAACAGCTCCACGTCAACCTGCTGAGGATGCAAGCGCCAGAAGAATCTAGGACAAAAATAAAAATACAGTTTTCTGTCACTTTGTAAGTGCAGTATTTCTATCCTGCTAGTCACCTATCTTTACATCAATACAGATGTAGACACAAGCATTTCGTAACACCTGTGAAGGAGGAAAGGTTTCCATTTCCCTTTAAGTGTCTGTTAACCAAGCTGTTGCTAACCTAACTCTAGCCTAAAGTTTTAAAATTTAGTCACACAGAGCCTCAGTGAAAGGCTGTAAGTCCTTCGTGTGTTGAGACCAAGTTTTGTGTACCTTGCAAATGGCAAGCAAATATGCCAGGCCCTGCACAGGGCTCTGGAAAAAAACATGAGTTGCATAAACTATGTCAGCCAAGATCTCATGGCCTGGGGAACCTGAATGAGGAAATAGCTACATGATAGTATAGTGTCACCAGAGCTATAATAGAGGAGGTAGAAATGCTAATGGATCACAGATGAGGAAACAATTAATTGGTGAATGAATAAATTAAAAAATAAGCTTATTTATAAGCATATTGAGATTAAAAATTAATATTTCATTTTTCACTACCTACAGGTTAAGATTTTTAAAGCACTCCCTCTCTCATATTCCAGCATGTGTACCTAGTGCAGTCTTTCACATCAGAAGGAATTCATGTGAACATTATGAGTAACAGTTTATTAATACAGTAATTAATTTATGTATGTGTTTTTAAATAAATTAGACATATATTTACTTATCTTTCTAAAGAAGGCTATACCAAAAATATAAGCATATCTACACAATGCGAAGGTTACTCACTGAAAAGTAAAATGTTTATTCACTAGTCATTTATTTAATCTGAAATATGTAAATAAACTGCTCAAAGTTCTATCATTTTCACTGTTAACTACACCGTTGGAAGTTTGTCTGGATGTTTTGGCAGTTTGTAGACACAGTTTCACAAATGCTTGTTATATGCAGGTTTTATAAAATAATGTCAAGAATACCTGTCTTTAAAGATTATTGTTTCTCCTCGGAGACCGGTAATGGCATCAAGGGATAAGGAGGGATCACATTTATCTGGTGTTTTGGGATGTTTAGGGTTGGGGTCTTCATCTCCTGGACCTACAATCATAAAGAAAATGAAAGAAGCTACTGAAGATGACCTTGACCTTACTGATGGCCTGCTAATGGAGAGTAGGAGAGGGTTCCCTTCTGGGAGGGCAGTAAATACTGCTGCTCCTATGTAATCATCCAAATACCATGCAGTCCTACTTCCTTCCTGCAGGGTTACCAAGGTCTTGCAGGTGGGACTTCTTCTGCTTTCACGCTTCAAGACACTTTGAGATTCATCTGAAGTACAAATTTATGTTTCTTGAGGATGATGATAGAAATGGGGGAAGGGGACTTTGAGGAAATTTTCCTCATGTTTTGCACAACCTATTGACAGACTGCTCTTGAGAAACACATTCTTCTTAAAGTCATTTCTGGTGGCCATCATCCCTGTGGGAGCCTTTATTTTAGCTCTTTCTTTTGCCTATTTTTCCAGCTGTCAATATCAGCTAATGTTGCTTCACCAGTTTACCACAGTGCAGCTGCATCTCAGTAAAAAGCCAAAGCCAGGCCTTCAGCAACACTAATATGACTTGCCACATGTTTGTAACTTTTCCAGCTCACAGGAGTGCAAAAACAGCACAGTACACAACAACCATTCTAAACTGCTTTTTCTCTATCTAGTTCATGAGGGTTCTATCATCAAGTCTCTTGGTCACAATATTGTAGAAATAATAAGAACTGCAAAATACTTGCTCACACCCACATTAGCTACTACAGTAAATTTAAATCCAGAGGGGAAATAATGGGTTGGATGGCATGAGTAAATGTTCTGAGCTGTGTTCTAGAAGTATTTACACTGATGACTACACCATGGCTTTAATCTACTTTTGGCAGGTAATTTTGCTTGTTTGGGTTTAGGTTTAATTACTGTAAATATTATTGACAATTTGGAAGGAAAAAAAGGAAAAGAATCATACAATGGTCAATGTAGATGTTGATTAAAAACTACTACAGGCCACTTGAATGTTTTATACTTCAATGGCTTAGTTGAAAGAATGCTCAGAATTTATAAAAGCTGGTTAAGATATCACTTTCACCCCCAGCTGTAGATACACTATTTAAACTCTACAGGGCTTAGTGTCTTCATTGACTAAATGGGGAATAAAATATTTTCCTTTCTTTTGTAAGAGGTGTTTTGAAAATATCAAATGTACCTTGCAATGTATAAAGTACAAATATAAAGAGTTATATTCTATAAGAACTTTGGAGAATGTAATGTTTTCTACTTGAGCAGGTAGGTCGATTTGGAAAAAGTAAATGAGCATGTCTTCTCAGGTTTTAATAACAGAACCACAATAGCAAAAGTGATAATGGTGAATTCATTAATATTTTAGAAAATAAATGCATAAACCTATTTTGCTTTTAAGCTGATAAATAAAGAGTTACCGTAGAGAGACTGGATCCCTTGCACATCGTCGTCGGGAAGCACAAAGTGGCTTTTGCCAGTGTAGGTGTAGATGGGAAACATGAGTGCTCCTGGGTCCTTGGAGTGGTCAAGACCTAAGGAGTGGCCAAACTCATGGGCAGCCACAAGAAACAAATTGTAGCCTGTAAGAAAACAAAGAAACAAGGAGAAAACAAGGTCCTCCAATGTCTAGTTAATGAAGGGAATGTTATTTTCTTCATCCATTTTGTATGGCTTTGTTTCCCTTTCTTGGCTGTTTTACTCACTTTTTAAAATTAACATTCAGTTCCTTAAGGGGAAGATTCAAAAATTGGTTCAACTTTTATAAATAATTTAGTGCTTTCACTACAGTTGCCTACATAGTTAGAATATCAACAGACTGCGCTCAAATTATTACAATCAATAAGAATTTACGAGCAATCCTGACTTGTTCTCTGGTTTCTCAGGTCAGACGAGGAAAGTGAACTGTGATGACCTTACATGACAAGTCATGGAAAATCAAATGAGGGTTCACACAGGGTGGGCAAAATGGGTTTGCAACTGTGAGTACACAAAGCAGAGTTTATTCTTGCATTATTATTTGTTAATTGTTGTATTATTTTTCTATATAAACAACTGTAAACCTACTTTTTCCCCATACTGTATATAGGATGCTGTCTGGAACATCATCTAAACAGGAAGCAGCATCCAAAAGGATGATAACCAGGTATGGAGATGCAGTAAATAGGGTCTCTGAGAACCTACGTGGGAACAAATTCTATCCCATGATCCTGTTCAGAATCTCTCTAGGTTTCTGTTCAAAGACACAGATTTTGCTCATTTTACATTGAAAATATAAAAACATTAAAAACGTCCAACTTCCCTCTACTTTAAAAGACTATGATTCTATATTTACATTATTTCCTCTACTCATTCTTTCCACCAGATTTTTAGCCTTCTAATACTGTGGTGCTATTTTACATTGGAAAAAGATTTAAAAAGACTTAAAAAAACAGCCCAGGAAAACTGGAGCCAGTGGTTTCGATTTGACCTTAAATACCCTTTGCTATCATAGCCTATGCATGAAGAAAATGTGTAATTAACTCGGTAAATTGTGTAGATCAGAAGAGCAATCCAAGTTCATATAATCTGAATGACAAGTAATTTGTCATGAAATCACTAGTCATGGGCAGCATTTTGGCCTTTATCTGAAAAGTTAATCCTGATTTATTTGTGGATATTTTCATTAATTTCAATTAAATATTTCAAACCAAGAATTTATGCAGAAACCTGAAACTGAGGTTTATTGTGACACTATCTTAAAAATACTAAATGTTGTTCTTTCTTTCTAGAACCATTCTTAAGTGAAATATTCAGAGAATAAATATATAAACTCTCATCTTCCTTCCAAAGACATATTAAAGGCAGTGGAATTGAGACATTGATCACTCAAGGCCCAGTTTTAACTCTTTGAAAAAATAATTCTTTTAATATAAATGAATAATAAAAATTAGCTATCTATGAAGAATACCTATAATTGTCACAACTAAGGGTCAGTACAGCTTCAAAGTTAAATCCTAGTTGGAAAAACCTAATTTTTTTTCAAAATTAACATTTCCAATTCTTTAGAGCCTTGAAGATTCAAATACTGACTGAAGTTATTCAACCCTCAGTTTCATTTTTCTCTTGTAAATACAACTTTCATCTTATTTGTTTCATGCTTTTTGGAGTAAGACACTATCTTGGTTTGTGGGAGTATAAAATCAGTGATATAGACAAACCTGAATCAGGTAACTCATATAACAGGAAACAGAAACTTGACTGGGCTTGTGCCTTAATATTTCTACCAGGGGGAAAAAAACTAGTTAAACTCACATCCAACTCATCTATCCATCTTTAATAGTTTCTGGATATATATTTGTAATAAACTGTACTTCCTTTACAGGCCAAAAGGTAATCCACAGTAACAATGCCTTAGTTGACAGAAAGAGATTTTGGCCCTATTTCAAAGTGAGCTTCATCAAGCCACTAAACTAGGCAGATTTTGCTCAATTTTAATGTTTTTACATTGCCTTGTAGAAATATTTTAGAGACTAATAAGTATAAGATAAACTTTTATACTTTTTTGGAAAATATAATCAAATACCAAATATAATTTATATGCTTTTATGTATAGTGCATATGCTTTTTAATTTCTTATCAATGGATTCACTGTCTAATCTAGTAATCATTAATTATATCTTTATAAGAAATATTACCTTTGGAACTACTTGTCCAAGTTTCATCATCATCAAAATGGGCATCTCCTCCATAATTTGGCCCAGGAGGAAAAGCATGAGCCAGCAGACCAGAGGGTCCATCAAATGGGTAGAAGTCACCATGCTCTACACAAAAGCAAGAGTTAAGAATCCAGTTATACCAGTAATGCCTAGTACAGGAGCTTGGTGAATTTTTGATGAATTCTGTAAAAAGTAATGAATGACTTAAAGAATAAATTTTAAATAAAGCCAATTAAGGAGCAGAATATACAAGTATTTTGAAAATGATTCCACATCATTACCTTTAGTTCCAAAAGAGATCATGATATCAGCAGTGCCATTGTGAAATCTGGTAAAATTCAGAGGTGTCACATCAGACCAAACTTTGAAGGCTTTTTTGAATGCCTTTTCAACTTCAGAATGAGTCATATCAGGGGTATAATTCACAATTCTAGTCAATAGAAAAATTTCAATTAAATTTTTAGAAGGTGAAAGTTATTTTAGAATATATCTTCTTGGAATACAGCTTTTTAATGCAGAATGCAATGGCTTCTCTAAAAGTTCTCACCCATTGTTTTAAAGAACTTGTTATGATGTCATACAAAGATTTAAAAATGAAGAATTCAGTCAGACATTTTGAGTATCTCCAAGTATCTGACCAATTCGCATTTTAAATTTGAAGTATTCAGATGTTTACTAAAACTGATATTGCATGCTAAAAGTTTAGAATTGTATTGCTATAGCCTAAATAAATAATTCTGTAAAGTTCCTTGGGAGAGGAGGACTCTCTCTTTTAACACTGTTATAATAAATAATGCCTTATGCACTACATTTATAAATTTTATGAAACTTTTATTTCTACTTTGATTCATATCTCAAAGAAATACTTGGAGATTTCCAATGAGAAAAAAAACGCCAGTTAATGTAACAATAATTGATGTTATGAGACATTTTCATCAACAGTATTAGTTATTCCTAGACTAAACTAACTTCCAGTTAAATATTTAAGACCTATCTAAAATAAGATGGGACCACACATATTCTCCCATCTGTAGCTTATGCTGAACATTAGACATTTAATACTATAAAAAACTAACAAAAATTAAAGAAAGATAGCCAATGATTTACCTGTAGGTTAAATTCATTTTGGACCATTTGAGAGTTCTAGGGAAAACATTGTATTCACCCACATCGGGAACCCCACATCTTGGTTTTTTCATGATGTCTAAGGTATTGTCGTCAAGTTTGCCAGTCACCTCTAAGCCAAAAAAAGACTGCATTTCTCGGAGCCTGTCACCCATGGAGTTTGCTGCAGTCTTCTTCAGGATGCCAGCAGGATTCAGGGGATGGTAGTATGATTTGAGATAGCGCTGGAAAAGAGACCAAAATGACCTGCTTTTAAAAGAGAAGGGCATTTATGATATATATTATATCATTGGGATTGGCGAGATACTCTACCTCTGCAAACTGGAAGTCTTCCTCAGATAAATCTTCATCATCCTCATCACTGGGAAGGGGCAGGGACCAACAATGAGTCCAGCTCAAGAAGAGGAAGGCAGCCAGGACACCTGAGTGCATCTTGAATGGATGTGCCTGGAGGCTGCTGCCTTCCCACAGACCAATACCTTTACTTTTATAGGCCTACAATGGTGAGTCATCACTTATGGACAAGTTTCAACTTCCTACTCAGCTGAAGGTAAACATGCTTACATGGCGACTTTTTTTTTTTTCCTCCCAAGAAGTGTGGTTTGTGGTAGAATTTGAGGGAAATATAAAATGAGGGCATCTCTTTTTTCAGCAGGGTCTCAAATACCATCTGGTAAAAAAAACGGACTCAGCATATTTACAGATACTGTGGGAAGAAACAGAGAGTAGTCAATTTTTCACTTCATTTGGCAAAAATGTTTTTCTCTCTAAAGAAAAGCACCTACTTTTACTTTTTCAGATAAAAGTATCAAGATAGCGCACTTCCATAAAAAAGAAACCTGGTCCTACTTCCAGAATGTTTATAATCTGGTGAGTTCTCAACTCTAGTTTCTTTAGAGCAGCTACAATGGAAATGTTATACGTACCTGAGGATCATGGAATTGAACCAGAACCAAGCTTGCACATGGAAGCATTATAGCACACACAGAACTGAGTACTGTGGCTGGAATTTAAAAGCACAGTGTGATGTCTCAACAAACATGGAGTCCTGCATGAATTCCCCATGGGTACAGGCAGAGGGAGGATATACTCGAATAAAATATATGGAAATACAATATAATGGCTGACACAGGTTGAGGGATTTTACTACATGCTAGGCTTAAAAGGTATTATTTAATCCTTACAACAGCTTATGAAATAGGTACTACTGAATAGCCTGATTTTGCTTTACATCTGAATAATGTGAGACATAGAGAAGTTAAATACCTGTTTGAGGTCATATGATTAATAAATGGTACTTCCAGAATATGAATCCAAGCCAGTAGACTCAGACTTCATGTTTTTAACCACCATACAATATGATGTCTACTCCATCCATTTTCAGATATTTTTTTTAAAAACTGGGCTTCTTGGTTCCCACACCTCTGGTGTATCAGAAAAATTAGGGCTTTAGGTAAACACATGTCCAGTTTTAAATTTCTCAATTTTTTTTTTCAGTTTTGAATAATGGAAATACTTTTGGTCAAAAAACTCAGGAAAAGAGTCTTCTAAGGCCCTCTAGTCTATTATTATTCCCTTCAGAATGTCACACATTTAATACCATGAAATCAGAATGCCACTTTGGTCCTTCACAGATGTAAATGAATACAGCCTTATGGGCCATCATCTTCAGATTTATTGACTGATCGAAAATGCAACTTTCAATGACTGAGAGTCAGAGAAAAGATCAGGTCAGGAACATATTAGGCAAAGAGAAGAAGAATGAATATACCTTTAAGGTGAGCAGGGAAGGGATACCCCAACATGTAGATAAAATACTATAATCTAGAATAGTCAATACCTCAGAGAAAACCAGAAAGCCTATAAAATGTAAACAGTTGCATTTGGGATTGAAAGTGGGAATTAAGGGAAATTTATTAGGCTTTTAACCAAGATAGAGCCAAGTAGATATTTACAATAGATTATTTCCAATGAGTTCAAGATTAGATTTGGGCTCAGTCACTAGCCAATAACTTGTTTTAAGCCTTCTCTGTGTACCACATTTAGTTTTCAGAATAAGTGAAAATTATGCAAAAGTTTGATTCATCTATTAAGCTTATAGAAAATTAGTTCATTAGGAAGTATTTGTATTTTATCAATAAACATCCATAATCTTTTAAAGTCTCTTTAGGTAATAATCCTTGAAGAAGTTAAAACAAGTGACATTTTGTTTAATGTTTGAAAGTGGAAGAAAAGAATCAAATAAGCTAACAGTACTTATAAATTTCCATATATTTATAGAAATGTTATTACTTGAAACTAGACTTTTTTGAACTACTTTATGTATTAAATTGATAAATATTGATTAGGCATCAACTATGTAGAATACCATGCTAGTCATCTATGAAGATGAAGGATAAAATGTGTCTTTTTTTAAATCATACAATATTATTTCTCCCACCAAGAAACATTTTTAATGAGAAATGAAAATATATAAACTCACTGTTCTTCAACTTTAAAAATAAGGCTTATTACCAAACACCTCTAGTATTTATCAGGTTCTTATTTCATTTAAGAATATCAACAGTGAAAAAGAAAAAACACAGAAAGGTTAATGAAAACATGCTGTTACATATTCTATAATTTTCTTAGTAGTGTAAATAAAAACTCCTCAGATTAAAGTAGAAATAGATTCCATAAGGAAAAAAATCAGACTTCTTGCCCATGGGCTATTGTTCATGGAGGAGCAATTTTAAGGTGGTGATTAGGATGTGTCGGCACATGGAACTGTGATGGCAAACTACTTGTCCACATCTCGCTTGTCCTTATCTCAGGATGCCAATTGTTAAGGTGAAAGTCAGGTCTCTGGTTATCACTAGTGAAGTGTTTGTGGTTTCAAATGGTACTTTTAATATAATGAGTCTGAGTTGGCTCTTGCAAATAAATGGTTCTAACAATCTTACCTACTGGGAAATTTGAAAACCTGTGGCATGAGCAAACAAAACTGTGGACTAAATTAGGAATGTATATATACTTCTGACTCAGACATAAGCAATATGGGACTTCTTGAAACATATGTTGTTATGAGTCTCTAAGCTAAAAACAATCCCCAAGAGAGAACCAAAAATATGCACAAATGACACTTGAGTAAAGCATAGGGGGATTCCAGATTAGGAATAACAGAAACAGTGGGCCATTGGAGTTGGGTTAAAATTATGAAAATTCTGTAAATCAAATAATCTTTAAGATAAAAATATTGGCTTCAGTTTAGAATGTTGTGAATTGTGAATGTTGACAATAAATGACCCTTAATATTATCTTTATTTTTCTGAAAGATAAGTGATTGTGATTCTGTGCACTGCATGAAGGCATGAAGTAATGATTTTTGTAAACACTCTCTGATGGTTGCTTTGTTCTAGTTTCTGATTCCTCACACCCCATAATCTCAAGAAAAGGGTTTACATACTCTTAAAAGAAGATTTAAACAATCATATTGTCAACATAAGAAATGTCGAACCTATAGAGAATTTTTATGAGTTTGAGCTAAAACTGATGACATATACTGAGGAGCAATATCTAAAATGCTGTGAAAAATAAATTTTGTAGTTTATTTCATGCATTTGAGACTAAGGAGGGAAAGTAAGAAAGATTATCTGAAGGTGGAAGAAAATAAGGTGGGGATCAGATTACAGAACAGTTAAGATTATTTGCTCTCCTGAGGATGGTCAGGTATTAATTAGGAGGGTTCTGAAAGGGGCAATTTCAAAATGTGTTAACCTAGATGCATAGAAACAATGAACAGGGATTACTTAAAGCAAAGATAACACTTTTACTAAAGAAGTTGTATGCCTGGGTCATAACTACCCACCATGACCTGCCCAGATAGGAGTTCATGATCAAATCATCCTGTGAGATTACTTTCCATACAATTCCTTTTTCATCCACAATATTTACACCCCAGAGTAAGGTGTAAGAGTGCCCCACCTAACCTCTTTATGCACAGTTGATCACCGCATAATCCCCAGACATAAGCCCCAGGTCAGGTGTTAAGTGCAGAGAAACTCATTTTAGCTGCTGCAGCTGCAAAGCAGAAGGTCGGCAATTTAGAAAGTCATTTACTTTTAACAACTGAATCACAGGCTCTTTAGGAATGCTATATTTATACTGGGTTGATCCACAGAAGAAGTAGACTCTGCAAGGAAAAACAAGAAAATTCTCTTTAGTTCTTACTGGAGCATGACACCTGAAAGTCAAGACTTAATTAATTTCCTAGGCTCGCTTTCTAATGAATTTTAATTTTTATTGTGTTTTATTAAAAAGAGTGGTTACTGAATGTTCATTTCTGCCAGAATTAGCCAAATACTGTAAGAGAAAACAACAAGGAATAGAACACATATTCTAGCCCATCACTGCCCAAATGTCTTTGAAAAAGAAAAAATCTGGATTGTTTGGCAGTGAATAATAGAAATATAAACAAGCAAGAAAAGTAGAGCCTTTGTGGTTTTAACAACAAGCAATTTCAGTATATTTAAAGATTCCTAATATTTAAACAACAAACAAACAGTCTATTTTTAAAATAGCCTAGCCTCACCTTGTTACATTAATTCACTAAAGTAGTTGTTACATATTTTTAAAACAATTTTCTGATTTAAAAAGTAATATTCAAAAAAGTAACAAACTTATTAGTGACTGGAAAAATAGGAAAAAACCTAAAAGAAAAAAAATTACTGTAATATCCCAAGTTTTTTAAAAGATAATCCTCAAATATATCCTTAAAGTTGATTTATTTAGATGGTAGTCAATCTTCAACGTTTTTAAAAACAATACTATCTAGAACAGATACGATGTTGTTGGTATGTTGCATGTACTTTACTTTCAATTCCAGGAAAGCCATAATTTGCCTTTCTTCATTGAATTTATCATAAAATTGAGAATAAACTCAAAATTGCAGAAAATATATTTTAATAATGCTATGCATTAAAGAGGTTAATATTTGGACTTCCGGCCAAGATGGAGGTGTAGACAGACATGCTGCATCTCCCTCCACAACTAAGAAGGAATACAACTACCTCAAAATTAGAAACAAACAGAAGTACGAGAAAATCAAAGTGCATGGAAGTCCAACATATGAAGATATAATGAAGAAATACTCATCCAGACAGGTAGGAGGGGCGGAACTGAAGCGAAGAGGACACAGTGTGGTCGTGGCAGCAGCGGCAACAGCAGCAGGTCAGCAGAAAGCGCAGTTACACATTTTAAAAAGTCAGGAGGGACACCTGGGGAGCGTTCCAAGCTCCTTACCAGATTGCACAGCTCATGATCCCAGAACCGAGGAAAATCAAGCCTCATTGCTTCTGACTGTGCAGACCAGTGGGGGTTGGGGCAGAGGCAGAGACTGCTGGTCTCTCAGCAGAGTTCACTTGTTTAAAGGGACCCCACGGTCCTAGAACATCCACAGACCCACCCACTCTGGGAACGACAGCCAGGGCAGCAGCTAGAGGGGCACCAGTCCCATACAGAAGTGGGAGAGGTGCCTGGAAAAGGGGTGAGTGCTAGGCAAGTGGCATTGTTCCTTCTCAGACCCTTCCCCCACATATAGCGCCATAACGTGGTGAAACAGGTCGCCTTATACTGACGCATCCCTAAGGCTCCACCCCTCACAATGTAATAGGAGCAACATGGAAGCAAACAAACACAGGAGACTTCCAGCCAAGATGGAGGCCTAGACTGACACACTCCATCTCCCTCCACAACTAAGAAAGAATACAACTACTGCAAAACCAGAAATAACCAGAAGTTCCAGAAAATAAATGGAAGTCCAATGGATGAAGTTATAAAGAAGTGGTGCTCGTCCGGATGGGTAGGAGGGGTGAAGCCTGGTAAGAAAGTTCAAGCTGTGCTGTCCACAGCAGCAGCAGCGATGGCGGCAGGACGGCAGTAAGCACAGACACCCGTATTTAAGGGGAGGCAAGAAGCGCCTGGAGAGCACCCCTGGCTGCAGACCAGACCCATCAGCTTGCGATTCCAAAGTCGGGGAAGGCAGACCTCCATTGCCTTGGACTGTGAGGCCCAAAGGAGGTGGGGGTGGAGGAGGAGGTTCCCGGTCTCTCACTGGAGAGTGAACAGTAGGAATCTACCTTGGACCCCCACCCCCACAGAAAATGCCACAGCGTGGTGAGACGGGTCGACCGGTAGTGACAAGTGCATGAGACTCTGCCCCCTATAGCGTAGGAGGTGTGACAGCCCTGCCCAGGAAGCAAAGGTAAACACAAAATGGTCAGGATGGCACAGATCATGATAGAGAGCCCAGTGATGCAGCTGACCAGACAGCAAATATCTAATCTAATGGACCAGCATATAGATAACCACATGTGCTGAGGTTGTCAAGGCCCTTGTAAAACCCAAGGAGGTCAAGCCCAAGATACCAAAGGGTGGCAGCCACAAGCTCAATCGACTTGCCTGCATCACTCTCCCCAAGCTTGGAAACATGCTCAAGCAGGCACCACCAAGGGTCTCAGGCTCTGGCCAACACTCAAATCAAAAAGCCCAGGCTACAGCCTTGGAGCCCAGTTCAGGCTCCCAAAGGTGCTCGGGACCCATGAAGGTTCCAGAGTAGAGCACTGAGCAATTTTTAAATCTTAAGAAATTATAGTCTTGTTTAGATTTTTTAAAACCAAAAATACTTGTAAACACATAAAAATTAAGGTTATCTTTAAAGAAAATTTAATATACCATAGCATACTTAGATTTTTCATTCTATAAATAAATAAAATGAATCATCAAAAAGGATAGATTTTAAAAGTACAATAATCTCTAATATTCCACATTTGGGGGCTTACTGAAGTGCCTCTGTGTATGTGTGTGTTAGAATAGGGAGTTACACTTCCAGATCTTTCTCCTGAAACTGTGGTCCATCTGTCCAAGCAGCATTTAAGGTGTGGAGCAATGAGACCCAACTCAATTTTCCTGGAGTTTTCTAGGACACTGCTGATATCATGATCTTCCTTGGAAGCTGAGGTTATAATGATGAAAAGATTGTCTTTTTTTCTTCTTCTTTTTCCTGCCTCAGGTTTGTTTGTATAAATAGCACAGGAGGACACCAGCCCCATGCAGGGGTCAAAGTCACAGAAAGAGATAACATTGATGCTAGGATTAGAATCTCAGCCATCTGAATAGCATAGTCTGGGACACTATATTTTACCCCTAAAGTACTTCTTAACACATGAGTATATGATCAACCAAAGCTGATCCTGCCAGCTAAAGTAACATTATATATGCACAAAGGAAAAATTATGAGCCACCTTTTTACCTGTCAGTCAAGTTATCAGTTAGCCACTTCATTTTCTTAGGGAAATATTATATATCCCACTATCCCACTATATCAGGGATCCCATACCTTTATGGATCCATAAGGTTCAAAGTTGCAGAATCCAGTTGGCTGTTTGCTTGTATACCAAAGAAGGCTTGCAAATGCTGGAGTCTATTCCACAGTAGCTCAGATTTCTCTTCTGCCCATGTGTTGATCTCAAGGAAAGGTGATAAAAGGCTTTCAAGTAGCACTAGAAAGAAAGCACATAACTATACCCATTAAATGGAGAAACTATACACTAAATTAGAAGAACAGCAAGAGGAGGGGACTGTTACCTCTGTAGGAAACAATTCTGCCTTGGTGAGGCAACCTTGTTCTCTAGCAGTAGATAAGGGGGCTGGTAGGGGCCAGCAGACAAAAGTCCAAAATAGGAAGGTGATCAGCACAAACATGGTCCCTCTGCTGCTCAGGAGTCTGCAGAGATCTTCATTTGGGGGTGATGGGGAGTGGGGTTGAAGGAAGATCATTTGAACCTCATGGAGCCGGTTTTACAGGGTCAAATGCTGGCGTATAATTATCTCTATTTTTTTCATACTACTTTTGTTCAAGGACAGAGCATTCTTTTGTACAAAGTAAAAGTTTATGGTTAAAAACAAAGGTTTCACCCTTTGATTAATGACCTTAAATATAGAATGTACATTTTGCTTTTTTTGAGGATTTTATCTTTAAAATAGGCTAAGCAATAGGGAACCTGTAATTTGTCTTCTGACATAGGAAAGAAGAAAAAAAGGGCAGCTGAAAGAAGGAAGGGAGGGAGGGAAGGAAGAAGGAGGTAAAAAGCAAGGAGGAAAAAGAAATACTGGGCATGCAAATAGAAAACGAAGGAAGGAGAAAAGGTAAGGAGGAATGGAGGTAGGGTAGAAAGGAAATGGCATTTTTCTGAAGTAACAAAGGACCAAGCATTGTTCTTTTGCATTTGGCCTTTCTATTAGAGAGTGGCCAAGGATCTGAGTGAGTCTATCCCGGACATCTAGACGAAAGCCCAAAAAAACTAGACATGACTGCAGGCTGGGAAGAATTTCCCCAACAAGTTCCCACAAGAACTACCAGTTTGTTTCAATTTGGGAACCATCTAATCACCTTACAGCCATGTCAACCATGGGCCCAACCCTAAATGAGATAATATAATCCAGATGTAGGAAATGAGCCATTTGCCTGGTAAGGTATCACTGAGGGTATGTGTCAATTTTTTCTAAAAGTAAAATTTCTTTCTGAAATTTCCCAAATATTGACAAATACAAATGATTAAGCAGATCTTACCTCTTCTTGTACAATATAGAAGCTGATGAAACTGATCAAGCAAAAGGTTAAATATAGAATTTATCTATTTTTCCTCCAATCATAACTGTTTTACACATTTTGTAAAGTCCTATATCTGCCAATTTCTGGCTGCTTTCAGAGTGCTTTCAGCTTGGAGGCAAGTACATTTCATAACTAGTGGAAATTGAGACATTCATCCTGATATTTCATTTGCTCCCAGGGTATTTTGTCATATTCAGATGAAGTAAATGATTTTGAACCACTACTCATTATTTTAATGTAGAACCTAATCAGTTGATGGGAATGGAAAAAGGGCAAAATCCCCAAAATTAAGTTGACTCATCCCCTAAACTTAAACATTAAATCAGGAACCAGTGGTAATCAGAGATGACTAACTGATGAGATATAGGTAAACTCATATATTCTCATCCTATTTTCTGATGTCCCAAGTGAGGGTTAACATTTATACACGGTGAACACTTCCTTGAACTACACAGGGCAGCACCTGTAATTCCACCTCTTTCTTTCCAATTAAAAAAAAAAAAGTACTAGAAAACAACAAGAGTGACATTATCATAATAAATAACCCAGGAAATTATATAACAAATTAAAAAATGTAAGTTATTTCAAAATTTTAGTATTTTATTATTATTCCTCATGACTGATCTCACACAATAATATGTCTCCAAATTTATGATAGCAAAGTGGAGTATTTCCCCAAAATGTAGGATATGAAGATAAGAATATTGAAATTAATACACAGTGTTTATCTGTTCTTTGATATGCAATAGAAATGCAATTGCCTTTTTAGTATACACATGTTTGAGTTTCAGGAAAACAAATATAACAAAAATGTGACACAGGCAACTCCCTAATTAGGATATAATTAATTAATCAAGAGGCGGTTAGGACATTTCTTTTAAGTTGCCCGAAGAGAGTTCTCTGTAAACCTCACCTCCTTATAATTCATAATTGTTTTTCTGTGGGTTGTATATTATTTATAATTATTTTTAATCCTTGAATTTATGAAGTCAATGCTCAAAAATTACTTAGTTGATGGTTAGATTAGACAGAAAAACCACCTAGACCCAAATTCCGTTTAAATTGTAAGTAGCCACACTCAATTAGAATGTTAGCAACCTAAATATTATTAGTATACCATTGACATTAATGCATAAGTTTAAAGAAGCTTTTTACCATATTTTATAAGTTGGTAAGATTTTTTCAAAGGTTTTATTTATTTATTTATTTTAGAGAGAAGGGAAGGGAAGGAGAGAGAGAGGGAGAGAAACTTCGATGTACAAGAGAAACATCGATCAGTTGCATCTGGCATGCAACCTGGGCATGTGCCCTGACTGGGAATCAAACTGGTGACCTCTTGGTCTCCAGGATGACACTTAACCCAACCCACTGAACCACACCAGTCAGGGCAAGTTGATAAGATTTTAAAGTACAAAGTGTCACTAAATAATGTGAGTCATGTTGTCTGGCTTCAATTCTAGACAATATTTGTGGCTTACATTGACTAAAAATATAAATCATATGAGGAGTTTGTGAACCATGCCCTGGGGACAGGGAGGAGGGTGCTGCATACCTTTACTAAACACTCTGAAATTGATTTTGTATATATGAATCACCATTGGATTTTCCACAACCACAAGGAGAGAGAGAGAACTATAGATAACTAATAAATGACTTTTCATTTCCTTAAAAGCCATTTAAGGAAAAAAATCTTAGTTCGGAAATGCTAAATATTTTCAAAATAAAGTGAACAATTTTAAAAACTCACAATTCAGGCTATAAGCAACTGCAGTACTTGAGACATGAATCCCCTCATTATAACACCTGAAAATTTTAACTGTAGGTGTACAACAGAAATAGGCATTTAGTTTAATCTTGATGTTGTGACTTAAAAGCTGTGTGTCTTTGGCAAAATTATTTAACCTTTCTGGATTTCATTTTCCTTACCTGTAAACTAAGAATGAAAATTATCCTCTTTTCATATCAATAGGAGGAATAGAGATAATATAAGTAAAGCAGCAGCACCTTATCTGACCTATAGCAGGTTCTCCACTCTTATTACTAATATCAGTTATTACTGGGTTTTTTTGTTATTATTGAATATTATTCAATATTTGTTGAACATAAATTGTGCATGAAGCATTGTACTTAAAGTTTTAGCAGACATGCAAGAAATAGAAGATGTGATCTTTCAACATAAAACAAGGAAAATAACATGTGGACAGCATCCTTTTTACAAAGCATTATTTCCCATATACTCTCTAATATAGGACAACAGAAATAATCAAGAGCTAGGGCAGATCAGGTGGAAGTTTGTTAACTGAAAAACACTTGCAGGAAGTTGTGAACTTTCATTAGGTTCCACAGAGACATGGTGAGGAGCTTGGACTGGTAGAAAAAAGACAAAGAGCATTTTAGGTAGAGGAAATGGCATATGTGGCAGGTATACAGAGATAAACAAGCTGCTTTTTGGTTGACAAATCATGTTCTCTTTTGTTTTAATGTATTCACAGCAGTATTCATTTTGACTTTTTTCCTCACCAGTCTTATCTTTGAGTACATAATGCATTGGAAGTTGACAATCAAGGCCAACCTGAAATGTGGCTGAAGGAGTGATATGCGTGGTTAGCTACATATGCTGCTGCGAGCTTGGATACAGAGGCCTACAAGTGATAACAGGTTATCTGCTAATCAAAGAGAAAGGAAATCAGAACTTGCTCACCTATCTATCGGCAGCCGTCCGTCTCGAGAGACGATGGTGTAGCTTCTTAAGTGTCTATCTGCACCGCCGAGAATGGCTGTGCAGTCCGACTCGGGAGTGACACGGTATCTGTCTCCTCCCGTGTTAAATCAACATCTTGCGATGACGCTGGAGTGTCCTCTCCAGTGAAGCTGAAGCTACAGAGCCTGGGCAGGGTGATATGGAGGGTCTGCTGTTGCCCATGCAGCAGACCCCCCCTCTCTTCGCAGCTGAAGGGTCCAAGGGAAAGACGGAGTCAATACAGCTTGGCTTCAGGTGCGCCGCAGGAGTTGCCGGTGTTGACTACAACGTCAAACCGCCTTAGGGACTCACCTATAAGAGTCAGCATTACTGGAAGGTTGACCAAGTGGTCACTATCTGGGAATACTTGAAGGGATTCACAGGAACCCCATTACCTTTAAAACACTTATGATCCTCTAGACTGCCTAGATGGCAATTCTACTTGTCTAGTAGCAGCTCTGGTGATAGCCCCACCAAAACCAGTCTCTAACCAGGAGGCACTGAAGGACTCGCTCTTTTTTCTGTGTTTCTTTGCTCCTGCTTGACCCTCTACTTCCTATATAAACTCTTGAATCTCCCAGTTTGCCTTCTTTCATGGTCTCTATTTATTGTTTCTAAGTGTCTACTTATTCTCTTCTTAGTTGTAAGTTTCTCCCTCTCTCCTTTTTCTGACATACACAGTTAAGTCCTCATTTAACATCATCATAGGCTCTGAGACTAAGTAAAATGACAAAAATCAAATTTTACCATAGGCTAATTGACACAAACAAGAGTTAAGTTCCTATAACATCTCATCAACATTATAACAAAAAGACATTGAGGAGATTTCAGCCAGGGACTTCTGGCCAAGATGGAGGTGTAAACAGAAACGCTGCATTTCCTTCCACAACTGGGAAGAAATACAACTACTTCAAAACTAAAAACAACCAGAAGTTCCAGAAAATCAAACTACATGGAAGTCTAGCAAACAAAGATATAAAGAAGAAACACTCACCCAGACAGGTAGGAGGGGCAGAGCCAGGGTGGAGAGGACGCAGTGTGGTGGCGGCAGCAGCAGGCCGGCAGAAAGTGCAGTAATGTGTTTTAAAGTCAGGACGGACACGTGGGGAGCATTCCCAGCTCCTCACTGGACCTAGCAGCTCACAGTCCCAGCACTGGGGAAAATCAAGCCTTGTTGCTTCTGATTGTGTAGACCAGTGGAGGTTGGTGTGGAGGCAGAAATTGCCGGTCTCTCAGCAGAGTCTGCTTGTTTAAATGGCCCCCACAGTCCTAGAATGTCCGCAGACCCACCCACTCTAGGAACAACAGCCAAGGCGGCAGCTAGAGGGGTGCTCATCGGGTGTGGAAGTGGGAGAGGTGCCTGAAAAAGGAGTGAGTGCTAGGCAGGTGGCATTGTTTCCTATCAGACCCCTCCCCCACATACAGTGCCACAATGTGGTGAAACAGGTCATTTTGTACTGATGCATCCCTAAGGCTCTGCCCCTTACAACGTAACAGGAGCTCTACCTGGGATGCAGAGGCAAACAAACACAGGAGCCTGGCAGAATGAGGAGACAGAGAAGTATGGTGCAGAAGAGAGAATGGATCAAGGTTCCAGTGGGAGAACTAAGGGAGGAGGAGGAGATAGACAACCTAACAGATGCAGAATTCAAAACACTGATGATAAAGATGGTTACATGCTGACAGATATGCTTGAGTATGGCAAATGCATAAGAGAAGAAGTTAAGGCTATGCTAAGTGAAACAAAGGAAAATCCACACAAAACCAATGGTGAAGGGAAGAAAACTGGGGTTCAAATCAATGATTTGAAACATAAGGAAGAAAAAAAAAACAGTCAACCAGTGCAGAATGAGGAAGCAAGAATTGAAAAGAAAGAGGGAAACTTCCCAAATTTTGTGAAGGAGATGGACATACATGTCTGGGAAGCACGGAGGGTCCTGGGCAAGCTGGACCCAGAGGGGACCATACCAGGACACATCATGATTGAGATGCCAAAGGTGAAAGATAAAGACAGAGTCATGAAGGCAGCAAGAAAGAGGCAGAGTTGCCTACAGGGGAGTGCCTATAAGATTATCAGCTGATTTCTCATAGGACACTTTGCAGGCAGGAAGGGACTGGCAAGCAGTATTCAATGTGATGAAAGGCAACCTGCAAACAGGACTACTCTATCCAGCAAGGCTATCACTTGGAATGGAAGGGCAGATGAAGTGCTTCCCAGACAAGGTGAAGCTAAAGGAGTTCATTATCACCAAGCCATTATGATATGAAATGTCAAAGGGACTTACTTAAGAAAAAGAAGATCAAAGCTATGAACACTAAAATGACAACAAAGTCACAACTATCAACAACTGAATCTAAAAAATAAAACCAAAATCCAATGAAGAAAACCAGAATAGGAACAGAATCCTAGGTATGGAGGATCATTTGGAGGGTTATCTGCTGGTGGGGGAGAGGGGAAGAAATGGGAATATGCTGCAGGGATTGAGTAGCATAATTGATTGGTACATAATAGGGGGAAGTTAAAAATAATATAGGGAAAGGGTGGGAGACTTCTGGCCAAGATGGAGGCTTAGACTGACACGCTCAGTCTCCCTCTACAACTAGAAATACAACTACCTCAAAACAAAAGATAACTAGAAATTCCAGAAAACAAAACTACACGAAAGCCCAATGTACGAAGTTATAAACCAGCGGTGCTCGTCAAACAGGTAGGGAGAGGGAAATCGGGCGGTGCTGTTTGCGGTAGCACCAGGGACAGTGGCAGTGAGAGCAATCCTGGCTGCAGTTGAACCCCGGCAGCTTGGAACCCCAACGCTTGGAAAGGCAGCCCCCGCATTGCCTCGGACGGCGAGGCCCAGAGAGCGGGAGGTCGGATCCCAGTCTCCCAGTGGAGAATAACGGCAGGAATCCATCTTGAACCCCTGCCCCCACACAAAGCACCACAGCACCGCGAAAAAGCGGATCGCTGCCAGTCGCTGGGTTGTGATGAGTACAGGGGCTCTGCCCCCTATAGCCTGCCCAAGAAGCAAAGCAAAACACAAATCTGTCAAAATGAGGCAGACAACTATAGAAATTCCAGTGACGCAGCTCACCAGGGAGCAGATGAAGAATCTGACAGATGAACAAATAAGAAACCTATCAGAGGCTCAGTTCAGAGCTATAGTCAGGTGGCTTACAGAATTAACAAAAGATTTGGAACAAGATGAGAAAGGATTGAAAACCACTCATACTGAAATGAATGAAAACAGGCGAGACAAATCCAGAGATCAAATCAACAAACTGGAACCTAGGGAAGGAACAAACAGTCAACCAGTGCAGAAAGAGGAAACAGAAAGCAAGGAAAATGAGGAGAGAATCAGAAACCTCTGAGACAGCTATAAGAGATCGAACATTCAGATTAGAGGATTGCCAGAGGGCAAAGAAGAACTAGAAATTGAAAAATTATGTGAAAAAGTAATGAAGCAGAACTTCCTGAACTTGGGGAAGGAAATAAACTTACAGGTCCAGGAAGCACAGGGAGTTCCAGAAAAACTGGACCCAGGGAGAAACACTCCAAGACACATTATAATCAAATTGTCAAAAGTTAAAGATAAAGAGAGAATCTTAAAAGCAGCAAGAGAGAAGAATCATGTAAAAAGGGGTCCCAATTAGACTATCAGCTGACTTCTCAAGGGAGGCCCTGCAGGCAAGAAGGGATTGGCAAGAAATATTCAAAGTAATGAAAATCAAAAACCTACAGCCACGAATACTCTATCCAGTGAAATTGTCATTCAGAATAGAAGGGCAGAGAAAGTGCTTCCAGGACAAAATAAAACTGAAAGAGTTCATTAGATCCAAACCACTGTTATATGAGATGTTAAAGGGACTGGTTTAGAAAAGGAAGGATCAAAACTATGAACATTAAAATGAAGACTGCATCACAAGAACCAACAACAGAGGCTAGGGAATCGAAACAAAGGCAAACTAAATAGGCAACGAGGATGGAAATAGAACTATAGGTATGGAGAACATATTGGGGCAATGTCAGTAGGGAGGGGGAGGGGGGAAAGGGAGGGAGATGGTACAGGAAATAGGAAGCATAGTAGGAGGGAGTGGAGTAGACAGGAGGAGGTTGAGAAGAACTATATGCACAACCAATGAACATGGACTAAAAGTGGGGGAACAACTGGAGGGATGGGGGCCACCAGGTTGAGGGCAGCAGAGGGAGGGGAAATTGGGACAACTGTAATAGTATAATCAATACATATTTTTTTTTAAAAAAAGAATAATATAGGAAAGGGTGAAGCCAAAGAACTTATATGCATGACCCATGGACATGAACTAACGGGCGGGGGGGACTGCTGGAGGGAAGCGGGGTACTGGGCAGAGGGTAGCAAAAGGGAAGAAAATTGGAACTCCTGTAACAACATAATCAATAAAACATACTTTAAAAAAAAGACATTGAAGAAATCAGAAAACCATGTAATTCGAAGACCCGATGTACTCTGAGAGAGTCTCTGACTGATTGTTTCATCTAGACATTCCCCAATATAGAATTGCTCCTACTTCATAAAGTTTTCAGGCAAGACTATAAATAGCTACCTTTGGTTCAAGCGTCCTAATTAAATTTAGGTGGCCAGCATGATGTTATGGTGGTCAACACAAGCATGGCAACAAACGAGTGAGGAGTCACCCCTGGACAGGAGGCTGTGAGCATGGTATACACGAGAAAATCATTAACTTCCCACAAATTCTGTAGCCACTTCACAGCCTTCACTAGGGTTGGCTAATGGACAGTGGGAAAGGCAGTAATCAAAGTTAAAAATTCCCCAGGAAGTATCCTTTAAATCAATTACTTATAGACTAAGGAATTTTCCTGTTGGCTAATTTGTTCCTATACAACTATGCTACATTACACACACTGATATAGAAATTAAATGAGAAGAATGATAAGAATAGTTAATATTTATTTAGTAACTAGGCTAAATAATCTAATTTTATTTATGTAACAATACATAACTACATTTTATTATTATCATTTCCTCCCTACAGATAAGAAAATTACAATTCAGAGAACTTAAGTCACACTTCTTAAAGCTAATAAATAGTAGGTGCGAAATTTAAGACTAGCTCTTTCTTACAACAAAGCCCATGATAGCTTAACCACTATCATATAGTGTTTCTCAACTAAAAAAAAAAAAAAACAATTTTGAAAGACAAAACAGAAGCATATCTCACTGAAGAAACCTAAGAAGGAGGTCAAGGGGGAAAACTATCAAGAGGAAAACACTCAAGACTGAAAGGGCCAAAAGATTATATAGCACTAGGTCAGCACCATCAATTCAGTAGGGGACAAAAGCTAACCAAGTCACTTTCTGCTTGCTGTTAGCAGTATATACTGGTGACTCAATAACTTGTTTGCTTTCAGAGTCCCACACCAGCAAAAACAACTGGCACTAAGGACAAGCTGGGAGAAAATGAGAGTTGTCCCACACTCCTGATTTTCTTAGGTATTCGTCGTCGTCGGCAGCCGTCCGTCTCGAGAGACGATGGTGTAGCTTCTTAAGTGTCTATCTGCACCGCCGAGAATGGCTGTGCAGTCCGACTCGGGAGTGACACGGCATCTGTCTCCTCCCGTGTTGAATCGACATCTTGCGATAACGCTGGAGTGTCCTCTCCAGTGGAGCTGAAGCTACAGAGCCTGGGCAGGGTGATATGGAGGGTCTGCTGTTGCCCATGCAGCAGACCCCCCCTCTCTTCGCAGCTGAAGGGTCCAAGGGAAAGACGGAGTCAATACAGCTTGGCTTCAGGTGCGCCGCAGGAGTTGCCGGTGTTGACTACAACGTCAAACCGCCTTAGGGACTCCGGCTCCGGATTTTCTGTCGGGGTTTACTCCCTTAGCCTTTCCCCAGAAGAGGTATGCCGCAAGGCAGCGGAGGTTTTTTGGAGTCAGAGTTTTCCTTCTCTGATGTACCCTGACTGGAAGATCGAACCAGCGACACTTAGCTCGCAGGCCGACGCTCAATCCACTGAGCTAAACCAGCCAGGGTGATTCTTAGGTATTACTCCACTACTTTTCACTTGCTGATATACACTAAAAACCTCACAATAATCACCAAGTAAGCATTCTGAAAACAAAGTGTATACTTAATTGTACTGCATAATTCTAAAGTTGGTCATGTATTTACTAATACAGATTTTGTCTTCTATAAAGCCAAACTGGTCCAGGTCAAAAATAACATCCCAATGTGGCTATTGACTTATTTTTGGCATGTGTTATTTGCACACAACACTCCTAACTAGTCTTTGGGTAAACCTGTCCTAAATAATTACTGGGGCAGAGTTTAAACTTTGGGCAGAAAAAAACATTCCAAATCAAAATAGAGGTCTGTCGCCTAGGTGCATTCTCTATAAAATCAACAATAGTAAACCAACCAGAAGAAAAAACAAGAGATTAAAAACAAGTTAAAATAATTAAAGGCTCATCAAGATCCCATTGTAAGATCTAAAGTATTGTTATTGAGTCCAATGATTTACTGTTTCTGTTTTGAAGAAAGTATCATATTAGGGACACAGTTTAACATAATATTTTTCTTTAGGTTACTGGAAGCCACTGTGGTGCTACCAAGGTTGGCACTGCTCTTATGTGGGATGAATGCCCTTCTCTTATGGCTTTTCCTCTCTTACATCCACCACAGATTATGATTTTTACCATACAGGCATTGAGCAATGCACTGGGTCTGTGTTTGGGAAGAAACCTGATGAAGTTTTAGTGTTTGCTAAACTGTTGGAGGGTTTCCCTGAATTCCTAATTCCTGAGAACACACGGAGGTCATAGAAATTGGGGTTTAAACCACTCTGGGGTTCTCCTCACTGACAGTTAACCACTCCATCCCAAACCCTGTGAAGCTACATTTCTTGAACTTTTTTTAAGTCCAAAGGGTAATAGTTCAATACAAATACTGAACTGATCTCCTGACCTTGATCTAGTCCTACTGGCTATGATAAATAAAACACTTTTGACCTGAATTTTCATCATTTTAACCCAGTTCCTATTAGTGGTCATCCTGTCTCCTCACTGGACAAAGCCACTGGAATCTGTTCAGCCACTGGGTAAGAAAGTCACCTAGGTGAAAAGGCAATATCTGAACCATTTATCAGGAGACAAAACCTGGAGGTGGCAAGTTATTTCCAGGGGAATGTGGGGGTGGCAAATTGATAGAACATTGCTCATTACAAATCTGAAAAGCTGAAAAACAACTATGACTGTGATCATGCATGTCTTGGGGCTGGCCCATTCCATTGTGTTAGCAAATAAAGGCTAATGAGCAAAATATTATGAGTCATATCCTGGCATCAATGTTAGATACTACCTCGGGGTTAATTAGGAAATAAAAAATAAATACCAAAGCAATTTCAAGGTATATTTTTAATTTGACTTGGAAAGTTGGGCATATTGTTTTTTGTTTTTTGTTTTTAGCTCAAAAATGACTTTTTTGAAGAGTTGACATTAACAGACCATCCATATGCCAAAATGGTCCTAGTGCTTAGGTCAGTCCTCTTGCTGTGCTCTTTCTTAACCCTTTACTAAGAGTGGATATCTATCTATTGCTCTGCCTTTAATTTTCTCTTCTCCCACTGTACTATCTGTACATCACATTGGGTCAGCTGTCTTCCATTATCTTTAACTATAGATGTGTGCTTTCTTTAGCCCAAAGAAATAGTGATTCTTACTTTTTTATCACTTCCCATAATTCTTAATGTACATATTAGGTCAAAACATTCAAAATCACCATTTTTGTAGGTCAATAATGGTCAATACTAGCAATTTCAAGTGGCTCAATTTAATATTTGTGTGTATGTACATGTATTACATAACATGTGTGTGTTTGTCTATGTGTGTTTGTATTGTGCTCATATCTGTGTGTCTCAGGCAGAAGTACTTAAAAATATTTTATTTCAATTAATTTTTACAATATCCTATAAAGTGGGTCAATTTCTTCAAGGTATACATGTAAAAACAAGAGCTAAGAAAATGTAATAACTAATCTGTTTAAGATCTTTCAGGATCAAATCTAGAATTGTTTCTCCTGTGCCACATACTCTTTTCAGGCTCCTCATTATTGAAACTATTGAATTGGCTGAATCATCTTGACTTCAAAGTTGTCTTGGGAAGTGACCCAACTGAGTGCTCCCAAGCTTGCAGACATCTCTTCTCTCATCCTGTCCCAAGATGCTGCATTGCACAAAGGAATAAGTCAGCATGTTCCATGTCTGTTTATCCATTAGCAAACATTGGAAAAATTAATTAGAATGTTTAACTATTGTGGTGTTTATTTCTATAAGAAACTTTGAATAAATCTTCCAGTGGTTTTTATTTTTTTGGCCCAAGTTTGAGCAAAATCTTGCACTTATTTTAGAGGAATGTTACTTTTCCCAGAAATATGAAGGGAAAAATATATTCTATTAATGTAGTTGAGCAAAGGTGTCCAAACACTGTGAAGTCTAGTTCTCTTCTCTTACAAATTATAGAGCGTGAGAAGTGGTTTGCTGGCTTTCCGGTTCCTTACTGTGGGCATTTTGGGAAGTAAGACCACAGCAGTCTAGATTTACATTGTTGGGACTACTTTGTTTCAGTAAATGCTTATGCAAATCCATCCTTTCCTGTTGGTGTTTGACTGATTTGTTTTCAACTCATATTGTTGGCTGAACTAAAGTTATTAAAAAAAAAACAAAAACCTTCCACCAGGTCATGAGAACATTCACAGTTCACAGTTTTAGTAACCAGTAGCAGCAAGAGAGCTGGCTTTGTTGGATTCTCTGAAAAAGTCTGCATAACATACAAAAGCAAACAGAGTGAAGTTACCAGGAAAATGCCTTTGTTCCAATCATCTAGTTCATTAACTAAAACAAAAGGGACAGGAAGAGCTATTCCCAGTGCAAATATGACCAGAACAGAGGACCTCTCAGAATTATGCTTTTCTCAAACTGAGGTCTCTCTGTGCTTGGTAGTTTTTGCAGTTGTTCTTGCAGGTTTGCAAGGTTCCCATGAGATTTTATTTCATGTTTTCATTTTCATGGTCATCTAAAAGTAATCAACATGAGCATAACCTGCATCATTTGGATGATAACCCTGTAACCAAGAACTATGGCATGATTTCCAGGCCCATGTTTGCTGATGCGTTTATAGATTATTGAGAATTACTGGAAAAAGAATGGGCAAGAACTGAGTAGTGACATCATAAGTATTGTATGAAGGAATGTTCTGGAGCAAAGAAAAGGGAATTGAATTCCACTTATATATTAATGAGAGCAGTCAGGAACATATTCTTATTTGTAGCTATGATGTAGTTGCAGCAAAATTATACCAATTGTCCCACTAACTTAATGTGGCTCATCTCAAACTCGTTAATTTTATAATTTAAACATGAGTATTTTGTACATTTGTTTTGCCTTAATAGTTGTAAAAGAACTGTAGGTTTATGGAGTGTATAACTAGTATTATTTTGTACATATGTAAATGTATAAAACAGAGTGCAAAGAGGGGGTCCCCAGGATACAGGAGAAATTTCCCACAGCCCATGGTTGGGGGAAGGAGGAGCAGGTGATAGAGTGTTTAAGATACTTTTCACAGCAATGGCAAGTTGATAGCCTTCATGAAGGGAAGTGGGCTGCCATCCAGGGAAAAAGGACAACATGATTTTCAGAGTGTATAGTCACTCATGACATAGCCAGGGGAAGTTATACAGTGCCTGTGCCAGAGGCAGAGAGGTGGAGGCTCCTGTGTCACAGGGAATTCTTGCCCTGATTAGAGATGGCAGTTAAAAGGTGGTAAAAGATAGGGGAAACTAGCAAAAGTAGCACATTGTATGAGGGGCCAGATATGAGGTCACATAGGAAGTTCTGGGTCATCATTTAAAAGTAAGGGCGGGATGTGTTGTATTAAATATAGTCAAAGATGCAGAAGTAATTCCAGCAGGAAGAATGAGTCGGTTGGAGGGCTGCCGCACGCTCTGGCAGGTCAGCAATGAGCAGCGCAAGGACCTCTTCTTTTATTGAGTTTTACAAGTATAGAAATCAATAGGGAGGGTAAGGAATGAGCTCACAAGCACATTCCAATATTGATTACAATATACAATTACTTACTTGGGATTAAAACAAAATGAGATTAATATATAAACTATAAAGACTGTTTCCTAACAAATAAAACTATATATCATTTATAGATTCAAAAACAAAAAATAACAGGAATTCAATCATCTATTCTTTTAAGACGATGGGAATGGCTACACTGTTCCTTAAACATTAACAGAAAGCACGCAAGGTTAAGCACTACCTGTGCTCGGCTTTGTTTGGTTTCCTTGTCAACATCAGGGAAGATGGAGTACTCAGCAAGATTCCTTTTAAGTCACAGAATGTCTTGAAACCCTGAGGCCTGATCAGTCAAAGACTGTCAGCACCAGCGAGCCAAGCTCATCAGCTCGGATCATAGAACACCTGGACCGAGAGGCATGATAACATGCCTCAGTTTAGGAACATTGATTTCCAGCATAAAGATGAAAGAGAGGAGGAAATTCAGCCACAAGGTCTGAGAGAGGAAGCAGCAAGCAGTTTTGTAGTTAATAGTGAAGCAGTAGCCATGAGACTTGGTGTGTAAGTTAGAAGCCATGCTGGCAGGGAGTCAGGATTCCACCACATGGCTTGGGATAGTGAGAAAGGCAGCTATGCGGGCTGAGGAAAGGGTGTAAGGAGAGAGCTGATGGGACCATGCGGGGATCCAGCAAAGCTGATAGAGCCATGTGGGAACCTGACTAACCAAGCAGAGATTCAAGGGAGATGCTTTGGAACTGAACTGTGACCAGGAATACAGACATCTGTTTCTCTGAAGGACATACTGAGAGCCACTCTCTTGGGACGTGTGCCTCCCTGGACTCCACCGTGATTTAGTGTAACATGGCACGTGTTTTTCTAAACTACTACATAGAGGTTGAGAACAACGTACCCCAGTCCTGAAAGAGAGAGCTGCTGTGAGAGGATGGTGACTCTGAAACCGGTGAGTGTATCTTCCAGAGGGGATGGAGAACTGCTTGCACAGCCAGCTTAAGAACAGCTATGGATATGGGAAATTTTGAGCATGCTTTTGGCTTATAGCCTGGTGGGGAGCAAGGGAAGTGCTGTGTTTCATGGGAGAACAGGGCTCCAAGGAGTGCTCCCAGCCCCCACCTTCCCGAGGTTGGAATCCTGTAAATAAAAATGTGTTTCCTCCAACACTAATTGTTGGGTCACACAACAAAGTGACACGGGATAACCCTGGTTCGCTCAGTTACATTATTTTGCTCAAGCAGCCATAACAAGGAACCACAAACTGGATACCTTAAATAGAAACTTAATATTTCATAATCTGTAGGTTAGAAGTCCAAAATCAAGGTGTCAGCAGGGTCATGTTTACCCTAAAGGTAAAAGGGAGGTATCAATTCCAGGTCTCTCTCCTAGCTTCTGGTAGTTTCTTGGCTGATGACAGCATCACTCCATTCTTCACATGGTGTTCTCTCTGCATGAAAATTTGCCTTTCTGTAAGAACACCAGTCCTATTGGATTTGAGACCTATCCTACTCCAGCATGACTTCTCCTTAACTAATTGCATCTTTAACAATTCTGTATCCAAACAAGGTCACATAGGGAAGTACTAGGGGTTAGGACTTCAATATATGAATCTGGTGGGGGGGGACATGATTCAATTCCTAACATGAAACAACAGAATAAAAATAATTTGTCATCACTAAAGATAATTTTTTTCCTTTAGAAGTGGTTTGCATATTCCTCAATTTTGAGAAACCATGCCCAAAATTATATAATTCTGGTAAGAACAAAAACTAGAACTCGTTTGCTTATAAAAAATCTTATAAAAATCTTTTTTAAAAATAAATTCTTGATGGATCAAACTATAAAAAAGCTAGAATAAAAACTGGCTATTCAGTCAGACCACTTGAAAAGAATGAATCTAGAGGTAAAGGAAGAAATTACAATGGAAAAATACAAATAGGCTTGGTAGAATAAAAATGAAATGGAAATTTATAACTAAAATATTATTTGCAAACATATAAGCAAATATAAATGATAAAACTGGAACTCTCATACCTTGCTGCTACTAGAGTAAACTGTTACCACCCTTTAGAAAACACTATGGAAAACACTACAGTTTTTTTTTTTCAGATTTAATGTGTTTTATTGATTAAAATATTACATTTGTGCCAATTTCCCTTCCCTCTGCTCCCCTCCACCCGGTGGCCCCCCTCCCTCCAGTTGTCCCCCCCTTTTAGATTATGTCCATTAGTTGTGCATACAGTTCCTCCCAACCTCTCTCCGTCTATTCCATTCCCTCCTACCATGATCCCCAATTCCTATATCATCTCCCTCCCTCTCCCCACTCCCCCTCCCTGTTGACCTCCCCCCAATATGCTTCCCGTACCCACAGTTCCTTTTCCACTCTCGTTGCCTGTTTAGTTTGCCTTTGTTTCATCTCCCTAGCTTCTGTTTTTTAAACCAGTCCCTTTAACATCTCATATAACAGTGGTTTGGATCTAATGAACTCTTTCAGTTTTATTTTGTCCTGGAAACACTTTCTCTGTCCTTCTATTCTGAATGACAATTTCGCTGGATAGAGTATTCGTGATTGTAGGTTTTGGATTTTCATTACTTTGAATATTTCTTGCCAGTCCCTTCTTGCCTGTAGGGTTTCCCTTGAGAAGTCAGCTGATAGTCTAATTGGGACCCCTTTGTACATAATTCTTTTCTTCTCTCTTGCTGCTTTTAAGATTCTCTCTTTATCTTTAATTTTTGACATTTTGATTATAATGTGCCTTGGAGTGGTTCTCCCTGGGTCCAGTCTCTTGGGAACTCTCCTTGCTTCCTGGACCTGCAAGTCTATTCCCTTCCCCAAGTCTGGGAAGTTCTCCTTTATTATATTTTCACTCAATTTTTCAAGTTCTAGTTCATCTTCCTCACTCTCTGGCAAACCAATGATTCTTATGTTGGGCCTTTTATAGCTGTCCCAGAGGTTTCTGATCCTCTCATTGTTGCTTCCCATTTCCTCTCTCTGCATTGGTTGACTGCTTGTTCCTTCTCCATATTCCAGTTTGTTGAAATGAACTCTGGATTTTTTTTCCTCACCATCTGTCTCATATGTGGTTTTGTTCCTTTCGTTATGAATGTTTTTTGCTTCTTTCTTATCTTTTTCCTGCTCTTTTGTGAATTCTGTAAGCCACCTGATAACAATGGCCCAGAACTGAGCCTCTGACAGGTTTCTTATCTGTTCATCTGTCAGGTTCTCTATCTGTTGCCTGGTGAGCTGTGCCACCGGGATTTCTATAGTTGTCTGCCTCATTTTGACAGATGCGTTTTGTTTTCTTGGGCCGGCTGTCCGGGGCGGTGCCTGTGTACGCATCACAAATTAGCGACCGGCGCCTGCCTGTCCACGACCTATTTCGCAGCCCTGTGGTGCTTTCTTTGGGGGCGGGGGTCCAAGATGGATTCACACAGTTATTCAGCTAGGAGACCGGGATCCGTCCTCCCGCCCCCCTGGGCCTCACTGTTCAAGGCGATGCGGTGGCCGCTCTCCCCAGCGCCGGGGTCGCGCACTGCCAGGGGCCCGACCGCAGCCGGGATTTTTCGCCGCCCTGCCGCGGTCTCAGGTGCGATCGCAAACAGCGCTGCCCTCTTTAACTCTTACCTGCCCAAATGGCACCGCTGGTTTATAACTTCATATGTTGGGTTTCCGTGTAGTTTTATTTTCTGGAATTTCTAGTTATCCTTTGTTTTGAAGTAGTTGTATTCCTCTCTAGTTGTAGAGGGAGACCTAGCGTGTCCGTCTAAGCCTCCATCTTGGCCAGAAGTCCGAAAACACTATACAGTTTTATCGAAGTTAAGAAATGTATAGGTGACATTAAAAACAATTTTATTTACTGAGGTAAAATTCACATAAAATAAAATTAACCATTTAAAGTGTATAATTCTGTGATATTTAATGCTTTCGCAATGTTGTGCAACCACTACTTAATTATGAGTGCCAAAACATTTTCATCTTCCCAAAAGAAAACCCTGAAATCATTCAATAGTTCCTCCCTTTTCGCCTCCCTCACCATTCCTTGGCAACTACTAATCTGCTTTCTGTTTCTATGGATTTACCTATTCTAGATAATTCATATAAATGACATCATCACTATTTCATCTTTTTTGTCTGGCTTCTTTCACTTAGCATAATGTTTTGGGGGTTCATCATCTTGTTGCATCTATCACTTCTTCATTCCTTTTTATGGCTGAATAATATTCCATTGTATATATGTATATACCTCAATTTGTTTATCCATTCATCAATTGATGGACATTTGTTTTGTGTCCATCTTTTCTCTGTTGTGAATAATGCTGCTACAAACTGCCTTTAAGGAAAAAAAAAAGCCAAATCTTGCTCTGGCCGCATGGCTCAATTTGTTGAAATGTTGTTCAGTGCACTGAAAGTTTGCCGGTTCAAATCCTGATCAGGGCCCATGCCTAGATTGCAGGTTCAGTCACTCATTGGTGTGAATATGGGAGGCAGCTGTTTATCTCTCACATCGATGAGTCTCTCTCTCTCTCTCTCCCTCTCTCTCTCTGTCTCCCTCCCACCCCTCTCTCTCTCTTCTGCCTGCCCTCGTCCCTCCCTTCCTTTTTAAAATCAGTGGAAACATGTCCTCAGGTGAAGATTTAAAAAATCGTGGCTGCTATTCAGTCATTCTAACTCATGAATTTTCTCCAAGGGGAATAACCTAAAACACGGGGAAACCTACAACTTTGTTTATTTCAGGATTATGAGTATAGCTAGGAAAAATATGGCTATTCAATCTTTTGTTATAATCTGCTAACCAGTCTTCACTGATTTCACCTTTTTCCTCTAAAATGTAATCTTTAAATAATAGTCTAAGTAAATGTTTTCCATTAGAAAAGCAGATAAACTCACTCCCTATTTAAATTCTCCCAATTATTTTTCATGTCTTCAAGATGAAGCCCAGCCCCTAGTCCCTGGTTTATAAAGTCCTGAGAAATCCTGCTCTATTCTCATCTCTACTCACCTTCTCTTCCACTCTGCTCAGTCACATTGGATTTCCTCTGTCTGACTGGGGACTTTTGCTATTCTCCTCAAGGTTCCTTCACATTTTTCTCCTTGATTTCACTGTCTCTATTTCTTCCTGACTCATCATTGAAATCTAACCTCTGTTCAACTACTTGATCAAAATTGTTCCCTGGGAGTGACTCATATAAACAATGTTGGAATAAATACCCATAAAACAAATCTTTATGGGATCTCTGATGATATCCTTAAAAATTAATTGCTAAAGAAAAATAATAGTTTTCAACATGTTTGAGCTTTCCTGCCAAACTTCTGGAAACTTATTAATTTGGTCTCTATCACTAGTCATCTTTCTCCTTCTTCCTCCTCTCCTTCACTAGGTATAACTATTCTCCAAAGTGCAGACAATCTTCTGCCCCCAGCTCTTCTCTCCCTATGGTTTCCCTGGTAACAAAAGGCAGTGCAGGACCCAGCACTGCTCTGACAACTCAGGGATTAGTGACTGAGAGCACTGAAACCTAGCATCCTCAACATCTAGGAATGTGTGTTCATGCAAGGCAGTGGAAGCAGAAAAAATGGTTAAGGTGCCTTTGAGATGACTAGAGAAACAGAACACAAAGTAGACTTACCCCTGAGTACATGTGATATCCAACTATTTGGAGAATATATAAAATAATGTGAGACAGCTTGATCCTTAATGACAAGTGGGGACCAGATGCTGGTGAAATTCAAATACAGGGGTGGGCAAAAGTAGGTTTACAGTTGTAACACAAATAAGTCGGCGGCGGCGGCGGCAGCGGCAACCATCCGTCTCGAGAGACGATGGTGTAGCTTCTTAAGAGTCTATCTGCACCGCCGAGAATGGCTGTGCAGTCCGACTCGGGAGTGACACGGTATCTGTCTCCTCCCGTGTTGATGACGCTGGAGTGTCCTCTCCAGTGAAGCTGAAGCTACAGAGCCTGGGCAGGGTGATATGGAGGGTCTGCTGTTGCCCATGCAGCAGACCCCCCCTCTCTTCGCAGCTGAAGGGTCCAAGGGAAAGACGGAGTCAATACAGCTTGGCTTCAGGTGCGCCGCAGGAGTTGCCGGTGCTGACTACAACGTCAAACCGCCTTAGGGACTCCGGCTCCGGATTTTCTGTCGGGGTTTACTCCCTTTGCCTTTCCCCAGAAGAGGTATGCTGCAAGGCAGCGGAGGTTTTTTGGAGTCAGAGTTTTCCTTCTCTGATGTGCCCTGACTGGAAGATCGAACCAGCGACACTTAGCTCGCAGGCCGACGCTCAATCCACTGAGCCAAACCAGCCAGGGCTAACACAAATAAGTAATACAATAATTAATAAATAATGATAGGAGAATAAACTGTTTTGCATGCTCACAACTGTAAACCTACTTTTGCCCACCTCCGTATTAATGTTAACATGTTCTCTTATATTCTCACCAGTTGATAAAGCCTGGAGCCTTCAGGACTATGTCAGATCCATAGTTTTCTGGACCTAAGAACTCCACAGATTAGTTGTCAACTTGGACACTCATCGTATGCGCTTGCTTCCTCTGACAAATATTAATAGACTATAAAGGTGTGGGTTGATTTCTGGGCTCTCTATTCTGTTCCGTTGATCTCTGTGTCTGTTTTTATGCCAGTACAAACTGAATGGGAGAACATATTCACTGACACATCTGATTAGGGGTTAATATCCAAAATTTACAAAGAAATTATAAAACTCAACACCAAAACAAAAAACAAAAATAAAAACCAAGAACAACAAACAAACAAATAAGCAAGCAACCCAATTAAAAAATGGGGAAAGAACCTGAATAGACACTTCTCCAAGAAGGACACACAGATGGCCTGTAGGCATATGAAGGAATGCTCAACATCACTAATCATTAGAGAAATGCAAATGAGATATCACCTCACACTGGTCAGAAAGTCTATAATCAATAAATCAACAAACAAGTGCTGGTGAGAATGTGGAGAAAAGGGGAACCCTCTTGCACTGTTGGTGGACATGCAGACTGTGGAAAGCAGTATGGAGATACATCAAAAGATTAAAAATGGATCTGGCTTTTGCCCCAGCAATTACACTTCTGAAAACTTATCTGAAGAAACCCAACACACTAAGTCAAAAGAATATAAGCACCCCTATGTTCATTGCAGTGTTATTTACAATTGCCAAGATCTGTAAGGGCTCATCAGTAGATGAATGGATAAAACAACTATGGTACATTTATACTATGGAATATACTCAGCTGTAAAAAAGATTTTACCCTTTGAAACAGCATGGATGGACCTGGAGAACATTATGCTAAGTGAAATAAGCCAGTCAGAGAAAGATAAATACCATATACTTTCACTCATATGTGGAATCTATGAACAAACTGAACTAACATGCAAAATAGAGACAGAATCATAGATAAAGAGCAGGATGACAGCTAAGGTGGGGGTGGGTTAAGGGGTGGAGGGATCAAGCAAAAAAGAAAATGGGTTCATGAACACAGACAAGAGCGTGATGATTGCGGGGGATTGGGAATGAATAGAAGTTAAAGAGAGTATGAGAGGGAGAACGGTAATGAAAAAAATACAATAAGGAAAAATCTTTTTAACTTTTCAAATGAAAAATAGATAAGTGATGCCCTTGGAGATAAAAAAAAAACAATGTCCTTTGGAGACACAAAATATAAAGGAATTAATGTCAACTGATACCATACTAGCCATTGGTATGAAGTAATATGAGCCTTGTAAGAGTTCATATTCTAGTTAAGATCAACAGGTATATAGATAACTTCCATAAAATAAATGAAGGCATATAGTGACATAATCAGTCATGGCAGAAATATCCCTCTAGAAACAGTATGAATACTGGTTAGAGGTGGGACAAGGACTGGAGGCAAGGACCCCGGTTAGAAAGTAATTGCAACAGTCCAGGAAAGGGATCAAGTGGATCTCAGAGTGGCCAGGAGAAAATGAAATCAAGGCAGAAGCATTCATTTAAGAAAAAGCAATTTTACTTTTTTCTGAAACAGGCAAAAGAAACAAGCACAAGAAAATATACTTAAAAAAAATCATGTTGCCTTTTAGATTTCCATAATTTAAAAATCATTTTCTCCCTGGCTGGGTGGTTCATTTGGTTTGAGTGTCATGTTGTACATTGAAAGGTGGCAGGTTCTATCTCAAGTCCAGGGTGCATACCTGGGTTTCGGGTTAATCTCTGGTTGGGACTCATATGGGAGGCAACCAATCAATGTTTATCTCTCACATTGGTGTTTCTCTCCCCACCCCCCTTTCTCTCTCTCAAATCAATAAAAACATATCCTCAGGTGACCTTTTTTTTTTTTTCTTAAATCATTTTCACATTATGACTTTTCACACTATGATTCAATAAGCTCTTCTTTTCCACTGGTTGTAATGGAAAGCATTCAGGCCAATTACCCAGATACCAAACAGTATACTTGTTTGTTTATTTTACTCCAGTATGTTCCTGCTGGGGAAAAATAACCAAGAGTTGACCCGGGTATCTGTTTGTACACTTAAAAACTATAGGCTAGATTTCCAGAGGTTTTTATTTTGCCAGGAATCAAAACCACAGTCACTGTAAAATCATGAAACTAAATATTCAGGACAGTAAAATGCTAAGCTCTTTTTGAGAGAATAGGGAAGAAAGGAATAAACAAATAGAGTGGATTAGAGGTGATAGGCAGGAGATAACTCATGAAGAAGTTACTATCACCAGCTTGCTATTTAGCTATCTCTGAACAGCTCATGAAATCAAATGCCAACATTGATAATCCTTTATTTATCAAATAAGTATTGAATTACTACAATGGATCAGGCATTCTTCTAGGTACTGGTGATATAGTAGTAAATATAATAGAACAAAAAACTCATCCTCAGTGAACTTACTAAAATATATATAACTGGAAAATAATAAATGTGTTAGATGGTGATACTTGTTATGGAGAAAATAGCTTGGAAGGTTGGCAGGGACGGTCATTGCTAAGGTTAGTGGTGTGCAGAGAAGTCTTCAGTGAGAAGTTAACATTTCATAAAGACCTGAAGGAAGTGAGAGAGTGGACAATTAATTCCTCCTTATTATAGTGTCCAAGGGCACTTAAGATGCAGCATACTCAAAACTTTGTTCATCTTCTTCCTTTTCAATGGAAGAATCAGGGTTGGTCTATCTGTGTTCCCTGGGTTAGTGAAAGGTACTAGCATCCACAGAGCCCTAAATCATCCTGACCTTGTCCCTTTCATTAGCCCCCACATTTAGTCATTAACCAAGGCCTGCCAATTTTACCTCCTGAACATTTTTCTGCTTTGTCCTTTAGGGCTAAGTGTATCTCAATCCGCCCAATTGCATTACCCTTCAACCTCCCTGATCCCAGTCTTGCCTCTCTCAAATCTATCTGCGCCATTCTCCGTGTCATTGTCTTGCTTAGAATGCTTTACTGTCTCTCCACTTCCTCTAAGTCATTGTCCAAGCCCTTTAGCGTGGCAAATAAGATCCTCCAAGACCTGACTCCTTCCAAATTCTACACCCATGTCTTCCAAACAACTAATTGTTTTTTTCCAACACAAAACAGGTTACTCCTTGTCTTTGCTTGTGCCATTCCCTCTGCTTTTATTTTCCATTTTAAAAAAATTATATTTTATTGAGCCCTAGCTGGTATGGCTCAGTGGATTGAGCATCAGCCTGTGAACCAAAAGGTCACCAGTTCTATTCCCAGTCAGGGGACATGCCTGGGTTGTGGGCCAGATCCCCAGTTGGGGGCATGAGAGAAGCAACTGATCAATGTTTCTCTCACACATCAATATTTCTCTCTCTTTCTCCCTTATTTCCCCTCTCTATAACAAATAAATAAAATCTTTAAAATATTATATTTTATTGATTATGCTATTACAGTTGTCCTGGTTTTTTTCCATTTACTCCCCTCCACCCAGCACCCCCTACTCCCTCAGTCAATCCCCTTAACATTGTTCATGCCCATGGGTCATGCAGGTAAGTTCTTCGGCTGCTCCATTTCCCATACTGTATTTTACAACCCCATGGCTATTCTGTAGCTACTTATTTGTAATCCCCTCATCTCTTCACCCATTCCCCCACACCC
Organism: Furipterus horrens; assembly: GCF_987537825.1. Classification (NCBI taxonomy): domain Eukaryota; kingdom Metazoa; phylum Chordata; class Mammalia; order Chiroptera; family Furipteridae; genus Furipterus; species Furipterus horrens. The sequence continues at coordinate 63,441,093 of NW_028327172.1, read as the reverse complement.
TGCTCCTACCTGGCAACTATCAAAATGCTCTCTGTATCCATGATTCTGTCTCTGTTCTTGTTTGCTTAGTTTGTTTTCTAGGTTCAATTGTTGATAGATAGGTATTTTTGCCATTTTATTGTTCATAGTTTTGATCTCCTTCTTTTTCTTAAATAAGTCCCTTTAACATTTCATATGTAATGATTTGGTGATGATGAACTCCTTTAGTTTTTTTATTGTCTGGGAAGCTCTTTATCTGGCCTTCAATTCTGAATGATAGCTTTGCTGGGTAGAGCAATCTTGGCTGTTGGTCCCTGCTTTTCATGACTGAATATTTCTAGCTGATCCCTTCCAGCTCGCAAAGTTTCTTTTGAGAAACCAGCTGACAGTCTTCTGGGAACTCCCCTGTAGGTAACTAACTGCTTTTCTCTTGCTGCTTTTAAGATCCTCTCTTTGCATTTAACTGTTGGTGTTTTAATTGTGATGTATCTTGGTGTGGGCCTGTTTGCTTCTACCTTGTTTGGGACTCTCTGTGCTTCCTGGACTTGTATGTCTATTTCCTTCACCAAATTAGGGAAGTTTTCTTTCATTATTTTTTCAAATAGATTTCCAATTTCTTGCTCTTTATCTTCTCTGGTACCCTTATGATACAAATGTTTGACCTCTTGAAGTTGTCCCAGAGACTGCTTAAACTATTCTCATTGTTTTGGATTCTTTTATCTTCTTTTTCTAATTAGTTGTTTTTTGGTTTCATATATTCCAAATCATTGATTTGATTCTTAGCTTCCTCTACTCTATTGTTTTTTTTTCTGTAAATTGTTCATTTTAATTAGTGTATCCTTCATTTCTGACTGGATCTTTTTTTTTATGCTGTTGAGGCCCTCACTAAGTTCCTTGAGCATCCTTAAAACCAGTGTTTTGAACTCTGCATCTGATAGATTGCTTATCTCCATTTCATTTAGTTCTTTTTCTGGAGTTCTGATCTGTTCTTTCAATTAGGCCATGTTTATTTGTCTCCTCATTTTGGCAGCCTCTCTGTGTTTGTTTCTATGTATTAAGTAGAGCTGCTTTGATTCCATGTCTTGGTAGTGTGGCCTAATATAGCAGGTATTCTGTAGGGTCCAGTGGCACAGCCTCCCCTATCACCCAAGCTGGGTACTTGAGGTGTGCCCTTTGTGTGGGCTGCGTGTACCTTCCTCTTGTAGTTGAGCCTTGGTTCTGTTGGCAGATCGATGGGAGGGATTTACCCAGGCCAGTCAGCTGCAAGGATTGGCTCTGACCACTTACAGCCAACCTCTGCCCTTTGTGGAGAATCAGCTGTGCAGGGGCGGGGTGGTGGTGCTCCAACGTGGTCTGTAGCTGCCCACTGGATGCACTGGCCCTGGGGTTTCCTGGGTGGTACAGGCCAAGGTAAGTCCCCAACTGTGTTTTGCCTGGGGTACCCTGCTTGAGCCATAAAGCAACCTGAGATGGCTGCTTCTTGTGCTAGGTGTGGAGATTCTAAGGTGAAGCAGTGAATCTAGGCTGCCTGCTGCTTGTGCCAGCCCTGGGTCTTACTGGGGCCAGCTGTTGCTTGTTTGAGAGGATTTAGGAAACTGTGAAACAAGAGCCAAGACCAGCCATTTGTATGGAAAAGCAGCTTGGGTGGGCCCATAAGTTGGGTGGGACAGAGTCTCTGGAGATCTCCAAGGTGGGCCAAACAGTGTTAACCAGGTTGATGGAGTTTCAGATGTGACACCAGCTTGCCGGATCTGTGGGGGGAGGGTTTAGAAAAGGGACAATGGCCTTGATGCCAGACATTTCAGTTTTTCCCTGTATGCCACTGGTGCCTTTCAAGCTGCTACCCCAGTGCTGGAGCTCAGAGGAAGTGAGTCTGAGTAGGAGAGTCCATGTGTGGGTTCTTTAAGAGGAACTCCTTGGGGCTCCAGAAGTTTCTTCCACCAACTTAATCCTTTCTGGTTTTTGCAGCCAGAAGTTGTGGGACTTATCTTCCTGGCACTAGAACCCTGAGCTGGGGGACCTGGTGTGGGGCTGTGACTCCTCCCTCCAAGATATCCCTCCCAAATTTTTATCCACCACACGTGGATGTAGGACCAGCCCGTTCCATGTCTGCACCCCTCCTACTAGTCTGGATGGATGTGGTTTCTTTGATTCCATAGTAATCAGACTTCCATTCAACTAAATTTCTGATGATTTTAAGTGATGGTTTTATTTCAGCTGTAATTTTGATGTGGTTGTGTGAAAAGGTGAGTCTTGTCTGCCTATCCTGCCATCTCAAGGGGAAGTCTTTTTTCCCCTCTGCCTTGAAGGTACTTCCCATCAGTCCATGTCTAATTAACTCTAGATATCTTTAAAGCTCAACTTGACTACTACTTCTTCCAGGTTTGTTTTTAGTGCATCTCTCCTTTGTGCTTATTCCTCATGTAGAACATACCACACTGTAATGTTATTATCTGTGGACGTGTCTATCTCTCCCAAAAGACCAAGCAAGCCTAGAAAAGAACTGGAACTTATTCATCTTTATATCTCCTACCATAGTTTCTCTTGAACTTTTCAAATAAACAAATTTAAAGATAAGGCTTTCAGAATGTATGAAGTGATTATATATATATATTTTTTTACTGAAGTCTGATGCCTCGCTCTACTTACAACTCCATCCACAAAACATTAGACTCAGGTTTGTAATGTGGTTTGTTCTTCCCAATATAGAAATAGGGAGAAAACGCTGTTCATTGACATTTCCCCTGGGGTCAGTCAGAGATCAATTAGTGGCCTGGGTGTGGGCAGCATTGATCTGTGCAGGACAAGGGAGAGAATTCCTTGTTAAATCCAAAGTCAAGATTGGAGTAGGTGAGCACTTAACGTTGAAATAGGAAAGAGAGGACAGGGAAGCCAGGAGTTGGTAGAAGGCAGTGTGTGGTCACTGTGAAACTTCTAGTTATTATTCAAATCTTACTAAGTTATAAAATGTTTGATGCACAAACAGATAGTGTGTGTAAACCTACAAGTGTATGCTTGCATGTACAGGCAGGGTGTAATCTGGGAGAGAGGTGTGGGTTTATGTCTAGTGATGAGGGGCTTAAGAGAGACTGCTTGCAAGGGTGCAAGATTAGAGAGGTTGGGGACCAGAAATCAATAATCTGTCACTATTGTCAGTGTATAGTTTATTTGAAGTAATGCAGGCCATGTGGTTTGGGGAAATGCATGGGCTTTAGAGTTGGAACGTGGTGAGCTTCAATTCTTCATTTAACTTTCATTAGTTGTGTAGCCTTGGGCCAGTCATTTAACTTAGAGAAGTCATTTCACTTCTCTAAGTCTGAACCTTTACCTTTATTATAAAGGGGACAGATAACAGTACTTCTGGGTTACTGAAGAGATTGACTAAGTGCTTAGTGCATTGCAACTGTTGTTATTTTCATCAGCCCTGTGTTTTAGGAAGATATATGTAGAAGTGGGCAGAAGCCAGAAGAAACTAAAGGTAAACTGACAAGAGGATATTTGAGCAATTCTTCAAGAGACAGTTTGAATGCAGGAAATACTGATAGAAATAAAATAAAAAAAAGAAAAACTTTGAATGGCAGGACTTTGCAGCTGATAGATAAGCATATCTGAGAGAAGCGAGGGTCTGAGATGGAGGGAAAGCTTTGTGTATCAGTAAGCGGAAAATGAATGCTGATGTATGTTTTAGCCATTCCACTCTCCTCTATGTTCACAGAGCATGCCATTCTGCGCCTGCTCTCTGAAGTGTGTGCTATTCTCCTCTACAGTGAGACCCCAGTCCTTGACACAACTCCCTTGTCATCAGAAATCTTCCCTGATCACTGAAGTCTAGGCTTAGCAAATTATTCTCTAATTAGCTGATGCACTTTAAGTCACTTAAGGATTGAGTTATACTTTATACTTTATTCCTGGGGTTTTTAAATCTGACTTGCCAACTAAATTTCTTGTTATTTGAAGATGAGAACCAATTCTCACTTATTGTTCCATTATTACCTTTTCCAGATGATCCATACCTACTCACAGCTTCTGTGGTGAAGTATTGATTACATCTTTTGTTCTGGACCTTTGTGCAATAACTAAAAAGATGTAAATTGCCTTTTGTTAGAGTACCCTTAGGAAGAGAGTAACTTGGAAAGGTAAAAGAAAAACCAGGACACAGCCCTAAAGAACAAACAAATTCAACCCAGTACAAATATGTTATATTCACTCTATTCATTATCATCACTACCACCACTAACAATTATTGAGTATCTACCATATGTCAGGTACATGGGTCACCTCATTAAAATCTCACAATCACTCCCAAAAGTAGGTATTACCACTATTCTCATTTCACAGATGAAGAAATGAGACAAACAGCTTAGGTACCTTCCAAATATTAAGAGCTACTAAGTGATGGAAGATAGAACCTCTGGTATTATTACATGACTGGTTGAGTTGTGTTAGTAACCAGATTTAAATAATTGTAATGAAGGAAGGAACAAACTATAAAATAGAGCATAAAGTAGGAGAGAGAACACCAGGCTAGGATCAAAAGTCCCGGAGATCTTATCCTAAGCAAGATAAGCTCTCTAGATCTCATTTTTCTTTATCTCATAAGTGAAGGAGTTACGCTAGATAACTTCTAAGATGCCTTACAGCTCCAGAATTCTGTACTGGAAACATCGCCTATTTCTTGATGTTATAAGAGGCTTAATAGTATCATTTTTAAATATAGATCCATGTATTCTAAAAGGTTATTGGAATACAAGGAGAAGGTTAATCTTGGAAGGTCACATGTAGTTTTGAGAAGTGTTTTGAAATCAGAAAGGAAGTGGCATAAAGTAGAGACATAACAAAAAATTCAGGCTTGGATATGGTCAGGAAAATGACTAAAAGGAAGGAGTGGGTGAGTCATGTGCACAGGGTAACTAGCAGATTCCCCTGGCTGTAGTGGGAAGTACCAATGCAGCAGGAAATGGGTGTAGTTAGTCAAAAAAGGACCAGGTGGTAAACAATCTTGAAAGCAAGGCATAGAGATCCAAAAATTAGTAATTGGGGCAAGATCTCTATCCAACAAGTTTTTTATTTCATACAGACAAAAAATACTAGATAAATTAATGTTTTCATCCATTAATTAGTTATATGAGCATAACAGAAACATAGCTATCTAATCGGAGCTTTTGAAAAGGAAAAGTGCGGAATGAGAAATCGTTCTGAAATGACATTCTAAAAACCATCTGAGCAAAATAAAATGTTTTGGAATATAAGAGTTACATTTCCTCTCAGCATGTTTATGAATGTGTGTGTGTTTGTGTGTGTGTGAGAGGGGGTTGGGAGGATGAAGATCTGAATGTGGTATGCACATAAATGTAAGAGGAAATTGTTGAGGTTTGTGTGTTAGGTGGTTGGGTTGTTTTGTTTTTTTTTTTTTTTTAAGTGATGGTTGGCATATTTTCTTAATTTGTTCCCAGAATATAAAATCACCTAGCTTAACTTCTCAAGTGCAAGCAACTCCCTTAAACTTTATTTTACTTTTCTGAAATGTTGGTATTCAGGAAAAGGATATTTATTCAAGGGAACTAAAATTAATAAAACTCTGACTTTTTTTGAAGGCAGCTCTGCTGCTGAGTCATTAGAAAACAGCAAGTCTAGTTCAATGTAAAATCCTAATGAAATGATTAGTTTTGATAATAAAATAAATGATTCTTATCAGATTCAAACATTTTTTTCCTAGAAAAGTACATCATGAAAATATTTATTTTCTATTCTCCTGTTTCTGAAATTCATTTTATTTCATTATAAAAGTGACATAAGGCACATTTAAGATTTGGATTTTCTAAAGTATTTATGGGAAATATTCCTGGGCAGAGCTGGAGAGCTATAGCAGGTCCTTGATTAATGTTGTTTCATTCATTGTCATTTCATTATAATGTTGATGAGATCCATAGGAACTTAGCTCTTGTTATATCAATTACCCTATGATAAAATTGGTTTTCTGATACTTAATGTCACAGAACTTATCAGCAACGTTAAGTGAGTACTTAGTGTATATTGGAAAGAGAAAAAAAAAGGTACTAATATGAGTATGTATTTACTATGTGCCAGGCACTATGCTGGACAATTTATACATATTATTACATTTAATCACCATAATGATCCTACACATGAGAACAAAAAGCATTTGAGTTGCTTGCCTGATTTACACAGCTCATAAATGAAAGCATAAGATGCAAGCAAGCCCAGGTCTACCCAACTTCTTTCTATAAACCACAGATTCATACTACTGACTACCTCATTTTGCCACTCGGGTGGCAAAAAAATGACTCTTACCTCTTAATAAAATGTTTTGGTATTAAAGATTATTAAACAATAAGTAATTTACAAAGATTATTTGGAATCAATTCCATTGAGCATCCTTATTTGCTACCTTAGAGCTGTAAATGTGGGCAATTAATTAATATGGGATCATTTACTTAGCTCTACCTTGAAAGCCATATCCAGAAGCAGACAACCCCCCCATGACTTGCTATTGATGCTCTGCTGGACCATGCCTGTCATCTCTCTGGCCTAGATTCCTGCAATATCCTTCTAACTGTTTACCAGATTTAGCCCTTGTCTCCTCTTCAAATTATTGAATCAATACAGCATCCCAGAGGGATCTTTAGAAGTTGATAACACAAAACTCTTCTACCCAAACTCTTTAATGACTTTCCATCTCACTAGAGTAAAAGCCAAACAATTTAAGGGATTGAAAAATCCTACTTGTCTGGCCCATGGGAGTCTCTCTGGTCTCATCATCTGCAGTTTTTCCCACCACAATCTCCTCTCTGCCACCAAGTCTTCAGTTCCTAGTATAAAGCAGGTATGCCTCTGCCTCCAGGCCTTTGCTTTAGGGTTTGTTTTTTTTTTCCCTCTCTCAAGAACACTTTTCCTCAAGATATCAGCATGCCTTTTTTTCTTTTTAACTCTTTTCATTCTTACTAAAATGTTAGTAGTTAAGTAGCTAAGTAAGACTTTCTCTGATCTCTATTTCAAAATTGCAATCTTCCCTTCCACCCCTTCCACACACATCCTATCCATCCTTCCCTGCCTCATTTTTCTCCTCAATTCTATGCCTTTTACTGACTATCCATTTCCTTGACTTGAATATGAGCTCCTTATTGTCAGTTTATTTGCTGTGATTTCATTCACTGCTGATTATCCAGTAGCTAGAACAGTGCTTAACACATGGAAGAAATTCAATATTTGGGCTATGAAAGAATGAGTTTACCAAAAATCCTTATTGCATGTCTACTAAATACTAGGCATAAATTCTAATTCCACACCCATTCCTTAATAGCTGTTTCTCTTACAGAAAAAAAAAAATCACTTAATTTGGAAGTCTATTGTTGCCACTTGCATAATGATGGTATATGGTAAGTATCAGTTCAATTTAACTCAACAAAAGATATACTGAGCAAGTACTATGTACAAAGAATGGAAGTGGATTAATATATGTATATACATGGAGAAAGCACAATGCCTGTCTTCAAAATGTTTATTCCAAAAAAAGAATTGAGAATTACAAATAAAATATAAGGGGAGTTCAAACAAGACAAATATTAAATTTTATTGGGCAGTATTAAGAAAAACTAGTTATTTAATATGAGTCTTAAAGGATAGTTAGGATTTTGAATAGAGGTGCATTATAGATAGAATGAACAATATAAAAGAAAAAGGAATAAAATGCAAAGCAGTGGAAAATAAGAGCATGTCTGGTTCAAAAGGAAGAGCTAATAGGAGAGAAGGAGGAAGTCACACTATATTATAAGATGGCATATATGTTCTCAGAAAAGCATAAGATAATATATCTGTATTAGCTACAAATCTTTCAATAAAAAGCCTCAAAAAACTCAAAACATTTTAATCCAAAACAAAGGAGAATGTAATACATCAGCATCTCACAGAGCCCAGAAATGGGCTTCAGTTATGAACAATCTGACTGAGTCTTGAACACTGCCTGGCCTATGTCTACATCCCCCCTGTGACTTCTCTTTGTGAGGTGGCTTTTTCCTTCTTTCTTGTTGCTCACAGTTTATTTTGGTCTTCAATTCATGTATCAACCTTCTGCACAATTATTTAAGAGATTATAAAGAAATAGCTTTAAAGTACTTGAAAAGAAGTAAGAGTTGACTGGGAGACAAAATGGGTTCACAAAGAAAAGTCATGCCAGATGCATTACACATCATTATTTTTGAAAGAGTTATTAAATTGTAATATAAGAAAAATTCTTTAGAGCACTAAAATCTTACATGATATGTAAATGCTATATTTAGTTTGATATCTTAGACATTTCATGATATGTCTCCTGATCTACCTCACTGGTCTTCTTTGTTCCTCTCATAGCTCCTCTTTTCACAAATGTTTATTTCCCCCCATTAGACTGTAAGTTAAATTGAGCATAGAGAATGTCACTTTCATCTTTCAGCATCTAGCAATGGTCCTTATGGTATGTGGGTTAACTGAGAGCAACAGATTTTACTTGTTTGTGGGTAAGTAACTGTATTAAAAGTATATCTATGCTCATGTAATAAAGTGTAGAAAGGTCTTTAATTGAGGGTTATGTGTTCTAAATCTAGCCACATTTACATCAACAATTCAGATACAGAAAGAAGAATGTTTATTATTCATCCAGCAAAGCTCAAAAGAACATATCTGATATCAAAAAGAACTTAACAGGCTAGTGAGATGAAAAGCAATTGAGATTAAATTTAACAAAAACACATAAATTTAAATCTAAATCTCTGCATTACTGTTCAAAATCAACAATAATGGACACATGATTGACAATATTGCTTTCATTTGTAGTCCTGTGTGTTTTATTTTTGCATTTAAAAATATTCCACAAAATGATCCAACTAGTTACTAGGTTGCCAATGGAATCCATGGCACAAAATCATTAAGAATTCTGACATGCAGACTCTATTTTTTTTAAATAGCTGTATTTAGATATAAATCACATACCATAAAATTTGCCCTTTTAAAATATAAAATTTCATGATTTTTAGTATATTAACAGTTATGCAATCATCATCACAATCAAATTTTAGAACATTTTCATCACCCCAAAAAGAAACCTCATACTCATTAGCAATCTTTCTCCATTCCCCTTCTCCTCACTGTTTGGCAAAGACTATTCTACTGTATAGATTTGCCTACTTCAGTTTTGGACATTTTATATAATGGGATTCATACAATATGTGTTCTTTTGTGACTGACTTTTTAGCATAATGTTTCCAGGTTCGTTTACATAGTAGAATGTATCAGTACTTCATTTCTCTTCCTGATGAAATAATATTCAGTTATGGACATTTGAATCATTCCCACTTTTTGGATGTTATAAATAATGCTGCTATGAACATTCATACACATTTTTGTGTGGAGAATTGTGTGTGTGTGTGTGTGTGTGTGTGTGTGTGTGTGTGTATTTCTTTTGGGAAAATATCTAGCAGAGGAATTGCTGGGTTTTAAGGTAATTCTTATTTCTCTTATTTAAGTTTCTGAGGAACTGCCAGGTTGTTTTCAAAATGACTGAAAAATTTTACAATCCCAATAGCACTCTATGACCAGTTCAGTTGCTCCACCTCCTCTCCAACACTTGCTATTTTCTGTCTTAATATAGTTCTCCTAGTGAGTATAAAGTGCTGTTTCATAGTTTTGATTTGCATTTCCCTAATGACTAATGATGTTCAGCATATTTTCATGTGCTTATTGACCTACTATTTATCCTCTTAAAAGAACTGTCTATTCAAACTTAGTGCCTATTTTTTATTGGGTTATTTGTCTATTTATTATTGAGTTGAAAGTGTTCTCTACATAATCTGGATACAAGTCCCTTATCAGCTATATGATATGCAAAGACTTTTTCCCAATATGTGGTTTGTCTTTTTATTTTTACTGATTCTTCTTAACTGTAAAATCAACTTGAGCCATTTCACAATGTTGCTAACAATAATTAACATGATATTAGGCTGTATTTATAGTATTATAGAATCCAGATCAAAATATATCTGTTCTCTGAGTGTCTGGCCACTCTGGAATGTCAAAAGCAGCTCAGGGCACCACAGTATAGAAGACATACAAAAAAAAAAAAAAAAAAAAAAAAAGTAGATGAAATCTTCCAGTGTTGAACAAGAATCTAAAACCATTCCATATTTCTATGAGGAACAGAATATGGAACAGAGTATATTTAGCACAGAATAAGGATTCTCCAGTTACTAAAGCATACTCATGTACTCCTCTGGAAAACAAAAGTAAAATAAATGAATGCCACCCATGACTGGGTGGCTCAGTTGGTTGGAAAATTATCCTGTACACCAAAAGATTGCTGGTTCGATTCCTGGTCAGGGCACACACCTAGGTTGAGGTTCAACCTCTGGTCCAGGTGCAGTATGAGAAACAACCAATAATCAATTGCTGTTTCTCTCTCTCTCTCTCTCTCTCTCTCTCTCCTCTCTCCCTCCTCCCCCACTTTCTCTCTCTAAAATCAATAAAAAGCATATCTTCAGGTGAGGATTTAAAAAATAATTAATTAATTAAATAGATGCCAAAGAAAGATATATTTTGGGGTGTCTATAATGAAGGATTTACAACAGTCACTCCAAGCCAAATACCTATTAAGCATTTAATAAATAGTAGTTAAACTGCTCAGTGAAGAAATGAATTAGGCCTAACCCAATGTAGAATAAACTTTTTCAACAAGGAGTAGGTTCCTATTAATAAAATGTTAAAGAAAGTAAAAGACCATGTGCTGCTATTGTAGTAAAAGGGTTTCCTGCATTTGTAAGACTGGATGAGACAGCCTCCAATGCCTCTTGCAAGTCTAAGATTCTATCACTTTAAAAAGCAGGATAAGGTAAGCTATGGATGAAAATTAAATTTTTTAAATTAATTTTAAGTTAGTAATATACTCACAATGTAAGATACAAAAGGAATATAGTTAAACTGTATCCCAGTCACCCAGTGTTCTCTAGAGGTAACCCCTGTTATTGTTTCTTATCCAGAGATACTCTATGTTTATGAAAGTACTTATGAAAAAATATTTTTGCACAAATGGTACCTTGTTACACACAGGGTTTTGCATCTTGTAGTTTTTACTTTAAAACTTATGTTGCAGATTGTAGATTATATCAGTACATAAAAGTCAATTTTATTCTTATTAAAGTCTGCTTAGTATCCCATAGTATGGAACTACTACAATTTATTCAACCTGACCACTATTAATAGGTACTTATGTTGTTTTCTACTCTTTGCTACTACAAGTAATGATGAAGTGGGTATGCTTATGCATTCCTTATTTTGCATTTGCAAAAATAATTGTCTTTAGAATAAATTACTAATGAAATTTCTTTCATCAAAAAGGATTGCATTTTTATTTTTGATATTGTTAAGTTGCTTTCCATTAAAGTTGGATCAATTTACCCTTTCACCAAAAATGTTTGAGAATATTTATTTCCCCTCACCACAACCACTAAGTCAACACAGTGTTTTCAGTTTTTAATCTTTGCCAACATGAGGGCTTGTAATTGTCAATTTTTATATCTCTTATTCTTAAGGCTGAGCTTCTTTTTATGTTAGAGCCACTCGCATAATTAAATATATATATATATATAACCTCCTTAGCTAGTTTTCTACTGGGTTATTAGTCTTTTTCTTAGTGATTAATTTGAGTTCTTTACGTATTAAAGGAATTAGCCATTTGTCTATGGGTTGTAAATTTTCCCTCATACTATAATTATATTTTGACTTTGTTTTACCCTCATGTCATTTTTAAATTTAATGTAGTTAAATTAAAAATCAATGTTTTCTTTTATGCTTTTGAGATTTATTTTAACTTTAAAAGATCTTCCCTATTCCTGATTCATATTAAAAACTATGCCGTGTATGTTTTATTAATTTTTTTAACTTATTTTTATTGTTTTTCTATTACAGTTGTCCCATTTTTTATCCCCTTGCTCCCCCACCCACCCTGCCCACCCCTTCTCACACAGTCATTCCCCACCCTGTTGTCCATGTCCATGGGTTATTCATACTAGTTGTTTACTAAAACCCTCTCCTACTATTCTCTTCTCTCCTTCCCCCCTCCACCCTGATAACTGTTATTCTGTTCCTTGTTTAATTTTGTTCATTTCTTAGTGTTGTTCATTAGTCTCCTGTATCAGGTAATATCATATGGTATTTTTCTTTCATTGTCTGGCTTATTTTGCTAAGCATAATTCTCTCTGGTTCCATCCATGTTGTCAAAAATGGCAGAATTTCCTTCTTTCTTTCTGCTGCATAGTATTCTGTTGTGTAAATGTACCACAGTTTTTTAATCCATTCATCTACAGATGGGCACTTACACTGTTTCCAGAACTTGGCTATTGTAAACAGCACTGCTATGAACATAGGGGTGCATAAGTTGTTTTGAATTGGGATTTCAGGATTCTTTGGGTATAATCTTAGCAATAAAATCACTGGTTCAAAAGGCAGTTCCATTTTTAGTGTTTTGAGAAAATTCCATACTGTTTTCCATAGTGGCTGCACCAGTCTGCATTCCTACCAACAGTGCACTAGGGTTCCCTTTTTTTCACATCCCCACCAGCACTTAATGTTTGTTGATTTGTTAATGATGGCCATTCTGACTGGTGTAAAGTGGAATCTCATTGTGGTTTTTATTTGCATCTCTCTGATAGCTAGCGATGTTGAACATTCTTTCATATGCCTTATGGACCCTCTGTATATCCTCCTTGGAGAAGTGTTTGTTCAGGTCCTTAGCCCATTTTTTAATTGGGCTGTCTTTCTTCTTGGTGTTGAGATGTGTAAGTTCTTTATATATTTTGGAGATCTACCCCTTGTCTGAGGTATCATTGGCAAATATGTTTTCCCATATGGTTGGTTCCCTTTGCATCTTCCTAATTTTTTTCTTTTTCTGACTAGAAACTCTTTAGTTTGATGTAGTCACATTTGTTTATTTTTTGCTTTATTTCGCTTGCCTTAGGAGATGTATCAGTGAAAAGATTGCTATGTGGGATATTTGAAATTTTTCTGCCTATGTTTTCCTCTAGGACTTTTATGGTGTCATGGCTTACATTTAAGTCTTTGATGCATCTTGAGTTTATTCTGGTGTGTGGTATAAGTAGATGGTCTAGTTTCACTTCTTTGCAGGTCCCTGTCCAGTTCTCCCAGCACCATTTGTTGAAGAGGCTCATCTCATTCCATTTTACGTTCCTTCCCTCTTTGTCAAATATTACTTGACCATATAGACTGGGGTTTACTTCTGGGCTCTCTATTCTCTTCCATTGATCTATACATCTGTTCTTATGCCAGTACCAGGCTGTTTTGATCACAGTGGCTTTGTAGTATAGTCTGATGTCAGATATTGTGATTCCTCCTACTGTATTCTTCTGTCTCAAGATTGCTGTGGCTATTTGAGGCCTTTTTTGTTCCATATAAAATTTTGAAGTATTTTTTTTAGGTCTGTGAAAAATGTCACTGGTATTTTAATAGGGATTGCATTGAATCTGTAAATTGCTTTGGGTGGTAGGGACATCTTAATGATGGTGATGCTTCCCATCCATGAACATGGTATATGCTTCCATTTATCTGTATCATCCTAATTTCCTTCTTCAGCGTTATGTAGTTTTCTGAGTACGGGTCTTTTATCTCTTTGGTTAAGTTTATTCGTAGGTACTTTATTTTTCTTGTTGCTATAATAAATAAGATAAAATATCTATCTCTGATATTTTATTGTTGCTATACAGAAATGCCTTAGATTTCTGAATATTCACTTTGTACCTTGCTATTTTGCAAATTCACTTATTATGTCAAGTAGTTTTTTAGTGGAGTCTATATGGTTTTCTATGTACACTATCATGTCATCTGCAAATAGTGGAAGTTTTACTTACTTTTTTCCATTTTGGATGTCTTTTATCTCTCTTTCTTGTCTGATTGTTGTGGCTAGAACATCCAACACTATGTTGAATAGGAGTGGAGAGAGTGTCTTGTTCCTGGTCTCAGGGGGAATGCTTTTAGTTTTTGTCCATTGAGTATGATGTTGGCTTTAAGTTTCTCGTATATGACCTTTTTTATGTTGAGGTATATTCCCTCTATTCCCATTTTGCTGAGTGTTTTCATCATAAATAGGTGTTGTACCTTATCAAATAATTTTTCAGCATCTATTGATATAATCATGTGATTTTTGTCTTTCATTTAGTTTATGTGGTGTATTACATTTATTGATTTGTGAATATTAAATCATCCTTGCATCCCTGGAATGAATCCCACTCGATTGTGGTGTATGATCTTTTTAATGTGTTGCTGGATCCGGTTTGCAAATATATTGTTAAGGATTTTAGCATCTATGTTCATCAGCGATATTGGCCTGTAGTTTTCTTTCTTTGTTGTGGCTTGACCTAGTTTTGGAATTAGGGTAATACTGGCTTCATAGAAAGAGTTTGGAAGTCGTCCCTCATCTTGGATTTTTTGTAATAGTTTGAGAAGGGTAGGTGTTAGTTCTTCCCTAAATGTTTTGTAAAATCCACCTGTGAAGCCATCCAGTCCAGGGCTTTTGTGTACCGGGAGTTTTTTTATTTCTGCTTCAATTTCACTCTTTGTTATTGGTCTGTTCAGGCTTTCTGCTTCTCCATGATTCAGTTTTAGAAAATTATATGCTTCTAGAAATTTGTCCATTTCATCTAGGTTGTCAAGTTTTTTGCCACACAGTTGTTTGTAGTAATTTCTAACAATCCTTTGTATTTCTGTGATATCAGTTGTGATTTCTCCTCTTTTGTTTCTGATTTTGTTTATTTGGGTACTCTCTCTTTTTGTCTTGATGAACCTAGCTAAAGGCTTGTTGATTTTGTTTATCATTTCAAAGAACGAGCTCCTACTTTTGTTGATCTTTTGAATTGTTTGTTTGGTCTCTATGTCATTTAATTCTGCTCTGATCTTGATGATTTCCTTCCTTCTACTCACTCTGGGCTTTGTTTGTTGTTGTTCCTTTAGTTCTTGTAGCTGTAGGGTTATATTTTTTATTTGAGATTCTTCAATCCTTTTCAGGTAGGCCTGAATGGCTATGAACTTTCTTCTCAGGACTGGTTTTGCTGTGTCCCATAGGTTTTGGGCTGTTGTGTGTGCATTATGTTCATTATCATTGGTTTCCAGAAACTTCTTGATTTCTTCCTTGATGTCATTGTTTACCTATTCATTATTTAATATCATGTTATTTATTTTCCATGAATTTGAATGTCTTTGAGTTTTTTCCTTGAAGTTGATTTCTAGTTTCAAGGCATTGTGATCTGAGAAGATGCTTGATATAATTTTAATTTTCTTCAATTTGCTGAGGCTTGTTTTGTGTCCTACCATGTGGCTTATCTTTGAAAATGTCCCATGTGCATTTGAAAAGAATGTATATTTTACTTCTTTGGGGTGAAAAGTTCTGTATATATATCAATAAGTCCATTTGATCTAGAGTGTTATTCAATGCCTCAATATTCTTGGTGTTTTTTTGCTTCAAAGATCTGTCCATTGTTGACAAAGGGGTGTTAAAGTCCCCTGCTGTTGATATTCTTCTTGTAGTCTTCCATATTTTCCTTACACATTTGGGTGCTCCTATGTTGGGTGCATATATGTTTACCAGGATTATAACTTCTTGTTGGATTGTTCCCTTAAGTATTATAAAATGTCCTCCTTTGGCTCTTTTTATGGCCTTTGCTGTGAAATCTATTTCGTCTGACATCAGTATTCCTACCCCAGCTTTTTTTTCATGTCCATTTGCTTTGAATATTTTTTTCCATCACTTCACTTTCAGTCTGTGTAAATCTTTTGTTTTGAGGTGTGTTTCTTGTAGACAGCGTATACGTGGGTCATGTTTTCGTATCCATTCTGCTACCCTATGTCTTTTGATTGGAGCATTTAATCCATTTACAGTTAAGGTTATTATTGACAGGTATTTATTCATTTCCTTTTGTACCTGTGTTCCTCTCCCTCTCTCTTTTTCTTCTTTTTCTTAAAACATTCCCTTTAGCATCTCTTGCAATGCTGGTTTGGTGGAGATGTATTCTTTTAGTCTTTCTTTGTCTGGGAAACTTCTTATTTCATCTTCCATTTTGAAAGAGAGCCTTGCTGGGTAGAGTAGTTGTGGTTGTAGGTCTTTGTTTTTCATTGCTTGAAATATTTTTTGCCATTCTCTTCTTGCTTATAGTGTTTTTGTTGATAAATCAGTTGATAGCCTTATTGGAGTTCTTTTGTATGTTATTTGCTGTTTTTCTCTTCCTGCCTTTAGGATTCTCTCTTTGTCTTTGAATGTTGCCATTTTATTTATGATGTGCCTTGGAGTGGGCCTTTTTTGGGTTCATCTTCATTGGGACCCTCTGTGCTTTCTGGACTTGCATGACTTTTTCTCTCATCAAGTTAGAAAAATTTTCTGTCATTACTTTTTCATTCAGGTTTTCTATCCCATGCTCCTCTTCTTCTCCTTCTTGTATCCGTATGATACAGATATTGTTTTGCTTCATGTTGTCCTAAGTTCTCTTAAACCTTCTTCATTCTTTTCAATCTTTTTTTCATTTTGTTATATTGTCTGGGAATTCTTTTTTTACGTTGTCCTCTAACTCACTGATCTGTTCCTCTGCTTTGTTTAGCCTTCTTTTGATTGCTTCTACTGTGTTCTTCAGTTCAGCAATTGTATTCTTCATTTCTTCCTGGTTCTTATTGATAGTTCATATGCCCTTTTTTATGCTGGTGTAGTTCTCAGTAAATTCCTTGTAGCTTCCCTGGAGTTCTTTGTAGTTCCTCTGGAATTTGTTATAGTTTTCTCTGAGTTTGTCAAGTTCATTGAGCTTCCTCATAACCATTCTTTTGAATTCCATGTCTGATAGTTTGCTTACCTCTGTTTCATCTAGCACTCTTCTGGGGATTCCTCCTTTCCTTTCATTGGGAGGTTGTTTCTGTGTCTCTCCATGTTAGATGCTTCTTCTTGTTTGTTTTTGTTTCTTAGATTTGTCTGCTTTGATTTCCCACCTTCATGGTATGAGATTCTATATAGGAAATCTGGGGTTTTGATGGTGCAGTCTGTTTGATCTCCTAAGCTAGATGCTCTTGGGATGCCCTTTACACTGTTTGTTTAAGCTGTCTGGTTGTATTTCAGTTACTCTTTGGTGGAAATTTCCCTCTGGCTAGTTGATTGAGGGTCACTCTGCCCACCTTGTCTTGAGTTCTTTTGTGGAGGTGCTATTAAAACATAAACACACAACCCAGACAAGAAACTCAGACCCTCTAAAATATCCCCCACTCACAATCCAATCACACTATCAGCAGCAAATGAGCCAGTATTAATATAGATGTAAAGAGGTTAAGACTATTATACTATATAAAAAACAGATAAGAGTTATTTTAACTGAAAGATGGTTTTTGAGAGGGAAGATGGTAGAATAATAATAGTAGCAAGTAGGGTCAAGGCTATGCAAGACAATAAGTAACATTTACATTTTATGTTGAAAAGGGAGAGAAGAATGAAGAATGAAGTGAGAAAGTGGAAGTGTATAGTATTAGGATTATATAGCAGTTATAAGTTATATATTTAGTGTGAGAGGGAGGATAAACAAAACAGAATAACAAAAAATTAAAGAAGAAGAATAGGAGGGAGAGAAGGTAGGAAACAGATTAATGAAAGAGCTCTTCCCCAGTACAACCTTTGAGCACTGTCTTTTTTTTTTTCTGGATCCTCCCCTGGGCAAAATTCCATGGGTTTCAAATCTTATTTTTTAGCTGGATATCTGTGAAGAGATCTAGCTGGATTCTGAAGCTGCTATTCTCTCACTCATGGGCCTGCCACAGCTCTCTTCTGTGAGCCACACTGAGTTGAGTCCACCCAACTGGTCCTGCGGCACCCTCCAGTACTCCTCAGGCTTGTCTAGTAATGTTATTCTGCTGGTGAGCCAGTGCGCATGCCCATAATCCCTACCCATCCTTGGGCCCTGTCTCTGCTCCTCCTCCAAAAAAGTTTCTGTGTTGCCTCCAAGCTGCAGCACTGGCCTACGTCCCTGCCTGGCAGAGCCTTGTTGTGTGCCTGCGTGTATAGAGTTGCCTGCCTGGGGTCCCTACCAAGTGTGGGGTTCTGCCACAGCTTTCCCATATGGGCCCCTCTCCATGGCTCAGTTCCACATTTTTGTTTGGTGGAGCCTTGGAGCGTGCGCCCCCAGGATGCAGGGTTGCCAGCTCAGGGGGTCCCCACCAAGACTCAATTCACACAGTTTCTCACAGTCTGGGCTGTTCTCTGTCTTCCCACACTTCCAGCTGTTTCAACCAAACCTTCTCGCTGACTCCCTTTGGGACTTTGCTGGTCAGGGCGCCTAAGGCAGGGGGAAGTTTCCAAGCAGATCCCACCTCATGAGCTGATCAGGAGCTGCCTCTTTCAGGTGCAGTGAGGCAGAAGTGCCAGTCAGAAAAGCCCATTGACTCCACTTGGAGAGCGTGGGCTGAGCTTTCTGCCCTCTTTCACACTGCTCCCACACTCCTGTCCCTATTCACCCTATCTGAAATCCGCACTCACTCACTCCTCTCCGTGTTTGTACTCCAAGTCCTTCCACAATGGGAGCAAGCAGACAGCACTGCTTTCTACTCTGCCACCATCTTTTTTCCTCCCATATTACTTTTATGATACTGTTTTTCACATTTAAATATTTGCATCCTCTGGAATTTATTTTAAATGAAGTTAGTAGGGATTCAAGTGCTTTTTTCTCCCAGATGGTTACCTAATATATTTTATTGAATATGAGATAACAGATGAATTTCATAATTCTGAGTATAATACTTATGATTTATCACAGTGCCTACAAGTGTAGCAAATGCACAGTGGTATAATAATAATAGGACCAATAAAAATAATAATGGCAATAATACTGACTCTAGTTGCATGGTGTTTAGTATATGCCAAATACAATTCTAAGCATTTGACACAGATACTACTGGATAATTTTTTCTATTCTTAAGAATTGGTCAGATTCACTAAAATGATTAATGCAATAAGCCAGGTTCTTCCTGCACTTCAGGATGACCTGGTTAAGATATGAATAAAAGCAAAGAGAATGAAATTGCTCAACTTGACAGTGGAGTTGGGAGAGCCCCCGGAATTAAAATAATTTATTCATTTAAGCAAATAAATAAATAAATAGTTCAGTTGGTATTTGCTGATTACAAGGCTTTGCACTAGGAAAATGGGATAAAGACTGGATATGGTCAGTCGAGGCACCACAATTAGAGAAGTCACAATTAGAGTTTGCATGTGTCCAGGACCACAGATGTTCAGCCAGTACACACACACCAGAACAACAGCATCAGCTGCCTTTATCCTGATGGCCACGTATATCTATCCTGATTGGCTAATGACAGAGCTATCTTGTTAAATATTTTGAGTATAACCATAATGTTGGGTGCTATGGTAATTCTCCTTCTCCCTAAGTCACCACATGTAATCATTTGAACACATGTCTATTTTATCATCCATATATTTTCTTATTCTGTTCTTTCCTCACTTTCTCCACTGCTACTGCCTTAATTCTTGTCCTCATTATCTCTAATAGAGACAACAATAAGAGTTCCTCAGCTAGTCTCTCTGATTCCAGTCAACCCTTTTTCTAACCCAGCATTTCCAACTGGTGTGCTGCAAGAAATTTTAAAACATGCAATACCTGACTATTTAGTCAGGGATACTGACCTCTTTTCCCTTAGATTGTCAAATTTAAAAAATGACAACGTCCAACACAACAATAGCCATCTGGTGTGAATGAATGAAAATTATACCTATTTTTTGTCAGGTCAAAGAAATGAAGTATCTGTGTCTAAGAACTCTTTAAAACCCCCTTTAATTCACCATTTAGTGAATTCTGTATGTGTCAAACATTATGCTAGCTTCCAATAAGATAAATTCCTGGCGTCAAAGCTTTTACACAACAGTTAGGAATAACATGTGCTCTTTTTCTCCCATGGGAGAAGGTGTGAATTCCAAAAAGAGCAGATATGAAGATGTGTTAAGAGTCTCAGCTCAGCTTATCACAGGAGAGTAAATGAGGAGACATTAATGATTTCCTGTTTGCTACACAGCATTGCTCTTCCCTGAAAATTACTTTGTCATTACAATTGGTAGTTGAGGTATGAATCAGAGTGGAGAACCAAAGGCTCTGTGAAGACAAAATTTTTTCACCTAAATAGGAGCATGGCTTATACTTTGTTCTTTTCACTTTGGAGTGAACATTAATGATCTTTTTCTACTGCTTACTGGGAACCTAATTATAATTTGCTCTAAACTGTTGTAAAATTGTAAAGTGAAGATTATTAAAGGGAGTGGAGAGATTTGAATGACTTTGTAGAAAATGAGTAAATGCATTCCTACTTTCAAATGGAAGAACTCAGCTCCAGGTACAGCAATGACTTTATTTTCTCTACCTTCTGAGGGGAAATTTCAGGCTAAGGTAATCAGCCAAATTAATGAAACATTTCTTTCTTTCCTTCTTTCTTTCTCTCTTTCTTTCTTTCTTTCTTTCTTTCTTTCTTTCTTTCTTTTTTTAAATCCTCACCTGGGGATATGTTTATTGATTTTTGAGAGAGAGGGAGACAGAGAAAGAGAGAGAGAGAGAAACATTGGTGATCAGTTACCTCCAGTACATGTGCCAGTTGGGGATCAAACCCACAACCTAGGTATATTCCCTGACCAGGAGTCAAACACTCAACCTTTTGGTGTATGGGATGAGGCTCCAATCAACCAAGCCACCTGGCCAGGGCTCAACAAAACATTTCTTCAACATATATGATGTTTTCAATAGCAAGTCCAAAAAGTTGCCAGGAAGTTAGTTCAGAATCTGAATTTACTGTGAATCTCACTTTATCGTATAACATTTACAGTTGGTCTTTTGAGATGTCTACATAGTTTTTCTTCAGACAGTGTCTCTTCCTCCCTGAAATACTAATTGAACCACTCCTACTTAATGACCATAATGATACCTAAGCAAATTTCTAAATTTCTTTTTTTTTTTTTTTGGTATTGGTAATATTTTTTATAAGTTAAATTTCATTCATCCACTATACATTTTTAATTTATTAGCATTATGCATCTTCATGCCTCTAAATTTCTCTTACTTTTCTGATCTCAATTAGGAAATGCCATACAAGCCAATAGCTTTTAGAGACCAGTGGCAGGGAAATATATTATGCCCTATCTCCTTGGCAGAAGAATGCCTGAAAATTCAAAGTACACTAGAAATTTGCCTAAAATGAAATATTAAGTTCACCTAGGGCTGCCTTGCTTTTACTGACATCCTGTTAGTTTAAGGACAGATCCAACCTGATTGTTTTCTAATTGCTCCATGGTTATTGGAGCCAGATAAATCAGACATTAATTATATGACATACTAATGTGATATGATGTTAATTCAAGAACTTGCATTTGACTTATAAGTTTAGCCTCTATAGTGAGATTCTGAGCTTCATGAAGGCAAGAATTATTTTAAATGTTCTGTGATTGATCCCCTCTCTGGAGTAACTAGCAAGGAATTAGTACTTAAAAGAATACTTAGGGTCATAGAATTGAGGAGCTAAGAGGGACCTTGTATATCATCAAGGGCAGTGTTGTTCAATAGAAATAAAACATAATCTACAATGAGAATCACATATGTAATTCCAAGTTTTTACATTTTAAAAATCCAATAAAAGTGAAACTAATTTTGATAACATTTTATCCAAGCCAATATATCCAAATATTATCATTTTAATACATATTCTGTTGGGGACCCCCGACCCACAGAAATCCCCTGGTGTTGCGGACGAAATGAAGACTTCACAGGCAGCTTGTGCTAGGGGAGAGAAGACCAGCAAATGTCTGAGTGACAAATGCCTCGACTGCACTCCAAGGTTTTTTATTGAGTGCAGGAAGCTTAAGGGCATATAGCATGCACATAAAGCTCATCAACCAGTGTTAAACAGTTCATTTGAGTTAAAGTTAAAACCTCTGCTCCTGGTACAATAAAGCGATCAAGTGAGATAAAAGAACAGGGCAAGCTTCAAAGGCCATAAATCATTTTCTCATGGCCCGATTCCCACCAGGGCCCACTGGCTATAGCATCAAAGCACATATGCACCCAGCTTTCCTGGTTTTCCGGTCAGGTCTTACAGGCTTCATTTCCTTCACCTGGTCTGTGCAGGGCTCCAAGTCTCAATACTTTCCCAGGGCGACCCTGACAATATTCAATAGAAATTATGAAGAAAGTATTTTACATTCTTTTTTTGTACTAACTCTTCAAAATCCAGCACCTGTTTTGTACCTACAGCACCTCTCAATTTAGACTAGCCATATTTCAAATGCTCCATAGTCACATGTAGTGAGTGGATTTCATAGTGGGCAGCACAGGTCTAGAGTCTAATCCCTGTACTTTACAGATGAGACAACAGAGATTCAGAGAGGTGAAGTGACCAGTCAGTTGATGAGCTAAAGAGAAACACCAGAGATGAGATTGCATAACCCGAAATAATAGGATTTCCCTACTGGGAAAGTTGTAACTTTTCCCACTTACTAAGACCACACAACACCTCTCTTTTCTCCCTTCCCATCAGATACCCTAACCCAGGGATCTGGATAATGATGATAAAGTCTCTAACTTCAAGTATAAGCAAGCAATGTTTTCCCAGGAACTGACTGTTTTGCCCTACTCCACACACAGATAAGATAGGGTCATTTACTAATGAGCAGGTTGCCCTAACCATTTTCCAGATACGCATTCTTTGATATACTGACTAGTTTGTTTTTGAAGGTAAATATAATTTCAAAACATTCTTTATATTAAGGTTTCTCTTGCTGCACAAAGACAAAAGTTCATGTGTTCCTCTTCACTGTCTTGCTCCTCAGCCAGTCAAAATTAGGGAAGTCAATAGTCAGAAAAGTAAGTGAGAAAGTTTCCAAGAGGTCAAAATGGAAAGGGCAGGGTGGAGGTGAGAGGTGGGTCTTGCATTTTAAAATTTATTTATGCAGAGCCAACACTTGTCAGGGGCAGAAGAAGCACCATTATTTCTTCTTCTTCTCTTTCTCCTCCTCCTCCTCCTTCTTCTTCTTGTGACGGGAAATATTGCTTCATGTAACACATCTATGGTTACAAAGAACTTTTGTTCACGTGATCTCATTTTACTTTCAGACAATTGTAAAGTGGAACTTTTGTCACATTTCACAAGGAGCTGCTGCTCAGAAACAATGCTATCACCTTTGGCCATGTTTCTAGTACCAGACCCGAATTAGGGGACTCCCCTTCTTCAGTTACTGCATTGCTCGCGAGAGAATTCAAGTGAGAGACCACATATTGGGGAAATAAGATAGCAAGTTTATTTATGAAATACACTTGAGCATGAAGCTGTAAGTGGGCACCCAGCTAGTCTGAGTACACTGACTATTGGGATTTTAGGGGTTTTATGCTTGTAGCCAGCTACTAGTTTCCTCTTCCTCCTCCCTTTTCCAGACTGTGGGATTAATACACAGTTTCAAAGGTTTTCTTTCCCAGATAGTGGAAATGATACATACAGAACCTCAAGGGTTCCCCTCCTCCTGTTCTATCATGATTTTTCTTGTGATTTTCAGAACACCTAACAATCTTATCAGACCCGACTCAGGACTGCTGAATTAATTGGTGAGATATCTCTCCTTTTGTTTCTAGCCTCCTGTTTCAAGTTCATTGTTACCTTGCATGGGGTGGGGGCTCTGTTTTATTTCCCCTCTGGATGCTCATTCCTAACTATTACCTAACACTTTCATTGTTGGTTTTTGAGGGACTATGTTCTTTATCCTCCTCCCCCCATTATTCCTTCTCAAGAAAGGCTTTTCCTCTTTATTTCTCTTTAAATACAGCTGTCATGGGCCTCTCCCTTTCTCCTCATTAGATGCTATACCCTCATTAGATAACCTCCTCTACTCATGGTTTTGGCCATCACAAATAAACTGACATCTGCCAGTTCTGTTTGCACCTGATCTATATACACACACTCCTGCCTAAAACCTCAGGTTCACCAAGCATGTCCCAAATGAGGAGCACTACTAGCAGTCCCAGGTCCAGAGAGAGGCCAGCAGGGACTGCTCGAGGGAGGAAGCCAGGGTGCAGCAGACAGGACTGGCAAAAGCCACTGGAGTACAGAGGTATGTGAATCCTAAACACTCAGTTTTATTTTTCAATATTTTTATTTTTTTTGATTCCTATTTTAAATCTTTTTATATGTGGTCTCAATTTCAAGTTCCTTCAAATTTTTCTTTGACAGCAAGAGATGTTTAAAATATAATTCTGTATGATGATCACAAGAATTCTCTGTGGTAGACAAGCCAAGTATTATTAGTCTAACTTTACAATTCAGTGACTCATTCACTGATTTGTTCAAACACTTATTGAGCCCTTTTTATTTGCCAAGGCTCTGGATATCACAATGATTAACGCAAATTCCCTCAAGGAGCTCACAGTCTAATGGTAAACTACAGAGTGAACTGAGGCACAGGGTGGTAAATGATTTACCCAGTGATGTAGAATTAGCTAAGCACTTGGAAATGAGAGCTGGAGAGAGGGCAGGATACAACAAACATGTAAGTAAACTGCTTTAGTTGAAGAGCAGGACTACACACAGAAACACGTTGCAGAATCTACTGTCAAGAAAGGTTAAAATAGTTTCCAAGTGCCACTGCAATTTGGTTCATGTCTTATAATCAATTAAGCTACTACCTGATGGCATTTATACACTTATCCCTAAAGGCATGGGCATGCCATCAGTCTACTCAGACACAATAACTATAGGTAGCTTGAAACCCAATTCCAACACTGGGGATCATACTGAAATTCTTTAATTAAACCCATGGACTTTAAATGTATACCACATTTATGATAGTTCTACATGTAGAAGTTTGGAAAAAAACTCTCCTAATCCTCATTCAGAGGATTCTCATAAGTTACAGATACCACAGAAATTAAGAGAATTTGTCTGTTAATTTCCACATGTACATAATTCTGGTTATACAATGGTGAAAAGATTAACTTGGACACATATAAGTAATCTTAACGTTATACAGGTAAATACAAAGACATCATATTTAGATGGCTGTGCACGCTCATCTAATGTATAGCAGCTAATTGCAGACATGAACTCGTGGAAGGCATGTGCTTTTGTGACAAAAACATGTGACCCTTGAAGGAAGGAGAAGAGTCCACAAAGGACTGTCCATTTCAGGCCTGACTGTCCACTTTAGTGATACTATTTGTGATGAAGTTATTTCAGTAGGCAGGATATCTATTTTACTAACAAAAAGCAGTGAATAATTATAAAGAGTTGTTTTCAAATGTGGAAACCATAAAATCCAGTAATCTAAGCAGTGAACTTCTCAAAGCCACACTGGCCTTAATACTGCTCCTGGCTGAGAATAGGGGAACTTCGTGGGTGATTTGTTGCTCTGAGAATCAAACCTGATGCATAATCATCCACATGGGATGTCCCCAAAACAATACATGAATTCTCAAATCCTATCAGTTGTTCACTTCAAGCAATTCTCCACTTTGCTATGGAGGATTTTCTTCTTTATCAGGGTTTTCTGGGTATTTGCTTTTAGATGAAGGTCCTAAACCTTCAGACACTTAACTACTTCAGTGATCTCCTTCCACTTCACACAAATAGAACCATCAATGGGCCTTTTGTTGCTCCCTATGTGCACCATGATAGAGTCTTCCCTGGAGCTGGAACATCCAGTCTGCTTCTGCTGGAGCTTTAACTGCAATAACTGTCTGTTCATTGATGGCTTGAATGCTATGAACACCTTGGTATATCACATATGCTAGTTAGTCTTTCATTTTCTTTGTTATCTGTTAACTCAAACAACTGCTGAGCACAATCCTTCATTAAGTCACCCAGAGCACCCTTCCATGGATGGTATGTCAGAAAGTTCCTCTTGCAGTTTCTTCTGCTGGGGCACTGCTCCAAAATTACTGAGGTCAGATCCTATCCATCAAATGCTGTTCTTAGATTTTTTTTCAACCAGGTCTATCCCAACTAAGACATTTGTGATGTTACATACTCTTTGTTTCTGTACTCCCAGGTTTGTGGCAGTCTTAAGTCAAGAATGCGCCCAGGAGCGTTTCTGACAAGATCCATAAATTTCTAAGTTAAATAAGCCAGTGATACCACAAAACAAAGTCTCCTCACTTTTCTTTTTCTCATGCACATCTATTGTGCATTGTTTTCAAAATTAAACTTTATTTTCAATGGCAGCAAGCCCTCCACATTGATGGAGTCATGGCACCAACAGTACCCTGCCTCCTCTGCTGGGTCCACGAGCAGGCTGAGCAGTTTCCCTGCTGGCCTCTGCTGACTCCTGAGCCCCAGCCAGCCGTCCCGCAACCTCACGCCCAGCCAGCTCTCCCGCCTTCTCCTGGTCGGGTTGGACACCCTCACCACGTCCCAGGGCCAAGCACAAACAAAGCTCACGGTATTCTCGGAGGTGCACCCCACTGGGCCAGCCGCGGCGGAACATGCCACTGCCCACCGTTCCAAGAGTTATAACGTAGACTGAAGGAAAGCAGAGTGACCCACAACTCTCAGGACACTTTGGCCACCAGCTTCACGCAGGCGCAGAGGAGGCATCTTAAGAGAGCCACCCTAGGGTTGACCTGTCCCTGGCATTAATGATATCAAGTAACGGTGTGGGTGTGATAAGTGGAGAGCTCAGGCACCCAAACCAGGATAATTACCATTTGGAACTGAGAAGAGCAACCTTTCTAGAGGATAATTTGTGAATATATTGCCAATAAGATTAAGATATGAGATTTTATTGAGAAACTGTACATTCAAACTATCAATAGATGCTAAGGCATGATTTTGGGCATTATAAAATAATGACAGACCATTCTGATGACTAGTGAGGAAACTAGGAAATAAGACTATGTCCACATTCTTGGTGTTTCTCTGGCAGTGATGGCACAACAAATCTGGTTACAGCCCTTGATGGTAGTACCACCTATTGCCCTCGACACACACACACAAAATATAAAGCCAGATCCCTAGGAACTTTTTCCTAAGGTTTCAAATTCTAAATTCACAAGTGAACCTAGTTTAAACATACCTTTTCTTGGAAGCCTCTCCATCTTCACCAGAACACAGGTGAGGACTCAGTCTTTTGCGCCCCACAGCCATCTGTCCTAGCTACGTTACTGCAATGGACTTTCCATCCTCCCTGTCCGTGGGTTACAGTCAACTGGTGAACTTTTCAAACTTATTAAAGCAAAAACCCCTAGACCAGTGATTCTCAACCTTCCTAATGCTGTGACCATTTAATACAGTTCCTCATGTTGTGGTGACCCCCAACCATAAAATTATTTTCATTGCTATTTCATAACTGTAATTTTGCTACTGTTATGAATCGTAATGTAAATATCTGATATGCAGGATGTATTTTCATTGTTACAAATTGAATGTAATTAAAGCATAGTGATTTATCACAAAAACAATATGTAATTATATACTTGTTTTCTGATGGTCTTAGGTGAACCCTATGAAAGGGTTATTCGAACCCCAAAGGGGTTGTGATCCACAGGTTGAGAACCGCTGCCCTGGACTAATTAAAACAAAATCTCTGTGGGTAGAACCTTCCTTGTCTTTGGTACTTTACTAAAAACAGAGATTAAGTCAAAATTTACATTCTGAACAATGAACTATATAGGCCTCTCTGTCTACCTTACTACTCACCATTACCCTCAGCTCTAGGAACTCTGGCAATCGGGCTCATGCCCTCAGAGAAGCCCAAGAGGTAAGACCCACAGATACTGATATTTGAAGGGCAGGAAGGGGCAGAGGCAAAAAAAAAAAAAAGTAGCTGCCTCAGCACCCTGTGGGC
Source organism: Furipterus horrens (assembly GCF_987537825.1). Lineage (NCBI taxonomy): Eukaryota > Metazoa > Chordata > Mammalia > Chiroptera > Furipteridae > Furipterus > Furipterus horrens. The sequence goes on along the minus strand of NW_028327172.1, from coordinate 63,413,219 downwards.
CACCAATCAACCCTGTTCACACACAGAGTTTCCAATCAGCTTCTTAGTGTCTCTTAAAAAAGAATGCACAGCCAAGAATTTCCCAACATTTAAGAAAAGAGTCTAATGTGAAAGCTAGGTGCCAAAACTTACAAACCACAAGAAAAGTAGAGGAAACAGAAAATGCAGAATGAAACTTGAAAAAAATTATAATGAAAATATTAAAGTCCTCAGAAATGAAGTATTCTTGTGTTCAAGAAACAAGGAGTGGGTGTTAAGAAAAAAAAAAGCACTAAGAAAAAAATATAAAGAGATAAACACATGCTAAAGTAGATATTTAAAAATCATAGAAAATTGGAGAGATAAAATTTGAGGACATTTTCTAGGAAATAAAACAAAAAAGATCATAGAGGAAAGATTAGAAAATTATTGGATCAATCCAAGAGATCTGATAACTAAATAATAACAGTTCTAGGGGAAGAACAATGGAGGGGGAAAAATTATCAAAGAAATAATACAGGGAAATGTTTTAGAACAAAAAGATTTGAACAACCAAGCATAAAGCTGATATGGAGTAGGTAGACACACCTCACCTCCTTGCACAATCATAAGAAGGATCACAACTAATCACAAAACAAAAAAAACAACTGGAACAGCAAGAATATAGAACTGTGTGGAAGTCTGACAATCAAGGACTTAAAGACAATATACATCCATACAGGTAGGAGGGGCAGAGACAGGGAGCTGAGGTGGAGAGGACATGTATGTGGCAGTGGCAAGATGGCAGTTGCAAGGTAGAGGCAGTGGCTGGCAGAATTGGTGGTCCCACATTTACATGTGGCAGATAAAAGCCAGGAGCAACACCTGGGGAGTGACTCCAGTGCAAGGCTAGACCATGCAGCCCAAGGTTCCAGTGCCAGTAAAATAAAGCCTAATAGCTTCTGACTGTGAAAACCAGTGGGGGTTGGGCAGTGGAAGAAACTGCCAGTCTCTCAGGAGAGTTTATTTAGAGGACGCCCACAGTCCTACAATGTACGCAAGCCCACTCACTCTGGGAACCACCACCAGGGAAGCAGGTGGAGGGGGGACCAGTCGCATGGAGGAAGCAAGTAAGTGACTGGAAAAGGGGCCAGTGCCAAGCAAGTGACATTGTTCCCTCTCTGACCTCTCTACCACATACTGTGCCACAAAGTGGTGAAATGGGTCACCCCACAGTGACAAATACCTAAGGCTCCACCCCTTACAATGTAACAGGTGCACCCAGACAGGGAGTCAAAGCAGTTCTATCTAATATACAGAAACAAACACAGGGAGGCTGCCAAAATGAGGAGACAAAGAAATATGGCCCAAATGAAAGAACAGAGCAAAACTCTAGGAAAAAAAAACTAAACAAAATGGAGATAAACAATCTATAAGATGCAGTTCAAAACACTGATTATTAGGATGCTCAAGGAACTCATTGGGTACTTCAACAATGTAGAAAAGACTGAGACAGAAATGAAGGCTACACTAAGTGAAATAAAGAAAAATTTACAGGGAACCAACAGCACAGTGGATGAAGCTAAGAATCATATAAGAAATATAAGGAAGAAAAAAGCATTTGATTAGAAAGCAATAAGGAAAAAAGAATCCAAAAAACAAGCATAGGCTAAGGAACCTCTGGGACAACTTGAAATATACCAACACTCTAATCATAGGAGTGCCAGAGGAGAAGAGAAATAGGAAGAAATCAAAAACTTATTTGAAAAGACAGTGAAAGAAAACTTTCATAATTTGGTGAAGAAAATAGACATACAAGTCCAGGAAGCACAGAGTGTCCCAAACAAGTTGAACCCAAAGAGGACCACACCAAGACACATTGTAATTAAAATGCCAAAGGTGAAAGATAAAGAGAGAATCTTAAAAGCAGCAAGAGAAAAGCAGAGAGTTACTTACAAAGGAGTTCCCATAAGACTGTCAGCTGATTTCTCAAAAGAAGCTTTGCAGGCTAGAAGAGACTGGCAAGAAGTATCCAAAAGGATGAAAAGCAAGGACCTACAGTCTAGATTACTCTATCTAGCAAAGCTATCATTTAGAATGGAAGGGCAGATAAAGTGCTTCCCAGACAAGGTAAAGCTAAAGAGTTCATCATCACCAAGCCCTTATTATATGAAATGTTAAAGGGACACATTTAAGAAAAAGAAGATCAACCTATGAACATTAAAATGGCATTAAGTTCAGAACTATTCTAACTGGTATAATTTCTACAGGGATTCTATCCATTGCACTTCACAGTTAGGTGAAATCAGAGAAAATTTCTTGAACTGTAGCAGTCTGCCACTGCCCGGTGAGGATGACTCTGTCCCGCAGAAGTCTCCAGATCGTGGTTGAAAGAAATAATCTGTCCCAGATACAGTCTTTTGTCTGGGAGGGGAAGGGAAGTGGAAATTTTCTCAAGAGGAGAAGAACTCTGAACTCCCTTTCCTCTTGCTTTTTATTATGTGGGTATACAGTCAGTATATTATGTGGGTATACCAACTAGGCTCAAACACTTCAGTTACTATCAACTTCTATGGATTACAGATATCAACGAAGGAACACAGTGATTGCTTTAAGTTAAAGTCTGCTGGACACTCTAGCATCAGATGATCACCAGGTGCAGATTTTCATAATTTTTTCTGTCTGATATTTTGGACATTTTGTTTATAATAAGCATGAGATATACAGAGCAGAGCAAGCTTCAAAGCATAATATACATTCTTTAAGCCTGATTTCCCACGGGAACCCTCAGTGCAATTATTGGGTCATGCCTGCCTCCAGCTTTCCCGGTTTTCTGGTTGAGACTTATAGGTCTTTTGCAAGGCCTAATTCACCGCGAGGCTACAATTCCTGACACCATACAAAGTGCTCCCCTACATTGAACAAGTTGTTTAGAAAGATGATGAATACAGATTTAAGCAAAGGGAGTAAAGATCTTCTCACTAGGGTAAATGGCTAAAGCATACAGATGTAATGAGAAAGCCAAGTGAGGGACAAGGGCTAAAGGGGATAAATAGAATGTAGGTAAGTTTTCTTTTAATAAGCCTGAAAACTAATGACTTAATGTTTAAACTTTATGTATGACTCTTGAGAACATTTCATTTAAAGTATAACATATTGAGAAAATGATTATCCACTAATCAAATGACAAAATCCAAGAAAAGTATTGCTATATTCAAAGAAATTTGTTAAATCTTTATTAATCTGCCTTGTGTTCTTATAAAATCTAAATGTTCTCACAGCATTTTTTTGGAAGTGTTATTAGAGCTAACATTTATTGGGTTCTTGCTATATTCCACACACTATTCTATATACTCACATATATTTCAGGTAATTTTTGCAACTATTCTATAAGATAAATCTTAATCACCCTTTTCATAGTTCAGGAAATGAGGCACAGAGAAAATAATTAAACTGCTTCAAGGTCACACGACAGGTCAGGATTTTAATCCAAGCTGAGTCTGTCTTTCCTATGCTATGTGGCACCTCTCCTTCAAAATAGTAATGGCAGTCAGACCAACTTTCCCTGTCAATAGACTCATTTGGTGGGAACAAACTTATGCACCAAAAGTGGCAGACACAGAAGGAAGGAGAAAAATGAGGTAGGGAAAATGGTATATTCCTTTAAAATATATAATTACTGGGAAAGTTTTATTAAATAAAAAGGATACTGCTTATGGTAACATCAGATAATTCACTATAAATATCATGTATATACAAGATCTGTCTAGAAGGTATACAGCCATTTAATATGAAAAATAGAGACAGTTATTGAGGAAGACACAAGATACAAGAAACATTGTACATAGGAAATGATGCCTCAGTCCTTTTCAAAGTAGGCACCTTGGAACCTCAAATAGTTCTCCCAATTGCCATCAGCTGCCCCATCATATTTTCCTGAATCTCATCAATGATCTGAAATCTCTTCCCTTTCAAAGGTGATTTTAGTTTTGGGAAAAGCCAGAAGTCACAGGGCGCCAAATCTGGGCTGTAGGGGGGCTGAGTCACCTGGGTGATTTGATGTTTTGCCAAAAAACTCTGCAGGAGACGTGATGCATGAGAGGGCGCATTGTTGTGATGAAGTTGCCAATCATCAGTTGCCCATTCCTGCAGCTTTCTGAATAATCCAAATTGTTTCCACAGAGGAGTGTTCAAGCTTAATACAAAATCTGATGTAGATTTATTGCTCTTCTCACTCAGTCATTTTGAATGCTATGGCCACACGATACACATGCTGACTAGTACAGTGAAGTCATCATTGTTCATGCACATTCCAGTCCACTCTCCTTGGCTGCCAGGTTACATTGATGTCATGTACACCATTCTCCTTATATTAACACTGGCTAGACTTTTCTCTGGACAGACATTGTATGTACATGAAAAAAAGGTGAAAGGGGCTTTGCTCAAGAGAAAAACTATTAGCAAAAGAGTGAAAAGTAACACACCTGCAGTAATACTCTGTTAAATTTAACTGTTTACCCAGAAAAAAACATTTAGCAAAGGAAGACATGTGCAACATTGAGAGCACAGAAAGCCTTAACTCAACAGAGAATTGTGGTGTTATTTTGGCAGAACTGCTTTGAATCTTGCCTCTGCCACTTATCTGTGTGATTTTAGGCAAGACAGTTAACTTTTCTGAGCACTATTTTTTTCTCATCTCCTAAATGCATTTAATGCCATTTCCCTCCTGGAGTTACTGAGGATTAAATGGGATGACCCATATAAAGTCTTCAGTGCAACGTTGGGCATAAGTAGGAGTACAGTAGTGTTAGTTGACCCTTCACCTTTGTAAGCTGATTTATAGGAAGCTGGGTTAAGGTGATACAAAATAAATAAATAAATAAACTAAAAGTAGACTTGCAACTTACGGGTAAATGCAGACAATGTGAAAATAGAAGGGGTTAAGGGCATTCATAGATCTAAGTGAAATACTGGCTAGTGGTTGACATATAGATTTCAAATTCCTTTCAATTTGCTCTTGCTACACCCTCCTACTCCTGCTCTCCCCGTTGAACCTTGACTACTAATCACACTTTTTAGATCTTCCCAAAGAGGGAAGAAAAAAGGGAATTCCAAACAATAGGGACTCGCATGCTTGTCTTAATTGAAATTTGGTGATATGATTCTAAGGTCATCTAAGGACTTTGAAGATTTTTTCCAACCTTGAAAATATAATACGGACCCTGGCTGGTGTGGCTCAATGGATTAGGTGCCAGCTTGTGAACCAAAGGATCGCTGGTTCAATTCAGGGCACATGCCTGGGTTGCAGGCCAGGTCCCCAGTTGCAGGTGGGCATGAGGCAACCACACATTGGTGCTTATCTCCCTCTCTTTTTCCCTCTCTTCCCATTTCTCTAAAAATAAACAAATAAATAAAATATATTTTTAAAAGAAAAAATACAACACTTATGTAAAAACCAATGCTGACTGTGTGCATTTTAACCCCCACAACTATGGTTTTGCTACTAGAGCCTTTGATGCATTTCAATATGGCAGAGCAGTTATTGGGGGGGGGGGCGATTTTAAATTTTAACCCATTTTCCACAACCTTCCTACCTAGTTTTTCTCCCCTCACAATATTTATTTCTTTTTTGTATTGTCAACATAAAGAAAACATCCAAACCTGAAATAATTTTTATGAGTTTACTTGAGTCAAACTGATTATAATTGCTGGGAAGCAAAATGTCAACAGATTCAGAAAGTGCTCTGTAAAATGGCAGTTTTGCACTTTAAAAAAAGTAAGTTACAATCAAAAGAGGAGGCATTAAGTGGGTTATATGAAATCCATTGGTGATAGATTAGAGAGGTGGGAGAAAGCAAAGCAGAGAAACTTCTGGGACTGAATAAAAAAAATAAAATTATAGACATTTACTTCTTTTACACTGGTAGATACCAGATAGTTAGCAATCAATTATTAACATAACAATAACAATGAGGGGATTTGTGGTCTCCTTCTCTGGTGCAGTGCCTGTGCTTTGAGAAGTCCAGAAAAAGGAAATTTGACATTCCAAAGGTATGTTATCATAGATGCAAAAAGACAACAGATAGGTTCAGTTAAGGTAAAGATTGACTTTTGTCAGGGAAGAGCTGAGCCTAGGACATGACTATGTGCTATGACCTGCTTTTAGTTAGAATGTTTTTTTAACTTCAGACCATCCTGTGTGGTTACCCTAGGTCTCAGGCCATCAGGTAGGCCTCAGGTAGGCCTCAGGCCCTTGAGCTTGTCAGGCTTAGCTTGTGGCCCCTTTTCATCCACAGTAGCTTCCTACTAATGTTATGGTTTCATTCATTCATTCATTCATTTAAAAAATACTAGGTGCCCACTAAATTCCAGGTACTCTTCTAGGCACAGGGGACTCAGTAATGAGTAAAATTGAGCCGCTGCTTCCATGGAGACAAAGAAAGGAGACAGAATAAACAAATAGATACATAAAAATATAATTACTGGTAATGGTAAGTGCTACAGAAAACAATAATAGTAATAATAATAATAATAGTAATAATAATAATAAAGCAAGTGGTAGAGAGTCATGGGAGACAGCTACATGCTTTAGCTTCATTTGCATACACTCCCAGATGCCCCAGGCTACAAGATTGTTCCAAGTTTTCTTGTCCTATCCTAGCCACCACTTATAGAGACTGCAGCCAAGATGTGCAAATGCAAGGTATGATGCCCCTACTATCCAGTGCCACTCGATCTTAATTAATCCCATAATCTGATACAAAGGGTGGAAACTTGACAAGAAATGAACATGTGTTAGGTTTGTAATCAAAAGAAAAAAAATCAAGCTTATATAAAAATATCAGAATTTATTACATCAAGATCTAAGAGAGAGTGTTCTCATGCTTTTGATGCTAAAATGCTCTCAATGACTGATGATAAAAGGAGACAGGCATTATTTGGATAAAAAGACAAATGGATAACACAAACTCTGAATACAGATAAAATTTGAGACACGTCTGCATTAAGTCACTCATAGGAGCATCACACATAGAACAAAATTTCCATACTAGGCAAATTCTACAACAGGCTGCAGAGGGAAACAAAGGGAAAGGTCTAGATAATCCACAAAAGTAGATAATTGGCAACCAAATAATTGGTTTTAAATCAACTAATAACTGCTTAACTGAGAATTGAGGCAGTATGAAGTGAAAAGCATGAGTCTCAAAGACAAATCAAGGTTCAAATTCCATCTCTACCCTTTAATGGTTGAGTGACCATGAACAAGTTATTTAATCTTTCTGAGTCTCACTTCCCATATTTCTGAAGTTAAAATATAATGATGCCTACTTGATAGGGTTACTGAAAGGATATATAGAGAATTTTGCTGTATCTGGAACATCGTAACTGTTAAATGAATAGTAGCAATTATTATTAAAAGTTTTCAGCCTCATGACTTCAGTTCAACTTTACTAGTCTTTTAAGATAATGTTAACATTAATATGCTACATAATATAATTTTTTCATTTATGGCCATTCTGACTGGTGTGAGGTGGTAACTCATTGTGGCTTTAATTTGTATCTCTCTGATTGCTAGTGAATGTTGAACATCCTTTCATATGTCTATGGGCCCTCTGTATGTCCTCTTTGGACAACTGTCTGTTCAGGTCCTTTGCCCATTTTTTTAAATTGGATTGTCTGTCTCCCTGATGTTGAGTAGTATGAGTTCTTCATATATTTTGGAGATCAAACCCTTGTCCAAAGTATCATTGGCAAGTATGTTTTCCCATACAATTGGTTACTTTTTCATTATGATGATGTTTTCTTTATCTGTGCACACCTTTTCAGTTTGATGTAGTCACATTTGTTTATTCTTTCCTTTATTTCCCTTGCCCTAGAAGATACATCGATGAAAATATTGCTGCATGGGATATCTGAAATTTTGCTACCTATGTCTCCTCTAGGACTTTTATGATGTTATGGCTTATATTTAAGTCTTTTTTCCACCTTGAGTTTATTCTCTATGGTATAAGTTGGTAGTCTAGTTTCATTTTTTGCATATACCTATCCAGATCTTCCAATACCATTTATTGAAAAGGCTATTTTCTACTCAATTTTATGCTCCTGCCCCCTTTGTCAAATATTAGTTGACCATATAGACCTGGGTTTATTTCTGGGCTCTATTCTGTTCCATTGACCTATGTCTGTTCTTATGCCAGCACCAGACTATTTTGATTACAGTGGCCTTGCAGTATAATTCGATATTAGGTATTGTGATCCCTTCTACTTTGTTCTTCCTTCTCAAGACTGCTGAGGCTATATGGGGTCATTTTTGGTTCCACATAAATTTTTGAAATATTTGTTCTAGATTTGGGAAATATGCCATTGGTATTTTAATAGGGATTGCGTTGAATCTGTAGATTGCTTTTGGTAGTATGGACATTTTAATGATGTTAATTCTTCCAACCCATGAGCATGGTATATGCTTCCACTTATTTGTATCTTCCTTAATTTCATCCTTCAGTGTTCTGTAGTCTTTGAGTACAGGTCTTTTACCTCCTTGGTTTAAGTTCATTCGTAAGTACTTTATTTTTCTTATTGCTATAGTAAATGGGATTTTTTTCCTAGCTTCTGTTCGTGCTGTTTCATTGTCGATGTACAAAAATGCCTTTGGGACTTCTGGCCAAGATGGAGGTCTAGACAGACATGCTGTGTCTCCCTCCACAACTAAGAAGGAATACAACTACCTCAAAACTAGAGACAACCAGAAGTTCCAAAAAAATCAAGCTGCATGGAAGTCCAACAAACAAACATATAGAGAAGAAATACTCATCCAGACAGGTGGGGGGTGGGGGGAGCCCGGGCAGAGAGGATGCGGTGTGGTGGCAGCAGCGGCAGCAGTGGCAGGCCAGTGTAAAGCCAAGTTACACATTTTAAAAAGTGGGGAGGGACGCCTGGGGAGTGTTCCCAGTTCCTGACCAGACCGCGCAGCTCATGCTCATAGTGCCAGGGAAAATCAAGCCTCATTGCTTCTGACTGTGCAAACCAGTGGGGGTTGGGGTGGAGGAAGAAACTGCCGGTCTCTCAAAAGAGTCTGCTTGTTTAAAGGGCCCCCACAGTCCTAGAACGACCACAGACCCACTCACTCTGGGAACAACAGCCAGGGCAACAACTAGAGAGGTGCCAGTCCCATACAGAAGTGAGAGAAGTTCCTGGAAAAGGAGCAACTCCTGAGCAAGCGGCATTGTTCCCTGTGACCCCTCTCCCACATACAGTGCCACAACGTGGTGGAATGGGTCGCCCTGTACTGATGGATACCTAAGGCCCTTACAACATAACAGGAGTGACAATTCCACCTCAGACACAGAGTCAAACAAACACAGGAGTCTGTCAAGGTGAGGAGACAGAGAGGTATGGCCCAAAAAGGGGAACGGATCAAGGTTCCAATGATAGAACTTAACAACAAGAAGATAGCCAACCTAACAGATGAGGAGATAGCCTACCTAACAGGTGCAGAATTCAAAACACTGGTGATAAAGATGCTCACAGGCTTGACAGATATGCTTGAGTACAGCAACGCATCAGGGAAGAAGTGAAGGCTATGCTAATTGAAACGAAACCAATGGTGAAGGGAAGGAAACCAAGGTTCAAATAAATGACTTGGAACATAAGGAAGAAAAAAAACAGTAAACCAGTACAGAAAGAGGAAACAAGAATTGAAAAAAATGAAGAGAGGTTTAGGAACCTCTGGGACAACTTTAAACATGCCAACATCTGAATCATAGGGGTGCCAGAAGGAGAAGAGGAAGAGCAAGAAATGGAAAGCTTATGTGAAAAAATAATGACAGAAAACTTCCCAAATTTGGTGAAGGAAATAGACATACAAGTCCAAGAAGCACAGAGAGTTCCAAACAAGCTAGACTCAAAGAGGGCCACACCAAGACACATCATAATTAAAATGCCAAAGTTTCAAGATAAAGAGAGAATCTTAAAAGCAGAAAGAGAAAAGCAGAGAGTTACCTACAAAGGGGTGCCTATAAGACTGTCAGCTGATTTCTCAAAGAAACTTTAAAGGCAAGAAGGGACTGGCAAGAAGTATTCAATGTGATGAAAAGCAAGGACCAACAACCAAGATTACTCCATCCAGCAAAGCTATCATTTAGAATGGAAGTGCAGATGAAGTGCTTCCCAGACAAGGTAAATCTAAAAGAGTTCATTATCACCAAGCCATTATTGTATGAAATGTTAAAGGGATTTATTTAAAAAAAAGATCAAAACTATGAACACTAAAATGACAACAAACTCACAATTATCAACAACTGAATCTAAAAAGTAAAAACAAAATCCAACTAAGCAAACCAGAATAGGAACAGAATCATTGGTATAGGGATCATTTGGGGGGTTATCAGCTGGGAGTGGGAAGGGAGAGAAATGGGGAAATGATGCAGGGATTAAGAAGCATAATTGGTTGGTACAAAATAGACAGGGGGAAGTTAAGAATAATATAGGAAGGGGTGAATCCAAAGAACTTATATGTACGACCCATGGACATGAACTAAGGGGGGGGGTGGATTGCTGGGAGAAGGGTGGTACTGGGCAGAGGGTAGCAAAGGGGATAAAATTGGGACTACTGTAAGAACATAATTAATAAAATATACTTTAAAAAATACATTTGATTTCTGAATATTGACTTTGTATCCCACTAATTTTCAAATTCACTTATTAGGTTGAGTGGTTTTTTGAGGAGACTATAGGGTTTTCTATGTACACTATCATGTCATTTGCAAATAATGACAGCTTTACCTCCTTCTTTCCTACTTGAATGCCTTTGATTTCTTTTTCTTGTCTGATCGCTGTGGCTAGAACTTCCAATACTAGTGGTGAAAGCGGACACCCTTGTCTTGTTCCTGATTTTAAGGGGAAAACTTTTAGGTTTTGCCCATTGAATATGATGTTGGCTTTAGGTTTCTCATACATGGCCTTTATTATGTTGTGGTATGCTCCCTCTATTCCCACTTTGCTGAGTGTTTTTATCATAAATGGGTACTGTACTTTATCAAATGCTTTTTAAGAAAAGTAGTGTCAGCTCACTTAAAAGATATTATGATATCCAGATAAATCATAATGTTAGAAATCATAATCTTACATCTTAGAAACAAGTAATTACATATACATAGTGTGTGTATATGTACATATATATGTCTTTTAGATCTTTTTATAAATCAACTTATAAAAATGACATCATACTAGTCATACTGTATTATAATTCACTTTGACTTTTTTTAATCCTCATGTATGGATATGTTTATTGAATTAGATAGAGAGGAAGGGGGAGAGAGAGAAAGATCAATATGAGGGATAAATTTCAATTGGTTGCCTCCTGTACACACTTTGGCCAGGAATCAAACCCACAGCCTTGACCAGGAATCAAACCTGAAATCTTTTTGGTATACGGACAGTGCTCCAACCAACTGAGCCACCTGGCCAGGACTGTAATTTACTTTTTAAATTTAATAATGTACAATGACGATCTTCCCAAAACTATTCATCTAAAGGATTGTTTTGAATGGTTGAATTGTATTCCACTGTATAAAGAAACAACTCATATATCCAGTGCCCTATTGGTGAGGATTTAAAATTTCTACAAATTACTAGATGCATGAAAAATATCGTAGGTAATTTTGGTGCACACATTTAATGTTTTTAATATAATTTAATATTTAACAAAATTTTATGTAAAATTTCTTGCCAAAACGATTGTAAAATTTCAAGGTCTTATAATCATATTGCTAAATTACCTGTAGAAAGGAGGTATCAGCTGTCAGGTTATACTCTTATCAGCAGTGTGTGAGTGCTCTTTCCCTACACTCACAATCATGAATTATTATTATCTATAACCTTTGTTAATTTGATAGGTAGAAATATGTTGTTTGAATTCAGTCTTATGTTGATTGGCTACTTGTATTTTTTTTCCCCCTGTAAATTGTTAGTTTAAATCCTTTATATAATTATAAACTGGAGTTTTCATCTTTTTCTTATATATAAAAATTTTTATATATTAAATAACCTTTGTCTATCTCACATGTTACAATTACTTTGCCCAATTTGTCATTCACTTTTTTAAAATTCTTTTATCATATTTTAAAATCAGGTTGAGATATAATTTAGAAAAAGTGAAATTTCTCCTTTTCTATGGATTTTAACAAAAGCATACCATCACCACAACTAAAATAGTTTCAGCACCTTCAAGAAGTACCCTCTTGCGCCCTCTTCTCCCAACTCTTCTCCCTTGTAACCAGTGATTTGTCTCCTGTCCCTATCATCTTGCCCTGTCCAAAATTATACATATGTAGCCTTTTGAATCTTGCTTCGTTCACTTAGCATGATGTATTTAAGATTCATCCATGTATCCGTAATTATTTTCTCATTATTGCTGAATAGTTTTCATTCTATGCATGTCCTCAGTTTTCTATCCACATACAAATTGATGTACATTTTGACTATTTCCAGTTTTCAGTGATTACGAATTTTTTTTAAAATCTCCATAAAAATTAACATAGACATTTTTATGTAGACACATTTTCATTTCCTGTTATTAAACATCTAGGAGCATGGTAAATGTGTATGAAACTTTGTAAGAAATGCCAAACTGTTTTCCAAAGTGCCTGTGTTCAATTTTGCATTCCCATCAGAGTTCTAGTTGAGTATGAGAATTCTGCTTGTTCCACGTTCTTGACAGTATTTGATATTGTCAATTTTGTTTTCTTTTTCCTTTCTTTTTTCTTCATTTTAGCCATTCTAATAAGTATGTAGTGGTATCTCATTGTGGCTTAATTTGCACTTCTCTAATAAATAAGGATGGTGGACATTTTTTCATGTCTTTATTTGTCTTTCTTATATCTCCTTTGGTAGTGTTTTAATCTTTTGCCTATTTTAAAAATGAGGTTGTTTGTTTTCTTATTGTTAAATTATGAATGTCTTTACATATTCTACATGCCAGTTCTTTATCAGATATTTGCTTTACAAATATTTTTTCCCAATCTGTGGCTTATCTTTTCATTCTCCTAACCATATCTTTTTGGAGAACTTAAGTCTTTAATTTTCATTAGGTCAGATTTAAAAGTGGTTTCTTTTATGATTCATACATTTTGTGTTTTACCTAAGAAATATTCTCCTAACCCAATGTTGCAAAGATTTTTTTCCTATATTTTCTTCCAGAAGTTTTATGACTTCAGGTTTCACATTTAGGTGTATAATCCCCTTTCATTTATTTTTGCCTATGGTATAAGTTATGGTCAAGACAATTTTGGGGGGTTGCAAGGGGAGGCATCTGGATGTCCAATTGTTCAAGACTATTTTTTTGAAATAGACTATCTTCTCTAAGTTGAATTTCCTTAGTACCTTTGTAAAAAAATCAGTTAACTATACATGTGTGGATATATTTCTGTACTATATTTCTCCATTTACCTCTGGGTTTATCCATTTGCCAGTACTATATTGCTCTGATTGCTCTCCATTTATAATGTCTTAAAATCAAGTTATGGAAATTCTTCACCCTTGTTCATTTTCAAAATTGTTTTGATTCTCCTAGTGTTTTTGCCTTTTCACATAAAATTTAGAATCAACTTGTAAATTTCTACAAAAATAGCATGCTAGGATCTTATTTGGAACTGTAGAATCTATAACTCAATCTGGGGAGAATATTCATCCTAACAAAATTGTCTTCCAATCTGAGGACATAGTATATCTCTCCATTTACGTAGGTTTTTATTTTTCTCTAATCAGTGTTTGGTAGTTTTCAGCACATATTTTTTACCTTTTTCATGTAGGTATTTCATATTTGTTGGTGCTATTATAAAAGATACTTTGCTTCCTATGTTTATAGTATTTTTACCCTCATATATTTACTTACATATTTTATAAGTAAAAAGCAGTGCTTCATCTGTCCTATATTTTATCACTATTTTTGCCTTTTACCTTTTAATTAAGTTTAGAGCAAAATATTTAAATCTCTTCATTCTTAGTTTCATCTTTTGTATAAATTCTTTATATTTCAAATTATTTTCATCTATTATTTCATTTTATCTTTATGATAACAAAATAACTACAAAAAGGACACGGTTATTCCTCTTCTGTAGCTTATTACAGTGACATCAGAAGGGTGGTTTCTCAAGGTTACACAGTTTGTTTGTGGTATTGTTTAAACTAGAATCTTTAGGTACTTTGGTCCTCTTATAGATTTTACACACCTGGCACTCAAGCAGCACACAGTCTAATAGGAAAAGCATAAATAAATGAAATTAATAAAGCTTCAGTGGTAGCCTAGGAGAAGTACAGTACAGTACTTACCATGTGAGGTGTAGTCAGGTTAGCACTAATTGGGATTCTAAGAGTGTGCCTAGTAGTAGATGTAGTCCATACATCACATGTTAATTTAGTTCCTGATTGAGGCAGAACTTATAAGACTGCATTTTAAGGCTTCTTTTCTGGACTTTCTGATTCTTTTTTCTTTCTTTCTATTAATTGAAGACTCAGAGATTACATGTTGTCATATGACGACTATCAGATGGGATAAGCTGATATTCTATGTGTAAATTCATATATTTCTTAAGTGAAAAATGAAAAACTTCACTGAAAATAACACAAATATAAAATATATTATCATCATGGACAAACTTTTCAAAAAGCTGGCATGTATCAAAATGTAATATACTATTAATTGTACCTATGGAATTCCCAGGAAAGACTATTGGTAAAAATGTATGAATATATATAGAGAGAAATGCAGCTACTATTTACTGTCAGATTGAAATCAGATTAAGCCTTTAAGGAAATGACACATATTTTCCAACCCAGAAAATACTACTATTTATCAAAAGACAGGAAGTAGCAGAGGATTGTGTATCCAGTTTCAGTAAACAAGAGGATATTTCCTCAAGCTAAACACAAATGCTGATCAATGGCCTCATTTAACTTTTCCCAGAATGCCAGTCTAAGGCAAACCTGCCTTCTCTATGACAAAACCTAAACTGTGACTCAAGAGCTAAATGTCGATGGTAAATAAGTCAGAGCTCACAACGATTTAACACAATATTCGTAGTCTTCTGAGGGAAATAGAACTAGCCTTATAAAATATCACAAATCCTATTTTTTCAGAAGATTCTTCCTTGGACCTTTGTTGACCACCCAAAGTGCAAGAAGTCCTCCAGAAAAAAAGGCTTTCCATCTGAGAACTACTGGACCATTCATACATCAACAATTTTAAACAAAATGTAACTGAATTCATTTCAGAGATTTTTAGTTTTGTTTAGGTAGAGAGAAAATATCTTTCTTTCCACTTTTTATAAAAAATAAAATCTAGGAACACGAATTTTATTTAACACACTGTATTTATTCAACTTTGGTCCAAAGAAGGGAAGAATCCAGGTAGAAAAGGAAAGGGATAAAATGGGATAACGAAAGACAAAAAGGAGCCTATTCTCAATAATACATTAAAAAAACTGTTTAACTTGAAACGATTGATTGAGCTGACAAAGGAGCAAAAATGGGGAGAAAGGAAGGTGTTGGAGAAGAGAATATTTGCATGTATGTACAGCCCACAGGGAGGTACACATGGTAATTAGGTAAGGAGACGATAAAGCATAAGTCTAGAAAAAAGTAAAAAGATATGTGAATACGTAGGAAAGAAATAGGTGTTATATATAAATAAGTATGGATGAGTTCACTAGAATCATGTCATATTAGTGGATCCAATTTCCTTCTATAAGAGGGTTATAAAATAATTAGATCAAGGGAATACTTCCATTGATTTGGGATATATCTGACCAACTCCTACTACTTTTAAGAGTTAAAAAAACAAAAATGTAAGTTGGACGTTGGCCAAGGTAGATGGCTGAATAGCTAGTTGAATAACCATACCCAAAGCATATTACTTAACAGATTAATGTCTATTCATTCATTCATTCATTCTCCAATTATAAACTCAGTGAGCAGCTACTATGTTAAGCCTGAGAGATACTAAGAAGACCAATATATGGTCTCACAATCTATGAAAGGAGAAACAGTTCTATCACAAATAACTGTTCAGTAGCTATGAGAGTAATCGACATTAGAGGAAAATCTTTAATGAGAAAACACAGTGCTCTTTGAAAGATTTACCTTACCCAACATTTTTACCAATAATATATCTAATGCTAGAAAAAACTTGTTTATCACTTTAGCAGATATCATAAAACTTAGTAGAGGTGAGGTAACTTCACTGGTAGGTAAAAATAAGAAGTCAAGGCCTGGCTCAGTTGATTGGAGCATCATGCCATACACCAAAAGGTTGCGGGTTCGATCCCCAGTTAGGGCGCAAACAGGAGGCAACAAGTTAGGGTGCTACAGGAAGCAACCAACTGATGTTTCTCTCTCTCTTTCCAACCTCATCTCTCTCTCCCTCCCTTCCTTCCTTCTTCCTCTTTCCGTCTCTCCATCTTCTTCTTTCTCTAAAATCAATAAATGTATCCTCAGGTGAGGTTTTTTTTAAAAAGAGGTCAATAAATTGCAGTGGCTTGAATTATGGGGCTAAAGATAAGGTGAATTAAATATAAACAAGTTCAGAGAGCTATTATACATTTAGTTTAAAAAAAACAACCACATAAATACAGGACCCAGAAGACCTCGCTTGATAGCAGCTAATGTGAAAAGAAGCTGACTCTTAGTCAAACACAAAATGGACTTAGCTTAGCTATAAAATGTAATAAATGAAAACACTTTTGTAATTTGAGGTTGTATTATCAAAGTATTATATCCAAGCCAGGGAGTGTTATGATACTACATTCTGTGCTGGCAACAATGATTCTGCAGTATGGCATGAGGAAACCAGGAGGGATTTTTATATGAAACCCATCCATTTTACATTTTTTTTAATGTAAGAAAGTTACATGTAATGAGGTATGTAATTTTAACAATGAATAGAACAGTGTTATGAAGTCCCAGAGGGTAAAATGGAAGCTAACTTTTCTGTTGGGATTTTATTCTTTGCATAGTACTACCTTATACATTATAATTTATACATTATACATTATAATCTTATTATGATCCTGAGAGTTAGGCAATGCAGGCAAAACCAACTACTACCATTTTATAGGTGAGGAAAGAGGTTCGGAAAGGATGGGGCTTGCCTGAAGTGAAACCAGGAATCAAATTCCAGTTTTCTAACTCCAGACCTGTGCTTTCCACATAATACCATATTCCACCTAGAAGCTTATTTCATCCCAGTATAAGGAAAGCCCTTCTAATAATAAGGGCCAAGAAGAAAAAAAAGACTGCCTCAAAAATTAATGACCTTTCTTTCCCAGAAAAAGGCACACAAGGGCTGGAGGACTTTGTGTTAAGAACGTTTTAGAGGTGACTCATTGAGGAGGTAATTCCCAAATCCACTCCAACACATGTTACCATGGGAAAAGGAAGGAAGGAAGGAGGGAGGAAAGAAGGGAGAAAGAGGGAGAGGGAGTGAGGAAAGGAGGGCAGTTTTGAGATATCCAAGGCATCCATGGAATCCATTCATTCAGCAAAGGTTCACTGACCACTTAATATGTGGTACTAGATTCTGAAACACTTATTAGAACACCAGACTTAAAATAGAAACCTTGGTATTTAGTTCACTCAGTTATCATCCGTGTCCCTTTTTGAGTATAAATATTCCCATATGTTGACTGAGGATTACAAAATCCATCTCAACAATTGTAAGGATTGGATGAGATAATATTTCCAAAATACTAAGCACCTAGTAGGAGCTCAATAAATATTAGTTCCTTTTTCCCCTTTAAGTATGAGACGTGCCTGAAATTCCTTGGAGATAGTTTGTATGAATTGAATATGACAATCAGACAAGATCTAGATATAGAGAAAGAAGAGGGCAAGCAGAACATCTCTTGGTGTTCACGTGATTTAACAGAGGATGACCACACAGGCTTTAGTGTGTAAGAATAGGATGATGTTTTAATTCACAAGCCTGAAGTATGACACTCTCTGAAACTTTATTTCAGCTTGAATTTTCAATCTCAAGTTTGTGTCTTTTCATTGATGTTGCTACATTGTGGAGCAAATTGTGATAGTTTCTTAGTCGCAGATAGAATTGGAGAAAAAGAGATACTTGTCTGCTGGATGTTCTTACAGATAAAAGGGACACATGAATCTTGCTTTATAATAACTTATGCATCCAAAACATTATCCATCTTAGCATACTTATAATCAGAGATAAATAAATCATTTGCCAAAAAATAAGGAATTTTCCACTTAGAAGATTTACCAGCTACACATTTCTATTTTAGATAATTTTGCCAACTTCATGTTCTGGACAGAATTAAAAAACATCAGGAGACAATGGCTCAGCTGATTATGAAAGGTTTTTGGTTTGTACATGAGCTCACCCAGCTATGGAAACAAAGTTTGTAAACAAAAACTTATTCAGCCTTGCTGAGCTGTCTTGCAGAAATAAGACTGAGTAAAGGCTTGTTTTATTTTTTCCTGTTTTGCTTTAATATACAAATTAAATATTTGCCCCATTGTCACTTTAAATCATTAATAAAAACTGAATTCTTATTAAATACAACCTGGTTTACTCACATTCATCTCCTACTATGTACCCACAATAGTAAAAGATACCAAAGAAATGTAAGGAAATCTATGCTGAGATATTTTCCCATGTTAAAAATATATATTTAATATACATAGACAAACATTGTCAAACAGAGACAAACTTGGAGTTAGTGGTATAATGTAAGACAGGTTTCATTAACATTTAGAATATAAAACTATCAGCTGGCTATGGCAAGATGAAATTGTGTAATTGTGTGTCTGTGTATACACACACAGAAGTTTCCAGCCTTCAGAAAAAGCTCTTATTGAGCCATGCAATATCCTACCCAAATAGCTTAAAAATCACATAACGCAAGTTTAACAAGAAATGCAAAAATAGGAATTCACTTTCTAACATACTAAGAACCAAAACAATAATTTTCAACTCTCAAATACCTAGGATTTACATGGGAACATGTTTCTTCCATCACAGACTTCAAAGTCTTAAAACTCCTTGAACAACAACAAAAAAAAAATCAATTCCTTTAAAAATCTCTAAGCAATAACTGCTTAAAAAACTCAAAATAATTAACCACAATCACTGCCACATTTCTTACTTTCATTTTATCCAGATAATGACATTAAATGCAAAAATAATGAATTAGGATGATTTCTAAGGCAAACTTTCTGACAAAAGAGTATAATTTGGACATTAGAATATATTATATATTAGAAAAGAGAGCCTTTTTTTCCCCTGGTATAATTAGGTTATCACTACATGATATCAAAACAACCATCCGAATTAGGTAAGGTGATCTACTCGCTGAGAATTTCCTAATGAGAACCTATAACCCTACAGTAGATACTTGATGGCACTGGGGAGAGGAGAGGAGATGGGGTTATTGCCTGAGTGAAGTCTAAGCCATTGAGAAACCTAAAACATCACCTTAGAGAATATACAAAACACATAAAACATACGCAAAGGGAGCAATAAATGTATGGTCTAAGCATTGGGTTAGTTTAACAAAACAATGTGCTCTGGAATGATCTAGGAAAAGAGCAAGAGTTGGAGCATGGAGAATAGATAGAATTTGGATTACTAGAGACAAAAGCACAGCACACTATTTTGTCTCCCAGGCTGCTAACAAGTGGCTAGGTTCAACTGAGCTGTTATTTTGGTGTTACCAAACCATAGCTTTAGTTTTTCAACAATAAAAACTAGTGAAAAAAGGAGGAGAGAGCAAGGAGAATAAGATATAGAAAAATAAAGGGGAAAATAAATTTCCAGTTAGAAAGGATAATTTGTTAGGCAGACAAAGTATTTCCTCACTAAATGCCCCGGGGTTTATTTAAAGTAATCATCAGAAGAAAATAGCAAACATTTATTAAGCATTTATAACATACCAGACACTATATTATTCCAAGCACTTACATGTATTAATCCTCTAAGAACACTGGGACATAGGAACTCCTTTCACCTACCACCAGGGTTTCTAACAGCCCATGACTCTCTTTACCAGGAACTTTAAATCAGAGATTAATTCCATTCAGTCATATTCAATACTTCCTGTTTTTCTGTATCAAAGAAGTTTGCTTTAGGAAAATAGCCCTGAGCAGATGGCGGAGACTATGTGAAGAGCAGCAGTGACTGAGCTACCTGGTAAAGCTGTGTCCTAGAGTAGTGGTTCTCAACCTCCCTAATGCGGCAACCCTTTAATACAGTTCCTCATGTTATGGTGACCCCCAACCATAAAATTATTTTCATTGTTACTTCATAACTGTAATTTTGCTACTGTTATGAATTGTAATGTAAATATCTGATATGCAGGATGTATTTTCATTGTTACAAATTGAACATAATTAAAGCATAGTGATTAATCACAAAAACAATATGTAATTATGTATGTGTTTTCCTATGGTCTTAGGCAACCCCTGTGAAAGGGTCGTTCGACCCCCAAAGGGGTCGTGACATACAGGTTGAGAACCGCTGTCCTAGAGGCATTGGGGACAGTAAAACCCGGTGACCATGCAGGTGGCAGCCAGGCTGAGAGGTGGACAGGGTAAAGGTAGGGGCCGCAGGAGCGCTGAGATGGTTTCTAGTCCCAGATACAGGTGCGGTGAAAGCTTTCCTCACTGTTGTCCTTTTGATGTTCCAGCGTCTCTGAAGCCAAGCTCGATGTTCCAGGCTGAGAAAGACATAGAGTATGATGATGATGACGCGGCCAGATTTGAGGATGTCACAGAAGATGCTGTTACTGAACCTTTTCAGTGGGTGATTACCACAGAAGAT
The DNA here is from genome assembly GCF_987537825.1 of Furipterus horrens. Taxonomy (NCBI): domain Eukaryota; kingdom Metazoa; phylum Chordata; class Mammalia; order Chiroptera; family Furipteridae; genus Furipterus; species Furipterus horrens. The sequence continues at coordinate 63,392,428 of NW_028327172.1, read as the reverse complement.
GGTGAAGACGAGACCACTATGGAGTTCGGAGGGTAGGTTGAAAACTAAAAAGGAGATTTTTAAGATGCAGATACCCAGGAAGGAGATAGGGAGTGAGCCATACAATGATGAAGAATTTCAAGGTTATGAAGACAGATACCTCTTCTATATAAAATTAAAGACCCAGTAACAATTGTTGATGTTCCTGCACACTTTCAGAACAGTTGAGAGTTATGTTACCCAGAAATTTTGATGGTGACTGCTCTGCTTCCCTATATCATTGAAAAGAATAAATCAATCGCCTTGCTCAGGCCTAGCTTAACATTCATAGAGAGCTTTTGGAGAGCAGCTTTACCTTAGCAGAAGCCACAAGCACAGGAAAGTTGAATCAGGAGGAGCATATCTACAACCTGGGGTATTCTGGTCAAGTGCACTGAGAGGGGATGCTTATCCAGCTCAGGTTCCTCAAGACAGAACTTACTGACTATCCTGGCCCAGATGGTGAGGACTGTGAGTGATCAAGTGCAACTAAAAGTAACCATGAATGATGAGGACGGGGTATTGGAAAACCTTGGTGAGACCGCAGGGAGAGATGTAAGAGTGAGTTTTGTAGTGGCCACCTTAAGTCTTGAGCAAAGTATGAACTGCCAGACTCCTTGGCCATCCTGTCAGAGATGGAAGATGTCATAGAAGGGACAATGGATACAAAGAACGTTCACTTTCTCGTACAATATGCTGACAAGACTGAATCTGTTAATTTTCAGACCAGTTCTTGGGTACAAAAATTATGCAAGAGGAAGGTGAGCCCTTAAAGTACCTGACACTAAGAGGGCACTACTGTTTATATTTAATGTGCCTGGCTCAGGTGACATTTACCCAAAAGATATGGAGGCTTTGCTACCTCTGATGGACATTGTGGTTTATTCTATTGACAAAGCCCAGAAGTCTCTCAACAGAAAGCAAACAAGAAAACAGATAAGAACAGAGCTCAAGTCAAAGAGAATTTCTTCAAGCTGACGCATGTGCAAAGATAGGAAGTAGCAGTCTCGAGTGAGAAGAAAAGAGCAGAGAAGGAGCAAATCATAAATGAGGAAGATCCTGAGAAACAGCATAGGCTGCAGGGAGCTACCTTGAGGCATGAGCAAAGAAATTGGGAAAGGGGCAAATGAAAATGAAACATATCAAGGTGTAAGCCATGTAGTTATCCAGAGATCTGAGTCCTAATGCCACCTGTAAGCTCTAATTTCACAAAAAACAAAAATATCAGCCATTTCTCAACTTAAAGTTTCAAACACTCCCAATGACTGAGAAATCCTTATTTCATTATCTATTTCTTGTTTGGAGTATTACAGAAGTTATATATAGATACATTGGCAGGACTCTGCTTTAGTAATTTTCTGCCAGATAAGCAAATTGTTTTGATCATTTTATGAAAGGAATGATATATTAAACCCTGTGTAGTTTTTAAATGTTTTTTAAAATATAATGAGTCGTCAGTGCTTTTAGTGTTGTGATATTTGAGGATTGCTTTTTGTTTAAAACTAGGCAGTTGAAATGGCTATAAAAAAATGACTCTAAACCAAGATTCCACAAATAACTCTTGGAACTTCACAATAAACATTGCTTAGTGTTTGTTTGTTTTTTAAGAAAGAAAACAGCTCTTGTTTTCCATGAACAGTATATTCAATCAGTTGAAATGGAAACTTTGTCACAATTAGGAAATTTCCACTGAGTGTCCAATACAAACTTTACATATATATATATATATGCCTTATATATACCTTTAAAAAATATTAGCATTAGAAACAAAGTGTATAAACTTAAAGCTCAGTCTAAGAGACTGGAACAGAGGAAGCACAGAGAGCAATATCAGAAGAAAGCCACTCAAGAATTTAATAAACAAGGCCAATCAGAGTGAGCTAGTGACCTAATGCAAAAATGTATCTCACCAATTCAAAAGAACTTATGCACCCCTATGTTCATTGCAGCACTGTTTACAATAGCTAAGTGCTGGAAACAACCTAAGTGCCCATCTGTAGATGAGTGGGTCAAAAAACTGTGGTACATTTACACAATGGAATTCTATGTAGCGGAGAGAAAGAAGGAACTCCTGCCATTTGCAACAACATGGATGGAACTAGAGAGAATTATGCTTAGTGAAATAAGCCAGGCAAAGAAAGAAAAATACCATATGATATCACCTAATACAGGAAACTAAAGAACAACACAAACAAAAGAACTAAATAGACAAAGAGCAGAATAGCAGTCAATGGGGGGGGGGGGAGAAGGGGTATAAGTAAGGGAGGGGTTTAGTCAAGGAAAGTGTATAAATGACTCATGGATATGGACAGCGGGGAGGGATATGGTTGCGGGAGGGGGGATGGGCTGAGTGGGGTAGAGAAATGGGGGGAAAATGGGACAACTGTAATTGAAAAACCAAAAATAAAAAATAAATAAAAAACAAAAATGTATCTACTGTAATCTTGCATTTATGGTAATAGATTGGATCTATCAGTAATGAGTCAAGTGGGTTAAGGAATTATAGCTTCTATTATTTAAACTTCCTAGCAATTCAGAAAGTCAACATATACCTTATGTATCTATTTTTTGCAATTGAATTTTTTGGTGACTCTTGTGGATACTTACAATTCCAAACATTTCTGAATTCTCCCAAATTTACTAAGCAAAAATTAATGGCTTATTTCACCCTTGGTTAGTAATTACAAGAAAACACCCAATTAGACAGCAAAAAGGAAAAAGAATTTTAAAAAATAAGGATAGTATAAGGGGGCTCTGGGACAACTTCAAGCATACCAACATTCATATCATGGGGTGCTAGGAGAAGAAGAGAGCAAGAAATTGAAAACCTATTTGAAAAAATAATGATGGAAAACTTCTCTAACTTGGTGAGGGACGTAGACATACAAGACCAGGAAGCACAGAATTCCAAACAAGATGAACCCAGAGAGACCCACACCAAGACACACCATAACTAAAATGCCAAAGGTTAACAACAAAGTATCTTAAAAGCAGCAAGAGAAAAGCAGGCAGTTGCTTACAAGGGAGGTCCCATAAGACTGTTAGCTGATTTCTCAACAGAAACATTGCAGACCAGAAGGAAGTGGCAAGAAAACTCAAAGTGATAAAAAGTAAGGACCTCAACCAAAATTACTCTATCCAGCAAAGCTATCATTTAGACTCAAAGGACATAATAAAGAGTTTCCCGGACAAGAAAAAGATAAAGGAGTTCATCAGCACCAAACCAGTATTACACGAAACTTTCAAGGGTCTTCTTTAAGAAGAAAAAAATTATCAAAAATATGAACAATAAAATGGCAATACATATATATCAACAATTGGATCTACAAAATAAGTAAACAAGTAGAACAAAATAAGAATACAAGAATAAACTGTTTCACATACTCACAATTGTAAATGTACTTTTGCCCACCCATATATATCTCTGTATTGTGATTATACCTAGTATTATATTTACTTTGGGACACTCCTTGAAACATTGCCATTTGATGAAGATCACCTATTGTTACAGAAGTATAAGAATATGGTCAATCTAATCTCCTTGGGTGTGTTGTTGGTTATTCCTATCTCCTCCCCTATTACATTGTTGTAATTATTTAAAAAATTAAAAAATAAAGACACTGTGCTGGGTTATGTGAGAATATTCTGGTACCGCTGAAACTTAAGTTCCACAAACATTTTTGACAACCTACTATGAGTCAGGCACTATGTTAAGAGCCAAAGACATGGTTTCTTCCTTTAAGAATCTTAGTCAAATAGGCACAAGTAGGTTTACAGTTGATTGTATGGAAAACAATACAATAATTGAATAGTAATACAAGAGTAAATTGTGTTTTTGTACCCAGGCTGTAAGCCTTTTTTCCCACCTTGTATATAAATTTTTATGTACATATGTATACATGGTTTTTCATTCATTTGTTGCTTAAGCAAGCAAACTCTGATTTACTGGCCATGTGCTGCCACTGGGTACTAAAAAGATACATGGAACATGCTCTGTCTTTAAAGTAACTTGCAGTTTAGGAGAGATGACAGACTTGTAAATGTTTTCATTCATTCAACAAACATCTGTTAAACCTTTGTGGTAGGCAGTGGGGGAACAAATGACTAACATGATCCCTGCTCACAGGGCTGTTTCCCCTTTGAGGATTATATTCCCTCAAAGACAGAGACTAGAAACTAGACTCTTATCCTATAAGGGGTACAGTAAAGCCTCCATTCACATTAATTCATTCATTTATTCATTCATTTGTTCTTATATCTACTCCAAATCTCTCTTGGACAGTTCTTTCATATCACCCTTTTAGACCAATTCTAGATAATAAACCTAAAATAGAATTATCATAAACTTTATATAGTTCTAGTATGAACATCTAGAATGGTTTGAAATATATCTTGTCTCATACATCCTAAAATGTCAGCTGTTTTTGGCTTTTATACAGAGAATAAAAGACATTTCTTCTCCATTTACTTGGTTCGCATGTTTGGCAGGGCAAGGTGCAAATTTGAATGCACTGGTTTTCAAAATGTGCTAGTTAGAGAGCTAGGGGCTTCCTCGAGGATTCTCAGAAGTAACAGTAGCAATGAGGGTGGTGAGTAGGGAGGACTTGGAACTTCCTACTTTAAACAGAGTGTGTCAGTGATCTGTTTCTAAGTAAAACTTCTTTTGGTATTTAAAAGAAATTTAACAACAGATTTAAGAGAATCAAACAATATGATAAGATATTACATTATTTTTGGCCTTATAATTTTTAATATTTGTCCTTTTAAAACAATAGACTTCTTCTTATGAGGTCAAATTGATCCACTTTTAAAGACAACTCTAGCAGTTAATGTTAGTGAGTAATTACTACTTGGTGCAAGCGCACTCTAAATTGACCATCTCATTTAGTTATTTAATATTCCTTTGAAGAACCATTTCCCTATACTACCCCACATTAATGGAGCAAATAAAACAAATTTTCTGTCATTGACATTGATTTTCCAAGAGATTTGCAATTCTAAATGTATTTGCTTTAGTGAACCACTTATTTTGCCATTTGTTTGATTTTACTATGTAAAAACACTTAGTGAATATAAATCTACCCTACAAAGTCCTGTTGATCTATTTTTTCTAGAGATCAGTGTAGCTAATAATGGTTAATGCATGATTTGATTTCTTCAAAACAATTTTATGAGGTGAGGACCACTATTCTCATGTTATAGGTAAGGAAACTGAGGAAGTATCATGTAGAAGTAGGGACCCTAAAAGGACTATGGAGCAGAAGAACCATGTGTGGGCAAAGTTTCTGGGTGAAAATTGGGAAAAAGAAGAGTGCCTTCACCCCATCAAGCTTGATTTCACTTTGAACCTTTCAAATTGATGTTAGCCAGAGGAAGAGTTGTCCATCTTGCATATTTATCTTTCTCTTCCACTCCAGTGACCATAAAAGGCTATACCATCCACTCTCTGGATGCCAATAGGTTATTTCTATTAAGTGTTCTTGATTATGGAGATAAAGACTCTTAAAAAGATGAGTGGGAATGAAGATGGAGGGTTTTCATCATTTTCATAACTATTTTTAAAGGATGCTTGCAAAGGCCCCAATTCCCTGTTATTTTCTTCTTCCTTTTTTTTCCCCCCTTTGGTCACTTATTCATGCATTATAAACTAACCTAAGTACCAGGCACTATGATGGGCACTAGGAGGTACCAAAGATAAATGTTAGGATTTCTATTATTGAAGGAACAACACACTTAAATAGATACAGCACAAAATACATAAGTGCTGTAAGATGCTGCACCAAAGCCTACTTAGGCAGGGACTATATTTTATTCATCTTTGAAGCCCCCAACTCTTATTGCAATTGACAGTTCAAAGTTCACAACTCTATATGTTTCCTGAATAAATGTTTTCGTGTCCAGGGTTTTTGGCAGGCTTTAAATTCTCTTACGTGCATGTCTTTGTATCAGATCTTAGTATAATTGTAGTTACACTTGAGTTTCCCTGGACCTCATATGCAAATGTATATCAACCACCAGTCCTAGATATACTAAAATCAACCAGTAGCCTTATTTTATGCTTTCCTAGCAACAGGAAAATATTGTAGATAGTAAAATTGTCACTTGAGAAACAAGTGCATTCATTAAATGGGACTAAATATATGTGCTACTTTGGGCTATAAATCCATTCACTGCTCTTGCTTCTAGAAGCAAGCCTGCCCTCTAGTGCTAAAACTGTCTAATTGAAACAAAAGTAACTTCCAACTACCACAAAAAGACCTAGCACTTCAAATATATTCTTAAAATGTAAAACTGTATTATCTCAAAACAAAATGGCATTCCCCCTTTAAATTTCCCATATGCTTATATTATCAACCTTGCTTTTTAAAGCAATTGATGCTTCCATAACATTAGAGAAAGCATTAATTTTTGTGTCAAAAATGTTAACATTGCATTGAAAAGCCATCAGTCCTCAATTTCATTCATACATCTCTAATTTAGTTCTAGCTCCTGACTTGAGGTATACAAGTACATGAATGACTTACACACACACACACCGAGCTCAGACATCTCCCCTGAACTCGACTCAAATATTCAACTGCCTACTTTATTATTTCCTTTTGTACATCTAATAATGGGCCTAATTAATTAACATGTTCAAAACTAAGCTCTTGAACTACCCTCACCCCAAGCTTGCTCCATCTTAGTTAATGTTGCCTCACTCTTGGAATTGTTCAAACCAAAAATCTTGGGATAATTCTTGATTATTCTTCCTCATACTCCACATCCAATCTATTAGCACATAATATTGGTTCTATCAAAACATTAAGAATGACCACCCATTTTCATTACCCTCATTCTCATTCAAACCATACCATTTCTCATCTGGACTACTACAAATATTACCCTACTCATACTACCCACTTCTAACCTTGCTTTGATCAGAACCCTAATAGCTTCCCAATTCAATGAAGGTCTGAATCTTTAGAAAGGCCTACAATGTCCTGCATGATTACCTACAAGCATGTATGATCATCAGTCTCAATCTCTCTAACCTCAATTGCTAATTCTGGCAATACTCTTCTTGCTCATTAGTCACAATGACCTCGCTGTTTCTTGAAAACACCAAGCACACTACCAACTTAGGGACTTAGCATGTACTAGTCCTCCTGCCTGGAAAGCTCTTCTCCCAGATATGCATATGGCTCAATTGTTCCCTTCATCAGTTCACTGCTTTTTAAAATAGCAATATCATACTTATATACCTTCCAGACCCCTTCAACTTTTTTCCTTAATAACCTTGTTACCATATAATAAACTATGTATTTTACTTATCAATTAAAATGAAAATCCCATAAGGATCAGAAATAATTGTCTATTCTGTGCCTGTAACACTTCCTGTCATATAATACATACCTGGGACTTACTGAAATATTTAGTCCAAGAGGAATATAAGTCTGATTATAAAAATAAATTGTAGAATAAAACAGGATATACAAGATATTTCAGTTTATACATAATAGAAAAACTTGTTGAAAAAAACAATTTTACCTAATTGTTTTTAATTCAAATATTAAGATGTATTCATTTAACATTTACTAAGTATTGTGGATACAGTCCTATTTGAACTTCGTAACAATATGGTAGGTATTATCACCGTTTTACAGAAGATGAAAGTGAAGATGACAGAGGTCAAGTGACATGTCTAAACAGTCACATAACGAGGATGTTGCAAAGAGGAAACTAACTTATGTTTCTCTGATATTACTTCTACAAACTCTCTTAATATTCAAAGTACTTTCAAGGCATAATATAAATCCAAAACAGGTAAGAATTCTATACTTGCAGATAAAAATATTGTGAATTTGCTATACTGTTTCATTTGCATGATAGGATAATACAGGTAAAATACTAGGTAAACAAACTTAATTCAATATTCATAAGGATTAATTTTCTAAGTTTAATAAGTTAATAATACTAAGCCTCAAATCTTAAGTTGTTCAAGTACCTATTAGTCTCTTATCTACATGGAAAAATGAGTTATGGGTAATACTCAGTAATCTTCAATTTATACACACACACACACACACACACACACACACAGAGTTTGGGATAAATCTGGCTTTATACATATCCATTTGGCTTATTTTTGTTATCTTTTAAAAATAAGTATGGTCATTTGAATATTTCATAATGTCCACAATTTTACCTTAATACTTAAAACAATCCATGAAGTGTGTAGAACAATATTAATACTTCAAAGCTGTGAAAGCCAAAATGCAGGATAAGGTTTCTTTAAAATGGTATTATAATTTGAGTAGAAAAATAAATTTTTAGTAAGACAATTTTGTAACTCATCCATTTATGGACCATATTTCCATAAAATAAGTACAACAAAGCTCCAATACTAGCATTGTAAGACAAGATTCATATTTATATTAAAGTTTAATCTTGTTACTGGATATATTTTAAAGAATAGTTAACGCATGGTAAACTAGAACCCAAGCGAAAATGAGCTATAATATAAAAGGTTCTAATAAATTGCAAAGCACACAAAACTAAAAATAAATAAATAAAGGGGGGGGGCATGTGCGCTCTGAGCAAACCCATACCTATCCCCTTCACCTTCCTCCAGGTGTGCCTTTTATTTGTCTTTCTTTCTCCTAAGCTCCAAAGGCCCTTCTTTTGCCTCTGTTATTTTGCTTCCTGAGTCGTCACAGCCCAGCTGGCTCACTTCTATCTATGTCTTTCTAAATAAACTTTTGCTTGTATTTGAAATTTAAAAAACTAGTCAAATCATATCAACTAGGAAAGGAGAAAAGGAAGTACTACCTACACAGGATACAAAAGACTGTAGGGTGGGCAGAGCAAATTTATGATTTTTATTAAGACTGGTGTTTGGAAAAAGGTAAATAAATTGTGCTTTGAAAGCTCCAAAGATTTGCTCCAGTGACGTAAAAGTTCACTAGAACAATCTATACAATTAAGAGTGAATTAGTGATAATTCACCTAAGGCTTGGACAGAAATTCATCTTTCTATAAGCTATATAAATTTACCATAGAAGTTAAGACTGTCTTTTTTTTTTTTTTTGGCTTCCACAGTACTACTTATGGGCAACTAGGTCTTGTTAACAAAAAGACCAAGTCTTAGAAGCAATCTTTTTTTTTTTTGGTCTGGCTGTTACCAAATATCTATGGAAGTAATAAAACTATATTCATTAAAAAATTATATGATCCCAAATATTTAGTAATTCAGACTAGCCTTCCCTATTGAGGAAATCAATGAGATTCTGCTGTTATTTCTCTTTTCTCCTGAAGAGAAAATGAGCCTTTCTTGAAAAATGTTCCCTTGTAATGATTTCCAATATCACTCAAGATGTAGAAGGGAGAATTCCTCTTTAAAAATAAGAATTCTTTTTAGGAATAAGATTAAGAGATTTTGCCTTTCTCTTAGTCTAACAAATGCATTTAAATCATTAAAATGGATTATAATGTTCCCAATTTATATGATGCTTTAGGCATTTGGTAAGCACAAGAGATGTGCTACAAAACTTTAGACTATAGGAGCCTTAACAGCCCAAAAAAACTTTATCAGACTATGAGTTCTTATCACAACAGTTTTAAGTACACTTCTATGAGAGCAGTAAAATTAAGTCAACATTCTATTTGCTTCTCAAGCTGAGCACAAAATATATTCCAATACTTTCATATTTTTACATTAACAATTAGGTAGAAAGAACACATCCTGTTGAAGAAACACTTAGTTCAAACTAAATGTTTCACTGCTAATACACTTCATGCAATATAGCGTGTATGCTTTAAGAACTCTAGTTACCTTAAAATTCTACTCTCTTCCTTTCCTCACCACACAAAGCGATGACAAATATTGTTAAAGATATTTTTTTGTTTACATGGTGAAAAGGCATTTGTACTTAGGAGAAATACTCCTGAGTCAGTCTAACAATCTCAGGGAAAGCCCTCAAATTACAATTTAGGAAACACTAGTCCAGAGTACTTTAGTAGAATAAAACCCAAATCAACAAAGCCTAGACATTATACACAAAAATACTACCAATGCCGAAATGGTTTTATCAAGAATTTTACTTGCAGCATTTAAAAAACAAGAAATCATTAGACAACAGAAGACAAACATTGTAACACAGACAGTTCAGCATACAACCATACACCATTTCTTATGGTTGTTTAAGGTAACACTATGTTACCTGAATTCTTCGCAATTACCTAAGACTACCAGGCCTTGTTCAAACTACTAACTCCGAGGGGTAGGGGGGAAACTCCTCCATCCTCTCACAGCTGAGAATAAACACCTGACTCTACTTTCTTTAAGTAGTGTTATTACATTTGCATGCTATTTTATAAGCAGCAAGTTGTTTCCAATTATAAAGCACCATTGAGTATTATATCCCCTACAAAGAAATCCTAAAAATTTTACAACAGGAGTCCTGGAAACTCACTTTAAGCTAATTAAACAAGATCCAGAACATTTAGAAGACTTCTTTTTTATACCACAGGCTCCTTAATCCCGCCCTCTTTAAGTTTCCCAATAAATTAAATGCTGCTCAAATATAAAATAAGAAAGTTATGACAAGAAGAGACAAGCACACATCCTGACTGATAAATGAGGCAAAGTAATTTTGCTTCCAAAGTGAATGTTATAACTCTAAGGAGTCTAAGAGAACAAGGAGCAAGAGAGTAAAAGCAAGCATGGCCTGGGTAGGATTAGGCTCTTGACTTAAGGGAAAAAACTAAGTTTCATTTTAGTTTTCAGATTCAAAAAGTCTTAAAGTTATCTCTAGATAAGTAAGTGAGTAGTTTCATATTTTTTAAAAGGTCACCTATATAAGTCTTAAGTGTTTTTGTTGTTGTTGTTGTTGGTTTTAACTCAGATAGTGAAGATGACAAAGACAAAAACATTACGATTAGTTCAGGCTATAAAATGACAACTTGTAAGATTTCACTTAAATTATATGTTCTGGAATTAAGCAAAAACGGGCAACATTCTTCAAGTTCAGCAGTTGTGCCTTGGAGAGAAGAATCAAATTATAAAGATTCAAATGTTTACAAATCTAAATGCTTTACTTATAATAAAGTTGATATTAAAATATCAATTATAATGCTAAATCATAACACTGTTGGTATGCTCAGTCCTAGTAATTCAGTGATTCTAACACTTAAAAAGTTGTTTTCCACTATAACATCAATGTTTAACAAAGTAATTTCATTAAGAAGGCAAGTAAAACAGCAATAATTTTCTTCCAGCTTATCAACCAAAAAGCAAACAAATCATAAAAAATCTTTAAAATGCTATTCTCCCTTAAGTGATCAATACTGAAAATCACTTATTAAATTCACCATCAAAAATTAACCTTCACCCTAACTGGTGTGGCCCAGTGGATTGAGTGCTGGCCTCTGAACCAAAGGGTCACTGGTTCAATTCCCAGTCAGGGCACATGCCTGGATTGCAGGCCAGGTCCCTAATTGAAGGCACACGAGAGGCAACCACACAGTGATGTTTCTCTTCATCTCATCTCTTTTCCTTGCCTTCCCCTCTCTCTAAGAATAAACAAAATCTTAGCACCCCCCCCCAAAAAAAACCCAGCAAATCAACAAAACCCTGACATTTTATCTCTGAAATATATATTTTTTAATATCAACCTCCACCTTAAATTCCAACAGAAATAGCCTTATGGAAAAGTATTCTATTTACTTCTCTCCACTCATACAATGAAACTAGAAATGTTATTGAGGTTGTGACTGGACTATTAAATGTGGGCAGTTTTCTTAACTGGGATATTGGATGGTTTGAAAGGAATGCACATACAACAACCCTGCTGCTAGTCCAAAAAAGGGTTTTTATGTGAATTAGAAAAAGCTGTCCTTTCCTCAAAACATTTAATTGCCAAAAGTCAGGAAACTGTGATAATTAGCAATACCGTGATTGTAAAAATGTAAACAGTACCCTTGAGTTGTGTGTAATTATGTTGAGTTCTCTCACAGTTCCTTATTCTATTGCCTTCTTTTCCTATATATATATATATATATCTTAATTAAATCCACAAAATCAGATCTAAAGTTCTTTTAAGGGGGAGAAAAGAAAAAGAGCCCTTAACACAACTCCCTATAATCACAAAATGACAGTTAAAGGGATACATATGCCACTAATAACAATAATGATGATATAACTTCAATATTGACCTTCATTCTCTCATAAGGCTGTCTGACTTGTCTGATTCTGAGACCATTAATATATGAGCCTTGCTCTTTCAAATATAAAAGATTCTTTTAAAATGATGGAATAGAGAAAACTAAAAATTCACATTAAGAATATACATGGAATGCTGATTTATGCTTATTGATAATACTAGTTAAAGGTTGGAAAACAAAATGATTGGACCATTTTTTCAATTCTAAACTTATAGAGTATGTGCATCAATCCTTGGCAGCTTTCACAGAAAACCAGAACTAAAAGTTGGAACACTTCCAATGTCCAAAAATGTACTAACTGCTTCAGAATATTGTCCCAGAAGTCAAGGTAAATAAATATTCTTCCTAACTGAGCAGAGATGAAGACATTAAGCCGTACCATCAGCAGACTACATTGCCAAATAAAATTCCACAAATTAATGGTGGAATTAAGAATTAAAACATACAAAAATAAATACCACTCTGACACTCAAGGGACATCTTCACATTAAGGCCTTTATCACAAATCTCAATCTTTATTGTTCTGAAATAAATGTAGTAAACATAACTCAAAACAAAAACTGCAACATTCAGTCTCAGAAGAGGTGTGGTACAAGGCCCATCACATGTAACAAGAAAACTTCCCTTAAAAAAATTGGAAAAAAAAAAAAAAGTACTATGAGAAGTCTTTCATATGAATAAAAATGCACCCTTTGGATTCTTTCTTCATCATCTCATTTAGCTTGTATACACATAGGAATCAAAAGGTTTGCACTTTCTTCACAATAGTTCCTGCTATGATGTTTGACGAACTTTTTGCCATTCAACAAATTCATCAAGAAGAACAGGCCCTAGAAATAAAGAAACAATCTTTGTTAGAATTCAGTGACCTCTTCTCTCTGTAAGACAAACTCCTCATGAGCTCTGTGATGACAATAAGGAACTGACCCTTCCCTTTTTCACATGTTGTGCTTCCACCCTCCCTCTTCTACTTAATGGTGCTGTCTTAGCTTTTTCTTTCTTTCTTTTTTTTTTGATATGAGACTTTTTGCATAATGGGTATCTGTAGCAACTTCTTTCTCAAGTTTTAAGTGTTTCATGAACTCTCCAATAACTAAATCAATATTAACCTTTCCCTTTTTCCAGCTGCCCATAGAATTTGCCATTTAATTATTAAACAATATGGAAAGTGTTAAATGTAGTATTTCTATGTTACTTCACCAAGAAGTATGCGAGCTTATTGAAAGGGTAACCATATTAGAGACTTACACAGTTCCAGTAACAGGACCTAGTATAAATCTAAACACAAAGCAAGTGCCTAATAAATACCTGATATAAGAACTAAAGACATTTTTATAACTCAGGGGGCTCAAACTCATTTACCTACAGAAGCCAACCAGACAGGCAATTTAAACAAGCTCACTCTGTAGTTTTTAAAAAATTTTATTTGATTTTATTTTTATTGTTGACACTATTACAGATATCCTCCATTTCTGCCCTCTTCACCCAGCACTTCCCCCGCAAGGCTTCACCACACTGTTGTCTGTGTCCATAGGCTAAGCATATATGTTCTTTGGCTAATCTCTTCCAGTTCTGCCCCACCCTCTCCCTTCTGAGATCTGTAAGTCTGTTCTATGGACCCATGCCTCTGGTTTTATTTTGTTTGAAAACTCATTGCCACAAAGAAATGTGACTGACCTATTTTTCTTAAAATGAACCACTATGTGGTAGTCTCTATTTTCCTCCTGCTTTTGATAGACTGTAAAATAAACAGCAAACAGGCACAATAATAAATGGCAACTGAAAAGCAACCTAGTTTTAGAATAGGAGCAAAATGGAAAGCAAGTCCAACATAAGCCAATACTTGGAACTAGCCACTAATCCTATGACAAAATACAGGTACAGTTTCGTGAGGTTTTTTAAAAAGCTTTCAAGTTAATATAAGCTTTTTCTATTACAGCTGATGTTTTGTTTTCCTATTTTTTAAATACATGAATATACTTTTCTTCCATAGAAAAATGCCAAGAAAGGCAGAAATGAAGAGTTTTAGTTTCTAGATACAGAAATAATTTAAATTAAGCTTTAAAATGCTGTTACTAAGAAATCAAAAATATTTCATTCATCAGCACAGACTTTATAATATTGCTCAATCTAAGCTCTCTGCCTATCTTCTACACCTGCCTCCCTCCCTACACTTCCCACATGATTGAATAATAAAAGTTACTGTTACAAAGTTTAAATCCCTTATGGCAATGTTACACAAATGCATATTCTCATTTAATAGTTTAAAATTTTTTATTTTCATAGGGAAACATACTTACAAGCACCGTCTTCATCATAGTTACTAAGATCAGCATGGACTGTTCTGCTGAATTCTAATACATTGTACCACTGATCTTTGTTCATAACACGATACTTTGATTGCTGAGGAAAATAATAACAAATATTTGGGTTATAGAACAAGCGTTATTTATTAGGGCTTGACTTCAATAAATTTAATTATAATATATTTTGTAATTTTGTCATTCCTAAAACATTTATTCCTCTTTTAAATTATTTGTGTATCTAAGAGAATCCTCAGGGGGCATTTACATTTTAATGCCACAAATTTATTTTTTCCTTTATCTTTCTTTCATTTTTGAAGAATAACAAGAGCATCAGGGTACTAATGAAGTTTTTACCTGTGTATATACTTGTGTGACCACAAATGAGATCAAGATCCACTATTTCCTACATCCAGTAAGTTCCCTTCTGCTGTCTCCCAGTAAGTTATTTCTTTGAATGAGATTTACTGTTTAGAAACATTTTGAAGTTGGCATCCTTGGAAGCAATGGAAAGACTACAGGCATGGGTTCAAATCTCACTTTTGACACTTAAATAAGTGACCTTAGGAAAGTTACTTAACAGAAGCCATCTCCTCATTTGCTAATGGGGATTAAGTTTAATTCAAAATGGTGTTCTAAAGATTTAAAAAGATAGTATGTCAAGCACCCTCCACTGGATAACAAGTATTTCAAAACATTTAGTCCTCTCAGTTCCTTTTAGAAATGAATATTTCTATATTCAGTTATATTTATTTTTGCAAAAACTACTAACAGGAGGAAGGTTGATAACATCCATTAAAAACATCTACTTCGTTAGGCTGAAAGATTTAAACGTGCACAAACCACTCACATAAGATCTTTTCATACCTTTGTCTCCTATCACAAGCTTTAAACAACATACTCTGGAGAACTTGCTATGATAAACAATCAGCTTTTTTAGAGATTATTTTCAAAGGAAAAGTAGAAGGGTGTGTAATTCAAAAGCTGGTGAGAACTATACAAAGTCAAAAAATTAAAAACAAAAGACACTGAAACTTAAAGGGCACAAAACCAGATAGAAAATGAAAGAAAGCAATGGAAAAAAAGAACAGTATCTTTTTACAACCACTGCCTATAGTAGATAAACCTTTTAAAAGAATACTTTCTTCATAAATTCAGCATACATTTTTAGTAAGCAGTACATTTAAGTACACCATACAGCCACCCTCATGTTTGTGGGCGTCAAATATTAAAAGCTTTATTCGAATTCTTTAGATTGAGTCTAAGTGAACAGTTCTATTACTATAACTGGTTCTTACACGGATTTCAGTCTAAGACCCTGTGCAACACAAAGATACCTGATTTAAAAGCTTGAGATTTGTGTACTCTCATCAATTTTCTCCTGCCAAAAGCCTAAGAAACTACTATTGTATGAAGACTGTGTGAAAATTATTTCTTGAAGGTTTTTTTTTAAAACAGATGGCAGGGGGCATACAAGAGATAGAATTAAAATAACTATCAATGGGGGAAAAAGTGGGATAACCGTAATAGAAAAACAGTAACTTTAAAAAAATAATAACTATGTCAATAAAAATGAAAAATAACTATGTACAGAATATATTACTGAACATAAACTTGTGTCTAAATATGACAGCAGGTATGTACATATCTTAAAAGAAATTTTCTACTAAAACAGATTTTTTTGAAGCGCAGTATTAAAAATCTATTTGTTTTTTTCTCAATTAAAGGTATATTGTCAATCAGATTAAATTTTAAAGTAACACTTTGAAAGTAAAAAACAAAAATACGTACCTCCAGATACTGATAAAATACTGAAAACAGTGGCCATGTCCTCCCAAGCAGAAGAGCTAACATAGATTTAGCAGTATCAATATCTAGGCTTCTCTGATCTTTATCCTAAAATATTAAGTAAAAATATTTTCCTAAGTGTGGCCTCAAGATTAAAAAAATATTAACATTACAAAACATGGATACTTCACTTACCCTTGCAAAATCAAAGGCATATCTGTAGATATTCTTAAACGAAGAAATATCATTCAAATGTGAGCGCAAAAAGTCAAATTTGTTCTGTAACTTTTCTGTGCAGTCACACCTTAAATTTAAAAATCAAACAGATTACATAATCAAAAACATTAAATAAAAGCACCTTTAGAAACTCTGAAGGAATGCATTAAGAAAAAAAAGTGAGAGCAATATAGTTGTTTAGATTTTAAATTCTGATTCAAAATTCAGTGCAACAAACCTGTTGCCTTATATATACTAATGCAATAAAAGAGAAAAATAAAAACAAAAACAAAAACCCAAGAAACCAATTAAAAGTTCATGCCACTATTCTTAAAAAAAAAAAAAACAACAAAAAAACTCAATCTAAAACTCCAATAAGTTAAAAATGTCTCTTAAAAAGAGATGTATTAAAATGTGCTTTTTACCACATAAAGTTAGCAAATGATAGAACAAATGAAATTAATCAGGCCTCTGTCACAAATTTTATTGGAAAGTTCTTAGTCACTAGCTTGGTGAGAGATAAGCAATGGGTAGTTTTAAAAGTTTAAGATATTGCACTGAGGAAATTATTACATTATATTAGTGGTTCAGTCATAAATTCAGATTCCTATATTTTTAGTGAACAAAAAAGTTAATGAAAATCAGTGGCAGCACCTGACTTCAAATAAGTTACTTATATATGGCAAAAGAATGCAAATAAATTATACATGTTACTTCTAAAGATAAGACATTAAATACAAGAAGCTAAATAAATGGAATGCTCAAAATCTTTACTGACTCTCTCACTGGGTTGACATATTCCACTAATAGCAAGAAGCAAAGTAGACAAAGCCTTTCACAATTGGCCCAAATATCCTGTCGCATCTCCTGCCAGGTCCCAATATCTTTACGGTGCTATAGTTATACATCACCATACCCAAATGCCAGAACGATTGCTTTAGTACATATTACCTGTCCTCCACCTGAAATGCTGTTCCAATGTTTTCACTAAATATTACTCATCAAAACCTCACATTTTGTCATCTCTGTTACACAATCTGACTCCCTTCAATCAAATTAGTTCTGCCATCTACTGTGATCCACATTTATTTCACTCAAAATTGAATTTTAGTACTCATCATGTAGTACAGACACCCTGCATTTTCAGTTTTAACTAAGATTTTCACTATTCCAAATCAATAATGTGATGTGTGGCAACTTATTATGGTATTAAGGTGTAAAAATTTTGAATAAATTTCTAATGTTGTTTAAATCTTGCATTCCTAGAGTAAGCCAAATTTGATGGTGTTACCAGTTAACCCACTGCTAGATTTTTTTTGCTATGTTCCTAAGGGAGACTGGCTTGTAAATTTCATTCTATCACACTCTACCTGCTAGTTTTGATAACGAACTTGTAACATAAGCCTCAGAAAAATAAAATAAATATTATCCTTTCTTTCGAAAAAGTTTACTGAACACTGGAAATAGCATTTGTCTAAATTCTGGTGAAAAACCACCTGAGCCTTTTCATTGGGGGAAGAAGCCTTTTAACCACTAAGTCAACCTTTTTAATGGTTATTGGACCATTCAGATTTTCCAGTTCTTTTTCAATCACTTGTGGTCATATTTATATACTTTCTGATACTTCATTTCCCACAATTTTATTTAAATGTTGATTAAAATAATTTATAATAACTTCTAATATGCATTGCATTTTTCATGGGAATGTAAACTAATATAGCAACCATGGAAAACACTACGGAGGTTCCTCAAAAACTCAAGAACACAGTTACCATATGATCCAACACCCCTCTTCTGATACACAAAAATTTGAAAACATTTATTCCAAAAGATGCATGTATCCCTATGTTCATTGCAGCATTATTCACGGTGGCAAAGACATGAAAACAATTTTAGTATACGGTAGATGATTAGATAAAGAATGTGTTATCATACATACAATGGAATACTAACCAGTCACAAAAAAAGATGAAATATTGCCATTTGAGGATCAAAACACAAGCTACAGGGTGGGAAAAATTATTTGCAAGCCACATATTCAATGAAGAGCTTGTATCTTGCATACAGAGAAAACTTCCAAAAATTATCAGTGAAAAAATTATCCACTGTCTCAGCCTCTCTTTCCTATTTTCCTCAGATACTGTAGGTCACTGATTCTTACCTCCTTTATATTTATCTCTACTGTAGCTCATTCATTGAATTTTAAATCTTTCATATTATTCACTTTTAGAAATTTAACTATTTGATATCTGATCATCTGAGACCATTCCTCTTCATACTTTAAGCCCATTAAAAGTAGTTATTTTATACTGACATTGTCATTATTCAAACTACTAATCTTAAAAGAATCTGTCTGAAGTTTAAGATCTTTTTCCCAAATGTTCAGTGATTTTTTTTTTAAATTGTTGTTAAATAATCACTGAATCTTTTTCTGCAGACATTGAGGCTTCTGATTAAAATGCATTCTTCTAGCCAAGATGGAGGCGTAGACAGACATGCTGCATCTCCCTCCACAACTAAAAAGGAATACAACTACCTCAAAACTAGAAACAACCAGAAGTTCTAGAAAATCAGACTGCATGGAAGTCCTGCAAACAAAGATATAAAGAAGAAATATTCATCCAGACAGGTAGGAGGGGCGGAAAGGACACGGTGTGGTGGCAGCAGCAGGCCGGCAGAAAGCGCAGTCAGGTATTTTAAAGTCAGGAGGGACACCTGCGGAGCGTTACCAGCTCCTCACCGGACCTCGCAGCTCACTGTCCCAGCACCTGGGAAAATCAAGCCTCATTGCTTCTGATGTGCAGACCAGTGGGTGGAGGCAGAAACTGCCAGTCGCTCAACAGCGTCCGCTTGTTTAAAAGGTCCTCATAGTCCTAGAACATCCGCAGGCCCACCCACTCTGGGAACAACGGCCAGGGCAACAGCTAGAGGGGTGCCAGTCCGGTGCAGAAGTGGGAGAGGTGCCTGGAAAAGGGGCAAGTGCTGGTCAGGCGGCACTGTTCCCTCTCGGACCCCTCTCCCGCATACAGCGCCACAACGTGGTGAAACAGGCCGCCCTGTACTGATGAATCCCTAAGGATACACCCCTTACAACGTCACAGGAGTGACAGCTCTACCTGGGACACGGAGGCAAACAAACACAGGAGCCTGTCAGAATGAGGAGACAAAGAAGTATTGCCCAAAAGCGGGAACGAAATCAAGATTCCAGTGGGAGAACTAGGTGACAAGGAGATAGCCAACCTAACAGATGAGGAGATTGACAACCTAAGAGACGAAGAATTCAAAACACTGGTGATAAAGATGCTCACAGGCTTGACAGATATGTTTGAGTATGGCAAACGCATAAGAGAAAAAGTGAAGGCTATGCTAAGTGAAACAAAGGAAAATCCACACCAAACCAATGGTGAAGGGAAGGAAACTGGGGTTCAAATCAGTGATTTGGAACATAAGGAAGAAAAAAACAGTCAACCAGTGCAGAATAAGGAAGCAAGAATTGAAAAAAATGAGGAAAACTTCTCAAATTTTGTGAAGGAGATGGACATACAGGTCCGGGAAGCACGGAGGATTCCGGGCAAGCTCGACCCAGAGGGGACCACACCAGGACGAATCATGATTGAGATGCCAAAGGTGAAAGATAAAGAGAGAGGCGGAGAGTTGCCTACAGGTAGGTGCCTATAGGACTATCAGTTGATTTCTCAGAGGACACTTTGCAGGCAGGAAGGGACTGGCAAGCAGTATTCAATGTGATGAAAGGCAACCTGCAACCAGGACTACTGTATCCAGCAAGGGTATCTTTTAGAATAGAAGGGCAGATGAAGTGCTTCACAGACAAGGTGAAGCTAAAGGAGTTCACCACCACCAAGTCATTATTATACGAAATGTCAAAGGGACTTACTTAAGAAAGAAAAAAGAAGATTAAAACTATGAACATTAAAATGAAAACAAAGTCACAACTATCAACAACTGAATCTAAAAAATAAAACCAAAATCCAACAAAGCAAACCAGAATAGGAACAGAATCCTAGGTATGGGGGTCATTTGAAGGGTTATCAGATGGGAGGGGAAAGGGGGAGAAATGGAGATATGCTGCAGGGATTAAGAAGCATAATCTATTGGTACAAAATAGACAGGGGGAAGTTAAGAATAATATAGGAAAGGGTGACACCAAAAAACTTTCATGCTCAACCATGGACATGAACTAAGGGGGATGGGATTGCTGAAGGGAAGGGGGGTACTGGGCAGAGGAGAGGAAAGGGGAAAAATACTAGAACTACTGTAACAACATAATCAATAAAATACTTTTAAAAAAATGCATTCTTATACAGAACTACTTCCATTACACATATAGGACTACTACCTACCTGGGATAATTCTAAAATACATCTTTACTTGTGTCATACAAATAATGAATTTCATTCCTAAACCTGTGAGACGAAGACCTTTTGACTAGTAATTCTCTCAAGTTGAAGCTCTTCTAACTGTACGCGAAACCAAGCCAAAGCAACCAAGCTATCAACTGGGGAGGTTTAGCATTAATAATCTAATGTGCGAATTTCTGTTCTGATTCCAATCCACTCAGAACGTGCAATTTGTCTCCTATTCTCAACATGCAAGACAAAAAGTTCATAGCCAGACCCTGACTAGGAACAGGTGTATCCTCAGAGAAAATGCCAGTTCCATAGATCTCTATGAAATCATCACCTCTCGTCATTTATGGCCTGATTATTTGCCTTCATTTTCAGTCAAGTCCAGGTATACTTTTTAAAAGATGTTTTAATATTTCATCCAACATTTAAGTGTTTCACATGAGAAATGGTCTCTGCACATTTAGACTGCTATACTGCCAAAAACGGAAATCAAAATTTGGGTAAGTTAACTTTTGTGTAAGGCCTAGGTCCTTACATATTGATGAATGTACAATGTGTTTCATGCAGAAACAAGAAAGATTCTTATTATTTATTAAAAATTCATACTATTTCAATAAGTGGCTTCTACTAGTGTAAAAATTCTTCATTAAGGGAAAAATAAAGCTTTAATGGAAGTGTAAATGCAGTTTTAGCTTGTACCAGAAGGATATGCAAAAGAAACAAATTCTCAGGTTATATGCTACTATAACCCTGTTTGAAAATTTGCACATGAAGTCTTCTAGATCTCCAGAGTTATCAGTTGAGAATTACATTTTCATCAATTAGTTAGACGTACTCCCTTCCTTGTTATGATCTATCTTAAGAAGGAGATTCACTGTCTTTGTAGCTTCTTGAAGCAGTGCTTTTCACACTTTTTTAGTAATGTGGTTCATATTTTCACGCAAAATCTCAAGCATAATTTTATTAGACTTGAAATTCAGGGGGGCAAAAACTATAAAGGATGCCTCCTCTCATTACCACCAGTTTAAAAATCATTCTCCTACCATAACACAGAGCCTGGCATAAAGAAGCATTCAAAAAATATTTGTTAAATAAAAATATGAATACCAAAAACAAACCACGAAGTATATAATTTATTTATCTGATTATAAGGAGTTTCAAAATTCCTACCTGCGGCAAGTTTAGTGAATAATTGTAGTTCAAACAAAATTGTAAAGTGAATAAAGTGTAGCAGGCAAGTCACTAAGGAGGTAAGAATCCAAGAAATCACAATCTTTTCCAAGTATTTTACATTCCATAGGTATATAAGGAAATGGTATTACTTAGGATGTGATCATAAGCTTAAGACAGAGATAAAAGTGAAGAACAAATTTTTAAGTCAAAGAGTGTTTAAAATTCTAACTTCTCCACTTGCAGCCAAGTGGTTTTGGGCAAACTACTTAATCTTTTTCAGTCTCAGTTTCCTCATTAAAAACAGTATGTTAATAGGCAATCCATAAGATTAAATGAGCACACATATGTTAAATGTTTAGCACAGTTCTGAGTGTGATAAGCTCCCTTTCAGGAAATATGGTGGCTCTCTTCAAACTATTTCATACCATTCCTCATGATCTATCTAAATCTTAAGCAGTAAATGAATCTAATAGAATAACTTACAATTAATGTTTTATACTTGAAGAGTGAAAAACTAGGAGCACAAACGTCCACATCTGTAACCAACATCATAGAGACAATGAACAGACCTAGCAAAACCAGTGGACATACCCAAGCAGTCACTACCACAATCCTTACATTTAATCTAGCCTGAAATAAACTCAAAAGAATTAATGTCAATACAGCAGCCCCTTGCTATATCGCAGCCTCACTTTATCGCGGGATTTTTAAAAATATCATATTTAATTATTTATTGCATATTTTTCGCTATATTGCGGGATTTTGCGGTACTGTATACGTATGTTGTTAAAGGTATGTAGGTTGAAGAGTGTAGAATAAATGTAAGGTTCCTACTTCGTGGGGGGGTCTGGAACGTAATACCTGCGATAAGGGAGGGAATACTATATCTCATAACTTGGTTAAGTTTAGAAAGAATATTTCCCCTGAACTGAAAAGAAATAATGAGTACTTAACTATTATGTCATGGAAAGCAAAAAATAATTTTCCTGAATAACAAAAAACCACACAGATTTTAGGGAACACAAGCACAATATGTTAGCACTCCACAGGCTACTAAGGCTACGGCAGTTAAGAGTAACCGAAGATGGGTTTAAATTTCAACATTAGGACCTGGAAATCGATTTCCTGAGCACAGGTATCCCCGCCTTTCGAAAGTTTTCATTATGCCACTTTGCTTTTCTGAAAGACCTACACAGTACTATTTGTTTTCAATAACCGAAAGAAATACAAAGGGGATTTTTGCTTTTAAGAATTAGCCAGTATTTGCTTCGCAGCGATACTTTACAGAGCTAGCATGCACCCCAAGCACCGCCACCAAGCTCCTTCCCCAGGAATTACACTTACTCAGTATTAGATTGCCATCGTGCGTATGTGACTTGACCACTTATTTGTGCTTTATCTTGACTTAATTTGTGCACCCACCCTTAGGAAGATGTGCTAAGGTATCAGAAAAGTCTAAAAGAGTTCATACAGTGTTAATGCTTAGCATAAAACTCGACATAAATAAATGTATTTGGTGTGACTTGGTAGGTTATTTAGGGGAACTAGAAATGCTCAAAAACTTTTCCATATAAATTAATGGTAACTGCTTCTTTACTTTATGCCATTTTGACTTCCAAAAGGTTTCACAGGAATGCTTTACTTTTGGATAGCAGAGTAACTTGTATTGAGAGGCTTTCAAATTTCTGCTTCATTAGAGACCATCAAAAGAAATTCTCACTTATGTATTAGATCTAAGTGAGGTTCTCTTTCTTAATCAGTAAGTCCCAATAAGTACACTCTGACAGTGATGTGTGAAAGGAAAAATTTTATTCACAAAGTTCTGAATTTAGAACTTTCTCTGAATCAGGTCTATTGACCAGAAGAATACAATTCACCTCTGGGGGAGAAGGGTATTTGGAATTGTGGAGGGAGTGCATTTTACAATTGTTATGATGATCCTGGGGGAGAGCAGAAAGAAAGCATACCAATGGCAATGAGTAGTTAGACCCAAAACCCTCAACGAATGATAGTTACATACCACACATACCATAGCATCCCACATACCTCACTCTTCCACACCCACCAAAAAAATCATATAAATGTTCCCTAGTCCTCACTCCCATCAAGAAAGTCAAGCTAGACCATGACCTTTAATCTCAATTTCCGGAGCTCAATATGGAGACCATATGGTATACAGCTTGAAACCTACTGAAAGGCAGCTTAGTTACTAACCATTCTGGTCAGATGCTATCTTCTTCCCTCTTTAATCAAGTACAGACTTTGCAAAGTTCTATGCTCAGTTTTCTCCATCATGGTATTTCACCCTTCTTCCAACACCAAAGCTAGCAGATACGAGAAAAGTTCTCCACTCTTAATTTGCAAGTATCCGTGGAATATTGAATCCATAAATGCAAAGAGAAAAAGATCTATATACAATATTTTGTGTATAGCAAGCAGCATATATGCAATTATGGGGATAAGGACCACAGTTTTCATAAAGTTCTCAAAAGAATCTATGACCTTAAAACATTAAAACAACTGCTCTATTGAAAACTATCAAAAATTTCTGATGGTTTCCCAAAATTTGTAACATATGCTTTAAACTCTCAACATGTTAGCCAAAGCCATCCATAATATAACCATTACCCAACTATCTGAAATTTAAACCCATTCCATCAATTTTCTTCATTTATCATTTGATTTTAACAACCAGACTATTTCCTTCAAACATGTTTTCCTTTCTCAAAGCTCTGATCACAATTTCCTCTTCAGAAACAGTATCTTCCTATATTCTCAACCATCAAAATCCTAATCATCTTCAAGGTCCAGTTCAAATGCCAAACTAACAGGTTCTGTCTATTCAGCTAAAATTAACTTTATGAGCAGTTCTGCTTTTATAGTATTTGGTATTTTTAATCTAGCACTTATCACATTCTACCTGCAATTATGGTTATAGTATTGTAATGCCCTCCTTGCCCTACTAGAATGTAACTAGAGGGCATGAGCCATATTTATGCCTCGGCGAAATCACCAGTAAGTGGTCCAGTATCTTATACATAATACAGGTGTTTAATATAAACATCTACTAAATTAAACCCAATTTGAAGAGAACTTTGAATATTATTAAACAATGATGAAAACTACAAAGAGCAAAATACTTAGAAAGAATATGGCAATTACATTCCCCTAAGCCATTCTAGTCTAATTATATACCAACTGAACCATAAATTCTTTCACACACAAGAGAACGACTATTTAGTTTTGAAAAGTTTGCATAAACAGGCTTAAAATAAATGAATGTAAAAAGAGTATTCTAAAAATTGTTAAGCATTATACAATTAGATTTCAATTAATCATGATTACTATAGTCCACTATCCTTGACCACAGTATATGTTTTAACTACCAGACTGTTTCTGTTCTTTAGCAGAGCTCTAGTAAAGTTTTTCTAAGGGTTAAAATTAATTAATTTGAAACAGCTGATAACTATACTGTATTCACATAATTTAGGAACCATCAAATAACTATGCCCAGGTTAAGTTAAATTCTAAAAATATAAGAAACCTATCAATGGAATCAAGTCTGTGAAGTTTTATATTTCATGATTATATGAAAACCAAATATACTAGACAATTATACATTTAAAAACTTAAACTTACATAGACTGCTTTGTCTCTCTTAAATTTTAAACTATTTTATTTCTAGCAAGTTTTTTTCTTTTTTCTTTTACAAGATTCAGGAAGTAATAAGACTTAGCCAGTCGACCCTGGAAAATATGGACTTGAACTGTGCAAGTCCACTTAGATACAAATTTTCTTCAATAAATATGTTGGAAACATTTTTGGAGATTTACTTACTACTATGAAGCAATTACATAGATTATACAAGGCTACCATAAAGCAATCATAATACTGCTTCTGTGTTATCAATACATAAATTATTATACCTGTAAATAAATATGAATTTTTCCCATTATCTTTTCGTTTCTGATATCTAGTGTAAGTAATACACATAAGATCCAGTGTTTTGTATCATATAAGACAGTTGACAAAGGTAGGACAGACAATTCATCTTACAAACCAACAACATAGTGTACGGTATGGAGAAATACAGTAATGTACAGTAAAGCCATTTTTTCTTCTTTTCTGTAGCTTTATTGTAAGAATATAGTATATAACTGACAAAATATGTATTAATCAACTGGGTAAGTTATCAATAAGGCTCCCAGTCAAAAGTAGGCTATTAATCAAGCTTTGGGGGAGTCACAGATTTTCAACTGCCTAACCCCTATGGTGTTCAAGAGCCAACTATATTTCATATAGCAATCTAGATCACAGGGTAAAAACAACTATTTTTGCAGTCAAGTGTGCTTACCTAATTTGTGTAGCTTTAAAGCTATACAACAAAGGGTTCTAGGCAGATGAACAGGAAATAATAAATGAATGAAACAGAAACCTCTAACACAATTTTAGGTGCTATACATTTGCTTTTATTTTGTATGGCTTGTTAACTGCCTATAGAAAAGATCTGCTAATAAAAGTATGTTCATGGGTTAGTCAAGGCCACATGCTGGTAATTATTCAGGAATAAATATTAGAAGTACTCTGTTTACATATTTCTGTTATACAAAGCTGATATATATTACATCAGGTTATGAAAAAACATAAAAAAATTTTTGTTTTGAAAATATACAAAGAATGTTAGCTGGAATATTAGCTGGACACCTTAATAACTGACAGAATTCAGCCTTGGTTATAAATATAAATACTATGATTTAAAAAGTTAATAATGGCTTTCCATTTTATAAAGAATGCTAACACCTATGCAAAAGAATGTACAAATGAAAGTACAGTCTGATAGAATGGTAATCGTGAAATTTAAATTCAGGTCCCAGCTCTGCCATAAAGGAGCTATGTAAACTTTAGCAAATATTTTCTTTACCTCTCTGAATCTCACCTATACATAATGGAAGAAAGAGGATTGATTTTATTTGGTTACATGAGCAAGGTTTTTACCTAAATATAATCTGTATATTAATGCTGGTTAAATTGGAGAATTACAAAGCATTAGACACTAAAAATTCAAATAGAAAAATTTAAGATTTTTATGAACACTTACAAATATTCACGTACTTCAAAATTTAAAGATGGGCAAACAAGGAGTAAAAAATAGTTAAATGCATTAATAAAAGCATAATCGGAACAGGGAAACATGACTAATAAATCTCCAGCTTTGGGACCAAAAATATAATCAATGATTCCTCTATTTTAGAATGTTGATAATTAGTAACCTCCTGCATGAACATTAGAAGCATGATACAAAATTACCACATATATTGCTGATTCTGAAACTAAGCCTTAATCAAATTATTTTTATAAAGAAGCAATTCTATAGCTTATGAATGTATATAAAGGCAGAATCCTAAAACTACTGTAAAATAGCTAAAAGTTGCAGAGGAGCCACACAGCATTAGTTTTGTTCTTTATGAGATTAATTTGGCAAAAAAGAATTAAATAAAGTGCCATACAACTCTTATCTTCAAATTTCATTTTTAGATCAAGTATAAAATTGAAGAGGAGAGAGGAAGCTCCAGAGTTCAGCAATGCCCAAAGAACAAACTCCTTATATAGCAGAATTCTATATTCAGAGAAGAAAATCCTTTATTGCTCAAACAACCTGTGAGTAAATCACTTTCATCATGGACCTCTAATTCATCCACCAAGAGTCAATAAATTTTAATAGGGCTGAACTGAGGTTCTTTCTTAGACAATATGAAAAACTGGGTAACTTCCATTTGCCAAACCAAAATACAATTTTGTCAATCCTAATGTAATAGATCACACAAATTTGATTATATAAAATGAAACCTTACTCCTGAAAATTACAAAGCACAAAGTATCAATTAAGATCTTCAAATAGCCCATCAAATTTGTTTTTTAAAAAAATATCTTACTGTAATGAAGTCATTCCCTTTAACCATTCTTCCTTGGTAAAAAATCCCATGCTTTCAGCCTCCAATTTCCACGCTAAAACTAACATAATAATCTGGAAAGAACAGAACATAAAGGATAGGGGGAAAGTCAGCATAGAGATAATCATGTCTATATTTATCACGGAGAGCATTTTTATACAACTATTTCCTTCTTTCAAATATTAGAGTACAATCTTTGGAATTATTAACTATAAAGAAATTTAGATGGACCAATTTCTTAAAAGTAAAAAGTTTGAACAGTTTCTGAATATAGAAATCACCCTCACTCTACTACAAATGACATTTGCATCAAGAAAGAAAACTCGTGCCCAATTTAAATTGATTTAAAATATCCTGAATAAAAATCTACAATAATAAACATGAAGACACAAAATCTTCATATAAAATTGAAAGTGTCCCAATTTTTAGAAATTTATGAATATGCCATATCCCACCTCTATCCCATTCTACTTAGAAATAAAACATACATTTTCAGGTTCAACACCAATGTCTTCACAAAATTTTTCCATTCCTTCTGGCCCTACAACTTCATCAGGACCTTCAAAGACAAAAATAATTTATATTTCTTATTGTTGTAATTTAGTATCAACATAAAACATAAGCCACTGTGCTAAAGGCGTCTGTGAATATACCATAACAATTCCACAAATAACTGAATTTCAATTTTGACATATTTTTGATAAAGTATATATTTTTACTACAGATTAAAATTTAAAAATTTTGAAATGTTCTTTAAATACATTGCAAAATAAAAGAAAATAAAAAATGAAGTAGCATTAATATCCATTATAAAATATTTATTGAGAGCCTTCTGTACAGAAAAATTTTGGCAATGCATAAACATATAGAAACATAAGAAGGCTTTAAGCTTCTTAGTCTATTAGAATGTGCCACTACCAAGCCACAATTTAAGATAATAATCAGAGAATATCTGTTTAATTACTGAAACAGAAGGCTATCCATTACCCTTTTGAAATATACCCAAATAAAATACTTTAATAAAAAGATAATACATATTATTAAAATAGTGACCTAGGAAATAACTACTTTCAATTCTAGAATAAGGTATTTTTCTTATTATCCTGCATCTCAAGCAGACAGTGCATCAGTTACGTCACTTAAATGTAGAAACAAAAGTTTAATCCTTCAATTAGCTTGTCTATTATTTGTCCAAAAATTAACTTTTTAATTTTTCTTTTAGTAATACTAAATATAAATCAATACATCAATTCTCATATTTTTGTGTTATCAGATTCCCAAAATATAGTAATTACATTATTGTTAGGTCTTTTTTGTGACTGGGTAAGATTAAAACAAATTTGTGACAACATGGATGGACCATGAGGGCATTATGCTACGTGAAGTAAGTCAGAGAGAAAAAGATAAATACCATATGATTGATGAACTTATATGTGAACTATATATACATTAAACACACACACACACACACACACACACACACAAACCCCAAAACCGAACTGACAAATACAGAGAACAGATTGGTGGTTGCCAGAGGAAAGAGTGCAGGATAGGGAACATGGGTGAAGGTGGTCAAAGGTACAAGCTTCCAGTTATAAAATAAGTCCTGGGATGTACTGCATAGGATAGTAACTACAGTTAATAATACTGTATTGTATACTTGAAAGTCATTAAAAATGTAGATTTTATAAGTTCTCATCATAAAGAAAAAATTTTTATAACTATGTGATGGATATTAACTAGAATTATTTTGTGATCAGTTTGCAATATACACATATATTGAATCATTATGCTGTACAACTGAAACTAATTTGTATTTCAATTTAAAAAGATTAAATCAATATGAAATGTGATAGAAATATGCTTACCACATTTGGCTTTAAAAACAGTTTTTAAATATTATTGTTGAACTAGCCAAGAGAAACTTGTTTTCCTTTCTTAAGGACTAAAACTACTCCAGCTTTATAAATTCTAGACTAAACCAAGGCTGCTCAGGTTGCATTTTACATCACCACCATTAGTTCACAAGAGCAGCATGAAGTTAATGTCCTTAGGTTTTTCTTAAAAGAAGAATGTAGCCAGCCAGTACGTGGCCACCATACTCTTGCAGTTTCCAAAGAGACACAGACTGCTAAGATAATGCGGTCTGAACCAAAACCCTTTTTAAAATTTTTTGGTATAAATAATTACTGCACTTATTTACGCAGTGAGGTGTTAGAAGATGAAGGGGCATGACAATTATAGAAAGCCTTCAATTCCTACTATATACCCAGAGGATTTTTTTTTTAATGAGAATGTGTTAAGTAATTTAAAAAGCACATAAATACAATAAAGCTGTTAAAAATATATCTGAATATGCATCCTTATATGTGGTTTCGATGAAAGTAAACATCAGATAAATTTATTAGAAGAAAACAAAGGGTTTTTTTGTTAGGGCACAATAGAAATATATTCTAAATTTTTCTATGCAACAAGAAAGCTGGCTTGCTCTTGAAGCTGCCATCATTAGTAATTAGAAGAGAAAGATGAAAAGTTATGTCCAGAAATATGAGTTACTTGTATGAAATAAAGCCTCCCTAGATACTGTGAGATTAGTGATTAAAATTAGAATAGAATCAAGTTAAATTATGTTATACTAGAATATATAACATACATATAAGACCTTTGTGTAAATGTTTAGTGGCTTTCCCAAAGTAATGCAAATATTAACAGATTTAAACCTAAAACAGGGTCATTACCAATGTTCTTTTCCCAGGTTGCATAATGTTAATTATTCTTCTTAAAACATACTTTTCCAATAAAACTACTCCCAGGGAGCTGAATTTTCTAACTTTCAGACCAAAACCGGGTTTCCAATCAATTTAAGAAGCTATGAAAATGATTTAGTTTACCAGCTGGGTACTTTATTTTCATTTTCTATGCTTTTGTTCAGTAATAGGCCCAGAACATCACTGAATTTTTGCTAATTTAAGTATCAGTCAAGATGAGAGGTCTTGTGAAAGGACAAAACCATCAGGCTTATCACATATGACCTATTATTATATTAACAAGGTTAGTGGTAAAATATTTTAAAACTAAAAAAAAAAAATCAGACGACTGATTTTTAATAAATAGAAAGAAATGTTCCCAGTTATGACTGCAGAGCCTAAAACCATGCCAGCCATAGTAGATAACCAGGAAATAAACTAATCTACATGAATGACACAGCACCTTCAACATGAGCTATACAGGTGCTATACTGGTAATTTTGAAACAGTACACAACCAGTAAATCTGATGCTGTAATACTATTACTCTTTTAATATTAGCTAACAGTTATTGAGTTCTGATTATATACTATGTACTGTGCTAAGTGTTTTATATGTGTGTTAAGCAAATTTAATCTAAGCATCAATTGTCTCATCTACACAACAGGGATAGGGATAACACTGCCTACTTAACAAAATGGTCATTAGGAAAAAGTTATATAATTAGCATAATTTTAAAAATAAGATAGCAATTATTATGCTGGCTATTACAAAAATGCTAGTATAGGAAACAAATGTTTAACTAATTATATTCTTATGCTACCCAAGAAAGTCCCTAAGAAGTTAAACAAGTATGCATAAATGGAAAAAAGAAAAAGACTAATTTTATGATATCTAGTAATCTTTTTAAGTAAAATAACATGAGTGACCTTTTGATTTTATATCATGCATAACAATAAAACTGGCATTTTGAATAATGGGTCAACATTTTAAATGGAGGTCAGTAATAAAATGAATTCCCTTCATTTAAATTCAGGTTAGTAGTTGTCTTGGGATGCCAGTAACAGCAGTTTTTCTGGTCTAGAAAGAATCTGTTCTGTTACTAAACAATTTTTAAATTATACTTTTGGGATCCCAACAGTTTACAGTTAGCCTAAACTTACATCTCAAGTTCAGAGTACACGTGAAACCTTAACTTGATTACACTACATAGAATACAATGACTGCATATACACTGTTTTATTTTAAACAAACACTGAGAATGATTATGATAAGAGGGGAAACACAGAGAGGTCGGTAAGAGGAAGGAAACAAGGCGAGAACAAAGAGCTTTAAAATCAATAATTTCAAAAGACCAAAAACATTCTAATGGAAAATTTCAGATATGCTTATGAAAAAGTTAGTAATAAATGGGAAACAAGTGCTCTGTTTCCTATTACTTGCCTAACACTTCAGCTTCATTCCTGCCTTAGATTTTCACCTCACCCTAGGCCAAAAGCTTTACTTACATCTACCACTTACAGGGTTTAGTTTGTTAGCTTCTTCAAGAAGCTTCCCCTGATTCTTTCAAGGTTGGGATACACAGTCCTCCTAAGAAATTTCATAGTGTATCTTCCTAATACAACTTTTATCGCATTGTATTACTATCATTCTATTTTTCATTTATTATTACATCTCTCAGAGAACTCAATGCCTAAATAGCAACACTTAAAGGGGGTGTTGTGCGATTATATGCCTGAGTTTTAAATCTTTTACTATGTCTCCTAAAAGTTTCAGAAAATGTCAGTTCCTGGTACAAAAACTTTCAAAAGAATATTGAAAAGAAAAATAAGAACTCTCTATAATATAAAATGTGTTTTATCACATACTATATGTTTTCCAGAATACCAACTCTACTTTAGCCAATAAACGTAAACCAAAAAGTGAATCTGTTTACAAACTGTATTAATAGTAAATGAGTTTCACCCCTCTCACTAAATAGATTCTGAATTATATATTTAAAGACCAAGCCCAAAAGGGCACCAAATTCTTAGCCTACCCACAATCCTCAGTCTTGACCCTGATCCCAGTGCATAGCACTAACACATAGCAGGCCTGAAATAAATAATTTGTTAAATAAACAAACCAAAAAAAAGGTTTTAAAGCATGTGACTGATATCTTCTTATATTATTTTCATTACCTGCATACTCATAAAACCAAGCCAGGCACTTCTTGCTTGAAAAATGTTCCTCTCCACTTATTAGTCTAGCAGGGGGTTGGGATCTGCAATAGCTTAGAAAACACACAAATGCCTAAGAATTTATCGTCTCAACTTTTAGTGAAAAGCTAAGTTCAATATGAACTATATGTCCATTCGAACTAAACCAAATTTTCATTATTTATTTAGCAGCTGGAGTTTCGGGGGGAAAAAGTGGAGTTAAGTATTTGCAATTTGATACAGTAGTCTATACATAAAAAGCTGTGGCGAACAAAAGCCAAATTCTACTTTGCTGTCAAATTACAAAAATTATTTCTCCAGATTTCGAAAGACCACACAGAATCCAACCTATTGGTCTTAATGCTGGACTGGTAATTGGGAAAGCATAAATCTTTATCAGGATTCTTCTGAATTACATGTAATTTATACCTGTATGTAATAGATATACATTTGAAAACAAAATTTTACAAAGTTTATTTTGATAATCTATATTTCAAAATAAAAGTACATATTCAGAGTTTTTATCATCTACCAAGATTAAATAGATATTTAAAGATGAAGGATGATTCAAGACCTAAGGGTATAATTAAATTCCACCAATTAAAAAACAACAGAAATTCTAAAAGTTAACATTAGTACAAATAACTGGGCCAAGCTATTTAATCCAATTCTACTTATCTTTTCCACAGTCATTTAAAGCTGGGAAGTTCATAAACTGCCTTTAGAATATTATGAACTTCAGAGAATCTTTTCTCCAGGAGCTCAAATAGTTACATTATACCACAATAACACAGAAATGCTATAACTTCTGCTATTGAGTAATGTGATGTAAAATACAGGTACCATATTTAAAAGTTTAAGTTGACAGAGCAAAGCATCACCTGATTCTAAGGACTGCTCAGCTAGTTTAAAGTGTTTAATTTAAATAATTTTGATACATTACATGCTTAAGGTATCTAGAATACAAAACTAATCTGCATGTTCCATAAAATTTTGAGCTAATGGAGTAACCATGTCAAATTCTAGAAATATATTTATTCCTAAACAGCATAATGATGGGGGAGGGAGGACCTGGATCAATTACAAAAAGGAAGATGCAGACTAAATAAATTACCTACCTCACATTTTAAACAAATCTCTAAGGAAGTTCTAGCATTATTTCCCCTTTATAACGCTGGCTACAGTCTTCTTTTAAAGGTAGCATCTGAAGTTGTCACACCAAGTGCCAACCACAGATACAATCGTCCAAGGGCACTCCATAAAGAGATTTCAAAAATCCACTTCTCACACCCAAATTGCAGTAATTTTCTGCAGCATACAATGATTGCTGTGATGCCTCAGTGACATGCTACAATGGGATCAAAGAGCTCTATCTACAGCTCTGCTTTGTTTTCTTTTTCTCCAAGAGGACAGAGTACAACAGCTCTCAATTATTAATATTTATATTGAGAGCAATTAGCATCCTGAATACTAGGAAGAAAATAATACGCATGGAGGGCCTTCCCAATTCGGCACATAGGGACGTGGCGCAGCCAGAGGCACTGTATTTCCAAAAAGGGGGGCTCCTGCGATTTAAAACACCTGCTGGGACCCTTCGGGTTAGGCTACTACATTTGGAGGCCAACTGCAACACGCGGAGCTTTCTTTTCTATCTCCCATGGAGGCTGTAAGGTCAAGATATCTCACGTTCTGCTCCTTTCTTCACTCTACAAAGAAATTCTGAAAGTGACCCTTTCGCAGATCTGTGCGGAGAGAAGGCGGAGGAGGGGTTAAGGGAGTAGGGGTAGGGGAAAGAGCGCGATTTACGTACGGGTTCCCGTTTCCCCACCCTCCAGGGCACGTAGACTCCCCCGCCAGGCGGCTGGGCTTGTCCCTCCACAGGCGCCAGAAAGCACACGCACCGAACACGAGGTGGAGTCCGGCGCAGGGCACCCGCGCGGTTCTGTGCCTACCACGTAGATTTATGGGGGTGCGGGGTAGCCACCTCTCTCCAGCTCGAGCCTCGGGGACGCCCGCCGTCTGCCTCCTCCTCTAGCCGTACAGAAAAGTTGGAAAAACTGAAGGGTGGGGGAAGGAGGTACCTGGATATTTTACACTTTTTGAGGCCTCCGTCGTCCGCTACTGCCGCTGCCACCCCAGAGGATTTTCTCTTCTTCTTCACCGGCATCTTCCGCCCTCCCCTGCAGGGCGGGCAAGGAAGCCGGGGAAGGGGGTTGCCGTCCTCTGAAGACTCCTCAGTGCTGGCACCGGGTTCCCACAGACAGCAGCAAGCGTAGGAACAAAGTCTCCAGCCCGTATCGCAGAGGCCCAGCCCGGCGTCCAGCCGCTTTTAGGTCTCCTCGCTTTTCTCTGCTTGGGACAGTGGAGGTCACTTCTAACTGGTGGACACTGCGGCTTGGTTACACCGCGAATGGAGAAAGCGGACAGCTCGCGACACCTCAACCAGACTCGAGAGCTAGAGGTTCAGCTTGAACCGGATGCGCCCCGCCAAGGGTCGGAAGTGACGCAGTGCCGAGCTGGTCGCCGGGAGGGGCGTGGCTCTGGTTGCAACCTACTAGCCGGCTCCTAGACAGAGCGATACTTGTACCTGCTGGGAGCGGGGGAAAGCGGGTTTTGTTGGACATTTGACCACCTTTGGTGGACATTTGACCACCTTTGGTGGTCCAGGTTATCTCGGCCTTTCTCAGGAAACTTCCACCCTGCCCTAATGCTGGTAAGTTACCTCCAAGAAATGTTTTATGAAACCACTAGTAGTCTGCAGTTGGCCTTAACAATAACCGGGTACAGTAAATCAAATTAAACTTCTGAGCTTTTCCATTCGTTAATCTCAAGGTAATTGTTACCACCCCTTAAAAATGCACATTTTCTTTGTGGGCCACGATCAGCCTTCCAGTCTTACACCCCTTCCTCGTCATCCTTGACCTCTTTCCCTTGTTAAAACTTAGCTTTACCATTTCTCACCTCAGACAAGAGACAGGTGGTCGCTGACCTAGTAAAAAGACATTTGGTGAACATCTGAGAGGCCTTCCTCCAAACTTTATTACCAAAAACACTTGTTAATCACTCCACCTTCACTTCTGTGAAAATACTTTTTATAAAGAAAGGTTGTTGCATCTAAAAATTAATATAGTAGAAAGTCGCTTTAGTCAATATTTATGTAAAGTAAGTTCACATCTGTAAACCAAAGTGTGAATTCAGTAAAAGTCCACGTGGTTCTAGTTAGATGACCTCCACCTTGGCACTCTCGTTTAACAACAAGGATTTCCTATTTCTTTAGTGCCATTAATTACTTGACAACACATATGATCCACACCAGGCGGATCAGTGCCAGTGACATGAAACTGAACCATCAGGAAACAATTTATTTTCTATGGACTTGAACCTGAGAGGATGTGGAGAATGAAGCCAAAACTCAGAAGAGACCAGAATCAAGCAGAAAGGCAGAAAAAACTACTTTATTTTTATGATAGAGGGCCTGAATCCATGATAGGCCCTGAAAATGTCAGTTACATAAACCATTAAACTATTTTGCTTATGCAGTTCTCTGTTACTTACCACTGAAACAATGTTGTGTAATTCTTCAACACAATTAAAAAACGCATGATGCCAAAACATCAAATCTGAAGAAGATCAAGTCTCTAAAAAGTGCCATCTATAAATAGGAACAGAAGATCTAAACTGTCTGAAAACCTTCAAGAAAAATGACCCAGATTATGCAACAAATTAGAGAGAAATTTTATATCAATCATTTTCCATATGTGACTCTTATGTGAATCTTGAACCCAACAATTTAAACTATATTATGACATTTATAGGACAGTTGGAAATTTGAACACTAGATTAATATTTGATGAAATTCTAGAAGTTACCTTTAAGACAGCATATTAGCAATGCCTGGGGCCTGGGATGGGATGGTAATTGAGAGGCCAAGACTGCAAAGAGACACAAGGGAACTATTTTGAATAATAGATATATTCTATGTCTTGATTGAGGTGGTGTATATACTTGTCAAAGCTTATTGAACTGTACAATTAAAATATATGCCCTCATATGAATATTATTCCTCAGTAATATTGATATAAAAAGTGCAACCCCCCCCAAAAAATAACCCACAAAAATGATAGGACAGTATTAGAAATAACAAGGCTTACTTCTTCAAGAAGTGAGCTATAAAAGCTAAGTATCCTGTTTCACAAACAGAACAAAAGAAATGGAATAAAAATCTAAATGATGAAGGCAAAGACTTCAGAGGACAGTGTTCAAGGGACATCCTTCCAGAGAGCAGAATTAAGGCTGAATCAAGGGGTCAGGATCCTTCATAATGCCTAGCAGGATACCAGCACTATTATGGCCCATTCTTTTCTAAATAGGAATATTTATTTCTGTCCCTTCTCCACTGCTAATGATATGAGAGTGGAGAGCTGATAATTGTCTCTTCATTTACAGGCCACCGGACCATGAAGAACCACTTCTAGACATAAGGAAGAAGACCCTACCACACGACCACACGTGGAGATTCTGGATATTCAGCTGAATGCAGTGACTGGGTAAGAGCCTACCTTGCATGCATAGAATTGTCTGGAAAAAAGGTAAAAGGCTTGGTCTCTGTATGGTATTCATTCTTTCAGTGTGTTATTCAAAGAATATTTAATGATCACTTAAACTGGGAACTGTTTTTGTTTAGGGATATAAAAAGCAAACATGACACCTGCATTCATGAATTTTACCATCTGGAGAGGGAAGTATATGCAGCCCATTTGCATTTGGGAGAACTTTATGAACAAAGAATAGGATCAATAATCTATGCTTGTTAATGATAATAAAGGGATGGTGGTTTCCGGAGTCATGTAGATCATTTTCTTATTGCTTTCTCTGATCAATACCTACTGCTATCACCATACCTTCATTTTCAAAATGGAGCATTCCATTATCACAATTACTGTCACAGGAGCATCACTGCCTCTGAGCAGTATAGAAATGCCTAGTTACATGGTTTTAATCTTAT
The DNA here is from genome assembly GCF_987537825.1 of Furipterus horrens. Lineage (NCBI taxonomy): Eukaryota > Metazoa > Chordata > Mammalia > Chiroptera > Furipteridae > Furipterus > Furipterus horrens. The sequence goes on along the minus strand of NW_028327172.1, from coordinate 63,354,459 downwards.
GTGCTGCTCATCAACACGTTGATAGTACATTATTTTCTATCAAGAAGACACCTATAATGGAAAAAGAAACTATGACAGAATACTGTAGTTTCTGTTGAAATTGGGAGGCGGGGGACAGTAATGAGAAAGAAAGGAAGGGATGAAGCATTTACCTTAAACAGAAACTCATGTTCTGGTTTCAGATACTCATTGACCTTAGGTAACACACTTCCTTTAGGTAAGATAACTTACTTTATCCTCCATCTTATCCTACTATTACAAAGATGGACATAGAAAAAGCAATTAAATAATATCTGTCTGTAATGGCAGCAGACATACATTTATGCCAAACAGAGCAGAAGGCAGAAGGACTGAGACTAAGCCATAGTTTTGTCATTTATTTGACATGAAGCTTTGAAAAAGATCTTTTAAAATAGTTGTATCTGTATCAAGGTAGCCAAATACAGGGCCCTAAAATATGTTGATTGATACAGTCTATACAGTTTATATTTTCTTAACATCTCTTTAAAATAAGGCATTTCCACTTGCCAGAAAAACAAGGAGCACAGAAATTTCAGTGATTATGAAGTGCCATATGTTATTGTTGTACCCAGACTGAGGGAGGGGCCACTCTCCATAACATTATTTGTTATGATAAAGGGAAAGGAAAACATAATGAACCCTATGCTGGCTATTAAAGGTTCTGTCCTGAAATGATGTAATATCACTTTTATTTAAGTCATACACCTGAGGGTCCACCTGAGTTTCTCAGGATAAGAATGCATAATTCCTCAGCAGAGAGAGGCACTAAAAAGATACAGGATTGGAATGAAATTTAATTCAAGATCCAGGAAAGAATGAATTCACAGAGCAGTTTTAAAGGGGCAATAGGAAAAATTATAAGATTGATTTCTGCTTATACCTCACATTGACATATTGTATTTTCTAAAGATGGACACAGTGATATCTCTCAACCCACTTGCTCTTCTAGAACCTTACCACTCCTTCCCAATAAGTGGAGTAAATAATCATCATCTTCATAATCATCCTTTATCATTGATATTGGTTCATTAATCATGAAAAATGTACCATATACAGTATTCCCTCACTTATCATGGGTATTATGTTCTAGATACCCCCCCCCCACAAAGTAGGAACCTTACATTTATTCTACACTCTTAAACCTACGTAACTTTAACATCGTACGTATACAGTACCACAAAATCCCATGATATAGTGAAAAAGCTGCGATAAATAATTAAATATAATACTTTTTAAAATCCTGCGATACAGTGAGGCTGCGATAAGTGAACCGCGATATAGAGAGGGACTACTGTAATATAAGATGTTAATAATAGGGAAAGCTGGGTGTGAAATATATGGGAACTTTCTGTATCATCATTACAACTTTTCTGTAAAACTAAAATTCTTCTAAAATAAAGTTTATTTTTAACAAGTCAAAGTGAACAGAAATACATAAAAATTTTAAAATAGTAGAGTACAGAAAGAAAACGGCTAATAACTTGAGAAAGCTACCTTGGTTGGGTGCCCTAGGAAAAGTCAGAATTCATAAAATTCTGGATATGGGATCATAGGTAGGAAGCACTATCTATCAAGTGGCCAAAAACAAAACAGTTAAAACTTGAGACCTTTCTGGGAGGACTAAGAATTAATGTTCAAGGGGAAATTAGTGCCGGACACCTGATTTGCCCTCCAGTATAGAATGTGTATCCCAAATGAAGAAAAATAGTTCACAAAATCAAATTACTACTGGCAGAGAGTGCATTGTATTGATGACTCGGTGCAGGGAAGAACTCTTTTTGGAGGAGTGGTAGAGAAGACCAAAAGTGAGTATAGACAGGTTGTGTCTAGGTGTGTTCTTACAAGCATTTTCATAGTTTTGAGCTTAGACAGGTGGTGTTTTTGTCATACTTTCTGTAACAATATGGGAAAGATGGCATAGTGGATTTAAATGCTTTATTGATTATGCTGTTACAGTTGTCCCAATTTCTTTTTCCTTTGTTCCCTTCCACCCAGTGATCCCCCTCTCTCCAGTTGTCCTCTCCCCTTAGTCCATGCCCATTGGTTGTGCATATAGTTCTTCTCAACATCATCCTATCTACTCAACTCCCTCCTATCATGCTTCTTAATTCCTGTTCCATCTCCCTCCCTTTCCCTGCTTCCCCCTCCAGGCTGGCCTCTCCCCAATATGTTCCCCACACCTATAAATCTTTTCCCATTCTCGTTGCCTACTTAGTTTGCCTTTGTTCTCCCTGGGTCCAGTTTTTTTTGGAACTCTCTGTTCTTCCTGGACCTGTGAGTCTATTTACTTCCCCAAGTTAGGGAAGTTCTGCTTCATTATTTTTTCACATAATTTTTCAATTTCTAATTCTTCTTCACCTTCTGGCAACCCTATGATTCAGATGCTGGCCCGCTTATAGCTTTCCCATAGGTTTCTGAGCCTCTCCTCGTTTTCCTCACTTTTTGTTTCCTCTTTCTACACTGGTTGACTGTTCCTTCCCTATGTTCCGATTTGTTGATTTAATCCCTGGTTTTCTTTCCCTCACCACTTGTTTCGTTTGTGTTTTCATTCATTTCAGCAGGACTAGCCTTCATTCCTTCCCCGTCTTCTTTAAGATCTGCTGTCAGGTCTGTAATCATTTGAATAACAAAAGCTCTGAACTGTGCCTCAGAAAGATTTCCTATCTGCTGATCTGCTGGATCAGATGTTTGCTGGCTGGTCAGTTGCGTCACTGGGATCTCTATCATGATCTCTGCCATCCTGACAATTTTGTGTTTACCTTTGCTTCCTGGGCGGGGCTGTCACACCTCTTACACTATAGGGGGCGGAGCCCCATGCACTCGTTACTACCAGGCGACCCTTCTCACCACACTGTGGTGTTTTGTGGGGGGGCGGGGGTCCAAGATGGATTCTTTCCGTTTACTCTCCACTGAGAGACTGGGAGCTTCTTCCTCTGTCCCCACCCCCTCTGGCCTTCATAGTCCGAGGCAATGGGGTTCTGCTTTCCCCAGAGTTGGAATCACGTGCTGACTGATCTGCTCCCCAGTTGTTTCTCACCTCTTTTTAAATACAGGTGTCTTTGCTTACCACTGTCCCACCACCATTGCCACAGCTGCCACCGCCAGCACAGCTTGACCCCTGCACCCCAACTTTGCCCCTCCTACCCGTCCAGATGAGCACCACTTCTTTATAACTTCATACATTGGACTTCCGTGTAGCTTTATTTTCTGGAACTTCTGGTTATTTCTGGTTTTGCAGTAGATGTATTCCTTCTTAGTTGTGAAGGGAGATGGAGCATGTCAGCCTAGGCCTCCATCTTGGCTGGAAGTCCCCAGAATTAGTTTCTTAAAATGAGAACCATCATTAAACTGATGGATTTGCTTTTTTAAGTTTTGCAACCTTGAATAAAACATTTATCATGTGACTCAGTTTTACCATCTGTATAATAAAATATATGCCTTATCTAAGCATAACAGCATTGTATTGTTGAAAAAATAAGAACAAGTGTGTTATCAGAACTGCTACGGGGTACATAATTATGTTATCAACTGGAGTCTTTGAGATATACCCTATAAAAATAAAGTTCTTCCAGTTTAGAAAGGGGGGTTACTTAAAGTTATTCACAGAATCAAAGGATGGGATTGCAAAGAAGGACACATGGAAATGGAAGACAGTAATTGGAACAATTACTGCTAATTCTGCTAATGGGGCTTTTCCTTCATATCACCACTACCTTTATTGAATGTAAATGACCCTGTCTTTATTTTCAGGGATCTTAACCAAGTTCTCAACCATTGAAAATAGGATTGTCTACCCAGGGCAGTTTGAATGGACTCAGTAATTCTTAGGCCATGGTTAGGTAACATCTCTTTAGAAAATCCATAGATGACATGTGGGCAGTCACTGAAGTCCCTCACTATCAGCACAAAGTGGATCAGTCCCATGATTGCAGCATAGGCAATGAGTCCTATAAAGACAATAAACAATCTCATTTACTTGGCACCTACACTGCTGTGGTCACTGGCAATGGCAATTTTGGTATTTCTTAATGCTGAGTCTGCTCTCCTCCATGTGTTCTTTGCAGGTCTACTCCCTCATCGATAGCTTCACAGGAATCTCTGTCAAGTTGGAGCCTTAACCAGTTCTTGAATCCCTTCCTAGCCAAAGTGACTTTCAACTGTTATGGCATAAACTCTATGCTCTGCTGCTTTCAGGGCCTGTACTTTTAATTTGCAAGAATCTTCTCATCTCTAAAGTAAATATGGCTCATGAGAATCAAAAGTTTTGGCTTTCAATTGCATTTTTTTTAATATCATGGGGTTTCAAAGCATATTTTTAAAGTAAAAAAGCTAACCAACTGCTTTTCATTTCTGATTTTACAGTCAATTCTTGAGGCAATGAAAATGACACTGACTATAAATACAGGTCATGAGTAAGAATGTGTAGAGAACAAAACCACACAAATTTTTTCAAGATATTTGCTGTTGGCTAAATAACAAGAGAATTCTCAGACAATCTTCATTGAACTCTTCCACATTCTGTATGCAGTTAAGGCTTCATCTGCACATTCTTCTGATAAACTTATACCTAGGACCAGCTACAGAATTTAAGAAAAATGAAAATTCTGAGTCTTTTGTTGAAAAGTATTTAATGGTCTATGAAAGCAGAAGTCCATTAAATGCAGTGCAGGGCTCTTCTAAGCATGACGCCCTGCAGATTGCGTACTCATGAAGCTAGCCCTACACACCTTAAAATCAAGTCAAGGCCTGGACAACCTACAGTTTCATTCAGTGGAGCTCCAGATTTCTGTGTCAGAAAGTGCTGCATGTTCTAAAAGTCGTTATTTCATATTTTAGAAACACTGATTACATTTCCCACCTTACTTGGTAATCAGAAATTGCCCTGAAAGGGTCCTATGTAATCAATTAGCCAGATTCAAAATAACTCAGGAGAGAATTCTATCATTTTAGGGAATACTGGAGCCACAAAATAGAAGAGGTCTAGATCCCTGAATCATCACATGGAAGATTGCCTGCCAAATACTACATTGAACTGTCAAATGAAGGAAAAATAAAATCTTATTATGTAAAACCACTGAAATTTTGGTGATGTTTATTGTAATATTTGCCATACCTTGATTGTATGTCAGGACTAGGTTATGTTAAATAACAAATGACACCAGACTCTCAGTATCTTATAAAAAAAAATTATTGCTTGTTTATGGTATGCCATCCAGAAGACTATACTCATAGCTACTCAGTGAACAAGGCTGATAAAACTTCATCATAACTTATGCTTCTGCTTCCATGATCATCACAGCAGTGGAATAAAACCATGATTATACATTGATTTTTAAGGCATCTGTGCATACATGACACATCACTTCTACTTACATTTCAAAGATCTTAAGCTAAATGGTCATTCCTATCTTTAAAAAGAGCAAAAAAGAACAATCCCATGTGCCAATAAAGGGGAAATTCGGATATATTTTATAGATGATAGTGATAAGTACCACATGAATACAGATGTTCGTTTTTTTGGAAGAAGAATGCTGTCATACAGAAACTTAAAATATGTTTTAAAAAGTAAGTAGTCAGGCAGCAAAAAAGAAAGAGAAAGAAAGATAGGGATGGAGGAAGGAAGGAAGGAAAGGAAGGAAGGAGGAAGGAAGGAAAGAAGAAAGGAAGGAAGGGAGGAAGGAGGAGAGAAAGAAAGAAAGATAAAGAGTTTTAACTTTGCCATCCAAACCTACTGTTTCAGATAGCCTTAAGATAGCTGCCATTAAGTGGAGAGGGGCATTTGTATGAGAAGCAAATAAATTATTCTTAAGAATTATATAAAGGAATGAACTAGAATGTGAAATTTAGAATTTGGAACTCAAAGCAAATATATCAGAAAACCTACTGAGTTTTTAAGAAAATTGTATTGTTAATGAAACCATATGCCTGGACTTAAAAAGGCTTTGAGCAATCACCAAGCTCCCAGTTTCCCCAGCAGAAAGCCCATATAACTTATCTTTGATTTATAGGTTGTACCTTGAGGACCTACATTTGAACCTGATGGAAAGGTCTGTATATCACATGGAGATGATTCACTGACTTCATAACCCCATTCCTGACAAGTAACACTAGATAAATGATAGGAATAACTTTCATTGGTTTCAGTGAATGTTTCTTAATGGTATAAATTTCCAAATATCATATTTGTTAGATATCTTCAGGGATCAAAGATGCCAAGGCAATGCTTGAAAAATGGGAATTGTAACTTGGCCTCTTTTCCTTTAAATATACCCTGAGCTACCCTGTTGAATATATTGACGCTGCCAATTTTTTGATGTTCTGTTGTCATAGCAATAGGCTGTGATGTCAGGTTATTTCATCACACAGTATATCCCAAAAAAGATGCTAAAGCAGAAAGCTCTGATGTTAATCAGCAATAATTTTACTTAAATAAAAATAGAAATAGACACAGAAAGTAAAAGACTCAAAATAACACTTTATGTAAACATTTTTATTAATAGTTGTCATGATGTTAAAAAAGCTTTCTCTTTAGCACTTGACATCAGTGGTTATGTATTTTTTTAAAAAAACTATTAAAAACCATTCAGTTACAAGTCTGAGCAAGACTCCAAAAAAAAAAAAAAAAAAGGTAAGCTAGATCATGCACACAGTAAAGAAAGCAGCATCAAAGCATCTAAAAGAATATTCCCCATCACTATATTAATAAGTTTTGAAAAAAATTTATACTAAGAGGCTAGCATACCTCATTACACTAAGAGGCATAATTAAAAGCACTATATCAGACAAATGATTATCACATAATTTGGTATAGATGCAATAAACTGTATTAAGACAGCATTCTGTAAAGCATCTTTACAAACTCACATGCCTACAGGGTCTGGTAGGTTTTGTAAATTAGTGAAATGGCCTAGGTGTGAGACAGTGCAGTGAGTGTGAGTACAAGTCCTATCTGTAGCAGTCTAGATGGGGTAGGTTAAGCCAGAGCAACAAAGAAGCCAATAGTTCAGTTGTTGAAGACAAAATTTATTTAACTTGTTCACATTATATGTGGTCAAGGATCAGCTGGGAACTCTATTCTCTGTCATTAGAGCAGCCACTGTGTAGAACACTATTGGTTACTGTGGCAGAGGAAATAAAGAGTTTATTTTGTTTAGTCCAAGTAGGATTTTTTTCTTAATTTGAAAGATATTAGAAGATATACTAGTTCTTAACTGTTCTCAGATATTCTAGAGCTCTCTTTCCTTTAGCGCACAAGGTATTTACCTGCTCACTTGGCAGTTATACTAACTATATGACTTGCTTGGCCAATAAAATGTGAATGGAACTGATGTGCAGAAACTAAGAGCCAGTAAGTCCTTTGCTGCATAGTTTCTTTTCCCTCAATACCAATACGATATATTGTCAATTTTTAAAAATTGTGAATATTCAACCAAACTCATATCAGGTAGTTATAAACCAAAGCTCAAGAAATAGAAACAATTTTACAATAAGTATAGAACATCACAAAACTATACTTAAAACTTTTCCCAAGACTGGTGTTCTCTTTATTTTAAAAGAGAGCAGGTTTAGAGTACTCTCTGCCATGCCTCTTGGAATCCTTGCCTTTAGTAGACTAAGGTCAAGAAATAGAACATTTCCAGTACCTCAGAAGCACATCCTTCACACTCCCCTTCCTAATCACAACTTCCTCCCTCTTCCCAGAGGTAACTATATGACTTTTGTGGTAATCACTTCATCTTTTAAAAATTATTTATTTTTTAAGTATATGTCCCCAAACAATATAGCTTAATTTTTGCATATTTTTGAATTTTACATAAATAGAATGTGTTCTTCTGTGTATCAACACATATTTTTAAGAATCATTTATAGTGTAGTACATTGGTTTTCATTGCTGTATAGTATTCCATTGTATGAATATATTACAATGTATTTATCTATTCTACCATTGGTTGATACTTTGGTATTTCTAGTTTGGGACTTTTAAAAACAATACTGTTATGAAAATTCTTTTAAATGCATCTTAGTTTATAAGTACATGAAACAGTGAAATTTCTGCGTCACAGGATATATTTATTTATATATTTATATTTAGGGAGCGGGAACCAGAGGGAGAATGAGAGGGAGAGAAACATCAATGTGAAAGGGAAACATATATTGGTTGCCTCTCTCTCATATGCACCCCGACCCAGGACTGAACTGCAACCCAGGCATGTGCCCTCACTGGGAATTGAACCAAAGACCTTTTGCTTTGCAGGATGTTGCCCAACCAACTGAGCCATGTGAATTAGGGCAGGATACATTTATTTTTGCTTAATAATTTACACATTAACAATAGTATAAAAGAGTTCCTATCCATATCCATGTATTATCTTCATAGCACTTATTGCTACATGAACATTTGTTTACTTGCTTAATGTTCATCTTTCCCCAGTGTAGATTGTAACCTGCATATGAGCAGGGACTTTGCCAATCTTTCCACTATTTTACACCTCACACCTAGAACAGTAATTGGAACAGTGCTTGACTGGACCAGTGCTTGACACACAACAGGGGCTGACCAAATATTTGTTGAATTACTAAATGAATAAGTGAAAATTCTAGCCCATTAGTAATTTCAGCCAGAGCTAAGCAGAAAGACAACTGGCCTTGCTTGGTAACTCCAAAAATATTTATGTTATGTAATTTAAAAAAGGATATATAATAACTATCATGATTCCAACTTTGCATAACTGTATACCAAGAATAAAAGTAGAAGAGAACAATCCAAAACTTAGAAATACTTGTATTAGAGTCACTAAAGAGTTTTAGTCTCCCTTCTCCCCACTTTCACCTTTTACATATTTTCCAAAATGTCTTCAATAAATTTCACTTTTGTGAAAAAAGGTAAACTTTGAAATGTGTAATAGTAATAACAAAGAATGAACTAATATATAGAATATCATGGATGAATCTCACAGAAAAAAGGTTGAGTAAAATAGTATTATTCCATGTATCTGAAATTAGGAAGCAGGCAGAACTAGTCTATGGTGATAGAGATAAGACTAATGGTTACTCTTGTGGAGATACTAACTGGGAGGGAACATGAGGGAGCTTTTCAGGGTGATGGAAATGTTCTATATCCTGTCTGAGGAGACAGTTACCTAAGGGAGTACATATGTAGGAAATTCATCAAGTTATAAGCTTAATATTTGTGTTCTTTATTGTACATAAATTATACTTCATTTTTAAAACCAGAAACATACATGTAAATGAAGAATGGATAGGAACAACAATTAAAATGAATTTTTTGAATCTCTATTTTTTTGTGCCCATGCTAATTGTATTCTAATTTAAAAAAAAAAAAAAATGGAGGCCCAGAAAGCTTTTTAAGTGCGTTAGTCAAGAAAGCAGGGCTAGATTTATAAATCAAATTCCTCATTCCATGTAGAAGCAAAACTTTCTTATCAAAGTTTGAGTCTTTTAGCTTTCCTCTTCTTCAGAGTCCTTCATATTTTGCAGTATGAGACATACTGTACATTTAGAATATGTTTGGAAATAAACTAACAGGTAAACGTGTAGCAGAGCTTTTCTTATTCTAAGCAAATTTGAATTTTCCGAAATCAGTAACAATAATATTGTTCTCAGCAATAGAAATGCTGAGAGGACTCACTAATAAAATGAGATACATGCCATGTGGCTAATATGTTAGGGAAAAATTTTCCCTTTTACTCAGATCCTTTTAGGAATAGGATTTTCTATATTTAACACTGGCAGACATCAAATACAGTATTTATAAATAACCTAAGTCTCTTTTTAGCACATTCATTTGCCATTACATGCTCCCTGCTACCAGATCAGAAAAAATAACACCCTTCAGAGATAAGCACCAACTGCTATATAAGAATTGGAAAAGAAAAATGACTCTGATTAAATGCAAATGCCATTATTTACCATTATACTAGGGAGGTGTGGAGCTGGAAGAAATTATTTAAGTGGAGGGATGTAACTACCAGTAAGTACTGAGAAACTGCTCAGTATACTAGAATGAGCCAATTTTCTCCCTTGATTCAGTAAGCATTTCCTCATTCATGTTGTACCTCTGGAATTGTAAACAAACAGAAAAGTTCTTTCAAAAACTGAGCAAAGAAATACTTCATATTACTTAACCTGGCAGTGTTCTCCTGTTGGCTTCACTAAGTAAATAAGTATTTATTACATCATTCATTCAACAGGTGTTTATAAAAACCTGTATATTAAGTCCTCAGAAGAAGCTTACAATCTAGTAGAGCTAAAAAGGTACACATGGGGACTTTAAATAACAATGAAAGGTAGTATGTAGATAAATTCTAAAATGACTTGTGCAGGAAAGAGACTTATAATTCTCTCGTAAGAAAAATCAATGTGGATAGAATTAATTCAGAAAGACTTTACTTAAGAGATGAACTTCAGGTAGGCCCCTAAAAAAATAATTGAATATGTAGAGAGCAAAGGGCTTTCTAGGTCTGCAGATAAACAGGAGCACAGATTTGGAATAAGAAATTTACAAGTTCACTGCAAAATGAGGATTCCAGCACTACAATATCAATAGCCAGCACAACCATGAAAGAGACCTTAGTGTCTAACAAATGTGTTGGTACCCTGATGATATCCTCAGGAGATGGCAGATCCACAGCAGCCATGGATAAAGATAAAGATACGTGTAGTATATGACCAGCAGGAATTGATGAGCAGAGATAGCATTTCAGCTGTTATATCCAGTGCTGTATGTGTTTGTAAAACACCTAGTTCCCAAGAAACACTTGGAGATGAGGATTGCAGAGTTTAAAGTGTTTACATACTGTGTTTTATGGGACCAAGAGCCTGTATTATTTGGTTTAAGCCAGAGACTTTATTGTTAAAAATAAAGAAATGTGTAACAGTTTCTTTAAAAAAAAATAATAAATTTACAAGTTCTATTTTGAAAACCAATATGGAGATCAGCCTAGTTATGAGTTTTGTTGTCATTAGATTAGATTTAGTCATTAGATTTTGGAATAAGTCTACTGATCAGTTTCCAAAGTGCTGAAGAGAGGGGCTCAAGTGCTTCCTGCATCCATTGCCCACCATAGTGGACAAAACTATTACATGTTTTCCCTACTTCTAGTTTTAATAACATTAAATTAATGATATCTATCAAGAGTCAATTCAATTAACTGACATGCTTAAGGGAATTTAGGGAGGACAGAGAATCCTTCAGGAAGAAGAAACAATAATGTGCAAAGTCACTAAGACAGAAGAAGCTTGTTAAATTCAAAGAACTTTAAGGAGGAATATAACCAGTTAGTATAATGGAGTCATTAAAATCTCAGCCTTTGAAGTCAGACTAAGCCTTAAGTCTTGGTTATGCCACTTACTGCCTTTCCTACTCTGTGACTCGGGCATATTGTTTAACCTCTCTGTGCCTTAGTTTCCTCTATTGTAAAACAGAGATACTAATAGTCTGTATCTTATAAGGATTTTAAGAGGACAAAATAATATAGTATACATACAGGAGTTAGTTAGCATAATGCCCAGTACATGGTAAGTGTTCAAGAAACAATAATCTTCATTGTTACTGTATTTAAGGCCAGGGTGTGTAGAGTGTAATCATACTTCTTGGCCTTGTCAAAAATCCTGGACTTTATTCCAAGAACAATAGAAGTCCCTGAAACAGTTTTAATCAGATTTTTCTTTTTTAAAATATGCCTTTCTTCTTACTTCCTTAAAGGAAAAACTACCAAGGAAAGTTTTGCTTTCTTTGACAGATATGCACCTCCTTCTCTTAGATAAAATTCTGTAAATAACTACATATTCTTTCACTATGACAGCCATAAAGCTGAGAGCCATATCTGAAGCTCTTGGGCCCTTACTGCCTGCACATTTGTATTCCCTTCCCCCACCTCTCATGATTGTTTTCTACTGTCCTATATATTTTCTGAATCACTTCTTTATTCTTATTTATATTTTAGAATTATTGTTTCTTTATTATTCTCCTTTAGAGGTACTTCAGCCATTTATGGAATGAGATGCAATCTAATTACCAAACAAAAATGACAGGCATAAACACCACAGCTTCCTAATGCATGAATCATGCACTGTAGTTACAGTCCCAGCATGTCACCAGAATCACTTTTTTGGTGTAAACTTAGTCAGGTGGAGCAAGAAAACCAGATGCCACAGGAAACCTGGATGAATCGTAAAATAATCATACTGAGAGGAAGAAACCAGACAAAGACCACACAGTGTATGGTTACATTTATATAAAACTCTAAAAGATACAAACTAATCTATAGAGTCAGAAAACAGGTCAAGGATTGCTGGGTGGTGAGGTGGGACAAGATAGATTGCAAAGGGCACAAAGAAACTTTTGAGAGTGATGGCTCTCTTGATTGTGGTGATAGTTTCTTTTACATATATAAAATTTATTAAATTTTACACATTAAAATATGTACAATTTATCATATATAAACTATTTCTCAATAAAGTTGTTTTAGAAACATTTTTAGCCTTAAATTTAGGTTAAAAACCAAAAATATTTAGACGAGCTAGAGTGCTTTGGCTCCACAGAGTAAAATTAGAAGAGATGAAAGCTATAACTGATAAAATATTTATAATTTTTAGGGGTTGGAATGGATCAGAGACACTAACTATTCAAATACTTTCTTATTTGAGATAAAAGAATGAAGAGTACCAGAAAAGTACAGTGATTTGGCCAAGGCCTTACAGCTAGAGTAAAGGGCTTACTAAACTGTTTAAGATCCACAATGGCAGGGATTGTGTTATTTAGGTCACCACTGTATACTTTATACACAACACAATGCCTGGGACCTAGTAAGAGCTCAATAAGTATTTGTTAAAAGGGTGGGTAAAAAGATAAATAGAAAATCTCCCTTGCAATATGACTGAAAGTTTCTCCCTGTCTTTGACTCTTCAAACGCTTTACACAGATAAGACAATTAAGCAGTACTTTTAATATCATAAATATAAGAGAATAAATTATACTCCATATTTTTAGCTTACTGGGTATTTTATTATTTTCTAACACTAAAAAATTACTAATTCATGCAACCAGCTCTTAAACCAGCAGAAGAGTAGAAAAATCTCCATTCATGAAGCTTAGTGACATTTTCAAATTTTAAAAAATTAAAGAAAAGTGCTTGCCAAAATTTCTCCATTTTTGGCATATTCTTCACAAGGTACAACATGTTTTTGATCTCCATTACTTACTAATAAATAGTTCCATATTAGTCTGACAGGAAAGAAATTCGATTTACCGCAACATTCTGCTGAGTTACTTATTTTAAAAGATTTTTGTTTATTTTTAGAGAGAGGGGAAGGAAGGGGGAAAGAGAGGGAGAAACACTGATTGGTTGCCTCTTACATGCCCCCAACTGGGGACCTAGCCTGCAACCCAGGCACGTGCCCTGACTGGAATTCAAACTGATAACCTTTGGGTTCAGAGGCCCGCGCTCAATCCATGGAGCCACACCAGCCAGGGCGAGTTACTTATTTTAAAACTACTAATAAAAGTGTGAAAGTTATGAACAATTAGAAAGCTGGCAAAATTTACAAGACACAATAACCTGATGTTAACACTTTGGTGAAAAATTTAGGTCCTTGATCTTTCAAGTGTGACCATTGGACCGGCAGCAGCAGCAGTGCTGTCAAAGTGTCTGTTAGAAATGTAGGGTCTCAGCCTCCACCCCAGACCTGCTGACACCGAATTCACATTTTAACAAAATCCCCAGGTGATTATTATGAACATTAAAGTTTGAAAAATACTATTATAGGTAACAGGAGTTTTGAAGATCAATTTTTTACTACCTGCTCACTGACTTTTTTAGCCTCGTTTGTATGGCAGACTCCAATCAATAAAAGGATAATAAAATACAGCTCAGTTTATTTGGCCTGTAGCATAACTAATATGGCACAATGTGATTCTTCCTACTAAAATATTGTAACATAGAATTATTATTTTAAAACATTAAAAAACATTTAAACCTTCTTCATAATTTCACTGCTACATACACTTTTACTTAAATTGGTTTTTCTAGGTTCTCGGAAAGGAAGCCTGTCATTGTCATAAACTTGATTTTTCAAACTATGCTGAACAGAAAAGAAATGAATTTATAGATTCAAAAGAAGTGAATTTTATATTGCTTCCCTTAGCACTCTATTATTTTATATACTGGCACATACTAATAGCATGAAGTTAAATAGCTATGTACTGAAAGGCTGACAGAAATTCACTCTTAACATGCAGGTGTAGGACTATTCCCTATCAAACCAGGAAACTAAGAGCTAACTCCAGTTTGGGTCTAAACAAGTTAAACAGTAAATCAATTTAACTGATTATTTAGTTCAAATAAACATAGAATTATCATTTGAAGCCTGGTAATTTAATTTTAACTTCAGTTTGGCTTATGGTTCATCAGAGACTTCCAAGAATGTGACTATTTTCTTTTGAGTATCTTCTTTAGGAATTTTTTTTTAAACTTAAAGGGAGAAATACTCTGTTATAAGTTTGACCAAACAGGTCCTCTATAGTTTCAGAACTTAAGGAATTGTTTTGAGTGGCACCCTACAGTCTCTCATTTTTAGTTAATGGTTCCCATACCTTTTTAATTGCAAATTTCTATGAACAAAATGTTGTTTAGCCAAATATAGATACGTATGCACCTATGCGTGTACATGTATATATACATGAAAATATGTGTATGTATGTATGAATACATACATAAAGAGGCAAATTACATACTTATGCCATGGTATAAATACATTATGTGCATTAAAAATGCACACAAGGAGATAAATCTAAAAAATAAACAATCAGAAGTTCTAATATTTTCTTAAACCCCAATGAATACTTAAGCTAACTCATTTCAGTGCCCACATCGGTATGCTAGTACCAGGTCTCTGAGGGGGGAAAAAAGACCCTGACTGGTAAACCAACTTCTGTGGTATATATACTCCTACCATCACTGATTTTGAGGTGCTAACATGATTTAATCAACCTGCAAAATTTCTGAGAATTTAACGATCTGCTCTCACCAGCCAGGATAGGCTGAGTCCTGCATACCACCAGGTGCACACCTCATACTTGGGAGGTCAAAAGCATAGGCTAGCATACTCTTAACATTTAGTTTAAAACTAGTTTTCCAATACAAAAAAAATCTGTATATTAATAAAAATATTACTAGCATTTGGTATTACATTACCATTCCCAAACATAAACTACTCTTTGAAAATCTGAGAAAATCTTCCTTTTAAAAAACATAGCTTACACTTAAAATGGGTACAGTTTCATTTTACAAAAGTTATATCTTAATAAAGTTGCTTTTTTTAAAAATGGCTCAATTACTTTATCTGATAAAACAACCCAAACAAAATAAAAGATTTGGCTCAAGGTATTACAAAGTATGTCACTCGGTGCTATACTGTTTTTGGCCTTTGTATTTTGTAAAACAATAACAGAATTTTATTTTTTAAGTATGTAGATTTTGTTTTAATTAATTTATTTTTATTTTATTTTATTTATCTTTTTAGGGAGAGGGGAAAGGAGAAAGAGAAGGAGAGAAACATCAATGTGCGGATGCCTCTCACGCGCCCCCAACTGGAGATCTGGCATGCAACCTAGTCATGTGCCCTGACTGGGAATTGAACCAGTGGCGCTTGGTTCGCAGGCCGATGCTCAATCCACTGAGCAGAATATTTTTTGAATAAGCAAAACTCCCATGTCCTCATTAATGGTTCCACCACCCATGCCAAGCTGGTTTAAGCACAGTACCACAAATACACAACTATCAACTTTTTAAATAAATAACCGACAGTCTTAAAGACAACTTAAAATTAAGCTACTAGTTTTTACTTTCCTAATTTGTTTAAATATAGAAAGATGCAGGTATGAAGCTTAAGAAAAGCATGACATTATCGTTTTTTGTACATTGAAAAATAACATAAAAAAGAAAAATGATGATGCAAAATAGAGAACAGAATGTGACAAGCATGGGGAGTTGTAAGTCTAAGTCATACCTGATAAAGTTTGATTATGTGAGGATGGCCTAACATTTTCATTATTTGTACTTCTCAGTAGGTTTTCTCAAGGTTCACTGCATCCAGCTGAGGTTTATCTATAATTTTTATCACCACCTTGGTCCCATAAATAAATAAATCCAGTTTATATATAATGTTTAACGTTTTCCCATTAGAATCTTTTAAATAAATCACATCTGAGACTTTGCTTGAAGGTTCCTGTGACAGTGAGGATAGCTAGTTTAAATTCAGTGCTCATTTGTTCTGGAACATGTTTAAGACACTGTAGTAGATTTTGAAAAGCAAGTGATATGTACAAAAACTTAAATGCTAGTAATTGCACTAAATTTTGATTTCCTTAAAGAAACCTGATTTTTAAAAAATGTGGCCTCTTCCTATTATAACTAGATAGGAATCCAAACCACTCCAAAGTTAATAATTTGAAGGAACTGCATTGGAAGGTGAATAACTAGGTAATCAGAAATCAACAATCATGCACTTTTTTTCATGCAACCCAAAACCCCTAATTTAAAAAAAAAAAAAAAAAGTAGACATTTGGTTAGGAAATAAGTCATTCTGATTTAAATAAAATTTTCTGATAATTAGCACCCAAATTTAATTATAATAAGTTCTGAAGAAACTTAAGTATTTCATATTCTATGTACATATTCTGAACATAATTTAGTTTTATGTTGTTTCAGGGTAATTTTTAATATTAATTATTGTATGTGTTATAATAGTTCAAGACTCTTATGGGGTATTCAGGAAAACAGGACTCAGCTTGTCAATTCCCTCAGACTCCTGTTTATACAGTTAATTTTTTCTTCTTTCCCTATGGCTACTCTGTCCTTGGCTGTTATCTCTACTATAAGGTTTATTTCTTACCTTATCTCTATTACTAGTTTGCTGTCATAGCTTGTTTCTGGATTTGAATTAATTGTAACCCACAGAAGAACTCAAGTACCCAAAGAAATCAGATTACCAAATATAGTGTGTAAAATTAATTTTTTGCCTGAAAAGAAAGGTGATTATAGCTTCATTGCTAGGCAGTAAAGTGCACAGGTTTTGTGATAGCTATTTTGATTATGTTTGCTAGTGTTTTGCTTCTGTAATCAAAATATTCTAGAATGTAAGAAGTGCTAAACTTTGCTAGAAGTGAGAATATAGCATAGTATTATTATCTTTTACTTTAAGTAAAAGTTGACAGATAAAAAGATAAGTGTATACTTGAATCTCCTCGATATTCCTTAGGAAGGTAACAAACATATTTTGAAGAAAATATGTTACCCTACAATTTCTGGAGTGCGTCTAAATACCACTAACCCCTCCCCAACAAAACACTTTTTAAAAAAATGGGTCAAACCCTCTAATAAATAGAAAAAATTTGAGTAAAAAGAATTATTGTTTTTAAAATTGAAGCATGACTACTGACATTAAGAAAAAACTTTTATGAGCCCTGGCTGGTGTGGTTTGGTTGCTTAGAGCATCAACCATAAACCAAAAGAAAATTTTTTATCATATGTAATACAAGGCCCCCCCCCCAAAAAAAACAGGAATTCTCTCCTGGAGGGAAGGCCCCTTATACTACAGGCTTCCCCCACTAGGTGAGTGTTCTAGGAACCCAACTGTATCACTGTGCCAGCTGGCATTGTTGTGAGAGGCTGTGTTTGGCTTCAGTTAATTTTTTTTGAAGACTCTTTCAATGTGTTTGTCCATTTCATGATGGTGATTTACAAGCACCCCTACCCACACCATGCTGAGCATTCAGCAGTTTTTTGGTTTTTTTTTTTATTTTTTATTTTTCTTGAATAATGATTTTTCTCCCTAAGATTACCCTCCTTGTCATTAAAGGGACTGCATTAAGTCTATTTTTAATTTATTCTGTTCATTTGCATAAACACAACAAGAGCAGCAAATGATCACTTACGATCTTTAGTTCTGCTTTGCTGGAACTTACGCAAGGAACATTTAGGGTGACCTTCAGTCTGCCCTTCAGGGCGCAGAAGCAGAACCACATACCTGGCATTCAGCCTTGCCTGTATACACCTGTCTTTTCCAAGTCCTTCTGGTTTTCCATTGTGCCTTAAGGTCCCTTCTAGCCATCTTTCAGGAAAACAACCTTCATTCTTTCCCTGGAGAGATTGCTGTGGACCGCACAACCAACCATGGTACCAGGCCTTTTATCTCGTGGGCTTTTATTACCTTCGAAAGTCATTCCCAGTTTCTCAGGGCTTTTTGGTAACAACCAGAGCCCAAGCATGTCTCCTTTAGGCATGACATTCCAGTCAAAGACTTGGTAAAAAAAAAAAAAAAAAACCTCTATTAACAACTGGTCTTATTAGTTTTATGCAAAGAAACTTATGTCATTACTTACTTCTTTAGAATGCCAAACTCTGGAGGGATCTGATAGGGAGAAAAATATACAATATGAAGGAAAATCTTTGTCCTTCTAGTATTCACTGAACTGGCATTTCCATTCTTCATATTTTCATTTTTCCCCCACTAAAAATTGTTTTTGTTTCTTTTTCCATTACAGTTGTCCCACTTTTTTCCCCCTCTTGCTTCCCTGCACCATGGTCCCCCCCCTTCTCCCACATTCAGTCCCCACCCAGCTGTCTATGTCCGTGGGTCATTTATACATGTTCTTTGACTAGACCCTTCCCCTTCTTACCCCCTTCTTTCCCTCCCACCTCCCCCCTTGCATTCAGCAGTTTTTGACCATAAAAGGTATGACCCCTATTCACCCGATCTCATCCCTAGCAACTTTTTTTGTCTCCCCAGATGAAAAAAGACCTCAAGGGAAACATTTTGCAGATGTGGAAGTGGTGAAACAAAGAACAGCAGAAGCACTAAAAAGCATCAGAATCGTTGAGTTCAAAAACTGTGTATTGCATCAAATGGAGAGTACATTGAAGGTGACTAAAGTTTAAACATGTATGGATAAATACAAATCTTTTATAAATAAATTCAGGGGTTTTTTGTTCCCCCTTGCATACTGAGTATCGTATTTAATGGTAAAGAAAAAATATCTGGATACTAAATACCAATTAAAGCAAGGTATTACCAAGAGATACCTCCTCTTTTATATGCTTTTGGAACCTTAGCCTCAAATAATAAAGAAGTGAAAAAATGAATTATCTAACTCCTTAATTTCATCTTGGGTCACAGGTATATATATACCACAAGTCTATGTATTTATATCTTTATATTGTTATCCCTTGAGTATAAGGTTGCCATAAGGATAGGAAAAGATAAAGTACTAAAGAAAAAATGGAGCATATGTTAGCATACTTCTTGCTTATAATAGCAGGAGTAACAAGAAAACCCCAAAAGTAATGATTCAGATGTGACCGTTTATTTCTTGCTCATGTAGCAAAACTGAACAGGTAAAAAGTTTAGTAGGTCCTCCTCTGTGAAAGCATACAAAATTCAAGGAGGCCTAGTATCTTTAACGGGTGGCTTCCCTGGTTACCCTGACCATTGTCTCCTTTCCAGAGAGACAGAAGATAAAAACTTGGAGGACCCCTCTTATGAGGTTTTTAAGGCACAATTATTTGTTTACTCCTTTAGTTAGAACTCAGTCACCTCACCATACCGAAATGCCAGAGGGGCCAAGAAACTGTCCAGTTGTAGGTCCGGGAAGGAGAGGAAACTGGATTTTGGGTGATCATCTCTCTGCCATACTCTTCCAGGTAGTTTCTTAACAAGGAGACTCTTTACCAAGTACTAAATATAATAAT
The DNA here is from genome assembly GCF_987537825.1 of Furipterus horrens. Taxonomy (NCBI): domain Eukaryota; kingdom Metazoa; phylum Chordata; class Mammalia; order Chiroptera; family Furipteridae; genus Furipterus; species Furipterus horrens. The sequence goes on along the minus strand of NW_028327172.1, from coordinate 63,334,669 downwards.
GATGATGATGACCTTCACAGCTACACAGCACTATTTAACAAAATACTTTAACATATTTTAACAAAATTTAGTCATTTACTTCTCAAGTTGGTATAGCCAATGGAACAAGCAGTACACCCATGAGTTGGTGAAACTGAGTCTCAAAGATACTACATAATTTACAAAAGTTCTAAAGCTCAAGTGAATTAATGGGGAAATAACTGCAGGCCTTCTAACTACAAGTTCATTTTTTTCATTATTTCAAAGAGTCTATTATTCACACGTTTACTGAGCACCTGTTGTATGCCCGAAATTATGCTTGGGATAAAAAAAAATGAGATCTCTATTCCTGCCCTCAAGGAACTTTATAGGTCTGTGAGAACAAACAGAACACATTATAGAAAACAAATTTCATCAATCAAAGATCTGCCTCTGGGGATTTCCCCAATGGTGTACAGAAGTTCCAACTTAGAAAAAAATTGTATTCCAATAGTTCATTTTGAAGTTAGCTATGAACTTAGATTTGGGGGAACTTATTCTCTGCATCTCTTCTCTACTTAGTTCCAAACACAAAATTTAAATGGTACTAACAGTCAAGCAAGGGACTCTGTAAAATGAAGGATCCTTTTGTTGTTGTTCATCTAAATTATTCAACTCTCTAACTCCCAATTATGAATGCACTTAAAATAACCTTCAGTGAATTTATTGGAAATAGAAAAATTAATATTCCTCTGTGAGGATTCAAAAGGAACAGTTTCCTATACCACTTTGGAGGGTGTACTGGATAACTTAGAATGATTACTATCAAACTAAATCCCATGACAAATAGCAACACTGATATTCTAACCTCAGAAAAATAGGAAAATGTGAATTAAAAGTAACAAAATACCTAATATGTCAATTATGTCTTAACAGATGCCATTTTCACTTATTACATTTATAAAGATTAAAAAATAAACACCCTGGTGAGCTAAGATTCACAGATGTCCACTTTATATGTTGCTCCTAAGAATATAAAACATAATTTTCCTAGAAGGTAATTTGACAACTATCAAAACCTTAAAAATCATTCATCCCATTTAGCCTAAGAATTCTACTTCTGAGAATTTATTTGAAAGAAATAATCTGAAATGATAACTACTTATGTATAAATATATTCAAAAGTATTATTTATAACATTAAAAATAGAAACAGTATTTGGGAAGTAATTACATGAATTATGGTAAATTTATATTATGACTTAATACAGCTATTAAAATGGTTCCTTATAATAATATAGAGAAATGCTTAGACTAGAATACTAAATTAAAAATCAATATCAGTGCCATCTCAAAACAAGGAAAGATACCAGGAAAAAACTAGATATAAGTATAATGAACTATTTTATTTTTTGCATTATGAATTTTTGTGCAATTTTTCTTTGATAAGCATGAGTACTTTTCTAATAAGAAAAAAAATGAAATGGAGTTATATTTATCAAATACGATAACTTCTCCATCTGTAAAATATTAGTTATTTTCTTATTTTCTAAATTCTCCATAAAAATGGGTATAAGATTTAAATATTAGTTAAGACTATATACATAGAAATGTTTCCAATAATGTTAAGTAAAAAACAATACATATAAAAGTAACAACTATGTAAAATACAAATTTGCATGGAAGACCAGGGATTAAACGTAAGAGCAGAAATCAGATATGTTAGCTGATGGATAAAAGGAATATTTTCACTTTTCAAAATATAATTTAATGGTAATGTTTCCCTTTTTGATAATTTTAAGAAAAAATTTCACTTCTCATAAAAGAGATAATAATCTCATACACTTAAAGAAACTACACATGCAAAAGAGGCTTTGAGGAATTTTATAAGGAAGATACACAATAAGAGCTATTCTTCTAGTAACAAATCAGAAGGGATTAACATATATTTGTTGTCTCAGGTAATATCTGCTTCAGTGTTATTTACTAACACACTAATTCTACACTGTCCCTCTGAAGTAACAACTAGATTTACCCTTACTATACAATTAGATTTTTGAAGTTAAAAAATAAATACACTTTTAAAGTTTATATATCAAATCACATGGGGTATCAGAACATTATCTGATTGAAATGTGAATGGGATTGAGTACTCTACAATGAAAGAGATTCTGAAAGCAGTAAGTCAGTAGTAAAACTGACATGGAGTTCTGTAATTACTCTTTAAGAAGAAACAAATTAGACTTTTCTCCAATTTACAATTTGACTCTTAAAATTTAGTAATTTATATAATAAGATAAATCCTCATTAAGATTTGATTATTATGGTGGTGGGTAAGCGAAAGCAATTGGAGTAAAGGTAAATGTTAGTATACTTTTATATGCATAAAAATTGAACTAAGAATTTTTAAGACTAAAAAGAAATGAAAAATAACCTCCTACCTTAAAAATTCTATAAGCAAATCTACCAATATAAATAAATAAATAACTCAATTAAAAAATGGGCCAAAGAACAAAAAAGCAACTCACAAAAGAAATGGAGTCAGTTTAAAATTTCTACAAAATATACTATGGTATTACCCTAAGGAACTTTTTATTTCAACACTAAGCGATCATAAACAGGCCTAGATACAAATATTGGTGAATAAATTATTTGGTAGCAAGTCCTTCTGTTACACATAGTACAGCTGCTTTTTGAAATCTGGACTACTTCATAGCACAAGATTAATACCAAAACTACCAAGAGGAGCCTTAAAATTTTAAAACGAAATAAAGAAGTCAATTGTATTAAAAAATAAGTTCTCTTCTTTAATAAATGTGCAATTAGAGTATAATATACCCTTCACTTGTTTTTTGCCTTGCTCCAAAAACATAACTTTGATATTTTATTTGCAAAACTTTAAAAATACTTACACTTTAAGATAATAAAGAGTTATGCCTAAATATAAAAGCCCCCAAATGAACACAGAAAGCTTTTCAGTGAACAACAGCAGCGCTCAGAATGTCCTTGCTGTCAGCTTTTCATTCCATATTCTCTTAAGGATAAGTAAGTAGCCAGCACCTAGGTGCCATTTTAATAAGATAATTTTCAGAACCTCCATGAAATATCTTTAAGATTTCATGGACCACATGTTTACATGTTCTTTAGCTGAGTAGTATAGAGGCATGGTATTGAGAAACGCTCAATTATCTGTCGTAGAAAACGTCTGAAAATAACTAATGATAGTTATTGCTGAGTTGTCATATTATGGGTAATTCTTTTCATTTATCTATACTTTAAAATTTCTCAATAAACATAATAAATTTGATTAAAATATATCATTTTTTAATATTAAAATAACCTCACTTGATAATCTGCCTTCTAGGAATTTACCATCAATTCTTCCTCCCTAAAAAAATTTAAAATGCGAAGAGTTACATACGCAATAATTATTCACTGCAGCTCTGGCCAGTGGCTCAGTTGGTTGGAGTGGTGTCCTGAAACTAAAGGTTACGGGTTTGATTCCCAGTCAGAGCATATACCTAGGTTTCAGGTTTGGTTCCTGGGAGGGGTGGGAGGCAACAGCTACAATTTTCCCAGACGACTGAACAGTACCTCCCAGGGGAGATCCAGAGGTCCCACCCTCCCTACCGCAATGGAAGCCCCCTCTAGAGGCAGGTGAGAGTAATTACACGTGGTGCTGCCAGAAGATCCGCCCCTTGCTTTTCTTTTTATCAGCTCAAGGTCCTGGTAGTCTCTCTCTCTCTCCCTCTCCCTCCCTCTCCTTCCCTCCCTCTCTCTCTCTCTCTCTCTCTCTCTCTCTCTTCTTTCTTTCTTTCTTTCTTTCTTTCTTTCTTTCTTTCTTTCTTTCTTTCGTCTCTTTCCCTTTTTCTCCTTTCTTTCTCTCTTCCTCTTTCATTTTCTTTAATATCAGCAAGCACAGGATGTAGGGATCATCCCAAAGCTGGTGATAAAAACCTTCATCACTTGCTTAAGGTGATGTCCACTAGTTTCTCCACTGTGAAATTACTATTTTCCCCTTGATATTTAATACATAATTTGTGGAGAGATACTTTGAGACTATGGAAATATGCTGTTCTTCATCAAACTTGTACTCACTAATTTTTAGCATCATTGATACTTTTGGATCCCCAATTGCTTTTGTATTAATTAGTTTGCATACTACTATAAGAAGGCTCTTTCCTTTCTCTCTTTCTCTCTCTCTCTCTCTCTTTCACCTTCTTTCTTCTTCCTTCCTTCCTTTCCTTCTCTTTCTTTCTCTTTCATTTTCTTTCTTTCAATTTTTAATTGAAGTATTATATATGTACAGAAAAATCTTTAATATCATAATCGAACTCAGTGAATTTTCACCAAGTGTGTAATCTTCCTCGAAATTAAAGAAACAAAGATAAAAATCAAAATACATTACTGGAACCCAGCTCTGGTGGTTCCAGACCCAGGATGACGCACAGACCAGTGAGAAGGTATTCACAGGCTAACTACTGCCCCTGCAGCCGCCTCCCAGCCTGTAGGATCCTGGCAGTCCAGCATCCCCTCTGAGGTCCAGGCCCTGCTCTGCCCCATTAGCACCATCAAGTTCCTGAAAATGCCTAGGAGGCTGCTGCCTAGAACCAAGAAGCAGGGCCTGCAAGCTAAAGGCAATAAAGAGGGGTGAGGAAAAGCATCACAGGGAAGCCTCCTGCAGGCCTGATCCTGGGCCACTCTTGCCCTAGGAGAAGAGAGGCAGAGTCGCTGAGTCTAGACTGAGCCAGGACTGGCACTGTCTCCCAGGATGAGCCTGAAGGACCACCCACCGAGGCACAAGAGCTCAGCAAGCAGGAAGCCACATCAGCTCTCCAGGAAGAGGCTGAAGAGGAGATGAATGAGGAGCCCCCAGTGATATTCCCGGAGGCCACGCTGCTGCAGCCTCCAAAGGAAGAGGTCTGAGTGAGGAGGGGCCCCTGGAGACCCCCTGATCCATGCTTGCAGGGAAGCCACAGGAGGTGGGCACCGTGCAGATGCTGCTGTGGTGGGAGATCGGAAAAGGTGGTCACCATCATGACTCCGTGGCCCCAGGATGACTACAGCCCTGGGGAGTGGAGGTTTGGCAGCATTCTCCCGCACTCGCCCCTTCCCCTGCCCCAGCTGGAGATGGGGAAGCACCTAAGCATCCTCCAGGGTCTCTGGGTGCGCTTTTCCCCAAGAATCTTTGCAAGCATGCGCCCCTACCTCATGGGCATTCCTCCCCCACCCCCCAAATGGGAGTTCCAAGTGTATCTGGGCAACAGTCCAAACGGATACTTCTTAGCTTGCAACAGTATTGCTTGCTGCTGGAGAAGCTTTTGGGGACCTTATTGTGTTCAGGGAAGGAGCTCACAGACGTGCCAAATGGGCAATTACCTGGGCGGAATCTGCTGGACAGAACGCAGGCCCTTGTCCTTCCACTTAGCCACTTTGGAGAGGCCCCGGGCCCGGCCCCTACTATTGCCCTACCTATAACACCCTTATCTTTTACTTCTCTGTACTGACAGTCCAGACGGCTATGCCCTTGGTCTCTGAGCACAGGATATGGACCTGAGACCAGGGCAGTTGCCTATTTCTCGAAACCATCACATTCTCCTTTTCTGGGATGGCCTGCGTGCCTAAGAGCTCTCGCTGCAGCGGCTACTCTTATGCAGGAATCCTTAAAACTTGTTCCCTATGCTGCCGTTGAGGTCTTCTCTTCCCACTCTGTCTCTTTCTTCTCTCTGAAGTCATCAGGCCGTAAGTAATTCATCTCTATCACGCCTCCAGTTCCTGCATGCCTTCCTTTTACAAAACCCTCAAGTATCCCTTCTCAAGTCTCCCCTTTCACTCACCCCGGCATCATTCCTTCCTCTCCTGCTGCCTATGAACACCTGACTCTCGCTCGGCACAGCTGCTTGGATAAAGTAGATCATTTTCTCCATCCCTCCCCAAATATACAGGGCTCTTCCCTGTCTCCTGCTGTGCCTAACTGGTTCATCGATGGCAGCTCTCTTAAACATCCCTGCCCAAGAGCAGGATGTGCCACCGTCACGCTTGAGACTACCCTTGAGTCAGGACCCCTGCCCCCAGGTACAACCTCTCAGCAAGCAGATTTAATAGCATTAACACCAGGCCCTAGTCCGGGCCAATGGAATAGAGGTCAACATCTACACGGATTCCAAATAACGCTTATCACGTCATTCATTCCCATACCCCCATCTGGCAAGAACAAAATACCTCACTTCTAAATACTCACCAGTTATTAACAAGGATCAAATTCTCAAACTTTCACGGGCTGCCCTGTTACACCGCCCCCCCCCAAAAAAAGCAGCTATCATCTATTGTAAGGGTCATCAACAAGATAAGGGACCTATAACACAGGGAAATAATTGACCTGATCACTTGAGTCAGCTCCATCACTGCTTCCCACCCCCACCCTAGCCCTGGAAAAAACTTTCCTTTCTCTGGTGCCTTGATCAGTGTTCTCTGTGCTCCCGGTCTCCCCCAGACTAACAGTGGCCAGTGTCTTGGCCGTTCTCCTATCCCCACATGTGGCATATCAGTGGCAAATTGTGCACCACAACTTGGTTTCATTCTCCCCTTCAAGAAGCAAAGAAGCAAGGTAAAACCTAAGAGGTATGTATTTTAAATACACTCAGAATTTTAATTTGAACTATAAAATTGTGATTATATAAATTATTTAAAAAGCTAAGAATATTGCTCACATTTCTGAGAGCTTATTTGTCAATTTTCACTGGGAAGATGGTGTTGTTATCACGATCTCCATTTTACAGACCAGGAAACCAGATGAGTCACACAGGTAAAGCTGGGGCTTGTCTTAGGCTCTGCACCCATTGAGTCTCAGAGAAGTGGGGCAAAATTCCCAAGGCGAATAACAAATGAGTACAGAGTGAGAACTACATTTTTCTTTCTTTCTTTCTTTTTTTTTTGATAATGATTATTTTCTTATTTTTCTATCACAGTTGTCCCCTTTTTCCCCCATGCTCCCCCCTATTTCACCCCTGCAGTCAATGCCCACCCTATTGTCCATGTCCACGGGTCATTCATACTAGTTCCTTGACTTGTGCAGGGGCCGTGCTAATCTTCCCTGTATTGTTCCAGTTTTCGTGTATGTGCTGCCAAAGGCAGCATGAGATTTCTTATCTAGCAGCTTTCCCCACTACATCTCTCCAATTTCATATGGGAGTTCTGACTCACTTTAGTAATTACCTGCATAAACACTCACTAGGAAATATAAACATGCTCTCGTCATCTTAAAAACAGTAAGCAAACTCACATTGAGAGAGGGCTTACTGTGTTGCAGGCCCTCTGCTGGGTGCTCTGTGTTCTTTATTTTATGTCGTCATCACAATATATGCTCGGGGGGAAGCTATGTCAGTATTTCCACTTTTTAGGTAAGGACTCTGAGGCTCTGAGAGGTGAAATGACTTGCCTGAGGTCATGCAGCAAGATGTGGCCCAAACTCAGTTGGGACCCAGGTCTGTGTGAAGCTCTCAAGCCTTTGCACTGAACCCCAGTGCTGCATAGGAATGAGTGCTGCTTTTCCTTGACTTCACTTTACCAGTGTCCCAGGCTGCCTCCATTCATGATCATTAAGAGGTGACGGATGTAATGCAGCCTGTTGTACCTGGGAGTTATTCTTAGCAAGTTCCTGCATAAATCCCTCTTCTCCTATGTTAGGAAGGAGTCTGCTTCCTCGATGCATTTTCTGGTTGGCATGGTGTTTTATGGTCTCCTTGATGTGCTGTGAGGTCAACCAGGAGGCTCTCGGAATCTGTCGAGATGGACGTGGGTCCCTCGATCAGCAGTTTGAAAAACACTCCCTTTGCCTTTCCTAGGCTGCCAATCATTAGGTGATTTGAGAGAAAACCACATTCCTTTCTGACAAAGCAAACGTCTTTGGTTTATCCTCTATGTTCAATTCGAAAGTAGTTGAAAACAATCTTTGGTTTCTTTACCATGTTTCCAAAGATGTTTTAATTGATGGATAGAGGTTGAGAACTCAATGATGTCCAGAGAATGGAGAGGATGACTCCTAAGCTCATGTTCACATTCTCAACGTTGGTAACTAGCTTCAACGAAGTTCACTTGCTCTCTACCTTAAGAAAAGAAAATGAGTGTGCGGCTTACTTTTGCAAGGATACTTGGATTTTCCATTTGGGACCAACCGAAGTGACTTTTGCATCACAGAGACCTCTGCTGTCATCCATGCCAGACGTTACTAAGAGATCATGGCACTGTGGCCTGCTCAGAGTAGTTGTGACCTTAAAATCCTTCCCAGGGGAGGGCACCAGGCAGCCTCTGCCACTGATCAAACTTGGATTAAAGATGAAATCTATTTGTTGAGTGTAGCAGAGTGTAGCTTTTTTGTCCTTTTTTAGTTTAGGCATCTGTTTTCCTACTGCACAGCCTGGATATGGGCCAAACTGGATTGAGTTAAGATACTCATCAAGGCATCTGATAGGAAGACAAATTCCTAAACAGTGAGAAATGAAGGCTGAGGGGGTGATTTGTGGAAGGTCACACAGCTAGTAAGTGAGGCAAGAGATTTAGTAGATTTGGGAGTCAGATAGACCCAGCTTCACGTCCTGGCTAGGCCATTCCCTCCTTTAGTGATGCTGTGCAGGTCTTTTCAAATTCCTGAGCCTCAAATACCTCATCTGTAAATTTGGAATAGAATGCTACCTACCTCACTGAACAGTGGTAAGGATTAAAATGAGATACTGCCTATGGAATGCCTAGGAGAGGGCCTGGCAGGTAGAGAAATTGCCTAATAAATGTTAGCCATTATTTGTACAGGTTTAAAAAAATCTTATGCACAAAACTCTTAATATACATTGTTATGAAATGGGACAACTTTGTGAGGAGCTGCCACTACTCCCATTTTACAGATCATCGGATGGAGACTCAGAAATAAGATGTCTTTCCCAGCATCACACAGAAAGTGAAGGAAAGAGGTAAAATTCAAATGGCAGACATGGAAGGCTTCCTTAAAGTCTTATTCAGATACCTCTATCTCAATAAGATGTAACAGGACCATCCTTTAAAAGGTCAACCTCTTCCCGCATGTCTGTTTTCCCGCACCCTGCTTTGTGCTTCTCTTCAAAGGACTCTTTGCTTTCCCTCTCACTGTCTCACTATATAATCTATTTACTATGCATATATTTTATTGCCTGTCTCACTCTTAGTTGACTATAATCCCGACAAGAGCAGGAGATTTTATTTTGTTAACTGCTGTTTTTGCTGGACTGAACACCGTGCCTCACACATAGGAAGTGCTCAGTAGATATTTGCCAAATAAATGCATGAATTCTACCTTGCTCAAAAGATTGTTTTGTACCGTACCACGTCCTCAGTGTTTTATAATTAGAGCTATCACTTGCTGAATGCCTAGTGAGGCTGTCCTGCCTCCAACACCCCAGCTCGGTTGGAAACTCCCTGTCCAGCAGAGGCTTCATGGCCATGGCAGAACAACACATTTATCCAGGACGCTGTATTTTGTCTGGATGGATGGGAGGTGGCTAATCTCTTTAGGGGAAAAGAGCAGAGAACTTCCATCTCCCATGTTTTTATTGAGGAAGGGGGTTCGGGAGATACAAGGTCAAGACTTATGAATCACCAATGAGCTTTCAGACACTTGGGTTACAGTTGACAGTTACTGATTACAGATGTCAATATAGAGAACACAGTGACCAGGCTGTGTCAGGGTTCTGCTAAACATCCTGATGCCATGCTGACATCAGGTACAAGGCTTCATACATTTTTAGCTACAGATGGATTATAGTTAACTAAGCAATAAGAAAATCGGAGCAAGCTCTAAAGCAGTGGTTCTCAACCTACCTAATGCTGTGACCCTTTAATACAGTTCCTCATGTTGTGGTGACCCCCAACCATAAAATTATTTTCGTTGCTACTTCATAACTGTAATTTTGCTAGTGTTATGAATCGTAATGTAAATATCTGACATGCAGGATGTTTTCTCGTTGTTAGAAATTGAACATAATTGAAGCATAGTGATTAATCCCAAAAACAATATGTAATTATATGTGTTTTCCGATGGTCTTAGGCCACCCCTGTGAAAGGGTTATTGGACGGCCAAAGGGGTCACAACCCACAGGTTAAGAACCGCTGCTCTAAAGCATCATATGCATTCTCAAACCCAATTGCCATGGGAATCCTCTGAGTGGCCTTCAGTCCAGTCTGGCACATAGCCTTTCGGTTTTCCACTGAGACAGGGAGGCCTTCAGGGGGAGGCACTGGGGCGTGGCTCACGGCTTGCACTACAATTCCTGAAACCACGAAGAGTGGTCCCCTACAGCCTACCGTGCTTCAGGCATCATAGAGACATCACCATGATAATGATGCTTAAATTGACCATAACCTACCATGGAAGCTGTGATTATTTAGGCTTTGCAGTGGAGGAAACTAACAGTCTGCAGGGTTACGTAACTCCGTGCCTGTCCAAGAGCTAGGAAGGGGAGTCATGTCTAGGTCAGCTGAACGTGAAGACATGCTCTCCTTCCCCGGCCAATGTCAAATTACAAAACCTGGCTTCATTCAGTCTCAGCAGCTGTTCATGATTATCAGCCTAGGGTCAAAATTTTTGTTGGAGAACCATATCCTTCTTTAGCTCAAAAACCTCATCACGCTTCATGAGCGGACTCTGTTACATGCATATTCCCGATTGGAGCTCACCAAAACCTACTGAAAAAGAATCCTCAAGGTGAGAGGAAGTTGTGGGAAGTCCATGCATCTAATTCTTCATAAGAACCTAGGTCATTTCTATGATCAGGCTAACCGGGGAGAAAAAGTAATGGGATTCATTCATCCTTTTTCTCATCTTTTAAATGAAGATAATACCAGTACCCAGCTTATATGGTTTCTTTTAAAGGTTAAATGAAGACATATGCTTAGAACAGTGCCTGCCATGTTGTAAAAGCCAAGGAAGACTTATACCTGGGTACTTCCTCTGGGCTTGGCTCTCTTCTGTTACCAGGGACACAGCAGAGACAGACAGACAAAGGCCTGACCCTCCGGGTGCTGACCACCTATCTGAAATGAGCGCAAATTTTGGCATCGGACAAAACTGCATTAAACTCCTGCCCTTGCTACTTACACTCAGCTGTGAAGAAGAACAAACTACTGAACTTCTCTGAATCCATTGCTCAAATGTGAAGTGGGGTTAATAAAATTATTATTAAGTAACAAAAGTGTTTTGCAATACACTGAGGCTCAGAGAGGCAAAACAACTTGGTGAGGTCACACAGCTAGTAAGTGGCCAAGCTGGAATTTGAACCCATGTCTAATAGACTCTGGGTTACCCACCATGTGACATGGCTTCCCACAGAGAGAGGTGGCTCAAAAGTTCACAGGGAAGGATGGAAAGGATTATAAACCCAGTGAAGGCTTCACCCACCTGGTGAAAACCTGCAAACTGAGGCGCATTACACCAGGGCCTTGTGGAAACTCTCCTGTGACAGAAAGATGTCCAGACTTACCTAATTTCCTTTAGCTTCACAAAGAGCCAGGCTTGCCAAGCCTTCCTGCAACACAGGAATTTGGAGAGTCCCTTGGAGAGATGAGGTTTCTCCAATATCACCAGGCAAAAAAGGATATGGTAGACATAAAAGGAAGCAGTATTTATTTCATAAAGAAAGCCATTTGGAGGGAGTGGTGGCAGAAAGACGAAAAGGTTCAAACACAGTTGGAAGCTCATTTCCTTCAGAGTGGTCAACAGCAACCAAAGAGGACAAAAATGAGAAAATATTGCAATGGGTGCTCCTGAAACACACATTATCCAGGTGATATTACACTGCATTGCTCACCACTGTAAACAGTTTTGAAAAAATAGTTATGATATCTTTTAAAGGCATAATGGTACATGAAACCCAATAACATGTCTTGTGTGTGTGCCTGTAATTGCATTCCTTTTGTTCTAGTGTTCTGTGTTAATCACTTCTTTGAGCTGATGTAGTTGACAGTGGCTAGGCTGAGCCTACATCATGCAGAGTGAAGTACAGGCCCCTCCTCCCTGAGTAACCTGTACTTGGCCGTACTATTGATGTCCGCTGTGCTGCAGAAGGGGCTCTGGAAATCTGGATGCTGATTTGAGGCAGACCGATAGGGGAAAAAACAAAAGAAAAGAAATAAAAAAGACTTCAAATCTGGGAGGAGGGAAACCAGGAGGACCGTGAAGATGGGAAGGATGTGGGGGAACTGTGTGTTCCCCCTGAAAGAGGGGCCCATGGGAACAGGACAGGACTGCGACAGTCCTCAGTCTGTGGGAGACACCTGTGGGAGATTCACAGTGTATGGTATCCTGTTCGAGGCTATGCGACTCTTGAGACCAAGTGATCTCCACTTCGGCCGAGCTCCACTTTTCTCAGTCTCTGACCATAGCATAGCACTTTTAAAGGTCTGACTCCTTAGAGAAAGCTTGCAGAAATAGGACTTTTAAGGGATAAAACTGAGCAGAGCTGTTAATCGTTGTAACTAAGAATGTAACATAAACACACATGATTATTAGCTCAATTATTTTAAATGAAATGATTTGTTAACTTGGTTAAGTAACATCAAACTAGGAAATATTCTGGTTTGTTCAATGTTTTTTCCCCATTTTAACTGGTTTACTACTGGGTTTAGGATTCATGCACACAACCCATTGAACTCTTGAGAGATGAATTGTTTTGGATCCATTACTCACTTCTGTAGACTGATTAAATACACCAGTGTGGGGATCAGATATGGCAGGTTTATATCCTGGAACCCTCACTTTCTAGAGGTGCAACTTCAAGAAAGCTCCGAACCTCTCTATTTAAGCTTCAGTCTCCTCACCTACGGACTGAGAACGATAATAATTGGACCTATTTTATTGGCTTGTGGAGATTAATTGAAATAATGCAGATAAAAAGCTTAGCAGGGGCTGGCAGAAGGCAAGTTCTTAATAAATGTTGGTTATTGTCATCATCTCCATCATCAGAAGGAAGGGGTTGAGATTCGAAGGTGAGCTGTCAATCTTTCTTCCAGTCTTAGGGATGCTTGAGAAAAGCTGGACTCTCTGTGTTATCAGTGCATTCATAGAGATAAGCGATGGTCTTGCTGGGGATGGCTGTAGGCTGACCACAGTCCCAACAATGTCCCTGAGCACACTGTTCTTGGTTGCTGGGTTTATTTATTACATAACCTATAGCTGATGGACTGCAGTTTCTGAAGGATGGGAGCATAGCCTGCACCCCTCCAAGAACTCTGTCACTAGTGAGGTACTCAAGCTGAGGGACCCAGAACCCTGAAGCTTCCCTCTGGACGGCGAAAAATGGGGACTCGGGAGCTTCTGCTCCCTGGGATCTCAGCAGGACAGCCTGCATATCTTCAATGATGAAAATCCACTAGTGACGAGATATAGGAAAGTGTAGCTTCCTCTTTTCATCGCTGAAACTCACCAAAATTTGACATGTTCTTTGTTGCAGAAAAAAAGTATCCACCCAAAAACATAGTCAAAGTTCTGAAGGTGACTTTACAGACAACTCTGGGAGACCAACAGATGTAAAAAATTTTAAGTCCTAGCCTGAGCAGCAAACTTGAGGCTTGGTTTTCTCTGGATGACACCACTGCATTAGAAAACCCTCATCAAACCTGGATCCAGAAAGAGAACTAAGGAAGTGGACACCAAAACGACCAATGGAAATCTCCAGAAACCAGCAAGGGCCAACACCGACCTGAATAGACACTTCTCCAAAGAGGACATATGGATGGCCAAACACGTTGGAAAGATGGTCATTGTCACTAATCATCAGAAAAGTGCAAGTTAAAATCACAATGAGATATTGTCTCACACCTGTTAGAATAGCTACCATCACTAAATCAACAAACGAGTGCTGACGAGGATGTGGAGAAAACGGAATCCTCGTGCACTGCTGGTGGGATGCAGACTGGTGCAGCCACTGCGGAAAACAGTGTGCAGTTTTTCAAGAAATTATAAATAAAACTGCCTGATAACCCATGCTTTCACTTCTGAGAATATATCCAAAGAAACCCAAATGCAAATTATTTACAATAATTTGGAAGCAGCCCACGTGCCCATCAATAGATGAGTGCATAAAAAACAAGTAGTACGTTTATATAATGGAACACTACTTGGCTGTAAGAAGGGAAGGAAGGCAAGAAGGAAGGAAGATAAAGAAAAAGGGGGGAACAAAGGAAGTCTTACCTATTGTGACAACATGGATGGACCTGGAGGGTATTATGCTAAGCGAAATAAGCCAGTCATTGAAGACAAATACCATATGATGTCACTAATGTGTGGAACCTAATGAACAAAATAAACAAAATAGAAACAGACTCATAGATACAGAGAACAGACTGAGAACTCTCAGAAAGGAGGCAGGTTGGAAGGCTGGCACACAGAACACGTACACACAGACTTGAATAACGTGAATGAGTCCTAGCATGTGTGACGTTTTAGAAATATTTATTCAAAAACAGTAACAGAATAGTAAAGAAATACATTTCATAGTACTTAAAGAAACCACTACAAAACATATCATTTCATTAAGGTGCAATTAAAATATTCGAAATGGCACATATCTCTATTATTTCAAGCTAGTATAACAGGTTTTACATTTTTTAAACCTAGCTTACTTAAGTCTTTAACAAGTCCAAAGGTTTTTCTCTTTGCGATTATTTGCTTTAGCCCGTATCTACATTTTTAGCTTTTCAGGTTAGGGATACTCCATGGACTTGTATGATCAATTTACTACATTGTGGCCTTAATATCCTTAACTTCAGTTTCCCAAGTTTTACTTTCCCCAGGTGTAAACTGAAATAACGCTGCTAATCTTGCAAAAGATGCTGCATATAATGCACATCAGGTACTCAGCATACAACAGATATTCTGTAACTAATGTTTTATAAACCTAAGCACTGCTCATCTGTTCTCGGTAAATTCCTGTCCTATTTATTTCTAGACAGTGTTCCAGCTTGTCAAAATCTTTTAGAATTCTAATTTCCTTACCTATAATTCCCCTACCTCTGTTATCTGTATATTGGGTAAACTTTTCAAAGCCATTAGTAAGAATATTTGAACGGGACAGAAGCCTCATGGTACACTATTAAAGGCTGAAGAGTCGGTTCACGATGTTATTCAAAGCTCTTTGGATACATCTATTAGCAAGAATTAGTTACAAATTCATTTACCTAGACTATCATCTAACTGATCCCTTTTTATTCATTCATGAAGATTTCAAGGCTTTCTTAACTAAAGACATTCGAAGTTGCATACATTCCTTTGATTTACTAATCTTTGGTATATAATGGTAGTTTTATGACAAGTGAAGTCAGCCTAGAAGAAGAAGATACACCAAGATGAGTTTGCAAGTGGAAAGGAAAAATAATATTAAGAACAGCTCTCCAGAAACCAAACCAAGAAATTTATAGTCTACAAAGTGCTAGAGATTGTTTGAGGAGGGGGAGGAAGATGGGGAGCTAAGAGCTGAGTGAGTGCCTGCTATTGGCAAGAGACAGAAACGCTAACCCTTCAAAAGAGAAACAACTATTTACATAAACTGGTTACCTAAACAATACGAGGAAAGTTCAACCACCCGTTTCTTAATCTCTGCAGCAGAAACGAACACCTTCCTAAGGGTGGAAGAGGAATTCTATTCACCAATAGGTAAGTCAGTAGTTTTACTTGTTATCTGATGACAGTATGGAGACAGGAAAGTGTCCCATTTCTAGCTGTGGAGCAAACTTGATAGCTCAACTCTTCCTCTGCAACAAAACACAGAAATGCTGAAGAAGATGTAAGAAACAATCTATTACATGAAGAGGAGAACTTACAAGAAAGTAAGGGGACATCCTGAGGGCCAAAATGGAAGGAAACTGAAAAGTAGACACATAAGCTGTGAGCTGACATTCTAGCTCTCCTAGCTGGCCTGGCACAATTTGCCCATCTCATCATCAACCTGTGGGTTTCAGCTTGAACAAGCTATAAGGGAACTCATGGAACCTTGGCCTTGCAAAAGGCAGCAGGTGGGAATTAAATGCCCCTCCCCCAAAGCCCTCCATAAACAGGAGGCAAGTCGCGGATGACCCCTCAGTGAAAGGGAAGTCAAGAGAACACTCTGCCACTAGGACGGGCAGGTGAAGAGGAAAAGTGTCTGTCCTGGCCTGGGGGGGGGGGGTCTTCACATTCCTCGAGGTCTGGAAACTCTGAAGCTGAGAAATTAAAATAATAGCGGTCCTTTGTCGGTAACAGCCCTGGGAATAGGACATAAGGAGACACGAAACTTATCCAGAAGGCACTATTCTTCACACGTCACTCAAGAGTAGTACAGAGAAAGCCCTGCTGAAAATGAGCTCCTCTTTCAAAACTACAAAATACCTGCGTAAACAGTCTACCAGATATGAGAATCAACACATACAGACAAGAGGAAATTGTTTTAATAGAACCATTAGAGACACTATAAAATGAGCATGTATAAAGTGACCACTGACGTAAAAGGAACTGAAAAGTTAAGAAAACAACTAGGCACCCTGAAACAACAGGCAGATCTGAAGAATGATACGCAGCTAGAAATTAACAGCAACCCAATGAATAATTTTAGGAGGTTATATGAACAGCTGACAAGCTAATTCATGACTAGAAAACAGAGAAAAAGGCATCACCCAAAGAGAAGTAATAGGAAACACAGAGAGCTTCAAAGATAAAGAGAAAAGAATGAGTAGGTCCAAGATACATTTTTTAAAACTAGTAACCATACTATATCTGTGTCTCTGAAATGTGTTCTCCACAATATAACAACTCTTTATCCAGTAACCTTGCATGATTTTGCTATTGAAAATCCAAAAATACTTCTTAAACACTAACTTGTTTTCAACATTGCTTATTTTTAAGGTAGTTTGACCATGCTATATAGAGATGGTTACTATTTTGAAGGGGCTTTCTTCCTTTTACATACGAATATTGAATATCTTTCATTCATACGTAAAATCGGGGAAGCAGGTTGTAAGGAAAGGCCACCTCAAAACCAGCAGGACATTTGTTGTACTCATCCTAGAGGAAAAGCTGCCAGTGACGCTCTTGCTTTCCTGCTGCCTGTTTCAGCTGAAGCGTCAAGTTAGAGATTCTACTGAAAATGATACAGCGTGTACTTGAGAAGAAAAACAAATAGCTGTTTAGCCAAGAAACGGAGCATGAATGACAATTATGTCTGAAGGGCGCAAGAAGAGATGTTCCTTGAGACCCTCAAAGCATGTCTAAGTGACCCAAGTGAGAAGTTCACATTTTTTTAAAAAAACACAGTAGCTAGTTTGCTTAGTTAAGGAGTAATACTATATATTCAACGTTATGTGCATGGGTTCGAGATAAGGCCAGCGTATAATTTCCAAAGCTTGAATTCAAGAGTGATTCATATGCTGAATATCACACGCAAGTTTTCCACCCTGGGAAAGGTCGGCGGAGGTCTTGGGGGGGCCCATGGCCTGTTGTAGGAGTAAATTGGCTCGTCCACCCACACTGAGCACAGCTCCTTCCTCCACTCCTTTGAGCTTCTCTTGTATTCTCATCAAGAGATCCTCAGGAACTTTGTTGAAACTCTGGCCAATTTCACTAATGACAAGAACACAAAGGCATTAATGAGGCAGATCATTTCAAAGAGCCTCGGGAATAGGAAAATCTGAACAACTGACGGCTCTTCCTAAAATACTGCTCACCGGAGACTGTTTGCGTTCCTGGTCCATCCGCATTCAGAGTGAAGTGGAGCTCAGTTTCATCCCCAGCCCCTGCTGTGAATACGAAGCTTTCCAAGGGTTCATGGTCCAGTCAAACAGAGGATCATACGGGAGGACCTAGAAAGGAGAACATACGTGTTAGAAGAACAAAATGCAACTTGATGACGTATTTAGTAACAGTAGGAACAGTATTATAAAACTAATAGAGGCCAGTCATATGGTAGTTGATTGGGGGGAGGGACAAACTTACTGCACGCACAGGCTTCTTGTTTCTTTGTGGAGGAACCTACAGTAGTACGAGGCTCTGGGCTTCTCACCCCATTCTGAATGAATTCATTCCCGGGCCACTGTTCGGGGCAGTGACATCCCTCGACTCGTGTTTCCTTATGTGGTGAAACTGATCTATTAAAAGGAGATAAGCACTAGTCACTTTCTTTCTCCTCTCTCCCTGTGCTGGGTAAGGGCATTTACATTGCAGGCCCAATTCTCACGCACGACGCTAGGCTAGGCTAGGCTATGAGTGTGACAGCACTGGCAACCCTGTTGACCTCACTCCTGAGTCTTGTTCTCCAAGAGTTTTAATAGTAGCAACCTGACATTTTGATCTCTATCCTATTCCCATTCCCAAGGCTCTTCTGTGGGTTTTTTTTTTTTTTCCCTCTCTTTTTTTCCCCCTCAATTAGTTCCAACTTTGAGTGAAGAGAAAAAGGTCTAACTTATTGAAAGCTCCTCAAAACACAAGGTCTAGTGCTGTGGTTGGCATCTTAAGTTATACATGGAGAAACATTTCAATACCAAAATAACTGGTATGGCCAGAGCAAGTGGCTTGACATCACAAATTTTAGTAAGGGAGGTCATGAGGGATTGATGACCTTGACAATTCAGAACAGCTAACTGCCTCTGCTGTTTATAAGCACCAACATTTTTTAAAACGTATCTTAGCAAGTGCTTACCACACAGGTCTTAATAAAAACTGAAGACTCAATTCTAGGTATGAGGGACGTTGCAGGATACTCCAGCATTATAAAGTTAAGAACGCTTTTTTTACTGATGGCTTTACTGCGTTTCCCAGCAGGTCTTCGGGCTGAGACTGTACAATGTATTTAGCATTACATGTTTAATGTACTGAATCAGCAGTACCAAAATCTGGTGTCTGTTTATGCGGTTCTGAGCGTCCTCCAGGCCCATTAAAAAGTGTGGCGGGACCGACTGTGAATATAAGTGGTTTGTCCACAAGTTCAGGGCCCCTATGTGATTTCAAGTTGAGCAGTGACATGGCTTTAGATTTCAGAGATCCAAACCAGTTTCACCGCCAAAGGAAGGAATCTTTTACTAATCAACTAATGAAAAGGAATGAAGGCCTCAATTATAAAGAGATTCTATGGTCTTCTTGGGTTGGAGTAGAGAAACAACGCAAAGTATTTCCAACCCAAGGACGTGTGTTAGGAATCACATATGCAAACTCTAAAATCAAGAAGGAAGTGAATTAAAAAACATACCGCAGTCTTACCTGTTAGAACAGAAGTGGCTGAGAGAAGACAATACGGGAAGAGAGGCCGATTAAGCTGGAGGAGGGTGTCTCAGTCCCGGCGCTGTGCACCTTTTGGGGCTGGACTGTAGGGCACGGTGAAAGCTGAAGTTCCAAAAGGAAGGCCAGCTCGCTTGGCCGGGATCAGGTATTTGCAAGGTCTTGCCTGGCCGAATACGAGGGCTGGAGCCACGCCGGCTGGAAACAGCAGGAGCAGGGGACATCCTGACTACTAGGTTAGAGCAGGAGCTACTTGCGAGATATCTGAGAACTTACTTTTTTTGATGTTATTTGTTGTGTTTATTGTTTTACTTTTTGTCTTGAAATGAGTTTGCGCAGCCCTGACGAACTGGTGCCGCGAGTCGGCTGGGCATCGTCCGGCAAAGTGAAAGGTCATCCATTGGATTCGCGGTCAGGTTCAGTCCCCAGGCGGGCTGCATTCTAGATGTCCCCCATGATCCCCAGCCTGGCCCACCTGCACCCAGCCCTCGCTCCCCCTCCCCTGGCCTTCCCCACACTATTTCCTGTGATGAACTGGGCCCATCGCTGCTTTCTCCATCATCACTTACAGCCAGTGCCACCGCCTTTGGGAAAATGCAGTCATGTATGTCATATTTACAGATTCTAGAGGCATCTAATCACTCAGGTCAAAGGATGTCTCACTCATTAGCGGGACTATACAAAAGACTCCTAGGGCAATGAAGCAGGTTTCACTCGGTGGCATAAAAGTTTGCTAAGATCATAGAAGCATCACAAAGTACCTCAATCCTTCTGACCGGCTGAGGTCTTCTGCTCCCGTCGGTGTGTATTACTTTGCTTGCAGTTTCTCCATCTCCGGCTGGGGCACGGGCAGGCGCATGCGAACCTGGCTTCTGTCAAAGACTCCGCCGCTGATCCGACAGGCGGGGCCACCGACCCTACGCCGGCCACCGCTGGCTCTCCGATGGCTCTCCGACGGCTCTCCTACCTCTGCTGCCGCTGGGACCGGGCCGGCGGCGGCTGGAGCGGGGGCGGCAGGAGCGGTGCGTGGCAGCGGCTGGAGTGGTAGCGGTGGCGGCGGTCCCAGTGGCAGAGGAGGTAGGAGAGGCCGTCGGAAAGCCGGGGCCGGCCGGTGCAGGGTCGGTGGCCCCGCCTGTCGGATCAGCGGCAGAGTCTTTGACAGAAGTGGGGACGGCGGCGGAGGTGCTATCGGCGGGAGGGGCGGTGGCCGATAGCACTTCCACCGACGCCCCAGGTCCCGCCACCGCCCCAGCTCCCGCCGCCGCCGCCCCGACCCCCCCCCCGTCCCTCCGCGACGCCCCCCCACCTCCCCCCCGCTCCCGCCCACCCTCCGACGGCCTCTCCTACCTCAGCCGCCACTGGGACCTCCGCCGCCGCCGCCACTGCTCCGGCTACCGCCGCCCCGGGGTCCCACCGCCGCCGCTCCGGGTCCCAACGCCGCCGCCGCCCGCCCCCACGGTCCCGCCGCCCCCCCCCCCGGGTCCCGCCGCCGCCGCCGGGTCCCACCGGCGCCGACCCGGGTCCCACAGCCGCCGCCCCCGGTCGCACCGCCGACCCCCCCTCACCCTCCCACCCTACGACGGCCTCTCCTACCTCAGCCGCCACTGGGACCGCCGCCGCCGCCGCCACTGCTCCGGCCACTGCCACCGACCGATATCACCTCCGCCGCCGCCACTGCTCCGGCTACCGCCGCCCCGGGGTCCCACCGCCGCCCCCCAGGTCCCACCGCCGCCGCCGCCGCCGCCGCCGCCGCCGGATCCACCGCCGCCCCCCGGGTCCAACCGCCGCCCCCCGGGTCCCACCGCCGCCGCCCCCGGTCGCACCGCCGCCCCTCCGACGGCCTCTCCTACCTCCGCCGCCACTGGGACCGCCGCCGCCGCCGCCTCGTCCGTCTCCTCCGCCGCCTCGTCCGTCTCCTCCGCCGCCTCGTCCGTCTCCTCCGCCGCCTCGTCCGTCTCCACCGCCGCCGCCTCCTCCACCGCTCCGGCCGCTGCCACCGCTCCCGCCAGCGCCACCCCCGGGTTCCACCGCCGCTGCCCGGGGCCGACCGCCCCCGCTCCCGGGTCCCACCGCCGCCCCGGGTCCCACCGCCGCCGCAGCCGGGTCCCACCGCCGCCACCCCGGGTCCCACCGCCCCCGCTCCCGGGTCCCACCGCCGCCGCAGCCGGGTCCCACCGCCGCCGCCCCGGGTCCTACCGCCGAACCCCCGCTCCCGCCGACCCTCCGACGGCCTCTCCTACCTTCGCCGCCACTGGGACCACCGCGGTCGCCGCCGGGTCCCACCGGGTCCCACCGCCGCCCCCGCCGGGTCCCACCGCCGCCTCTCCCGCTCCCGCCGCCCCCCGGGTCCCACCGCCGCCGCCCGGGTCCCACCGCCGCCCCCCGGGTCCAACCGCCGCCCCCCAGGTCCCACCGCCGCCGCCGCCGCCGCCGCCGGGTCCACCGCCGCCCCCCGGGTCCCACCGCCGCCTCTCCCGCTCCCGCCGCCCCCCCGGGTCCCACCGCCGCCGCCCCGGGTCCTACCGCCGAACCCCTGCCCCCGCCCACCCTACGACGGCCTCTCCTACCTCAGCCGCCACTGGGACCGCCGCCGCCGCCGCCGCCTCCGCCTCCACCGCTCCGGCCACTGCCACCGACCGATATCACCTCCGCCGCCGCCACTGCTCCGGCCACCACCGCCCCCGGGTCCCACCGCCCACCTTCGGGAAAATGCAGTCATGTATGTCATATTTACAGATTCTAGAGGCATCTAATCACTCAGGTCAAAGGATGTCTCACTCATTAGCGGGACTATACAAAAGACTCCTAGGGCAATGAAGCAGGTTTCACTCGGTGGCATAAAAGTTTGCTAAGATCATAGAAGCATCACAAAGTACCTCAATCCTTCTGACCGGCTGAGGTCTTCTGCTCCCGTCGGTGTGTATTACTTTGCTTGCAGTTTCTCCATCTCCGGCTGGGGCACGGGCAGGCGCATGCGAACCTGGCTTCTGTCCAAGACTCCGCCGCTGATCCGACAGGCGGGGCCACCGACCCTGCACTGGCCGCCCTGGGCTCTCCGACGGCTCTCCGACGGCCTCTCCTACCTCTGCTGCCGCTGGGATCGGGGCCGGCGGCGGTGGTACCGGGGCCGGCGGTAGCGGGATCGGGTCCGGCAGGAGCGGTGCGTGGCAGCGGCTGGAGTGGTAGCGGCGGCGGCGGTCCCAGTGGCAGAGGAGGTAGGAGAGGACGTCGGAGAGCCGGGGACGGCCGGTGCAGCGTCGGTGGCCACGCCTGTCGGATCAGCGGCGGAGGTGCTATCGGCGGGAAGGCCGGCAGCGGCGGCGGCGGGAGGGGCGGTGGCCGATAGCACTTCCACCGACACCACGGGTCCTCCTGCCGTCCCAGCCCCGGAAGCCGCCCCAGCTCCCGCCGCCGCCGCCGGCCCACCGCCCCCGTCCCGCCGCCGCCGCCGCCGCCGTCGGCCCCCCCACCCCCGTCCCGCCGCCGCCGCTGCCGCCGGCCCCCCCGCAGCCGCCGCCGCCGGCCCCCCAGCCCCCGTCCCGCCGCCGCCGCCGCCGCCGGCCCCCGCCCCCGTCCCGCCGCCGCCGCCGCCGCCGGCCCCCCCGCCCCCGTCCCGCCGCCGCCGCCGCCGCCGCCGCCGCCGCCGCCGGCCCCCCCGCCCCCGTCCCGCCGCCGCCGCCGCCGCCGGCCCCCGCACCCGTCCCGCCGCCGCCGCCGCCGCCGCCGCCGCCGCCGGCCCCCCGCCCCCGTCCCGCCGCCGCCGCCGGCCCCCCGCCCCCGTCCCGCCGCCGCCGCCGCCGCCGGCCCCCGCCCCGGTCCCGCCGCCGCCGCCGCCGCCGGCCCCCCACCCCCGTCCCGCCGCCGTCGCCGGGTCCCAACGCCGCGCCCCGATTCCGACCGCCGCCGCCTCCGGGTCCACCTCCGCCCCCAGGTCCCAACGCCGCCGCCACCGGGTCCCACCGCCGCCGCTTACGGGACCCAACGCCGATGCACCGGGTCCCACGGCCGCCGCACCGGGTCTCATCGCCGCCGCCGCCGCCGCCGCCGGGCCCAACCGCCGCCGCCGCCCAGGGTCTCGTCGGGTCTCATAGCCACCGCCGCAGGGTCCCTCCGGGTCTCATCGCCGCCGCCGCCTCCGGGTCGCGACGGGTCTCATCGCCGCCGCCGCCGCCGCCGGGTCCCACCTCCGCCCCCGCCGGGTCCAAACGCCGCCGCCCAGGTCCCACCGCCGCCACGGCCGGGCCCCGCCGGGTCTCATCGCCGCCGCCGCAGCCTCCCGTTCGCGCCGGGTCTCATGGACGCCGCCGCCGGGTCCCACCGCCGCCCACCAGGTCCCACCGCCGCCGCAACGGGTCTCATCGCCGCCGCCGCCGGGTCCCGCCGGGTCTCATCTCCGCCGCCGCCGGGTCCCGCCGGGTCTCATCTCCGCCGCCGCCGCCTCCGAGTCCCGACGGGTCCCACCGCCGCCGACGCCGGGTCCCACCTCCGCCCCCGCCGGGTACTACCGCCGCCCCCCGCGTCACACCGCCGCCACAACTGTCGCCGCCGAGTCTCACCGCCGCCGCCGCACGGTCCCGCCGGGTCTCATCGCCGCCGCCGCCGGGTCCCACCGCCGCCCCACAGGTCCCACCGCCGCCCCACGGGTCTCACCGCCGCCACCGGAATCCCACCGCCGCCCCACGCCGGGTCCCGCCGTGTCTCACCGCCGCCGCCGCCGCCGCCGGGTCCCACCGCCGCCCCACGGGTCCCACCGCCGCCCCACGGGTCTCACCGCCGCCACCGGGATCCCACCGCAGCCCCCGCCGGGTCCAAACGCCGCCGCCCGGGTCCCACCGCCGCCGCCGCCGCCGCCGCCGGGTCCCACCGCCGCCCCCCAGGTCCCACCGCCACCGCCGCCGGGTCCAACCGCCGCCCGCGGGTCCCACCGCCGCCCACGCCGGGCCCCGCCGGGTCTCATCGCCGCCGCCGCCGTCTCCGGGTCCCGCCGCGTCTCATCGCCGCCGCCGCCGCCGGGTCCCACTGCCGCCCCACGGGTCCCACCGCCGACCCCCGCGTCACACCGCCGCCACGACTGTCGCCGCCGAGTCTCACCGCCGCCGCCGCACGGTCCCGCCGGGTCCCACCGCCGCCCCACAGGTCCCACCGCCGCCCCACGGGTCTCACCGCCGCCACCGGGATCCCACCGCCGCCCACGCCGGGTCCCGCCGTGTCTCACCGCCGCCGCTGCCGCCGTGTCCCGCCGGGTCTCATTGCCGCCGACGCCGCCTCCGGGTCCCGACGGGTCTCACCGCCGCCGTGTCACGCCGGGTCTCATCGTCGCCGCCGCCGGGTCCCGCCGCCCCCTCCCAGGTCCCACTGCCACTGCCACCGGGTCCAAACGTCGCCCACGGGTCCAACCGCCGCCCCCCGGGTCTCATCGCCGCCGCCTCCGGGTCCCGCCGGGTCTCATCGCCGCAGCCGCCTCCGGGTCGCGACGGGTCTCATCGCCGCCGCCGGGTCCAAACGCCGCCACCCGGGTCCCACCGCCGCCACCGCCGGGCCCCGCCGGGTCTCATGGACGCCGCCGCCGGGTCCCACCGCCGCCCCCAGGTCCCACCGCCGCCCCCAGGTCCCACCGCCACCGCCGCCGGGTCCAAAAGCCGCCCCCGGGTCCCACCGACGCCGCACCGGGTCTCATCGCCGCCGCCGCCGCCCACGGGTCCAACCACCGCCCCCCGGGTCCGACCGCCGACGCCTACGGGTCCCGCCGGGTCCCACCGCCGCCCCCGCGGGCCCAGCCGTGTCTCAAAGCCGCCGCCGCCGGGTCACGCCGTGTCTCATCGCCGCCGCCGCCGGGTCCCACCGGGTCTCATCGCCGCCGCCTCCGGGTCCCGCCGGGTCTCATCGCCGCCGCCGCCGGGTCCCGCCGGGTCTCATCGCCGTCGCCGCCGGGTCCCACCGTCGCCCACCGGGACCACAGCCGCCCTCCGGGTCCCACCGCCACCGCCTCCGGGTCCCACGGCCGCCGCCTCCGGGTCGCACCGCCGCCCCCCGGGTCCCACCGCCGCCCCCGGATCTCACCGCCGCCCCCGCCGGGTCCCACCGCCGCCTCTCCCGCTCCCGCCGACCCTCCGACGGCCTCTCCTACCTCCGCCGCCACTGGAACCACCGCCGTCGCTGCCGCTCTCGCTCCGGCCGCTGTCACACACCGCCTCGCCACCGCCGCCGCCGCCGCAGCTGCAAGTACTCTGCCTCTTCCGCCGGCGACACCAGCCCACCAAACCTGAAGGTCCCATCCCCGCGCCCACCTTCCTTGCTTACACAAGTGACCTGCCCTTTGCCCCCACCCCTGGCTCCCATTGGCCGAGGGCTTTGCTAGCTGAAGCTCTGGGCTGCCATTGGCCGACAGGGCCGCCCATCCCGGCCTCGCGCTGCCCCGCTGGCTTTCTCCATCCCCGCGCCCGCCCACCCGCCTGCCCGGCCCCGGGAGTGCGTGAGGCTCCGGTACCATTGCTGCGGGCGCCCGGCTGCAGGCGCCCGGCGTCGGGGGCACTGGTGGCGGGCCCAGGAGGCCGCGTCCATGGCGGGGCGGAGGTCCCCGGGGGCGCGCGCGGTGCATCCGGGTACCGTGGTGCGAGGAAAGGCCTGGCTCGCAACCCGGGGGACTGCATTCCAGAGGCAACGTAGTTGTTCCTCTCCCTTTCTCCTTCCCGTCGTCTCTCTGTAAAAATAAATGAAAGTCTTTACAAACCAAGTGTGTGCATTTCAAAAGCTTTCCTAGGCAACCCAAGACAAAGTAGACTACCTGAGGCATTTAGTTCACTTTATTCCCTACTTACACTAAAATAAACAGACCAAAGGCAGGCCTGCATAAAAGACTTCATCCTATCAATTATATTGCTTAACAGAGTTATATTAATTATGACTCTTTCATATTGAATTCCAACACCTATCCCTTTTCATCTACCATACCAACAAATCAGAAAAGCAAAACACAACAAAGAGATAACACCCATAGAGTCTACAATGAGCTTAGGACTTTTAATACTTTAAAAGTCTTTAAAGACTTTTAAAGAACTTTAAAGACTTTTAATAAAGAACGCAGCAGTTCTGCAGCCTGTCAGGAACAATCTCCAAGAAGAGTATAAAATGGAAATCATTTCTACTAAACAGTAATTGTTTTTAAACAACTCTAGTTTGTTAGAACTTTATAAATGGTCGAAGGTTCACAGCAATCAAGCAAACAATGAATTTTTTAAAAGGCTACTGGAAAACGGTAGGAAAGCTTCGTGGCGGTTTTCCTTGCCCTTGTGCCACTCCTTCCCCAGCTTGGCTGTGGGCATGGAAACTGCATCCCCCAGTTCCCAGGGCGGGATCCTGGTCCTTAGGTCTGGAGAAAGCAGAGCAAGACCTCTTTGCTAATGATCGTGTAGGTCTGTTCTAAAGCTGCCTGCCCAGCTTGGCTGTGGGCATGAAAACTGCATCCCCCAGTTCCCAGGGCGGGACCCTGGTCCTTAGGTCTGGAGAAAGCAGAGCAAGACCTCTTTGCTAATGATCGTGTAGGCAGGTCTGTTCTAAAGCTGTCTGAGAGCTCCCTGAAGGCTGGAAAAGCTACGGGCATTGCTGGAAGCCATTAAGCTGGCCAACAACCCGTAGCTGCCGGGACCAAAAGATCCTGGTGGAGGCATAATACCACAGGTGGCAAAATGCCTATGGGTGGAAATTGGGGAGAGAGCTTTTATTGGGAAATTAGAGCACTCAAAATCACCCATATATTTGGGGAATTCAGAAAGCCACATGCATGCGTCGGGGAAGAGGCTTGCTCAAAAATTACCTTTGAAGAAATAAGCTTTCACTTTGGGCTGGTCCCTGGGCTCAGTGCAAACCCGGCTGAGTGCTGAGGGACAGCCCTAACAGCCAATCTTCAAAGACTGAAAAAAAGTTTACTCTCTCATTTTCTGGCTCCTGGTATTCAAGGAGATCTCTGTCCAAACACTACCCGAACATACGCTGAGGAGCAGTCTTCAGTGACCACGCATAGCAACAAATACATCCTCTGTAAAAAGAGTTCAGTAAACCCCTGGAAAATGGACTACTATAACCTTCGACCATCACAAAAAAATAAGTCAAACCCTGGACAAGGGGAAGATCTGACTTCCAAAGTTACAGCATAAGAGTAAGACACGCCATTTTCAAGAAGAAAATCACAAGGCATTAGCAAATTTAAAAAGTATGGCCCATTCAGGAACAAATATACTGACTGAAACAATTCCTGAGAAAGTTCAGGAAACAGACTAGTCAAAGACTTTAAACAACTCTTTGAAATACACTGGAAGAGCTTAGAGACCACAAAAAATTAAGACACAGCATACCTAAACTAATGGGATGAAGAAAAAGCACTTGTGAGAAATAATGTGCGCCAGTAAACACCTACACTAAGAAACAAAACAAAACAAAACAAAAAAACTTGAACTCTGGCTGCGGTGGCTCAGTTGGCTGGAGCATCATCCCATGACTGAAAGGTCATGAGTTTGATTCCTGGTCAAGGCACACACCTAGGTTGTGGGTCCATTTCTTGGTCAATGCACGTACAAAATGTCAACCAATGGATGCTTCTCCCTCTCTCTCCCTTCCTGTCTTTCTCTAAAAAGCAATAAAACAATCATCAAGGGAGGATAGAAAAAAACAGAAAGAAAGAATAAAAGACTTGAAGAACACTATTAAACACTGAAGAAGAAGTAACCTTGACATCTTTCAAATTCTTCCAAAACAGAAAAGAAGGGAACTCTTCCTAACTCATTGGATGAGATCACCAGTTCTTTTTCCTACCAAGGCCAGATAAAGACATGCCCCCCCCCCAAATTATAACGGCCAGGATACATTTTAATGAGCATAGATGAAAAACTTCTCAACAAGATACTAACAAACTGAATCTGAAGCATGTACAAAGGTTTATATACCGTGAGCAAGTAGGACTTATCCTAGGAATGCAAGAAGGTCAGTATAAGAAAATCAATCCATACAATAGACACTAATGGAATGAAATTAATTACTGACCACCTCAATAGACACAGAAAAGGCATTTAACAAAATCTAATGCTCTTTCATGATTGAAAAAATAAAAGTGAGAAAACCATAAGTAGATTAAAAAACACAAACAAAACAAAACACTGAGGGAACCATGAACAGACAGGAACTTCCTCAACATAATAAAGGCGACCTATGAAAACCCCACAGAAAACAACAAAATCAATATTGAAGGGCTGAAAGCTTTCCCACCAGGATCAGGAACAAAACAAAGGTTCCTGTTTTCACCACTGCTATTCATTACTACACTGAACTTCTAGCCAGAGCAAGTAGACAGGGAAGAGAAACAAAAGGCATCCAAATCGGAAAGGAAGAAGTAAAATTACATCACTGATGGTATGATTCCATATATCGATATCTATATATCGATATCTATCTATCTATCTATCTATCTATCTATCTATCTATCTATAAAATCTTTCAAAGAATCTACCACAGATCTACCTGTGGCAACAGCAAATGAAATGAGCAAATTTGCAGGTCATAAGATCAACATACAAAAATCTGTGTGTTTCTATACACCAACAGTGACAATCCATGAAGAAAATTAAAGAGCAATTCCATTTCAATGGCATCTCAAAGAACTAAATACTGGAAATAAGCTTAACCAAGGAGATGAAAGTCTTGTACATTGAAAACTATAAAGAATGCAGGAAATCAATTTAAAATGTCCAAATAAATAGAACGGTATTCCGTGTTCATGGGTCAGAAGACAAATGATTGAGATAGCAATACTATGAGGACACATTCGATGCGATTTCAATCACAATGTCATCCCCCTTTTTACATAAATAGAAAAGCTGGTCATCCAATTCACATGGAATTGCAAGGAGCCCAAAATAGCCAAAGCAAAGTCAAAAAACAA
The DNA here is from genome assembly GCF_987537825.1 of Furipterus horrens. Lineage (NCBI taxonomy): Eukaryota > Metazoa > Chordata > Mammalia > Chiroptera > Furipteridae > Furipterus > Furipterus horrens. The sequence goes on along the minus strand of NW_028327172.1, from coordinate 63,305,520 downwards.
CAAAATTAAAGGGCTCCCACTTGTGATAAATATGTGCCCAGAATATGTGAAAAACCTTTCAATTAAAACAACAACAACAAGACAAAAACCGCCCATTTAAGTGAGAAAGACGCCTGAAGATTCTGCCCCAAAGAAAACCTGTGCATGCTAATAAGCATAGGAAAAGAAAATCCTCATTCATCATTAGGAAGCTACAAATCCATACCCCAAGGAGATACCAGTGGTTACCTATTAGAAGAGTTGGCATAAAAAACAAATGTTGACACTTGTCAGACCTTTCATGGCACGTGAATAAACAAACTGTGGTACAGCCATGCGACGAAATACAGGTCAACAAGAAAAAGTAACACGCTGCTGATTTAAACAGGAATGAATCTTAAATGAATCATTCTGAGTTCTTCTAAAATATCAATTCTAAACAAGTAATTGGGGCCCTGCAGCCCTACCAGAAGCAGAGGCGGATTGAAGGGTGGGCGCAGCGGGCACGCACCCTGGGCCCCGACTTCTGAAGGGCCCCGCAAAACCCCAACTTGACACTTTCCTCTAATGACACCAAGTTTGCTTTCATTACTACGCTGCATAAAATATGGGAAATGCGGGTTTTTCTTTTCCCTGGCTCTCTCCTTGTTTTTAAGGGGCCCAACCAATATCTACTTCCCCGTCCGGGGCCTCCACCCGCCTTAATCCGCCTCTGACCAGAAGTCAGGAACTGCAGTGCTGAAGAGGGGAGGAGGCCGTCAGGCTGAAGGCCACTCCGGGGAGCAGGGGTCCTGGCCCGGCTGCCAAACCCAAGGGGCACCTTTGGCATCAGCACCTGGGAGACTGTGCTCTACTTTTTTGTCCCTTCAAGTCATACAACATGACATAATGTAAGAGGAGAAAGTCGGCCATCACGGGGACGCAGATCCTTACCATTTGTGCTCCTCTTCCTTGGTTTCTCCCGCTGCCAGCTTCCTCCTTTCCCAGAAAGCCCACAAGGATTCCTCCTTCTTAACAGCCTGCACCGCGCCTTCATTTCCAACCTCCTGTTCTCTATGCAGCCTCTCTGACCCCAGCGAAGATCTGAGAATTATAACTCCCTCTCCTTCATCGTCTGGCCACTGAATGAAGCCTGTGCTGTGACGCTCTCTTGGGTTTCCTGGTTGTCTTTGTTGCGACAGCTCGCAGACAAAAGAGCCTGCGTTGGAGCTCAGAGTTGGGTTGACGGCCCCGTGGTTTTCTGGCAACGCGATGGTGGGGCCCTGACAGCAAGGCTTTTCCCACTAGAGCCAGAGAGGGGTCCCAGAGAGGAGAGCTAGGGAGCTGGGGTGGTGTCCATGGGGATCACCCCGCTGTCAGAGGCTGGCCTGGCAGCCAAGCCTGCAGATGTGCCCGCACCGACTGCCCCAGGGATTGGTAGGCTGGTGGTCTTCTGAGTTGTTGCCGTGTGCCCAGCAGAGGCAGGGCCCCTGGGGGTGGAGGCTGAGAGGGACACCACGGTAGAGGCCACCGTGCTGGTGGTGGTGGTGCCCAGCCCTTGGCTGGAAGCATGGGAGCTCTGCTTGGGTGCAGGTCCGTGGGTGGGCACGACGGCGGGCGCAGCAGCGCCTCCCAGCGTAGGCTTTTTCCCAGCGCTGGCGCCAGGGGTCGTGACCAGGGTGCCCTGGCGAGTTCGCTTCCGCGTGTTGTGTCCGGAGCTTCCCCCAGGGCGCTGGGTGGCCGTGCCAGACGGGCCTGGAGCCGATGTCGAGGCGGCCAAGGCAGGCCTGGGGCCGGCGTGCGTTCCCGGGGGGGCCCGGGCGATGCTGCCCAGGGCTGGCTGGCCTACAGTGGAGACTGGGGCCTGGGCTGGGCCTGAGGCTGCCCGTTTTCTGCCTCGAGAGCTGGGTGGAGCCCCCGAGGGAAGTGCATAGGGAGCAGGGCTGGTGTCCATGGGGGTCACCCCGCTGTCAGAGGCTGGCCTGGGAGGTGGGCTGGTGTCCATGGGGGTCACCCCGCTGTCAGAGGCTGGCCTGGGAGGTGGGCTGGTGTCCATGGGGGTCACCCCGCTGTCAGAGGCTGGCCTGGGAGGTGGGCTGGTGTCCATGGGGGTCACCCCGCTGTCAGAGGCTGGCCTGGCAGCCAAGCCTGCAGATGTGCAGGCCGAGGTGCTGGCGCTCAGCACAGAGGTGACTGGAGCACCGGCGGACACAGGGGCACTGAGGGCAGGCACAGGCTGCGGGCAGGAAGGCACAGGCTCTGGAGCCCCGCAGCCCGAGAGGGCCCACGCCTCACCAAGCAGAGCCCTGAGGATCCGCCACCGCGCTTCTCGGTCTCTGTCCAAATCTTCTGGGGTCACCCTGTACCCGGGGTCGGGACCTGGTGGCAGGCTTAGAGGGGGCCCTCGCCTGCGCGGGAGCAGGCAGACCTTCCTTTTGCGGCGCCTGGAGGGTGCTATGTCCCCTCTGTTGGCACCCTGGCCCTGCTCAGGCTGGCTCAGCCTCCGTGGCAGGGCGGCAGCTGAGGAGGGAGCCCCAGGGCGCTGCTGCCTCAGCGTCTTCCCGGCCCTCTGGGGCAGCCCGGCGTGGCAAGGGGCCGCATGCCTCCCCCTCTCCACCGGAGGGCAGCCTCGGGTGGAGCTATAGGAGCTGGTGATGGGGTTCCTCTTCCTGCAAAGGCAGAGGGAGCCCCTCACGGAGGCCTGGGCCTTACCGCGCCTTCCGTCTTCCCGGCCCTGCACCTGGAGGGCGCCCTGCAGGGGCCCAGGCCTGAGCACCGAGGCACGGAGGCCTCCCTGGGCCCCCGGGAGCCTGCAGGTAGGCGGGGCTCCCTCACAGCCCTCAGCCTCACTCTCTGGCACAGTGGGCTGCCCCCCCTCCTCACCTACCTCCTCCCCGTGCCCCCCACAGGCCCACTGGTAAAGGGACCTGAGGATCCCGAGCAAACGCCACAGGCTCTGGGGGATCCTCACACAGACACTCACGAAGGCTGCAACACCGCATGTGAGCAGGTGCTGGCGGGCTGGCCCTGCAGGAGGTGGAGGAGCAGGGACAACTGGGTGCCGCTGGCGGACCAAGGGAAACTGGCCACCTGGGGGAGCTCTGAGCTGGCCCCCTGGTCCCCAGGGCGGGGGGTGGGGGCAGAGTGCACTCAGGCAGTTGCCCATTGGGCGCGTCTGGGAGCTCTGTCCGGGAGCACAGAAACCGTCCTCAGCAGCCAGAGAGAGCTCGCCAAGAAGTATCCGTTGGGCTGTTGCCTGGATACACTTGGAACTCCCCGGAGGGGGGCCACGTGGAGGGCCGGCAGGAGGAAGGCGCGAGCTCCAGCTTGCCCAGATTCTGTGGGAAGGGCGCGCCCACACGCCTCTCGAGGTGGCTTGGGGGCTTCCCCATCTCGGGCTGGGGGAGGGGCAGGCGCACGCGAACGGCTTCTGCCAATTACGCAGCCACTGCTCCTGCACCGGCCGCCCAGGCCCTCCTGTTACAGAAACAGGAGAGTCCAAAAACAAACCGCAGAGTTTGCAGCTGGGAGATAGGGAGCAGGAAGCAGCTTTCAGGATGCCCTTGCATGCCTGGAGCTAGTGGCTGGATACATTGTTGCAAAGATCCGCTTTACTTCCAAGACTCGGGAAGATGGGAGGGATCTTGGACTGTGGGCTGGTATGGAAGAAGCAGACCGAGCCTACTAGGGTTCTGTGAATGGTCAGGACGGTTTGCAACACCCACCGTGAGAGGACGCGGGGAGAGAGAGGAGGCAGGGAGGAAGAGAGAAGCAGCTGCGGACATATTTTGGGCTGGCTCTGGCTCTAGGAGGCTCACTCTAAGGCTCTCTCTGGCCCTCACGCCCTCACTCTCTGGCTCTTGTGGGCTCCCTCCATCTGGCTTGGAGAAGGGATCTCCAGGCTGCTTTAAGAAGAGGCTCTTGCCAGACTGCTTTGAGAAGGAGAGGAGATCCGTGCGATTTGCAGGAAGAAGGCAGTTTCCAAGGAGGCTGAGAATCCAGGCGGTCCTGCATTGAGAGCTGGAGGGCACCACAGCACAGAAAGGACCTCCCCAATCAGAACTGAGTGATTGGCAGCTGCTGGTAAAGCTGAACTGTGCCTGGGAAGTAGGGAAACGGTGTTTCTGACTTTCCTAAGACTGGGCAGGTCTGGGAGGGGGAGGCAGGGCTTTGTGTAAATAAACAATTCTTTTCCTTTTCACCAAACTCTGGTATTCAGAGTTATGATTCTGGCGGCGGGCAGTCGGACCCCTAACTAAACAGCCCGTGGGTTCTGTTTCAGTCGGAGCAGCCCACGGGTTCTGTTACACTCCGCTGGCCTCTCCTACTTCCGCCGCTGGGACCACCGCCGCCGCCGCCGCTCCCGCTCCTGCCGCTGCCACCCACCGCCTCCGCCACCGCCGCTGCTGGGAGTACTCTGCTGGCCGCGACACCAGTCCAGCCAACTTGAAGGTGCCATCCGCGCGCCCCACCATACGAACTGACCTTACGCCCTGCCCTTTGCCCCCGCCCCTGGCTTCCATTGGCCGGGGGCTTTCTTTGGTAACCTGACCTGACCATAGTCTCCAGGGAGGCAGAGCTCCTGTGTTTTGTCACCAATATGTCGCCAGCATCAGGGGCCATGATGACACAGGATAGGCACCCAAAATATAATGGATGAAATGAAAGGGAACCAGGCTGGAGGCGGACACATGGAGGCTTGTCTGGCTGTTGGACGTGAGCTACGTCGGTCCCAGCTGAGGCAGGTCCATGAAGCCATGGGAGGGAGAGAGAGAAGGGGCTGAGCACCACCAAGAGCTGGAAGGAGAGCCAGCCCAGGAACCACAGAGCCAGCTGGGGAGGAGGCCAGGGGGGGGGGAAGCTTCCCGGTATCAGGGAGGAGGAGCAGGGTTCAAGAAGGAGAGAGTGTCCTTGTGCAGAGCTGTGGTTTGGTGAGAACTGTCCTCACGATGATGACCTTGGTGAAGAAGGGTCACCTGAGAGGGCCGAGGGGGCAGAAGCAGCGGGGTGGGGAGCAGAGGAGAGGGATCTCGGCTCAGAGGGCTGTGTGGGTAGGAAGGGACTCGCTGGACTGAAGTCACAGGAGCGAGCTGCGGTGGACCAGGAGGCAGGACAGGATGGGACAAAGAAGCCGCTCCTTCCTCTGGCTGAAGGCAGGCTGGGGATGGGCCAGCTAATGCGGAGGGGCCAGTGGGCTGAGGAAGCCCTGTCTTGGCGTTGACATCCAGGGCTGGGTAGGGAAGTAAAAGTCGGGAGGAGTTTCTTTGGAGGGTGGGGAGCAGAGAGAACATGTGGGGCCAGAGCTGCGTGGTTCTGTTTCTCCAGAAGCTCTCAGCAGCCAGCATATAGAAATGGAGAAGGTGCTCGTAGAGGATTCCCGGCGGAGGTGTAGCCGGGGGTGTGGGAGGAGGGAGAGGGGCTGGAGAATGCAAGGTGGAGGGGAGGGAACACAGGGAGGTGCCCAGGCAGGGGAGGAGGGGGCAAGGCAGGAGAGGCATGCAGAGAACTCAGGGGTGGGTAAGGCTGCAGTGGCTGTAAGAGACAGAGGAGGGAAGGAGTGGGGTCAGCGTGGGAGAGCGAACATTCAGGGTTCAGAGGGGCCGTTCTGGGTTCAGTCTTGGAGGTGACAGTCACTGCAGACCTTGAGGAAGATATCCCAGTGATGGTGGGACTTAGGAGGAAGAAAAGCTGTGACCTGGGACGAGGAGTCTCCAGCGAACTTGAGGGGAGGGAGAGGGGGAGAAAAGAAGATGACATTGATGGGGGGCTCAGAGTGAGGCTCAGCGAGGTGGTGAGCACCTCAGAGGAGGTGAGGCGGTGTCCCGGTGGGGTGGGCGAGGGTCTGAGGTGACCCTGGAATGAGGAGGAGCCGACAGTTCTCTGAACTGGGATGAGGCTTCTGGGGAGGATGTCTGACCAGCCAGCAGCAGGCTGCTGCCGTGAGGACGGCACAGGGTTGGGGGCCAGACAGAACTGGCTCCAGCCCTGTCCCGTGATGTGTCTGCCTGGCTCTCAGCTCCTTGGTCCACAAGGGAACACTTTGCCCCATGTTGCACAGCCTACCGTTTGTGCTGCTCAGCTCAGAGTGTGGGGTGCAGGGTAGGGGCGGAGAGGGGAGGCCACTGCAGGGTGGACCCATGGCTTGGGTGCTTTAGTGTGCAGATGGAGGGTCCCCCAGGAGGAGTTTCCAGGGGGATGGTCTAGGAATCCTTTGGGGGTGGTTTGCCTGGGCCTCCCTCTCCCTCCATGAGCGGCTGGCTCTGTGTTTCAGTGCTTCATCAAAATCAGCGCTGCCTACGGCTCCACGAAGGACATCTCCGTCTACAGCGTGCTGGGCCTGCCCCCCTCCCAGATCTTCATTGTGGGCCGGCCCACCAAGAAGTACCAAACCCAGTGCCAGGTGGGTGGGGCTGGGGGGTGGGGCCCAGGGAGAGGGTAAGGGGGAGTAGAGTAGGTGGTTATTCCTTTATTTGTTCATTCCTTAATCTGCTTCATTCATTCATTCATTCATTCATTCAACAAATACTACTGGGCACCTGCCTGGAAATGGGTCCTGTATTGGGAGCCAGGGAGAGTCCCTGGTGGAATCGCATGTTATGTCATCCAGTCTAGTAGGGAGATGGAAAAATCTGCAGACAGTGACAGCACAGTGTGGCAAGAGCCAAAATGGGGGAGCGCAAAGGATGGTGGGGCCCCAGACAAGAGCAGCTCTGCTGCACGGGCAAGGCTGGTTTCCAGGAGTGTGAAGAAATTGTCCTAAAAGGGCCTGAGGCTGGAGGAGCGTTTGTGACAGAGGCAGCAGCCAAAGCAAAGGTCAGGAGGTGACAGAGAACATGTACACTCTGGGAACTGCAAGTGACAGCTTGTCTGAGTGTGATGGGGGGGGGGGGGCGAGCAGGGGCGGGGCTGAGGAGCGGCGGGAGCGCTGGGCTGACGCTGCATCCCGCTGGAACTCTTAAGTTGCTGTGATTCAGAGAGGCCCCTCTGGCTGCAGGTGGGAGGGGCATGGGAAGGTGCGGCAGGGCAGTGGCCTGGAGGAGAGAAGTGGGAGGTCCAAGAGGCATTTCTAGGCAGAATGGACTGGCTTTGCTCACGAACGGATCAGATGTGCAGGGTGGCACCCATTTCTGGTGTGGTGACCTGGTGCCATTATTGGCATTGAGAAGCAGATTGAAGGGAAGTTGATGAACTTTGGGGCATGTTGAGAGTGAACTTGGAGAGTGGCCAGCAGGTGAGGGTCAGAGGATGGGGATTCCACAGTGAGGATCCCCAGAGCAGCACTGATCTCACATTTGAAACGAGCTCGTGGGTCATGTGGGGGGTCTTGTTTAAGGGCAGATTCTGATTCTGCAGGTCTGGGGTGGCGCCTGAGAGCCTGCCTGCAATGGCCCAGGTCCACACTGTGAGCAGCGTTGGAGCACACAGTGGGAGGATTGGCAGGAAGGGCAGTTGTGGGGGCCATAAAATGGCTAAGTTCCATGGGGTGCAAGGTGGATGATGGATGGGAGAGACTTAGGCTTTGGGGTTTTAGTGAAAGCGACAAGGATGGGAGTTCCACCCTCGTCAAGAATCAGAATTCTGGAATGCCCCACAGGTACAGACGTAAGTGCTCAGTTGTGCAGAGCAGGAGGGCGAGCCTAGAATGGTAGCGAGCTCCCACTTTCCTGGGGGTTCCACGGCGAGGCTGCAGACCCCAGGGTCGGGTGCTGGAGAGGCTGGGGTGTGGCGGGACGGACCAGAGGCCTGTCCCCGCCCGGCTGGCCCGACTCCTGTCCCCTCCGCAGTTCCTGAGCGAGGGCTACGCCGCCCACCTGGCCGTCCTGGAGGCCAGCCACCGCTGGCGCCCCAAGAAGAACAGCTCGCGGATGATCCTGCGCAAGGGCAGCTTCGGCTTGCACGCGCAGCCCGACTTCCTGCGGAAGCGCAACCACCTGCGCAGGACCATGTCAGTGCAGCAGCCGGACCCGCCAGCGAACCCCAAGCCCGAGCGAGCTCAGAGCCAGCCCGAGTCCGACAAGGACCACGAGCGCCCCCTGCTGGCGCTCAGCTGGGCGCGCGGGCCCCCCAAGTTCGAGTCGGTGCCCTGAGGGCCGGGCGGTGCGCAGAGCAGGGGATCTTACCAGGCTGCTTGCGGGGAGGGGCTGCCTTCTCTCCGACACAGGCCTTTTCCTGCCTTTTTCCTCCCGTGTCTGTCCAGCAGTGTCCGACCACAGGGGGGTGGGACCCTACCCGGCCTTGCGGCGGGGAGCTCCCTAGGCTGCAAGAGGGTGAGATGCCCTGGTCTCAGTGCAGCTGCTGCTGCCTCCCCGGTGCCTGTGACTTCAAGCCCAAGTCAGGGCTAATGTCCGTGTAATGCGGGGCGCAAGCGTGCCCGGAGTGTTTGACAAAGTCGACCACCTTTCTGAGTTCTCCAGGCTTCCGCTGTAATGCTAGGCAGGCCCTAAGGGCAGAGGCCCCCAGACCCAGGATCCACAGCGCTTGGCTTCTTGGCTGTCTGGTGCAGAGGCGAGTGGCATTGGCGCCTGCCCTCCCTGTGTTGTCCCTGTGACGTCCTGAGTCACCATCTTGGGCCTGGCTCTCCTATGACGAAGTGGCCATTTTCTGGGCGGGAGAGGATGCTCCCTGGGCCCATCCTATGTTCAGGTGTGTGTCCACGGCCCAGGGCGGGACGGGTCTGGTGCTGATGGTTTGTCCTCCCGCAGCTGTTCACGTCTCGCCTTCCCGTTCTTAGAATCTTCACTGTCCTCCCGTGGCCCTTGAGGACCTTGGTTCCTCTTTCTGGAGTCCTCTGTGGTTCCCTCCCCTGTGAGGCTGCAGCCGTGGCCTCTGGCCTAGTTGGGCTAGCTGTGAGCCCTTGAGCCAGTTGCTTGCCCTTTCTGGGCCCTGCCTTCCTGATGTGATTGAGGGACCTCCCCAGCCGACATTAGATTGGTGCAAGTTTTTGACTCCTAGGCTGTCTGGCACTTCTGCCCCCTGAGGCTTTCAGGCCTAAGAGCTCCTCAGAGTGCCCAGTGATCCCTACTGGCCCCACAGTCTGAGAGCAGGGCTCTGGGTGGGCTGGGGGGAGCAGTGATTACCCCACTACTTCAAAGGAAGCCCCTGGGGTAGGGGGAAGGGGTCCCTACTCCATGGAGAGGTTTGTTTACCTTGATGCCCAAATCCAGTGTCCCCTGGACAGAGACCTCCTCCCAGAGAGCACTGATCTGGCTCCTCCTCCCCACTCTGCCCAGACTGATTTCTCCCCTTTGGCTGCTGGAAGGCATAGAGCTGAGGTCCTGGAGTTCTGGGGGTTCATGTCGTTTTGGCTCAAACTGTTGTATTCTCTTTCCTTCCCTCTGCCACTCAGCTTGGTTTGGTGCCCAAAACTTCCTCCTGGGCCCGCCCCTGAGGTTGGTTGGGCTTAGCTCTCCCGGGGCCCCTCAAAGCCGATCCAGGCCCCGTGCTGCTGGGCTTCTGGCCTGGGCACTGGTCTCCTGCAGCCTGGGCCGGCCTCTGAGCCCCCTTGTGCTGTCACTGAGGCGGCTCAGTTCTTTCAGCCTGGGCTCTGTGTCAAGGGCCAGGCCACCCTGGGCCCAGACGTCTGTATACACAGCAGGCACCCGTGTCAGCTCAGTGTCGCTTCTGCTCAATGTCTACCTCTTGCAGTTCCCATGTGACCAATGTGCTCCCCCACAGCAGCTGCTGGTGGGGGTGGCTGGCACCACTGGCAAACGAGGTCCCCTGCTGGGGCTTGATGGGGGGGGGGGGTGTTCAGGCTCCCAGCCCTTAACCCTGCTCTCTCTACTAGAAATGTGTCTTCTCTAGCCTGCCCGCTCCTGTCACATCTGCCCCACCTGTCCGCCAGCTCTCTGCTTCACTTTCAGTCCCGCACCTGCATACAGCAGCACCAAGTGCTGGCAAATCTGGTGGGGAGGAGCGACCACTGGCCCCCTCTCTGGTCCGGCCTCCTTTCCGGACCTGGTGGTTCAGTCTTTCCTGGCTCTCCATATAAGGCACCAGCTCATGTGGCATAGCCACCTCACCCCCAACCCTCCCCTTCCTTTCCAGAATATCCCCTGAATGAAACCTGGGCAGACTTAGTCTGGTTCTCTGAAACTCCACCATCTCCTTTTTGCAGAAGACACTGATGTATTACTCTCAAATCATAAAATAATTAGCGTGAGATACTTCTCCCCTGGTTCGATTCCCTCTCCCTTTTCTGAGAACCCCAGGCTTGGAGCAGGAGAGAGAAAGCATGCTAGGGCGCTGGGGAGTTTTGAGTCCACGTGAGCAGGGTTCCGTGATTTTGGGGGTCGGTGCTGGGATGCGGGGCCTAGCAGGAGGCCACACCCCCTTCCTTTCAGGAGCTCTGGATCAGGTCTCCGAAGACTCACCCCTGCGCTGCTGAAGGTGTACAGTAGTGAGCTGTTGTGAACGTTCGCTCTAGGAGCTTTAGTGGGCATGTGACTACGTGTGACTGCGTGTGTGTGCAGTTCTGTGTAGCGACAGACGCAGACCACGCTGGGCTCAGCGCTGCTTTCACAGCAACGGTAACCAGTATGCACTTTCTCTACTTACTGATGGTTTGTTCAGTTCTGTTCGTGCAGTGATGTTGGAGAAAAACAAAGTGGCGTCGTTGTCTGGAGGGGCTGCTGCCCGTCTCCGAGTAGTTCTGTGACCCCCCACTGGCTGTTTTCCAGGGAATCCTCCCTCAGGAGTTGGAAAGCAGGCCTCCCTGCCTGACCAAAGCGCCCTGTTTCTCGCGTGGCATGTTTGTATTCCCAGCTCGGTGGCTGTCCTCACAGATGGCCTGCCTGCCACCTTTCTCTTCGTTCACCCTGGTGGGGTTCAGGGTGCACCCGCGGCCGGGGCCTGCTCTTCCGGCATCATGGCCTTTTTCTAAAGAGTGTGATTCCTCCCTCAAGCTCCACAACCTTTTAAAAATAAAACAGGAGACTTTCATACATTCGGATGAATGGCCCTCCTGCCTGGATACCGGGCCAGAGGAAATAAACATGTTTGAATCCCAGTATTCAGATTCTGGGGAAGGGTTGTGGGCTCTCTGAAAGAGGGGAGGTGGGGTCTCATGGCTTTTTAAGTCATTTTACCACTTGGAGCCCGAACCCATGCCCAGAAGTGTCCCGCAGACAAAAGATGGAACCAACGTTGAAGTGAAAGCTGGGCCCGTGGCAGAGTCCAGTGTGGTGTGGTTTTGCACGGATGCTCTTCCACCCCGCCCCGGGAGGGGCCCCCAACTGTGAAAGAGCCTAGCAGCTGACCCCGCCTTAAACAACCAACTTTCCCACTGAGTCCCCGGGGGTTTGGGTGCCAAGTGCACTGGAAACCTATTCTCTTTAGCTCAGCCACAAGAAGTCACCTCCCTCCTCCCGCTCGCTCTGGGCTCGGGGGAACTTTCTTAAAAATTATATTTAGGGTTAAGTCCAAGCAGCGAGGCCTGGTCTGGGTCCTGCTCTTTTTGCTAAGAAACCAATAGGGTGGTTGGGAGAAATATCAGTTGAATCCCACTCTTGTTGGGACAAGGAGTGGCAGGGGACACCAAGGAGGGGCAGGACAGGAGGGCGGCTCGCTCATGGGGAACCCCACCCTTGGACCCCACGTCCTTTTCTATTTGTTTACTCGGTGGTGGCAGCCTGTCTGATCTTGTCCGTGGTCTGACCGTTCCTAAGTGTGTGACTCTCAGTATCTGTGGTGGCTGGTTCTGTGATGAGCAAGGTTTATTATATTCTTCATGGCTGCCTTGTACAAAATCCGTTGGGAAAGAAAACGTAAAATACCAGATTTCTAACAAGACAAAAACAGCATTATGGAGTTATAAGATTGTTACAACTGGTCTTTGATTTTGATGTGAGCTGGTTTTTAACTTTCAAACGTTGTCACTTAAATAAAAACCTTATTTGCCTTTAGAATATGCTTTGCTCTGAATGACACCGAGAAACCTTTCCTGTTACTCCTGGTCTCCCGGACCTGTGGGCGGGCTGGCTGGGAGTGAGCGTGGATGAGGGGAACAAGGCTTGGCTCCACACCATAGACGGAGGGAGGGCGGGGGCAGGTGACAGAGAAGGGATGTCAAATAGGGAGAGAGTCTTTATTATGAAAAGCACTGTTATTGAGGAAAGGTACACACTAGTTTCTTTCTCATAAAATGACAAAGCAGATATTTAAAGTAACTTACAAAGGGCAGGAGCTGTCCTGAGCAGTGCTGCTCCTCCCTGGCACCCACAATACTGAGAATATAAATAGGTACCCATGGGCCCCGTGTTGCAGAGCCTGAAAATCTCTCCCATTCCTTTTTTTTTTTTTTTTTTTTTACGGTATATTTTTTAAAAAGATTTTATTTATTTATTTTTAGAGAGAGGGGAAGAGAGGGAGAAAGGGAAAGAAACATCAATGTGTGGTTGTCTCTATGCGCCCCCAACTGGGGACCTGGCCCACAACTCAGGCCTATGTGCCCTGACTGGGAATCGAACCAGCAACCCTTTGGTTCTCAGGCTGGCGCTCAACCCACAGAGCCACAACAGCCAGGGCTCCCATGCCTTCCTTTGGAGCAGGGATGGGAGCTGGTTCCCAATACCCTGGCACTGGTAACATGGGGTGACTCCTCGCAGATCCCATTCCTGGGTGCACAACTCAGTGCTTAGTGCTCAGGTACCTTCTGGAGCCTGCACTTCACGTTGCAAAAGAGACAATCACAAGGCTCAAGTGTGGGAGCATCTCAAAGCCCAAAAGGGGAGTAGGATGAACACCCCCCCTACCCCTCCCAGGTCTCTTGAGCCACCCTTGGGCTGGGGCAGGTAGTCTCTGCCGGGCTCAGATGTGGCCCAGGGGGCACTGCTATGTCCTAGAGACTTTCTCCAGGAACTCGAGGGGAGGCACGGACCCTAGGTGTGGGGACATGGGGGTCAAGTGTTGCTTTCTTCCTGCAAGACAGAGCTCAGGACAGGGGAAGTAAGGGTACCATAGCATTCCCCCAAAATGAGGGGCTGGAAGGGGACAGGGTCAGGAAGGTGAGCAGCTCCGGCTCCGAGCTGGCAGGAAGACTGTACTTCCCATCCTGCTGGCCATCAGCTCTGTGGGTTTTTCCAGAAGACTCGGTTCTCCAAATATGCATATGTGCTCACGTGGGAGGAGGAGGAGAGGAAGCAGGGGCCGCTGAGAGTGGTGCTTGGTGCTCGGGAGGATGGCGTTACCTGAAGGGCACTGTCCTCAGTCACGAAGAAGAGAGAGTCATGTCACCACTAGAGACAGGAAAGCAGGAGAGACAGATACCATTGGGTGCTTCACGCTCCGGGGGGCCCTCCCAACTCGGACTAGACAAGACCAGACCCGACAACATGGTGGGAACTTGGCACGCTCGGCACATAGTCAAAGCCGTCCAGGCCCCACCGAAAAACCCGTCATGGCCATGTACAAATGGCTCCAAGCTAGGGCAGCTCCAGACCCAGGATCTGCCCTCACGACGGGGTCCTGAGCAGACAGACCAGGAGCTCCAAGCAGCCATGCAGCTTTTCCCAACTCCATGGGCAGGCCGGGCATCAGGGAGCCATGGCGAGTGTCGGAGGCAGGGCAGGCCTTTCAGGAACCAGGTACCAGTCTGGTGCAGTTCTGCGTGATGGACAAGGGCCATATATATCCGGGGTGCATCCTTAACCACCGCCCCAGCCCCAATTAGGTCTTTTGTGCCCTCTGGTGTTGCAGATAAAGAGACCAAGGCTCAGAGGAGGGGAGGGACTGGCCAGGGTCACACAGTGGGCCAGAGCCAGAGGCCTGCCTAAAAAGGAGGACCCTCCCAGCCATTTCCCTCTGAAGCATGGGAAGCCAGCTTACCTCTCTTCAGCCACAATGGCCACATCCAGCTCCTGGGACAGCTTCTGGAGATGTTGGATTCCTGCCCCCACAAGCTCTAGGTCGCTGTCAGACTCACTGAATAGAAGGAAAAAGCCACAGGCACCAGTAACTAGTTGGAAATCTGTGGCAGGAGCCCCTTTCAACCCAGCACTGCAGCCTGGGGTCTATGGGGGCTGGTCATCCCCCTAGAACCTCACTCCAGGAAGTGACATCAGAGCAACTTAGAGCAGCTGGCAGAAAACGGATGGATTGAGGCTCATGAGATCAAGGTCAAGGGCAGGCGATCCTGCAAAAAGGTGAGTCCTGCTCTTCCTCACTTGGGGCTCAGTCCCAAGATGGCTGCCAAACTGGTGTCCAGGCTCACTAGGAGGCTTGGGAGAGTGTGATACAGACAGAGCTAAGCTCACCTCTTTCTTTTGCAGATGGGGAAACTAAGGCCCTAAGGGCTTCCCCGGCTCCCTGACTGGGGGTGGGGGGGGAGGCCCAGGAGGTGCCCAGAAGCCATTGGACCATTAACGCTTTGGGGGCAGGGTGCTCTTCTGCTTACCTGGGTGAGCAGAGGGGCTCTGTAGAGGAGTAGGGGCTCCGGAAGGCGGCCTCCCTCCTGGACCTCCGCAGTGGGTATGCGCGTGGGCCCACGTGGGTGGAGAGGCAGTGATGCTCTCTCTCCCAGGGGCTCAGACTTGAGCGGACAGTGGTGGGTCCAGACAGCCGGGTGCTCCTCTGGCTCATGCTGCGACCTGTGGGGCTATTGCCCTTCTGTGTCTCCCTCTTCCTCCTCCTGGCTTTCACCTGAGTTCCCACCAGCCACTTGGAACCGCTGTGGCAGGACTCCTGGATTCTCTGAGACAGGTATGTGGAAATGTGAGCACAGATAAGCCAAGGACAAGCACCCTAGTCTCCAAGCCATACCTCTGGCCCCTCCACCTGTCAGCTGTCCTGCACACACAAGCAGCTTTTAGTCGCAGCGGCGAGGGATATGGGTGATGCCATGTGGCATGGGTCCTCTGCCAGGGCCCAGTTTAGAGCCCCCAGGGTATGAGTGCAGGGGTCAGCGGCAGAGCCACTCTGGCTCATAGAGCCTCCATTCACCTAAATCCGAACCCTCTTTCGGGACACAGACTAATCCAGAGACTCGAGGGCAAAGCCTGCTCTCCAGGATACCATGGGATAATTTGTCCCTCTGCTTCTGGTCTTACTCTATTCCATCCTCCACACTGATGCACAGAGATCATCTCAGGGGCAGTTCTTATCATGACACTCAACTGCTCCACACCATTCTAGGGCTGCTCATCACCCACAGAGTCAAGCCCTAACCCCGAGCCTTTCACACCAGCTGGACGACGGCTGTGCCTCCACTTGGAAGTCCGCGGGGTCATCTCACACCCAACGTGAGTGACAGCTTCCTGCCCAAACATGTCATCTGACACCATACCCTTCCAAATCTACCTTCTGAGCAGCTCTCAAAGTTGCTTACTCCTCTGCAAGTCCAGGCCCCCAGGTCCCCTCATGGAAAAGTCCCTTTTCCATCAAGTAGCTGAACAACAAGTTCTAATATGCTAATTAGACCCGGTTCCCACGCTGTTATAAGTTCTTCCCACTGGCTCCAAGACTACCGGTATCTCTCGGGAGTGTGGACACCTTGGGCACTCTGGGCGCCTCTCACTGCCCTGCCTTGCTCTCTGGCCACACCCAAACTAAGCTCCTGCCAGCTCTCTTCACTTTCTCCATCTCCCTCGGCTCTGAGTCTGGACTCACACTAGTCCCCCGGTCTTACATGCTCCTCGTTCTTCCCCTTTCTTGAGTGAATTCCATGGAATGACCTGCTCAGGGAAGTCTTCACCCACTAAGCTTGTTTCGGGTGTCCTCCCACCATGAGCCACTTGCTTACAATTTCATCTTGTGTTGTGGGGGGATGTTTCCTCGAGGACACTGTTCTCGTTCACTCACTCAACTGTTTGTCGAGCACCTACTAAGTGCCAGGAACTATTCGGGGTGCTGGGGACACACCACTGAACGAATAAAGTCCTTGTCTTTATGGCACCTATGCTCTTGGGGGCTCCTTAAGGCAGCACTGGACCTGGACATGGTCAGCAGTACCTGGGACACGGCACCCCAGGCGTTCTTAGCTGAGCGAGCTGCAGCCTGGAGGCCCTGCTGCTCCGGCTCTGGGGTTTCCAGGCGTGTCCAGGAGGGGCCCGGCCCCGCGTCGAGGCTGACTGCTCTGAGGGGCAGCCTCCCTTGGAATTGTCCGCAGAGGGAGCCCAGGGCTCCCCTGGGGGTCTCCAGATGGTCAGCCGCGGGCTGCAGCACCTCATTCTCCTGCAGCTGCTCGTGGTCCTGTAGAGATCTCCTGCAAATGGAGACACTCACGCCTGGCCACCGAGAGGCCGGCCATCTGCCTGGCCAAGAGTCTGTTCTGTCCGCCAGACCCTGGGGAGGAGGTCAAAAGGCAGGTCAGCAAGGCCTCCTCCACCCCATTCTCAAGCTCCACATGGACAAACCCTGGGTAAAGGAGAAGCAGGCTGGGGAGGGGTGCACTTGGCAACTGTGGGTGCCAGGAGGAGGTGCTTCCTGAAACGTGGAGATGGTCAACAAGGCCCAGAAGAGGACAGAGGCTGAACAAGGCTGGTCAGCGTTTCCCGCGGTCCCTTGTCTAAAACAGCTGTCTCTCCATCCCAGCCTCCTCTCTGCCAGGGTCGCCTCATGATCAGCCCTCCTGGAGCCTCAGCAAATGGGCCCAGCGCGCGATCAGCGCCTCTTTTACAACTTGCCCTGACCCAGTGCGCTCCTGCCGAGACCCTGGCCGGCGGGCCAGAGCCCCGGATTTCCAACTTGGCAATACCCAGACGCCCCACCCCCGCGGTCCAGGTCTCTTCTGAACAGAAGCCCCACGATGCCCCGGCCTGCACTCACCCAGGAGCTTCCACGGTCACCGGACGCCGAGCACAGATGCACCTCGCCCACCCCAGCTGATTTTTGAAACTCCGCGCGGACCCGCCCCCTGGCTCTGTTCTGGTAGCCGATTGGCTCCGTCCCCGCCTCGCTGTCGCACCAGGGATCCCATTGGCTCTCTGCTCTTGAGGCCGTGAATCTCGCTCTCAGATTTGCCGGGTTGTCCCCGTTCATCCCTAAGGACACCGGCGGGGCTGGGTGCGGCGTGACGCTGCCTGATGCTCTGTGTCCGCGGGTCCCGCCCCCCCGTCGCCGCCGGATTCCTCTGCCGCCCGCAGGCTCGGCCCGGCGCCACCTCCCGGACGCCCGGCGGCAGGCCGCCGGGGCCCCTCCTAGCACTGCAGGGAGTTCTGGCGGGTCTTACTGGGCGGGGCGGAGGCGGGGCCCCGGGCGCTTCGGGACCCCCTCCCACCCAGCTTGGAGGTCTCAGAGGTTTGGTCACAAAGAACTGGGGGCCTGAGTTCCCGTGGAGGTTTCGTTTCAAACTTCCCTCTTGACCCTCTGCCTTCCTGAGACAAAGCTTTGCGCTCGTGTTCCCCATGCTCGCCACCCCCCCCGTTCTACCCCCTAAAAATGCATCCTGGAAGAGCGGACAGTTGGGAGCACACCTCCGCTCCCTCAGCTCATTGACCTCTTCCCTCTCTCCAGTCGAATGCCTCCCTCCCCTTAGCATCCAAACGAGCGAAAAATTATGACATTTAGAAAGCACCCCGCTCCCTGTCCCTCCTTTATTGGATCTCAGAGCCGCACTGGCCACTCCATCCCTCGGTTTCCTTGGTGCCATCTTCATCTGGTTCGGCCCGCCCCACCCCCACCCCCAGCCACCTTTGCTGAGGGGCTCCTCGAAGCTCTGTCCTTAGTCTCCTCTTCATCTCTGGGTGATCACACCCACCCCTCTGGCCTCGGTTACAGCCCCCACCTCCCTCCGCGCCCCCAACACACGCGGGATGGTGAGAATCCTGAACACACATGGGACAAGTTACATGCACCAAGAACCTGCGTCAAGCACCTTATTATTATGAACTCATTTGACTCTCCTTGCAGCCTAAGACTAGATGAGGAGACTCGGGTATGCAGAGGTTGTGTTTGTTCCCAGTTTGCCACAGTCATTATGTAGCAGTTAGTATGTGTACACAAACCTGCCACTCTGGGCCCAGGGTCCATGCCTCTCCCCACTGCACCTCACTGCCTCCGCTCAGCCTGCACCTCTCCCAGACAGGTGTGTTTAACCACTTCCTGGCCGCCCAGCTCCTCCTGCGCTCTGCACCACCTAAATCAACACCCCAACAAACATCACCCTGGTCTCTCCTGGCCCGCCTCCTTCTCCATGTTCCCTCTCGGATCTTTCCAAATACCTACTGGTGTCTGATAGATGAAACACTGTGCTAAAAATGAGTCATGGAAGTCAATAGAGCAGATGCGTCCTTAACCTCATGGAGCTCAAATCTAGTGTGTGGGGAGAGATGGATATTAACGAATCAAGTTACCAATAATGAATTAATCCAAGAAAATTATGAAACAAAAATAGTCATTTAAAGCTGATACCTAGAGAATGAATTAACCAAGTAAAGCATGTGTGTGTTTGAGTGTGTGCCTGTGTGTGTATATGTGTGTGTGGGGGGGGGACTTCTTGCACAGTGAATATCATGTTCAGGGGAATCAGTACCCAAGTTAAGACCCCAGCACACACACATACTCGTATACATAATGGAAACAAACGTTTCCTGAAACAATACTTGACTATGTGTAATGTCCTTTGATATTTTATCTATTTTTTTAAAGATGCGGGTGACAATTTACTACATGGATTTTACAATGGCTCACCGCTCTAGTTTGCCTGTTCACCTTGGTCCCCTAGTTGGGTTGTTTGTTTCCCAAGTGTTAGAAGTGTTTGTTTCCAAGCCTATTTATGCCAGTAGTATTTGTTACTGTAGTTAGGGAATTGAAGTCATGTCCTTTACCAATGAAATATGAGGGGGGGAGGAGCAAGAGTTGTTATTTTTAGGAAAACTAAATTGAAAGTATGGGAAAGACTGGGGAAAGAGAAACACTTAGAAACAAGTCTTCCAAATTAGATCGTCTTGCCACGATTGTCTGTCAGTACCTGTCACAATGCCTGACACTTCATGTTCATGGCTACAGCAGCTTACATCTGCCCACGATGTGTGTGCTAAGTGCATTTCTTTATTCTTCTTTCACCCTCAAGGCAATTCTATGAAGTAGACACTATTGTTACTCCCATTTCAGATGACAAAACTGAGGCTCAGAATCTTGCTCGGGATGGAGGAGTCAGAGCAGAAACTTAAGCCCTGGATCTCTGACTCTTAACACCTGAATTCTTTTATTTGTTTATTTTTGTCAACTTAACTTTTTTTATCCTCACTCGAGTACAAGGGAGGAAGAGAGAGAGATAGAGGGAAGCATCAATCAGTTGCCTCCCTCACACACACCAGCCCGAGACTGAACCTGCAACCTAGGCATGTGCCCTGACTGGGACTCGAACCTGCTCCAGCCAACTGAGCCACACCAGCCAGAGCTAACACCTGAATTCTCAACCTTTGGTTATGTGGTCTCGTCAAGCAACAGGAAGGAATGAGTGAACACCCTCTCTGCACGGGGCTTTTCGCCCCCTTCAATCAGAACCATAACTGGCAGGCTAGGTGAAGGAAGATCAGTTTCCATCGCAACGAGAACAAGGAGGACGAAAAATTTTCTCTCTTTTTAAAAAAAGATTTTATTTATTTATTTTTAGGGAGAGAGGAAGGGAGGGAGAAAGAAAGGAAGACATACATGGATAGGTTGCCTCTCGTACGCCCCCAACCGGGGACCTGGCCTACACCCCAGGTATGTGCCCTGACTGGGAGTCGAACCAGTGACCTTTCAGTTCACAGGCCAGCACTCAATCCACTGAGACATACCAGCCAGGGGAAACATTTCCTTCTGAATGAAAAGGCTCCCCTTCTGCCTTGCATGGAGCGGTGAAGCTGGGGGGCGCGGTGGAGGTTGTGCTGAGGTGAGCAGGCTCCTGGTTGAGCGGTGGAGGGTACAGGGGCTTCTGCCCCTTTCTGTAAGGAGGAAAACCAATCCCTGGTTCCGAGCTGAGGCTTTCTGGGGCCCAGCTCCAGCCCTGCCCTGCCCTGGGAGCTCCATGTCCAACAGTAAATCTTCTACCGGTTTCCTTGTCCTCACGGAACTGTCCGTCGGAGGGAAGCAGCAGACATGACCCTGTGCAAAATGCCACGAATGCCAAGTGCCAGGGCGGCGAGGGGATAGAATGGGGATGGGAACCACACCTGAGCAGGCTCCCCTTGGCATATGGCACTTTAGCTAAGGAATTAGGGGGACAAAGCAAGGGGATGAGGCCAATGCGGGGAGGCCAGAGTGCTGCCAGGTTCCAGGACCAGAGGAGGCTGAGCCCGACAGAGCGGGCAGGGGCCTGGCAGGCTGGGGCCCGGCAGGCAAGAGCCAGGAAGAAACTCAGTGTGAAGCTCGTAAGGAAAAAATCTCACTTGAGGTGTATCAGACATACCTCTTTTTCCTTTGATTTCAATGCCATGGTTAGACCCTGAATGGCTTTATCCCTCTTCGAACTATTTTTCTTTTCCGTAGCAATTTCTCTTTCCTTCTCTCTCAGGTCCTCCTGAAGTGCCTAAATTAGATTAGAAAAAGATTCACTAAAGTGATGTGTTCCAACCAAAATGCATTGTAAATATATCTTTAAGAGCACATTCAAATGCAGTTATTCTATCTTATGCCTGTCAGCCTGTGATTAATGTTTCCAAGTAGAGTCGAACGTAGCGGCATCAGCTCCAAGTCACTGTGTTACCGCTCACAGCAGCAGGACCGGGGGGAAGGAAGGGGATCAGATCAGTTAGAACGATGACAGCTATTCCTACAGGAAGGACTCCAGTGCCTTCTGGAATCTGAATGCAGTCACATCGGTGTCTTTGAAACCACACCAGGTTATTTGGGGGAAACAACAGATCATTAATTTCATTCCTTAATGCTACGAAAGCGAGCAGAGAACTTAGTTTGATGGAGACAGAACATATACATTTATCGTCTGAGTTCATTTCTAAAGATAATCACTGCTGCCTCCCTCCCAGGCTGTCGTGAGGATCAAATGAGATCACGGACGTGCAAGTACTTTCTAAGCTGGCAGGTGCTCTACAAGAGCCAGCTGCCGTGACTAAGGGACTGCGGAGCAATGGCTTTGGAATCAGACTGCAAGTCTGAATCCCTGCTGTACCTCCACCAAGCTACGTGACCTTGGATGAGGGACCTCACTGCTCTGAGCCTCACGGGCCACATCTGCAAGATGGGAAGGCCTGCCTCACGGAGTTATTACAAAGGCTGAGAAACCTTTTCCATAGGGCCTAAAGCTCGACTGGCAGACAGTAGCATTCGATGAGTGACAGCTAATGCCACACAGAATTACCTGCTGCACTCAGAATAAAGCAAGAGCCAAGGATAAATCTTCAACACATTTTTAAGAATTGTATCAACATACCTGGATCCTCTCTTCAAAGCGATTTCTCTCCGTCTGGCGCTCCATTTGTGCAGCCTATGAAAACGCATTAATTGGTGCCCAGAAGGGACCCACAATCCACAGCTTCCCCAGAACCCTAAGAATGAGCACCTCCTTTACTTGTTGTTCCCCTTGCTGTGGAACTCAGGAAAGCAAGTGCCCACTCCTGTCCCACCCAAGTGAAGAAAAATGTGAAGATGAGCAACCCACACAGAGTAAACCAAGGAGCCACTGGACAATGAAAAGGGACAAGGCCGAGGAAGTGAGACAGACGGTTCTGAGGAGCAAGAGACAACGGCTGAGGACAGCCAGCATCTAACTGGTGAGGCCACAGAATTCACTGCTGTGTGCGGGACAGAGGAGGCCCTGCTCCGTAAAGAAGCTGAGACCTTCCATGAGCACCCAGAGTGTCTCCTAAGGAGAACATACCGCACACAGCAGCCACCCAGGCTCCAGCAAGAACGGGACGGTGTGGACTAGGCCTACCTGCACGTCCAGGTCCTGCCCACCCTCTTCCAAAAGCTGGCCGAGGAGGGCACCCAGTGTGGGGAGGGGTCCAGGGAGGCTTTCGGGTCAGTACCAGTAACCCACCTCTTGGAGCCTAGGAAAATATAGCAACTGCTCTGAGCCAAGGCGAGGGGCCGTGATCCCCGCCTCACCCGCGGCCAGGATTAAATGAGGCGGCGCACTGAATCCCTCCGCGGGCTGCCGCCCAAACCAGTGAGTGCCCTGCCCCGCTGCCTCTGAAGTCTCAGACCAGAGATGGCCTTCAGCCTGCCTCTAGCCAGGTAAGTACCATAACGTCATTCCAAGAAAACCCAAAGGATGAAAATAAAGTCTCTGGGCAGCAACAAATTAACACACAGTGCAACAGGCGCGCAGGCATGGACTGTTTCCTTAACCCCCTCCATGAACACAAGGCTGGAAGGGGAAGCATGTGCCGGCGCCTCCGGCAGAGGGAGGCTCTGCTCACTCCTCCGCTGATGGGGGGTGACACTGAGAAGCGAACTGTGGGTGAGCCGTGGGGACTGAAGGGGCATCCCATCTCCCGGAGTCTGGCCTGCTCAGTAAAGTCCCCGCTCCGTGTCCTCCCGCCTCACCTCACTGTCTCTCTCCTTTTCCTCCCTCCGAGCAGCAGAAAGTCCTTGGCGCTCTCCGATGACACGTTCTCATCAGGAGACACCATCTGAGATTTCTCCTCTTGAAGGCACTCAATTAAAGCCTCTTTGCTCTTCAAAGACAGCTTCAAGTCCTCAATCGGTCTAAAAGAGAACAAAATTTAAATTCTAGGCCGTTCTCTTAGCTCAGTGGAGCAGGAGGAGGTAGGAAATGGGGCCATGCATCTTCAAAGTAGACACATCCAATGACTGAACACGAATGAAATCACATTTTGCAAGTCGGAGATTAAGGACCAGAATTCACGTGACCTTAACTGTCCCCTTACCCCCAGCCTCCCAGGCACCAGACTAGGGGTCTGACTGAGTCACAGCCCTGCTCAGACACCCAACAGCCCCACCACCGAGAGCGGTGGATTACTACTTCTTTGGCCAAGAAATCTCCTCTCCTATAAAAATCTGGCACTGAAAGCTAAATAAACATGACCAATAAAGCAGACTATTCTGGTAAATGCAAAAAAAAAAGGACGTCTCTCCAAGGCATCTCAGGTCAAAGGTTAAAATGCACTGTCTTCCGAGATAAAGACCAAACTCCTCCGCAAGGGGGCCCGGCCGAGCTTTCAGGGCCTAGGACAGAAGCCGGGCTGTGCTGCGCCCCCAGACCTTCGCGCACACGCCTCCCTGCACCCCACTCCCACCTCCACCTGATAAACGCCCATAGTCCTGCCAGGCTCAGCTCGGCATTATTCTCCTAGGGGGGCCTTTGCCAACCGACACCCCCGGCGGCCCCTCAGGTAGAGCCGAACACGTCCTTCTCGAGGCCACCAAATTACCTCTATCACCTGTTCTCTGACAACAGCCGCATTATATCGGCTCTCTGAGCCTGCATTTCCTCAGCTATAAAATGGGGATAACTTGCTTATGTGGAATGGAGATAAGCTATTTAAAACGAACCTCCACCGCTCCAGGCATATGGCAGAACTCAACAAATGACAGTTGCTATAATTATTACTTTTCCTTTTAGCACGCGATGATGAGCATTTTGTCGAAGGACCCTACGAAGAGTGTCTCTAGCTGAGCCTAAAAAGCAACGCACTGGGGCGGAAAGAGGACCGGCTCCCAGGGTGAAGGTGAGGAGGGGGCTAAGGGCAGTCAGAGCCCCCGGCGGCGCACTGGAAGGGGACGCATGTGCCGGCGCCCCCTGCAGAGGGAGGCTCTGCTCACTCCTCTGCTGACCGGGGGGGGGGGGGGGGGGGGGGGGGGGGGGGGGGGGGGGGGGGACGACACTGAGAAGCAGACTGTGGGTGAGCCGTGGGGACTGAATCTCCCAGAGTCCGGTCTGCTCGTTAAAGTGCCCCTCCGTGTCCTGTCACCTCACCTCAGTGCATTGGCTGAACATTTGTACCTCCCCAAAAGTGATGGCATTATGGGGGTGGGGGGAGGCTTTGGGAGATGAGGTCATGTGGGTGGAACTCCCATGAATGGGACTGGTATCTTATCAGTGAAGCTCCAGAGATCCCTTGCCCCTTCGCCAGTGGGGACACAATGAGAAAAAGGACCTGAGAGGGGGCCCTCGCCTGACCATGCTGGCACCCTGAACTTGGACTTCCAGCATTCAAAACTGTAAGAAATAAATTTCTGTTGTTTATAAGCGACCCAGAGTGGGGTATTTTGCTATGGCACCAAATGGATTAAGACAACCGGACATGGAGGGAACTGGCAGCACCAGTACAAGGCTCCCAAAACCAGGAAGAGGAGTAAGAGTGCCCTCTAGGGGCTCGGCTCTGAAATCATCACATAATCAACGGGAGAGACAGAAAGTCACCCAACTGTACACTAAAATGGGTGTTGTGTCATGTGCAACTCACACCTTGATAACACTGATTTCTTAGTTACCTTAAAGCAAGTTCTAGCCGGGGACGGACATGAGAGGGGCCGGGGCCACCTCAGGGGGCAGCAGCGCTCGGGCAGGACCATGGCCCCATCCTCCAGCACCTTCCTGGTTTCCAAGAGCATCCAGAAACCCAGGCTCTTACATAAAATTAAGACTTTTAAAAATATTAGCGACTAGTTAAAACTTCAAAAGAAAAAGGAAATCAGATAAAACATATCTGCTGGCCAGACTTGACCTGCAGGGCTCCTCACTGTCAGCTGCCTGGAAGATACAGACTAGCTTTGAAGTCCAATCGAAGGACAACAAGTAGCTAACACATGTACCTTCGAAAAGGGTGGTGAGGGCGCAAAACATCCTTGTGAGGGCGCTGCCCCAAGCCCCGTCAAACTGTGTGGCAGATCTGACGTCACCAGGGCCTGACCGGGGACCCTGTTCCAGTTCTGTGCTGAGCCCTCACCTTCTGTCACTGGCTCAGCTTCCTAAACAGGCCTGCCTTCAGGGAGGAAGCACACAACACCCTCAGCGAGCAGAGCCCCAGAGGGCTCCCTGCTGCCTGAGTCTCTGGGACGTGGCTGGGGTGCACCTACCCCTGCGTCAGACGCATTCGCAGTTCTGACAAGTCAGGCTTCTAAGCGCCTACCCAGCTAGACCTGCGGGAGACCCCAGGAAGACGAAGCCTTTAGCAAGGCCCTGACCAGACAACCCACGTCCACGGACACCCCACCACTTGGACCAGTGATTACTCAATAAGCATTAAGCCTTCCCAAGCTCCCTTTCCCCAAAAGACAAGAATCCAAGTTTCTGCACTTTCCTCTGGAATTACCTAGAAACTGAGCCAGGCTCCACACCACTGCTCATGCCGTTCCCTCGGGGAGGCAAGGCTTCCCCCGCAACCCCATCACGCCTCCTCCCATGAGCCTTCCCTGCGCCACGCCCAAGCAGAGCTGGGCACTCCCTCACTTAGGTCTCAGCACAGAACCCTGTTTGTACCTCTGTCCCCTCTCACACGCGGGGACTCCATAGAAGGAAGACAGTGCTCCTCTCTGCATTGCCCACACCCAACGCAGCCTTGCTCAGTAGCTGGTTCTTGAATGGATCCTTAAATCCTCTAATTCAGGCCTTAATCCATATGCCCAAGTATGTTCTGGACTCCCCTCTTGGATGCCCACAGTCCCTCAATCCAACATGTCCCAGCTGAAAGCTCATCTTCCCAGCCCCTCTGCCCCCAAACATCTTTCTCCCTCTCCCCCCCAAAATTCAGCAAACCGCACTACCATCCCACTATTGCTCACCTGGGTGAGGGGCTATCTCTGCAGCCTTTTCCCTCAGTCTCAAATCCAATCAGCCACCAAGCCCTTCGCGCCAACATGTGATTCTACCTTCTAAAATACATCTCTCTCTTATCCCCTAGTTCTGTCACCTTAATCCTGTCATCATCAAGATTAAGGGAAAAAGAGAAATCAAAATAGTCTTTCCCTTTTCCCTTTGGCTACCAGGAAGCTTACAGCCAAAGCCAAATGCTATACTCAGTATCTGAGTGGAAAATCCCAGCATGAATTTCTATCTACTACCTCTCTCTCTCGGTCCTCAGAATCCTAGTGTCCTTACTGTGGGAACAAGGAGGAAAGGAAGGGGACAGGGAAGAGACAATTCTTCCCCCATGCTGCCAGACAAATGACTGTCAGGTATCGGAGGGACAGAGCCAGACCTGTCTTTCTCTTCCAGGCCCAGAGCCATGTCCATGGTCCCCTCGTGCATCTTCTTCATCTCCAAAAGCTTGTTTTCCAAGCTTAACCGCAGAGCCTTCTCCGTTTCTGTCCCTGCAAAGGCCTTTTCCAGTTCTGCTTGGGCGGCTTTCACATCCTAGAGTTAAATTAAATGCATGTGAGGCAATTTTTCAATACAATTGGGAACACTTTGAAAGGAAATTGGATTAAAATATAAATATTTATGACTTTTTCTCCGGCACATTTCCCCTCCCTGAATTGTACTATACATACATGGGGAGAATCAGTAATAAATACATTTGCCAGCCATCCTTCCTTCTTGTATCCTGAAGAGTAATAGGCATTTCCTATGGAAAAGACTCAACTCTACGAGAACTGTTTTGGTTTTGAAAAATCAGATCAATATTTACAGCTCAATGAGAACAAGGAGAAATGCGCCTCTCAATACCTAAACATACGTAAATCTCAAAGAGTCACCATAATCTCCACACGAATTCATCCCACACCCCACCGCCCCCACTAGCTTTTTTTTAAGATAATGACTACACAATTCTAAAGTACATTTTCTGTATCACCAAAGAGATTTAGGTGGTGAAAAACTCTAGGTTCTTCCGGGGCGCTCACAGAAACCAGCAAGGAAGTTATCTAAATCACGCAGCCAGGGTCTGTGTTAGGGATAAGGGACCTGGGGCTCATGAAAGTAACCTGGGACTACTCAAGCCAACCGCCTCGAATCACATCACAAACACAGAAGTCAAATCATACTGGGTACAAAGCCCAGCTCCCACTTACTTGCTGTGTGACCTTTGGGTAGTCACTTAACCTCCCTGAGCCCCATCTTTCCAATCTACACAACAGGGATAACAACCATTTACCAGAGACTTGTTGTGAGACCTGACAAATGCCTGCTGTATCACAGGGAACTCAGAAAAATGTGGCTTCTTCCCCCCAATCCTTCCCCTCTAGGACCTCCCCCAACACTGTCTCCCAAGAGACTTGTCTGTCAATCATAGTGGTAGCTGGGAAAAATCATGTCCCAATCTTCTGAGACCAAGCAACAAAACCTCTGACTTACTGAGAGCCTACTCGACACCGGGCTTTACAAGAAGCTCTGTTTGTAAATACCCTTGATTCTCACTCAACCCTAACAACTGGCAGACTACCGCAGTTCAGAGTGCAGGCTCTGCAGCCAGACCACCAGCCATTTACTTCCTGTGTCCCCTTAAGCAAGTGACTCAGCCACTCTGTGCGAGGGTCACGTTTTCCTTTTGGTTGTTAAAAGATGACAAAAGCACTTACCTTCTAGGTCTGTTGAGGGGATCACCTAAATCAACGTATGCAAAACGCTGAGAAGGATGCCTCACATACGGTAAGCCCCTGAGAAACCGGTAGTAGCACCGCTGTTATTACAATTACTACAGCAAAGCAGGTAGCACTAGCCTCATTTTACAGAGTAAGAGGCAGGGACTCAGGGAAGGGAACTGCTTTATCTAGGGTGACAAAGCTAGTAAGTGACAGAGCAGGGATTCAACCTAGTACTGCCCATTGTGCGGGCACCTTAAGACAGTGGGAAGCACTTACTGAGAAAAATAAGATGAATGAGCAAGATTAGGTTAAGCGTCTTAAAAGGCTCACAATTATCTTAACTAAAAGTCAGAACCTGGACTCAGAGACCCTTCTTGGACTCTCAGAGGTCCCGGCTCTACCACTCATGACCATGACTCGTTTCCCACCCTCTCTGGGCCCATTTCCTCGTCTATCCGATCAACCTAATATCTACACACCCCCATGAAGCTGACAGAAGGGCTCCAGTGAACATCGTAACTGGAGAAGGACACTGTAAGCTTCAAAATACAGTACAAATATACCCACTCTTTGAATTCAGACGTGCTTTTTGGTGCTATTTCTCCTCATGTCTGCTTAGAAGAATCAGGGTCGCAGATAGAGAAAGCAAGATGAAACAACAGACTCCAAAGATCAAGACATAAGTAACTAATTTATGCAACCTTTTTAACATATTGAACCAGGATTTTCTAACCAAGAAACATCCTGACTCCCATCAGTCATAGGAAGCACCTGAGAATCAGGAAGATGAGGAGCTATACACAGTGCCCCCCGGAAAAGAGGCACTCAATCAACACTGGTGGGACGCTGGGCTGGTGGCATGGAGGCTGGGCGCTGAGGACGCTGGGATGGTGGCAAGGAGGCTGGACGCTGGGGACGCTGGGATGGTGGCATGGAGGCTGGACGCTGGGGACGCTGGGATGGTGGCAAGGAGGCTGGACGCTGGGGACGGGCGGCATGGACACATAATGTCCATGATGGGTGAGTCACTCCCCCTCTCTGGGCCTCGGTGTCCTCTTCAGGGAAAGAAAGGCACTAAACCAGCTAACAAGAGGAGTGGTACAGCGGGAACACGGGGTTTTAGATCAGTCACCCATTTCTATGCAAGATTAAGCTTGGATTGGTTAGCATTTCTCTCCGCACCTCAGTGTCCTCGCCTGTAGGAAAGAGACAATAATGGCCAATTTGCAGGATGTAAGGGTATAAATGCTGTATGTCAAGCACCCAGAATGGGCTGGAACCACGGAGATGCTCAACGAGGATGGCTGTCATGTCTTCAGAAACTCTTGACAGTTTATGAGGAAAAGAACAGAATTCTGCCCACTCCGTTATTAACCCACTGGAAGGAACACGTTCTCCTCGGGGTTTCCAGACTTGCCTCTTCTAAAAGGAATATTCTTTTGGTCAGGAGATCTTCAACCTGCTTCACCTTCTTCTGAGCATCCTCTTTCACCCGCCGAACTTCAGAGCCGCCCCCCTTGGCGAGGCTCTCAGCTGCTTTGCTGCAAAAAGAGGCAAATGAGGGTGACCATCAGGTGGTGACTGCATTCACCCTAAGAAACAAGGAATATTCCTACAGACCTGTTATATTAATTAGTATCTGTAACTCAAAAAACACTGATAATATAATATATAAATGTATCGAATCAACATGTTGTACACCTTAAACTTACACAATGTTATACGTGAATGATGTATCAATAAAAATACATATTATTTAGCCCTGGCTGGGTAGATCAATTTGTTGGAGCATCATCGCTATACACCAGGACTGTGGGGTCAATCTCTGTTCCAAAGGCATATACAAGAAGCAACCGATGAGCCCTGGCCGGTACGGCTCAGCTGGCTGGAGCATTGTCCCATGGCCGAAAGGTTGTGGGTTTGATTCCCAGTCAGGGCACATAGCTAGGTTGTGGGTTCGATCGTCGGTCAGGGCGCATATGGGAGGCAACCGATCAATGTTTTTCTCACATCGACATCTCTCCCCGCACACCCCACCCCTGCCCTTCCTCTCTCTCTAAACTCAATAAACATATCTTCGAGTGAGGATTAAGGAAAAATGTTTAAAAAAATACATACTATTTAAAATAAAGTAAGAATCACCTATAATCTCAGGATAGCTACGCTAACATTTTAGTATACAGCCTTTGAGGCGTTTTCTACAAAAACAGAATCATAGAGTATACGTCTGTGATCTGACTTTATTGCTGAACACAGTATAAACATCCTTTTGTGTCAATAAATATACATTAATATTTAGAGGCTGCAAATTAATTTGCTGTATAAAATGTACTACATTAAATCGACTCCTATTTTTAAAACATTTAGATTGCTTCTGACTTTACACATTCCTCTGATGATAGTGATGAAGCTCTGGGAATAGTGGTCAGCAGTAAGTGTTCCACAACTGTCAGTTTTATTGTTTATTACTATAAGCAACGTTATGCTGAAAGCATCCCCGTGGGTATACTATCCAGTGCTTTCCTTAGGGTCAATCCTAGAAAGAGAATTACTGGTTCAAAGTGTAAACACTCTTAAGATTTTTTTGACAATTATTGCCAAATTTCCCACCAGGAAACTTCCAATAAAGTACACCTCCACCGGGGGTAGGAACGGCAGAGAGCTGGTCTGACAAACCAAAGTACAGGGAAAAGAATGAAACAAAACTGAATCTGAGGAGTCATGGGACTGCATGCCTCGTCTTCTGCCGGCTGGAGGGGAAGCATTTTAGCTACAGTCCGCCTAGGTGGGCACCAGCTGGCACTGAGGGCGAGAGGAGAGGAGAGGGGCGAGCAGCCCACACCCCGTGCTACAGAAACATAAAATGCAGAGTCCTGCTGCTGTGGCACCATGGAGCACGCCCCCCGCCTCACAAGCCGCGGGGGGAGGGCACACCCACATCAGACGCAGGACCAAACCACTGACGCCTTCCACTCTGGTCCTCCCCAGAAGAAGAACAGGGTCGGATATGCATTTGTGAGACGTACCCAGAGCAGGTCTCATCGGTTTCTGAAATGACTGCGGGTTTCCTAAAGGCAGAATAATATAAAGGAAATGGCTCCACCTAAAGCTGGTTTCTCAGAGAAACTGCAACAGAACACATCTATTCACCAGCAGCCTCCCAAGCCCTACTTGAGGGGTGTGTAAGACTTTCCCAACCAAGATATGTGATCGGACACGCACATGTACAGGCCATGTGAATTTGGGACTGAGAACAAGAGACAGTCAAGAGGGCCATCCTTGCTGCCCAAGCCTCAAACATGAATTGCCTGCAAATAAAGACTTTATTCTTCTCGTGTCTCCTTTCACCATGAGCCTTCCGAAGGCCCCAGGGCCGTGACATCACTGTAATGGGATTCAATGTGAACAGCTGGAAAGAAAGAACATAGGCTCTGAAGCTGAACAGATCCGCTTCCAAATTCTCACTGTTTTGTCCTCAGTGTGACTCCGGGTGAATTACCTCTGAGACCTCAGTTTCCTCTTGGGAAAAATGAGGCGGTGACCTCTTGGAATGAACATGCTAAGACACGTGGTGGTCACAGCACAGGGCTCCTTCCTCTCCGATCCGAGTGCTGCACGGCAGCCTGTTGCCGCCAAGGCCGGCGCAGTGCCTGCCCCGCTGAGATGCCTGGAGCGGCCTCCTTCTGCCCCCGGCTGGTGTCTGCGCTGAGA
This sequence comes from Furipterus horrens, assembly GCF_987537825.1. Taxonomy (NCBI): domain Eukaryota; kingdom Metazoa; phylum Chordata; class Mammalia; order Chiroptera; family Furipteridae; genus Furipterus; species Furipterus horrens. The sequence continues at coordinate 63,274,482 of NW_028327172.1, read as the reverse complement.
AAGGGTCATCCGCTGGCCAGAACTGAGGCCACCACGGCCACTTCCTGAGTAATGCCATGAAACGTCCTGAGCCCACTCCCTCAGCTCATTTCCTGACCAATACTGTCTGGAGTTCACAGATTCCCGATCATTTCTGTCACTTCGCAAGAGGGCATGCTATATGGCTGCAAGAATGCTGGACTGGACGCTTTTCCTTCCTGAGCTTTGGATCCAGAATTTTCCAGTCTTGAGCTTCCTCAAACCACCACAAAGGTTTTAGCCCCAGGGTTTTCTAGAGCCTCCTCTAGAAAAGGCTCACTCCCTCAATTAACCCACCCCACGCCCCACCCCAGCCAGCGAGGGCAAATACACCAGCCCCTCCTGTCCGCCCAGATCAGACCTTGGTGTTTTACAGTCAGCCTCCTGTACTTTGTCAAGCGGCCGACTACAATTTTTAACAAGTACTGGCATTATTCAGTTTGCTCGCATTTTAGTTATACCAATAAAATATACTCCCAATAATAAATGTTCCAACTTTTCATTTATCATCTTTGTATGTTACAGTTACTGTAGCAATAAAATTTACACTCAGCAGTACAGTGCAATTTTCCTCTACTAATGGAATTATTATTTTTGTTTGTGTTTTAAAGCTACAGAAATAAAATTTACTCCCAACAATATGTCTGCTTTTGTTTTTAATGTCCCCTTATGGTAACTGACAAATAGAACAATGGACTGTCAACGAGCATATAGGTTTACTTCACAGCAAGGCAGAGTGGGTTCCTGAACCAGACCAGCTCCAGATCTGTTACCAGCCTGAACGAGTTCCCCGCTCCTCTGAGCCTCAGTTTCCTCGTCACTTAAATGGGAATTGTGGCTGCCTCAAATAACTGCTGTAAAAGCAAATGCGATATAGCATGTCGAGTGCCAGGGACAGGCTTAGAGGCTAAGACGCTTCTCCAAAAATGTAAGTACCCTCATAGGACAGGGCTCCTTCCTCTCTGATCCGAGTGCTGCATGCCAGCCTGTTGTTCCCAAGGAGACAGACAGCAAGACCTAAGGAGAGGAAAGGCTGAGAGAAACTGGTCTCATCCAGCTTTCCACCCAATGCAAAAATGAACCTTCTGTAAACACCCCTCTCGCTGCTCTTCCTAACCATAAACATTTCCTCTTGATTCTTTCCATTCTAATTATAGTTCTTCAGGGAAAAGCCGACCACCCAAAACAGAAACAACCACAGAACTCAAAAAGGAAGTGGAGGGCATTAACAAAAAGATACTTTTCCATCAACAGGTACGCACCACACACACACCGCGAGGTGCCGAGCAGTGAGAGGTAAAGGGAACGGCACGCTGAGCAGGTCAGCGGAAGACGGCGTGCATGTCCTACGGCAGGTCACCCACACAAGGGCTCTGTGGAGCAGGAACAGCTGAGCAGCTCTAGGGCTCGGAGGCCACAGTCCTGCCTATTGCTAGAGCCAGCCCAGAGCCCCTGCCCTTTCCACCGGCCCTGAACCCCACTAAGGAAGAGGCCCTTGGCTGAGATGTACGGTCACTCTGAAGAAATGAGAAACACGCATGGAAGTAAAAAAAGAAGATGAAACCTCGTGCTGGACCAGAAGTCACAAACTTGAGCTCTTATCCCAGCTATGATCTTTCTGGCTGAGCGGTTCTAGTCACGGCCCTTCCCTTCTCCAAACAGAAATTCCCTCCTCTCTCAAATGAGGTCTGCCTCAAGGTCTGAAGACCCCTCGAGATAATGATGGACTGCAAAAAGATGCTAAGTGTTTTATGAACTGGAGAGCGCTGTGCACAAACGGGACCGTCATTACATGCCAGAGAAGCTGGTGAAAGTGGGCTGAGGCAGCCACGTGTGGCCCCGCAGGAGGCCTTCTGCAGGGTGGACAACAGGGCCTGCGGGGGGGCGCGCTGTCAGGGCCAAGGCAGAGCGTTTCAGTGTCTGTGAGCTGTGTTTGCGGTAGAAAGTCGGCGGAGAGAAAGCTGGGGCAGCTAAGTCACTGTGAGCATTCTTAAACACAGCTCAGGACCTTGACCCCCAACCTACCCTTGACAGCTCCCTGCCCATCCATCACTTAGCGCTGTTGATCCCGCTTCCTCGGTGTCTTTCCAATCCACCTATCCATCTCTTGTCACTCATCCGTCACCGACTACTGCGCTAGCCTCCTAACTGGTCCCCCTGCTTCTACGCCTGCTCCCTCTACAAAACATGTCCCATTCAGCGTCGACTGACCTTTTAGAAAACAAAACTGATTGTGTCAGTTCCTTAAAACCCGTGACTACTTTCTCTCTGATCTCGGGATAAAGACCAAAATCTCTGATGAGGCCTCCAGACCCTGCAAGGCAAGGCCCCCTGGACTTCTCCCCTGCCCTCAGTCCCGCACGCTCCTCTCCCCTTCAACACTTCTCTCCGCCCTTTCACTGCTTGGTCCCTCCCGACCCCCCAGATCTCACCTCCGATGCTACGTCCTCAGGCCATTCCCTGCTGGGGACCCACATTACACACCCATTCCCACGGCTCCCTGTTTCTCTCACCGCTCTCCTCCCAACTTCACTGATATACACATTCTTGAAGCGCTTCATCCTCATCGCTCCCACTGGAACGCAAGCCCCACGTGCCTGCTTGGCTCAGCACTGCATCCCCAGGAGCAGGGTCCGGTGCAGCACAGAACAGTGGTTTAATAAGTATTTTCTCAATAAACTGACCAGCAAGATCAGACCAAAAGGGTCTTGAACACTAGTTGCGGCGGTTCAGAGAATCTATGCAGACAAACATGTGCACAGGCCCCCAAAGCACCCAGCCCCGTGTGCTGTCCTGCGTGCACAGAGCCTTGGTGAGTCTGGGTTTCCCTGTGCGCACGCCTGACTGAAAGCGGTCCGGGTCCAGATCTGCAGCAGGCAGGGCGCCGAGCATGAGCGGGACCGAGCGCGACCACTGACTGCCGGGGCTTGGTAAAGGAGGTCTGACTCCTCGCCCAGGGAATGATGAATGATGTGCTTCTGAAAAAGGAAAAGGAAACTACAGCAACAAGAACAAAAACGTGTCTTCCCCGTTTATTCACTCATTCATTCACTCACTCAGAACATGCCACGCGTGCCAGGTCAAGCGAGGCCTGGGAACCTGCCGTCCGCTCAAGGCTACAGCAGTCGGCCTTCCGGCTGCCGGCCCTGTGGCAGTAAAAGGAGCCACATGGCCCGGCCCAGAGTGCAGCTGCGCCCTAAGCGGAAGACTCCGCGCTCCCGGCTCCACGTCCCGCAGGAACTCTGCTGCCGTGACAGACGAAGCATTTCCACATAAGCTTTCAGCTGGATCCTTGGCGAGTCCACCCTGGGCAGTTTTCTGCCACGCTCACCAACTGAAACTCAGCACACTTGGTACCCCACTGTCCCCACAAACTATCACTGCACCTCCATTACACTTGGCTCCTAGGATGAGTTGTCACCAGTCTCTGATCAGCTCTTAAAGTAAGGAAATATCTGTTTTCAAAAATCCTCCATGTGTAGCATGAGTAATTACATAATAAATGTTTATGAATGAACGAATGAACGAGCAATTGAGTCATAGGTTATATTCTCTGAACTGTGCTTGTTGTTCAATAAATACTTAATTAATTAAAATAATAGTCTTCAAATGTTCTTTAAGCAAAACAGAGAGAAAAACAAGCTACTCTGACTGAAGCCCCATCCTCTGCCTCACCTGCCGCAGGAGTCCCTCAGGTCCCCTTTATGCCCCCAGGACTTCTACAGCGGTGAGTGAGCTAATGATATACTTAAAAAATATGAACGGATCTCACTAATGTATCGCTGAGGAAAGGGACCAGACCCAAAAGCATAGTGTAGGATTCCATTTCTACCACGGGCAGAACTAAGCAATGGCGATACTGCTAGTTAGCAAAGTGGCCGTCTTTGTGGGAGGAGGGTAAGTTCTGGGAGCACAAAGGGGACTTCCTGGGGGCTGGTGATGTGCTGGTTCCTGGTCGGGATGGTGGTCCCATGGGTGTCTCTGCTGAGAGAAAATTCATCCTGCTGTACGTGTAAGAGCTGTTCATTTTCCTATAAACTTTAAAAGTTGGTTGAAAAATAATGATATATAAACAAAGCCTCCTTGGGGTCCCCCGAGCCCAGCTGGGGAACAAGAGGCTTAGGAAGCACGAGGCTCTGTTTCACTGACCCACGCAGCCGCCACAGGGGGGCCCTGGGCGACCCCCGAGCATGTGACAGGATGACGGGTACTCACGAGGCTTTGATGAGCAGCCGCGCTCTCTCCTGGAGCTCACGCTTCAGACTTTCCACTTCCACCTTGAGCTCGATATTCTTCCAGACGAGGTTAGGGAAGAAAAGAAACAGTGTAAAACTACAGGCCATACTGTGCCTACAGTGGGGAAACCATCTTCAGAGTGGACTGATCACACCACGCTTGTAATAGGCAGCCGTCAGACTCCAAACCTCATTAGCCTCAGGGCACAGGGAAAAGGGAATTTCCAAACCCTGGTGGTCTCAAAAGAAAGCCCCAGATTTCACAAGACTTGGAACAATTATGTAAATTTTGTAAGCTTCGAACAGCCAGAGCATTCAAACACCAAGGCATAAATGTCATATGAGAAAGGCCGATTTAAAAATTGTTTGCCCTCCACCAAGCAAATTTACAAGCAATTCTGCAGTTTGCTTTTACCAGTCCAAGGCAATTAACTTCTGGTTGTTTACCATCATACGTGTGCTGGTTGTGGCAGTGGAAACGCTTTACAGCTTCAAAAAAGAAAACATGTGGGTGCATAACTGGAGGCCTCGTCACTGCCTGCCTCATTTCAGTGGGAGATTCCAGGGTTCTCACCAAAGAGCCGCAGCTGCACGGACAAGCTGGCTATTAGGGACACCGCTGCGTTCTCCAACCAAATGCCTTCCTTGTAACTGACCAGAAGGAAGGGAGTCGCACGTGGCCTGGGGCTCACGATTCACATGCGAATCCAAAGACAAGAGTCTTCAGCAAGCGGCTCCCAACGTGAGACAGTGGGCCGGTGGCTGGCTTCTCAAACCAGTCCATAAATGTAGCCCAGACAGTGTTAGATGAATTCACGGAGTGGAAACGGGTCTGGTTGAAAAGTTTTCAGAGAACTGCTCTAATTCCAGGTTCTCTTTGAAATCTTGCTCCTGTTTTAATAATTCATGCCAAGTTTACATTCTACTCCATAATACATGAATATCGTTTTAAATCAAAATAACATTTCCAGTAAAATTTACAGTCTCGGAGGATATGCCTCCCTCCTTTCAGCCAAGCAGCTCTGGGGGATCCCCAGGCTGAGAAGTCAGCCAGAAAGGAAAGGTCATGGGCTTCGGACCAGGAGGACATGGGTTCAAATCCTGCCTCCACTCTTCACGAAATGGAAACCATAGTAAATCAGTAGACGCTCATTTATTCATTCCCTCTCTTCACAGACATTTACCGTCCCTGTGACGTGCCAAGCACTGGGCTGAGCACCGAGGACACAGGTAAACAAGGCAGACACAGGCTCTGCCTTCAAGCGAACACTGAACAGAAAACTGGAAGTGTAGGCCTGTAACTGTCCTCAGAAGCACAAGTGCAGGAGGTGAGAAAGCGACGTTTCTCCTTCCAGATCCCCCAAGTGGCAAAAGAAAATCATAAAGTCCACCCAACGGGGGGGATTTCAGGACTAAGTGAACTAAAGAACATGTTATTGTCTTCAACGTCAAACAACAGGAACTAAAGAAGTCACTTATGCGGCAGGACTTTTTCCTAGAAGGAAATGATCTTTGCATAAAGGACACCGAGTGACAGTGCACCATGCCTTCAATGGCGGTTTTGTGAAAATGACAGGAACAGCGTTCGAACTGTGGATTCCTTTCCAGCTCTCACAAGAGCAAAGAGCTACGTAGGAGCTGATTTCAGAGATTCTGAGTGCTCTGCTTTCTGAGGCACCAGCTGGCACTCCAGCCGAGCAAATTTAGTAGAACAGAGAGCTAACATGTCCGCTAGACTATTCTTCGCAAGCCCAACACCTCAAGTTATAAACTTAAATATATGACAATCATAATTTCTTAACCAAAAATCAAAACACCTTATTAGCATAAAATAGAATATCGGTACTAAAAAAATAAATAAATAAAGACGCTTTAACCCACTACTAAGGAAAGATATCCAAGATATTATTAAGGAAAACTGCAAGTTACAGAACAGAACATACTTCCATTGATATAAAAAGGGGGCTTATACACATATATATTCACATACACACTTGCCTGCATATGCATAAAACTTCTCTGCCTGAGGAACCAGTAATCTGGTTAGACCTAAGGGACTAGGAGACAAAAGTGTTTTCAGTGTACACCTTTTACGCTTTTTGAACTCTGAATCATGTGTAGCTATATAAAAACTTAAACTGAAATAAAAGTGCGACGAAGTCGGGTCAGCTAATCAGACAACGGAAAAGAGTAGCTGAAACAGCGTGGTACAATGAGACAGGCAGGCCTGGGCTCCAACGCACCTCACACAGTGGCTAGGACATCAAGCAAGTTACTGATGCCCCCTGAGCTTCAGGCTCCTCTCCTGCAAGTGAGCTCATCGCTGCTGCAAAGGGCCATCTTGAAAAGTAAAATAAGGCGCTGATGTGCAAAGGCCCAGGACAGCGCCTGACACAAAGAAGGCAATTCACATGCTCTGGTTTCCTATCACTTAGAAGTGCTGAGATAGATGATAACTATACTTACAAATAAAATGTTTTAGGCTGTTGTTTTTTCTTTTATCGCCACTTCCTTCCAGAAAAGGGGATGTCCTCATTGTCTTCCCACCCCCACAACAAAGAAAAAAAATTGTGTCTTGCGGGACAAGGGAGCTTTTCAACTCTTGAAAAGGCTCAAAGTACAGTACAGAACAATCTCTCTTCAAGACAAGTCCATTTAAGTTCATTCACTGAAACTCAAGCAGAGTTCTTTTTCCTCCTTCAAAAGTTTCCACTGGTGCAAACTTCAGACGAGAAAACAATGGACTAATTCCCAGGCCAAGGGCTAATCTACTGGAGCAAGCCAAGAAATAGGTGCTGAAATATTGTTTGTACTCATGTCTTTTCAAGAAAGCCAAGTTCTTTTTCAAGTTTCAGAACCAAGGTTTGTTTTCAGGCAGAAGCCTCCAGGCCAAGACTTTCAGCTGGAAACAAACCTTTTTCCTGACAGTTATAAGCAAGTATATAAAACCCACGGAAGAACCACAGCACAGGAACACGGACAGTCCTAACTTTGGGCTGCCCGCGGAAGCCTCAATCGGACAATGGTAACTGTCCAGCACTGACTGCGTGCTGGGACTTTTCATCTGTCATCTCATTTTAATCCACACTAATGACCCTATGACGGAGGGATTATTATCACTGCCCTCTGGAGCAAGCCCAGCTGAGCTGAAGTGACTTGCCTACAGTTACACAAATTAGTGGGTAACAATAAGTTTCAATTCCAAAGACATTCTTCCATTTCACTGTCTTTGTCTAAATATGGATAAGTTTAAAAAGCCAACTGAAATATAGCAAATCAGAAGTCCAATTTTAAGAAGAGAAAAAGGATCCCTTAAAATTAATCTTGTATCTCTTTACTTAATACTAAGGTCATCTTATTGTCTTTATACTCCCCATAATCAATGCAAATTAAATGAAAGCAGCTCTATCTATCCATGCTCACTCTGAGAGCAAATATTAATCACGTTTCTGCTTGGAGCACCATGAGAAAAGACATCAGGGATGGCAGCAAGAAGGGGGGCCACTTACAGTTTTATAGATGTGCTCCGTGGGGCCATCGAGTTCCTGTTGCATTCTTTCCTCAAGGAAACAGATGCGAAGCTTTAGGTTAAAGTCTTCTTTCTTCAATTCAGTGATTTGCTGGAAAATAAGCACAGGTGGTTATCAAAAAAGAGTAAAAATCTAAGGGATGTTACGTACATTAATTCTCATAGCTTCCAGGGCTACAAATGGATTCAAATGTTAAACACTAGAGAGAGCTTGCCTGTGCGACAATTGTGCCAGCCCAGAATTAAGTGGTTCCCTCTAAACAAATTTAGGACCATGTGAGCATCAGAATGAATAATGACCAAGAGAAGGAAGAACTCAAGACTTCACATTGATAATAAGGAAAGAAAGAAAGTAAAAAGAGAAAGGAACCCCTTCTTTACAAAAGAAACCCAGTTAATAAACACAGAAGAATGACAGGAACAGGAAGCCACCATCACACAACCACTACAGGAACGACTGCCTCGGGGAGGACTCATCAACGCTAAAAGAATCAGATGGAAGATCCCTGGACAACATGATATTCACACAATCTCAAGACATCACCCCAGAGGTGGTTTATTAATAACAAAAGGAAAAGGTATATTGAAAAGTCAGAAACCTAGCAGGCATCACATTAATCAAGAACACACACAGTTAGTTGTCCGTTGGTACTCACATGGGATGGGTTCCAGGAACCCCCAAGGAAACCAAAATCAGTAGATGCTCTAGCCCCTTACATAAAATGGTGTAGTATTTGACTATATTCTATACTTTCGAAAATATTTTCTAAGGAAATACATCCATGGTTGGTCAAATCCAGATGCTAAAGATGTAAATAGAGAGGGTTGACTGTATTTAATATCGCCCTGGTGGGACAAAGTGGCATCTTGTGCCTCCTGAAATAACTCACTGCAAGTAAACAATTTCACTTAAAATACTTCTGCCCACAACCTTTAACCTGAACCTAATCCAAAGTTGCCAATCAGACACATCCAAATAAAAGGACTTTCTGCAAAATAACAGACCTGTACTCTTCAAAAATCTTAATGACAATCTGAAGTCAAAACTGACTGAGGAATTATTCTAAATAAATGGAAGTACTTGAGGGATGACAACTAAGTGCAATGAAATCATACAGTGCATCTTGAATATTTTTTTAAAAAGCTATGTGGGAATTAACTGGGGAAATCTGAATAACAACTTTATATTAGACAATAGTATTATGATTCTGTAGCAGAATATCCTAAGTGAGAGCTACATGGTGCAGTACTTACGGGTGCTGTCAAAATGTCTGCAACTAACTCTCTAATGAGTGAGGAGGAAGGAGTCTACCAAAAAACTATTAGAACTAATAAATGAAATCAGTAAATTTGCAGGATACAAAATTAATATTCAGAAATCTGTTGTGTTTCTATACACAAATAATAAACTATCGGAAAAAGACATGAGGAAAACAACACCATTTACAATTGCATCAAAAAGAGTAAAATACTTAGGAATAAATTCAGGCAAGGAGGCAAAAGACTTGTACTCTGAAAGCTGAGCAAAACACAAATAAATGGAAGGCTATACCATGCTCATGGATTTGGAAGAATTAATGTCCTATAAAGGTCCACACCAAAAGCAATCTACAGATTTAATGCAATCCCTATCAAAATACCCATGGCGTTTTTCACAGAACTAGAACAAAGAACCTAAAATTTATATGGAACCACAAAAGACCCTGAATAATCAAAACAATCTTGAGAAAGGAGAACGAAGTTGGAGGTATCATCCTCCCTGATTTCAAATTATACTATAAAGTTATAGTAATCAAAACTGTCTGGTACCAGCACAAAAGCAGACACACAGATCAAAGGAACAGAACAGAGAGCCCAGAAATAAACCCACGCTTATATGGTCAATTTATCTATGACAAAGGAGGCAAGGTAAAATTATACAACTTTTAGAAGAATACATAGGGGGAAACCTTTGGAACCTAGGGCTCAGCAGAGTTTTTAAATGTAACACTGAAGGCATCATCCATTAAAAAAAATTTTTTTAACAATAAATTGGGCTTCAACAAAATTTAAAACTTTAGCTCTCAAAAACAGTGTTAAGAGAATAAAAAAGCAAACTACACACTAGGAGAAACATTTGCAAATCACATACCCAATACAGAAACTGTAGCTGGAACACATAAATAACTCTCAAAATGTAAGAAAATAACAAAACTAAAAAAATAAAATAAAAAAGCAAGATTTTAAAAGAAACTTCACAGTAGAAGATACACAGGATAAATAAGCACAAGAAAAGATTTTCAACACCTTTAGCCATTAGGAAAATGCAAATTAAAACCATTTATGCACCTCCTAGAATAGCTTAACAAATTTTAAATTGATAATACCAAGTGCTAATGAGAATGTGAAGCAAATGGCATTATCACACTCTGCTGCTGGTGAGAATGCAACATGGCACCACCACTCTGGATAACAGTTTGACAGTTTCTTACCCAAAACACTACACTTACCATATGACTTAGCAATTCCACTCCTAGGTAATTACCCTAAAGAAATGAAAACCCATGTTCACACAAAAGCCTGTATGTGAGTGCTTACTGCAGCTTCCTTAACGATTACCAAAATATGAAAAGAACCCAAGTGCCCTTCAAAGGATGAAAGAATAAACAGTGTTCATCCATATGATGGAATAATACTCAGCTACTGCGATACACACAACATGAATTTATTTCAAAGACATTACACTGAGGAACAGAAGCTAGCCTCAAAAGACTACATACTCTATGATTCCATTTATGGGACATCTGGAAAAAGGAAAATCACAGGGACGAAGGACAGAGCATAGCTACCAGATGTCTGGGGTAAAGAGAGGGTTTGACCACAAAGACACAACACATGGGGGCATTCTGGCAGTATGGAGCTGTTCTATAATCTGATTGTGATGTTGGTCATAACCTAGAACAGTATAGACATATTTAAAAAATTATAACTACATATACATGTATATACGTATGTTTATATACATGTGTGTGTAAATATATATATCTTGATTATGACAGGTCACAAGAGAGTATACATTTGCCAAAACTCACCCAACACTTAAAATTGGTAAATTTCACTTTATGTAAATTATATCTCAATAAAGTTGAATTTAAAATAACTAAAATGAAATACAGTAAAATATTAATAGCTGCATTTGAATACTAGTACATCCCGACACATATATACCCACTGGGTTTTTTTCAGCATTTAAAAAAATAATGGGTAATAGCATATAGTACTCTATTTAATAAGCATACTTTTATGACTGGATAAAAGAACATGATAAGCAGATATTACATTATGTTTTCAAACTGTCTGCCCTTGGCCCTCTTGTTAACAATTTTGTGACTAACAAGAACAGCACAAGAAACAATTGGGAGGTTCACTAAAGCCTCCTTTTGAATGTTTTAAGGAAACAGCACATAAAACATTCATTCAAACAAAAAAACGTCTGCCCTGCCAGCTGCAGCCTATAAAGAGGAACTTTATTCTGTTACTCAGCTACCAATAAAATATTTATGGAGCTTGCTTAAAATGCCCACGCTATACACACTGCTAAAATTCTTCACAACACTTGAAAGAATATTTGTCCTATTTATAGGTAAAGACATTTTCTTTAAAAATAAGAGAAAGGTAATAAGCCCTCAGAAGGTCACTGAGAATGCCAGACAGGCCCAAAAGCAACACAGACCCATCTTCCCAACAACGCCGGTCTAGGTCTCTGCTTACTACCACTTCCCTCATCGAGTTCTCTCTGAAAGCCCCAACGGGCTGGACTGGCAGCCCTTCTAAATGTTTCCATACCACGTCCACTTTCTTCATCCTGGCCGTTAACACACGGCATTGTACCAGCCGGGGATGGCCTTGCTACCCAAACCATCTCTAAGACATCGGGAACCATATCTTCTTGTGCATTCTAGTCTAACACGTAAGGGACAGTTACTAAATACCCAACAGCTGGACGGGTGAACAAATCCATGTAAGAATTTCCCAAAGGCCATACGATGCAAGGAGGCATCAGTCAGACAGATCCGGTTCTTATCACACCACTGTTGTTGCTCCCCCGCCCCTGGACTAGAACTCCCCGCCACGGCCACAGAGCGCGGCACGTCATCAGGCTCCCACCCGCCTCTCGGTCTCATCCTCGACATCCTCTCCCTTGCTCACAAGGTTGCAGCCTCACTGGCCTCCTTGCTGGTCCTCAGATGGGCCCAGCCCCTATCTGTCTGCATCGCCTTTCCTGCAGCACTTGCCAGGGTGGCTCGGTCTCCTCCTTTCCATCTCAACTCAAACATCACCGACTCAAAGAGGCCCTTGCCAACTATCGAACCTAAAGTGGCCCCCATCTCTACCACCTCCACCGAGTCACGCTCTAACACGTAACTCTTATTGTCTTGCTAGAACTTTCCACGATCTGGATTCACCTTATTCACTGACATGTTCATTATTTATTATGTTTATTATATGAAAATAATCCACTTTTTGATGGCATGGGCCTTACCAACTCATGGCCCTGATGTTTTAGCACAGTACCTAGAACATAGTGTTAATCAACATTTGTTAAATGAATGAACAAGTTAATAAATAAATATAGTCCAGACTACCTTACTAGCTGTATGACTTTAGTCAAGTTCATTTTCCCGTATGCGTGTTCCTGTATCTATAAAAATAGGATTATAATAACTATTTCAGAGAGCTATTATAAGGATTAGAATAAATTAATCTGAATGTTTAGTACTGTGCCTAGCACAGCATAAGAACTTAAAACATAATCATATCCTTCTCATTTGAATTTCTCCCTTTAAGAGAATAAGCTCAAAAAAATTTTTAAACTTGAGCTGGAAAAACTGAAAACAGTAGGAACAAATATCTCAAAATGGAGAACCCACCAAACAGGACTCAGAAACCTAATGCTCAAAAGTAAGCCCCTGGCTGCTGTGGCTCAGTGGATTAAGCATCGGCCTGCGAGCCAAGTGTTGCTGGTTCGATTCCCAGTCAGGGCACATGACTAGGTTGCACATCAGGTCCCCAGTTGGGGGCGCGAGTGAGAGGCAACCACACAGTGACGTTTCTCTCCCTTTCTCCTTTCCCCTCTCTCTAAAAATAAAATAAACAAACAAATTATTAAAAAAAAAAAAAAAAAAAAAAAAAAAGCAAGCCAGTGCAAGGGCTGCACTTGGCACATCCCAGCCTTCGGAACCCAAGTGTTACTGTGGAACTGCAACCCCCCGCAAAGGGAACCATCCATGCTCAGGTCCTGTTTTAGCCAAAAAGGGAAGAAAAATAAAAATCAACATGAAAAAAAAATCCAGGCAACTCCAACCAGGCCCACCTTAACTAAGCAAGGCACCTCAGTCTGGTGAGCGGTTCCAAAGGCTTGCAAGAGCCCGGGCCTCCAACGCTGAGGCTCACCCGCCACATGACCTTCTGCTTCAAGGCAGCAAGGGCTAGCAGCAAGGCCCTGGGGCCAGCAGGAGGGACCGAACTCCCAATGCTGCCACCGGTGAGCCGTGTGACCTTGGGAAAATTATTTCACATCTCTGTTGGCTCCGCTATAAAGTGCGGATAAAGATCCACTACCTCCCAGGGGCGTGGTGACGAGCAAAGGCGCGAAAGCACTGGCGGAGCCCGGCATCAGCGGGCAGGGAGCAAAGGCCGGCTTTCAAAAGGAACTCATGTCCCCCGCAGCCCTCTGGAGGCAGATCTTCGGGTCACCGCCCATTTTTCATCCTCTCTGAAAACCCCAAAACCGTTAGACAGCTCACCTGAACATCGCAAAACCCATGAACGCTTGCTGCCCAGAGTCCACCTCAGGCAAACAGCGCCGCACGTACGGTGACTCTGCCAGCAGCAGCTGAGTAGGGTCAGTAAAACGAGGAGGACGCTTGGGAGTTCATTTCTGATTCCAATACTGCCTCCGGTGTCCCCAAGTCATCAAGAAAACTGTTCCTAGGCAAACGTCTATTTATTAACAACCAGTACTGTAGCAGTAAGAGAATTTTAAAGCTGAACCCCAAACAATATTTGGAATATAATGAAATCAACTTATGAAATCAACTCTTGTTATATTCTTTGCAGCTTTCACTCATATACATTTTTTTTATAAAAGTATAAAATAAGTGAATTTGGATATTCCATTGCTTTCCCCTGGTATCTTAAATTGTTGTTGCAGAATTACACATAATTATCACTTAAAATGACTGCCCTCAACTCTATCAAACTGACTCACTATCAATTACCTCACATTTCCCTACTGAGCATCTATGCAGCCAATGTGACCCAGTGGAAAGTGTTCGGGCTTTGTAATAAAAAAGGCCAGGCTTGAATTTTGCCTCCTTTGAGTTTCTCAATCACAACAAGCTCATGGGAAAGTCACTTAATCTCTTCAATCTCAGCTTCCTCATCTGTGAAATACCTTCATCACAAGCTTACTGGAAGACTGCAAAGAGCCTTCGCTAGGAGGCTCAGTTGGTTGGAGAACTGTCCCACACGTCAAAAGGTTGCAGATTCAATTCCTGATCAGGGCACATGCCTAGGCTGCAGGTTCGACCCCCGGTCGGGGCACATACGGGAGGCTAACACTTGATGTCTCTCTTTCCTTCTCCCCAAACCCCACCTCTCTCTCTCTATTTTTTTTTTTTTTTTAATCAATAACCATATACTTGAGTGAGAATTTTTTTTTAAAAAGAAGCCAAAGAAATAACAAACATAAAATATAATTCCTTTGTTCCCAATTTTTCATAATTATACACAATGTGACAACAAACAACCTCCCACACAGCGCTTTTTCCTTCTACTGGGTTGTTTCCTGAGGATAGTTTCCCAAAATGAGTTAGTGGGCTCCTGAGTAATATTTTTTTATGACAAACAAAGCAGGGGTGGAGGTGAAGGAAGCTATTTATTCCCAGGTAATAATAAGTAATTTGCAACATAGAGGTAACAGCACAAATTGGAAGATGTGAACCTCCCAGCCATTCCTCAGATAAAATATTAAATTTGACGAACTGCCTCAGCTGAGACCAAGAATTTTCAACAAGAAAGAACAAGGTCCTGGATACAAGAATACCAGCACCTCAGGGTAGGTGGGTGTGAGACATGAGCAGTGGAATTTACCCTAAGAAAATAATCATGTATCTGTAAAAAAGATATATGCACAAGGATATTCATCATTGCTTTGTTTGCCGTAGTGAAAACTTAGAAACAATTTGGAATGTCCCACAATAAAAGATTATATAAATTATGGTCCAATCCATTCCTTTTAATGTCTTTATGAACTTTAGACCGTCGTTAAATAATAGTATCCATCAGTAGTATTAACAGAGGTGGAAAGCTACCTCTGCCATTCTCTGTCAGTGAAGTCACAGAAAAAGCCGGAATTAAGGTCTTCTATGTACGAATAAAGATTGCTATTGGACTGACTGTATGTGCTGAACCAGACTCTGAGTCCAACAGGACAGGCCCCCACTGCAGACCAAACTGATTTGCCAACATCCTACATAAGGCCTGCCACACCTTCAGCTAATGAAGGCACTAGGCAACGGATTCCCAGTTTAAACACCCAAGAAGAACGCATGTGGTTTTCACGTGTCAGAGTGAAGGCTTGCACGGGACAGCAGAGTGGAATAAAAAAGACTTCCTGGGCCAGGAGACCAGAGTTCAAGGCCTGAAGAAGCGCTCCCACTCTCTGGGCTTCAGAGTCCCCTTGTGTCAGGTGGAGGGACTTCTGGCATTCCTCTGGCTCTGAAATTCTGACTTCCTTCTAAACATCCTGTGACCCTATCCCTTAGCTCCAGAACCATCCCCGCCCCCACAAGGCCACACACGGCAGCCCTTTACCTGACCACACCGCCACCAGCCCTGCTGCCTCGCTGCTGTCGCCAGTCTGAGCGGCCTGAAAGTGCAAGTCGTTCATTTCCCTCCCACACTAAAATCCATCATTTACTCCCCTTCATTTTAAGGGCAAAATCCAACAAAAAAATGAAACATGCAGGAGCTGGCCCCTGCCCGCTGCAACCGCCTCGCTCCTCTCAGGCCCCTCACTCAACCGCCCCCCTCCAGCCAAAGAGAACTTACAGTTCTCCCAACTCATCACACCCTCCCATGCTTCTCCCTACATTTACACGTGGGTCCGGGATGCTCTCCCAGTCCCTCTTGCCTTGGCAAATCCCTCCTTGTCCCTGATGACCCAACTCAAGAAACACCTCCTCCAGGGAGGCTTCCCTGAACACCCAAGGCCAGGTTCAGGGCCCCTCCTCTGTGCCCCACAGCACCCTGTACTTACCTCTGTCACTGCACTATTTTCCTCTCCATCTCCCCAACTAGACAGTGAGCCTCTTGACAGAGAGACGTGCCTAGTATTAACCTACGACAAATTCCCCAGCCCTGGTACAGCCTGGCATAGGGTATATACCTGAAAATATTGACTGACGAACAGATGAACTCTGAGCAAAACAAGAAGGAGGGCTACGTCTTGATAGATGCTAGCTAACAAACCCTAACGTTCAGATACCCGTTACCTGAAACTAGAAGAGGAATCATAAATTCCCCCTTTAAACCAAAGGCATTCCAGCCTCCTCTTTAGTATGCATGCTGACTCTAAAATTAGCATGAGATGCCAAGAGCATTTCCTATAAGCCCCCCACAGAAAGTTCAGACCACCGCAACACAGAAGTCATGTATTTGGTAGCTCAGGTCAGATGAAAAATTTCAGTGGCTTCTAAAGACCCAAAAGGGAGACACTGAGAACAGTGTGGCTATATCAATTTCAACTGAAGAATTTGCTCTTGAAAATGCTACAGTAAAAGATATTAATGCCACAAAAACCTAACAGCAGCCAAAGGACCACAGTCATAAAAGAACAAGAACAACAACAACAAAAAAAACCCCAAAAAACATAAATCCTAAAATATATTGGCATAGAAGGCTCCCCTCACCTTTAAGAAAAATAGTATTTAGGTCATCAAGAGTACGTCTGAGTGAGGAAAACTTAAATCACATGCACAGCAGGAAAAAATTCACAATAATTAATACACCAATGCCAATAAGAAGGATCAAGAGCTGACACATAAGGTGAACTCAGTTAGGCATGTCCTTCCCACAGCCTCGCTCCTTAAATCCTCACAAGAGCACTACGAAACAGACACGATTTTCATGCCCGTTTCCCAGGCAAGGGAAGCACAGAAAGGCTAAGTGACTGGCCCAAGACCACCCAGTGGAAGGGGATGAGCAGGCAGTCTGGCTCCAGAAGCTGTGGTCACACCCTTGGGCCTCAGCTTCCCCTACACGGAGTAAAGACAGTAAAGACGGGTGGATTCAACTCTAAGCTTCCTCCCAGGTCAAAAGGCAGGGGATAAAATGTGAAACAAAAATTCCAGGATTCTGTAAAATGTTTCCAACTGGAAATAAAATTCAGAAGGCTGCCCTTCGTAAGTTAAATAACTCTGCATCTTGTGGAGCTGCTTTAATATCAATGTAACGCATTGCTATAGGAACAGCCTCACACATGAGTGCCCAGCTCGGAGCAAGAGCTCAATAAACAGTAGCCATTGTTACTCTTACGATAAAAAAGGAACAACCTTTTAATAGCAGAGCACATTTTAATTATACACAATGTGAAATAATCAAATCGCCTTCGTTTGAGGCCCCAGACCCCCACAGCATAGATCAAGTTGTACAGTTGAAATTATAACAACTCAAAGCTCAGAAATTACTTGTTTCCATTAGAGATCTGACAAGTCATTTCTTCAATAGGTCACTGGTGGTTTGCAGATAACTGTGAGCAGTAATGAGTATTCTAAATTAAATCCAGAGACAGTACCGCTCTGTTCGGGAAAGACAACTGGGGAGAGAGACATAATGGAGCATCCTTGTCTCTGCATCCGCCGTCTCCTCTCGGATAAACAGCTCCCGTATCTCGCGTAGTGTGGATTTCATTTGGTTACAAGTGAAGAAGGGTCTAATTCTTCCCATGATAAATGAGAGTGTTGAACAGGTAACTTGTTAAAAAGATCTGGAATTGGGAAAATCACCTTATTTTCCTGTTATTTGCCAACGAGCCCCCTCCGCTAACAAATGAAAGACACAGTGCCCAAAGACATCAGGCACAGAAGCCAAATCTATCACCAAGTAATCCATCCTCAGACAATTACCAAGGATCCAGGCTGCTCACACATCACTCAGCAGCAACAGAGACGAAGCCTACAAAACGCAAGGAGTCGCCCCGAAGTGGTGGGAAAAATAATGGTTCTGGAGTCATTAAAAACCTGGATTCAAATCCCAGCTCTGCTGCTAAAGTATCATGTGATCCCTTATCTGCAAAATGGTGGTAATATAAAAGACCTCACAGGCTTGTAGCAAAGATTAAATGGGGACCATAAATAAGGTGCCTGACATTATAAGAAAGCCCTTGACAAATATGAGCTCCTCTCAACTGTGCAGTACGGTAATATCCTCACCTTCGGGACACCGGAAATACACCACCTTCCCCTAAGTTGGAAATTACTGATCCTGTTAGAACCCATAACCGGCCCACGTATTAAAGAGCCAACTGCACAGGTATGTAATAGTTGCAGAGAGAATGCCCGTGAGACATGGCATTCCTCCAAACTCTGACATTATCCAGCTTAGACACTCGTCAAGAAATACAGCTCCCTCCTGGGTCTGCTTAGACGACAGCAGCAGGCATGATTTCTTAGGGAAAGAAATTTGGTAACTCCACTTACATTTTCAAAAAGTCCTTCATGTTCCGGGCTCCGGTGGGAGACACTTTCTCTTCTGACACCTTTGGGAGCACTCTAAAAAGGTAAAACACACAGAATATCACGGTATGCAAATCATCAGCATCCCCATTAAGGACTAGAGCCCAGAGAAGAAAATACATGAACAGCTTCCACAGTATAGTCTGCTGGTACTTTCTGTCTGTTTCGATATACTGATTGGCGTCCAGGGAAAGCTCTAAACCATTAGGTTTCAAATATTTACAAATCACTTCAACAAGCCCCAGTGTATTAATATATGTGTCAGAGGACGGACCCAGAAAATGCACTGGGCATGTGGCAAAGCAGAGCTGTCCTGATATGTACTTCCTTACTGTTTGTCATAAAATTATTTGGCTAACCAGGATATCATCTCACATGTCGGCAACTAAAACAAAGTATGTCTAAGTGACCTGACAGCAGGGGCCGGCAAAACTGTTAGGACACCAGACAACAAACATTTTAGGTTCTGTGGGCCATATACGAAGCCTGAAATCTGTGACAATATAGTAATACGGACACTTCTGCTGAAGCACAAGAACAGCCACAGACAATTCATAAACAAATAAAGAAGCTGTGTTCCAACAAAAGCTTATTTGCAAAAGCAGGCAGAGGGTCAGAAACTGCCGATAGCCGCTACAGAATGACTGAAGACTTTGCCAGAACCCAAACTTCCCCCCAGCTTCTTGAATTCAGCAAACACTTACTACTTCCCTACTCTGTGCCGAGCACCGTGCCAGGTGCTGGGGAAACAACAGTAAAAGAGACACTGATCCTGGGCCCAGGAGGTCCCTGATCTAGGGGGCAAGACAGAGGTGGGCACCCGCCGTCATGCTGCACGAAGGGCCTGGTATTTCTCAGCTGCTGAGCAAACGCGTGCTGGCGAAGGAAAGCATCCTCCCAGCAAATACGCACGCAGGGCCTCTCCTCTGCCAGGCATCATCTAGATGTGGTTGTATCAGGAAACAAAACAA
Source organism: Furipterus horrens (assembly GCF_987537825.1). Lineage (NCBI taxonomy): Eukaryota > Metazoa > Chordata > Mammalia > Chiroptera > Furipteridae > Furipterus > Furipterus horrens. The sequence goes on along the minus strand of NW_028327172.1, from coordinate 63,254,951 downwards.
ACGGAGCTGGTATTCTAGAAAGAGGAGACAGACAATAAACAAAACAAGAGGGCGATTTCATAGTATGTTAAAATGTGATAAATGCTAGAGAAAAATAAAGTGGATGAGGAGAAGAAATACCATGGCTGGGGTAAGGAATTCAATTTCACATAAGGTGGTTAAACTAAGCAAGGTCTCACTGAGAAGGTGACATCTGGACAGAAGCCTCTGGTGGGAGCATGTCTAGCGGACCTGAGGACCAGCCAGGACGCCAGTGGGCGAAGAGGGACAGAGAGCGGGAAAGCGAGGTACTGGGGGATGGCCTTGCAGGCTCTTCTCTGGACTCTAAGGAGCCAACAGAGGATTCAGAACTAAAGAGTAACAGGCTCGGACTCAGTTTCTATAGGCTCCCTCTGGCTGCCTCTCTGAGAACAGACTGAAAGGCGCTTAGGAATGAGGAGACCAGTCAGGAGAACACTGGGAAAATCTGGACCAGAGCTCACAGAGGCTTAGACCAGGGTGGCAAAGCGTTGAGTCAGAATTAGACCAGAAGTGGGCCAATTCCGGGTATTTTAAAAATAGCCAACAGAAAGCAACGAAATGAAATGAAATGAAACGTATAAATTTCAGAGAGGAAAGCACTCCTAAGTCAGGTGGCGGGGCACCAGGGAAGGCAGTGAGTTGCAAGCTAAGTCTTAAAGAGGCAGCAGGCAGATGAGGGGCAAGAGGAAAAGAAACGTCCCTGCAAAGGCCCAGAGGTGGGACTGGGCACGGTGATCCGAACCATTCAGCAGGAAAGAGGTTCACGAGTGGGCAGGGGCAGACTGTGTGGAGCCCTGTACGCCAGACTCAGGGCACACAGATTCGTGTTCCTGTTCCTCACACAGGCCCCGCTCAGTCGCCTGTGTCTGTGTCCCTATCCAGGTCCTATTCATTCTTCAAGTCTTGGCTCCAGTACCAGTTCCCTGGGAAACCCTTGCCTGACCCACCTCCTCCATTCACCAACATAAACCTCCCTCTTACTCGCTTTCACAGCACCTGATACTTCTTCGCTCATTAATTACAGTCATCATGTGATTTATCATGATAATTCTTTAATTGTCTGTGTTCTCGGCTTGACTGGAACCTGTTCAAGGTTGAACCCCCGGTGCTCAGCGCAGAGCCTGGCATGAAACAGACGTACACATGGGCCTACCAATTCCCTGCTTCTAACCGTCTGTGGGCAGGAAGAGCAGAACAAGAATTGTTGGGTCTGCGTTAAAAGTAAAAGTTAACATATTCTGAAGGAAAACCTAAGGGTGACCTATAAGCTAAAGTATTCTCCACAAAAGACCTTGTGACATTTATAGGACCTGCTCTAAACACTTCTTCCTTCTGCTCATACCTCAACACTTTGGAGAAGAGAATAAAACACAAGTCAAAATATCTCTAAGATATTTCAGCAAGTCAAATTATCAGCACTTCCCACAGATACTTCCGATAGCCTGCGCTTTCCTCGGAACAAAAATTATGAGGAATGCAAAGCAGAAGTCTCCTGATAATCCAGCCGAACCACAACAGACTGCTTATTTACTGAGCGCTGTCTCCTGTGGTCTAACCCGCTAGTTGCCCCCGCAGGGCAGGCCCGGGTAGGAGTGCTGGGCCTCCGCTGGCAGATGGGAATCCAGCAGCCTGCCAGGAAGGCCTTGGCACACGGAAGGAAGTTCAGACAGCAGCTCTCCTCAGCCTCCAGCCACTCAGCAGTGGGGACCAACAGACCTTCCGTGCCTGCCCTAGTCACCCACCCCATGTCCAGCCTCCACGCCGTCATTCAGTTTAGCAAACACAGACTGAATCCCGACAAGCTTGGTAGCAAGAAAAAAACTTGTGAAATATGCCCTAGAGGACATCGATCCCTCTGGTCCATTGTTTATGACAGGCGATGAATAACAGATCAACACATACATAAAATACTGAGCACCTACGGTGAGTACCTAGCAGGTAAGGGTAGGCTTGGGTCCCAGAGACATCACAGCCCCTTCCTTCCCAGGCTCAAGGCCTCAAGGCCCTCGTGGACTGGTATCTACTTCCCTTGTTCTCAATAAAAATTTAAATTAAAAATAAAAATAAAAACATGCCCAGTTTTGCATACTTACCACCATTTCCTAAACCAGCAATGGGGCTGATGCCTTTCAGGTCATCTGGTAACTTGGGTACAAGGCCACCAAGAGAGAATATATGCATAAGAGATGAGTTAGTGTTTGAACAACAGAGACTGTGACGACTGACCAGACTGCAGATGACAATCATCAGGCCATGGCCAAGGAGGGGCACACAGCTGAGCTACCTGGGAGGCATGCAGTGCAGAGGTTAAGAACTTGGACTTTGGAGCTGAGTTCTGGCTCTAACACTTAATAGCAGAGTGACCTTCAGGAAGGCCAGTCGTTCATTCATTCATTCATTCACTCACTCTATGTGATAGATGCAGTCTCACTTTCTTAACCTGTTACATGCGAATACCACCCTCTAGCTGTAAAGATTAAATGAGTTAACAAACACAAAGAGCATAGTAAACATGCAATAAGTGGCATCTATTTCTTTTGTCATTACTATTATTAATATATCTATCACAACCAAAAATCAGCTTCCAAGAATCAGACACCAATTCAGATGCTTTAAGACTGTCAAACAAAAATGCAAAATTTACTGATTCAGGAAGTGTTACTATGTGAAATGTTGATATAAAAAGAGGTTCAGCTCTGGCTGGTGTGGCTCAGTGGACTGAGCGCCGGCCTGCAGACTGAAAGGTCGCTGGTTCGATTCCCAGTCAGGGCACATGCCTGGGTTGCAGGCCAGGTGCCCAGCTGGGGGTGTGCAAGAGGCAACTGAAAGATGTCTCTCTCACACATCTATGTTTTTCTCCCTCTCTCCCTCCCGCACTCTCTAAAAATAAATAAAACATTTTTTTAATAATAAATAAAAATAGGTTCAGTGAAGATCTGGGGACATTGTCAGAAAACTCAACCATGACAGAAGGAGTGATTTAACACGAAAGACACTGTCCTGGATTCTATTCTAAGCTCTGCCACATACCCCTCCAGGCCCTGCTTCATCTATGAAAGGAGAAACTGACAATTAAACAAGACACAAGCGCCCAGCAAGGTACCTGCATGTTTTGGGTACCCCAGAAACGGAAGCAAAATATCCCTGTCAGCTAGAGACATACAGCGCTTTATAGTTTATAAAGGATTTACGATCACAAGAACTACCCAATTCCTCAAGGGTCCATGCATTTTTCAAAGGAAGGCACTAGGACCCAGGTAATTTCAGTGGCCTATCCAAGAGCTGTGTGGTAGTTAGGTAGAGAACCAAGTCCAGAATCCAGGCCCTTTGTGTCTAACCCCCAATGATGCACCTCTGTCCCAAGCTGTAAACTAGGAGTTAATGGAAGCTCAGCTTGACTTCCTGGCAGCTTGCTCTTTCCATACTTCTAAATCTAAATCCATTCTCTTCCGAAGCCCATTTCGCCTGATCACCAAACTTATAAAGTTGGCGTGCAACTCCAAGATGAGTGCCAAGCAAATGAAAAAAAAATGGATATCATAAAATTCCAACATCAAGAGAATGATTACATAAAATGTGTCTGCTATAAAGATAACGGGAAAAAACTTAAGTAGAATATGCCCTCAATTATTAAAATTAAAAAAGTACATGTACACTAAAGTCACCTCTAATCCTTCTTGGAAATTAGATGGGGTATAAAAATATTAACAAGACAAAGTAAATATTTAAAATCATAATTTATGGAAATGAGAGAGACTTTCCTCTTTTTATTTTCTATTATTCTCAATTTCCTCTAATAAGCATCACTAGAAAGACAAACTCCATTTTCTAAACTGAATTTTCTTAAAAATTAAAATCAAGTTTAATCGCCACCTTTGGCAGATGGTGGCCCAAAGGCCCAAGGGCACACACCAGGTGACGGTCAAGCTCAGCCTACAGTCTAGTCTCTACACTCCCCCTCTGGTTTCTCCCCAGCACGGTCACTGAATGACTCCCACTGGCTGAAATGTCCATCGATTACTCAAGCCAAGATCAATCATGACTGAAAACTACCTGGTAGGCAAAACCAAAGAATCCGGTCTGAGACAACAGGCAGACACTGAAGTGTGAAAAATGACATCTGACATCCCAGCTCTTAGAAGAAACCACTACGTAATGCAGAAATTCCCGTCTGGTTCCTGCCCAGTTAGTTTCCACTTCGGCTTTACCTACCCACTTTTTTTTCCTAAAATTTATTTATTTTTATTTAATCTTTATTGTATTCTTTTCCATTACCATTTAGTCCCTTCATATCCCCCTACCCCCAGCAATCAAGCACACTGTTGTCCACATCCATGGGTCCTTTTTCCTTTTTGCTCAGTCCCGCCACCCGCTCACCTCCCCCCACCATAGCTGTCATCTGCTCTCCATCTGGGAGTCTGTCTCTGTTTCGCTTCTTAGTTCGGTTTGTTCATAAGATTCCACATATGAGTGAAATCATATGGCATTTGCCTTTCTCTGACTGGCTTATTTCACTCCGCATAATGTTCTCCAGGTCCATCCATACTGTCGCAAAGGGTAAACTTTTCTTTTTTACAGCGGAGTAGTATTCCAGTGTGTAAACGTCCCACAGTTGTTTTACCCACTCGTCTATTGATGGACACTTTACCCACTTTTAAGATGCTATAAATCTGTCACCTGCACACTCCAGTTGGTTCCAATCACCCCTTCAGCTCTAAGTAGCTCGCTCTTCCCATTCTGATGACTTGTTTTTAGCCTGAGAACTAAGGTTAGGGAGTCATGGAACCTCAGAAGATATCAAAACTATGCAAGCAAAAAAGAGGGCTCAGATATGGTTTTATCACGGTATAGACTGAAGAGACCAAGGCCCAGAAAAGGGGAGGAATTTATTTGTTCAAAATCACAAAGCATTAGTGGCAAAGCTGAGATCAAATCCAGCAAAACACAACAAGCTGAGCCTGTGGGGCACCCACGCTGAGCAGGCACCACACTCAGAACAGGACAGGGCAGGACAGGCAGCCTCCCATTTAAGCCTCACCATGGCCCTTCTGTGGTAGGTGGCAGTTTTTACTTTTATTTTTTTAAAGGTTTTGAAATTTATTTTTGGAGCAAGGGGAAGGGAAAGAAAAAGAGAAGGAGAGAAACATCAATGTGTGGTGTTGGTTGCCCCTCACGCACCCCCAACTGGGGACCTGGCCCGCTACCCAGGCTTGTGCCCTGACCGGGAATCAAACCGGTGACCCTTTGGTTCACAGGCTGGCACTCAATCCACTGAGCCACACCAGCCAGGGCAAAGTGGCAGTTTTTAAATGTTGTCATTTTTTTAAATGAGGAAACAGAGGCCAAGAAAAGTTAATGAGCCGCAAAAGCCAAGCTGGCCGGATTTCAAACTCCATGCTCTGAACCTCTACAACCACCCTGGCACCCCTCGCACCTTCCTCCGGCGGCCGTGGCAAGGGCCGAATGCACCGAGGCAGAGGGTCTGTAGTGCTCGCTCACCACGGCGCAGAGCCACCCCGACTGCTGTCTGCCAGCTGTTTGTTGAACGAATAAATGGCCACTCACCCGAGCTCCTCCATCTCATCCTCCTGTCCCGCTCTACGGCCACCCAACAGGAGCGATCTCTTCCTGTGTCTGTTTGTGCAGCAACAATTGTCCGTTCACCCCACAGACCCAGCAAGGCCTAAGCATTTCACTGGTAAAGTGCTGTGAGAGCTGTGGATGGGTCTGGACGTCCCTTTCAGCAAACAATCACGCCAACAAGTGTGCTTCTGTCTGCCTCTCAACATTCGTCCTTCTATGCTGTGTATCCTTAGAGAAGAAATATATAAATACCACAACACAGATAAGCCTAAACTTCTCCCTGACCACTCCTCACTCCCATCTCAGCCCCTCCTGAGAGGTAGCCGCTGCTGGCGGCCAGACATGTATCCTTCCAGACCTCTGTCTATGTGTTTACAGAGACAGACATAGTTTTATTTTGTGGTTTAAAAAGAAATAAATGCAATCAAACTTTACATATTATTCTGCAGCATCTTCTCTTCATTGAATGCGTCCAAAAGATATTTTCATGATGGTACGAACAGATCTCCCTCAATGTTCTTCACTCCCACAGAGCATTCTAAAGCACGCTTTCCCCAAACTTATTGCCCACAACCCATAGAAGGAAACATAGTACCCTTCATTCTTGAAATATTTTCTGTTTTATTCTACTGCATCTTGTAAAATTCTGATTGCAACCTAAGCAACTGAATTTCATGAGCTGCTATGGGCCACAGTCTGAAAGATACTTTTGAAAGGATCTGTATTTACACAATACCCTCATGATAATTCAATTTGTTCCAAGTTTGCCTTTTACAAGCAATGCTGGACACATATCCTCATACAGATCCCCTTGTGCACATGCATGAGGATTTCTTGTGGGTAGAGAGCAAGGGGAACTGCGAGACCTAATCATATTCAAGTCTTTTTAAACAGGCAAAGGATTTGAAAATATACAAATAGCTAATAAGCACATGAAAAAGTGCTCAATATCATTAGTCATTAGGGATATGCAAATCAATCCCAGGCCATACCTTCACAGACGGCTGCAATAAAAAGACAAACAATAACAAGTGTTGGTGAGAGTATGGAGAAATAACAACCCTCATACACCGCCAATCAGAGTGTAAAATGGTGCAGCCACTTTGGAAAAGAGTTAGTGCCTTAAAATGTTAAATATAGTGTTATCATATGACCCAGCAATTCCACTCCCAGGTTTATATCTAGAGAGAAATAAAAATATGTCCATATAAAAACCTGTATACAAGTAGATGTTCATAGCAATGTTATTCATAATAGCCAGAAAAGTAGAAACAAGACAAATGCCACAAACCAATAAATGAATAAACAAAACATGGCACATGTATACAATGGAGTATCATTTAGCCATAAAAAGGGATGAAGTACCGATACATGCTACGACATGGATCCGTCTCACAGAGACAACAGAGCATAAGATCCCATTTACATGAAGCATCCAGAATAGGAAATTCTATAGACAAAAAGTAGATTGTGCGGTGGCCTAGGACTCAGGTGGGGAAGGAGGAGGAATGGGGAATGTTATGGACTGAACGTTGTGTCCCCCCCAAAATTCAAGCTGAAACCCTCCCCTCCCCATGTGACGCTATTAGGAGGTGGGGCTTTGGGCAGGGAATTAGGATTAGATGAGGTCATAAAGGCAAAGCCCTCAGGAGTGGGACAGTGTCCTTAGAAGAGATGAGAGAGAGCCTGCTTCCTCTCTACTCTCTTTCACACGAGGATACAATGAGAAGTCAGCCCCGAGAAGTCTCACCAGACCGGACCGTGCTGGCACCCTGCCCTTGGCCTTCCAGCCTCCAGAACAATGAGAAATAAATTCCTGTTGTCTATAAGTCACACAGCCTTTGGTAATTTTTTTACAGCCCAAGCCGACGAAGACAGTGAGCAACTGCTAACGGGCATATCTTGGGGGTGATGAAAAATTCTAAAATTAAATTGTAGTGACAGTTGGACAACTGTAAAAATACTGGAAAGTCATTAAATAGCATATTTTAAATGGATGAACCTTATGGCATATAAATTATATTCCAATAAAGCTATTTAAAAACACACAGGCACATTGTTAATGTTAATAGATGCCAAGCTGTGTTCCAGAAAGACTGTATAAGTTGACACTGCACTTTTTCATTGATTACAAAGCAGCATTTCACTACTGAATAACCGACCTATATTTACATAATGTTTATCTTTTCACACAGAGAATGAACAAAATTGATTCATTCAACAAATATTTGTTGAGCCTCTATGTGCCAGACATGGTCCTGGGTCTAAAGATACAGTGGGCAACAAGCCAGGCGTGCCACTGTCCTCAGAGTTTACACAGGTGACGAGGAGTGCTCCCCTCAAACCTCACGGTCTAGGGATACCCCTGATCCAAGGTCAGCCTAGGATCAAGTTCGTAGGCCTTCACTGAAAATTCCCTTCCACCATCCCCTTTCTCAACCCCCTTCTACAAAATTCCGCAAAGGCACCCTCTGTCTGATGGAGAACAAACCGTGTACAAACTTTTAGGAAAACACAAACTAATAAGAAAACATTTCTTTGTTGGTCTGCCCCTAAGCAGACAGCAAGCACTTAGTGGCCACACGACGGAGGGACCTATAGGTGAACAAACTGAGCCCGGGTCTTCGTAAGCTCAGTTAGGGAGAGGCAGAATCCTGGGCAAGAAATCGAAGCCACTGACCCAGGGGTGAGGATCGGAGGATTCTGTCCAGGAAACAGTGCAACACGGTAGCGATATAAGAAAAACAACTAACATTTAATACACTCCCAGTACGTGCCGGGCTCTAATAATTTCCATTAATCTACACAGACACCCAAATAAAAGAGATATTATCCGGTAATATCTACACAGATAAAGTCACCGAAGAGAAACGGAGGCTCAGAAGGATTAAGTAAATTACTCAAGCAATACAGCTAGTAGTAAGTAGCTGGCTAAAGCAGGATTCAGATCCAGTCATTTGAGCACAAAGCCCAGGTTCTTTCAACACCACCATGTAGGGCTTAATAAAAGGTTTTAGCTTGGGTGAGGCCCCCGGGGCCCGGATCTGGGCCTAAATGTCACCAGGTTGGAGTGCTCTGGGACACCCACAGGTGATCGGGTTTAGGGAGAATGACGCACCACGAACCTTAATTCAACAAAAGTCTAAGGACAAACTGGACTCCAGTTTAGTCTCTAAAACTGGGGCTTGGAAATTACCAAGCAGGAGAGTGCTCTCATTAGCAGATGATGAGGTGATTTTTAGTCTATGGATTTTTCCCTTCCTCTGTGACCACCTAATGGAGAGCCAATCTCTCAGGATGTTTCTGCCAGTCTTTAAGGCCAGTTCAAGTACCAGCAGTTCTGTAAAATCCTCCCAGAAGCCTGTCAGAATGGGTACAGAGAACTAGTCAGAAGGCAGGACAGGGTGCTGAGAACCCGGCTTTGGAGTCAGCAGGCCCGGATGAAATCTTGGCTCAATCAGGTACTTCTGGTGGATCCCAGACCTGTTCACCTCCCATCTCTGAGCCTCAGTGTCCTCACCTATACAAAGGGGGTAACACTGTCAAACAATGGCTGTTTATTCAGTGATTTAACAAAGTTACTGAGCCCCATTTATGAGCCAGTTACCAGGTGAAGAACTAGGGTTACGAAGACGATCAAAATGCAGCCCCTGCTCTCAAATGAGTCATAGTCTAATCTGGGAGACAGACAAGTGAACAGCATATCTGCACCGTCCGTACAGGGGACATCGGCCACATGAGGCTGCTGAGCACCTGATCTGGTTAATCCACACTGAGAAGCGCCGTCAGTGCAAAACACATACCGGACTTCAGAGACTCAGTAAGCTAAAAAAGAATGCAAATTCTTTTTAATAACTATTAATAATTTTTCTTGTTTACAGTTAGAATGATAATATATGGAAATATGGAAATAAAATATATTAAAGTTCATTTCACCTGTTTCTTTTTACTTTTTTAATTTAGCTACTAGAAAATTTTTAATTACATATGAGGCTGAATATATACTTCTATTGGACAGCGCCAGTCAATAAAATTCAGCAAGATAAGGACTGAGGTAGGGTCGGTGATGGATGGGGCAGCTAGGAGAGTAACGAGGGCCCCAGAAGGGGTGGCGGAATGTCAGTGAAGGTCTCCTGGCCATGACATCTAAATTGAGATCTGAAAAATAACAGGCCTTAATAAGGCAAAGGGGTGTAGTAAGGGCAATCCAGGCAGCAAGACCAGCAAGTGCACAGGCCAAGCAGAAAGAAAAAACAAGGCAAGCTCATTCATGACAGAGTGAAGAGCCTGGGGAGGAGACAGGGTAGGGAGAGGGAGGACGGGGAGGCTATGAAGTAGATGGGGCCAGGTTAGGAAGGACCTTGGAAGCTGTGTCGAACAATTTCACACTGAGTGTGGGAAGAAGCCAGGGAGGGTCTGAAGCAGGTGAATAAGGGAGTCACTGCCAGGAACGTACACAGCCCCCTGGGTCCTGCAAAGTCAGGGAGAGGGGGAGAAGGGAAAATACCTGATGACCTGTTAAGTTGCTACCCTGGGTCAGGCACCTGGCTTAACCTTTTTAGGCTCACCCACTTTACAGATGACGAAAACTGATGCTCAGAGGGTAAGAGAGCCATCCAAGGTCACAGGACCGTTAAGTTGCAGAACTGGGACTGACACCCAGCTAGGTCTGGCCAACTGGCACTGAGATGAGAAAAGCTATCTGAGAGAATAATAATGGGGTTTATCTTAATGGCAATGAGAAGCAATGAACACATAAAGCAGCAAACTGTGATCAGAATCACATTCCTAAAAGAACTTATGAGTTAGGATGGCAACACATGGAAACAGTAAATTAATATTAGAGACGGGAAGGAAAACAGGACAATCTGGGTGAGACATCATACCACAATATATTGGGGCAGTGGGAGCAAGACAATGAGGAAGAGGCATGATGAACTACCACAGGATCCAATGAGGCAGGAGCTCCAAAGGGCCTGGCGCTGCTTTATACACAGTAGGTTGGCAATAAACAAAGTATTTGTCCACGTTTGCTCAATATAGGACTTATTGATGCCTGCTGTCCAGGCATAAATACTGTGTCCATTTCACTCTTCAAAGCGTCCAGGTTTGCACAACAAATAATACGGTTACCCTTTCCATTAGGGTCTGTTGACTAAGAGCAGCAGCCTGTCCCCAGCAGACCTGGATAAACACCGCGTCGTCTCAGCCACGCTCGCCTCCGCATCCTTCCACCCACTCTCCAACCGGGAGTCGCAGACAACCACAGTGCCCAGCACTCGAGCAGCGCAAGGCTCTGTCAGGCCTCCCCATCAGGAGAGACACTGGCCCCACCAGCACTGTGGCCTCCAACTGCCTCTTGAAACAGGCCCATTGGGAGGCCACTCTTGGTCATTATTCCCTAATTTATATTGCTATTGAGGACGATGACGACGATGATGACGATGATGAAGGAGGTGATGATGACGGCAACACAATCATTTTAGGCACTGATTATGTGCCAGGCACTCTCCTTGCCAAGCAAATGGCTGGGCAAGCATATTCTCCTTTAATGCTCACCCCAACTCTGTTGAGTGGATATTACTACTCGCCCCATTTTACAGATGGGAAAGTAGGTTAAACGACTCGACCAAGGTGACACCGCCAGTTAGTTGAAAGGACTGGATTTGAGATCCAGTTCTGTTTAACTCCAACCAAGGTTCCTAACCACTGCGGTCCCACTGCCTCGGTCTCAGTAGCCACTACGTGACCCCATATGCAAAGTCCGGACAGACCAACTACACTCCCCATAATGAAAGCAAACCCCGAAACCAGAATGAACCATCAAGTACCCTCACGGCCATGCCCCTCAACCAGCTCCCGCTCACGGCCACACTCCAAGAGGTGGCCCTCCTCCCGCTCTTTCAGAGAAGCCTGTTACCTGCCCCTCACCTCCTCTTCAAAGGACGTCCCGAAATAGGAAAGGCGAGTGTGGCGCCGGCACCCCAGCCCTGCCCGGTCAGTATCAGCTGGCGGGTCCCCAAAGAGACCTCCGCACAAGAAGCCCAACATGCACACCTGCCTCTGCCCGGAAACCCTCAAGATCAAACCCCAATTCTCCGCTGCTGCCTCCCTTTAGAAAAATCCGACCTGTAGAATCCCAACTCAAGTAGTAATTTGCGCATTTAATTTGAAACAAGCTCACTCCCGTGAGCCGAATGGTCAGCAACACTTACTCTCCAATCTCTGCTTGTGACTCTTTATTACATTTAGGGCTCAAACACACTTAAGATCAGTAAACTGAGGCCAAGAGAGACAAAGCGACTCTCCCAAAGTCCGGCACAGCAAGCCCGGGAACAGGAGCCAGGTTCGGGGCACATCCCCCCGTTCTCAAATGGAAAACTCCCCAGGATAAGCCATTTGGTAGGCCGTAAAGCAAGCTACATTGAATTTTAAATAATTGAAATCCTATAAAGCACATTTCTGACTACTAGGGAATTAAATTAGAAATTAATAACAGAAGGAAAGCTGGAAAATTCTCAAATAACTGAAAAATAAACAACACACTCTTAAATCACCAATGGGTCAAAAACGTCATAAGAGAAACTGAAAGCACTTTGAGACAGATGAAAACAGAAACACAACACACCAAAACTTACGGGATGAACAGCTAAAGCAGAGCTTGGAAGGAAGTTATGACTGTAAATGCTTATGTTAATTTAAATTTTTTCTCTTAATTCTCCACCTCGAAAAACAGAAAAAGAAGAACAAACTAAACCCAAAGCGAGCAGAAACAAGGATGTATAAGGATTAGAGTAGAAATAAATAGGAGTAGAAAAAATAGAGAAAATCAGTGAAAGCAAAAGATGGTCCTTTGAAAGAAAGCTCGACATTCACAAATCTTTAGCCAGATGAACTAAGCATAAAGGAGGGGGAAAAACTTGAACTACTTAAGTCAGAAGTAAAAGAAATAACATCGCCAATGCCATTGCCAAAATAAAAAGAAGTATAAATGAGTACTATGAACAACCATACGCCAACAAGTTACGTAATTTAGATGAAATAGGCAAATTTCTATAAAATTGATGCAAGAAGAAACAGTAAATATGAATAGGCCTATATAAAGAAAAGCTCAGGGATATTAGTGGAATGAACATAAAGTTGGGCCAGGTGGATCAGGCCGACTTTATTAATTTAGGACCACTAAGCAGAGATTCTGGACCTGACGTTGTAGCTCGAGGGGTTAGAAAGCATTCTCAGTTAGTTTGGTCCGTTGGACCAAAAGGGGATGCACACTAAGTGAAGGTGAAACATCGAGGGAAATCAGCCTGTTAGAGTGGGTTTGTCATGTAGGACCTGCCCACCCATGCCAGGAGGACCCAAAGGACGCACTTCTCACAACTGGGAAAAATACATGTGTGAGGGGAGCTCCAGGGTCCTTGAATAGCCCTGTGGCTCCTCTTTTCTGCAGTGAGAAGTTACAGTGAAAGCTAGGGCCACTGAACTGGGATCCTTCATCGCAGGAGGGCTAATTGCGTCTTGGAATGGCAGGGGCCAAATAATGGTCCTCACCGGTCAAAGACAGAGGGTGGCGGAGCCAAACACATCACCAGGACAATCTCATTCACAGACGCCTTTGGCTCTGGCTAGTGGATCATGGTGCTCCTGGAAGAGAAGCAGATGAGCTGTCTGTTTGGTTCTTTTGAAGATTTTCATTTATTTGTTTTTAAAGAGTGGAGAAAGGAGGGAGAAAGAGAGGGGAAAAAGATGTGAGGGAGATACATCCATCAGTTGTCTCTCACACACACCCCCAGCCAGGGACCTGGCCTGCAACCCAGGCACATGCCCTGACCAGGAATTGAACCAGCAACATTTTGGTTCACAGGATGACACTCGGCCCACTGAACCACACCAGTCAGGGCTAACATGGGCAGTCTATTAAACTCCTACTTAATCTATATAAGCAGAAGAGTCCTAGGTCAAGTAAGCAGAAATATCAATTGAATCACCAACACAAAGAGTCATGGCTCCTTAACTGTGTTCCTGACTGAGCCAGTCTGCAGACCCCCTGAGGAAGGACCCCAGTACACTACCCAAACTGTATACTGTTAATTTTTCTCCTGGCTTTCCCCCAAGGCGCCTACAGTCTTTCACCCATGTAACCCTGCCGTGGGGAAAGGAAAATAATCAGACTCGGGAAATTCCTGGCCCCTGCCATTCCAAGACGCAATTGGCCCTCCTGCAATGAAGGATCCCAGTTCGGTGGCCCCAGTTTTCACTGTAACTTCTTACTACAGAAAAGCGGAGCCACAGGGCTATTCAAGGACCCTGGAGCTCCCCTCACACATGTATTTTTCCCACTTGTGACAAGTGTGTGGTCAGCGCGGCTGCTCGGCGAGGCCCGACGGCCCGGTCCGGCGCGCTGCGCGGCGGCCGCCGGCCGCACCATCCACGGCGGGCTCGGGAGACGGAGGCCGGGCTCAGCGCGGGCTCCCCGGCATGCCCCGGCCGGCCGCCGCCTCAGAGCCGGGCCGCGTACGCACGGTGGCTCCGCAAGCGCCGGGATGCGGGCCGGGCCTTCCCTCGCACCACGGTGCTCCGATGCACCGCGCGCCCGGGCACCTCCGCCCCGTGCCCCGTGCCCCGCGCCCCCAACAGAGCGCGCGGTCCCTGCCGCCCGGCCGTCGCGGGCCCATGGACGCGGCCTCCTGGGCCCGCTGCCTACCTGCGCTCGGGCCCGCCTCTCAGGTGCCGGGCCGCTTCGGGTCCCTGCGGTCGGGGCGCCACCAGTGCCCCGGGCGCCCCGCGGCCGCAGCAGATGCTACTGGAGCCTCTACGCACTCCCGGGGCGGGGCAGTCTGGTGGGCGGGCGCAGGGGAGGAGGAAGCCAGAGGGGCAGTGATCGGCGGCTCTGTCGGCCAATGGCAGCGCCGATCTTCGCCTACCAAAGGAAGCCCTCGGCCAGTGGCAGCCAGGGGCGGGGACAAAGGGCAGGGCGTAAGGTCACTTGCGTACGGTGGGGCGCGGGGATGGGGCCTTCAGGTTGGGTGGGCTGGTGTGGGGCCAGCAGAGTACTCCCAGCAGCGACGGTGGCGGAGGCGGTCGGTGTCAGCGCCCGGAGCGGCGGCGCCCGCGGTGGGAGAGCGGGGACGGCGGCGCCGGGAGCGGGAGCTGGGGCGGCGGCGGAGGTGCTATCGACCACCGCCTCTCCGGCCGCCCCCGCTCCAATCGCCTCCGCCTCCGCCGCCGCCGCCGCCGCTCCGGCCGCTGCCACCGATAACACCTCCGCCGGCCGTCTCCGCTCCCACCGCCCCTCCGACGGCCTCTCCTACCTCTGCCGCCACTGGGGCCGGGGTCGGCGGCGCCTGGAGCGGGGGTGGCGGCTGTGGGACCGTGGCCGGCGGTGGCGAGAACGGGGGCTGCGGCAGTGGAATCGGGGCCGGCGTCGGCGGGAGCGGCGGGAGCTGGAGCTGGGGTGACGGCGGAGGTGCTATCGGCGGGAGGGCCCGGAGCGGGAGCGGCGGTGGCCGATAGCACCACCGCCGACGCCCCGGGTCCTGCCGCCGCCCCAGCTCACACCGCCGCCCCAGCTCCCGCCGCCGCTCGCGCCGCCGCCTCCGGCCCTGGTCCCACCGCCGTCGCCCCCACTCCCGCCGCCGCGGCCACCCGACCCCATCCTAGCGCCGCCGCCCCGTGTCCCAGCGCCGCCGCTCCGGGCCCTCCCGCCGATAGCACCTCCGCCGCCGCCGCCGCCGCCGCCGCCGCCGCCCTCCGGGTCCCACCGCCGCCGCCCCCGGGTCCCACCGCGACCGCCCCACCGATCCATCGCCGCCGCCCCCGTCCCCGCCGACCCTCAGACGGCCTCTCCGACCTCTGCCGCCGCTGGGACCGGGGGCGGCGGCGACGGTTGGACCCGGGGCGGCGGCGGCGGCGGCGGCGCGAGCGGCGGCGGTAGCTGGGGCGTCGGCAGGACCTGTGGCATCGGCGGAGGTGCTATTGGCCACCGCCTCTCCCACCGCCCCCGCTCCCGCCTCCTCCGCCGCCGCTCCGGGCCCTCCCGCCGATAGCACCTCCGCCGCCGTCCCCGCTTCTGTCAAAGACGCCGCCGCTGATCCGACAGGCGGCGCCACCGACCCCGCTCCCACCGCCCCTCCGACGGCCTCTCCTACCTCCGCCGCCGCTGGGGCCGTCTCCGCCACCGCTCCCGCTCCGGCCGCTGCCACCCACCGCCTCCGCCACCGTCGCTGCTGGGAGTACTCTGCTGGCCCCACACCAGCCCACCCAACCTGAAGGCCCCATCCCCGCGCCCCACCGTACGCAAGTGACCTTACGCCCTGCCCTTTGTCCCCGCCCCTGGCTGCCACTGGCCGAGGGCTTCCTTTGGTAGGCGAAGATCGGCGCTGCCATTGGCCGACAGAGCCGCCGATCACTGCCCCTCTGGCTTCCTCCTCCCCTGCGCCCGCCCACCAGACTGCCCCGCCCCGGGAGTGCGTAGAGGCTCCAGTAGCATCTGCTGCGGCCGCGGGGCGCCCGGGGCACTGGTGGCGCCCCGACCGCAGGGACCCGAAGCGGCCCGGCACCTGAGAGGCGGGCCCGAGCGCAGGTAGGCAGCGGGCCCAGGAGGCCGCGTCCATGGGCCCGCGACGGCCGGGCGGCAGGGACCGCGCGCTCTGTTGGGGGCGCGGGGCACGGGGCACGGGGCGGAGGTGCCCGGGCGCGCGGTGCATCGGAGCACCGTGGTGCGAGGGAAGGCCCGGCCCGCATCCCGGCGCTTGCGGAGCCACCGTGCGTACGCGGCCCGGCTCTGAGGCGGCGGCCGGCCGGGGCATGCCGGGGAGCCCGCGCTGAGCCCGGCCTCCGTCTCCCGAGCCCGCCGTGGATGGTGCGGCCGGCGGCCGCCGCGCAGCGCGCCGGACCGGGCCGTCGGGCCTCGCCGAGCAGCCGCGCTGACCACACACTTGTCACAAGTGGGAAAAATACATGTGTGAGGGGAGCTCCAGGGTCCTTGAATAGCCCTGTGGCTCCGCTTTTCTGTAGTAAGAAGTTACAGTGAAAACTGGGGCCACCGAACTGGGATCCTTCATTGCAGGAGGGCCAATTGCGTCTTGGAATGGCAGGGGCCAGGAATTTCCCGAGTCTGATTATTTTCCTTTCCCCACGGCAGGGTTACATGGGTGAAAGACTGTAGGCGCCTTGGGGGAAAGCCAGGAGAAAAATTAACAGTATACAGTTTGGGTAGTGTACTGGGGTCCTTCCTCAGGGGGTCTGCAGACTGGCTCAGTCAGGAACACAGTTAAGGAGCCATGACTCTTTGTGTTGGTGATTCAATTGATATTTCTGCTTACTTGACCTAGGACTCTTCTGCTTATATAGATTAAGTAGGAGTTTAATAGACTGCCCATGTTAGCCCTGACTGGTGTGGTTCAGTGGGCCGAGTGTCATCCTGTGAACCAAAATGTTGCTGGTTCAATTCCTGGTCAGGGCATGTGCCTGGGTTGCAGGCCAGGTCCCTGGCTGGGGGTGTGTGTGAGAGACAACTGATGGATGTATCTCCCTCACATCTTTTCCCCCTCTCTTTCTCCCTCCTTTCTCCACTCTTTAAAAACAAATAAATGAAAATCTTCAAAAGAACCAAACAGACAGCTCATCTGCTTCTCTTCCAGGAGCACCATGATCCACTAGCCAGAGCCAAAGGCGTCTGTGAATGAGATTGTCCTGGTGATGTGTTTGGCTCCGCCACCCTCTGTCTTTGACCGGTGAGGACCATTATTTGGCCCCTGCCATTCCAAGACGCAATTAGCCCTCCTGCGATGAAGGATCCCAGTTCAGTGGCCCTAGCTTTCACTGTAACTTCTCACTGCAGAAAAGAGGAGCCACAGGGCTATTCAAGGACCCTGGAGCTCCCCTCACACATGTATTTTTCCCAGTTGTGAGAAGTGCGTCCTTTGGGTCCTCCTGGCATGGGTGGGCAGGTCCTACATGACAAACCCACTCTAACAGGCTGATTTCCCTCGATGTTTCACCTTCACTTAGTGTGCATCCCCTTTTGGTCCAACGGACCAAACTAACTGAGAATGCTTTCTAACCCCTCGAGCTACAACGTCAGGTCCAGAATCTCTGCTTAGTGGTCCTAAATTAATAAAGTCGGCCTGATCCACCTGGCCCAACTTTATGTTCATTCCACTAATATCCCTGAGCTTTTCTTTATATAGGCCTATTCATATTTACTGTTTCTTCTTGCATCAATTTTATAGAAATTTGCCTATTTCATCTAAATTACGTAATTTGTTGGCGTATGGTTGTTCATAGTACTCATTTATACTTCTTTTTATTTTGGCAATGGCATTGGCGATGTTATTTCTTTTACTTCTGACTTAAGTAGTTCAAGTTTTTCCCCCTCCTTTATGCTTAGTTCATCTGGCTAAAGATTTGTGAATGTCGAGCTTTCTTTCAAAGGACCATCTTTTGCTTTCACTGATTTTCTCTATTGTTTTTTCTACTCCTATTTATTTCTACTCTAATCCTTATACATCCTTGTTTCTGCTTGCTTTGGGTTTACTTTGTTCTTCTTTTTCTGTTTTTCGAGGTGGAGAATTAGAGAAAAAATTTAAATTAACATAAGCATTTACAGTCATAACTTCCTTCCAAGCTCTGCTTTAGCTGTTCATCCCGTAAGTTTTGGTGTGTTGTGTTTCTGTTTTCATCTGTCTCAAAGTGCTTTCAGTTTCTCTTATGACGTTTTTGACCCATTGGTGATTTAAGAGTGTGTTGTTTATTTTTCAGTTATTTGAGAATTTTCCAACTTTCCTTCTGTTATTAATTTCTAATTTAATTCCCTAGTAGTCAGAAATGTGCTTTATAGGATTTCAATTATTTAAAATTCAATGTAGCTTGCTTTACGGCCTACCAAATGGCTTATCCTGGGGAGTTTTCCATTTGAGAACGGGGGGATGTGCCCCGAACCTGGCTCCTGTTCCCGGGCTTGCTGTGCCGGACTTTGGGAGAGTCGCTTTGTCTCTCTTGGCCTCAGTTTACTGATCTTAAGTGTGTTTGAGCCCTAAATGTAATAAAGAGTCACAAGCAGAGATTGGAGAGTAAGTGTTGCTGACCATTCGGCTCACGGGAGTGAGCTTGTTTCAAATTAAATGCGCAAATTACTACTTGAGTTGGGATTCTACAGGTCGGATTTTTCTAAAGGGAGGCAGCAGCGGAGAATTGGGGTTTGATCTTGAGGGTTTCCGGGCAGAGGCAGCTGTGCATGTTGGGCTTCTTGTGCGGAGGTCTCTTTGGGGACCCGCCAGCTGATACTGACCGGGCAGGGCTGGGGTGCCGGCGCCACACTCGCCTTTCCTATTTCGGGACGTCCTTTGAAGAGGAGGTGAGGGGCAGGTAACAGGCTTCTCTGAAAGAGCGGGAGGAGGGCCACCTCTTGGAGTGTGGCCGTGAGCGGGAGCTGGTTGAGGGGCATGGCCGTGAGGGTACTTGATGGTTCATTCTGGTTTCGGGGTTTGCTTTCATTATGGGGAGTGTAGTTGGTCTGTCCGGACTTTGCATATGGGGTCACGTAGTGGCTACTGAGACCGAGGCAGTGGGACCGCAGTGGTTAGGAACCTTGGTTGGAGTTAAACAGAACTGGATCTCAAATCCAGTCCTTTCAACTAACTGGCGGTGTCACCTTGGTCGAGTCGTTTAACCTACTTTCCCATCTGTAAAATGGGGCGAGTAGTAATATCCACTCAACAGAGTTGGGGTGAGCATTAAAGGAGAATATGCTTGCCCAGCCATTTGCTTGGCAAGGAGAGTGCCTGGCACATAATCAGTGCCTAAAATGATTGTGTTGCCGTCATCATCACCTCCTTCATCATCGTCATCATCGTCGTCATCGTCCTCAATAGCAATATAAATTAGGGAATAATGACCAAGAGTGGCCTCCCAATGGGCCTGTTTCAAGAGGCAGTTGGAGGCCACAGTGCTGGTGGGGCCAGTGTCTCTCCTGATGGGGAGGCCTGACAGAGCCTTGCGCTGCTCGAGTGCTGGGCACTGTG
This sequence comes from Furipterus horrens, assembly GCF_987537825.1. NCBI lineage: Eukaryota > Metazoa > Chordata > Mammalia > Chiroptera > Furipteridae > Furipterus > Furipterus horrens. The sequence goes on along the minus strand of NW_028327172.1, from coordinate 63,235,323 downwards.
GTTGTCTGCGACTCCCGGTTGGAGAGTGGGTGGAAGGATGCGGAGGCGAGCGTGGCTGAGACGACGCGGTGTTTATCCAGGTCTGCTGGGGACAGGCTGCTGCTCTTAGTCAACAGACCCTAATGGAAAGGGTAACCGTATTATTTGTTGTGCAAACCTGGACGCTTTGAAGAGTGAAATGGACACAGTATTTATGCCTGGACAGCAGGCATCAATAAGTCCTATATTGAGCAAACGTGGACAAATACTTTGTTTATTGCCAACCTACTGTGTATAAAGCAGCGCCAGGCCCTTTGGAGCTCCTGCCTCATTGGATCCTGTGGTAGTTCATCATGCCTCTTCCTCATTGTCTTGCTCCCACTGCCCCAATATATTGTGGTATGATGTCTCACCCAGATTGTCCTGTTTTCCTTCCCGTCTCTAATATTAATTTACTGTTTCCATGTGTTGCCATCCTAACTCATAAGTTCTTTTAGGAATGTGATTCTGATCACAGTTTGCTGCTTTATGTGTTCATTGCTTCTCATTGCCATTAAGATAAACCCCATTATTATTCTCTCAGATAGCTTTTCTCATCTCAGTGCCAGTTGGCCAGACCTAGCTGGGTGTCAGTCCCAGTTCTGCAACTTAACGGTCCTGTGACCTTGGATGGCTCTCTTACCCTCTGAGCATCAGTTTTCGTCATCTGTAAAGTGGGTGAGCCTAAAAAGGTTAAGCCAGGTGCCTGACCCAGGGTAGCAACTTAACAGGTCATCAGGTATTTTCCCTTCTCCCCCTCTCCCTGACTTTGCAGGACCCAGGGGGCTGTGTACGTTCCTGGCAGTGACTCCCTTATTCACCTGCTTCAGACCCTCCCTGGCTTCTTCCCACACTCAGTGTGAAATTGTTCGACACAGCTTCCAAGGTCCTTCCTAACCTGGCCCCATCTACTTCATAGCCTCCCCGTCCTCCCTCTCCCTACCCTGTCTCCTCCCCAGGCTCTTCACTCTGTCATGAATGAGCTTGCCTTGTTTTTTCTTTCTGCTTGGCCTGTGCACTTGCTGGTCTTGCTGCCTGGATTGCCCTTACTACACCCCTTTGCCTTATTAAGGCCTGTTATTTTTCAGATCTCAATTTAGATGTCATGGCCAGGAGACCTTCACTGACATTCCGCCACCCCTTCTGGGGCCCTCGTTACTCTCCTAGCTGCCCCATCCATCACCGACCCTACCTCAGTCCTTATCTTGCTGAATTTTATTGACTGGCGCTGTCCAATAGAAGTATATATTCAGCCTCATATGTAATTAAAAATTTTCTAGTAGCTAAATTAAAAAAGTAAAAAGAAACAGGTGAAATGAACTTTAATATATTTTATTTCCATATTTCCATATATTATCATTCTAACTGTAAACAAGAAAAATTATTAATAGTTATTAAAAAGAATTTGCATTCTTTTTTAGCTTACTGAGTCTCTGAAGTCCGGTATGTGTTTTGCACTGACGGCGCTTCTCAGTGTGGATTAACCAGATCAGGTGCTCAGCAGCCTCATGTGGCCGATGTCCCCTGTACGGACGGTGCAGATATGCTGTTCACTTGTCTGTCTCCCAGATTAGACTATGACTCATTTGAGAGCAGGGGCTGCATTTTGATCGTCTTCGTAACCCTAGTTCTTCACCTGGTAACTGGCTCATAAATGGGGCTCAGTAACTTTGTTAAATCACTGAATAAACAGCCATTGTTTGACAGTGTTACCCCCTTTGTATAGGTGAGGACACTGAGGCTCAGAGATGGGAGGTGAACAGGTCTGGGATCCACCAGAAGTACCTGATTGAGCCAAGATTTCATCCGGGCCTGCTGACTCCAAAGCCGGGTTCTCAGCACCCTGTCCTGCCTTCTGACTAGTTCTCTGTACCCATTCTGACAGGCTTCTGGGAGGATTTTACAGAACTGCTGGTACTTGAACTGGCCTTAAAGACTGGCAGAAACATCCTGAGAGATTGGCTCTCCATTAGGTGGTCACAGAGGAAGGGAAAAATCCATAGACTAAAAATCACCTCATCATCTGCTAATGAGAGCACTCTCCTGCTTGGTAATTTCCAAGCCCCAGTTTTAGAGACTAAACTGGAGTCCAGTTTGTCCTTAGACTTTTGTTGAATTAAGGTTCGTGGTGCGTCATTCTCCCTAAACCCGATCACCTGTGGGTGTCCCAGAGCACTCCAACCTGGTGACATTTAGGCCCAGATCCGGGCCCCGGGGGCCTCACCCAAGCTAAAACCTTTTATTAAGCCCTACATGGTGGTGTTGAAAGAACCTGGGCTTTGTGCTCAAATGACTGGATCTGAATCCTGCTTTAGCCAGCTACTTACTACTAGCTGTATTGCTTGAGTAATTTACTTAATCCTTCTGAGCCTCCGTTTCTCTTCGGTGACTTTATCTGTGTAGATATTACCGGATAATATCTCTTTTATTTGGGTGTCTGTGTAGATTAATGGAAATTATTAGAGCCCGGCACGTACTGGGAGTGTATTAAATGTTAGTTGTTTTTCTTATATCGCTACCGTGTTGCACTGTTTCCTGGACAGAATCCTCCGATCCTCACCCCTGGGTCAGTGGCTTCGATTTCTTGCCCAGGATTCTGCCTCTCCCTAACTGAGCTTACGAAGACCCGGGCTCAGTTTGTTCACCTATAGGTCCCTCCGTCGTGTGGCCACTAAGTGCTTGCTGTCTGCTTAGGGGCAGACCAACAAAGAAATGTTTTCTTATTAGTTTGTGTTTTCCTAAAAGTTTGTACACGGTTTGTTCTCCATCAGACAGAGGGTGCCTTTGCGGAATTTTGTAGAAGGGGGTTGAGAAAGGGGATGGTGGAAGGGAATTTTCAGTGAAGGCCTACGAACTTGATCCTAGGCTGACCTTGGATCAGGGGTATCCCTAGACCGTGAGGTTTGAGGGGAGCACTCCTCGTCACCTGTGTAAACTCTGAGGACAGTGGCACGCCTGGCTTGTTGCCCACTGTATCTTTAGACCCAGGACCATGTCTGGCACATAGAGGCTCAACAAATATTTGTTGAATGAATCAATTTTGTTCATTCTCTGTGTGAAAAGATAAACATTATGTAAATATAGGTCGGTTATTCAGTAGTGAAATGCTGCTTTGTAATCAATGAAAAAGTGCAGTGTCAACTTATACAGTCTTTCTGGAACACAGCTTGGCATCTATTAACATTAACAATGTGCCTGTGTGTTTTTAAATAGCTTTATTGGAATATAATTTATATGCCATAAGGTTCATCCATTTAAAATATGCTATTTAATGACTTTCCAGTATTTTTACAGTTGTCCAACTGTCACTACAATTTAATTTTAGAATTTTTCATCACCCCCAAGATATGCCCGTTAGCAGTTGCTCACTGTCTTCGTCGGCTTGGGCTGTAAAAAAATTACCAAAGGCTGTGTGACTTATAGACAACAGGAATTTATTTCTCATTGTTCTGGAGGCTGGAAGGCCAAGGGCAGGGTGCCAGCACGGTCCGGTCTGGTGAGACTTCTCGGGGCTGACTTCTCATTGTATCCTCGTGTGAAAGAGAGTAGAGAGGAAGCAGGCTCTCTCTCATCTCTTCTAAGGACACTGTCCCACTCCTGAGGGCTTTGCCTTTATGACCTCATCTAATCCTAATTCCCTGCCCAAAGCCCCACCTCCTAATAGCGTCACATGGGGAGGGGAGGGTTTCAGCTTGAATTTTGGGGGGGACACAACGTTCAGTCCATAACATTCCCCATTCCTCCTCCTTCCCCACCTGAGTCCTAGGCCACCGCACAATCTACTTTTTGTCTATAGAATTTCCTATTCTGGATGCTTCATGTAAATGGGATCTTATGCTCTGTTGTCTCTGTGAGACGGATCCATGTCGTAGCATGTATCGGTACTTCATCCCTTTTTATGGCTAAATGATACTCCATTGTATACATGTGCCATGTTTTGTTTATTCATTTATTGGTTTGTGGCATTTGTCTTGTTTCTACTTTTCTGGCTATTATGAATAACATTGCTATGAACATCTACTTGTATACAGGTTTTTATATGGACATATTTTTATTTCTCTCTAGATATAAACCTGGGAGTGGAATTGCTGGGTCATATGATAACACTATATTTAACATTTTAAGGCACTAACTCTTTTCCAAAGTGGCTGCACCATTTTACACTCTGATTGGCGGTGTATGAGGGTTGTTATTTCTCCATACTCTCACCAACACTTGTTATTGTTTGTCTTTTTATTGCAGCCGTCTGTGAAGGTATGGCCTGGGATTGATTTGCATATCCCTAATGACTAATGATATTGAGCACTTTTTCATGTGCTTATTAGCTATTTGTATATTTTCAAATCCTTTGCCTGTTTAAAAAGACTTGAATATGATTAGGTCTCGCAGTTCCCCTTGCTCTCTACCCACAAGAAATCCTCATGCATGTGCACAAGGGGATCTGTATGAGGATATGTGTCCAGCATTGCTTGTAAAAGGCAAACTTGGAACAAATTGAATTATCATGAGGGTATTGTGTAAATACAGATCCTTTCAAAAGTATCTTTCAGACTGTGGCCCATAGCAGCTCATGAAATTCAGTTGCTTAGGTTGCAATCAGAATTTTACAAGATGCAGTAGAATAAAACAGAAAATATTTCAAGAATGAAGGGTACTATGTTTCCTTCTATGGGTTGTGGGCAATAAGTTTGGGGAAAGCGTGCTTTAGAATGCTCTGTGGGAGTGAAGAACATTGAGGGAGATCTGTTCGTACCATCATGAAAATATCTTTTGGACGCATTCAATGAAGAGAAGATGCTGCAGAATAATATGTAAAGTTTGATTGCATTTATTTCTTTTTAAACCACAAAATAAAACTATGTCTGTCTCTGTAAACACATAGACAGAGGTCTGGAAGGATACATGTCTGGCCGCCAGCAGCGGCTACCTCTCAGGAGGGGCTGAGATGGGAGTGAGGAGTGGTCAGGGAGAAGTTTAGGCTTATCTGTGTTGTGGTATTTATATATTTCTTCTCTAAGGATACACAGCATAGAAGGACGAATGTTGAGAGGCAGACAGAAGCACACTTGTTGGCGTGATTGTTTGCTGAAAGGGACGTCCAGACCCATCCACAGCTCTCACAGCACTTTACCAGTGAAATGCTTAGGCCTTGCTGGGTCTGTGGGGTGAACGGACAATTGTTGCTGCACAAACAGACACAGGAAGAGATCGCTCCTGTTGGGTGGCCGTAGAGCGGGACAGGAGGATGAGATGGAGGAGCTCGGGTGAGTGGCCATTTATTCGTTCAACAAACAGCTGGCAGACAGCAGTCGGGGTGGCTCTGCGCCGTGGTGAGCGAGCACTACAGACCCTCTGCCTCGGTGCATTCGGCCCTTGCCACGGCCGCCGGAGGAAGGTGCGAGGGGTGCCAGGGTGGTTGTAGAGGTTCAGAGCATGGAGTTTGAAATCCGGCCAGCTTGGCTTTTGCGGCTCATTAACTTTTCTTGGCCTCTGTTTCCTCATTTAAAAAAATGACAACATTTAAAAACTGCCACTTTGCCCTGGCTGGTGTGGCTCAGTGGATTGAGTGCCAGCCTGTGAACCAAAGGGTCACCGGTTTGATTCCCGGTCAGGGCACAAGCCTGGGTAGCGGGCCAGGTCCCCAGTTGGGGGTGCGTGAGGGGCAACCAACACCACACATTGATGTTTCTCTCCTTCTCTTTTTCTTTCCCTTCCCCTTGCTCCAAAAATAAATTTCAAAACCTTTAAAAAAATAAAAGTAAAAACTGCCACCTACCACAGAAGGGCCATGGTGAGGCTTAAATGGGAGGCTGCCTGTCCTGCCCTGTCCTGTTCTGAGTGTGGTGCCTGCTCAGCGTGGGTGCCCCACAGGCTCAGCTTGTTGTGTTTTGCTGGATTTGATCTCAGCTTTGCCACTAATGCTTTGTGATTTTGAACAAATAAATTCCTCCCCTTTTCTGGGCCTTGGTCTCTTCAGTCTATACCGTGATAAAACCATATCTGAGCCCTCTTTTTTGCTTGCATAGTTTTGATATCTTCTGAGGTTCCATGACTCCCTAACCTTAGTTCTCAGGCTAAAAACAAGTCATCAGAATGGGAAGAGCGAGCTACTTAGAGCTGAAGGGGTGATTGGAACCAACTGGAGTGTGCAGGTGACAGATTTATAGCATCTTAAAAGTGGGTAAAGTGTCCATCAATAGACGAGTGGGTAAAACAACTGTGGGACGTTTACACACTGGAATACTACTCCGCTGTAAAAAAGAAAAGTTTACCCTTTGCGACAGTATGGATGGACCTGGAGAACATTATGCGGAGTGAAATAAGCCAGTCAGAGAAAGGCAAATGCCATATGATTTCACTCATATGTGGAATCTTATGAACAAACCGAACTAAGAAGCGAAACAGAGACAGACTCCCAGATGGAGAGCAGATGACAGCTATGGTGGGGGGAGGTGAGCGGGTGGCGGGACTGAGCAAAAAGGAAAAAGGACCCATGGATGTGGACAACAGTGTGCTTGATTGCTGGGGGTAGGGGGATATGAAGGGACTAAATGGTAATGGAAAAGAATACAATAAAGATTAAATAAAAATAAATAAATTTTAGGAAAAAAAAGTGGGTAGGTAAAGCCGAAGTGGAAACTAACTGGGCAGGAACCAGACGGGAATTTCTGCATTACGTAGTGGTTTCTTCTAAGAGCTGGGATGTCAGATGTCATTTTTCACACTTCAGTGTCTGCCTGTTGTCTCAGACCGGATTCTTTGGTTTTGCCTACCAGGTAGTTTTCAGTCATGATTGATCTTGGCTTGAGTAATCGATGGACATTTCAGCCAGTGGGAGTCATTCAGTGACCGTGCTGGGGAGAAACCAGAGGGGGAGTGTAGAGACTAGACTGTAGGCTGAGCTTGACCGTCACCTGGTGTGTGCCCTTGGGCCTTTGGGCCACCATCTGCCAAAGGTGGCGATTAAACTTGATTTTAATTTTTAAGAAAATTCAGTTTAGAAAATGGAGTTTGTCTTTCTAGTGATGCTTATTAGAGGAAATTGAGAATAATAGAAAATAAAAAGAGGAAAGTCTCTCTCATTTCCATAAATTATGATTTTAAATATTTACTTTGTCTTGTTAATATTTTTATACCCCATCTAATTTCCAAGAAGGATTAGAGGTGACTTTAGTGTACATGTACTTTTTTAATTTTAATAATTGAGGGCATATTCTACTTAAGTTTTTTCCCGTTATCTTTATAGCAGACACATTTTATGTAATCATTCTCTTGATGTTGGAATTTTATGATATCCATTTTTTTTTCATTTGCTTGGCACTCATCTTGGAGTTGCACGCCAACTTTATAAGTTTGGTGATCAGGCGAAATGGGCTTCGGAAGAGAATGGATTTAGATTTAGAAGTATGGAAAGAGCAAGCTGCCAGGAAGTCAAGCTGAGCTTCCATTAACTCCTAGTTTACAGCTTGGGACAGAGGTGCATCATTGGGGGTTAGACACAAAGGGCCTGGATTCTGGACTTGGTTCTCTACCTAACTACCACACAGCTCTTGGATAGGCCACTGAAATTACCTGGGTCCTAGTGCCTTCCTTTGAAAAATGCATGGACCCTTGAGGAATTGGGTAGTTCTTGTGATCGTAAATCCTTTATAAACTATAAAGCGCTGTATGTCTCTAGCTGACAGGGATATTTTGCTTCCGTTTCTGGGGTACCCAAAACATGCAGGTACCTTGCTGGGCGCTTGTGTCTTGTTTAATTGTCAGTTTCTCCTTTCATAGATGAAGCAGGGCCTGGAGGGGTATGTGGCAGAGCTTAGAATAGAATCCAGGACAGTGTCTTTCGTGTTAAATCACTCCTTCTGTCATGGTTGAGTTTTCTGACAATGTCCCCAGATCTTCACTGAACCTATTTTTATTTATTATTAAAAAAATGTTTTATTTATTTTTAGAGAGTGCGGGAGGGAGAGAGGGAGAAAAACATAGATGTGTGAGAGAGACATCTTTCAGTTGCCTCTTGCACACCCCCAGCTGGGCACCTGACCTGCAACCCAGGCATGTGCCCTGACTGGGAATCGAACCAGCGACCTTTCAGTCTGCAGGCCGGCGCTCAGTCCACTGAGCCACACCAGCCAGAGCTGAACCTCTTTTTATATCAACATTTCACGTAGTAACACTTCCTGAATCAGTAAATTTTGCATTTTTGTTTGACAGTCTTAAAGCATCTGAATTGGTGTCTGATTCTTGGAAGCTGATTTTTGGTTGTGATAGATATATTAATAATAGTAATGACAAAAGAAATAGATGCCACTTATTGCATGTTTACTATGCTCTTTGTGTTTGTTAACTCATTTAATCTTTACAGCTAGAAGGTGGTATTCGCATGTAACAGGTTAAGAAAGTGAGACTGCATCTATCACATAGAGTGAGTGAATGAATGAATGAATGAACGACTGGCCTTCCTGAAGGTCACTCTGCTATTAAGTGTTAGAGCCAGAACTCAGCTCCAAAGTCCAAGTTCTTAACCTCTGCACTGCATGCCTCCCAGGTAGCTCAGCTGTGTGCCCCTCCTTGGCCATGGCCTGATGATTGTCATCTGCAGTCTGGTCAGTCGTCACAGTCTCTGTTGTTCAAACACTAACTCATCTCTTATGCATATATTCTCTCTTGGTGGCCTTGTACCCAAGTTACCAGATGACCTGAAAGGCATCAGCCCCATTGCTGGTTTAGGAAATGGTGGTAAGTATGCAAAACTGGGCATGTTTTTATTTTTATTTTTAATTTAAATTTTTATTGAGAACAAGGGAAGTAGATACCAGTCCACGAGGGCCTTGAGGCCTTGAGCCTGGGAAGGAAGGGGCTGTGATGTCTCTGGGACCCAAGCCTACCCTTACCTGCTAGGTACTCACCGTAGGTGCTCAGTATTTTATGTATGTGTTGATCTGTTATTCATCGCCTGTCATAAACAATGGACCAGAGGGATCGATGTCCTCTAGGGCATATTTCACAAGTTTTTTTCTTGCTACCAAGCTTGTCGGGATTCAGTCTGTGTTTGCTAAACTGAATGACGGCGTGGAGGCTGGACATGGGGTGGGTGACTAGGGCAGGCACGGAAGGTCTGTTGGTCCCCACTGCTGAGTGGCTGGAGGCTGAGGAGAGCTGCTGTCTGAACTTCCTTCCGTGTGCCAAGGCCTTCCTGGCAGGCTGCTGGATTCCCATCTGCCAGCGGAGGCCCAGCACTCCTACCCGGGCCTGCCCTGCGGGGGCAACTAGCGGGTTAGACCACAGGAGACAGCGCTCAGTAAATAAGCAGTCTGTTGTGGTTCGGCTGGATTATCAGGAGACTTCTGCTTTGCATTCCTCATAATTTTTGTTCCGAGGAAAGCACAGGCTATCGGAAGTATCTGTGGGAAGTGCTGATAATTTGACTTGCTGAAATATCTTAGAGATATTTTGACTTGTGTTTTATTCTCTTCTCCAAAGTGTTGAGGTATGAGCAGAAGGAAGAAGTGTTTAGAGCAGGTCCTATAAATGTCACAAGGTCTTTTGTGGAGAATACTTTAGCTTATAGGTCACCCTTAGGTTTTCCTTCAGAATATGTTAACTTTTACTTTTAACGCAGACCCAACAATTCTTGTTCTGCTCTTCCTGCCCACAGACGGTTAGAAGCAGGGAATTGGTAGGCCCATGTGTACGTCTGTTTCATGCCAGGCTCTGCGCTGAGCACCGGGGGTTCAACCTTGAACAGGTTCCAGTCAAGCCGAGAACACAGACAATTAAAGAATTATCATGATAAATCACATGATGACTGTAATTAATGAGCGAAGAAGTATCAGGTGCTGTGAAAGCGAGTAAGAGGGAGGTTTATGTTGGTGAATGGAGGAGGTGGGTCAGGCAAGGGTTTCCCAGGGAACTGGTACTGGAGCCAAGACTTGAAGAATGAATAGGACCTGGATAGGGACACAGACACAGGCGACTGAGCGGGGCCTGTGTGAGGAACAGGAACACGAATCTGTGTGCCCTGAGTCTGGCGTACAGGGCTCCACACAGTCTGCCCCTGCCCACTCGTGAACCTCTTTCCTGCTGAATGGTTCGGATCACCGTGCCCAGTCCCACCTCTGGGCCTTTGCAGGGACGTTTCTTTTCCTCTTGCCCCTCATCTGCCTGCTGCCTCTTTAAGACTTAGCTTGCAACTCACTGCCTTCCCTGGTGCCCCGCCACCTGACTTAGGAGTGCTTTCCTCTCTGAAATTTATACGTTTCATTTCATTTCATTTCGTTGCTTTCTGTTGGCTATTTTTAAAATACCCGGAATTGGCCCACTTCTGGTCTAATTCTGACTCAACGCTTTGCCACCCTGGTCTAAGCCTCTGTGAGCTCTGGTCCAGATTTTCCCAGTGTTCTCCTGACTGGTCTCCTCATTCCTAAGCGCCTTTCAGTCTGTTCTCAGAGAGGCAGCCAGAGGGAGCCTATAGAAACTGAGTCCGAGCCTGTTACTCTTTAGTTCTGAATCCTCTGTTGGCTCCTTAGAGTCCAGAGAAGAGCCTGCAAGGCCATCCCCCAGTACCTCGCTTTCCCGCTCTCTGTCCCTCTTCGCCCACTGGCGTCCTGGCTGGTCCTCAGGTCCGCTAGACATGCTCCCACCAGAGGCTTCTGTCCAGATGTCACCTTCTCAGTGAGACCTTGCTTAGTTTAACCACCTTATGTGAAATTGAATTCCTTACCCCAGCCATGGTATTTCTTCTCCTCATCCACTTTATTTTTCTCTAGCATTTATCACATTTTAACATACTATGAAATCGCCCTCTTGTTTTGTTTATTGTCTGTCTCCTCTTTCTAGAATACCAGCTCCGTTTGTTTTGTTTCCTGATACAACCACATCTAGATGATGCCTGGCAGAGGAGAGGCCCTGCGTGCGTATTTGCTGGGAGGATGCTTTCCTTCGCCAGCACGCGTTTGCTCAGCAGCTGAGAAATACCAGGCCCTTCGTGCAGCATGACGGCGGGTGCCCACCTCTGTCTTGCCCCCTAGATCAGGGACCTCCTGGGCCCAGGATCAGTGTCTCTTTTACTGTTGTTTCCCCAGCACCTGGCACGGTGCTCGGCACAGAGTAGGGAAGTAGTAAGTGTTTGCTGAATTCAAGAAGCTGGGGGGAAGTTTGGGTTCTGGCAAAGTCTTCAGTCATTCTGTAGCGGCTATCGGCAGTTTCTGACCCTCTGCCTGCTTTTGCAAATAAGCTTTTGTTGGAACACAGCTTCTTTATTTGTTTATGAATTGTCTGTGGCTGTTCTTGTGCTTCAGCAGAAGTGTCCGTATTACTATATTGTCACAGATTTCAGGCTTCGTATATGGCCCACAGAACCTAAAATGTTTGTTGTCTGGTGTCCTAACAGTTTTGCCGGCCCCTGCTGTCAGGTCACTTAGACATACTTTGTTTTAGTTGCCGACATGTGAGATGATATCCTGGTTAGCCAAATAATTTTATGACAAACAGTAAGGAAGTACATATCAGGACAGCTCTGCTTTGCCACATGCCCAGTGCATTTTCTGGGTCCGTCCTCTGACACATATATTAATACACTGGGGCTTGTTGAAGTGATTTGTAAATATTTGAAACCTAATGGTTTAGAGCTTTCCCTGGACGCCAATCAGTATATCGAAACAGACAGAAAGTACCAGCAGACTATACTGTGGAAGCTGTTCATGTATTTTCTTCTCTGGGCTCTAGTCCTTAATGGGGATGCTGATGATTTGCATACCGTGATATTCTGTGTGTTTTACCTTTTTAGAGTGCTCCCAAAGGTGTCAGAAGAGAAAGTGTCTCCCACCGGAGCCCGGAACATGAAGGACTTTTTGAAAATGTAAGTGGAGTTACCAAATTTCTTTCCCTAAGAAATCATGCCTGCTGCTGTCGTCTAAGCAGACCCAGGAGGGAGCTGTATTTCTTGACGAGTGTCTAAGCTGGATAATGTCAGAGTTTGGAGGAATGCCATGTCTCACGGGCATTCTCTCTGCAACTATTACATACCTGTGCAGTTGGCTCTTTAATACGTGGGCCGGTTATGGGTTCTAACAGGATCAGTAATTTCCAACTTAGGGGAAGGTGGTGTATTTCCGGTGTCCCGAAGGTGAGGATATTACCGTACTGCACAGTTGAGAGGAGCTCATATTTGTCAAGGGCTTTCTTATAATGTCAGGCACCTTATTTATGGTCCCCATTTAATCTTTGCTACAAGCCTGTGAGGTCTTTTATATTACCACCATTTTGCAGATAAGGGATCACATGATACTTTAGCAGCAGAGCTGGGATTTGAATCCAGGTTTTTAATGACTCCAGAACCATTATTTTTCCCACCACTTCGGGGCGACTCCTTGCGTTTTGTAGGCTTCGTCTCTGTTGCTGCTGAGTGATGTGTGAGCAGCCTGGATCCTTGGTAATTGTCTGAGGATGGATTACTTGGTGATAGATTTGGCTTCTGTGCCTGATGTCTTTGGGCACTGTGTCTTTCATTTGTTAGCGGAGGGGGCTCGTTGGCAAATAACAGGAAAATAAGGTGATTTTCCCAATTCCAGATCTTTTTAACAAGTTACCTGTTCAACACTCTCATTTATCATGGGAAGAATTAGACCCTTCTTCACTTGTAACCAAATGAAATCCACACTACGCGAGATACGGGAGCTGTTTATCCGAGAGGAGACGGCGGATGCAGAGACAAGGATGCTCCATTATGTCTCTCTCCCCAGTTGTCTTTCCCGAACAGAGCGGTACTGTCTCTGGATTTAATTTAGAATACTCATTACTGCTCACAGTTATCTGCAAACCACCAGTGACCTATTGAAGAAATGACTTGTCAGATCTCTAATGGAAACAAGTAATTTCTGAGCTTTGAGTTGTTATAATTTCAACTGTACAACTTGATCTATGCTGTGGGGGTCTGGGGCCTCAAACGAAGGCGATTTGATTATTTCACATTGTGTATAATTAAAATGTGCTCTGCTATTAAAAGGTTGTTCCTTTTTTATCGTAAGAGTAACAATGGCTACTGTTTATTGAGCTCTTGCTCCGAGCTGGGCACTCATGTGTGAGGCTGTTCCTATAGCAATGCGTTACATTGATATTAAAGCAGCTCCACAAGATGCAGAGTTATTTAACTTACGAAGGGCAGCCTTCTGAATTTTATTTCCAGTTGGAAACATTTTACAGAATCCTGGAATTTTTGTTTCACATTTTATCCCCTGCCTTTTGACCTGGGAGGAAGCTTAGAGTTGAATCCACCCGTCTTTACTGTCTTTACTCCGTGTAGGGGAAGCTGAGGCCCAAGGGTGTGACCACAGCTTCTGGAGCCAGACTGCCTGCTCATCCCCTTCCACTGGGTGGTCTTGGGCCAGTCACTTAGCCTTTCTGTGCTTCCCTTGCCTGGGAAACGGGCATGAAAATCGTGTCTGTTTCGTAGTGCTCTTGTGAGGATTTAAGGAGCGAGGCTGTGGGAAGGACATGCCTAACTGAGTTCACCTTATGTGTCAGCTCTTGATCCTTCTTATTGGCATTGGTGTATTAATTATTGTGAATTTTTTCCTGCTGTGCACGTGATTTAAGTTTTCCTCGCTCAGACGTACTCTTGATGACCTAAATACTATTTTTCTTAAAGGTGAGGGGAGCCTTCTATGCCAATATATTTTAGGATTTATGTTTTTTGGGGTTTTTTTTGTTGTTGTTGTTCTTGTTCTTTTATGACTGTGGTCCTTTGGCTGCTGTTAGGTTTTTGTGGCATTAATATCTTTTACTGTAGCATTTTCAAGAGCAAATTCTTCAGTTGAAATTGATATAGCCACACTGTTCTCAGTGTCTCCCTTTTGGGTCTTTAGAAGCCACTGAAATTTTTCATCTGACCTGAGCTACCAAATACATGACTTCTGTGTTGCGGTGGTCTGAACTTTCTGTGGGGGGCTTATAGGAAATGCTCTTGGCATCTCATGCTAATTTTAGAGTCAGCATGCATACTAAAGAGGAGGCTGGAATGCCTTTGGTTTAAAGGGGAAATTTATGATTCCTCTTCTAGTTTCAGGTAACGGGTATCTGAACGTTAGGGTTTGTTAGCTAGCATCTATCAAGACGTAGCCCTCCTTCTTGTTTTGCTCAGAGTTCATCTGTTCGTCAGTCAATATTTTCAGGTATATACCCTATGCCAGGCTGTACCAGGGCTGGGGAATTTGTCGTAGGTTAATACTAGGCACGTCTCTCTGTCAAGAGGCTCACTGTCTAGTTGGGGAGATGGAGAGGAAAATAGTGCAGTGACAGAGGTAAGTACAGGGTGCTGTGGGGCACAGAGGAGGGGCCCTGAACCTGGCCTTGGGTGTTCAGGGAAGCCTCCCTGGAGGAGGTGTTTCTTGAGTTGGGTCATCAGGGACAAGGAGGGATTTGCCAAGGCAAGAGGGACTGGGAGAGCATCCCGGACCCACGTGTAAATGTAGGGAGAAGCATGGGAGGGTGTGATGAGTTGGGAGAACTGTAAGTTCTCTTTGGCTGGAGGGGGGCGGTTGAGTGAGGGGCCTGAGAGGAGCGAGGCGGTTGCAGCGGGCAGGGGCCAGCTCCTGCATGTTTCATTTTTTTGTTGGATTTTGCCCTTAAAATGAAGGGGAGTAAATGATGGATTTTAGTGTGGGAGGGAAATGAACGACTTGCACTTTCAGGCCGCTCAGACTGGCGACAGCAGCGAGGCAGCAGGGCTGGTGGCGGTGTGGTCAGGTAAAGGGCTGCCGTGTGTGGCCTTGTGGGGGCGGGGATGGTTCTGGAGCTAAGGGATAGGGTCACAGGATGTTTAGAAGGAAGTCAGAATTTCAGAGCCAGAGGAATGCCAGAAGTCCCTCCACCTGACACAAGGGGACTCTGAAGCCCAGAGAGTGGGAGCGCTTCTTCAGGCCTTGAACTCTGGTCTCCTGGCCCAGGAAGTCTTTTTTATTCCACTCTGCTGTCCCGTGCAAGCCTTCACTCTGACACGTGAAAACCACATGCGTTCTTCTTGGGTGTTTAAACTGGGAATCCGTTGCCTAGTGCCTTCATTAGCTGAAGGTGTGGCAGGCCTTATGTAGGATGTTGGCAAATCAGTTTGGTCTGCAGTGGGGGCCTGTCCTGTTGGACTCAGAGTCTGGTTCAGCACATACAGTCAGTCCAATAGCAATCTTTATTCGTACATAGAAGACCTTAATTCCGGCTTTTTCTGTGACTTCACTGACAGAGAATGGCAGAGGTAGCTTTCCACCTCTGTTAATACTACTGATGGATACTATTATTTAACGACGGTCTAAAGTTCATAAAGACATTAAAAGGAATGGATTGGACCATAATTTATATAATCTTTTATTGTGGGACATTCCAAATTGTTTCTAAGTTTTCACTACGGCAAACAAAGCAATGATGAATATCCTTGTGCATATATCTTTTTTACAGATACATGATTATTTTCTTAGGGTAAATTCCACTGCTCATGTCTCACACCCACCTACCCTGAGGTGCTGGTATTCTTGTATCCAGGACCTTGTTCTTTCTTGTTGAAAATTCTTGGTCTCAGCTGAGGCAGTTCGTCAAATTTAATATTTTATCTGAGGAATGGCTGGGAGGTTCACATCTTCCAATTTGTGCTGTTACCTCTATGTTGCAAATTACTTATTATTACCTGGGAATAAATAGCTTCCTTCACCTCCACCCCTGCTTTGTTTGTCATAAAAAAATATTACTCAGGAGCCCACTAACTCATTTTGGGAAACTATCCTCAGGAAACAACCCAGTAGAAGGAAAAAGCGCTGTGTGGGAGGTTGTTTGTTGTCACATTGTGTATAATTATGAAAAATTGGGAACAAAGGAATTATATTTTATGTTTGTTATTTCTTTGGCTTCTTTTTAAAAAAAAATTCTCACTCAAGTATATGGTTATTGATTAAAAAAAAAAAAAAAATAGAGAGAGAGAGGTGGGGTTTGGGGAGAAGGAAAGAGAGACATCAAGTGTTAGCCTCCCGTATGTGCCCCGACCGGGGGTCGAACCTGCAGCCTAGGCATGTGCCCTGATCAGGAATTGAATCTGCAACCTTTTGACGTGTGGGACAGTTCTCCAACCAACTGAGCCTCCTAGCGAAGGCTCTTTGCAGTCTTCCAGTAAGCTTGTGATGAAGGTATTTCACAGATGAGGAAGCTGAGATTGAAGAGATTAAGTGACTTTCCCATGAGCTTGTTGTGATTGAGAAACTCAAAGGAGGCAAAATTCAAGCCTGGCCTTTTTTATTACAAAGCCCGAACACTTTCCACTGGGTCACATTGGCTGCATAGATGCTCAGTAGGGAAATGTGAGGTAATTGATAGTGAGTCAGTTTGATAGAGTTGAGGGCAGTCATTTTAAGTGATAATTATGTGTAATTCTGCAACAACAATTTAAGATACCAGGGGAAAGCAATGGAATATCCAAATTCACTTATTTTATACTTTTATAAAAAAAATGTATATGAGTGAAAGCTGCAAAGAATATAACAAGAGTTGATTTCATAAGTTGATTTCATTATATTCCAAATATTGTTTGGGGTTCAGCTTTAAAATTCTCTTACTGCTACAGTACTGGTTGTTAATAAATAGACGTTTGCCTAGGAACAGTTTTCTTGATGACTTGGGGACACCGGAGGCAGTATTGGAATCAGAAATGAACTCCCAAGCGTCCTCCTCGTTTTGCTGACCCTACTCAGCTGCTGCTGGCAGAGTCACCGTACGTGCGGCGCTGTTTGCCTGAGGTGGACTCTGGGCAGCAAGCGTTCATGGGTTTTGCGATGTTCAGGTGAGCTGTCTAACGGTTTTGGGGTTTTCAGAGAGGATGAAAAATGGGCGGTGACCCGAAGATCTGCCTCCAGAGGGCTGCGGGGGACATGAGTTCCTTTTGAAAGCCGGCCTTTGCTCCCTGCCCGCTGATGCCGGGCTCCGCCAGTGCTTTCGCGCCTTTGCTCGTCACCACGCCCCTGGGAGGTAGTGGATCTTTATCCGCACTTTATAGCGGAGCCAACAGAGATGTGAAATAATTTTCCCAAGGTCACACGGCTCACCGGTGGCAGCATTGGGAGTTCGGTCCCTCCTGCTGGCCCCAGGGCCTTGCTGCTAGCCCTTGCTGCCTTGAAGCAGAAGGTCATGTGGCGGGTGAGCCTCAGCGTTGGAGGCCCGGGCTCTTGCAAGCCTTTGGAACCGCTCACCAGACTGAGGTGCCTTGCTTAGTTAAGGTGGGCCTGGTTGGAGTTGCCTGGATTTTTTTTTCATGTTGATTTTTATTTTTCTTCCCTTTTTGGCTAAAACAGGACCTGAGCATGGATGGTTCCCTTTGCGGGGGGTTGCAGTTCCACAGTAACACTTGGGTTCCGAAGGCTGGGATGTGCCAAGTGCAGCCCTTGCACTGGCTTGCTTTTTTTTTTTTTTTAATAATTTGTTTGTTTATTTTATTTTTAGAGAGAGGGGAAAGGAGAAAGGGAGAGAAACGTCACTGTGTGGTTGCCTCTCACTCGCGCCCCCAACTGGGGACCTGATGTGCAACCTAGTCATGTGCCCTGACTGGGAATCGAACCAGCAACACTTGGCTCGCAGGCCGATGCTTAATCCACTGAGCCACAGCAGCCAGGGGCTTACTTTTGAGCATTAGGTTTCTGAGTCCTGTTTGGTGGGTTCTCCATTTTGAGATATTTGTTCCTACTGTTTTCAGTTTTTCCAGCTCAAGTTTAAAAATTTTTTTGAGCTTATTCTCTTAAAGGGAGAAATTCAAATGAGAAGGATATGATTATGTTTTAAGTTCTTATGCTGTGCTAGGCACAGTACTAAACATTCAGATTAATTTATTCTAATCCTTATAATAGCTCTCTGAAATAGTTATTATAATCCTATTTTTATAGATACAGGAACACGCATACGGGAAAATGAACTTGACTAAAGTCATACAGCTAGTAAGGTAGTCTGGACTATATTTATTTATTAACTTGTTCATTCATTTAACAAATGTTGATTAACACTATGTTCTAGGTACTGTGCTAAAACATCAGGGCCATGAGTTGGTAAGGCCCATGCCATCAAAAAGTGGATTATTTTCATATAATAAACATAATAAATAATGAACATGTCAGTGAATAAGGTGAATCCAGATCGTGGAAAGTTCTAGCAAGACAATAAGAGTTACGTGTTAGAGCGTGACTCGGTGGAGGTGGTAGAGATGGGGGCCACTTTAGGTTCGATAGTTGGCAAGGGCCTCTTTGAGTCGGTGATGTTTGAGTTGAGATGGAAAGGAGGAGACCGAGCCACCCTGGCAAGTGCTGCAGGAAAGGCGATGCAGACAGATAGGGGCTGGGCCCATCTGAGGACCAGCAAGGAGGCCAGTGAGGCTGCAACCTTGTGAGCAAGGGAGAGGATGTCGAGGATGAGACCGAGAGGCGGGTGGGAGCCTGATGACGTGCCGCGCTCTGTGGCCGTGGCGGGGAGTTCTAGTCCAGGGGCGGGGGAGCAACAACAGTGGTGTGATAAGAACCGGATCTGTCTGACTGATGCCTCCTTGCATCGTATGGCCTTTGGGAAATTCTTACATGGATTTGTTCACCCGTCCAGCTGTTGGGTATTTAGTAACTGTCCCTTACGTGTTAGACTAGAATGCACAAGAAGATATGGTTCCCGATGTCTTAGAGATGGTTTGGGTAGCAAGGCCATCCCCGGCTGGTACAATGCCGTGTGTTAACGGCCAGGATGAAGAAAGTGGACGTGGTATGGAAACATTTAGAAGGGCTGCCAGTCCAGCCCGTTGGGGCTTTCAGAGAGAACTCGATGAGGGAAGTGGTAGTAAGCAGAGACCTAGACCGGCGTTGTTGGGAAGATGGGTCTGTGTTGCTTTTGGGCCTGTCTGGCATTCTCAGTGACCTTCTGAGGGCTTATTACCTTTCTCTTATTTTTAAAGAAAATGTCTTTACCTATAAATAGGACAAATATTCTTTCAAGTGTTGTGAAGAATTTTAGCAGTGTGTATAGCGTGGGCATTTTAAGCAAGCTCCATAAATATTTTATTGGTAGCTGAGTAACAGAATAAGGTTCCTCTTTATAGGCTGCAGCTGGCAGGGCAGACGTTTTTTTGTTTGAATGAATGTTTTATGTGCTGTTTCCTTAAAACATTCAAAAGGAGGCTTTAGTGAACCTCCCAATTGTTTCTTGTGCTGTTCTTGTTAGTCACAAAATTGTTAACAAGAGGGCCAAGGGCAGACAGTTTGAAAACATAATGTAATATCTGCTTATCATGTTCTTTTATCCAGTCATAAAAGTATGCTTATTAAATAGAGTACTATATGCTATTACCCATTATTTTTTTAAATGCTGAAAAAAACCCAGTGGGTATATATGTGTCGGGATGTACTAGTATTCAAATGCAGCTATTAATATTTTACTGTATTTCATTTTAGTTATTTTAAATTCAACTTTATTGAGATATAATTTACATAAAGTGAAATTTACCAATTTTAAGTGTTGGGTGAGTTTTGGCAAATGTATACTCTCTTGTGACCTGTCATAATCAAGATATATATATTTACACACACATGTATATAAACATACGTATATACATGTATATGTAGTTATAATTTTTTAAATATGTCTATACTGTTCTAGGTTATGACCAACATCACAATCAGATTATAGAACAGCTCCATACTGCCAGAATGCCCCCATGTGTTGTGTCTTTGTGGTCAAACCCTCTCTTTACCCCAGACATCTGGTAGCTATGCTCTGTCCTTCGTCCCTGTGATTTTCCTTTTTCCAGATGTCCCATAAATGGAATCATAGAGTATGTAGTCTTTTGAGGCTAGCTTCTGTTCCTCAGTGTAATGTCTTTGAAATAAATTCATGTTGTGTGTATCGCAGTAGCTGAGTATTATTCCATCATATGGATGAACACTGTTTATTCTTTCATCCTTTGAAGGGCACTTGGGTTCTTTTCATATTTTGGTAATCGTTAAGGGAAGCTGCAGTAAGCACTCACATACAGGCTTTTGTGTGAACATGGGTTTTCATTTCTTTAGGGTAATTACCTAGGAGTGGAATTGCTAAGTCATATGGTAAGTGTAGTGTTTTGGGTAAGAAACTGTCAAACTGTTATCCAGAGTGGTGGTGCCATGTTGCATTCTCACCAGCAGCAGAGTGTGATAATGCCATTTGCTTCACATTCTCATTAGCACTTGGTATTATCAATTTAAAATTTGTTAAGCTATTCTAGGAGGTGCATAAATGGTTTTAATTTGCATTTTCCTAATGGCTAAAGGTGTTGAAAATCTTTTCTTGTGCTTATTTATCCTGTGTATCTTCTACTGTGAAGTTTCTTTTAAAATCTTGCTTTTTTATTTTATTTTTTTAGTTTTGTTATTTTCTTACATTTTGAGAGTTATTTATGTGTTCCAGCTACAGTTTCTGTATTGGGTATGTGATTTGCAAATGTTTCTCCTAGTGTGTAGTTTGCTTTTTTATTCTCTTAACACTGTTTTTGAGAGCTAAAGTTTTAAATTTTGTTGAAGCCCAATTTATTGTTAAAAAAATTTTTTTTAATGGATGATGCCTTCAGTGTTACATTTAAAAACTCTGCTGAGCCCTAGGTTCCAAAGGTTTCCCCCTATGTATTCTTCTAAAAGTTGTATAATTTTACCTTGCCTCCTTTGTCATAGATAAATTGACCATATAAGCGTGGGTTTATTTCTGGGCTCTCTGTTCTGTTCCTTTGATCTGTGTGTCTGCTTTTGTGCTGGTACCAGACAGTTTTGATTACTATAACTTTATAGTATAATTTGAAATCAGGGAGGATGATACCTCCAACTTCGTTCTCCTTTCTCAAGATTGTTTTGATTATTCAGGGTCTTTTGTGGTTCCATATAAATTTTAGGTTCTTTGTTCTAGTTCTGTGAAAAACGCCATGGGTATTTTGATAGGGATTGCATTAAATCTGTAGATTGCTTTTGGTGTGGACCTTTATAGGACATTAATTCTTCCAAATCCATGAGCATGGTATAGCCTTCCATTTATTTGTGTTTTGCTCAGCTTTCAGAGTACAAGTCTTTTGCCTCCTTGCCTGAATTTATTCCTAAGTATTTTACTCTTTTTGATGCAATTGTAAATGGTGTTGTTTTCCTCATGTCTTTTTCCGATAGTTTATTATTTGTGTATAGAAACACAACAGATTTCTGAATATTAATTTTGTATCCTGCAAATTTACTGATTTCATTTATTAGTTCTAATAGTTTTTTGGTAGACTCCTTCCTCCTCACTCATTAGAGAGTTAGTTGCAGACATTTTGACAGCACCCGTAAGTACTGCACCATGTAGCTCTCACTTAGGATATTCTGCTACAGAATCATAATACTATTGTCTAATATAAAGTTGTTATTCAGATTTCCCCAGTTAATTCCCACATAGCTTTTTAAAAAAATATTCAAGATGCACTGTATGATTTCATTGCACTTAGTTGTCATCCCTCAAGTACTTCCATTTATTTAGAATAATTCCTCAGTCAGTTTTGACTTCAGATTGTCATTAAGATTTTTGAAGAGTACAGGTCTGTTATTTTGCAGAAAGTCCTTTTATTTGGATGTGTCTGATTGGCAACTTTGGATTAGGTTCAGGTTAAAGGTTGTGGGCAGAAGTATTTTAAGTGAAATTGTTTACTTGCAGTGAGTTATTTCTGGAGGCACAAGATGCCACTTTGTCCCACCAGGGCGATATTAAATACAGTCAACCCTCTCTATTTACATCTTTAGCATCTGGATTTGACCAACCATGGATGTATTTCCTTAGAAAATATTTTCGAAAGTATAGAATATAGTCAAATACTACACCATTTTATGTAAGGGGCTAGAGCATCTACTGATTTTGGTTTCCTTGGGGGTTCCTGGAACCCATCCCATGTGAGTACCAACGGACAACTAACTGTGTGTGTTCTTGATTAATGTGATGCCTGCTAGGTTTCTGACTTTTCAATATACCTTTTCCTTTTGTTATTAATAAACCACCTCTGGGGTGATGTCTTGAGATTGTGTGAATATCATGTTGTCCAGGGATCTTCCATCTGATTCTTTTAGCGTTGATGAGTCCTCCCCGAGGCAGTCGTTCCTGTAGTGGTTGTGTGATGGTGGCTTCCTGTTCCTGTCATTCTTCTGTGTTTATTAACTGGGTTTCTTTTGTAAAGAAGGGGTTCCTTTCTCTTTTTACTTTCTTTCTTTCCTTATTATCAATGTGAAGTCTTGAGTTCTTCCTTCTCTTGGTCATTATTCATTCTGATGCTCACATGGTCCTAAATTTGTTTAGAGGGAACCACTTAATTCTGGGCTGGCACAATTGTCGCACAGGCAAGCTCTCTCTAGTGTTTAACATTTGAATCCATTTGTAGCCCTGGAAGCTATGAGAATTAATGTACGTAACATCCCTTAGATTTTTACTCTTTTTTGATAACCACCTGTGCTTATTTTCCAGCAAATCACTGAATTGAAGAAAGAAGACTTTAACCTAAAGCTTCGCATCTGTTTCCTTGAGGAAAGAATGCAACAGGAACTCGATGGCCCCACGGAGCACATCTATAAAACTGTAAGTGGCCCCCCTTCTTGCTGCCATCCCTGATGTCTTTTCTCATGGTGCTCCAAGCAGAAACGTGATTAATATTTGCTCTCAGAGTGAGCATGGATAGATAGAGCTGCTTTCATTTAATTTGCATTGATTATGGGGAGTATAAAGACAATAAGATGACCTTAGTATTAAGTAAAGAGATACAAGATTAATTTTAAGGGATCCTTTTTCTCTTCTTAAAATTGGACTTCTGATTTGCTATATTTCAGTAGGCTTTTTAAACTTATCCATATTTAGACAAAGACAGTGAAATGGAAGAATGTCTTTGGAATTGAAACTTATTGTTACCCACTAATTTGTGTAACTGTAGGCAAGTCACTTCAGCTCAGCTGGGCTTGCTCCAGAGGGCAGTGATAATAATCCCTCCGTCATAGGGTCATTAGTGTGGATTAAAATGAGATGACAGATGAAAAGTCCCAGCACGCAGTCAGTGCTGGACAGTTACCATTGTCCGATTGAGGCTTCCGCGGGCAGCCCAAAGTTAGGACTGTCCGTGTTCCTGTGCTGTGGTTCTTCCGTGGGTTTTATATACTTGCTTATAACTGTCAGGAAAAAGGTTTGTTTCCAGCTGAAAGTCTTGGCCTGGAGGCTTCTGCCTGAAAACAAACCTTGGTTCTGAAACTTGAAAAAGAACTTGGCTTTCTTGAAAAGACATGAGTACAAACAATATTTCAGCACCTATTTCTTGGCTTGCTCCAGTAGATTAGCCCTTGGCCTGGGAATTAGTCCATTGTTTTCTCGTCTGAAGTTTGCACCAGTGGAAACTTTTGAAGGAGGAAAAAGAACTCTGCTTGAGTTTCAGTGAATGAACTTAAATGGACTTGTCTTGAAGAGAGATTGTTCTGTACTGTACTTTGAGCCTTTTCAAGAGTTGAAAAGCTCCCTTGTCCCGCAAGACACAATTTTTTTTCTTTGTTGTGGGGGTGGGAAGACAATGAGGACATCCCCTTTTCTGGAAGGAAGTGGTGATAAAAGAAAAAACAACAGCCTAAAACATTTTATTTGTAAGTATAGTTATCATCTATCTCAGCACTTCTAAGTGATAGGAAACCAGAGCATGTGAATTGCCTTCTTTGTGTCAGGCGCTGTCCTGGGCCTTTGCACATCAGCGCCTTATTTTACTTTTCAAGATGGCCCTTTGCAGCAGCGATGAGCTCACTTGCAGGAGAGGAGCCTGAAGCTCAGGGGGCATCAGTAACTTGCTTGATGTCCTAGCCACTGTGTGAGGTGCGTTGGAGCCCAGGCCTGCCTGTCTCATTGTACCACGCTGTTTCAGCTACTCTTTTCCGTTGTCTGATTAGCTGACCCGACTTCGTCGCACTTTTATTTCAGTTTAAGTTTTTATATAGCTACACATGATTCAGAGTTCAAAAAGCGTAAAAGGTGTACACTGAAAACACTTTTGTCTCCTAGTCCCTTAGGTCTAACCAGATTACTGGTTCCTCAGGCAGAGAAGTTTTATGCATATGCAGGCAAGTGTGTATGTGAATATATATGTGTATAAGCCCCCTTTTTATATCAATGGAAGTATGTTCTGTTCTGTAACTTGCAGTTTTCCTTAATAATATCTTGGATATCTTTCCTTAGTAGTGGGTTAAAGCGTCTTTATTTATTTATTTTTTTAGTACCGATATTCTATTTTATGCTAATAAGGTGTTTTGATTTTTGGTTAAGAAATTATGATTGTCATATATTTAAGTTTATAACTTGAGGTGTTGGGCTTGCGAAGAATAGTCTAGCGGACATGTTAGCTCTCTGTTCTACTAAATTTGCTCGGCTGGAGTGCCAGCTGGTGCCTCAGAAAGCAGAGCACTCAGAATCTCTGAAATCAGCTCCTACGTAGCTCTTTGCTCTTGTGAGAGCTGGAAAGGAATCCACAGTTCGAACGCTGTTCCTGTCATTTTCACAAAACCGCCATTGAAGGCATGGTGCACTGTCACTCGGTGTCCTTTATGCAAAGATCATTTCCTTCTAGGAAAAAGTCCTGCCGCATAAGTGACTTCTTTAGTTCCTGTTGTTTGACGTTGAAGACAATAACATGTTCATTAGTTCACTTAGTCCTGAAATCCCCCCCGTTGGGTGGACTTTATGATTTTCTTTTGCCACTTGGGGGATCTGGAAGGAGAAACGTCGCTTTCTCACCTCCTGCACTTGTGCTTCTGAGGACAGTTACAGGCCTACACTTCCAGTTTTCTGTTCAGTGTTCGCTTGAAGGCAGAGCCTGTGTCTGCCTTGTTTACCTGTGTCCTCGGTGCTCAGCCCAGTGCTTGGCACGTCACAGGGACGGTAAATGTCTGTGAAGAGAGGGAATGAATAAATGAGCGTCTACTGATTTACTATGGTTTCCATTTCGTGAAGAGTGGAGGCAGGATTTGAACCCATGTCCTCCTGGTCCGAAGCCCATGACCTTTCCTTTCTGGCTGACTTCTCAGCCTGGGGATCCCCCAGAGCTGCTTGGCTGAAAGGAGGGAGGCATATCCTCCGAGACTGTAAATTTTACTGGAAATGTTATTTTGATTTAAAACGATATTCATGTATTATGGAGTAGAATGTAAACTTGGCATGAATTATTAAAACAGGAGCAAGATTTCAAAGAGAACCTGGAATTAGAGCAGTTCTCTGAAAACTTTTCAACCAGACCCGTTTCCACTCCGTGAATTCATCTAACACTGTCTGGGCTACATTTATGGACTGGTTTGAGAAGCCAGCCACCGGCCCACTGTCTCACGTTGGGAGCCGCTTGCTGAAGACTCTTGTCTTTGGATTCGCATGTGAATCGTGAGCCCCAGGCCACGTGCGACTCCCTTCCTTCTGGTCAGTTACAAGGAAGGCATTTGGTTGGAGAACGCAGCGGTGTCCCTAATAGCCAGCTTGTCCGTGCAGCTGCGGCTCTTTGGTGAGAACCCTGGAATCTCCCACTGAAATGAGGCAGGCAGTGACGAGGCCTCCAGTTATGCACCCACATGTTTTCTTTTTTGAAGCTGTAAAGCGTTTCCACTGCCACAACCAGCACACGTATGATGGTAAACAACCAGAAGTTAATTGCCTTGGACTGGTAAAAGCAAACTGCAGAATTGCTTGTAAATTTGCTTGGTGGAGGGCAAACAATTTTTAAATCGGCCTTTCTCATATGACATTTATGCCTTGGTGTTTGAATGCTCTGGCTGTTCGAAGCTTACAAAATTTACATAATTGTTCCAAGTCTTGTGAAATCTGGGGCTTTCTTTTGAGACCACCAGGGTTTGGAAATTCCCTTTTCCCTGTGCCCTGAGGCTAATGAGGTTTGGAGTCTGACGGCTGCCTATTACAAGCGTGGTGTGATCAGTCCACTCTGAAGATGGTTTCCCCACTGTAGGCACAGTATGGCCTGTAGTTTTACACTGTTTCTTTTCTTCCCTAACCTCGTCTGGAAGAATATCGAGCTCAAGGTGGAAGTGGAAAGTCTGAAGCGTGAGCTCCAGGAGAGAGCGCGGCTGCTCATCAAAGCCTCGTGAGTACCCGTCATCCTGTCACATGCTCGGGGGTCGCCCAGGGCCCCCCTGTGGCGGCTGCGTGGGTCAGTGAAACAGAGCCTCGTGCTTCCTAAGCCTCTTGTTCCCCAGCTGGGCTCGGGGGACCCCAAGGAGGCTTTGTTTATATATCATTATTTTTCAACCAACTTTTAAAGTTTATAGGAAAATGAACAGCTCTTACACGTACAGCAGGATGAATTTTCTCTCAGCAGAGACACCCATGGGACCACCATCCCGACCAGGAACCAGCACATCACCAGCCCCCAGGAAGTCCCCTTTGTGCTCCCAGAACTTACCCTCCTCCCACAAAGACGGCCACTTTGCTAACTAGCAGTATCGCCATTGCTTAGTTCTGCCCGTGGTAGAAATGGAATCCTACACTATGCTTTTGGGTCTGGTCCCTTTCCTCAGCGATACATTAGTGAGATCCGTTCATATTTTTTAAGTATATCATTAGCTCACTCACCGCTGTAGAAGTCCTGGGGGCATAAAGGGGACCTGAGGGACTCCTGCGGCAGGTGAGGCAGAGGATGGGGCTTCAGTCAGAGTAGCTTGTTTTTCTCTCTGTTTTGCTTAAAGAACATTTGAAGACTATTATTTTAATTAATTATTTATTGAACAACAAGCACAGTTCAGAGAATATAACCTATGACTCAATTGCTCGTTCATTCGTTCATTCATAAACATTTATTATGTAATTACTCATGCTACACATGGAGGATTTTTGAAAACAGATATTTCCTTACTTTAAGAGCTGATCAGAGACTGGTGACAACTCATCCTAGGAGCCAAGTGTAATGGAGGTGCAGTGATAGTTTGTGGGGACAGTGGGGTACCAAGTGTGCTGAGTTTCAGTTGGTGAGCGTGGCAGAAAACTGCCCAGGGTGGACTCGCCAAGGATCCAGCTGAAAGCTTATGTGGAAATGCTTCGTCTGTCACGGCAGCAGAGTTCCTGCGGGACGTGGAGCCGGGAGCGCGGAGTCTTCCGCTTAGGGCGCAGCTGCACTCTGGGCCGGGCCATGTGGCTCCTTTTACTGCCACAGGGCCGGCAGCCGGAAGGCCGACTGCTGTAGCCTTGAGCGGACGGCAGGTTCCCAGGCCTCGCTTGACCTGGCACGCGTGGCATGTTCTGAGTGAGTGAATGAATGAGTGAATAAACGGGGAAGACACGTTTTTGTTCTTGTTGCTGTAGTTTCCTTTTCCTTTTTCAGAAGCACATCATTCATCATTCCCTGGGCGAGGAGTCAGACCTCCTTTACCAAGCCCCGGCAGTCAGTGGTCGCGCTCGGTCCCGCTCATGCTCGGCGCCCTGCCTGCTGCAGATCTGGACCCGGACCGCTTTCAGTCAGGCGTGCGCACAGGGAAACCCAGACTCACCAAGGCTCTGTGCACGCAGGACAGCACACGGGGCTGGGTGCTTTGGGGGCCTGTGCACATGTTTGTCTGCATAGATTCTCTGAACCGCCGCAACTAGTGTTCAAGACCCTTTTGGTCTGATCTTGCTGGTCAGTTTATTGAGAAAATACTTATTAAACCACTGTTCTGTGCTGCACCGGACCCTGCTCCTGGGGATGCAGTGCTGAGCCAAGCAGGCACGTGGGGCTTGCGTTCCAGTGGGAGCGATGAGGATGAAGCGCTTCAAGAATGTGTATATCAGTGAAGTTGGGAGGAGAGCGGTGAGAGAAACAGGGAGCCGTGGGAATGGGTGTGTAATGTGGGTCCCCAGCAGGGAATGGCCTGAGGACGTAGCATCGGAGGTGAGATCTGGGGGGTCGGGAGGGACCAAGCAGTGAAAGGGCGGAGAGAAGTGTTGAAGGGGAGAGGAGCGTGCGGGACTGAGGGCAGGGGAGAAGTCCAGGGGGCCTTGCCTTGCAGGGTCTGGAGGCCTCATCAGAGATTTTGGTCTTTATCCCGAGATCAGAGAGAAAGTAGTCACGGGTTTTAAGGAACTGACACAATCAGTTTTGTTTTCTAAAAGGTCAGTCGACGCTGAATGGGACATGTTTTGTAGAGGGAGCAGGCGTAGAAGCAGGGGGACCAGTTAGGAGGCTAGCGCAGTAGTCGGTGACGGATGAGTGACAAGAGATGGATAGGTGGATTGGAAAGACACCGAGGAAGCGGGATCAACAGCGCTAAGTGATGGATGGGCAGGGAGCTGTCAAGGGTAGGTTGGGGGTCAAGGTCCTGAGCTGTGTTTAAGAATGCTCACAGTGACTTAGCTGCCCCAGCTTTCTCTCCGCCGACTTTCTACCGCAAACACAGCTCACAGACACTGAAACGCTCTGCCTTGGCCCTGACAGCGCGCCCCCCCGCAGGCCCTGTTGTCCACCCTGCAGAAGGCCTCCTGCGGGGCCACACGTGGCTGCCTCAGCCCACTTTCACCAGCTTCTCTGGCATGTAATGACGGTCCCGTTTGTGCACAGCGCTCTCCAGTTCATAAAACACTTAGCATCTTTTTGCAGTCCATCATTATCTCGAGGGGTCTTCAGACCTTGAGGCAGACCTCATTTGAGAGAGGAGGGAATTTCTGTTTGGAGAAGGGAAGGGCCGTGACTAGAACCGCTCAGCCAGAAAGATCATAGCTGGGATAAGAGCTCAAGTTTGTGACTTCTGGTCCAGCACGAGGTTTCATCTTCTTTTTTTACTTCCATGCGTGTTTCTCATTTCTTCAGAGTGACCGTACATCTCAGCCAAGGGCCTCTTCCTTAGTGGGGTTCAGGGCCGGTGGAAAGGGCAGGGGCTCTGGGCTGGCTCTAGCAATAGGCAGGACTGTGGCCTCCGAGCCCTAGAGCTGCTCAGCTGTTCCTGCTCCACAGAGCCCTTGTGTGGGTGACCTGCCGTAGGACATGCACGCCGTCTTCCGCTGACCTGCTCAGCGTGCCGTTCCCTTTACCTCTCACTGCTCGGCACCTCGCGGTGTGTGTGTGGTGCGTACCTGTTGATGGAAAAGTATCTTTTTGTTAATGCCCTCCACTTCCTTTTTGAGTTCTGTGGTTGTTTCTGTTTTCGGTGGTCGGCTTTTCCCTGAAGAACTATAATTAGAATGGAAAGAATCAAGAGGAAATGTTGATGGTTAGGAAGAGCAGCGAGAGGGGTGTTTACAGAAGGTTCATTTTTGCATTGGGTGGAAAGCTGGATGAGACCAGTTTCTCTCAGCCTTTCCTCTCCTTAGGTCTTGCTGTCTGTCTCCTTGGGAACAACAGGCTGGCATGCAGCACTCGGATCAGAGAGGAAGGAGCCCTGTCCTATGAGGGTACTTACATTTTTGGAGAAGCGTCTTAGCCTCTAAGCCTGTCCCTGGCACTCGACATGCTATATCGCATTTGCTTTTACAGCAGTTATTTGAGGCAGCCACAATTCCCATTTAAGTGACGAGGAAACTGAGGCTCAGAGGAGCGGGGAACTCGTTCAGGCTGGTAACAGATCTGGAGCTGGTCTGGTTCAGGAGCCCACTCTGCCTTGCTGTGAAGTAAACCTATATGCTCGTTGACAGTCCATTGTTCTATTTGTCAGTTACCATAAGGGGACATTAAAAACAAAAGCAGACATATTGTTGGGAGTAAATTTTATTTCTGTAGCTTTAAAACACAAACAAAAATAATAATTCCATTAGTAGAGGAAAATTGCACTGTACTGCTGAGTGTAAATTTTATTGCTACAGTAACTGTAACATACAAAGATGATAAATGAAAAGTTGGAACATTTATTATTGGGAGTATATTTTATTGGTATAACTAAAATGCGAGCAAACTGAATAATGCCAGTACTTGTTAAAAATTGTAGTCGGCCGCTTGACAAAGTACAGGAGGCTGACTGTAAAACACCAAGGTCTGATCTGGGCGGACAGGAGGGGCTGGTGTATTTGCCCTCGCTGGCTGGGGTGGGGCGTGGGGTGGGTTAATTGAGGGAGTGAGCCTTTTCTAGAGGAGGCTCTAGAAAACCCTGGGGCTAAAACCTTTGTGGTGGTTTGAGGAAGCTCAAGACTGGAAAATTCTGGATCCAAAGCTCAGGAAGGAAAAGCGTCCAGTCCAGCATTCTTGCAGCCATATAGCATGCCCTCTTGCGAAGTGACAGAAATGATCGGGAATCTGTGAACTCCAGACAGTATTGGTCAGGAAATGAGCTGAGGGAGTGGGCTCAGGACGTTTCATGGCATTACTCAGGAAGTGGCCGTGGTGGCCTCAGTTCTGGCCAGCGGATGACCCTTTCTCAGCGCAGACACCAGCCGGGGGCAGAAGGAGGCCGCTCCAGGCATCTCAGCGGGGCAGGCACTGCGCCGGCCTTGGCGGCAACAGGCTGCCGTGCAGCACTCGGATCGGAGAGGAAGGAGCCCTGTGCTGTGACCACCACGTGTCTTAGCATGTTCATTCCAAGAGGTCACCGCCTCATTTTTCCCAAGAGGAAACTGAGGTCTCAGAGGTAATTCACCCGGAGTCACACTGAGGACAAAACAGTGAGAATTTGGAAGCGGATCTGTTCAGCTTCAGAGCCTATGTTCTTTCTTTCCAGCTGTTCACATTGAATCCCATTACAGTGATGTCACGGCCCTGGGGCCTTCGGAAGGCTCATGGTGAAAGGAGACACGAGAAGAATAAAGTCTTTATTTGCAGGCAATTCATGTTTGAGGCTTGGGCAGCAAGGATGGCCCTCTTGACTGTCTCTTGTTCTCAGTCCCAAATTCACATGGCCTGTACATGTGCGTGTCCGATCACATATCTTGGTTGGGAAAGTCTTACACACCCCTCAAGTAGGGCTTGGGAGGCTGCTGGTGAATAGATGTGTTCTGTTGCAGTTTCTCTGAGAAACCAGCTTTAGGTGGAGCCATTTCCTTTATATTATTCTGCCTTTAGGAAACCCGCAGTCATTTCAGAAACCGATGAGACCTGCTCTGGGTACGTCTCACAAATGCATATCCGACCCTGTTCTTCTTCTGGGGAGGACCAGAGTGGAAGGCGTCAGTGGTTTGGTCCTGCGTCTGATGTGGGTGTGCCCTCCCCCCGCGGCTTGTGAGGCGGGGGGCGTGCTCCATGGTGCCACAGCAGCAGGACTCTGCATTTTATGTTTCTGTAGCACGGGGTGTGGGCTGCTCGCCCCTCTCCTCTCCTCTCGCCCTCAGTGCCAGCTGGTGCCCACCTAGGCGGACTGTAGCTAAAATGCTTCCCCTCCAGCCGGCAGAAGACGAGGCATGCAGTCCCATGACTCCTCAGATTCAGTTTTGTTTCATTCTTTTCCCTGTACTTTGGTTTGTCAGACCAGCTCTCTGCCGTTCCTACCCCCGGTGGAGGTGTACTTTATTGGAAGTTTCCTGGTGGGAAATTTGGCAATAATTGTCAAAAAAATCTTAAGAGTGTTTACACTTTGAACCAGTAATTCTCTTTCTAGGATTGACCCTAAGGAAAGCACTGGATAGTATACCCACGGGGATGCTTTCAGCATAACGTTGCTTATAGTAATAAACAATAAAACTGACAGTTGTGGAACACTTACTGCTGACCACTATTCCCAGAGCTTCATCACTATCATCAGAGGAATGTGTAAAGTCAGAAGCAATCTAAATGTTTTAAAAATAGGAGTCGATTTAATGTAGTACATTTTATACAGCAAATTAATTTGCAGCCTCTAAATATTAATGTATATTTATTGACACAAAAGGATGTTTATACTGTGTTCAGCAATAAAGTCAGATCACAGACGTATACTCTATGATTCTGTTTTTGTAGAAAACGCCTCAAAGGCTGTATACTAAAATGTTAGCGTAGCTATCCTGAGATTATAGGTGATTCTTACTTTATTTTAAATAGTATGTATTTTTTTAAACATTTTTCCTTAATCCTCACTCGAAGATATGTTTATTGAGTTTAGAGAGAGAGGAAGGGCAGGGGTGGGGTGTGCGGGGAGAGATGTCGATGTGAGAAAAACATTGATCGGTTGCCTCCCATATGCGCCCTGACCGACGATCGAACCCACAACCTAGCTATGTGCCCTGACTGGGAATCAAACCCACAACCTTTCGGCCATGGGACAATGCTCCAGCCAGCTGAGCCGTACCGGCCAGGGCTCATCGGTTGCTTCTTGTATATGCCTTTGGAACAGAGATTGACCCCACAGTCCTGGTGTATAGCGATGATGCTCCAACAAATTGATCTACCCAGCCAGGGCTAAATAATATGTATTTTTATTGATACATCATTCACGTATAACATTGTGTAAGTTTAAGGTGTACAACATGTTGATTCGATACATTTATATATTATATTATCAGTGTTTTTTGAGTTACAGATACTAATTAATATAACAGGTCTGTAGGAATATTCCTTGTTTCTTAGGGTGAATGCAGTCACCACCTGATGGTCACCCTCATTTGCCTCTTTTTGCAGCAAAGCAGCTGAGAGCCTCGCCAAGGGGGGCGGCTCTGAAGTTCGGCGGGTGAAAGAGGATGCTCAGAAGAAGGTGAAGCAGGTTGAAGATCTCCTGACCAAAAGAATATTCCTTTTAGAAGAGGCAAGTCTGGAAACCCCGAGGAGAACGTGTTCCTTCCAGTGGGTTAATAACGGAGTGGGCAGAATTCTGTTCTTTTCCTCATAAACTGTCAAGAGTTTCTGAAGACATGACAGCCATCCTCGTTGAGCATCTCCGTGGTTCCAGCCCATTCTGGGTGCTTGACATACAGCATTTATACCCTTACATCCTGCAAATTGGCCGTTATTGTCTCTTTCCTACAGGCGAGGACACTGAGGTGCGGAGAGAAATGCTAACCAATCCAAGCTTAATCTTGCATAGAAATGGGTGACTGATCTAAAACCCCGTGTTCCCGCTGTACCACTCCTCTTGTTAGCTGGTTTAGTGCCTTTCTTTCCCTGAAGAGGACACCGAGGCCCAGAGAGGGGGAGTGACTCACCCATCATGGACATTATGTGTCCATGCCGCCCGTCCCCAGCGTCCAGCCTCCTTGCCACCATCCCAGCGTCCCCAGCGTCCAGCCTCCATGCCACCATCCCAGCGTCCCCAGCGTCCAGCCTCCTTGCCACCATCCCAGCGTCCTCAGCGCCCAGCCTCCATGCCACCAGCCCAGCGTCCCACCAGTGTTGATTGAGTGCCTCTTTTCCGGGGGGCACTGTGTATAGCTCCTCATCTTCCTGATTCTCAGGTGCTTCCTATGACTGATGGGAGTCAGGATGTTTCTTGGTTAGAAAATCCTGGTTCAATATGTTAAAAAGGTTGCATAAATTAGTTACTTATGTCTTGATCTTTGGAGTCTGTTGTTTCATCTTGCTTTCTCTACCTGCGACCCTGATTCTTCTAAGCAGACATGAGGAGAAATAGCACCAAAAAGCACGTCTGAATTCAAAGAGTGGGTATATTTGTACTGTATTTTGAAGCTTACAGTGTCCTTCTCCAGTTACGATGTTCACTGGAGCCCTTCTGTCAGCTTCATGGGGGTGTGTAGATATTAGGTTGATCGGATAGACGAGGAAATGGGCCCAGAGAGGGTGGGAAACGAGTCATGGTCATGAGTGGTAGAGCCGGGACCTCTGAGAGTCCAAGAAGGGTCTCTGAGTCCAGGTTCTGACTTTTAGTTAAGATAATTGTGAGCCTTTTAAGACGCTTAACCTAATCTTGCTCATTCATCTTATTTTTCTCAGTAAGTGCTTCCCACTGTCTTAAGGTGCCCGCACAATGGGCAGTACTAGGTTGAATCCCTGCTCTGTCACTTACTAGCTTTGTCACCCTAGATAAAGCAGTTCCCTTCCCTGAGTCCCTGCCTCTTACTCTGTAAAATGAGGCTAGTGCTACCTGCTTTGCTGTAGTAATTGTAATAACAGCGGTGCTACTACCGGTTTCTCAGGGGCTTACCGTATGTGAGGCATCCTTCTCAGCGTTTTGCATACGTTGATTTAGGTGATCCCCTCAACAGACCTAGAAGGTAAGTGCTTTTGTCATCTTTTAACAACCAAAAGGAAAACGTGACCCTCGCACAGAGTGGCTGAGTCACTTGCTTAAGGGGACACAGGAAGTAAATGGCTGGTGGTCTGGCTGCAGAGCCTGCACTCTGAACTGCGGTAGTCTGCCAGTTGTTAGGGTTGAGTGAGAATCAAGGGTATTTACAAACAGAGCTTCTTGTAAAGCCCGGTGTCGAGTAGGCTCTCAGTAAGTCAGAGGTTTTGTTGCTTGGTCTCAGAAGATTGGGACATGATTTTTCCCAGCTACCACTATGATTGACAGACAAGTCTCTTGGGAGACAGTGTTGGGGGAGGTCCTAGAGGGGAAGGATTGGGGGGAAGAAGCCACATTTTTCTGAGTTCCCTGTGATACAGCAGGCATTTGTCAGGTCTCACAACAAGTCTCTGGTAAATGGTTGTTATCCCTGTTGTGTAGATTGGAAAGATGGGGCTCAGGGAGGTTAAGTGACTACCCAAAGGTCACACAGCAAGTAAGTGGGAGCTGGGCTTTGTACCCAGTATGATTTGACTTCTGTGTTTGTGATGTGATTCGAGGCGGTTGGCTTGAGTAGTCCCAGGTTACTTTCATGAGCCCCAGGTCCCTTATCCCTAACACAGACCCTGGCTGCGTGATTTAGATAACTTCCTTGCTGGTTTCTGTGAGCGCCCCGGAAGAACCTAGAGTTTTTCACCACCTAAATCTCTTTGGTGATACAGAAAATGTACTTTAGAATTGTGTAGTCATTATCTTAAAAAAAAGCTAGTGGGGGCGGTGGGGTGTGGGATGAATTCGTGTGGAGATTATGGTGACTCTTTGAGATTTACGTATGTTTAGGTATTGAGAGGCGCATTTCTCCTTGTTCTCATTGAGCTGTAAATATTGATCTGATTTTTCAAAACCAAAACAGTTCTCGTAGAGTTGAGTCTTTTCCATAGGAAATGCCTATTACTCTTCAGGATACAAGAAGGAAGGATGGCTGGCAAATGTATTTATTACTGATTCTCCCCATGTATGTATAGTACAATTCAGGGAGGGGAAATGTGCCGGAGAAAAAGTCATAAATATTTATATTTTAATCCAATTTCCTTTCAAAGTGTTCCCAATTGTATTGAAAAATTGCCTCACATGCATTTAATTTAACTCTAGGATGTGAAAGCCGCCCAAGCAGAACTGGAAAAGGCCTTTGCAGGGACAGAAACGGAGAAGGCTCTGCGGTTAAGCTTGGAAAACAAGCTTTTGGAGATGAAGAAGATGCACGAGGGGACCATGGACATGGCTCTGGGCCTGGAAGAGAAAGACAGGTCTGGCTCTGTCCCTCCGATACCTGACAGTCATTTGTCTGGCAGCATGGGGGAAGAATTGTCTCTTCCCTGTCCCCTTCCTTTCCTCCTTGTTCCCACAGTAAGGACACTAGGATTCTGAGGACCGAGAGAGAGAGGTAGTAGATAGAAATTCATGCTGGGATTTTCCACTCAGATACTGAGTATAGCATTTGGCTTTGGCTGTAAGCTTCCTGGTAGCCAAAGGGAAAAGGGAAAGACTATTTTGATTTCTCTTTTTCCCTTAATCTTGATGATGACAGGATTAAGGTGACAGAACTAGGGGATAAGAGAGAGATGTATTTTAGAAGGTAGAATCACATGTTGGCGCGAAGGGCTTGGTGGCTGATTGGATTTGAGACTGAGGGAAAAGGCTGCAGAGATAGCCCCTCACCCAGGTGAGCAATAGTGGGATGGTAGTGCGGTTTGCTGAATTTTGGGGGGGAGAGGGAGAAAGATGTTTGGGGGCAGAGGGGCTGGGAAGATGAGCTTTCAGCTGGGACATGTTGGATTGAGGGACTGTGGGCATCCAAGAGGGGAGTCCAGAACATACTTGGGCATATGGATTAAGGCCTGAATTAGAGGATTTAAGGATCCATTCAAGAACCAGCTACTGAGCAAGGCTGCGTTGGGTGTGGGCAATGCAGAGAGGAGCACTGTCTTCCTTCTATGGAGTCCCCGCGTGTGAGAGGGGACAGAGGTACAAACAGGGTTCTGTGCTGAGACCTAAGTGAGGGAGTGCCCAGCTCTGCTTGGGCGTGGCGCAGGGAAGGCTCATGGGAGGAGGCGTGATGGGGTTGCGGGGGAAGCCTTGCCTCCCCGAGGGAACGGCATGAGCAGTGGTGTGGAGCCTGGCTCAGTTTCTAGGTAATTCCAGAGGAAAGTGCAGAAACTTGGATTCTTGTCTTTTGGGGAAAGGGAGCTTGGGAAGGCTTAATGCTTATTGAGTAATCACTGGTCCAAGTGGTGGGGTGTCCGTGGACGTGGGTTGTCTGGTCAGGGCCTTGCTAAAGGCTTCGTCTTCCTGGGGTCTCCCGCAGGTCTAGCTGGGTAGGCGCTTAGAAGCCTGACTTGTCAGAACTGCGAATGCGTCTGACGCAGGGGTAGGTGCGCCCCAGCCACGTCCCAGAGACTCAGGCAGCAGGGAGCCCTCTGGGGCTCTGCTCGCTGAGGGTGTTGTGTGCTTCCTCCCTGAAGGCAGGCCTGTTTAGGAAGCTGAGCCAGTGACAGAAGGTGAGGGCTCAGCACAGAACTGGAACAGGGTCCCCGGTCAGGCCCTGGTGACGTCAGATCTGCCACACAGTTTGACGGGGCTTGGGGCAGCGCCCTCACAAGGATGTTTTGCGCCCTCACCACCCTTTTCGAAGGTACATGTGTTAGCTACTTGTTGTCCTTCGATTGGACTTCAAAGCTAGTCTGTATCTTCCAGGCAGCTGACAGTGAGGAGCCCTGCAGGTCAAGTCTGGCCAGCAGATATGTTTTATCTGATTTCCTTTTTCTTTTGAAGTTTTAACTAGTCGCTAATATTTTTAAAAGTCTTAATTTTATGTAAGAGCCTGGGTTTCTGGATGCTCTTGGAAACCAGGAAGGTGCTGGAGGATGGGGCCATGGTCCTGCCCGAGCGCTGCTGCCCCCTGAGGTGGCCCCGGCCCCTCTCATGTCCGTCCCCGGCTAGAACTTGCTTTAAGGTAACTAAGAAATCAGTGTTATCAAGGTGTGAGTTGCACATGACACAACACCCATTTTAGTGTACAGTTGGGTGACTTTCTGTCTCTCCCGTTGATTATGTGATGATTTCAGAGCCGAGCCCCTAGAGGGCACTCTTACTCCTCTTCCTGGTTTTGGGAGCCTTGTACTGGTGCTGCCAGTTCCCTCCATGTCCGGTTGTCTTAATCCATTTGGTGCCATAGCAAAATACCCCACTCTGGGTCGCTTATAAACAACAGAAATTTATTTCTTACAGTTTTGAATGCTGGAAGTCCAAGTTCAGGGTGCCAGCATGGTCAGGCGAGGGCCCCCTCTCAGGTCCTTTTTCTCATTGTGTCCCCACTGGCGAAGGGGCAAGGGATCTCTGGAGCTTCACTGATAAGATACCAGTCCCATTCATGGGAGTTCCACCCACATGACCTCATCTCCCAAAGCCTCCCCCCACCCCCATAATGCCATCACTTTTGGGGAGGTACAAATGTTCAGCCAATGCACTGAGGTGAGGTGACAGGACACGGAGGGGCACTTTAACGAGCAGACCGGACTCTGGGAGATTCAGTCCCCACGGCTCACCCACAGTCTGCTTCTCAGTGTCGTCGTCCCCCCCCCCCCCCCGTCAGCAGAGGAGTGAGCAGAGCCTCCCTCTGCAGGGGGCGCCGGCACATGCGTCCCCTTCCAGTGCGCCGCCGGGGGCTCTGACTGCCCTTAGCCCCCTCCTCACCTTCACCCTGGGAGCCGGTCCTCTTTCCGCCCCAGTGCGTTGCTTTTTAGGCTCAGCTAGAGACACTCTTCGTAGGGTCCTTCGACAAAATGCTCATCATCGCGTGCTAAAAGGAAAAGTAATAATTATAGCAACTGTCATTTGTTGAGTTCTGCCATATGCCTGGAGCGGTGGAGGTTCGTTTTAAATAGCTTATCTCCATTCCACATAAGCAAGTTATCCCCATTTTATAGCTGAGGAAATGCAGGCTCAGAGAGCCGATATAATGCGGCTGTTGTCAGAGAACAGGTGATAGAGGTAATTTGGTGGCCTCGAGAAGGACGTGTTCGGCTCTACCTGAGGGGCCGCCGGGGGTGTCGGTTGGCAAAGGCCCCCCTAGGAGAATAATGCCGAGCTGAGCCTGGCAGGACTATGGGCGTTTATCAGGTGGAGGTGGGAGTGGGGTGCAGGGAGGCGTGTGCGCGAAGGTCTGGGGGCGCAGCACAGCCCGGCTTCTGTCCTAGGCCCTGAAAGCTCGGCCGGGCCCCCTTGCGGAGGAGTTTGGTCTTTATCTCGGAAGACAGTGCATTTTAACCTTTGACCTGAGATGCCTTGGAGAGACGTCCTTTTTTTTTTGCATTTACCAGAATAGTCTGCTTTATTGGTCATGTTTATTTAGCTTTCAGTGCCAGATTTTTATAGGAGAGGAGATTTCTTGGCCAAAGAAGTAGTAATCCACCGCTCTCGGTGGTGGGGCTGTTGGGTGTCTGAGCAGGGCTGTGACTCAGTCAGACCCCTAGTCTGGTGCCTGGGAGGCTGGGGGTAAGGGGACAGTTAAGGTCACGTGAATTCTGGTCCTTAATCTCCGACTTGCAAAATGTGATTTCATTCGTGTTCAGTCATTGGATGTGTCTACTTTGAAGATGCATGGCCCCATTTCCTACCTCCTCCTGCTCCACTGAGCTAAGAGAACGGCCTAGAATTTAAATTTTGTTCTCTTTTAGACCGATTGAGGACTTGAAGCTGTCTTTGAAGAGCAAAGAGGCTTTAATTGAGTGCCTTCAAGAGGAGAAATCTCAGATGGTGTCTCCTGATGAGAACGTGTCATCGGAGAGCGCCAAGGACTTTCTGCTGCTCGGAGGGAGGAAAAGGAGAGAGACAGTGAGGTGAGGCGGGAGGACACGGAGCGGGGACTTTACTGAGCAGGCCAGACTCCGGGAGATGGGATGCCCCTTCAGTCCCCACGGCTCACCCACAGTTCGCTTCTCAGTGTCACCCCCCATCAGCGGAGGAGTGAGCAGAGCCTCCCTCTGCCGGAGGCGCCGGCACATGCTTCCCCTTCCAGCCTTGTGTTCATGGAGGGGGTTAAGGAAACAGTCCATGCCTGCGCGCCTGTTGCACTGTGTGTTAATTTGTTGCTGCCCAGAGACTTTATTTTCATCCTTTGGGTTTTCTTGGAATGACGTTATGGTACTTACCTGGCTAGAGGCAGGCTGAAGGCCATCTCTGGTCTGAGACTTCAGAGGCAGCGGGGCAGGGCACTCACTGGTTTGGGCGGCAGCCCGCGGAGGGATTCAGTGCGCCGCCTCATTTAATCCTGGCCGCGGGTGAGGCGGGGATCACGGCCCCTCGCCTTGGCTCAGAGCAGTTGCTATATTTTCCTAGGCTCCAAGAGGTGGGTTACTGGTACTGACCCGAAAGCCTCCCTGGACCCCTCCCCACACTGGGTGCCCTCCTCGGCCAGCTTTTGGAAGAGGGTGGGCAGGACCTGGACGTGCAGGTAGGCCTAGTCCACACCGTCCCGTTCTTGCTGGAGCCTGGGTGGCTGCTGTGTGCGGTATGTTCTCCTTAGGAGACACTCTGGGTGCTCATGGAAGGTCTCAGCTTCTTTACGGAGCAGGGCCTCCTCTGTCCCGCACACAGCAGTGAATTCTGTGGCCTCACCAGTTAGATGCTGGCTGTCCTCAGCCGTTGTCTCTTGCTCCTCAGAACCGTCTGTCTCACTTCCTCGGCCTTGTCCCTTTTCATTGTCCAGTGGCTCCTTGGTTTACTCTGTGTGGGTTGCTCATCTTCA
Source organism: Furipterus horrens (assembly GCF_987537825.1). Lineage (NCBI taxonomy): Eukaryota > Metazoa > Chordata > Mammalia > Chiroptera > Furipteridae > Furipterus > Furipterus horrens. Next base: position 63,195,405 of record NW_028327172.1, on the reverse strand, counting down.
CATTTTTCTTCACTTGGGTGGGACAGGAGTGGGCACTTGCTTTCCTGAGTTCCACAGCAAGGGGAACAACAAGTAAAGGAGGTGCTCATTCTTAGGGTTCTGGGGAAGCTGTGGATTGTGGGTCCCTTCTGGGCACCAATTAATGCGTTTTCATAGGCTGCACAAATGGAGCGCCAGACGGAGAGAAATCGCTTTGAAGAGAGGATCCAGGTATGTTGATACAATTCTTAAAAATGTGTTGAAGATTTATCCTTGGCTCTTGCTTTATTCTGAGTGCAGCAGGTAATTCTGTGTGGCATTAGCTGTCACTCATCGAATGCTACTGTCTGCCAGTCGAGCTTTAGGCCCTATGGAAAAGGTTTCTCAGCCTTTGTAATAACTCCGTGAGGCAGGCCTTCCCATCTTGCAGATGTGGCCCGTGAGGCTCAGAGCAGTGAGGTCCCTCATCCAAGGTCACGTAGCTTGGTGGAGGTACAGCAGGGATTCAGACTTGCAGTCTGATTCCAAAGCCATTGCTCCGCAGTCCCTTAGTCACGGCAGCTGGCTCTTGTAGAGCACCTGCCAGCTTAGAAAGTACTTGCACGTCCGTGATCTCATTTGATCCTCACGACAGCCTGGGAGGGAGGCAGCAGTGATTATCTTTAGAAATGAACTCAGACGATAAATGTATATGTTCTGTCTCCATCAAACTAAGTTCTCTGCTCGCTTTCGTAGCATTAAGGAATGAAATTAATGATCTGTTGTTTCCCCCAAATAACCTGGTGTGGTTTCAAAGACACCGATGTGACTGCATTCAGATTCCAGAAGGCACTGGAGTCCTTCCTGTAGGAATAGCTGTCATCGTTCTAACTGATCTGATCCCCTTCCTTCCCCCCGGTCCTGCTGCTGTGAGCGGTAACACAGTGACTTGGAGCTGATGCCGCTACGTTCGACTCTACTTGGAAACATTAATCACAGGCTGACAGGCATAAGATAGAATAACTGCATTTGAATGTGCTCTTAAAGATATATTTACAATGCATTTTGGTTGGAACACATCACTTTAGTGAATCTTTTTCTAATCTAATTTAGGCACTTCAGGAGGACCTGAGAGAGAAGGAAAGAGAAATTGCTACGGAAAAGAAAAATAGTTCGAAGAGGGATAAAGCCATTCAGGGTCTAACCATGGCATTGAAATCAAAGGAAAAAGAGGTATGTCTGATACACCTCAAGTGAGATTTTTTCCTTACGAGCTTCACACTGAGTTTCTTCCTGGCTCTTGCCTGCCGGGCCCCAGCCTGCCAGGCCCCTGCCCGCTCTGTCGGGCTCAGCCTCCTCTGGTCCTGGAACCTGGCAGCACTCTGGCCTCCCCGCATTGGCCTCATCCCCTTGCTTTGTCCCCCTAATTCCTTAGCTAAAGTGCCATATGCCAAGGGGAGCCTGCTCAGGTGTGGTTCCCATCCCCATTCTATCCCCTCGCCGCCCTGGCACTTGGCATTCGTGGCATTTTGCACAGGGTCATGTCTGCTGCTTCCCTCCGACGGACAGTTCCGTGAGGACAAGGAAACCGGTAGAAGATTTACTGTTGGACATGGAGCTCCCAGGGCAGGGCAGGGCTGGAGCTGGGCCCCAGAAAGCCTCAGCTCGGAACCAGGGATTGGTTTTCCTCCTTACAGAAAGGGGCAGAAGCCCCTGTACCCTCCACCGCTCAACCAGGAGCCTGCTCACCTCAGCACAACCTCCACCGCGCCCCCCAGCTTCACCGCTCCATGCAAGGCAGAAGGGGAGCCTTTTCATTCAGAAGGAAATGTTTCCCCTGGCTGGTATGTCTCAGTGGATTGAGTGCTGGCCTGTGAACTGAAAGGTCACTGGTTCGACTCCCAGTCAGGGCACATACCTGGGGTGTAGGCCAGGTCCCCGGTTGGGGGCGTACGAGAGGCAACCTATCCATGTATGTCTTCCTTTCTTTCTCCCTCCCTTCCTCTCTCCCTAAAAATAAATAAATAAAATCTTTTTTTAAAAAGAGAGAAAATTTTTCGTCCTCCTTGTTCTCGTTGCGATGGAAACTGATCTTCCTTCACCTAGCCTGCCAGTTATGGTTCTGATTGAAGGGGGCGAAAAGCCCCGTGCAGAGAGGGTGTTCACTCATTCCTTCCTGTTGCTTGACGAGACCACATAACCAAAGGTTGAGAATTCAGGTGTTAGCTCTGGCTGGTGTGGCTCAGTTGGCTGGAGCAGGTTCGAGTCCCAGTCAGGGCACATGCCTAGGTTGCAGGTTCAGTCTCGGGCTGGTGTGTGTGAGGGAGGCAACTGATTGATGCTTCCCTCTATCTCTCTCTCTTCCTCCCTTGTACTCGAGTGAGGATAAAAAAAGTTAAGTTGACAAAAATAAACAAATAAAAGAATTCAGGTGTTAAGAGTCAGAGATCCAGGGCTTAAGTTTCTGCTCTGACTCCTCCATCCCGAGCAAGATTCTGAGCCTCAGTTTTGTCATCTGAAATGGGAGTAACAATAGTGTCTACTTCATAGAATTGCCTTGAGGGTGAAAGAAGAATAAAGAAATGCACTTAGCACACACATCGTGGGCAGATGTAAGCTGCTGTAGCCATGAACATGAAGTGTCAGGCATTGTGACAGGTACTGACAGACAATCGTGGCAAGACGATCTAATTTGGAAGACTTGTTTCTAAGTGTTTCTCTTTCCCCAGTCTTTCCCATACTTTCAATTTAGTTTTCCTAAAAATAACAACTCTTGCTCCTCCCCCCCTCATATTTCATTGGTAAAGGACATGACTTCAATTCCCTAACTACAGTAACAAATACTACTGGCATAAATAGGCTTGGAAACAAACACTTCTAACACTTGGGAAACAAACAACCCAACTAGGGGACCAAGGTGAACAGGCAAACTAGAGCGGTGAGCCATTGTAAAATCCATGTAGTAAATTGTCACCCGCATCTTTAAAAAAATAGATAAAATATCAAAGGACATTACACATAGTCAAGTATTGTTTCAGGAAACGTTTGTTTCCATTATGTATACGAGTATGTGTGTGTGCTGGGGTCTTAACTTGGGTACTGATTCCCCTGAACATGATATTCACTGTGCAAGAAGTCCCCCCCCCACACACACATATACACACACAGGCACACACTCAAACACACACATGCTTTACTTGGTTAATTCATTCTCTAGGTATCAGCTTTAAATGACTATTTTTGTTTCATAATTTTCTTGGATTAATTCATTATTGGTAACTTGATTCGTTAATATCCATCTCTCCCCACACACTAGATTTGAGCTCCATGAGGTTAAGGACGCATCTGCTCTATTGACTTCCATGACTCATTTTTAGCACAGTGTTTCATCTATCAGACACCAGTAGGTATTTGGAAAGATCCGAGAGGGAACATGGAGAAGGAGGCGGGCCAGGAGAGACCAGGGTGATGTTTGTTGGGGTGTTGATTTAGGTGGTGCAGAGCGCAGGAGGAGCTGGGCGGCCAGGAAGTGGTTAAACACACCTGTCTGGGAGAGGTGCAGGCTGAGCGGAGGCAGTGAGGTGCAGTGGGGAGAGGCATGGACCCTGGGCCCAGAGTGGCAGGTTTGTGTACACATACTAACTGCTACATAATGACTGTGGCAAACTGGGAACAAACACAACCTCTGCATACCCGAGTCTCCTCATCTAGTCTTAGGCTGCAAGGAGAGTCAAATGAGTTCATAATAATAAGGTGCTTGACGCAGGTTCTTGGTGCATGTAACTTGTCCCATGTGTGTTCAGGATTCTCACCATCCCGCGTGTGTTGGGGGCGCGGAGGGAGGTGGGGGCTGTAACCGAGGCCAGAGGGGTGGGTGTGATCACCCAGAGATGAAGAGGAGACTAAGGACAGAGCTTCGAGGAGCCCCTCAGCAAAGGTGGCTGGGGGTGGGGGTGGGGCGGGCCGAACCAGATGAAGATGGCACCAAGGAAACCGAGGGATGGAGTGGCCAGTGCGGCTCTGAGATCCAATAAAGGAGGGACAGGGAGCGGGGTGCTTTCTAAATGTCATAATTTTTCGCTCGTTTGGATGCTAAGGGGAGGGAGGCATTCGACTGGAGAGAGGGAAGAGGTCAATGAGCTGAGGGAGCGGAGGTGTGCTCCCAACTGTCCGCTCTTCCAGGACGCATTTTTAGGGGGTAGAACGGGGGGGGGGTGGCGAGCATGGGGAACACGAGCGCAAAGCTTTGTCTCAGGAAGGCAGAGGGTCAAGAGGGAAGTTTGAAACGAAACCTCCACGGGAACTCAGGCCCCCAGTTCTTTGTGACCAAACCTCTGAGACCTCCAAGCTGGGTGGGAGGGGGTCCCGAAGCGCCCGGGGCCCCGCCTCCGCCCCGCCCAGTAAGACCCGCCAGAACTCCCTGCAGTGCTAGGAGGGGCCCCGGCGGCCTGCCGCCGGGCGTCCGGGAGGTGGCGCCGGGCCGAGCCTGCGGGCGGCAGAGGAATCCGGCGGCGACGGGGGGGCGGGACCCGCGGACACAGAGCATCAGGCAGCGTCACGCCGCACCCAGCCCCGCCGGTGTCCTTAGGGATGAACGGGGACAACCCGGCAAATCTGAGAGCGAGATTCACGGCCTCAAGAGCAGAGAGCCAATGGGATCCCTGGTGCGACAGCGAGGCGGGGACGGAGCCAATCGGCTACCAGAACAGAGCCAGGGGGCGGGTCCGCGCGGAGTTTCAAAAATCAGCTGGGGTGGGCGAGGTGCATCTGTGCTCGGCGTCCGGTGACCGTGGAAGCTCCTGGGTGAGTGCAGGCCGGGGCATCGTGGGGCTTCTGTTCAGAAGAGACCTGGACCGCGGGGGTGGGGCGTCTGGGTATTGCCAAGTTGGAAATCCGGGGCTCTGGCCCGCCGGCCAGGGTCTCGGCAGGAGCGCACTGGGTCAGGGCAAGTTGTAAAAGAGGCGCTGATCGCGCGCTGGGCCCATTTGCTGAGGCTCCAGGAGGGCTGATCATGAGGCGACCCTGGCAGAGAGGAGGCTGGGATGGAGAGACAGCTGTTTTAGACAAGGGACCGCGGGAAACGCTGACCAGCCTTGTTCAGCCTCTGTCCTCTTCTGGGCCTTGTTGACCATCTCCACGTTTCAGGAAGCACCTCCTCCTGGCACCCACAGTTGCCAAGTGCACCCCTCCCCAGCCTGCTTCTCCTTTACCCAGGGTTTGTCCATGTGGAGCTTGAGAATGGGGTGGAGGAGGCCTTGCTGACCTGCCTTTTGACCTCCTCCCCAGGGTCTGGCGGACAGAACAGACTCTTGGCCAGGCAGATGGCCGGCCTCTCGGTGGCCAGGCGTGAGTGTCTCCATTTGCAGGAGATCTCTACAGGACCACGAGCAGCTGCAGGAGAATGAGGTGCTGCAGCCCGCGGCTGACCATCTGGAGACCCCCAGGGGAGCCCTGGGCTCCCTCTGCGGACAATTCCAAGGGAGGCTGCCCCTCAGAGCAGTCAGCCTCGACGCGGGGCCGGGCCCCTCCTGGACACGCCTGGAAACCCCAGAGCCGGAGCAGCAGGGCCTCCAGGCTGCAGCTCGCTCAGCTAAGAACGCCTGGGGTGCCGTGTCCCAGGTACTGCTGACCATGTCCAGGTCCAGTGCTGCCTTAAGGAGCCCCCAAGAGCATAGGTGCCATAAAGACAAGGACTTTATTCGTTCAGTGGTGTGTCCCCAGCACCCCGAATAGTTCCTGGCACTTAGTAGGTGCTCGACAAACAGTTGAGTGAGTGAACGAGAACAGTGTCCTCGAGGAAACATCCCCCCACAACACAAGATGAAATTGTAAGCAAGTGGCTCATGGTGGGAGGACACCCGAAACAAGCTTAGTGGGTGAAGACTTCCCTGAGCAGGTCATTCCATGGAATTCACTCAAGAAAGGGGAAGAACGAGGAGCATGTAAGACCGGGGGACTAGTGTGAGTCCAGACTCAGAGCCGAGGGAGATGGAGAAAGTGAAGAGAGCTGGCAGGAGCTTAGTTTGGGTGTGGCCAGAGAGCAAGGCAGGGCAGTGAGAGGCGCCCAGAGTGCCCAAGGTGTCCACACTCCCGAGAGATACCGGTAGTCTTGGAGCCAGTGGGAAGAACTTATAACAGCGTGGGAACCGGGTCTAATTAGCATATTAGAACTTGTTGTTCAGCTACTTGATGGAAAAGGGACTTTTCCATGAGGGGACCTGGGGGCCTGGACTTGCAGAGGAGTAAGCAACTTTGAGAGCTGCTCAGAAGGTAGATTTGGAAGGGTATGGTGTCAGATGACATGTTTGGGCAGGAAGCTGTCACTCACGTTGGGTGTGAGATGACCCCGCGGACTTCCAAGTGGAGGCACAGCCGTCGTCCAGCTGGTGTGAAAGGCTCGGGGTTAGGGCTTGACTCTGTGGGTGATGAGCAGCCCTAGAATGGTGTGGAGCAGTTGAGTGTCATGATAAGAACTGCCCCTGAGATGATCTCTGTGCATCAGTGTGGAGGATGGAATAGAGTAAGACCAGAAGCAGAGGGACAAATTATCCCATGGTATCCTGGAGAGCAGGCTTTGCCCTCGAGTCTCTGGATTAGTCTGTGTCCCGAAAGAGGGTTCGGATTTAGGTGAATGGAGGCTCTATGAGCCAGAGTGGCTCTGCCGCTGACCCCTGCACTCATACCCTGGGGGCTCTAAACTGGGCCCTGGCAGAGGACCCATGCCACATGGCATCACCCATATCCCTCGCCGCTGCGACTAAAAGCTGCTTGTGTGTGCAGGACAGCTGACAGGTGGAGGGGCCAGAGGTATGGCTTGGAGACTAGGGTGCTTGTCCTTGGCTTATCTGTGCTCACATTTCCACATACCTGTCTCAGAGAATCCAGGAGTCCTGCCACAGCGGTTCCAAGTGGCTGGTGGGAACTCAGGTGAAAGCCAGGAGGAGGAAGAGGGAGACACAGAAGGGCAATAGCCCCACAGGTCGCAGCATGAGCCAGAGGAGCACCCGGCTGTCTGGACCCACCACTGTCCGCTCAAGTCTGAGCCCCTGGGAGAGAGAGCATCACTGCCTCTCCACCCACGTGGGCCCACGCGCATACCCACTGCGGAGGTCCAGGAGGGAGGCCGCCTTCCGGAGCCCCTACTCCTCTACAGAGCCCCTCTGCTCACCCAGGTAAGCAGAAGAGCACCCTGCCCCCAAAGCGTTAATGGTCCAATGGCTTCTGGGCACCTCCTGGGCCTCCCCCCCCACCCCCAGTCAGGGAGCCGGGGAAGCCCTTAGGGCCTTAGTTTCCCCATCTGCAAAAGAAAGAGGTGAGCTTAGCTCTGTCTGTATCACACTCTCCCAAGCCTCCTAGTGAGCCTGGACACCAGTTTGGCAGCCATCTTGGGACTGAGCCCCAAGTGAGGAAGAGCAGGACTCACCTTTTTGCAGGATCGCCTGCCCTTGACCTTGATCTCATGAGCCTCAATCCATCCGTTTTCTGCCAGCTGCTCTAAGTTGCTCTGATGTCACTTCCTGGAGTGAGGTTCTAGGGGGATGACCAGCCCCCATAGACCCCAGGCTGCAGTGCTGGGTTGAAAGGGGCTCCTGCCACAGATTTCCAACTAGTTACTGGTGCCTGTGGCTTTTTCCTTCTATTCAGTGAGTCTGACAGCGACCTAGAGCTTGTGGGGGCAGGAATCCAACATCTCCAGAAGCTGTCCCAGGAGCTGGATGTGGCCATTGTGGCTGAAGAGAGGTAAGCTGGCTTCCCATGCTTCAGAGGGAAATGGCTGGGAGGGTCCTCCTTTTTAGGCAGGCCTCTGGCTCTGGCCCACTGTGTGACCCTGGCCAGTCCCTCCCCTCCTCTGAGCCTTGGTCTCTTTATCTGCAACACCAGAGGGCACAAAAGACCTAATTGGGGCTGGGGCGGTGGTTAAGGATGCACCCCGGATATATATGGCCCTTGTCCATCACGCAGAACTGCACCAGACTGGTACCTGGTTCCTGAAAGGCCTGCCCTGCCTCCGACACTCGCCATGGCTCCCTGATGCCCGGCCTGCCCATGGAGTTGGGAAAAGCTGCATGGCTGCTTGGAGCTCCTGGTCTGTCTGCTCAGGACCCCGTCGTGAGGGCAGATCCTGGGTCTGGAGCTGCCCTAGCTTGGAGCCATTTGTACATGGCCATGACGGGTTTTTCGGTGGGGCCTGGACGGCTTTGACTATGTGCCGAGCGTGCCAAGTTCCCACCATGTTGTCGGGTCTGGTCTTGTCTAGTCCGAGTTGGGAGGGCCCCCCGGAGCGTGAAGCACCCAATGGTATCTGTCTCTCCTGCTTTCCTGTCTCTAGTGGTGACATGACTCTCTCTTCTTCGTGACTGAGGACAGTGCCCTTCAGGTAACGCCATCCTCCCGAGCACCAAGCACCACTCTCAGCGGCCCCTGCTTCCTCTCCTCCTCCTCCCACGTGAGCACATATGCATATTTGGAGAACCGAGTCTTCTGGAAAAACCCACAGAGCTGATGGCCAGCAGGATGGGAAGTACAGTCTTCCTGCCAGCTCGGAGCCGGAGCTGCTCACCTTCCTGACCCTGTCCCCTTCCAGCCCCTCATTTTGGGGGAATGCTATGGTACCCTTACTTCCCCTGTCCTGAGCTCTGTCTTGCAGGAAGAAAGCAACACTTGACCCCCATGTCCCCACACCTAGGGTCCGTGCCTCCCCTCGAGTTCCTGGAGAAAGTCTCTAGGACATAGCAGTGCCCCCTGGGCCACATCTGAGCCCGGCAGAGACTACCTGCCCCAGCCCAAGGGTGGCTCAAGAGACCTGGGAGGGGTAGGGGGGGTGTTCATCCTACTCCCCTTTTGGGCTTTGAGATGCTCCCACACTTGAGCCTTGTGATTGTCTCTTTTGCAACGTGAAGTGCAGGCTCCAGAAGGTACCTGAGCACTAAGCACTGAGTTGTGCACCCAGGAATGGGATCTGCGAGGAGTCACCCCATGTTACCAGTGCCAGGGTATTGGGAACCAGCTCCCATCCCTGCTCCAAAGGAAGGCATGGGAGCCCTGGCTGTTGTGGCTCTGTGGGTTGAGCGCCAGCCTGAGAACCAAAGGGTTGCTGGTTCGATTCCCAGTCAGGGCACATAGGCCTGAGTTGTGGGCCAGGTCCCCAGTTGGGGGCGCATAGAGACAACCACACATTGATGTTTCTTTCCCTTTCTCCCTCTCTTCCCCTCTCTCTAAAAATAAATAAATAAAATCTTTTTAAAAAATATACCTTAAAAAAAAAAAAAAAAAAAGGAATGGGAGAGATTTTCAGGCTCTGCAACACGGGGCCCATGGGTACCTATTTATATTCTCAGTATTGTGGGTGCCAGGGAGGAGCAGCACTGCTCAGGACAGCTCCTGCCCTTTGTAAGTTACTTTAAATATCTGCTTTGTCATTTTATGAGAAAGAAACTAGTGTGTACCTTTCCTCAATAACAGTGCTTTTCATAATAAAGACTCTCTCCCTATTTGACATCCCTTCTCTGTCACCTGCCCCCGCCCTCCCTCCGTCTATGGTGTGGAGCCAAGCCTTGTTCCCCTCATCCACGCTCACTCCCAGCCAGCCCGCCCACAGGTCCGGGAGACCAGGAGTAACAGGAAAGGTTTCTCGGTGTCATTCAGAGCAAAGCATATTCTAAAGGCAAATAAGGTTTTTATTTAAGTGACAACGTTTGAAAGTTAAAAACCAGCTCACATCAAAATCAAAGACCAGTTGTAACAATCTTATAACTCCATAATGCTGTTTTTGTCTTGTTAGAAATCTGGTATTTTACGTTTTCTTTCCCAACGGATTTTGTACAAGGCAGCCATGAAGAATATAATAAACCTTGCTCATCACAGAACCAGCCACCACAGATACTGAGAGTCACACACTTAGGAACGGTCAGACCACGGACAAGATCAGACAGGCTGCCACCACCGAGTAAACAAATAGAAAAGGACGTGGGGTCCAAGGGTGGGGTTCCCCATGAGCGAGCCGCCCTCCTGTCCTGCCCCTCCTTGGTGTCCCCTGCCACTCCTTGTCCCAACAAGAGTGGGATTCAACTGATATTTCTCCCAACCACCCTATTGGTTTCTTAGCAAAAAGAGCAGGACCCAGACCAGGCCTCGCTGCTTGGACTTAACCCTAAATATAATTTTTAAGAAAGTTCCCCCGAGCCCAGAGCGAGCGGGAGGAGGGAGGTGACTTCTTGTGGCTGAGCTAAAGAGAATAGGTTTCCAGTGCACTTGGCACCCAAACCCCCGGGGACTCAGTGGGAAAGTTGGTTGTTTAAGGCGGGGTCAGCTGCTAGGCTCTTTCACAGTTGGGGGCCCCTCCCGGGGCGGGGTGGAAGAGCATCCGTGCAAAACCACACCACACTGGACTCTGCCACGGGCCCAGCTTTCACTTCAACGTTGGTTCCATCTTTTGTCTGCGGGACACTTCTGGGCATGGGTTCGGGCTCCAAGTGGTAAAATGACTTAAAAAGCCATGAGACCCCACCTCCCCTCTTTCAGAGAGCCCACAACCCTTCCCCAGAATCTGAATACTGGGATTCAAACATGTTTATTTCCTCTGGCCCGGTATCCAGGCAGGAGGGCCATTCATCCGAATGTATGAAAGTCTCCTGTTTTATTTTTAAAAGGTTGTGGAGCTTGAGGGAGGAATCACACTCTTTAGAAAAAGGCCATGATGCCGGAAGAGCAGGCCCCGGCCGCGGGTGCACCCTGAACCCCACCAGGGTGAACGAAGAGAAAGGTGGCAGGCAGGCCATCTGTGAGGACAGCCACCGAGCTGGGAATACAAACATGCCACGCGAGAAACAGGGCGCTTTGGTCAGGCAGGGAGGCCTGCTTTCCAACTCCTGAGGGAGGATTCCCTGGAAAACAGCCAGTGGGGGGTCACAGAACTACTCGGAGACGGGCAGCAGCCCCTCCAGACAACGACGCCACTTTGTTTTTCTCCAACATCACTGCACGAACAGAACTGAACAAACCATCAGTAAGTAGAGAAAGTGCATACTGGTTACCGTTGCTGTGAAAGCAGCGCTGAGCCCAGCGTGGTCTGCGTCTGTCGCTACACAGAACTGCACACACACGCAGTCACACGTAGTCACATGCCCACTAAAGCTCCTAGAGCGAACGTTCACAACAGCTCACTACTGTACACCTTCAGCAGCGCAGGGGTGAGTCTTCGGAGACCTGATCCAGAGCTCCTGAAAGGAAGGGGGTGTGGCCTCCTGCTAGGCCCCGCATCCCAGCACCGACCCCCAAAATCACGGAACCCTGCTCACGTGGACTCAAAACTCCCCAGCGCCCTAGCATGCTTTCTCTCTCCTGCTCCAAGCCTGGGGTTCTCAGAAAAGGGAGAGGGAATCGAACCAGGGGAGAAGTATCTCACGCTAATTATTTTATGATTTGAGAGTAATACATCAGTGTCTTCTGCAAAAAGGAGATGGTGGAGTTTCAGAGAACCAGACTAAGTCTGCCCAGGTTTCATTCAGGGGATATTCTGGAAAGGAAGGGGAGGGTTGGGGGTGAGGTGGCTATGCCACATGAGCTGGTGCCTTATATGGAGAGCCAGGAAAGACTGAACCACCAGGTCCGGAAAGGAGGCCGGACCAGAGAGGGGGCCAGTGGTCGCTCCTCCCCACCAGATTTGCCAGCACTTGGTGCTGCTGTATGCAGGTGCGGGACTGAAAGTGAAGCAGAGAGCTGGCGGACAGGTGGGGCAGATGTGACAGGAGCGGGCAGGCTAGAGAAGACACATTTCTAGTAGAGAGAGCAGGGTTAAGGGCTGGGAGCCTGAACACCCCCCCCCCCCATCAAGCCCCAGCAGGGGACCTCGTTTGCCAGTGGTGCCAGCCACCCCCACCAGCAGCTGCTGTGGGGGAGCACATTGGTCACATGGGAACTGCAAGAGGTAGACATTGAGCAGAAGCGACACTGAGCTGACACGGGTGCCTGCTGTGTATACAGACGTCTGGGCCCAGGGTGGCCTGGCCCTTGACACAGAGCCCAGGCTGAAAGAACTGAGCCGCCTCAGTGACAGCACAAGGGGGCTCAGAGGCCGGCCCAGGCTGCAGGAGACCAGTGCCCAGGCCAGAAGCCCAGCAGCACGGGGCCTGGATCGGCTTTGAGGGGCCCCGGGAGAGCTAAGCCCAACCAACCTCAGGGGCGGGCCCAGGAGGAAGTTTTGGGCACCAAACCAAGCTGAGTGGCAGAGGGAAGGAAAGAGAATACAACAGTTTGAGCCAAAACGACATGAACCCCCAGAACTCCAGGACCTCAGCTCTATGCCTTCCAGCAGCCAAAGGGGAGAAATCAGTCTGGGCAGAGTGGGGAGGAGGAGCCAGATCAGTGCTCTCTGGGAGGAGGTCTCTGTCCAGGGGACACTGGATTTGGGCATCAAGGTAAACAAACCTCTCCATGGAGTAGGGACCCCTTCCCCCTACCCCAGGGGCTTCCTTTGAAGTAGTGGGGTAATCACTGCTCCCCCCAGCCCACCCAGAGCCCTGCTCTCAGACTGTGGGGCCAGTAGGGATCACTGGGCACTCTGAGGAGCTCTTAGGCCTGAAAGCCTCAGGGGGCAGAAGTGCCAGACAGCCTAGGAGTCAAAAACTTGCACCAATCTAATGTCGGCTGGGGAGGTCCCTCAATCACATCAGGAAGGCAGGGCCCAGAAAGGGCAAGCAACTGGCTCAAGGGCTCACAGCTAGCCCAACTAGGCCAGAGGCCACGGCTGCAGCCTCACAGGGGAGGGAACCACAGAGGACTCCAGAAAGAGGAACCAAGGTCCTCAAGGGCCACGGGAGGACAGTGAAGATTCTAAGAACGGGAAGGCGAGACGTGAACAGCTGCGGGAGGACAAACCATCAGCACCAGACCCGTCCCGCCCTGGGCCGTGGACACACACCTGAACATAGGATGGGCCCAGGGAGCATCCTCTCCCGCCCAGAAAATGGCCACTTCGTCATAGGAGAGCCAGGCCCAAGATGGTGACTCAGGACGTCACAGGGACAACACAGGGAGGGCAGGCGCCAATGCCACTCGCCTCTGCACCAGACAGCCAAGAAGCCAAGCGCTGTGGATCCTGGGTCTGGGGGCCTCTGCCCTTAGGGCCTGCCTAGCATTACAGCGGAAGCCTGGAGAACTCAGAAAGGTGGTCGACTTTGTCAAACACTCCGGGCACGCTTGCGCCCCGCATTACACGGACATTAGCCCTGACTTGGGCTTGAAGTCACAGGCACCGGGGAGGCAGCAGCGGCTGCACTGAGACCAGGGCATCTCACCCTCTTGCAGCCTAGGGAGCTCCCCGCCGCAAGGCCGGGTAGGGTCCCACCCCCCTGTGGTCGGACACTGCTGGACAGACACGGGAGGAAAAAGGCAGGAAAAGGCCTGTGTCGGAGAGAAGGCAGCCCCTCCCCGCAAGCAGCCTGGTAAGATCCCCTGCTCTGCGCACCGCCCGGCCCTCAGGGCACCGACTCGAACTTGGGGGGCCCGCGCGCCCAGCTGAGCGCCAGCAGGGGGCGCTCGTGGTCCTTGTCGGACTCGGGCTGGCTCTGAGCTCGCTCGGGCTTGGGGTTCGCTGGCGGGTCCGGCTGCTGCACTGACATGGTCCTGCGCAGGTGGTTGCGCTTCCGCAGGAAGTCGGGCCGCGCGTGCAAGCCGAAGCTGCCCTTGCGCAGGATCATCCGCGAGCTGTTCTTCTTGGGGCGCCAGCGGTGGCTGGCCTCCAGGACGGCCAGGTGGGCGGCGTAGCCCTCGCTCAGGAACTGCGGAGGGGACAGGAGTCGGGCCAGCCGGGCGGGGACAGGCCTCTGGTCCGTCCCGCCACACCCCAGCCTCTCCAGCACCCGACCCCGGGGTCTGCAGCCTCGCCGTGGAACCCCCAGGAAAGTGGGAGCTCGCTACCATTCTAGGCTCGCCCTCCTGCTCTGCACAACTGAGCACTTACGTCTGTACCTGTGGGGCATTCCAGAATTCTGATTCTTGACGAGGGTGGAACTCCCATCCTTGTCGCTTTCACTAAAACCCCAAAGCCTAAGTCTCTCCCATCCATCATCCACCTTGCACCCCATGGAACTTAGCCATTTTATGGCCCCCACAACTGCCCTTCCTGCCAATCCTCCCACTGTGTGCTCCAACGCTGCTCACAGTGTGGACCTGGGCCATTGCAGGCAGGCTCTCAGGCGCCACCCCAGACCTGCAGAATCAGAATCTGCCCTTAAACAAGACCCCCCACATGACCCACGAGCTCGTTTCAAATGTGAGATCAGTGCTGCTCTGGGGATCCTCACTGTGGAATCCCCATCCTCTGACCCTCACCTGCTGGCCACTCTCCAAGTTCACTCTCAACATGCCCCAAAGTTCATCAACTTCCCTTCAATCTGCTTCTCAATGCCAATAATGGCACCAGGTCACCACACCAGAAATGGGTGCCACCCTGCACATCTGATCCGTTCGTGAGCAAAGCCAGTCCATTCTGCCTAGAAATGCCTCTTGGACCTCCCACTTCTCTCCTCCAGGCCACTGCCCTGCCGCACCTTCCCATGCCCCTCCCACCTGCAGCCAGAGGGGCCTCTCTGAATCACAGCAACTTAAGAGTTCCAGCGGGATGCAGCGTCAGCCCAGCGCTCCCGCCGCTCCTCAGCCCCGCCCCTGCTCGCCCCCCCCCCCCATCACACTCAGACAAGCTGTCACTTGCAGTTCCCAGAGTGTACATGTTCTCTGTCACCTCCTGACCTTTGCTTTGGCTGCTGCCTCTGTCACAAACGCTCCTCCAGCCTCAGGCCCTTTTAGGACAATTTCTTCACACTCCTGGAAACCAGCCTTGCCCGTGCAGCAGAGCTGCTCTTGTCTGGGGCCCCACCATCCTTTGCGCTCCCCCATTTTGGCTCTTGCCACACTGTGCTGTCACTGTCTGCAGATTTTTCCATCTCCCTACTAGACTGGATGACATAACATGCGATTCCACCAGGGACTCTCCCTGGCTCCCAATACAGGACCCATTTCCAGGCAGGTGCCCAGTAGTATTTGTTGAATGAATGAATGAATGAATGAATGAAGCAGATTAAGGAATGAACAAATAAAGGAATAACCACCTACTCTACTCCCCCTTACCCTCTCCCTGGGCCCCACCCCCCAGCCCCACCCACCTGGCACTGGGTTTGGTACTTCTTGGTGGGCCGGCCCACAATGAAGATCTGGGAGGGGGGCAGGCCCAGCACGCTGTAGACGGAGATGTCCTTCGTGGAGCCGTAGGCAGCGCTGATTTTGATGAAGCACTGAAACACAGAGCCAGCCGCTCATGGAGGGAGAGGGAGGCCCAGGCAAACCACCCCCAAAGGATTCCTAGACCATCCCCCTGGAAACTCCTCCTGGGGGACCCTCCATCTGCACACTAAAGCACCCAAGCCATGGGTCCACCCTGCAGTGGCCTCCCCTCTCCGCCCCTACCCTGCACCCCACACTCTGAGCTGAGCAGCACAAACGGTAGGCTGTGCAACATGGGGCAAAGTGTTCCCTTGTGGACCAAGGAGCTGAGAGCCAGGCAGACACATCACGGGACAGGGCTGGAGCCAGTTCTGTCTGGCCCCCAACCCTGTGCCGTCCTCACGGCAGCAGCCTGCTGCTGGCTGGTCAGACATCCTCCCCAGAAGCCTCATCCCAGTTCAGAGAACTGTCGGCTCCTCCTCATTCCAGGGTCACCTCAGACCCTCGCCCACCCCACCGGGACACCGCCTCACCTCCTCTGAGGTGCTCACCACCTCGCTGAGCCTCACTCTGAGCCCCCCATCAATGTCATCTTCTTTTCTCCCCCTCTCCCTCCCCTCAAGTTCGCTGGAGACTCCTCGTCCCAGGTCACAGCTTTTCTTCCTCCTAAGTCCCACCATCACTGGGATATCTTCCTCAAGGTCTGCAGTGACTGTCACCTCCAAGACTGAACCCAGAACGGCCCCTCTGAACCCTGAATGTTCGCTCTCCCACGCTGACCCCACTCCTTCCCTCCTCTGTCTCTTACAGCCACTGCAGCCTTACCCACCCCTGAGTTCTCTGCATGCCTCTCCTGCCTTGCCCCCTCCTCCCCTGCCTGGGCACCTCCCTGTGTTCCCTCCCCTCCACCTTGCATTCTCCAGCCCCTCTCCCTCCTCCCACACCCCCGGCTACACCTCCGCCGGGAATCCTCTACGAGCACCTTCTCCATTTCTATATGCTGGCTGCTGAGAGCTTCTGGAGAAACAGAACCACGCAGCTCTGGCCCCACATGTTCTCTCTGCTCCCCACCCTCCAAAGAAACTCCTCCCGACTTTTACTTCCCTACCCAGCCCTGGATGTCAACGCCAAGACAGGGCTTCCTCAGCCCACTGGCCCCTCCGCATTAGCTGGCCCATCCCCAGCCTGCCTTCAGCCAGAGGAAGGAGCGGCTTCTTTGTCCCATCCTGTCCTGCCTCCTGGTCCACCGCAGCTCGCTCCTGTGACTTCAGTCCAGCGAGTCCCTTCCTACCCACACAGCCCTCTGAGCCGAGATCCCTCTCCTCTGCTCCCCACCCCGCTGCTTCTGCCCCCTCGGCCCTCTCAGGTGACCCTTCTTCACCAAGGTCATCATCGTGAGGACAGTTCTCACCAAACCACAGCTCTGCACAAGGACACTCTCTCCTTCTTGAACCCTGCTCCTCCTCCCTGATACCGGGAAGCTTCCCCCCCCCCCCTGGCCTCCTCCCCAGCTGGCTCTGTGGTTCCTGGGCTGGCTCTCCTTCCAGCTCTTGGTGGTGCTCAGCCCCTTCTCTCTCTCCCTCCCATGGCTTCATGGACCTGCCTCAGCTGGGACCGACGTAGCTCACGTCCAACAGCCAGACAAGCCTCCATGTGTCCGCCTCCAGCCTGGTTCCCTTTCATTTCATCCATTATATTTTGGGTGCCTATCCTGTGTCATCATGGCCCCTGATGCTGGCGACATATTGGTGACAAAACACAGGAGCTCTGCCTCCCTGGAGACTATGGTCAGGTCAGGTTACCAAAGAAAGCCCCCGGCCAATGGAAGCCAGGGGCGGGGGCAAAGGGCAGGGCGTAAGGTCAGTTCGTATGGTGGGGCGCGCGGATGGCACCTTCAAGTTGGCTGGACTGGTGTCGCGGCCAGCAGAGTACTCCCAGCAGCGGCGGTGGCGGAGGCGGTGGGTGGCAGCGGCAGGAGCGGGAGCGGCGGCGGCGGCGGTGGTCCCAGCGGCGGAAGTAGGAGAGGCCAGCGGAGTGTAACAGAACCCGTGGGCTGCTCCGACTGAAACAGAACCCACGGGCTGTTTAGTTAGGGGTCCGACTGCCCGCCGCCAGAATCATAACTCTGAATACCAGAGTTTGGTGAAAAGGAAAAGAATTGTTTATTTACACAAAGCCCTGCCTCCCCCTCCCAGACCTGCCCAGTCTTAGGAAAGTCAGAAACACCGTTTCCCTACTTCCCAGGCACAGTTCAGCTTTACCAGCAGCTGCCAATCACTCAGTTCTGATTGGGGAGGTCCTTTCTGTGCTGTGGTGCCCTCCAGCTCTCAATGCAGGACCGCCTGGATTCTCAGCCTCCTTGGAAACTGCCTTCTTCCTGCAAATCGCACGGATCTCCTCTCCTTCTCAAAGCAGTCTGGCAAGAGCCTCTTCTTAAAGCAGCCTGGAGATCCCTTCTCCAAGCCAGATGGAGGGAGCCCACAAGAGCCAGAGAGTGAGGGCGTGAGGGCCAGAGAGAGCCTTAGAGTGAGCCTCCTAGAGCCAGAGCCAGCCCAAAATATGTCCGCAGCTGCTTCTCTCTTCCTCCCTGCCTCCTCTCTCTCCCCGCGTCCTCTCACGGTGGGTGTTGCAAACCGTCCTGACCATTCACAGAACCCTAGTAGGCTCGGTCTGCTTCTTCCATACCAGCCCACAGTCCAAGATCCCTCCCATCTTCCCGAGTCTTGGAAGTAAAGCGGATCTTTGCAACAATGTATCCAGCCACTAGCTCCAGGCATGCAAGGGCATCCTGAAAGCTGCTTCCTGCTCCCTATCTCCCAGCTGCAAACTCTGCGGTTTGTTTTTGGACTCTCCTGTTTCTGTAACAGGAGGGCCTGGGCGGCCGGTGCAGGAGCAGTGGCTGCGTAATTGGCAGAAGCCGTTCGCGTGCGCCTGCCCCTCCCCCAGCCCGAGATGGGGAAGCCCCCAAGCCACCTCGAGAGGCGTGTGGGCGCGCCCTTCCCACAGAATCTGGGCAAGCTGGAGCTCGCGCCTTCCTCCTGCCGGCCCTCCACGTGGCCCCCCTCCGGGGAGTTCCAAGTGTATCCAGGCAACAGCCCAACGGATACTTCTTGGCGAGCTCTCTCTGGCTGCTGAGGACGGTTTCTGTGCTCCCGGACAGAGCTCCCAGACGCGCCCAATGGGCAACTGCCTGAGTGCACTCTGCCCCCACCCCCCGCCCTGGGGACCAGGGGGCCAGCTCAGAGCTCCCCCAGGTGGCCAGTTTCCCTTGGTCCGCCAGCGGCACCCAGTTGTCCCTGCTCCTCCACCTCCTGCAGGGCCAGCCCGCCAGCACCTGCTCACATGCGGTGTTGCAGCCTTCGTGAGTGTCTGTGTGAGGATCCCCCAGAGCCTGTGGCGTTTGCTCGGGATCCTCAGGTCCCTTTACCAGTGGGCCTGTGGGGGGCACGGGGAGGAGGTAGGTGAGGAGGGGGGGCAGCCCACTGTGCCAGAGAGTGAGGCTGAGGGCTGTGAGGGAGCCCCGCCTACCTGCAGGCTCCCGGGGGCCCAGGGAGGCCTCCGTGCCTCGGTGCTCAGGCCTGGGCCCCTGCAGGGCGCCCTCCAGGTGCAGGGCCGGGAAGACGGAAGGCGCGGTAAGGCCCAGGCCTCCGTGAGGGGCTCCCTCTGCCTTTGCAGGAAGAGGAACCCCATCACCAGCTCCTATAGCTCCACCCGAGGCTGCCCTCCGGTGGAGAGGGGGAGGCATGCGGCCCCTTGCCACGCCGGGCTGCCCCAGAGGGCCGGGAAGACGCTGAGGCAGCAGCGCCCTGGGGCTCCCTCCTCAGCTGCCGCCCTGCCACGGAGGCTGAGCCAGCCTGAGCAGGGCCAGGGTGCCAACAGAGGGGACATAGCACCCTCCAGGCGCCGCAAAAGGAAGGTCTGCCTGCTCCCGCGCAGGCGAGGGCCCCCTCTAAGCCTGCCACCAGGTCCCGACCCCGGGTACAGGGTGACCCCAGAAGATTTGGACAGAGACCGAGAAGCGCGGTGGCGGATCCTCAGGGCTCTGCTTGGTGAGGCGTGGGCCCTCTCGGGCTGCGGGGCTCCAGAGCCTGTGCCTTCCTGCCCGCAGCCTGTGCCTGCCCTCAGTGCCCCTGTGTCCGCCGGTGCTCCAGTCACCTCTGTGCTGAGCGCCAGCACCTCGGCCTGCACATCTGCAGGCTTGGCTGCCAGGCCAGCCTCTGACAGCGGGGTGACCCCCATGGACACCAGCCCACCTCCCAGGCCAGCCTCTGACAGCGGGGTGACCCCCATGGACACCAGCCCACCTCCCAGGCCAGCCTCTGACAGCGGGGTGACCCCCATGGACACCAGCCCACCTCCCAGGCCAGCCTCTGACAGCGGGGTGACCCCCATGGACACCAGCCCTGCTCCCTATGCACTTCCCTCGGGGGCTCCACCCAGCTCTCGAGGCAGAAAACGGGCAGCCTCAGGCCCAGCCCAGGCCCCAGTCTCCACTGTAGGCCAGCCAGCCCTGGGCAGCATCGCCCGGGCCCCCCCGGGAACGCACGCCGGCCCCAGGCCTGCCTTGGCCGCCTCGACATCGGCTCCAGGCCCGTCTGGCACGGCCACCCAGCGCCCTGGGGGAAGCTCCGGACACAACACGCGGAAGCGAACTCGCCAGGGCACCCTGGTCACGACCCCTGGCGCCAGCGCTGGGAAAAAGCCTACGCTGGGAGGCGCTGCTGCGCCCGCCGTCGTGCCCACCCACGGACCTGCACCCAAGCAGAGCTCCCATGCTTCCAGCCAAGGGCTGGGCACCACCACCACCAGCACGGTGGCCTCTACCGTGGTGTCCCTCTCAGCCTCCACCCCCAGGGGCCCTGCCTCTGCTGGGCACACGGCAACAACTCAGAAGACCACCAGCCTACCAATCCCTGGGGCAGTCGGTGCGGGCACATCTGCAGGCTTGGCTGCCAGGCCAGCCTCTGACAGCGGGGTGATCCCCATGGACACCACCCCAGCTCCCTAGCTCTCCTCTCTGGGACCCCTCTCTGGCTCTAGTGGGAAAAGCCTTGCTGTCAGGGCCCCACCATCGCGTTGCCAGAAAACCACGGGGCCGTCAACCCAACTCTGAGCTCCAACGCAGGCTCTTTTGTCTGCGAGCTGTCGCAACAAAGACAACCAGGAAACCCAAGAGAGCGTCACAGCACAGGCTTCATTCAGTGGCCAGACGATGAAGGAGAGGGAGTTATAATTCTCAGATCTTCGCTGGGGTCAGAGAGGCTGCATAGAGAACAGGAGGTTGGAAATGAAGGCGCGGTGCAGGCTGTTAAGAAGGAGGAATCCTTGTGGGCTTTCTGGGAAAGGAGGAAGCTGGCAGCGGGAGAAACCAAGGAAGAGGAGCACAAATGGTAAGGATCTGCGTCCCCGTGATGGCCGACTTTCTCCTCTTACATTATGTCATGTTGTATGACTTGAAGGGACAAAAAAGTAGAGCACAGTCTCCCAGGTGCTGATGCCAAAGGTGCCCCTTGGGTTTGGCAGCCGGGCCAGGACCCCTGCTCCCCGGAGTGGCCTTCAGCCTGACGGCCTCCTCCCCTCTTCAGCACTGCAGTTCCTGACTTCTGGTCAGAGGCGGATTAAGGCGGGTGGAGGCCCCGGACGGGGAAGTAGATATTGGTTGGGCCCCTTAAAAACAAGGAGAGAGCCAGGGAAAAGAAAAACCCGCATTTCCCATATTTTATGCAGCGTAGTAATGAAAGCAAACTTGGTGTCATTAGAGGAAAGTGTCAAGTTGGGGTTTTGCGGGGCCCTTCAGAAGTCGGGGCCCAGGGTGCGTGCCCGCTGCGCCCACCCTTCAATCCGCCTCTGCTTCTGGTAGGGCTGCAGGGCCCCAATTACTTGTTTAGAATTGATATTTTAGAAGAACTCAGAATGATTCATTTAAGATTCATTCCTGTTTAAATCAGCAGCGTGTTACTTTTTCTTGTTGACCTGTATTTCGTCGCATGGCTGTACCACAGTTTGTTTATTCACGTGCCATGAAAGGTCTGACAAGTGTCAACATTTGTTTTTTATGCCAACTCTTCTAATAGGTAACCACTGGTATCTCCTTGGGGTATGGATTTGTAGCTTCCTAATGATGAATGAGGATTTTCTTTTCCTATGCTTATTAGCATGCACAGGTTTTCTTTGGGGCAGAATCTTCAGGCGTCTTTCTCACTTAAATGGGCGGTTTTTGTCTTGTTGTTGTTGTTTTAATTGAAAGGTTTTTCACATATTCTGGGCACATATTTATCACAAGTGGGAGCCCTTTAATTTTGTTGTTTTTTGACTTTGCTTTGGCTATTTTGGGCTCCTTGCAATTCCATGTGAATTGGATGACCAGCTTTTCTATTTATGTAAAAAGGGGGATGACATTGTGATTGAAATCGCATCGAATGTGTCCTCATAGTATTGCTATCTCAATCATTTGTCTTCTGACCCATGAACACGGAATACCGTTCTATTTATTTGGACATTTTAAATTGATTTCCTGCATTCTTTATAGTTTTCAATGTACAAGACTTTCATCTCCTTGGTTAAGCTTATTTCCAGTATTTAGTTCTTTGAGATGCCATTGAAATGGAATTGCTCTTTAATTTTCTTCATGGATTGTCACTGTTGGTGTATAGAAACACACAGATTTTTGTATGTTGATCTTATGACCTGCAAATTTGCTCATTTCATTTGCTGTTGCCACAGGTAGATCTGTGGTAGATTCTTTGAAAGATTTTATAGATAGATAGATAGATAGATAGATAGATATCGATATATAGATATTGATATATGGAATCATACCATCAGTGATGTAATTTTACTTCTTCCTTTCCGATTTGGATGCCTTTTGTTTCTCTTCCCTGTCTACTTGCTCTGGCTAGAAGTTCAGTGTAGTAATGAATAGCAGTGGTGAAAACAGGAACCTTTGTTTTGTTCCTGATCCTGGTGGGAAAGCTTTCAGCCCTTCAATATTGATTTTGTTGTTTTCTGTGGGGTTTTCATAGGTCACCTTTATTATGTTGAGGAAGTTCCTGTCTGTTCATGGTTCCCTCAGTGTTTTGTTTTGTTTGTGTTTTTTAATCTACTTATGGTTTTCTCACTTTTATTTTTTCAATCATGAAAGAGCATTAGATTTTGTTAAATGCCTTTTCTGTGTCTATTGAGGTGGTCAGTAATTAATTTCATTCCATTAGTGTCTATTGTATGGATTGATTTTCTTATACTGACCTTCTTGCATTCCTAGGATAAGTCCTACTTGCTCACGGTATATAAACCTTTGTACATGCTTCAGATTCAGTTTGTTAGTATCTTGTTGAGAAGTTTTTCATCTATGCTCATTAAAATGTATCCTGGCCGTTATAATTTGGGGGGGGGGGCATGTCTTTATCTGGCCTTGGTAGGAAAAAGAACTGGTGATCTCATCCAATGAGTTAGGAAGAGTTCCCTTCTTTTCTGTTTTGGAAGAATTTGAAAGATGTCAAGGTTACTTCTTCTTCAGTGTTTAATAGTGTTCTTCAAGTCTTTTATTCTTTCTTTCTGTTTTTTTCTATCCTCCCTTGATGATTGTTTTATTGCTTTTTAGAGAAAGACAGGAAGGGAGAGAGAGGGAGAAGCATCCATTGGTTGACATTTTGTACGTGCATTGACCAAGAAATGGACCCACAACCTAGGCGATGAGACCCGGAGGGACCCTGCGGCGGTGGCTATGAGACCCGACGAGACCCTGGGCGGCGGCGGCGGTTGGGCCCGGCGGCGGCGGCGGCGGCGGCGATGAGACCCGGTGCGGCGGCCGTGGGACCCGGTGCATCGGCGTTGGGTCCCGTAAGCGGCGGCGGTGGGACCCGGTGGCGGCGGCGTTGGGACCTGGGGGCGGAGGTGGACCCGGAGGCGGCGGCGGTCGGAATCGGGGCGCGGCGTTGGGACCCGGCGACGGCGGCGGGACGGGGGTGGGGGGCCGGCGGCGGCGGCGGCGGCGGGACCGGGGCGGGGGCCGGCGGCGGCGGCGGCGGCGGGACGGGGGCGGGGGGCCGGCGGCGGCGGCGGGACGGGGGCGGGGGGCCGGCGGCGGCGGCGGCGGCGGCGGCGGCGGCGGGACGGGTGCGGGGGCCGGCGGCGGCGGCGGCGGCGGGACGGGGGCAGGGGGGCCGGCGGCGGCGGCGGCGGCGGCGGCGGCGGCGGGACGGGGGCGGGGGGGCCGGCGGCGGCGGCGGCGGCGGGACGGGGGCGGGGGCCGGCGGCGGCGGCGGCGGCGGGACGGGGTCTGGGGGGCCGGCGGCGGCGGCTGCGGGGGGGCCGGCGGCAGCGGCGGCGGCGGGACGGGGGTGGGGGGGCCGACGGCGGCGGCGGCGGCGGCGGGACGGGGGCGGTGGGCCGGCGGCGGCGGCGGGAGCTGGGGCGGCTTCCGGGGCTGGGACGGCAGGAGGACCCGTGGTGTCGGTGGAAGTGCTATCGGCCACCGCCCCTCCCGCCGCCGCCGCTGCCGGCCTTCCTGCCGATAGCACCTCCGCCGCTGATCCGACAGGCGTGGCCACCGACGCTGCACCGGCCGTCCCCGGCTCTCCGACGTCCTCTCCTACCTCCTCTGCCACTGGGACCGCCGCCGCCGCTACCACTCCAGCCGCTGCCACGCACCGCTCCTGCCGGACCCGATCCCGCTACCGCCGGCCCCGGTACCACCGCCGCCGGCCCCGATCCCAGCGGCAGCAGAGGTAGGAGAGGCCGTCGGAGAGCCGTCGGAGAGCCCAGGGCGGCCAGTGCAGGGTCGGTGGCCCCGCCTGTCGGATCAGCGGCGGAGTCTTTGACAGAAGCCACGTTCGCATGCGCCTGCCCGTGCCCCAGCCGGAGATGGAGAAACTGCAAGCAAAGTAATACACACCGACGGGAGCAGAAGACCTCAGCCGGTCAGAAGGATTGAGGTACTTTGTGATGCTTCTATGATCTTAGCAAACTTTTATGCCACCGAGTGGAACCTGCTTCATTGCCCTAGGAGTCTTTTGTATAGTCCCGCTAATGAGTGAGACATCCTTTGACCTGAGTGATTAGATGCCTCTAGAATCTGTAAATATGACATACATGACTGCATTTTCCCGAAGGTGGGCGGTGGGACCCGGGGGCGGTGGTGGCCGGAGCAGTGGCGGCGGCGGAGGTGATATCGGTCGGTGGCAGTGGCCGGAGCGGTGGAGGCGGAGGCGGCGGCGGCGGCGGCGGTCCCAGTGGCGGCTGAGGTAGGAGAGGCCGTCGTAGGGTGGGCGGGGGCAGGGGTTCGGCGGTAGGACCCGGGGCGGCGGCGGTGGGACCCGGGGGGGCGGCGGGAGCGGGAGAGGCGGCGGTGGGACCCGGGGGGCGGCGGTGGACCCGGCGGCGGCGGCGGCGGCGGCGGTGGGACCTGGGGGGCGGCGGTTGGACCCGGGGGGCGGCGGTGGGACCCGGGCGGCGGCGGTGGGACCCGGGGGGCGGCGGGAGCGGGAGAGGCGGCGGTGGGACCCGGCGGGGGCGGCGGTGGGACCCGGTGGGACCCGGCGGCGACCGCGGTGGTCCCAGTGGCGGCGAAGGTAGGAGAGGCCGTCGGAGGGTCGGCGGGAGCGGGGGTTCGGCGGTAGGACCCGGGGCGGCGGCGGTGGGACCCGGCTGCGGCGGCGGTGGGACCCGGGAGCGGGGGCGGTGGGACCCGGGGTGGCGGCGGTGGGACCCGGCTGCGGCGGCGGTGGGACCCGGGGCGGCGGTGGGACCCGGGAGCGGGGGCGGTCGGCCCCGGGCAGCGGCGGTGGAACCCGGGGGTGGCGCTGGCGGGAGCGGTGGCAGCGGCCGGAGCGGTGGAGGAGGCGGCGGCGGTGGAGACGGACGAGGCGGCGGAGGAGACGGACGAGGCGGCGGAGGAGACGGACGAGGCGGCGGAGGAGACGGACGAGGCGGCGGCGGCGGCGGTCCCAGTGGCGGCGGAGGTAGGAGAGGCCGTCGGAGGGGCGGCGGTGCGACCGGGGGCGGCGGCGGTGGGACCCGGGGGGCGGCGGTGGATCCGGCGGCGGCGGCGGCGGCGGCGGCGGCGGTGGGACCTGGGGGGCGGCGGTGGGACCCCGGGGCGGCGGTAGCCGGAGCAGTGGCGGCGGCGGAGGTGATATCGGTCGGTGGCAGTGGCCGGAGCAGTGGCGGCGGCGGCGGCGGTCCCAGTGGCGGCTGAGGTAGGAGAGGCCGTTGGAGGGTGGGCGGGAGCGGGGGGAGGTGGGGGGGCGTCGCGGAGGGACGGGGGGGTCGGGGCGGCGGCGGCGGGAGCTGGGGCGGTGGCGGGACCTGGGGCGTCGGTGGAAGTGCTATGGGCCACCGCCCCTCCCGCCGATAGCACCTCCGCCGCCGTCCCCACTTCTGTCAAAGACTCTGCCGCTGATCCGACAGGCGGGGCCACCGACCCTGCACCGGCCGGCCCCGGCTTTCCGACGGCCTCTCCTACCTCCTCTGCCACTGGGACCGCCGCCACCGCTACCACTCCAGCCGCTGCCACGCACCGCTCCTGCCGCCCCCGCTCCAGGCGCCGCCGGCCCGGTCCCAGCGGCAGCAGAGGTAGGAGAGCCGTCGGAGAGCCATCGGAGAGCCAGCGGTGGCCGGCGTAGGGTCGGTGGCCCCGCCTGTCGGATCAGCGGCGGAGTCTTGGACAGAAGCCACGTTCGCATGCGCCTGCCCGTGCCCCAGCCGGAGATGGAGAAACTGCAAGCAAAGTAATACACACCGACGGGAGCAGAAGACCTCAGCCGGTCAGAAGGATTGAGGTACTTTGTGATGCTTCTATGATCTTAGCAAACTTTTATGCCACCGAGTGAAACCTGCTTCATTGCCCTAGGAGTCTTTTGTATAGTCCCGCTAATGAGTGAGACATCCTTTGACCTGAGTGATTAGATGCCTCTAGAATCTGTAAATATGACATACATGACTGCATTTTCCCAAAGGCGGTGGCACTGGCTGTAAGTGATGATGGAGAAAGCAGCGATGGGCCCAGTTCATCACAGGAAATAGTGTGGGGAAGGCCAGGGGAGGGGGAGCGAGGGCTGGGTGCAGGTGGGCCAGGCTGGGGATCATGGGGGACATCTAGAATGCAGCCCGCCTGGGGACTGAACCTGACCGCGAATCCAATGGATGACCTTTCACTTTGCCGGACGATGCCCAGCCGACTCGCGGCACCAGTTCGTCAGGGCTGCGCAAACTCATTTCAAGACAAAAAGTAAAACAATAAACACAACAAATAACATCAAAAAAAGTAAGTTCTCAGATATCTCGCAAGTAGCTCCTGCTCTAACCTAGTAGTCAGGATGTCCCCTGCTCCTGCTGTTTCCAGCCGGCGTGGCTCCAGCCCTCGTATTCGGCCAGGCAAGACCTTGCAAATACCTGATCCCGGCCAAGCGAGCTGGCCTTCCTTTTGGAACTTCAGCTTTCACCGTGCCCTACAGTCCAGCCCCAAAAGGTGCACAGCGCCGGGACTGAGACACCCTCCTCCAGCTTAATCGGCCTCTCTTCCCGTATTGTCTTCTCTCAGCCACTTCTGTTCTAACAGGTAAGACTGCGGTATGTTTTTTAATTCACTTCCTTCTTGATTTTAGAGTTTGCATATGTGATTCCTAACACACGTCCTTGGGTTGGAAATACTTTGCGTTGTTTCTCTACTCCAACCCAAGAAGACCATAGAATCTCTTTATAATTGAGGCCTTCATTCCTTTTCATTAGTTGATTAGTAAAAGATTCCTTCCTTTGGCGGTGAAACTGGTTTGGATCTCTGAAATCTAAAGCCATGTCACTGCTCAACTTGAAATCACATAGGGGCCCTGAACTTGTGGACAAACCACTTATATTCACAGTCGGTCCCGCCACACTTTTTAATGGGCCTGGAGGACGCTCAGAACCGCATAAACAGACACCAGATTTTGGTACTGCTGATTCAGTACATTAAACATGTAATGCTAAATACATTGTACAGTCTCAGCCCGAAGACCTGCTGGGAAACGCAGTAAAGCCATCAGTAAAAAAAGCGTTCTTAACTTTATAATGCTGGAGTATCCTGCAACGTCCCTCATACCTAGAATTGAGTCTTCAGTTTTTATTAAGACCTGTGTGGTAAGCACTTGCTAAGATACGTTTTAAAAAATGTTGGTGCTTATAAACAGCAGAGGCAGTTAGCTGTTCTGAATTGTCAAGGTCATCAATCCCTCATGACCTCCCTTACTAAAATTTGTGATGTCAAGCCACTTGCTCTGGCCATACCAGTTATTTTGGTATTGAAATGTTTCTCCATGTATAACTTAAGATGCCAACCACAGCACTAGACCTTGTGTTTTGAGGAGCTTTCAATAAGTTAGACCTTTTTCTCTTCACTCAAAGTTGGAACTAATTGAGGGGGAAAAAAAGAGAGGGAAAAAAAAAAAAAACCCACAGAAGAGCCTTGGGAATGGGAATAGGATAGAGATCAAAATGTCAGGTTGCTACTATTAAAACTCTTGGAGAACAAGACTCAGGAGTGAGGTCAACAGGGTTGCCAGTGCTGTCACACTCATAGCCTAGCCTAGCCTAGCGTCGTGCGTGAGAATTGGGCCTGCAATGTAAATGCCCTTACCCAGCACAGGGAGAGAGGAGAAAGAAAGTGACTAGTGCTTATCTCCTTTTAATAGATCAGTTTCACCACATAAGGAAACACGAGTCGAGGGATGTCACTGCCCCGAACAGTGGCCCGGGAATGAATTCATTCAGAATGGGGTGAGAAGCCCAGAGCCTCGTACTACTGTAGGTTCCTCCACAAAGAAACAAGAAGCCTGTGCGTGCAGTAAGTTTGTCCCTCCCCCCAATCAACTACCATATGACTGGCCTCTATTAGTTTTATAATACTGTTCCTACTGTTACTAAATACGTCATCAAGTTGCATTTTGTTCTTCTAACACGTATGTTCTCCTTTCTAGGTCCTCCCGTATGATCCTCTGTTTGACTGGACCATGAACCCTTGGAAAGCTTCGTATTCACAGCAGGGGCTGGGGATGAAACTGAGCTCCACTTCACTCTGAATGCGGATGGACCAGGAACGCAGTCTCCGGTGAGCAGTATTTTAGGAAGAGCCGTCAGTTGTTCAGATTTTCCTATTCCCGAGGCTCTTTGAAATGATCTGCCTCATTAATGCCTTTGTGTTCTTGTCATTAGTGAAATTGGCCAGAGTTTCAACAAAGTTCCTGAGGATCTCTTGATGAGAATACAAGAGAAGCTCAAAGGAGTGGAGGAAGGAGCTGTGCTCAGTGTGGGTGGACGAGCCAATTTACTCCTACAACAGGCCATGGGCCCCCCCCAAGACCTCCGCCGACCTTTCCCAGGGTGGAAAACTTGCGTGTGATATTCAGCATATGAATCACTCTTGAATTCAAGCTTTGGAAATTATACGCTGGCCTTATCTCGAACCCACGCACATAACGTTGAATATATAGTATTACTCCTTAACTAAGCAAACTAGCTACTGTGTTTTTTTAAAAAAATGTGAACTTCTCACTTGGGTCACTTAGACATGCTTTGAGGGTCTCAAGGAACATCTCTTCTTGCGCCCTTCAGACATAATTGTCATTCATGCTCCGTTTCTTGGCTAAACAGCTATTTGTTTTTCTTCTCAAGTACACGCTGTATCATTTTCAGTAGAATCTCTAACTTGACGCTTCAGCTGAAACAGGCAGCAGGAAAGCAAGAGCGTCACGGCAGCTTTTCCTCTAGGATGAGTACAACAAATGTCCTGCTGGTTTTGAGGTGGCCTTTCCTTACAACCTGCTTCCCCGATTTTACGTATGAATGAAAGATATTCAATATTCGTATGTAAAAGGAAGAAAGCCCCTTCAAAATAGTAACCATCTCTATATAGCATGGTCAAACTACCTTAAAAATAAGCAATGTTGAAAACAAGTTAGTGTTTAAGAAGTATTTTTGGATTTTCAATAGCAAAATCATGCAAGGTTACTGGATAAAGAGTTGTTATATTGTGGAGAACACATTTCAGAGACACAGATATAGTATGGTTACTAGTTTTAAAAAATGTATCTTGGACCTACTCATTCTTTTCTCTTTATCTTTGAAGCTCTCTGTGTTTCCTATTACTTCTCTTTGGGTGATGCCTTTTTCTCTGTTTTCTAGTCATGAATTAGCTTGTCAGCTGTTCATATAACCTCCTAAAATTATTCATTGGGTTGCTGTTAATTTCTAGCTGCGTATCATTCTTCAGATCTGCCTGTTGTTTCAGGGTGCCTAGTTGTTTTCTTAACTTTTCAGTTCCTTTTACGTCAGTGGTCACTTTATACATGCTCATTTTATAGTGTCTCTAATGGTTCTATTAAAACAATTTCCTCTTGTCTGTATGTGTTGATTCTCATATCTGGTAGACTGTTTACGCAGGTATTTTGTAGTTTTGAAAGAGGAGCTCATTTTCAGCAGGGCTTTCTCTGTACTACTCTTGAGTGACGTGTGAAGAATAGTGCCTTCTGGATAAGTTTCGTGTCTCCTTATGTCCTATTCCCAGGGCTGTTACCGACAAAGGACCGCTATTATTTTAATTTCTCAGCTTCAGAGTTTCCAGACCTCGAGGAATGTGAAGACCCCCCCAGGCCAGGACAGACACTTTTCCTCTTCACCTGCCCGTCCTAGTGGCAGAGTGTTCTCTTGACTTCCCTTTCACTGAGGGGTCATCCGCGACTTGCCTCCTGTTTATGGAGGGCTTTGGGGGAGGGGCATTTAATTCCCACCTGCTGCCTTTTGCAAGGCCAAGGTTCCATGAGTTCCCTTATAGCTTGTTCAAGCTGAAACCCACAGGTTGATGATGAGATGGGCAAATTGTGCCAGGCCAGCTAGGAGAGCTAGAATGTCAGCTCACAGCTTATGTGTCTACTTTTCAGTTTCCTTCCATTTTGGCCCTCAGGATGTCCCCTTACTTTCTTGTAAGTTCTCCTCTTCATGTAATAGATTGTTTCTTACATCTTCTTCAGCATTTCTGTGTTTTGTTGCAGAGGAAGAGTTGAGCTATCAAGTTTGCTCCACAGCTAGAAATGGGACACTTTCCTGTCTCCATACTGTCATCAGATAACAAGTAAAACTACTGACTTGCCTATTGGTGAATAGAATTCCTCTTCCACCCTTAGGAAGGTGTTCGTTTCTGCTGCAGAGATTAAGAAACGGGTGGTTGAACTTTCCTCGTATTGTTTAGGTAACCAGTTTATGTAAATAGTTGTTTCTCTTTTGAAGGGTTAGCGTTTCTGTCTCTTGCCAATAGCAAGCACTCACTCAGCTCTTAGCTCCCCATCTTCCTCCCCCTCCTCAAACAATCTCTAGCACTTTGTAGACTATAAATTTCTTGGTTTGGTTTCTGGAGCGCTGTTCTTAATATTATTTTTCCTTTCCACTTGCAAACTCATCTCGGTGTATCTTCTTCTTCTAGGCTGACTTCACTGGTCATAAAACTACCATTATATACCAAAGATTAGTAAATCAAAGGAATGTATGCAATTTCGAATGTCTTTAGTTAAGAAAGCCTTGAAATCTTCATGAACGAATAAAAAGTGATCAGTTAGATGATAGTATAGGTAAATGAATTTGTAACTAATTCTTGCTAATAGATGTATCCAAAGAGCTTTGAATAACATCGTGAACCGACTCTTCAGCCTTTAATAGTGTACCATGAGGCTTCTGTCCCGTTCAAATATTCTTACTAATGGCTTTGAAAAGTTTACCCAATATACAGATAACAGAGGTAGGGGAATTATAGGTAAGGAAATTAGAATTCTAAAAGATTTTGACAAGCTGGAACACTGTCTAGAAATAAATAGCACAGGAATTTACCGAGAACAGATGGGCAGTGCTTAGGTTCATAAAACATTAGTTACAGAATATCTGTTGTATGCTGAGTACCTAATGTGCGTTATATGCAGCATCTTTTGCAAGATTAGCAGCGTTATTTCAGTTTACACCTGGGGAAAGTAAAACTTGGAAAACTAAAGTAAGGATATTAAGGCCACAATGTAGTGAATCGATCATACAAGTCCATGGAGTATCCCTAACTTGAAAAGCTAAAAATGTAGATATGGGCTAAAGCAAATAATCGCAAAGAGAAAAACCTTTGGACTTGTTAAAGACTTAAGTAAGCTAGGTTTAAAAAATGTAAAACCTGTTATACTGGCTTGAAATAATAGAGATATGTGCCGTTTGGAATATTTTAATTGCACCTTAATGAAGTGATGTGTTTTGTAGTGATGTCTTTTAAGTACTATTGAATGTATTTCTTTACTATTCTGTGACCTGTTTTTGAATAAATATTTCTAAAACAAACATATGCTAAGACTCATTCACGTTATTCAAGTGTGTGCGTGTTCTGTGTGCCAGGCACGGTGCTGGTTCCCAGGGCAACAGCAGTGAAGCGGGGCAGGCACAGGCAGCCCTTACGCGGCTCCGTCTGGGTCAGACCTGCAACTCAGCGTGCCGTGTGAGCTGGGAAGCCTGCTACTCAGAACCGGCCCGGTGCGCTGCATCTCGGATAGTCTGAACTGTCTGCTTGTTTTCCTTAACTGTCCCACGACAACAAGGCAAATGAATGTTCTTTGGACCTAGAGAGTGACCTAGTTGACATTTCCAGTGTCTAAAAGATATGTGTTGGAATGTGACAGATACAAAGATCCCGTCATCTCAGATGTGAAGTTTGTATGCCGCACGTTCCTTTTTTCTTTTTCCCTTTTGTTCCTTTTTTCAGGAAAATTGAATTTATTGGGATGACATTGGTTAATGAAACCGTACAGGTTTCAAGTGCACAGCTCCATAATACCTCATCTGCACTGCCTGTTCTGTGCTCACCACCGGAAGTCAGGACTCCTCTCACCCCCGTGGGTCCCCTCTTGCCCTTCTCCGCCTCCCCACCCCCCCTTCCCTCCAGCATCACCATTCTGTTGTCTGTGCCCTTCTGTTTGTTTGTTCTTGCTTAATTAATCCCTTCTCCTTTTGAACCCAGCCTCCCAACCTGCCTCCTTCCTGAGAGTTCTCAGTCCGTTCTCTGTATCTATGAGTCTGTTTCTATTTCGTTTACTTTGTTCATTAGAGTCCACATATCAGTGGCATCATACGGTATTTGTCTTTAATGACTGGCTTATTTCACTCAGCATAATGCTCTCCAGGTCCATCCATGCTGTCACAATAGGAAAGATTTCCTTTTTTTCCCCGTTTCTCTCTCTCCCCCCGCCCCCCCTTCCGTTCTGTTTAAAATCAGTAAACATATGCTTGGGTGAGAATTTTTTAAAAAATGAAACCATGAGGAGTGTTATCTCCCTCCCCTTCACGGAGTCAACTCCTCTTGCTCTACAGTTCCCAGCTCAAGGGTTTCTTCCTCTGGGTGGCCTTCTTCTCTAGGTCTTGACTGCCCTCCTTCAGAGCTTGTGTCTCCATCCATAATACACATTTGCAAGTGTGGTTACCATACAATGAGAGGGATAACAGAGTGTACTAAAATAATGAGTGTGAATTCTTAATGGAATTATCATGCACACGTGGGTCAATGTGCAGAACAGAGTTTTCCAGCTGTAAGGAATGAACAGTACTGTAACCCATTATTCATTCAACAAATATTTTTTAGCCTCTTGATGTAATAAGCATTGAAGTGGGGGAGGCAGATAATAAATGAAGAGGATATGCTTGCTATGATATTATGTGATCTAAAATAAGTAGCAATTAGTTATAGCAAAGAGGATACAGCAGGGAGAGGGTGGGTATGAAAGAGTTGCTTTTTTCTGTGGCTTCAGTAAGGCTTCCCTGAGCAGATGACATTCGGAGGCCAGGAGAGGATCTGGTGGAAGAGCTTCCTGGGCGGGGTAGGAAGGCAAAGGCCTGGAGATGGAAGGATCCAGCATAGCTGAAAGACAGCTAAGGGGCTGGTGTGATGGGAGCATCGTGGGCCAGGAGGAGAGCAGTCACATGCGATAGGAGCGAGGCAGCCAGAGGACCGATTTGTAAGGCCTTGAAAGTACTTGGACTGGTTAAACTGGCCGGTCGTCCTGGTGTGTACTCAAGAGCCCTTTACCTCTCCCTGATTTTCTCAGGGTTTTGGGGTTTTTTTAAATATTTTATTTCTTTATTTTTAGAGAGAGGGGCAGGGAGGGAGAAAGAGTGAGAGAAATATCAATGTGTGGTTGCCTGTCACATGCCCCCAACTGGGAACCTGGCCCCCAACTCAGGCATGTACCCTGACTGGGAATCGAACTGGTGACCCTTTGGTTCACAGGCCAGCACTCAAGCCCCTGAGCCACACCAGCCAGGGCCTCCTCAAGGTTTTTAGAGGCAATGTCCCAAACAGTAGCATGAGTGAGCCACCCCACTCTCCTTTCCACACCTGATTTATGTTCACCTGAATCCCGACCTAAGCAAAGCTTCTCTGGGTAAGTGTATTTTTGCATTGAGGTACCTTATTGCAATAAGTATGGAACAAGAGGGATGTGTAGGGTACAGTGATTGCAACGGAACCTTTTTCCTTTAGCCCTGTCCCCATGCAATGGTGCCCTACAAGACCCGTTATTCCCCCGGTCCCGGACAAAACTCCAAGGAGAACCTTTAGACACTCATTCTCACATCAGGATGGAAAAAAAGTGCAAAGAACTGATGTCAAAGAGCGTGAGGTCTACGAGGATCACGGCAGTCTTCTTTGAAATCCACCTGTATTACATCTAGAAGAGGGATGTCCAGCCTGGGCTACTTCAAAAGTCTACTGTGACTGTCAAGCAAGGAGACTTGTCTCATATTTCCTTTGAGATGCTGAGAGCAGGGTTGGGGTACAGAACAGCCCCAAACACAAGGTGGTGAAGGGAGACTGCGAGCTGCACCTTGGGAAGAGTCCACCACGCTTGCGTCCTGGCTTATGTGTTCTTCCAATTTTCAAATGATTCTAAACAAACCCAAATTTATATTTCTATATTTAGCAGCCCCCAGTTTGATTCTGATCCTGTCTGGAGACTGACTGCATGGCCTTCTGCCAGTGATTAAATTAGTCTGTGGGATATCTATTGCTCAGAGCTAACCAATGGTCATGTGATATTTTTAGCAGCTGCAATATAATGTTAGTAAAATTGTGCATTTTTATGACTTTTTAAAGTAACCCCTAATACAGGGGCCACAGATCTCTGCAAACAAGAGAGAAACAGAGTGGGTTCTTCATTATGAGGCGGGCAAGAGCAGAGTGCATCCGGGTAGGAAGCCCCCCCACCCCTCCACCAAAACACTGCTCTCAGGCCATGCGGAGCAGTGGCGCTCTCTCCCTGACTAGCCACTTCCTTTGCCACGCCAGAAGAAAACGATGAGCAGAAAGTGGGGGATGTGGGGGAGAGCCCTCTAAATCAGCCGTGCCCGTGTGCCCTGAAAGACCCACTTACTGCACTGAAGGCCTCCTCGTCGGCCCCCAGCCCCACCCCTGCTGGACCCGTCGCCTCGCTTGGCACACACTCGCCCCCAGGCCTTCCCGCACACAGTCCCTTCTGCCTGGACGCTCTCGTCCCATCCCCGCCTGCCAAGCCATCCCGCAGGCTCACCACCACAGTCTCCAGGAAGGCCTCTCGCTTGTTTCAGGCAGAAGCCGTCTATCTCTGGTCTCCATGTTATTTCGGAAAAGATAGAAAACTAGTCTCTCTTGAAGTGAACACAAAGGTCCTCCAAGGCAAGCAAGTCTGAGAGACCATCGCAGCCGAGAGGAAACCAGGGGGACACAGCAGCTCAGTGTCCCGTGGGGGCCGGGATGGGGCCTGGGTGGGGCCTGGGGCAGAAGCAGGAGTCACATAAGGACAAGGTTTGCAGTTTCCCTCCTGGTGAGAGTCAGCATTGGTTCATGAATTGCACCAAATGGGCCACGCAGCGTGAGGCGGTATGGAGGGGAGACTGGGTGCAAGGGACACGGGGATCCTCCGTGTTGTCTTTACAACTTTCCTGTAAATCTAAAACTGCTCTGCATGAAAGAGTTATTGAAAACACAGGAACAGGAAGGACCTCCACAGTCAAAGCCGATGAGAATGAGGTGGACAGACGGTCGTTGCCAACCACGTCTGCCTCAGGAGAGGGAGCAGAGGGACCCGGAGCCCAGGGGCAAACCCCCCTGTCCGCTTCATTCCCCAGACCCGACCTGCACAAACACGTGGAAATGAAGACTTAACATTTGCCACTGAGACCTCACAAATGTGCAAAACTACACAAGCGGTGTGCAGTATTTGGAAGAGGAAATAAAATGTCACCTGATACAAAAATAATTGCTTTTTTTTTTATTTGGAAAGTCATATGCTGATATCTATTAAATTGAAAAATACATACAGCCTTTGACAACGCGGGTTCACCTGAGAGCTCAGCCTTCAGGAGCGAGCAGCGGCAGAAACCCGGGAGGAGCGAGCAGGCGCCGGCGCGGCGCGCTGCTTCCGGGGGAACCGGCGGGATCGATCGCGGTCCAGGCAGACGCTGTGACCGTATCGCGGTTCCGTCAAAGGACGGGAGCTTCGGACTCAGCGGATGTCTCTGGATTCCTGTCAGCGAGAAAAGCAAGTCCTAGAGGGAAAAATGGGGAGAGAGACTGATTAATGAGTTTCCTTCTGAGGTGATGAAAACTTCTAGAATTAGATAGTGATGGTGGTTGTACAACATTGTGAGTGAGCTAAAATCACTGCATTGTACATTTTAAATGGTTAAAATGATGAGTGCTATGTTATAGTATTTACCACAATAAAAAAGAACACCTACTAAATCCTATAGATGTGTGCATTTTCAGAGTGCTGCTCTAAGGACCCTCCTCACTCGAGGAGACCCTTGCTATGACGAGTGTGCTGTGGGAGGAGGAATGAGTCCCCCAGCCTGCCTGGGACCCAGGGCTCCGGCGCAAGGAAAGAAATCCCTCCCAGGGGGAAAGGAAGGAGCTGGGAAGAGCACTGTGGGGTTAAGGGTAAAGCGGAGAGGCCCCCTGGCTGGGGCTGGGAGGAACCCGTCAGGCAGGAATGTTTTAGACAGACGTGCCGAAGAGCGTGCTCTCTCCACCATGACCTCACAAACCCTCAGTAGAGCACCGAACTTGTTTACGAATGCTTAGCTGGCGCACATTTACTGTGTCAAGTTTTCCTCGGAGGCCAAGGAAGAGGATGGGGTTTAAGTGAAGGTCAAGAAGAAGCTAAAAACTGGGTGAGCCCATGGAGACCTGGAGGATGAGCTTCAATGGGGCACGCTTCTTTAGAAGTCATGTTCCCCTGAGCCTCAGTTAACGGGGAGGGGGCACACCTGTTACAGATGGACATGCTTGGGGTCTTGTCCATCTTTATGGTCCCTGTACTACTTAATACAATGCCAAGCACATAGTAGGTGTCCACTAAACATTTATGGAATAGAATTGTATTAATATGGATCCTTATCTAGAGATATAATTGATATGCAACATTGTATTAAGTTTAAGGTGTACATTGCTCTATTTCTATATTGTAATATGATTACCACTACAGCATTAGCTAACATTTCTATCTCATCACATAATTATCATTTCTTTCTTGTCGTGAGAACATTTAACACTTAAGATCTAGTCTCCTAGCAACTTTGAAGTATATGATACAATATTATTGATTATCATCACTATGCTGTGCCTTAGGTGTCCGGAACCTATTCGTCTTCTACACACAAATCTGCGCCCTTTGACCAACATCTCCCCAATCTCCCCATCCCCCAGCCCCTGGAAACCACTGTTCTACTTTCTGTTGCAACAAGTTTGACGTTTTTAGATCCCACATATTAGTGACGCCACTCGGTATTTTTCTTTCTCTGTCTGGCTCATCTCACTTAGCGTAATGTCCTTGAGGGTTCATCCATGCTGTTGCAAATGTCAGTATTTTCTTCCTTCTTGTAGCTGAATAATATTCCATTGCATAGATATACACCATATATTCCTTATCAATTTATGCATTAAAGAACACTCAGGTTGCTTCCAAAGAATGCTGCAATGAACATGGGCTACAGATACCTCTTCAAGGTAGTGGTTTTATTTTCTTCAAATATGTCCCCAGAAATGAGTTGCTAATTCATATACCGTAGTCCCTCTCTATATTGTGGTTCACTTATCGCGGCCTCACTGTATCGCGAGATTTTTAAAAATATTATATTTAATTATTTATCGCGGATTTTTTCCTATATCATGGGATTTTGCAGTGCTGTATATATATGCTGTTAAAGTTACATAGGTTTAAGAGTGTAGAATAAATGTAAGGTTCCTACTTCGCGGGGGGTGGGGGGGTCTAGAACATAATACCTGCAATAAGTAAGGGAATACTGTAGTTCTATTTTGAATTTTTTGAGCAACTTCAGTAGCATTTTTGACAGTGCCTATATAAATTTACATTCCCACCCTAAAACAAGACTTATCCTTACCAACACTTATCCCCACATCCTTACCACCATTTATTTATTTTCTTTTTGGTGATGGCCATTCTGACAGGTGTGAGGTGACATCTCATTGTGGTTTTGATTTGCACTTTCCTGATAACTCGGGATGTTGAGCATCTTTTCACATACCAGTTAGCCATCTGTATGTCTTCTTTGGAAAAATGTCTGTTCAGATCCTCTGCCTATTTTTTAATTGAAATGTTTGTGTTTGTTGTTATTGTATGTGTTCTTTATATATTTTTGGTTATTAACCCCTTATGCAGTATATGGTTTTCAAGTATTTTTGCCTATTCCATAGGTTGCCTTTTCATTTTGTCGATGGTTTCTTCTGCTGTGCAGAATCTTTTTAGTTTGATGGAGTCACACTTGGTGATTTTTGCTTTGGTTGCTTATGGTTTTGGTGTCATGTCCAAAAAAATCATTGGCAGAATCAGTGTCAAAGAGCTTCTTTCCTCTATGTTTTCTTCTAGGAGTTTTATGGTATCAGATCTTAGTTTAAGTCTTCAATGTGTTTCAAGTTAATTTTTGTGAGTGGTGTAAGACAGGGGTACAATTTCATTTTTGCACATGTGGCTGTCTAGTTTTCCATGCTTAGCTCTGTACATTTCCCTCAGTTCTTTCATAGGCAGCATTAATTTGGCCTCTCAATAAGCCTAAGAAATGCACAGGGCAGGTTTTTTTAGCCCCATGTGATGGATGATCAAACAAGAAGTCAGAAAAGTTGGAAACGCAGCAAGCAGTGGGATTCCCTTTGGGACTCTACATCACAGGACTGATTTTATGAGTAAAGTCAACCATTCTGGGAATGAAACCTCCCAGTTGAAACCAATGTGTTCATTCATCTCACCCTTCTTCTGTTCGCTGATCTTTGCATTCCTCCCATCCGGAACAGCGTTTACAGTAATGGTAAGCCTTACATATGTTTTAGAATTAAATGACACATTTTCTTCCCTAAAAGAGGAGCATATGATCAGGTAGTAATGACAAACCAGTAAACAATCAAAATGCAGTGGTGTAACTATAATTATATTCACTAATTCAATCAAAGTAGTATTTGTTAAGTACTTCCTATATGCCAGGAGCTGGGAAGAGACAGGCGGTGTCATGTGGGATTTCAGCAGCATAGACTCGAGTGGCTGCCAGGAACCAAATCCCAGCTCTTGTGTTTTAGTTTTGGAACATGGGCAAATTATTGAACGTCACGGAGCTTCAGGGTCCTCATCTATACAATGGAGAGCACAAAACATTCCTGACAGGGTAGTAGTGAGGATTATATTAGTTCCTATACATAAAAGCTTCAGAATGGTGCCAGGTCTGTTTAATATACATTAGCTAGTCACCATTACTAGTTATTACGACTAGGAAGCAGTGATGTAAAAGGCAGAGGCTGAAACTAGGAAAAAAAGACTCAGAATTTTTCAAATTACAAACTTAGATTAAAATATATTATTTTTAAAATAATCACCACCACAGAAATATACATATGGTCGGTTGATTTTTTTATAAAGGTGCAAATGGAATTTGATGGGGAAATGAGAATTTTCCATAAATGATGCTGGAACAACTGGACATGCAAAAAAAAAAAAAAAAAAAAATTCAAGCTTTACCTCACACCATACACAAAATTTTACTCTTAATGAACCACAGACCTAAATGAGAAAGTTAACATTACAGAACTTCATCCCATAATGCTCTCCCATACCCCGGTGCAGTCAGCTCTCCCCTCCCCACTCTCCCCTTGCCTTCTGTCCTCTCGTTTTGCTTTTCTTTAAAGAAGCTATGTGAAATGGAATCGCACAATATTTGGTCTTTGGGTCTGGCTTTTGGGTTAGACTAATGATTTTGATTCACTCGTGTTCTTGCACATGTCTGCAGTTTGTCTGTTTCCACTGCTGAGCGGTATTCCATGGTATAGATACACCACATCGGTTAACCCAGCTACATGCGAACACTTGGGTGATTTGCAGTTTGGGGCCATTCTGCATAAGGCTGCTGTGACAGGTCCTTGAATGGACTTAGGTTTTCTTTCACTTGGGTAAACAGCTGTTCATAGGGTAGGTGAATGTTTATAAGAAACTCCAGGCTCTTTTTCAAAGCAGTCGTACAATTTTGCCCTCCTGCAGCCTTTAAGCCAAACTGGGAGGATGATGAAGATGGGGTGGGGGGATCACTGAGCTAGCCTCAGGCCACCTGAGGAGTCACACATACGGTGTCATCTTGCACAAAAAAGCAACCGTTCCTCCCGAGACAGACCCTGAGGAAGACAGACACGGAACTGAGGTACAGAGCAAACTAGCGCCCCCATCTGAACCCAAACCACACACGAGGCCTCACGTTGGCCTCGGCCCCAAACATCTGAAGAACAAGAGAGACAATTTTTTTTTACCTTCCAAGCTTGCATTCTTTATCCACGTGCTCACCCTTTGGGATACAGAATTGAAAATATTTAAGAAACTGGAGGAAGGGACTATTCCGTATGTAGACCAAGGGCCCTCCTCCTGAATTGTTTCCATTTCATGTGAGTATTTGATTCCTATTTGCCTCATTCGCCTAGATTCATTAGGCAGTGACCGAAGTCCCGTGAAATCCAACAGTGCTATGAAAAGCGACAGGAAACCCGAAGAGCATTCTGTGAAAAGGTCTCTCTGCAAGTTCTTCACCGACCACAGCAGCCGTGAGGCCACTCCGCCCCGGGCTCAGGGCCAGAGCGAGGAGAGCGCTGAGCACCAGACAGGGCTGGGCAGGGCCGGAGAAGGAACAGGGCGGGTCACAGGGCTAGCTGGCTGCTGCTCAGGGCTACAGCATGGGGCCAGAACCAGCAGGCAGTCGCAGGGCCAGAGTTGAGACGGGCTCCCCAGGTGTGGGGTGGGGCTTTTCAGACGCCATCCTGCAGAGCTCCCAAGTTCCCACAGAGGACGTGAAGGGGTGGGTCTATGAGACTCTGCGCGACTCTGTCTTCACCCAAAGCATCTCTGACTTTCAGTGGTTTGTATCCTAAGGTTTGTACAAGGCTCATTGCTCTTTTTCTAAGACCAAAAAAAAAACCCATCTTCTTACTAAAAACAATTTTAAAATGACTAGTTGGGAGGTAGAGCCCAAATTTTAGCCTCTACAGAGGCAGAGAGAAAACCTACATGTGTTAAGCAGGCTGGCGAATATATAAAAGGGGGTGGTGGGGACTGTGGCCGACTGGAGGGTCTATACGCCCTCCATGGGGCAGCTACCACAGGACCCCAGTGAGCTGTAGCTCTGAGGGACTGAGGACCCAGTCTTGCCAGACCTGCTGATTTGCAAGAGAACCCAGCCAAACAGATTTTTACATAAAAGCGCTCAATTACTAAAGATCACCAACTAATTCAGTTTATCTTATAGTATCATGTAGATCCAAAAAGCATATTAATACCTGGATTGGCCTCTCAATCACTAACTGGCTCTGGTTTGGAAAATACTAGAAATCACAGCAGCTTTTCATTGTTGGGGTGGGGAACTCACACCTTTCTTGAATGTAGAAGAGCTAGTTCTGTCTTTATATTTTCTGCTAATCATCGTGTCCTCAATGCTTAGCCCGGAGCCTGGCCCTTCACTGCCCAAACCAGCTGTGGAATGACGGGGTGTGTCGTCGTCACCTGGCTCTCTGTTGCACCCACTTAGGCCTCAAATCTCAAACAAATCTCCACTTCTGCTTTGATATTCCAGGTGGCAAACCTTGTGGGAGGTAGACCATTCATGGGTGGGCAAATCTGGCACATCTGTATTTTTCTGGGCACTGCTGAATAATCTAAAAAGACAGGCTGTGTACTTAAGCCAGTCCAAAGCTGTGCTCTGCAGTTCCCAGGTCCTTTTAGGGTACAAGAAACTTCAGTTCACGCCAGGAAACCCCCCACCAGCATCATTTCCACTTAGGAAGGATGGAAGCCTCACTGCTCTGAGGAACAACTCCGGGGCAAAAACACTGATGGTCCTGTGGCTGGAGGTCCAAGAGCTGGCATTCCAGCAGATGCCCATGGTAACTGGAAGCAAGTCCTTCCACGCTTCAAAGTCAGGGGTTCAGCCGACTCTGCCGGACTTGCACGGGATATAACTGAATGATTCTGTGACCCATAGCTCACCTTGACCTACCTAACAGCTAAAAAGAATTGAAGTTGGAAATCAGAGAAAAGTTGTCTTTGTAAGAGTATTTAATGAGCAGTGAGCACCCTTCCCAGCCCTGTGCTGGAGATGTATTCTGTCTTCATCTAAGCCCAGTGACGGGACATCAAGGAACCATATGGAGTCCTTCCCTTGCGTTACCTGGAGTTTGAAGGACACCAAGAACTTCCAACCTCCCTCTAATGGTGCCTCTTCCTAAATAGGAGCTGCTATGGTCTGCGCCAGAGACGTAGACATGTCCTCTTCTGTCCAGGGCAAACGTGCATGAGTGTATCCAATGAATCAGACATGAGCCACAGGAGAGGAAGGCCCTTTGCAGAACTGCTTAAATTCTGCCCAAGAGATAGATCTGCCCCAGGAGGCCTGATGACCCCAACCAGCGGTGAGTGGCCAGACCTAGATTCCTAAGAGCAGAGGGAGAAAAACAGAACTGGCACTCAGAGAAAATGTAATATTCCCAGTACAGACCCAGAGAAACCCACAAATGTACCCCAATAAGTGAAGTCAGTTTTGCTCATCTACTAACTTGCTGTAGTCCGAAGTAGTCAACACTTGATTCCATGAACACCGGGCACACCAGCCCTTTCCTGTCCCTCACCTCTCCTCTCTCCTCTGTTCAGACCTGGAGGGTCAGAAGCCTCATCTAGTAAGCTGGGGGCAGGACAGGAGGCAGAGAGAAACAAGGTGTAAAACTGAACAGAAGCTTCCCACTCACTCCCCACCCAATGTGCACACGAATATATTAATGTGCATGAATTAGATATATTCATTACTAAAATGAGGCTATTCTTGAAGCTAAAAATGACAGGAGAACTATTTAATTGTTAAGAATGAGCTAGCTGACTCTGTTGGCTCCCCAGGACTCTCTCGAAGTGTGAAGAACAATCGCCTGGGAGCTGAGGGGGGGAAGAACAGAATTGTTAAAATAATAGTTTTTTAATATGTAGGAAGACGAAAAGGCATTCAGACCCGGGGAACAGGGTGCCCAGCGGTGTTAAAGGGGTGAGAGTCTGAGGAAGAGCAGGTGGGTTGAGGCGGCCAAAGCAGAGGGCGTGAACAAGGGAGGTGGGGCCAGCTCACAGGGAAGCCTGTTTTCCATGC
Organism: Furipterus horrens; assembly: GCF_987537825.1. Lineage (NCBI taxonomy): Eukaryota > Metazoa > Chordata > Mammalia > Chiroptera > Furipteridae > Furipterus > Furipterus horrens. The sequence goes on along the minus strand of NW_028327172.1, from coordinate 63,152,544 downwards.
TCTGAAGTGTGTCCTTCATTCTGCTGGAGACGCAGCTCTCTGAGGAGGCAGAGATACAGTCTGTTGGGTAATTGCAGAAGATAACCCTGGCAACAGCATGGACAGAGACTGGAGTCTCTTTGGAGGTCACTGCTGTGATTCACGTGAAAGATGAAGGCCTGGATTAGGAGAGCTGTGGCTGGAACGGAAAGAGCGTGGATCTGAAAACCTGTCTGGAGGCAGCATTGTCGGGAACTAGCCACTCTTTGGCTAGAAGGAGTGGAGGAAAGAGAGAAGTCAAGGGTGACACCTTCTTAGAGGCTGGGCAACAGGTAGCTGAATGTGCCAGGAGCCTAGATAGGAAATAGAGGAGGAGGAGGAACTCGGAAGGAAAATAATGAGGTCAGTTTCAAACATGGTGAACCGGAGGTGCTATTGGCAGGACTTTCCTGGGAAGACGCCTGAGAAGCAGCTAGAAGTCTGGTCTTGGAACAGCAGAGAGGTTAAGGCTGGTGAGATGGATGCATCTGTCCCACCTCGGCATCCTCTGCAGGAGTGGCTCCAGCATGAGGCACTCATCCACACTGGAAAAATTCTTCCAATTACTTTTTAGCACATCTTAGAAGCAGAAGAGAAAAATGAATCACTTTTTAACATTTTCATTACATTCATTCTAAAATTATACTCTCCTGATTTCCAAGGACTTCCAGTGCCTGGTGTTGATATATAACCACGTAACTTCACCCTCTGTATATAATGCTGAATTACTTACGCCTCTCCCAGGGCTCACTCCTGACATGCGATGTCAAACAGAAATAGAACATGCATCTCCTGCATCTGGGCTGAAACCTTACAGAGAAGTCTATGGGCGGCCATAAATAACCCCCCATGTTCCTGGAAAGGAGCTGTGTGTGCAGACAGGGTAGGGTCACTGCAGATTTATGAGCGCATCCCCCAGGCCGCGGCTCGCACAGCCAGCGCAGGGGCCTGCAGACGGTGGGAGGTCTGAGGTAGCACCACGATGAAAGGACGGCTGGTCCCAGGGCTGTGGGACACCTGGGCACCCCAGGGCCACAGGACACCTTTCCATTTTCTAGCGTTTCTACTGCTACTCTTACAGCCAGGAAAAGACCCTGAGGGTCACTGAATCCTGAGTGTGTTTTCTTACAGCCATTCGAATCTGTCACCAAGCGCACTAGACAAACTTCTGCTATTGTGGCTACAACGTCTCCCCGCTCTTCCACAAGCGCAAAGGTCGGCCTTAGATGAACTGTGCGTGGGTGGGCATTGCCTTCCCGTCTCTTCTTGCTTTTCTTTCTCATTTCCCATACTCTTGGTTCCCCCCCCCCCTCTCTCTCTCTCTCTCCCCCTCATTATCCTATGAAAATCCTCTTCTTGTGCATAATCTGGAGTAAATGACTTTACCTCTCAAGCCCTTCACTTTCTCATTTGTAACATGAAAGTGTAAGACCAAGTGCTTGTCAAACTTGAATGTGCAAGTGATGCCTCTGAGGATGCTGTTAGAATACAGATTCTGATTTAGTATCAGAACACTGGAGGGGGCCTAAGGTTCCACGTTTCTAACAAACTCAGGTGATTTTCATGCTGTTGACCAGAGAACCTCACTTTAAGTATGAAAACAATCCCGGACGGCAGGGCTCCCTTTCCTTGTACCCGCCGTCCATTGGTAGAGCCTGCGAGGAGGGCCGTGGTGGGAGTGCTGGGGATACTTCAGCCTCCGTGGGGGGAAGTTGAACGTGGTAAAATGCTTTCAAAATAAGCACATCAAATATCTGCCTTCAATGAAAGAGATGATCTCTAAGGACTATTATCATTCCATATTTTAAAACATTTGTGTTTTTCTTCAACATGGAGCATTTCTCAGAAGCTGTTTACATATGAAAGAGTCTAATGAACTCATCAGTGTTGATGCTGAATTATGGAGGACTTTTTAGAAATAAAGAGAATGGAAATCATAAAATAAGGGTCAACAAGCAATCAAAAAGGATAGACGGTTAACTAACCAAAAGTTGGCTCATAGAAAATGGTCTTAAGATAGCACTTTGGGAAGAATGTTCAAGAGAAAAGAGAAGATGTAAATAAACACTACAGTAAGTAGAAAGGGAAAAATAACTACAGACATAGGAGATGTTTTAATAATTTTAAGGAAATATTATGAGTGAACAAACACCAGAAAACGTCAGAATCCAGAAGCAACGGGTATGTTGTTTTAAAAGTATAAAAATGAAAAAATTTGAATGTGAAAGAATGGAAAACTTATTCAGGCAAATAATATTTAAGAAAACGAGAACGTAATAAAAAGCCTTCTCCCCAAACTCACACCCAGACACAAAAGCCAGGCACAGAGGGACTTACAGGTGTGTATTATCAAAACTTCAAACAACAAATAACCCTTATATTATACAAGTTGCCTAATAAGAAATAATAATAAAAAGGTTGTTTACTTGACTTGGGGTGGTGAAGCCATAACACATATACAGATGATGTATTACAGAACTGTATACCTGAAAGCTGTGTGCTTTTATCAACCAATGTCACTTCAATAAAGTCAATAAAAAAGTTTAAAAAATAATGTTGAAGAAGGAAAAATGTATAATCTAGATGTCAAAACAAAACTGGGACAATACAAGGAGAGAATATTGTAGGTCCATTTCACTTAGAAATACAAAAAAAAAGTGAAGAAAAGAAATATAAAACACTGACTAACAGAATGTAACACATATTTAAAAATAAGTCATCATAATAGTTTACCCCAGATATTCAGAGAAGGAAAACTCTGACTCCAAAAAACCTCCGCTGCCTTGCGGCATACCTCTTCAGGGGAAAGGCTAAGGGAGTAAACCCCGACAGAAAATCCGGAGCCGGAGTCCCTAAGGCGGTTTGACGTTGTAGTCAACACCGGCAACTCCTGCGGCGCACCTGAAGCCAAGCTGTATTGACTCCGTCTTTCCCTTGGATCCCTCAGCTGCGAAGAGAGGGGGGATCTGCTGCATGGGCAACAGCAGACCCTCCATATCACCCTGCCCAGGCTCTGTAGCTTCAGCTTCACTGGAGAGGACACTCCAGCGTCATCGTAAGATGTCGATTCAACACGGGAGGAGACAGATACCGTGTCACTCCCGAGTCGGACTGCACAACCATTCTCGGCGGTGCAGATAGACACTTAAGAAGCTACACCATCGTCTCTCGAGACGGACGGCTGCCGACGACGACCCCAGATATTGGAGGATTATTAAACATTATAACATCTATCAATCCACTTCAAAATTTAAAACAGAAAAGTCATGGTTATCTCAATAAATAATGAGAAATCACTTTATTTAAGTCAGCACATTCTTAGTAAAACTTCAGAGGATAGGGATATGAAGTTTATCTTTCAAAAACCTAGAGCAAACAAACTACATAATGAAGACATTTTAGAAGGTAGGGAATAAAGCAAAGATACACATTTTAACCACTACTGTTGACCACAGTTTGGAAGGTCTTATCCAATTCACTAAGATTTAAAAAAAAAAAGCAAAAGATTGCCCTGACCAGTTTTGGTCAGTTGGTTGGGCATCGTCCCACAAGGTGAACGGCCACCAGTTGGTTTGATTCCCGGTCAGGGCACATGCCTAGGTTGCAGGCCTGGTCCCCAGTCGGGGAGCATGCGAGAGGCAACTGATCGATGTTTCTCTTTCATGTCAATGTTTTTCTGTCTCCCTCTCTTCCTTCTCCTCTTAGAATAAATAAAATCTTTTTAAAGAAGGCCAAAGATTGAAAAAACAGAAAGAGTTGCTATGCTTTGGAGAGACACTGCTCATTTATACAGAAAGCTAAAGGAAATTAAACTAACAAATATTTAAGTTGATGAGTAGATGAATGAATGAATGAATAAATGAATGAATGAATGAGATGGTTCAGCAAGATTCCTAGACAGGAGATCAACACAGAAACACAGCAGTATTCAAGAAGCACTCCTAGAATGGCAGCTTGGGAAGTTCCACACGCCTCCTCTGTCTTAGTCTGTTCAGGCTGCTGTAACAAAATACGACTGACTGGGTAGCTTTAAAACAACAGAAATTTATTGCTCGTAGTGGGAAAGGCTGAAGTCTAAGATTGTGCTGTCAGTATAGTCATGAGGGACCTCTACCAGGTCCCAGACTTCTTGTTGTACCCTCACATGGTGTGGGGGGCTTGCTGAAGGGTATCTCTGGGGCTCCTTTCATAGAGCAGTCATCTCATCCCCCAGGGCTCTGCCCAGTCACCTCCCAAAGGCCCCACCTACTAACAACACTGTGTTTGGGAGATAAGATTCAGTGTATATAGATTTGGAGGAGACAGATTCAGCTCATAGCACTCTCGCCAGGGGAATAACCATTATCGGTGAAATTTATAAAAACAGTAATCTAAAGTCTCTGGGAATTTTTCTAAAGGCATACAGCAAATGGAGAAACATTTGTTCACGAAAACCTACTAAATCTCAGTAAGCCAGTGGTATTTGAGTCACAACCTACTCCTTACCTGGCTCTCTCCACCCTGTCCATCCACCAGCACAGTGTGAAAGAAGTTCTACTGTGGGCAGATGTTGCCGGGAAGACAGGGCTCACTCTCACCCCATTTTCAGTCTAGGGATATAGTTACCCCTTGGGAGGAGCAGCTTGTCAGCAGTTCGTGTCCCCCAAACCCAGAGGTCTGGGCCTCCCCCACACTCATAAGGTGCAAAATCTACCCTAGACATAGCAGGCCAATAATACTTGGCCCAGGTCACCCTGACCCTAGCTCACTTGTAGGGTGGAGGCTCTGTGGTTGAAGAAGTAAGGCAAGAAAACCAGAGATTGCCACTATGCTCAGAGTTGTGCTCATGGAGCAAGGATACCGCTCCAAGGGCAGTGGGCCATTGTCCCCGGCCCCAGCTCCAGAGCAGCAGTGCAGAAGTTCTGCTCAGTGGGGAGGCAGGCTGTAGGAACGGAGAGCTGAGCTCCATTTATCTCCCTAAAAAGTCTGACTTTACTTGCAACAGAGAGTGGAAAAGTTCAAGCTAAAAAGCATTTTGATAGACAGGAAAGATTTTGTTGTGAAGCAGTTAGAGAAGATGTGTAGCGTTGGAATAGCAGTGAGCAAAATGGTGGATCAGTTAGAAGGTCAGTAAAGAGACTCAAGGAAGACAGGGAGACAGGTCAGAACTGTCGTGGGCTTGAAACAAGCTTCAAAGACTGGCTTCAGCAACTTGCCTCTGCAAAAGGCCTGACTTTAATCTGATCAAATTGTGGAGCAATATACACTCAAAAGCAATGCGGAAAATTCTATGTTGTCATAAATGCCCAGTTTCAGCAAAAAATTTGCAAGATATGCACAGAAATGTGAAAGTGTAATTTATACACAGGAATAAAAGCAGACAAAAGAAACTGCCTTTGAGGACAGCCAGATGTTGACTGGACAGAAACTTAAAAATAATTATTACAAATGTGTTAAACTAACAAAAGGATATAACATTTAAAGAATCAAAGGAAGGTATGATGGCAGTGTCACATTAAATAGAAAATATCAATAGAGGTAGAAATTATTTAAAAGAACCAAATGAAAAGTTTGGAGTTGAAAAGCAAAATAAACAAAACGAAAAATTTACTAGAGGGGCGCAAAAGCAGATTTCAGCTGGCAGAAGACAGAATCAGCCAACAGAGAGAAAAAGAGGAAGAGAAAAATATAAACGGAGCCTCTGAGAAATATGAGCCACCATTATGCTTAATGGTAACATCAGATGAAGGAAAGAGAAGGGACAAGAAAAAGTATCTGAAGAAATGCGACCACCCATCAATCTATATGCTATACAAATATAAAGATATACTATGCAAATAACAAACACAAGAGAGCTGCAGGGGCTATGCTAATAATAAACAAAATGAACTTTTAAAAATGTTACTAGAGATCAAATAAAACATATTATAATAGAAAGGTCAATCCAATCAGAAGATATAACCATTATAAACATATAATGAGTTGGGGAGAGCCTCAGAATACATTCCCCAAAATGTTTTTTATAACTTTAGTCTATACATTCAAGAAGCTCACCAAAGTCAGTCCAGAGAAGATAAAACACAAAGAAATTCACCTTCAGATGTATCATAGTCAAAATGTTGAAAGAGAAAATTTTGAAAGCAGCAAAAGAGAAATAATTCCTTGCACACAAGGGAACCCCAATAAGTTTAAAAACTGACTTCCAGTCAGAAACAATGGTGACCACAAAGGAGTGGGATGGCCATATTCAAAGTGCTGAATAAAGAAGCTGTCAGCTAAAAATATTACATCCGGCAAAACTATGTTTCAAAATCAATGGAGAAACTAAGACATTACAAGGCAAACAGAAACTTCTAGCAGACCCAGTGAACAAGAAATTGTGAAGGAAGTTCTTCGAACTATCAGCAAACGGCACCATACAGTAGTTCAATTCACAAGAGAAAACAAAGAGCTCTGATGAAAATAATTTCATATGTAATTACAAAATACCATATTAATGCACATTTGTCCTTTCTTCTCTTAACTGACTTAAAAACAATTACTGATATACAGGATAGGGCAAAGGTACATTTACAGTTCTGAGTACATGAAACACAAGAGTTTATTCTCATATTATCACTTACGAATTATTCTATTATTTTCCACACAAACAACTGTAAACCTACTTTTACCCCATCCTGTATATATCTAAACATATGTGAAGATATAAATTATATATATATATATATATATCTAACCATGTATCTATTACATGTTGTATACCTAAACATACATAACACATATATCATACGTGCGTGTTTGTGTTCTTGGACCTCTAATCTACAGAAAGAGCCGTGTACAGCAGGAGGCGGGGACAAAGCTGCACACTTCCCAGTAACAGTGGGCGGGACAAGGGAGCACGCAGAGGACACCAGGTGGCAATTTGAATTCACAGAAAGAAAGAAAACAAAATTCTTAAATAAAGGGATTAATACAACAAACTCCATAAAAGTACTTGCTCTTCTCTATTCTCTCAGCTTCACTAAAATACACAGAACTATAAAAAGTCATAATTATAACAATGTACTGATGGGCATGGGCATGCAGCATAAACATTATACATCTACATATACATGTAACAACAGCACAAAACACAGTGAGTAGGGACTAGAATTGTACAGGTGCAACATTTCTACATTTTGCTGGAACTGAGATACTATAAATCTGAAGTAGAGTCTGGTAAAATCTATAATGGAGACCTAGAGAAGCTACTAAGAAGCTGTCTCAAAAAATATAGATTAAAAAAATCAGTAAAAGAATTAACATAGCACAATAAAAATATTTGCTTAATGAAAAAGAAAGCAGTAAAGAAGAAAGGAAGAAAAATGATATGAGACATAGAAACCAAAATATTAGACATAAACTCTATCAATAAGCGTACCATGTGTGAAAGGATTAAACAGTCCAATTAAAAGAGAGAAAGACTGCATAAAAAACAAGACCTAACTGTACGCTGACTAAAGGAGCTACATTTTAGACCCAAAGGTACAGACAGGTTTAAAGTAAAAAGAGGAAAAAGATATACCGCGCAAATAGCAACCACAAGAGCACGGCAATGGCTGTACTAATAACAAACATACTTTAAAGCAAAGTGCTACATATTATAATGGAACTTATTATAATGAAAAGGTCAATCCAACAAGAAGATATAACCATTATAAATATATAATGAACCTAACAGAGGATCATAACACATGAAGCAAAAATTGACAAAACTAAAGAAAAAAATACACAATTCAACAATAATTATCAGAGACTTCAATATTTCTCTTTCAATAAAAGGGAAAAATGAGAAGATGCGCAAGGATATAGAAGACTTGAAAAACATTATAAACCAAACAGACCAAACAGACAGGCACAGAGAGGTGTTCAGCAAGCAGAATACATCTTCTCAAATGCACATTCCCCCGTTCTCAAATGGAAAACTCCCCAGGATAAGCCATTTGGTAGGCCGTAAAGCAAGCTACATTGAATTTTAAATAATTGAAATCCTATAAAGCACATTTCTGACTACTAGGGAATTAAATTAGAAATTAATAACAGAAGGAAAGTTGGAAAATTCTCAAATAACTGAAAAATAAACAACACACTCTTAAATCACCAATGGGTCAAAAACGTCATAAGAGAAACTGAAAGCACTTTGAGACAGATGAAAACAGAAACACAACACACCAAAACTTACGGGATGAACAGCTAAAGCAGAGCTTGGAAGGAAGTTATGACTGTAAATGCTTATGTTAATTTAAATTTTTTCTCTAATTCTCCACCTCGAAAAACAGAAAAAGAAGAACAAAGTAAACCCAAAGCGAGCAGAAACAAGGATGTATAAGGATTAGAGTAGAAATAAATAGGAGTAGAAAAAACAATAGAGAAAATCAGTGAAAGCAAAAGATGGTCCTTTGAAAGAAAGCTCGACATTCACAAATCTTTAGCCAGATGAACTAAGCATAAAGGAGGGGGAAAAACGTGAACTACTTAAGTCAGAAGTAAAAGAAATAACATCGCCAATGCCATTGCCAAAATAAAAAGAAGTATAAATGAGTACTATGAACAACCATACGCCAACAAATTACGTAATTTAGATGAAATAGGCAAATTTCTATAAAATTGATGCAAGAAGAAACAGTAAATATGAATAGGCCTATATAAAGAAAAGCTCAGGGATATTAGTGGAATGAACATAAAGTTGGGCCAGGTGGATCAGGCCGACTTTATTAATTTAGGACCACTAAGCAGAGATTCTGGACCTGACGTTGTAGCTCGAGGGGTTAGAAAGCATTCTCAGTTAGTTTGGTCCGTTGGACCAAAAGGGGATGCACACTAAGTGAAGGTGAAACATCGAGGGAAATCAGCCTGTTAGAGTGGGTTTGTCATGTAGGACCTGCCCACCCATGCCAGGAGGACCCAAAGGACGCACTTCTCACAACTGGGAAAAATACATGTGTGAGGGGAGCTCCAGGGTCCTTGAATAGCCCTGTGGCTCCTCTTTTCTGCAGTGAGAAGTTACAGTGAAAGCTAGGGCCACTGAACTGGGATCCTTCATCGCAGGAGGGCTAATTGCGTCTTGGAATGGCAGGGGCCAAATAATGGTCCTCACCGGTCAAAGACAGAGGGTGGCGGAGCCAAACACATCACCAGGACAATCTCATTCACAGACGCCTTTGGCTCTGGCTAGTGGATCATGGTGCTCCTGGAAGAGAAGCAGATGAGCTGTCTGTTTGGTTCTTTTGAAGATTTTCATTTATTTGTTTTTAAAGAGTGGAGAAAGGAGGGAGAAAGAGAGGGGAAAAAGATGTGAGGGAGATACATCCATCAGTTGTCTCTCACACACACACCCAGCCAGGGACCTGGCCTGCAACCCAGGCACATGCCCTGACCAGGAATTGAACCAGCAACATTTTGGTTCACAGGATGACACTCGGCCCACTGAACCACACCAGTCAGGGCTAACATGGGCAGTCTATTAAACTCCTACTTAATCTATATAAGCAGAAGAGTCCTAGGTCAAGTAAGCAGAAATATCAATTGAATCACCAACACAAAGAGTCATGGCTCCTTAACTGTGTTCCTGACTGAGCCAGTCTGCAGACCCCCTGAGGAAGGACCCCAGTACACTACCCAAACTGTATACTGTTAATTTTTCTCCTGGCTTTCCCCCAAGGCGCCTACAGTCTTTCACCCATGTAACCCTGCCGTGGGGAAAGGAAAATAATCAGACTCGGGAAATTCCTGGCCCCTGCCATTCCAAGACGCAATTGGCCCTCCTGCAATGAAGGATCCCAGTTCGGTGGCCCCAGTTTTCACTGTAACTTCTTACTACAGAAAAGCGGAGCCACAGGGCTATTCAAGGACCCTGGAGCTCCCCTCACACATGTATTTTTCCCACTTGTGACAAGTGTGTGGTCAGCGCGGCTGCTCGGCGAGGCCCGACGGCCCGGTCCGGCGCGCTGCGCGGCGGCCGCCGGCCGCACCATCCACGGCGGGCTCGGGAGACGGAGGCCGGGCTCAGCGCGGGCTCCCCGGCATGCCCCGGCCGGCCGCCGCCTCAGAGCCGGGCCGCGTACGCACGGTGGCTCCGCAAGCGCCGGGATGCGGGCCGGGCCTTCCCTCGCACCACGGTGCTCCGATGCACCGCGCGCCCGGGCACCTCCGCCCCGTGCCCCGTGCCCCGCGCCCCCAACAGAGCGCGCGGTCCCTGCCGCCCGGCCGTCGCGGGCCCATGGACGCGGCCTCCTGGGCCCGCTGCCTACCTGCGCTCGGGCCCGCCTCTCAGGTGCCGGGCCGCTTCGGGTCCCTGCGGTCGGGGCGCCACCAGTGCCCCGGGCGCCCCGCGGCCGCAGCAGATGCTACTGGAGCCTCTACGCACTCCCGGGGCGGGGCAGTCTGGTGGGCGGGCGCAGGGGAGGAGGAAGCCAGAGGGGCAGTGATCGGCGGCTCTGTCGGCCAATGGCAGCGCCGATCTTCGCCTACCAAAGGAAGCCCTCGGCCAGTGGCAGCCAGGGGCGGGGACAAAGGGCAGGGCGTAAGGTCACTTGCGTACGGTGGGGCGCGGGGATGGGGCCTTCAGGTTGGGTGGGCTGGTGTGGGGCCAGCAGAGTACTCCCAGCAGCGACGGTGGCGGAGGCGGTCGGTGTCAGCGCCCGGAGCGGCGGCGCCCGCGGTGGGAGAGCGGGGACGGCGGCGCCGGGAGCGGGAGCTGGGGCGGCGGCGGAGGTGCTATCGACCACCGCCTCTCCGGCCGCCCCCGCTCCAATCGCCTCCGCCTCCGCCGCCGCCGCCGCCGCTCCGGCCGCTGCCACCGATAACACCTCCGCCGGCCGTCTCCGCTCCCACCGCCCCTCCGACGGCCTCTCCTACCTCTGCCGCCACTGGGGCCGGGGTCGGCGGCGCCTGGAGCGGGGGTGGCGGCTGTGGGACCGTGGCCGGCGGTGGCGAGAACGGGGGCTGCGGCAGTGGAATCGGGGCCGGCGTCGGCGGGAGCGGCGGGAGCTGGAGCTGGGGTGACGGCGGAGGTGCTATCGGCGGGAGGGCCCGGAGCGGGAGCGGCGGTGGCCGATAGCACCACCGCCGACGCCCCGGGTCCTGCCGCCGCCCCAGCTCACACCGCCGCCCCAGCTCCCGCCGCCGCTCGCGCCGCCGCCTCCGGCCCTGGTCCCACCGCCGTCGCCCCCACTCCCGCCGCCGCGGCCACCCGACCCCATCCTAGCGCCGCCGCCCCGTGTCCCAGCGCCGCCGCTCCGGGCCCTCCCGCCGATAGCACCTCCGCCGCCGCCGCCGCCGCCGCCGCCGCCGCCGCCCTCCGGGTCCCACCGCCGCCGCCCCCGGGTCCCACCGCGACCGCCCCACCGATCCATCGCCGCCGCCCCCGCCCCCGCCGACCCTCAGACGGCCTCTCCGACCTCTGCCGCCGCTGGGACCGGGGGCGGCGGCGACGGTTGGACCCGGGGCGGCGGCGGCGGCGGCGGCGCGAGCGGCGGCGGTAGCTGGGGCGTCGGCAGGACCTGTGGCATCGGCGGAGGTGCTATTGGCCACCGCCTCTCCCACCGCCCCCGCTCCCGCCTCCTCCGCCGCCGCTCCGGGCCCTCCCGCCGATAGCACCTCCGCCGCCGTCCCCGCTTCTGTCAAAGACGCCGCCGCTGATCCGACAGGCGGCGCCACCGACCCCGCTCCCACCGCCCCTCCGACGGCCTCTCCTACCTCCGCCGCCGCTGGGGCCGTCTCCGCCACCGCTCCCGCTCCGGCCGCTGCCACCCACCGCCTCCGCCACCGTCGCTGCTGGGAGTACTCTGCTGGCCCCACACCAGCCCACCCAACCTGAAGGCCCCATCCCCGCGCCCCACCGTACGCAAGTGACCTTACGCCCTGCCCTTTGTCCCCGCCCCTGGCTGCCACTGGCCGAGGGCTTCCTTTGGTAGGCGAAGATCGGCGCTGCCATTGGCCGACAGAGCCGCCGATCACTGCCCCTCTGGCTTCCTCCTCCCCTGCGCCCGCCCACCAGACTGCCCCGCCCCGGGAGTGCGTAGAGGCTCCAGTAGCATCTGCTGCGGCCGCGGGGCGCCCGGGGCACTGGTGGCGCCCCGACCGCAGGGACCCGAAGCGGCCCGGCACCTGAGAGGCGGGCCCGAGCGCAGGTAGGCAGCGGGCCCAGGAGGCCGCGTCCATGGGCCCGCGACGGCCGGGCGGCAGGGACCGCGCGCTCTGTTGGGGGCGCGGGGCACGGGGCACGGGGCGGAGGTGCCCGGGCGCGCGGTGCATCGGAGCACCGTGGTGCGAGGGAAGGCCCGGCCCGCATCCCGGCGCTTGCGGAGCCACCGTGCGTACGCGGCCCGGCTCTGAGGCGGCGGCCGGCCGGGGCATGCCGGGGAGCCCGCGCTGAGCCCGGCCTCCGTCTCCCGAGCCCGCCGTGGATGGTGCGGCCGGCGGCCGCCGCGCAGCGCGCCGGACCGGGCCGTCGGGCCTCGCCGAGCAGCCGCGCTGACCACACACTTGTCACAAGTGGGAAAAATACATGTGTGAGGGGAGCTCCAGGGTCCTTGAATAGCCCTGTGGCTCCGCTTTTCTGTAGTAAGAAGTTACAGTGAAAACTGGGGCCACCGAACTGGGATCCTTCATTGCAGGAGGGCCAATTGCGTCTTGGAATGGCAGGGGCCAGGAATTTCCCGAGTCTGATTATTTTCCTTTCCCCACGGCAGGGTTACATGGGTGAAAGACTGTAGGCGCCTTGGGGGAAAGCCAGGAGAAAAATTAACAGTATACAGTTTGGGTAGTGTACTGGGGTCCTTCCTCAGGGGGTCTGCAGACTGGCTCAGTCAGGAACACAGTTAAGGAGCCATGACTCTTTGTGTTGGTGATTCAATTGATATTTCTGCTTACTTGACCTAGGACTCTTCTGCTTATATAGATTAAGTAGGAGTTTAATAGACTGCCCATGTTAGCCCTGACTGGTGTGGTTCAGTGGGCCGAGTGTCATCCTGTGAACCAAAATGTTGCTGGTTCAATTCCTGGTCAGGGCATGTGCCTGGGTTGCAGGCCAGGTCCCTGGCTGGGGGTGTGTGTGAGAGACAACTGATGGATGTATCTCCCTCACATCTTTTTCCCCTCTCTTTCTCCCTCCTTTCTCCACTCTTTAAAAACAAATAAATGAAAATCTTCAAAAGAACCAAACAGACAGCTCATCTGCTTCTCTTCCAGGAGCACCATGATCCACTAGCCAGAGCCAAAGGCGTCTGTGAATGAGATTGTCCTGGTGATGTGTTTGGCTCCGCCACCCTCTGTCTTTGACCGGTGAGGACCATTATTTGGCCCCTGCCATTCCAAGACGCAATTAGCCCTCCTGCGATGAAGGATCCCAGTTCAGTGGCCCTAGCTTTCACTGTAACTTCTCACTGCAGAAAAGAGGAGCCACAGGGCTATTCAAGGACCCTGGAGCTCCCCTCACACATGTATTTTTCCCAGTTGTGAGAAGTGCGTCCTTTGGGTCCTCCTGGCATGGGTGGGCAGGTCCTACATGACAAACCCACTCTAACAGGCTGATTTCCCTCGATGTTTCACCTTCACTTAGTGTGCATCCCCTTTTGGTCCAACGGACCAAACTAACTGAGAATGCTTTCTAACCCCTCGAGCTACAACGTCAGGTCCAGAATCTCTGCTTAGTGGTCCTAAATTAATAAAGTCGGCCTGATCCACCTGGCCCAACTTTATGTTCATTCCACTAATATCCCTGAGCTTTTCTTTATATAGGCCTATTCATATTTACTGATGCTACTGGAGCCTCTACGCACTCCCGGGGCGGGGCAGTCTGGTGGGCGGGCGCAGGGGAGGAGGAAGCCAGAGGGGCAGTGATCGGCGGCTCTGTCGGCCAATGGCAGCGCCGATCTTCGCCTACCAAAGGAAGCCCTCGGCCAGTGGCAGCCAGGGGCGGGGACAAAGGGCAGGGCGTAAGGTCACTTGCGTACGGTGGGGCGCGGGGATGGGGCCTTCAGGTTGGGTGGGCTGGTGTGGGGCCAGCAGAGTACTCCCAGCAGCGACGGTGGCGGAGGCGGTGGGTGGCAGCGGCCGGAGCGGGAGCGGTGGCGGAGACGGCCCCAGCGGCGGCGGAGGTAGGAGAGGCCGTCGGAGGGGCGGTGGGAGCGGGGTCGGTGGCGCCGCCTGTCGGATCAGCGGCGGCGTCTTTGACAGAAGCGGGGACGGCGGCGGAGGTGCTATCGGCGGGAGGGCCCGGAGCGGCGGCGGAGGAGGCGGGAGCGGGGGCGGTGGGAGAGGCGGTGGCCAATAGCACCTCCGCCGATGCCACAGGTCCTGCCGACGCCCCAGCTACCGCCGCCGCTCGCGCCGCCGCCGCCGCCGCCGCCCCGGGTCCAACCGTCGCCGCCGCCCCCGGTCCCAGCGGCGGCAGAGGTCGGAGAGGCCGTCTGAGGGTCGGCGGGGGCGGGGGCGGCGGCGATGGATCGGTGGGGCGGTCGCGGTGGGACCCGGGGGCGGCGGCGGTGGGACCCGGAGGGCGGCGGCGGCGGCGGCGGCGGCGGCGGAGGTGCTATCGGCGGGAGGGCCCGGAGCGGCGGCGCTGGGACACGGGGCGGCGGCGCTAGGATGGGGTCGGGTGGCCGCGGCGGCGGGAGTGGGGGCGACGGCGGTGGGACCAGGGCCGGAGGCGGCGGCGCGAGCGGCGGCGGGAGCTGGGGCGGCGGTGTGAGCTGGGGCGGCGGCAGGACCCGGGGCGTCGGCGGTGGTGCTATCGGCCACCGCCGCTCCCGCTCCGGGCCCTCCCGCCGATAGCACCTCCGCCGTCACCCCAGCTCCAGCTCCCGCCGCTCCCGCCGACGCCGGCCCCGATTCCACTGCCGCAGCCCCCGTTCTCGCCACCGCCGGCCACGGTCCCACAGCCGCCACCCCCGCTCCAGGCGCCGCCGACCCCGGCCCCAGTGGCGGCAGAGGTAGGAGAGGCCGTCGGAGGGGCGGTGGGAGCGGAGACGGCCGGCGGAGGTGTTATCGGTGGCAGCGGCCGGAGCGGCGGCGGCGGCGGCGGAGGCGGAGGCGATTGGAGCGGGGGCGGCCGGAGAGGCGGTGGTCGATAGCACCTCCGCCGCCGCCCCAGCTCCCGCTCCCGGCGCCGCCGTCCCCGCTCTCCCACCGCGGGCGCCGCCGCTCCGGGCGCTGACACCGACCGCCTCCGCCACCGTCGCTGCTGGGAGTACTCTGCTGGCCCCACACCAGCCCACCCAACCTGAAGGCCCCATCCCCGCGCCCCACCGTACGCAAGTGACCTTACGCCCTGCCCTTTGTCCCCGCCCCTGGCTGCCACTGGCCGAGGGCTTCCTTTGGTAGGCGAAGATCGGCGCTGCCATTGGCCGACAGAGCCGCCGATCACTGCCCCTCTGGCTTCCTCCTCCCCTGCGCCCGCCCACCAGACTGCCCCGCCCCGGGAGTGCGTAGAGGCTCCAGTAGCATCTGCTGCGGCCGCGGGGCGCCCGGGGCACTGGTGGCGCCCCGACCGCAGGGACCCGAAGCGGCCCGGCACCTGAGAGGCGGGCCCGAGCGCAGGTAGGCAGCGGGCCCAGGAGGCCGCGTCCATGGGCCCGCGACGGCCGGGCGGCAGGGACCGCGCGCTCTGTTGGGGGCGCGGGGCACGGGGCACGGGGCGGAGGTGCCCGGGCGCGCGGTGCATCGGAGCACCGTGGTGCGAGGGAAGGCCCGGCCCGCATCCCGGCGCTTGCGGAGCCACCGTGCGTACGCGGCCCGGCTCTGAGGCGGCGGCCGGCCGGGGCATGCCGGGGAGCCCGCGCTGAGCCCGGCCTCCGTCTCCCGAGCCCGCTGTGGATGGTGCGGCCGGCGGCCGCCGCGCAGCGCGCCGGACCGGGCCGTCGGGCCTCGCCGAGCAGCCGCGCTGACCACACACTTGTCACAAGTGGGAAAAATACATGTGTGAGGGGAGCTCCAGGGTCCTTGAATAGCCCTGTGGCTCCGCTTTTCTGTAGTAAGAAGTTACAGTGAAAACTGGGGCCACCGAACTGGGATCCTTCATTGCAGGAGGGCCAATTGCGTCTTGGAATGGCAGGGGCCAGGAATTTCCCGAGTCTGATTATTTTCCTTTCCCCACGGCAGGGTTACATGGGTGAAAGACTGTAGGCGCCTTGGGGGAAAGCCAGGAGAAAAATTAACAGTATACAGTTTGGGTAGTGTACTGGGGTCCTTCCTCAGGGGGTCTGCAGACTGGCTCAGTCAGGAACACAGTTAAGGAGCCATGACTCTTTGTGTTGGTGATTCAATTGATATTTCTGCTTACTTGACCTAGGACTCTTCTGCTTATATAGATTAAGTAGGAGTTTAATAGACTGCCCATGTTAGCCCTGACTGGTGTGGTTCAGTGGGCCGAGTGTCATCCTGTGAACCAAAATGTTGCTGGTTCAATTCCTGGTCAGGGCATGTGCCTGGGTTGCAGGCCAGGTCCCTGGCTGGGGGTGTGTGTGAGAGACAACTGATGGATGTATCTCCCTCACATCTTTTCCCCCTCTCTTTCTCCCTCCTTTCTCCACTCTTTAAAAACAAATAAATGAAAATCTTCAAAAGAACCAAACAGACAGCTCATCTGCTTCTCTTCCAGGAGCACCATGATCCACTAGCCAGAGCCAAAGGCGTCTGTGAATGAGATTGTCCTGGTGATGTGTTTGGCTCCGCCACCCTCTGTCTTTGACCGGTGAGGACCATTATTTGGCCCCTGCCATTCCAAGACGCAATTAGCCCTCCTGCGATGAAGGATCCCAGTTCAGTGGCCCTAGCTTTCACTGTAACTTCTCACTGCAGAAAAGAGGAGCCACAGGGCTATTCAAGGACCCTGGAGCTCCCCTCACACATGTATTTTTCCCAGTTGTGAGAAGTGCGTCCTTTGGGTCCTCCTGGCATGGGTGGGCAGGTCCTACATGACAAACCCACTCTAACAGGCTGATTTCCCTCGATGTTTCACCTTCACTTAGTGTGCATCCCCTTTTGGTCCAACGGACCAAACTAACTGAGAATGCTTTCTAACCCCTCGAGCTACAACGTCAGGTCCAGAATCTCTGCTTAGTGGTCCTAAATTAATAAAGTCGGCCTGATCCACCTGGCCCAACTTTATGTTCATTCCACTAATATCCCTGAGCTTTTCTTTATATAGGCCTATTCATATTTACTGTTTCTTCTTGCATCAATTTTATAGAAATTTGCCTATTTCATCTAAATTACGTAACTTGTTGGCGTATGGTTGTTCATAGTACTCATTTATACTTCTTTTTATTTTGGCAATGGCATTGGCGATGTTATTTCTTTTACTTCTGACTTAAGTAGTTCACGTTTTTCCCCCTCCTTTATGCTTAGTTCATCTGGCTAAAGATTTGTGAATGTCGAGCTTTCTTTCAAAGGACCATCTTTTGCTTTCACTGATTTTCTCTATTGTTTTTTCTACTCCTATTTATTTCTACTCTAATCCTTATACATCCTTGTTTCTGCTCGCTTTGGGTTTACTTTGTTCTTCTTTTTCTGTTTTTCGAGGTGGAGAATTAGAGAAAAAATTTAAATTAACATAAGCATTTACAGTCATAACTTCCTTCCAAGCTCTGCTTTAGCTGTTCATCCCGTAAGTTTTGGTGTGTTGTGTTTCTGTTTTCATCTGTCTCAAAGTGCTTTCAGTTTCTCTTATGACGTTTTTGACCCATTGGTGATTTAAGAGTGTGTTGTTTATTTTTCAGTTATTTGAGAATTTTCCAACTTTCCTTCTGTTATTAATTTCTAATTTAATTCCCTAGTAGTCAGAAATGTGCTTTATAGGATTTCAATTATTTAAAATTCAATGTAGCTTGCTTTACGGCCTACCAAATGGCTTATCCTGGGGAGTTTTCCATTTGAGAACGGGGGAATGTGCATTTGAGAAGATGTATTCTGCTTGCTGAACACCTCTCTGTGCCTGTCTGTTTGGTCTGTTTGGTTTATAATGTTTTTCAAGTCTTCTATATCCTTGCGCATCTTCTCATTTTTCCCTTTTATTGAAAGAGAAATATTGAAGTCTCTGATAATTATTGTTGAATTGTGTATTTTTTTCTTTAGTTTTGTCAATTTTTGCTTCATGTGTTATGATCCTCTGTTAGGTTCATTATATATTTATAATGGTTATATCTTCTTGTTGGATTGACCTTTTCATTATAATAAGTTCCATTATAATATGTAGCACTTTGCTTTAAAGTATGTTTGTTATTAGTACAGCCATTGCCGTGCTCTTGTGGTTGCTATTTGCGCGGTATATCTTTTTCCTCTTTTTACTTTAAACCTGTCTGTACCTTTGGGTCTAAAATGTAGCTCCTTTAGTCAGCGTACAGTTAGGTCTTGTTTTTTATGCAGTCTTTCTCTCTTTTAATTGGACTGTTTAATCCTTTCACACATGGTACGCTTATTGATAGAGTTTATGTCTAATATTTTGGTTTCTATGTCTCATATCATTTTTCTTCCTTTCTTCTTTACTGCTTTCTTTTTCATTAAGCAAATATTTTTATTGTGCTATGTTAATTCTTTTACTGATTTTTTTAATCTATATTTTTTGAGACAGCTTCTTAGTAGCTTCTCTAGGTCTCCATTATAGATTTTACCAGACTCTACTTCAGATTTATAGTATCTCAGTTCCAGCAAAATGTAGAAATGTTGCACCTGTACAATTCTAGTCCCTACTCACTGTGTTTTGTGCTGTTGTTACATGTATATGTAGATGTATAATGTTTATGCTGCATGCCCATGCCCATCAGTACATTGTTATAATTATGACTTTTTATAGTTCTGTGTATTTTAGTGAAGCTGAGAGAATAGAGAAGAGCAAGTACTTTTATGGAGTTTGTTGTATTAATCCCTTTATTTAAGAATTTTGTTTTCTTTCTTTCTGTGAATTCAAATTGCCACCTGGTGTCCTCTGCGTGCTCCCTTGTCCCGCCCACTGTTACTGGGAAGTGTGCAGCTTTGTCCCCGCCTCCTGCTGTACACGGCTCTTTCTGTAGATTAGAGGTCCAAGAACACAAACACGCACGTATGATATATGTGTTATGTATGTTTAGGTATACAACATGTAATAGATACATGGTTAGATATATATATATATATATATATATAATTTATATCTTCACATATGTTTAGATATATACAGGATGGGGTAAAAGTAGGTTTACAGTTGTTTGTGTGGAAAATAATAGAATAATTCGTAAGTGATAATATGAGAATAAACTCTTGTGTTTCATGTACTCAGAACTGTAAATGTACCTTTGCCCTATCCTGTATATCAGTAATTGTTTTTAAGTCAGTTAAGAGAAGAAAGGACAAATGTGCATTAATATGGTATTTTGTAATTACATATGAAATTATTTTCATCAGAGCTCTTTGTTTTCTCTTGTGAATTGAACTACTGTATGGTGCCGTTTGCTGATAGTTCGAAGAACTTCCTTCACAATTTCTTGTTCACTGGGTCTGCTAGAAGTTTCTGTTTGCCTTGTAATGTCTTAGTTTCTCCATTGATTTTGAAACATAGTTTTGCCGGATGTAATATTTTTAGCTGACAGCTTCTTTATTCAGCACTTTGAATATGGCCATCCCACTCCTTTGTGGTCACCATTGTTTCTGACTGGAAGTCAGTTTTTAAACTTATTGGGGTTCCCTTGTGTGCAAGGAATTATTTCTCTTTTGCTGCTTTCAAAATTTTCTCTTTCAACATTTTGACTATGATACATCTGAAGGTGAATTTCTTTGTGTTTTATCTTCTCTGGACTGACTTTGGTGAGCTTCTTGAATGTATAGACTAAAGTTATAAAAAACATTTTGGGGAATGTATTCTGAGGCTCTCCCCAACTCATTATATGTTTATAATGGTTATATCTTCTGATTGGATTGACCTTTCTATTATAATATGTTTTATTTGATCTCTAGTAACATTTTTAAAAGTTCATTTTGTTTATTATTAGCATAGCCCCTGCAGCTCTCTTGTGTTTGTTATTTGCATAGTATATCTTTATATTTGTATAGCATATAGATTGATGGGTGGTCGCATTTCTTCAGATACTTTTTCTTGTCCCTTCTCTTTCCTTCATCTGATGTTACCATTAAGCATAATGGTGGCTCATATTTCTCAGAGGCTCCGTTTATATTTTTCTCTTCCTCTTTTTCTCTCTGTTGGCTGATTCTGTCTTCTGCCAGCTGAAATCTGCTTTTGCGCCCCTCTAGTAAATTTTTCGTTTTGTTTATTTTGCTTTTCAACTCCAAACTTTTCATTTGGTTCTTTTAAATAATTTCTACCTCTATTGATATTTTCTATTTAATGTGACACTGCCATCATACCTTCCTTTGATTCTTTAAATGTTATATCCTTTTGTTAGTTTAACACATTTGTAATAATTATTTTTAAGTTTCTGTCCAGTCAACATCTGGCTGTCCTCAAAGGCAGTTTCTTTTGTCTGCTTTTATTCCTGTGTATAAATTACACTTTCACATTTCTGTGCATATCTTGCAAATTTTTTGCTGAAACTGGGCATTTATGACAACATAGAATTTTCCGCATTGCTTTTGAGTGTATATTGCTCCACAATTTGATCAGATTAAAGTCAGGCCTTTTGCAGAGGCAAGTTGCTGAAGCCAGTCTTTGAAGCTTGTTTCAAGCCCACGACAGTTCTGACCTGTCTCCCTGTCTTCCTTGAGTCTCTTTACTGACCTTCTAACTGATCCACCATTTTGCTCACTGCTATTCCAACGCTACACATCTTCTCTAACTGCTTCACAACAAAATCTTTCCTGTCTATCAAAATGCTTTTTAGCTTGAACTTTTCCACTCTCTGTTGCAAGTAAAGTCAGACTTTTTAGGGAGATAAATGGAGCTCAGCTCTCCGTTCCTACAGCCTGCCTCCCCACTGAGCAGAACTTCTGCACTGCTGCTCTGGAGCTGGGGCCGGGGACAATGGCCCACTGCCCTTGGAGCAGTATCCTTGCTCCATGAGCACAACTCTGAGCATAGTGGCAATCTCTGGTTTTCTTGCCTTACTTCTTCAACCACAGAGCCTCCACCCTACAAGTGAGCTAGGGTCAGGGTGACCTGGGCCAAGTATTATTGGCCTGCTATGTCTAGGGTAGATTTTGCACCTTATGAGTGTGGGGGAGGCCCAGACCTCTGGGTTTGGGGGACACGAACTGCTGACAAGCTGCTCCTCCCAAGGGGTAACTATATCCCTAGACTGAAAATGGGGTGAGAGTGAGCCCTGTCTTCCCGGCAACATCTGCCCACAGTAGAACTTCTTTCACACTGTGCTGGTGGATGGACAGGGTGGAGAGAGCCAGGTAAGGAGTAGGTTGTGACTCAAATACCACTGGCTTACTGAGATTTAGTAGGTTTTCGTGAACAAATGTTTCTCCATTTGCTGTATGCCTTTAGAAAAATTCCCAGAGACTTTAGATTACTGTTTTTATAAATTTCACCGATAATGGTTATTCCCCTGGCGAGAGTGCTATGAGCTGAATCTGTCTCCTCCAAATCTATATACACTGAATCTTATCTCCCAAACACAGTGTTGTTAGTAGGTGGGGCCTTTGGGAGGTGACTGGGCAGAGCCCTGGGGGATGAGATGACTGCTCTATGAAAGGAGCCCCAGAGATACCCTTCAGCAAGCCCCCCACACCATGTGAGGGTACAACAAGAAGTCTGGGACCTGGTAGAGGTCCCTCATGACTATACTGACAGCACAATCTTAGACTTCAGCCTTTCCCACTACGAGCAATAAATTTCTGTTGTTTTAAAGCTACCCAGTCAGTCGTATTTTGTTACAGCAGCCTGAACAGACTAAGACAGAGGAGGCGTGTGGAACTTCCCAAGCTGCCATTCTAGGAGTGCTTCTTGAATACTGCTGTGTTTCTGTGTTGATCTCCTGTCTAGGAATCTTGCTGAACCATCTCATTCATTCATTCATTTATTCATTCATTCATTCATCTACTCATCAACTTAAATATTTGTTAGTTTAATTTCCTTTAGCTTTCTGTATAAATGAGCAGTGTCTCTCCAAAGCATAGCAACTCTTTCTGTTTTTTCAATCTTTGGCCTTCTTTAAAAAGATTTTATTTATTCTAAGAGGAGAAGGAAGAGAGGGAGACAGAAAAACATTGACATGAAAGAGAAACATCGATCAGTTGCCTCTCGCATGCTCCCCGACTGGGGACCAGGCCTGCAACCTAGGCATGTGCCCTGACCGGGAATCAAACCAACTGGTGGCCGTTCACCTTGTGGGACGATGCCCAACCAACTGACCAAAACTGGTCAGGGCAATCTTTTGCTTTTTTTTTTTAAATCTTAGTGAATTGGATAAGACCTTCCAAACTGTGGTCAACAGTAGTGGTTAAAATGTGTATCTTTGCTTTATTCCCTACCTTCTAAAATGTCTTCATTATGTAGTTTGTTTGCTCTAGGTTTTTGAAAGATAAACTTCATATCCCTATCCTCTGAAGTTTTACTAAGAATGTGCTGACTTAAATAAAGTGATTTCTCATTATTTATTGAGATAACCATGACTTTTCTGTTTTAAATTTTGAAGTGGATTGATAGATGTTATAATGTTTAATAATCCTCCAATATCTGGGGTCGTCGTCGGCAGCCGTCCGTCTCGAGAGACGATGGTGTAGCTTCTTAAGTGTCTATCTGCACCGCCGAGAATGGTTGTGCAGTCCGACTCGGGAGTGACACGGTATCTGTCTCCTCCCGTGTTGAATCGACATCTTACGATGACGCTGGAGTGTCCTCTCCAGTGAAGCTGAAGCTACAGAGCCTGGGCAGGGTGATATGGAGGGTCTGCTGTTGCCCATGCAGCAGATCCCCCCTCTCTTCGCAGCTGAGGGATCCAAGGGAAAGACGGAGTCAATACAGCTTGGCTTCAGGTGCGCCGCAGGAGTTGCCGGTGTTGACTACAACGTCAAACCGCCTTAGGGACTCCGGCTCCGGATTTTCTGTCGGGGTTTACTCCCTTAGCCTTTCCCCTGAAGAGGTATGCCGCAAGGCAGCGGAGGTTTTTTGGAGTCAGAGTTTTCCTTCTCTGAATATCTGGGGTAAACTATTATGATGACTTATTTTTAAATATGTGTTACATTCTGTTAGTCAGTGTTTTATATTTCTTTTCTTCACTTTTTTTTTGTATTTCTAAGTGAAATGGACCTACAATATTCTCTCCTTGTATTGTCCCAGTTTTGTTTTGACATCTAGATTATACATTTTTCCTTCTTCAACATTATTTTTTAAACTTTTTTATTGACTTTATTGAAGTGACATTGGTTGATAAAAGCACACAGCTTTCAGGTATACAGTTCTGTAATACAT
Source organism: Furipterus horrens (assembly GCF_987537825.1). Lineage (NCBI taxonomy): Eukaryota > Metazoa > Chordata > Mammalia > Chiroptera > Furipteridae > Furipterus > Furipterus horrens. Next base: position 63,129,161 of record NW_028327172.1, on the reverse strand, counting down.
CATCTGTATATGTGTTATGGCTTCACCACCCCAAGTCAAGTAAACAACCTTTTTATTATTATTTCTTATTAGGCAACTTGTATAATATAAGGGTTATTTGTTGTTTGAAGTTTTGATAATACACACCTGTAAGTCCCTCTGTGCCTGGCTTTTGTGTCTGGGTGTGAGTTTGGGGAGAAGGCTTTTTATTACGTTCTCGTTTTCTTAAATATTATTTGCCTGAATAAGTTTTCCATTCTTTCACATTCAAATTTTTTCATTTTTATACTTTTAAAACAACATACCCGTTGCTTCTGGATTCTGACGTTTTCTGGTGTTTGTTCACTCATAATATTTCCTTAAAATTATTAAAACATCTCCTATGTCTGTAGTTATTTTTCCCTTTCTACTTACTGTAGTGTTTATTTACATCTTCTCTTTTCTCTTGAACATTCTTCCCAAAGTGCTATCTTAAGACCATTTTCTATGAGCCAACTTTTGGTTAGTTAACCGTCTATCCTTTTTGATTGCTTGTTGACCCTTATTTTATGATTTCCATTCTCTTTATTTCTAAAAAGTCCTCCATAATTCAGCATCAACACTGATGAGTTCATTAGACTCTTTCATATGTAAACAGCTTCTGAGAAATGCTCCATGTTGAAGAAAAACACAAATGTTTTAAAATATGGAATGATAATAGTCCTTAGAGATCATCTCTTTCATTGAAGGCAGATATTTGATGTGCTTATTTTGAAAGCATTTTACCACGTTCAACTTCCCCCCACGGAGGCTGAAGTATCCCCAGCACTCCCACCACGGCCCTCCTCGCAGGCTCTACCAATGGACGGCGGGTACAAGGAAAGGGAGCCCTGCCGTCCGGGATTGTTTTCATACTTAAAGTGAGGTTCTCTGGTCAACAGCATGAAAATCACCTGAGTTTGTTAGAAACGTGGAACCTTAGGCCCCCTCCAGTGTTCTGATACTAAATCAGAATCTGTATTCTAACAGCATCCTCAGAGGCATCACTTGCACATTCAAGTTTGACAAGCACTTGGTCTTACACTTTCATGTTACAAATGAGAAAGTGAAGGGCTTGAGAGGTAAAGTCATTTACTCCAGATTATGCACAAGAAGAGGATTTTCATAGGATAATGAGGGGGAGAGAGAGAGAGAGAGGGGGGGGGGGAACCAAGAGTATGGGAAATGAGAAAGAAAAGCAAGAAGAGACGGGAAGGCAATGCCCACCCACGCACAGTTCATCTAAGGCCGACCTTTGCGCTTGTGGAAGAGCGGGGAGACGTTGTAGCCACAATAGCAGAAGTTTGTCTAGTGCGCTTGGTGACAGATTCGAATGGCTGTAAGAAAACACACTCAGGATTCAGTGACCCTCAGGGTCTTTTCCTGGCTGTAAGAGTAGCAGTAGAAACGCTAGAAAATGGAAAGGTGTCCTGTGGCCCTGGGGTGCCCAGGTGTCCCACAGCCCTGGGACCAGCCGTCCTTTCATCGTGGTGCTACCTCAGACCTCCCACCGTCTGCAGGCCCCTGCGCTGGCTGTGCGAGCCGCGGCCTGGGGGATGCGCTCATAAATCTGCAGTGACCCTACCCTGTCTGCACACACAGCTCCTTTCCAGGAACATGGGGGGTTATTTATGGCCGCCCATAGACTTCTCTGTAAGGTTTCAGCCCAGATGCAGGAGATGCATGTTCTATTTCTGTTTGACATCGCATGTCAGGAGTGAGCCCTGGGAGAGGCGTAAGTAATTCAGCATTATATACAGAGGGTGAAGTTACGTGGTTATATATCAACACCAGGCACTGGAAGTCCTTGGAAATCAGGAGAGTATAATTTTAGAATGAATGTAATGAAAATGTTAAAAAGTGATTCATTTTTCTCTTCTGCTTCTAAGATGTGCTAAAAAGTAATTGGAAGAATTTTTCCAGTGTGGATGAGTGCCTCATGCTGGAGCCACTCCTGCAGAGGATGCCGAGGTGGGACAGATGCATCCATCTCACCAGCCTTAACCTCTCTGCTGTTCCAAGACCAGACTTCTAGCTGCTTCTCAGGCGTCTTCCCAGGAAAGTCCTGCCAATAGCACCTCCGGTTCACCATGTTTGAAACTGACCTCATTATTTTCCTTCCGAGTTCCTCCTCCTCCTCTATTTCCTATCTAGGCTCCTGGCACATTCAGCTACCTGTTGCCCAGCCTCTAAGAAGGTGTCACCCTTGACTTCTCTCTTTCCTCCACTCCTTCTAGCCAAAGAGTGGCTAGTTCCCGACAATGCTGCCTCCAGACAGGTTTTCAGATCCACGCTCTTTCCGTTCCAGCCACAGCTCTCCTAATCCAGGCCTTCATCTTTCACGTGAATCACAGCAGTGACCTCCAAAGAGACTCCAGTCTCTGTCCATGCTGTTGCCAGGGTTATCTTCTGCAATTACCCAACAGACTGTATCTCTGCCTCCTCAGAGAGCTGCGTCTCCAGCAGAATGAAGGACACACTTCAGAGCATGGAAAACAGGCTTCCCTGTGAGCTGGCCCCACCTCCCTTGTTCACGCCCTCTGCTTTGGCCGCCTCAACCCACCTGCTCTTCCTCAGACTCTCACCCCTTTAACACCGCTGGGCACCCTGTTCCCCGGGTCTGAATGCCTTTTCGTCTTCCTACATATTAAAAAACTATTATTTTAACAATTCTGTTCTTCCCCCCCTCAGCTCCCAGGCGATTGTTCTTCACACTTCGAGAGAGTCCTGGGGAGCCAACAGAGTCAGCTAGCTCATTCTTAACAATTAAATAGTTCTCCTGTCATTTTTAGCTTCAAGAATAGCCTCATTTTAGTAATGAATATATCTAATTCATGCACATTAATATATTCGTGTGCACATTGGGTGGGGAGTGAGTGGGAAGCTTCTGTTCAGTTTTACACCTTGTTTCTCTCTGCCTCCTGTCCTGCCCCCAGCTTACTAGATGAGGCTTCTGACCCTCCAGGTCTGAACAGAGGAGAGAGGAGAGGTGAGGGACAGGAAAGGGCTGGTGTGCCCGGTGTTCATGGAATCAAGTGTTGACTACTTCGGACTACAGCAAGTTAGTAGATGAGCAAAACTGACTTCACTTATTGGGGTACATTTGTGGGTTTCTCTGGGTCTGTACTGGGAATATTACATTTTCTCTGAGTGCCAGTTCTGTTTTTCTCCCTCTGCTCTTAGGAATCTAGGTCTGGCCACTCACCGCTGGTTGGGGTCATCAGGCCTCCTGGGGCAGATCTATCTCTTGGGCAGAATTTAAGCAGTTCTGCAAAGGGCCTTCCTCTCCTGTGGCTCATGTCTGATTCATTGGATACACTCATGCACGTTTGCCCTGGACAGAAGAGGACATGTCTACGTCTCTGGCGCAGACCATAGCAGCTCCTATTTAGGAAGAGGCACCATTAGAGGGAGGTTGGAAGTTCTTGGTGTCCTTCAAACTCCAGGTAACGCAAGGGAAGGACTCCATATGGTTCCTTGATGTCCCGTCACTGGGCTTAGATGAAGACAGAATACATCTCCAGCACAGGGCTGGGAAGGGTGCTCACTGCTCATTAAATACTCTTACAAAGACAACTTTTCTCTGATTTCCAACTTCAATTCTTTTTAGCTGTTAGGTAGGTCAAGGTGAGCTATGGGTCACAGAATCATTCAGTTATATCCCGTGCAAGTCCGGCAGAGTCGGCTGAACCCCTGACTTTGAAGCGTGGAAGGACTTGCTTCCAGTTACCATGGGCATCTGCTGGAATGCCAGCTCTTGGACCTCCAGCCACAGGACCATCAGTGTTTTTGCCCCGGAGTTGTTCCTCAGAGCAGTGAGGCTTCCATCCTTCCTAAGTGGAAATGATGCTGGTGGGGGGTTTCCTGGCGTGAACTGAAGTTTCTTGTACCCTAAAAGGACCTGGGAACTGCAGAGCACAGCTTTGGACTGGCTTAAGTACACAGCCTGTCTTTTTAGATTATTCAGCAGTGCCCAGAAAAATACAGATGTGCCAGATTTGCCCACCCATGAATGGTCTACCTCCCACAAGGTTTGCCACCTGGAATATCAAAGCAGAAGTGGAGATTTGTTTGAGATTTGAGGCCTAAGTGGGTGCAACAGAGAGCCAGGTGACGACGACACACCCCGTCATTCCACAGCTGGTTTGGGCAGTGAAGGGCCAGGCTCCGGGCTAAGCATTGAGGACACGATGATTAGCAGAAAATATAAAGACAGAACTAGCTCTTCTACATTCAAGAAAGGTGTGAGTTCCCCACCCCAACAATGAAAAGCTGCTGTGATTTCTAGTATTTTCCAAACCAGAGCCAGTTAGTGATTGAGAGGCCAATCCAGGTATTAATATGCTTTTTGGATCTACATGATACTATAAGATAAACTGAATTAGTTGGTGATCTTTAGTAATTGAGCGCTTTTATGTAAAAATCTGTTTGGCTGGGTTCTCTTGCAAATCAGCAGGTCTGGCAAGACTGGGTCCTCAGTCCCTCAGAGCTACAGCTCACTGGGGTCCTGTGGTAGCTGCCCCATGGAGGGCGTATAGACCCTCCAGTCGGCCACAGTCCCCACCACCCCCTTTTATATATTCGCCAGCCTGCTTAACACATGTAGGTTTTCTCTCTGCCTCTGTAGAGGCTAAAATTTGGGCTCTACCTCCCAACTAGTCATTTTAAAATTGTTTTTAGTAAGAAGATGGGTTTTTTTTTTGGTCTTAGAAAAAGAGCAATGAGCCTTGTACAAACCTTAGGATACAAACCACTGAAAGTCAGAGATGCTTTGGGTGAAGACAGAGTCGCGCAGAGTCTCATAGACCCACCCCTTCACGTCCTCTGTGGGAACTTGGGAGCTCTGCAGGATGGCGTCTGAAAAGCCCCACCCCACACCTGGGGAGCCCGTCTCAACTCTGGCCCTGCGACTGCCTGCTGGTTCTGGCCCCATGCTGTAGCCCTGAGCAGCAGCCAGCTAGCCCTGTGACCCGCCCTGTTCCTTCTCCGGCCCTGCCCAGCCCTGTCTGGTGCTCAGCGCTCTCCTCGCTCTGGCCCTGAGCCCGGGGCGGAGTGGCCTCACGGCTGCTGTGGTCGGTGAAGAACTTGCAGAGAGACCTTTTCACAGAATGCTCTTCGGGTTTCCTGTCGCTTTTCATAGCACTGTTGGATTTCACGGGACTTCGGTCACTGCCTAATGAATCTAGGCGAATGAGGCAAATAGGAATCAAATACTCACATGAAATGGAAACAATTCAGGAGGAGGGCCCTTGGTCTACATACGGAATAGTCCCTTCCTCCAGTTTCTTAAATATTTTCAATTCTGTATCCCAAAGGGTGAGCACGTGGATAAAGAATGCAAGCTTGGAAGGTAAAAAAAAATTGTCTCTCTTGTTCTTCAGATGTTTGGGGCCGAGGCCAACGTGAGGCCTCGTGTGTGGTTTGGGTTCAGATGGGGGCGCTAGTTTGCTCTGTACCTCAGTTCCGTGTCTGTCTTCCTCAGGGTCTGTCTCGGGAGGAACGGTTGCTTTTTTGTGCAAGATGACACCGTATGTGTGACTCCTCAGGTGGCCTGAGGCTAGCTCAGTGATCCCCCCACCCCATCTTCATCATCCTCCCAGTTTGGCTTAAAGGCTGCAGGAGGGCAAAATTGTACGACTGCTTTGAAAAAGAGCCTGGAGTTTCTTATAAACATTCACCTACCCTATGAACAGCTGTTTACCCAAGTGAAAGAAAACCTAAGTCCATTCAAGGACCTGTCACAGCAGCCTTATGCAGAATGGCCCCAAACTGCAAATCACCCAAGTGTTCGCATGTAGCTGGGTTAACCGATGTGGTGTATCTATACCATGGAATACCGCTCAGCAGTGGAAACAGACAAACTGCAGACATGTGCAAGAACACGAGTGAATCAAAATCATTAGTCTAACCCAAAAGCCAGACCCAAAGACCAAATATTGTGCGATTCCATTTCACATAGCTTCTTTAAAGAAAAGCAAAACGAGAGGACAGAAGGCAAGGGGAGAGTGGGGAGGGGAGAGCTGACTGCACCGGGGTATGGGAGAGCATTATGGGATGAAGTTCTGTAATGTTAACTTTCTCATTTAGGTCTGTGGTTCATTAAGAGTAAAATTTTGTGTATGGTGTGAGGTAAAGCTTGAATTTTTTTTTTTTTTTTTTTTTGCATGTCCAGTTGTTCCAGCATCATTTATGGAAAATTCTCATTTCCCCATCAAATTCCATTTGCACCTTTATAAAAAAATCAACCGACCATATGTATATTTCTGTGGTGGTGATTATTTTAAAAATAATATATTTTAATCTAAGTTTGTAATTTGAAAAATTCTGAGTCTTTTTTTCCTAGTTTCAGCCTCTGCCTTTTACATCACTGCTTCCTAGTCGTAATAACTAGTAATGGTGACTAGCTAATGTATATTAAACAGACCTGGCACCATTCTGAAGCTTTTATGTATAGGAACTAATATAATCCTCACTACTACCCTGTCAGGAATGTTTTGTGCTCTCCATTGTATAGATGAGGACCCTGAAGCTCCGTGACGTTCAATAATTTGCCCATGTTCCAAAACTAAAACACAAGAGCTGGGATTTGGTTCCTGGCAGCCACTCGAGTCTATGCTGCTGAAATCCCACATGACACCGCCTGTCTCTTCCCAGCTCCTGGCATATAGGAAGTACTTAACAAATACTACTTTGATTGAATTAGTGAATATAATTATAGTTACACCACTGCATTTTGATTGTTTACTGGTTTGTCATTACTACCTGATCATATGCTCCTCTTTTAGGGAAGAAAATGTGTCATTTAATTCTAAAACATATGTAAGGCTTACCATTACTGTAAACGCTGTTCCGGATGGGAGGAATGCAAAGATCAGCGAACAGAAGAAGGGTGAGATGAATGAACACATTGGTTTCAACTGGGAGGTTTCATTCCCAGAATGGTTGACTTTACTCATAAAATCAGTCCTGTGATGTAGAGTCCCAAAGGGAATCCCACTGCTTGCTGCGTTTCCAACTTTTCTGACTTCTTGTTTGATCATCCATCACATGGGGCTAAAAAAACCTGCCCTGTGCATTTCTTAGGCTTATTGAGAGGCCAAATTAATGCTGCCTATGAAAGAACTGAGGGAAATGTACAGAGCTAAGCATGGAAAACTAGACAGCCACATGTGCAAAAATGAAATTGTACCCCTGTCTTACACCACTCACAAAAATTAACTTGAAACACATTGAAGACTTAAACTAAGATCTGATACCATAAAACTCCTAGAAGAAAACATAGAGGAAAGAAGCTCTTTGACACTGATTCTGCCAATGATTTTTTTGGACATGACACCAAAACCATAAGCAACCAAAGCAAAAATCACCAAGTGTGACTCCATCAAACTAAAAAGATTCTGCACAGCAGAAGAAACCATCGACAAAATGAAAAGGCAACCTATGGAATAGGCAAAAATACTTGAAAACCATATACTGCATAAGGGGTTAATAACCAAAAATATATAAAGAACACATACAATAACAACAAACACAAACATTTCAATTAAAAAATAGGCAGAGGATCTGAACAGACATTTTTCCAAAGAAGACATACAGATGGCTAACTGGTATGTGAAAAGATGCTCAACATCCCGAGTTATCAGGAAAGTGCAAATCAAAACCACAATGAGATGTCACCTCACACCTGTCAGAATGGCCATCACCAAAAAGAAAATAAATAAATGGTGGTAAGGATGTGGGGATAAGTGTTGGTAAGGATAAGTCTTGTTTTAGGGTGGGAATGTAAATTTATATAGGCACTGTCAAAAATGCTACTGAAGTTGCTCAAAAAATTCAAAATAGAACTACAGTATTCCCTTACTTATTGCAGGTATTATGTTCTAGACCCCCCCACCCCCCGCGAAGTAGGAACCTTACATTTATTCTACACTCTTAAACCTATGTAACTTTAACAGCATATATATACAGCACTGCAAAATCCCATGATATAGGAAAAAATCCGCGATAAATAATTAAATATAATATTTTTAAAAATCTCGCGATACAGTGAGGCCGCGATAAGTGAACCACAATATAGAGAGGGACTACGGTATATGAATTAGCAACTCATTTCTGGGGACATATTTGAAGAAAATAAAACCACTACCTTGAAGAGGTATCTGTAGCCCATGTTCATTGCAGCATTCTTTGGAAGCAACCTGAGTGTTCTTTAATGCATAAATTGATAAGGAATATATGGTGTATATCTATGCAATGGAATATTATTCAGCTACAAGAAGGAAGAAAATACTGACATTTGCAACAGCATGGATGAACCCTCAAGGACATTACGCTAAGTGAGATGAGCCAGACAGAGAAAGAAAAATACCGAGTGGCGTCACTAATATGTGGGATCTAAAAACGTCAAACTTGTTGCAACAGAAAGTAGAACAGTGGTTTCCAGGGGCTGGGGGATGGGGAGATTGGGGAGATGTTGGTCAAAGGGCGCAGATTTGTGTGTAGAAGACGAATAGGTTCCGGACACCTAAGGCACAGCATAGTGATGATAATCAATAATATTGTATCATATACTTCAAAGTTGCTAGGAGACTAGATCTTAAGTGTTAAATGTTCTCACGACAAGAAAGAAATGATAATTATGTGATGAGATAGAAATGTTAGCTAATGCTGTAGTGGTAATCATATTACAATATAGAAATAGAGCAATGTACACCTTAAACTTAATACAATGTTGCATATCAATTATATCTCTAGATAAGGATCCATATTAATACAATTCTATTCCATAAATGTTTAGTGGACACCTACTATGTGCTTGGCATTGTATTAAGTAGTACAGGGACCATAAAGATGGACAAGACCCCAAGCATGTCCATCTGTAACAGGTGTGCCCCCTCCCCGTTAACTGAGGCTCAGGGGAACATGACTTCTAAAGAAGCGTGCCCCATTGAAGCTCATCCTCCAGGTCTCCATGGGCTCACCCAGTTTTTAGCTTCTTCTTGACCTTCACTTAAACCCCATCCTCTTCCTTGGCCTCCGAGGAAAACTTGACACAGTAAATGTGCGCCAGCTAAGCATTCGTAAACAAGTTCGGTGCTCTACTGAGGGTTTGTGAGGTCATGGTGGAGAGAGCACGCTCTTCGGCACGTCTGTCTAAAACATTCCTGCCTGACGGGTTCCTCCCAGCCCCAGCCAGGGGGCCTCTCCGCTTTACCCTTAACCCCACAGTGCTCTTCCCAGCTCCTTCCTTTCCCCCTGGGAGGGATTTCTTTCCTTGCGCCGGAGCCCTGGGTCCCAGGCAGGCTGGGGGACTCATTCCTCCTCCCACAGCACACTCGTCATAGCAAGGGTCTCCTCGAGTGAGGAGGGTCCTTAGAGCAGCACTCTGAAAATGCACACATCTATAGGATTTAGTAGGTGTTCTTTTTTATTGTGGTAAATACTATAACATAGCACTCATCATTTTAACCATTTAAAATGTACAATGCAGTGATTTTAGCTCACTCACAATGTTGTACAACCACCATCACTATCTAATTCTAGAAGTTTTCATCACCTCAGAAGGAAACTCATTAATCAGTCTCTCTCCCCATTTTTCCCTCTAGGACTTGCTTTTCTCGCTGACAGGAATCCAGAGACATCCGCTGAGTCCGAAGCTCCCGTCCTTTGACGGAACCGCGATACGGTCACAGCGTCTGCCTGGACCGCGATCGATCCCGCCGGTTCCCCCGGAAGCAGCGCGCCGCGCCGGCGCCTGCTCGCTCCTCCCGGGTTTCTGCCGCTGCTCGCTCCTGAAGGCTGAGCTCTCAGGTGAACCCGCGTTGTCAAAGGCTGTATGTATTTTTCAATTTAATAGATATCAGCATATGACTTTCCAAATAAAAAAAAAAGCAATTATTTTTGTATCAGGTGACATTTTATTTCCTCTTCCAAATACTGCACACCGCTTGTGTAGTTTTGCACATTTGTGAGGTCTCAGTGGCAAATGTTAAGTCTTCATTTCCACGTGTTTGTGCAGGTCGGGTCTGGGGAATGAAGCGGACAGGGGGGTTTGCCCCTGGGCTCCGGGTCCCTCTGCTCCCTCTCCTGAGGCAGACGTGGTTGGCAACGACCGTCTGTCCACCTCATTCTCATCGGCTTTGACTGTGGAGGTCCTTCCTGTTCCTGTGTTTTCAATAACTCTTTCATGCAGAGCAGTTTTAGATTTACAGGAAAGTTGTAAAGACAACACGGAGGATCCCCGTGTCCCTTGCACCCAGTCTCCCCTCCATACCGCCTCACGCTGCGTGGCCCATTTGGTGCAATTCATGAACCAATGCTGACTCTCACCAGGAGGGAAACTGCAAACCTTGTCCTTATGTGACTCCTGCTTCTGCCCCAGGCCCCACCCAGGCCCCATCCCGGCCCCCACGGGACACTGAGCTGCTGTGTCCCCCTGGTTTCCTCTCGGCTGCGATGGTCTCTCAGACTTGCTTGCCTTGGAGGACCTTTGTGTTCACTTCAAGAGAGACTAGTTTTCTATCTTTTCCGAAATAACATGGAGACCAGAGATAGACGGCTTCTGCCTGAAACAAGCGAGAGGCCTTCCTGGAGACTGTGGTGGTGAGCCTGCGGGATGGCTTGGCAGGCGGGGATGGGACGAGAGCGTCCAGGCAGAAGGGACTGTGTGCGGGAAGGCCTGGGGGCGAGTGTGTGCCAAGCGAGGCGACGGGTCCAGCAGGGGTGGGGCTGGGGGCCGACGAGGAGGCCTTCAGTGCAGTAAGTGGGTCTTTCAGGGCACACGGGCACGGCTGATTTAGAGGGCTCTCCCCCACATCCCCCACTTTCTGCTCATCGTTTTCTTCTGGCGTGGCAAAGGAAGTGGCTAGTCAGGGAGAGAGCGCCACTGCTCCGCATGGCCTGAGAGCAGTGTTTTGGTGGAGGGGTGGGGGGGCTTCCTACCCGGATGCACTCTGCTCTTGCCCGCCTCATAATGAAGAACCCACTCTGTTTCTCTCTTGTTTGCAGAGATCTGTGGCCCCTGTATTAGGGGTTACTTTAAAAAGTCATAAAAATGCACAATTTTACTAACATTATATTGCAGCTGCTAAAAATATCACATGACCATTGGTTAGCTCTGAGCAATAGATATCCCACAGACTAATTTAATCACTGGCAGAAGGCCATGCAGTCAGTCTCCAGACAGGATCAGAATCAAACTGGGGGCTGCTAAATATAGAAATATAAATTTGGGTTTGTTTAGAATCATTTGAAAATTGGAAGAACACATAAGCCAGGACGCAAGCGTGGTGGACTCTTCCCAAGGTGCAGCTCGCAGTCTCCCTTCACCACCTTGTGTTTGGGGCTGTTCTGTACCCCAACCCTGCTCTCAGCATCTCAAAGGAAATATGAGACAAGTCTCCTTGCTTGACAGTCACAGTAGACTTTTGAAGTAGCCCAGGCTGGACATCCCTCTTCTAGATGTAATACAGGTGGATTTCAAAGATGACTGCCGTGATCCTCGTAGACCTCACGCTCTTTGACATCAGTTCTTTGCACTTTTTTTCCATCCTGATGTGAGAATGAGTGTCTAAAGGTTCTCCTTGGAGTTTTGTCCGGGACCGGGGGAATAACGGGTCTTGTAGGGCACCATTGCATGGGGACAGGGCTAAAGGAAAAAGGTTCCGTTGCAATCACTGTACCCTACACATCCCTCTTGTTCCATACTTATTGCAATAAGGTACCTCAATGCAAAAATACACTTACCCAGAGAAGCTTTGCTTAGGTCGGGATTCAGGTGAACATAAATCAGGTGTGGAAAGGAGAGTGGGGTGGCTCACTCATGCTACTGTTTGGGACATTGCCTCTAAAAACCTTGAGGAGGCCCTGGCTGGTGTGGCTCAGGGGCTTGAGTGCTGGCCTGTGAACCAAAGGGTCACCAGTTCGATTCCCAGTCAGGGTACATGCCTGAGTTGGGGGCCAGGTTCCCAGTTGGGGGCATGTGACAGGCAACCACACATTGATATTTCTCTCACTCTTTCTCCCTCCCTGCCCCTCTCTCTAAAAATAAAGAAATAAAATATTTAAAAAAAACCCAAAACCCTGAGAAAATCAGGGAGAGGTAAAGGGCTCTTGAGTACACACCAGGACGACCGGCCAGTTTAACCAGTCCAAGTACTTTCAAGGCCTTACAAATCGGTCCTCTGGCTGCCTCGCTCCTATCGCATGTGACTGCTCTCCTCCTGGCCCACGATGCTCCCATCACACCAGCCCCTTAGCTGTCTTTCAGCTATGCTGGATCCTTCCATCTCCAGGCCTTTGCCTTCCTACCCCGCCCAGGAAGCTCTTCCACCAGATCCTCTCCTGGCCTCCGAATGTCATCTGCTCAGGGAAGCCTTACTGAAGCCACAGAAAAAAGCAACTCTTTCATACCCACCCTCTCCCTGCTGTATCCTCTTTGCTATAACTAATTGCTACTTATTTTAGATCACATAATATCATAGCAAGCATATCCTCTTCATTTATTATCTGCCTCCCCCACTTCAATGCTTATTACATCAAGAGGCTAAAAAATATTTGTTGAATGAATAATGGGTTACAGTACTGTTCATTCCTTACAGCTGGAAAACTCTGTTCTGCACATTGACCCACGTGTGCATGATAATTCCATTAAGAATTCACACTCATTATTTTAGTACACTCTGTTATCCCTCTCATTGTATGGTAACCACACTTGCAAATGTGTATTATGGATGGAGACACAAGCTCTGAAGGAGGGCAGTCAAGACCTAGAGAAGAAGGCCACCCAGAGGAAGAAACCCTTGAGCTGGGAACTGTAGAGCAAGAGGAGTTGACTCCGTGAAGGGGAGGGAGATAACACTCCTCATGGTTTCATTTTTTAAAAAATTCTCACCCAAGCATATGTTTACTGATTTTAAACAGAACGGAAGGGGGGGCGGGGGGAGAGAGAGAAACGGGGAAAAAAAGGAAATCTTTCCTATTGTGACAGCATGGATGGACCTGGAGAGCATTATGCTGAGTGAAATAAGCCAGTCATTAAAGACAAATACCGTATGATGCCACTGATATGTGGACTCTAATGAACAAAGTAAACGAAATAGAAACAGACTCATAGATACAGAGAACGGACTGAGAACTCTCAGGAAGGAGGCAGGTTGGGAGGCTGGGTTCAAAAGGAGAAGGGATTAATTAAGCAAGAACAAACAAACAGAAGGGCACAGACAACAGAATGGTGATGCTGGAGGGAAGGGGGGGTGGGGAGGCGGAGAAGGGCAAGAGGGGACCCACGGGGGTGAGAGGAGTCCTGACTTCCGGTGGTGAGCACAGAACAGGCAGTGCAGATGAGGTATTATGGAGCTGTGCACTTGAAACCTGTACGGTTTCATTAACCAATGTCATCCCAATAAATTCAATTTTCCTGAAAAAAGGAACAAAAGGGAAAAAGAAAAAAGGAACGTGCGGCATACAAACTTCACATCTGAGATGACGGGATCTTTGTATCTGTCACATTCCAACACATATCTTTTAGACACTGGAAATGTCAACTAGGTCACTCTCTAGGTCCAAAGAACATTCATTTGCCTTGTTGTCGTGGGACAGTTAAGGAAAACAAGCAGACAGTTCAGACTATCCGAGATGCAGCGCACCGGGCCGGTTCTGAGTAGCAGGCTTCCCAGCTCACACGGCACGCTGAGTTGCAGGTCTGACCCAGACGGAGCCGCGTAAGGGCTGCCTGTGCCTGCCCCGCTTCACTGCTGTTGCCCTGGGAACCAGCACCGTGCCTGGCACACAGAACACGCACACACTTGAATAACGTGAATGAGTCTTAGCATATGTTTGTTTTAGAAATATTTATTCAAAAACAGGTCACAGAATAGTAAAGAAATACATTCAATAGTACTTAAAAGACATCACTACAAAACACATCACTTCATTAAGGTGCAATTAAAATATTCCAAACGGCACATATCTCTATTATTTCAAGCCAGTATAACAGGTTTTACATTTTTTAAACCTAGCTTACTTAAGTCTTTAACAAGTCCAAAGGTTTTTCTCTTTGCGATTATTTGCTTTAGCCCATATCTACATTTTTAGCTTTTCAAGTTAGGGATACTCCATGGACTTGTATGATCGATTCACTACATTGTGGCCTTAATATCCTTACTTTAGTTTTCCAAGTTTTACTTTCCCCAGGTGTAAACTGAAATAACGCTGCTAATCTTGCAAAAGATGCTGCATATAACGCACATTAGGTACTCAGCATACAACAGATATTCTGTAACTAATGTTTTATGAACCTAAGCACTGCCCATCTGTTCTCGGTAAATTCCTGTGCTATTTATTTCTAGACAGTGTTCCAGCTTGTCAAAATCTTTTAGAATTCTAATTTCCTTACCTATAATTCCCCTACCTCTGTTATCTGTATATTGGGTAAACTTTTCAAAGCCATTAGTAAGAATATTTGAACGGGACAGAAGCCTCATGGTACACTATTAAAGGCTGAAGAGTCGGTTCACGATGTTATTCAAAGCTCTTTGGATACATCTATTAGCAAGAATTAGTTACAAATTCATTTACCTATACTATCATCTAACTGATCACTTTTTATTCGTTCATGAAGATTTCAAGGCTTTCTTAACTAAAGACATTCGAAATTGCATACATTCCTTTGATTTACTAATCTTTGGTATATAATGGTAGTTTTATGACCAGTGAAGTCAGCCTAGAAGAAGAAGATACACCGAGATGAGTTTGCAAGTGGAAAGGAAAAATAATATTAAGAACAGCGCTCCAGAAACCAAACCAAGAAATTTATAGTCTACAAAGTGCTAGAGATTGTTTGAGGAGGGGGAGGAAGATGGGGAGCTAAGAGCTGAGTGAGTGCTTGCTATTGGCAAGAGACAGAAACGCTAACCCTTCAAAAGAGAAACAACTATTTACATAAACTGGTTACCTAAACAATACGAGGAAAGTTCAACCACCCGTTTCTTAATCTCTGCAGCAGAAACGAACACCTTCCTAAGGGTGGAAGAGGAATTCTATTCACCAATAGGCAAGTCAGTAGTTTTACTTGTTATCTGATGACAGTATGGAGACAGGAAAGTGTCCCATTTCTAGCTGTGGAGCAAACTTGATAGCTCAACTCTTCCTCTGCAACAAAACACAGAAATGCTGAAGAAGATGTAAGAAACAATCTATTACATGAAGAGGAGAACTTACAAGAAAGTAAGGGGACATCCTGAGGGCCAAAATGGAAGGAAACTGAAAAGTAGACACATAAGCTGTGAGCTGACATTCTAGCTCTCCTAGCTGGCCTGGCACAATTTGCCCATCTCATCATCAACCTGTGGGTTTCAGCTTGAACAAGCTATAAGGGAACTCATGGAACCTTGGCCTTGCAAAAGGCAGCAGGTGGGAATTAAATGCCCCTCCCCCAAAGCCCTCCATAAACAGGAGGCAAGTCGCGGATGACCCCTCAGTGAAAGGGAAGTCAAGAGAACACTCTGCCACTAGGACGGGCAGGTGAAGAGGAAAAGTGTCTGTCCTGGCCTGGGGGGGTCTTCACATTCCTCGAGGTCTGGAAACTCTGAAGCTGAGAAATTAAAATAATAGCGGTCCTTTGTCGGTAACAGCCCTGGGAATAGGACATAAGGAGACACGAAACTTATCCAGAAGGCACTATTCTTCACACGTCACTCAAGAGTAGTACAGAGAAAGCCCTGCTGAAAATGAGCTCCTCTTTCAAAACTACAAAATACCTGCGTAAACAGTCTACCAGATATGAGAATCAACACATACAGACAAGAGGAAATTGTTTTAATAGAACCATTAGAGACACTATAAAATGAGCATGTATAAAGTGACCACTGACGTAAAAGGAACTGAAAAGTTAAGAAAACAACTAGGCACCCTGAAACAACAGGCAGATCTGAAGAATGATACGCAGCTAGAAATTAACAGCAACCCAATGAATAATTTTAGGAGGTTATATGAACAGCTGACAAGCTAATTCATGACTAGAAAACAGAGAAAAAGGCATCACCCAAAGAGAAGTAATAGGAAACACAGAGAGCTTCAAAGATAAAGAGAAAAGAATGAGTAGGTCCAAGATACATTTTTTAAAACTAGTAACCATACTATATCTGTGTCTCTGAAATGTGTTCTCCACAATATAACAACTCTTTATCCAGTAACCTTGCATGATTTTGCTATTGAAAATCCAAAAATACTTCTTAAACACTAACTTGTTTTCAACATTGCTTATTTTTAAGGTAGTTTGACCATGCTATATAGAGATGGTTACTATTTTGAAGGGGCTTTCTTCCTTTTACATACGAATATTGAATATCTTTCATTCATACGTAAAATCGGGGAAGCAGGTTGTAAGGAAAGGCCACCTCAAAACCAGCAGGACATTTGTTGTACTCATCCTAGAGGAAAAGCTGCCAGTGACGCTCTTGCTTTCCTGCTGCCTGTTTCAGCTGAAGCGTCAAGTTAGAGATTCTACTGAAAATGATACAGCGTGTACTTGAGAAGAAAAACAAATAGCTGTTTAGCCAAGAAACGGAGCATGAATGACAATTATGTCTGAAGGGCGCAAGAAGAGATGTTCCTTGAGACCCTCAAAGCATGTCTAAGTGACCCAAGTGAGAAGTTCACATTTTTTTAAAAAAACACAGTAGCTAGTTTGCTTAGTTAAGGAGTAATACTATATATTCAACGTTATGTGCGTGGGTTCGAGATAAAGGCCAGCGTATAATTTCCAAAGCTTGAATTCAAGAGTGATTCATATGCTGAATATCACACGCAAGTTTTCCACCCTGGGAAAGGTCGGCGGAGGTCTTGGGGGGGCCCATGGCCTGTTGTAGGAGTAAATTGGCTCGTCCACCCACACTGAGCACAGCTCCTTCCTCCACTCCTTTGAGCTTCTCTTGTATTCTCATCAAGAGATCCTCAGGAACTTTGTTGAAACTCTGGCCAATTTCACTAATGACAAGAACACAAAGGCATTAATGAGGCAGATCATTTCAAAGAGCCTCGGGAATAGGAAAATCTGAACAACTGACGGCTCTTCCTAAAATACTGCTCACCGGAGACTGTTTGCGTTCCTGGTCCATCCGCATTCAGAGTGAAGTGGAGCTCAGTTTCATCCCCAGCCCCTGCTGTGAATACGAAGCTTTCCAAGGGTTCATGGTCCAGTCAAACAGAGGATCATACGGGAGGACCTAGAAAGGAGAACATACGTGTTAGAAGAACAAAATGCAACTTGATGACGTATTTAGTAACAGTAGGAACAGTATTATAAAACTAATAGAGGCCAGTCATATGGTAGTTGATTGGGGGGAGGGACAAACTTACTGCACGCACAGGCTTCTTGTTTCTTTGTGGAGGAACCTACAGTAGTACGAGGCTCTGGGCTTCTCACCCCATTCTGAATGAATTCATTCCCGGGCCACTGTTCGGGGCAGTGACATCCCTCGACTCGTGTTTCCTTATGTGGTGAAACTGATCTATTAAAAGGAGATAAGCACTAGTCACTTTCTTTCTCCTCTCTCCCTGTGCTGGGTAAGGGCATTTACATTGCAGGCCCAATTCTCACGCACGACGCTAGGCTAGGCTAGGCTATGAGTGTGACAGCACTGGCAACCCTGTTGACCTCACTCCTGAGTCTTGTTCTCCAAGAGTTTTAATAGTAGCAACCTGACATTTTGATCTCTATCCTATTCCCATTCCCAAGGCTCTTCTGTGGGTTTTTTTTTTTTTTCCCTCTCTTTTTTTCCCCCTCAATTAGTTCCAACTTTGAGTGAAGAGAAAAAGGTCTAACTTATTGAAAGCTCCTCAAAACACAAGGTCTAGTGCTGTGGTTGGCATCTTAAGTTATACATGGAGAAACATTTCAATACCAAAATAACTGGTATGGCCAGAGCAAGTGGCTTGACATCACAAATTTTAGTAAGGGAGGTCATGAGGGATTGATGACCTTGACAATTCAGAACAGCTAACTGCCTCTGCTGTTTATAAGCACCAACATTTTTTAAAACGTATCTTAGCAAGTGCTTACCACACAGGTCTTAATAAAAACTGAAGACTCAATTCTAGGTATGAGGGACGTTGCAGGATACTCCAGCATTATAAAGTTAAGAACGCTTTTTTTACTGATGGCTTTACTGCGTTTCCCAGCAGGTCTTCGGGCTGAGACTGTACAATGTATTTAGCATTACATGTTTAATGTACTGAATCAGCAGTACCAAAATCTGGTGTCTGTTTATGCGGTTCTGAGCGTCCTCCAGGCCCATTAAAAAGTGTGGCGGGACCGACTGTGAATATAAGTGGTTTGTCCACAAGTTCAGGGCCCCTATGTGATTTCAAGTTGAGCAGTGACATGGCTTTAGATTTCAGAGATCCAAACCAGTTTCACCGCCAAAGGAAGGAATCTTTTACTAATCAACTAATGAAAAGGAATGAAGGCCTCAATTATAAAGAGATTCTATGGTCTTCTTGGGTTGGAGTAGAGAAACAACGCAAAGTATTTCCAACCCAAGGACGTGTGTTAGGAATCACATATGCAAACTCTAAAATCAAGAAGGAAGTGAATTAAAAAACATACCGCAGTCTTACCTGTTAGAACAGAAGTGGCTGAGAGAAGACAATACGGGAAGAGAGGCCGATTAAGCTGGAGGAGGGTGTCTCAGTCCCGGCGCTGTGCACCTTTTGGGGCTGGACTGTAGGGCACGGTGAAAGCTGAAGTTCCAAAAGGAAGGCCAGCTCGCTTGGCCGGGATCAGGTATTTGCAAGGTCTTGCCTGGCCGAATACGAGGGCTGGAGCCACGCCGGCTGGAAACAGCAGGAGCAGGGGACATCCTGACTACTAGGTTAGAGCAGGAGCTACTTGCGAGATATCTGAGAACTTACTTTTTTTGATGTTATTTGTTGTGTTTATTGTTTTACTTTTTGTCTTGAAATGAGTTTGCGCAGCCCTGACGAACTGGTGCCGCGAGTCGGCTGGGCATCGTCCGGCAAAGTGAAAGGTCATCCATTGGATTCGCGGTCAGGTTCAGTCCCCAGGCGGGCTGCATTCTAGATGTCCCCCATGATCCCCAGCCTGGCCCACCTGCACCCAGCCCTCGCTCCCCCTCCCCTGGCCTTCCCCACACTATTTCCTGTGATGAACTGGGCCCATCGCTGCTTTCTCCATCATCACTTACAGTCAGTGCCACCGCCTTTGGGAAAATGCAGTCATGTATGTCATATTTACAGATTCTAGAGGCATCTAATCACTCAGGTCAAAGGATGTCTCACTCATTAGCGGGACTATACAAAAGACTCCTAGGGCAATGAAGCAGGTTTCACTCGGTGGCATAAAAGTTTGCTAAGATCATAGAAGCATCACAAAGTACCTCAATCCTTCTGACCGGCTGAGGTCTTCTGCTCCGGTCGGTGTGTATTACTTTGCTTGCAGTTTCTCCATCTCCGGCTGGGGCACGGGCAGGCGCATGCGAACGTGGCTTCTGTCAAAGACTCCGCCGCTGATCCGACAGGCGGGGCCACCGACCCTACACCGGCCACCGCTGGCTCTCCGATGGCTCTCCGACGGCTCTCCTACCTCTGCTGCCGCTGGGACCGGGCCGGCGGCGGCTGGAGCGGGGGCGGCAGGAGCGGTGCGTGGCAGCGGCTGGAGTGGTAGCGGTGGCGGCGGTCCCAGTGGCAGAGGAGGTAGGAGAGGCCGTCGGAAAGCCGGGGCCGGCCGGTGCAGGGTCGGTGGCCCCGCCTGTCGGATCAGCGGCAGAGTCTTTGACAGAAGTGGGGACGGCGGCGGAGGTGCTATCGGCGGGAGGGGCGGTGGCCGATAGCACTTCCACCGACGCCCCAGGTCCCGCCACCGCCCCAGCTCCCGCCGCCGCCGCCCCGACCCCCCCGTCCCTCCGCGACGCCCCCCCACCTCCCCTCGCTCCCGCCCACCCTCCGACGGCCTCTCCTACCTCAGCCGCCACTGGGACCTCCGCCGCCGCCGCCACTGCTCCGGCTACCGCCGCCCCGGGGTCCCACCGCCGCCGCTCCGGGTCCCAACGCCGCCGCCGCCCGCCCCCACGGTCCCGCCGCCCCCCCACACGGGTACCGCCGCCGCCGCCGCTGGGTCCCACCGGCGCCGACCCGGGTCCCACCGCCGCCCCCCGGGTCCCACCGCCGCCGCCCCCGGTCGCACCGCCGACGCCCCCTCACCCTCCCACCCTACGACGGCCTCTCCTACCTCAGCCGCCACTGGGACCGCCGCCGCCGCCGCCACTGCTCCGGCTACCGCCGCCCCCGGGTCCCACCGCCGCCGCCCCGGGTCCCACCGCCGCCGCAGCCGGGTCCCACCGCCGCCACCCCGGGTCCCACCGCCCCCGCTCCCGGGTCCCACCGCCGCCGCAGCCGGGTCCCACCGCCGCCGCCCCGGGTCCTACCGCCGAACCCCCGCTCCCGCCGACCCTCCGACGGCCTCTCCTACCTTCGCCGCCACTGGGACCACCGCGGTCGCCGCCGGGTCCCACCGGGTCCCACCGCCGCCCCCGCCGGGTCCCACCGCCGCCTCTCCCGCTCCCGCCGCCCCCCGGGTCCCACCGCCGCCGCCCGGGTCCCACCGCCGCCCCCCGGGTCCAACCGCCGCCCCCCAGGTCCCACCGCCGCCGCCGCCGCCGCCGCCGGGTCCACCGCCGCCCCCCGGGTCCCACCGCCGCCTCTCCCGCTCCCGCCGCCCCCCCGGGTCCCACCGCCGAACCGCTGCCCCCGCCCACCCTACGACGGCCTCTCCTACCTCAGCCGCCACTGGGACCGCCGCCGCCGCCGCCGCCTCCACCGCTCCGGCCACTGCCACCGACCGATATCACCTCCGCCGCCGCCACTGCTCCGGCCACCACCGCCCCCGGGTCCCACCGCCCACCTTCGGGAAAATGCAGTCATGTATGTCATATTTACAGATTCTAGAGGCATCTAATCACTCAGGTCAAAGGATGTCTCACTCATTAGCGGGACTATACAAAAGACTCCTAGGGCAATGAAGCAGGTTCCACTCGGTGGCATAAAAGTTTGCTAAGATCATAGAAGCATCACAAAGTACCTCAATCCTTCTGACCGGCTGAGGTCTTCTGCTCCCGTCGGTGTGTATTACTTTGCTTGCAGTTTCTCCATCTCCGGCTGGGGCACGGGCAGGCGCATGCGAACCTGGCTTCTGTCCAAGACTCCGCTGCTGATCCGACAGGCGGGGCCACCGACCCTGCACTGGCCGCCCTGGGCTCTCCGACGGCTCTCCGACGGCCTCTCCTACCTCTGCTGCCGCTGGGATCGGGGCCGGCGGCGGTGGTACCGGGGCCGGCGGTAGCGGGATCGGGTCCGGCAGGAGCGGTGCGTGGCAGCGGCTGGAGTGGTAGCGGCGGCGGCGGTCCCAGTGGCAGAGGAGGTAGGAGAGGACGTCGGAGAGCCGGGGACGGCCGGTGCAGCGTCGGTGGCCACGCCTGTCGGATCAGCGGCGGAGTCTTGGACAGAAGTGGGGACGGCGGCGGAGGTGCTATCGGCGGGAAGGCCGGCAGCGGCGGCGGCGGGAGGGGCGGTGGCCGATAGCACTTCCACCGACACCAGGGGTCCTCCTGCCGTCCCAGCCCCGGAAGCCGCCCCAGCTCCCGCCGCCGCCGCCGGACCCCCGCCGCCGCCGCCGGCGCCGCCGCCGGCCCCCCGCCCCCGTCCCGCCGCCGCCGCCGCCGCCGCCGCCGGGCCCCCGCCCCCGTCCCGCCGCCGCCGCCGCCGCCGGCCCCCCACCCGCGTCCCGCCGCCGTCGCCGGGTCCCAACGCCGCGCCCCGATTCCGACCGCCGCCGCCTCCGGGTCCACCTCCGCCCCTAGGTCCCAACGCCGCCGCCACCGGGTCCCACCGCCGCCGCTTACGGGACCCAACGCCGATGCACCGGGTCCCACGGCCGCCGCACCGGGTCTCATCGCCGCCGCCGCCGCCGCCGCCGGGCCCAACCGCCGCCGCCGCCCAGGGTCTCGTCGGGTCTCATAGCCACCGCCGCAGGGTCCCTCCGGGTCTCATCGCCGCCGCCGCCTCCGGGTCGCGACGGGTCTCATCGCCGCCGCCGCCGCCGCCGGGTCCCACCTCCGCCCCCGCCGGGTCCAAACGCCGCCGCCCAGGTCCCACCGCCGCCACGGCCGGGCCCCGCCGGGTCTCATCGCCGCCGCCGCAGCCTCCCGTTCGCGCCGGGTCTCATGGACGCCGCCGCCGGGTCCCACCGCCGCCCACCAGGTCCCACCGCCGCCGCAACGGGTCTCATCGCCGCCGCCGCCGGGTCCCGCCGGGTCTCATCTCCGCCGCCGCCGGGTCCCGCCGGGTCTCATCTCCGCCGCCGCCGCCTCCGAGTCCCGACGGGTCCCACCGCCGCCGACGCCGGGTCCCACCTCCGCCCCCGCCGGGTACAACCGCCGCCCCCCGCGTCACACCGCCGCCACAACTGTCGCCGCCGAGTCTCACCGCCGCCGCCGCACGGTCCCGCCGGGTCTCATCGCCGCCGCCGCCGGGTCCCACCGCCGCCCCACAGGTCCCACCGCCGCCCCACGGGTCTCACCGCCGCCACCGGGATCCCACCGCCGCCCCACGCCGGGTCCCGCCGTGTCTCACCGCCGCCGCCGCCGCCGGGTCCCACCGCCGCCCCACGGGTCCCACCGCCGCCCCACGGGTCTCACCGCCGCCACCGGGATCCCACCGCAGCCCCCGCCGGGTCCAAACGCCGCCGCCCGGGTCCCACCGCCGCCGCCGCCGCCGCCGGGTCCCACCGCCGCCCCCCAGGTCCCACCGCCACCGCCGCCGGGTCCAACCGCCGCCCGCGGGTCCCACCGCCGCCCACGCCGGGCCCCGCCGGGTCTCATCGCCGCCGCCGCCGTCTCCGGGTCCCGCCGCGTCTCATCGCCGCCGCCGCCGCCGGGTCCCACTGCCGCCCCACGGGTCCCACCGCCGCCCCCCGCGTCACACCGCCGCCACGACTGTCGCCGCCGAGTCTCACCGCCGCCGCCGCACGGTCCCGCCGGGTCCCACCGCCGCCCCACAGGTCCCACCGCCGCCCCACGGGTCTCACCGCCGCCACCGGGATCCCACCGCCGCCCACGCCGGGTCCCGCCGTGTCTCACCGCCGCCGCTGCCGCCGTGTCCCGCCGGGTCTCATTGCCGCCGACGCCGCCTCCGGGTCCCGACGGGTCTCACCGCCGCCGTGTCACGCCGGGTCTCATCGTCGCCGCCGCCGGGTCCCGCCGCCGCCTCCCAGGTCCCACTGCCACTGCCACCGGGTCCAAACGTCGCCCACGGGTCCAACCGCCGCCCCCCGGGTCTCATCGCCGCCGCCTCCGGGTCCCGCCGGGTCTCATCGCCGCAGCCGCCTCCGGGTCGCGACGGGTCTCATCGCCGCCGCCGCCGGGTCCAAACGCCGCCGCCCGGGTCCCACCGCCGCCACCGCCGGGCCCCGCCGGGTCTCATGGACGCCGCCGCCGGGTCCCACCGCCGCCCCCAGGTCCCACCGCCACCGCCGCCGGGTCCAAAAGCCGCCCCCGGGTCCCACCGACGCCGCACCGGGTCTCATCGCCGCCGCCGCCGCCCACGGGTCCAACCACCGCCCCCCGGGTCCGACCGCCGACGCCTACGGGTCCCGCCGGGTCCCACCGCCGCCCCCGCGGGCCCAGCCGTGTCTCAAAGCCGCCGCCGCCGGGTCACGCCGTGTCTCATCGCCGCCGCCGCCGGGTCCCACCGGGTCTCATCGCCGCCGCCTCCGGGTCCCGCCGGGTCTCATCGCCGCCGCCGCCGGGTCCCGCCGGGTCTCATCGCCGTCGCCGCCGGGTCCCACCGTCGCCCACCGGGACCACAGCCGCCCTCCGGGTCCCACCGCCACCGCCTCCGGGCCCCACGGCCGCCGCCTCCGGGTCGCACCGCCGCCCCCCGGGTCCCACCGCCGCCCCCGGATCTCACCGCCGCCCCCGCCGGGTCCCACCGCCGCCGCACCGGGTCCCACCGCCGCCTCTCCCGCTCCCGCCGACCCTCCGACGGCCTCTCCTACCTCCGCCGCCACTGGAACCACCGCCGTCGCTGCCGCTCTCGCTCCGGCCGCTGTCACACACCGCCTCGCCACCGCCGCCGCCGCCGCCGCAGCTGCAAGTACTCGGCCTCTTCCGCCGGCGACACCAGCCCACCAAACCTGAAGGTCCCATCCCCGCGGCCCACCTTCCTTGCTTACACAAGTGACCTGCCCTTTGCCCCCACCCCTGGCTCCCATTGGCCGAGGGCTTTGCTAGCTGAAGCTCTGGGCTGCCATTGGCCGACAGGGCCGCCCATCCCGGCCTCGCGCTGCCCCGCTGGCTTTCTCCATCCCCGCGCCCGCCCACCCGCCTGCCCGGCCCCGGGAGTGCGTGAGGCTCCGGTACCATTGCTGCGGGCGCCCGGCTGCAGGCGCCCGGCGTCGGGGGCACTGGTGGCGGGCCCAGGAGGCCGCGTCCATGGCGGGGCGGAGGTCCCCGGGGGCGCGCGCGGTGCATCCGGGTACCGTGGTGCGAGGAAAGGCCTGGCTCGCAACCCGGGGGACTGCATTCCAGAGGCAACGTAGTTGTTCCTCTCCCTTTCTCCTTCCCGTCGTCTCTCTGTAAAAATAAATGAAAGTCTTTACAAACCAAGTGTGTGCATTTCAAAAGCTTTCCTAGGCAACCCAAGACAAAGTAGACTACCTGAGGCATTTAGTTCACTTTATTCCCTACTTACACTAAAATAAACAGACCAAAGGCAGGCCTGCATAAAAGACTTCATCCTATCAATTATATTGCTTAACAGAGTTATATTAATTATGACTCTTTCATATTGAATTCCAACACCTATCCCTTTTCATCTACCATACCAACAAATCAGAAAAGCAAAACACAACAAAGAGATAACACCCATAGAGTCTACAATGAGCTTAGGACTTTTAATACTTTAAAAGTCTTTAAAGACTTTTAAAGAACTTTAAAGACTTTTAATAAAGAACGCAGCAGTTCTGCAGCCTGTCAGGAACAATCTCCAAGAAGAGTATAAAATGGAAATCATTTCTACTAAACAGTAATTGTTTTTAAACAACTCTATTTTGTTAGAACTTTATAAATGGTCGAAGGTTCACAGCAATCAAGCAAACAATGAATTTTTTAAAAGGCTACTGGAAAACGGTAGGAAAGCTTCGTGGCGGTTTTCCTTGCCCTTGTGCCACTCCTTCCCCAGCTTGGCTGTGGGCATGGAAACTGCATCCCCCAGTTCCCAGGGCGGGATCCTGGTCCTTAGGTCTGGAGAAAGCAGAGCAAGACCTCTTTGCTAATGATCGTGTAGGTCTGTTCTAAAGCTGCCTGCCCAGCTTGGCTGTGGGCATGAAAACTGCATCCCCCAGTTCCCAGGGCGGGACCCTGGTCCTTAGGTCTGGAGAAAGCAGAGCAAGACCTCTTTGCTAATGATCGTGTAGGCAGGTCTGTTCTAAAGCTGTCTGAGAGCTCCCTGAAGGCTGGAAAAGCTACGGGCATTGCTGGAAGCCATTAAGCTGGCCAACAACCCGTAGCTGCCGGGACCAAAAGATCCTGGTGGAGGCATAATACCACAGGTGGCAAAATGCCTATGGGTGGAAATTGGGGAGAGAGCTTTTATTGGGAAATTAGAGCACTCAAAATCACCCATATATTTGGGGAATTCAGAAAGCCACGTGCATGCGTCGGGGAAGAGGCTTGCTCAAAAATTACCTTTGAAGAAATAAGCTTTCACTTTGGGCTGGTCCCTGGGCTCAGTGCAAACCCGGCTGAGTGCTGAGGGACAGCCCTAACAGCCAATCTTCAAAGACTGAAAAAAAGTTTACTCTCTCATTTTCTGGCTCCTGGTATTCAAGGAGATCTCTGTCCAAACACTACCCGAACATACGCTGAGGAGCAGTCTTCAGTGACCACGCATAGCAACAAATACATCCTCTGTAAAAAGAGTTCAGTAAACCCCTGGAAAATGGACTACTATAACCTTCGACCATCACAAAAAAATAAGTCAAACCCTGGACAAGGGGAAGATCTGACTTCCAAAGTTACAGCATAAGAGTAAGACACGCCATTTTCAAGAAGAAAATCACAAGGCATTAGCAAATTTAAAAAGTATGGCCCATTCAGGAACAAATATACTGACTGAAACAATTCCTGAGAAAGTTCAGGAAACAGACTAGTCAAAGACTTTAAACAACTCTTTGAAATACACTGGAAGAGCTTAGAGACCACAAAAAATTAAGACACAGCATACCTAAACTAATGGGATGAAGAAAAAGCACTTGTGAGAAATAATGTGCGCCAGTAAACACCTACACTAAGAAACAAAACAAAATAAAACAAAAAAACTTGAACTCTGGCTGCGGTGGCTCAGTTGGCTGGAGCATCATCCCATGACTGAAAGGTCATGAGTTTGATTCCTGGTCAAGGCACACACCTAGGTTGTGGGTCCATTTCTTGGTCAATGCACGTACAAAATGTCAACCAATGGATGCTTCTCCCTCTCTCTCCCTTCCTGTCTTTCTCTAAAAAGCAATAAAACAATCATCAAGGGAGGATAGAAAAAAACAGAAAGAAAGAATAAAAGACTTGAAGAACACTATTAAACACTGAAGAAGAAGTAACCTTGACATCTTTCAAATTCTTCCAAAACAGAAAAGAAGGGAACTCTTCCTAACTCATTGGATGAGATCACCAGTTCTTTTTCCTACCAAGGCCAGATAAAGACATGCCCCCCCCCCAAATTATAACGGCCAGGATACATTTTAATGAGCATAGATGAAAAACTTCTCAACAAGATACTAACAAACTGAATCTGAAGCATGTACAAAGGTTTATATACCGTGAGCAAGTAGGACTTATCCTAGGAATGCAAGAAGGTCAGTATAAGAAAATCAATCCATACAATAGACACTAATGGAATGAAATTAATTACTGACCACCTCAATAGACACAGAAAAGGCATTTAACAAAATCTAATGCTCTTTCATGATTGAAAAAATAAAAGTGAGAAAACCATAAGCAGATTAAAAAACACAAACAAAACAAAACACTGAGGGAACCATGAACAGACAGGAACTTCCTCAACATAATAAAGGTGACCTATGAAAACCCCACAGAAAACAACAAAATCAATATTGAAGGGCTGAAAGCTTTCCCACCAGGATCAGGAACAAAACAAAGGTTCCTGTTTTCACCACTGCTATTCATTACTACACTGAACTTCTAGCCAGAGCAAGTAGACAGGGAAGAGAAACAAAAGGCATCCAAATCGGAAAGGAAGAAGTAAAATTACATCACTGATGGTATGATTCCATATATCAATATCTATATATCGATATCTATCTATCTATCTATCTATCTATCTATCTATCTATCTATAAAATCTTTCAAAGAATCTACCACAGATCTACCTGTGGCAACAGCAAATGAAATGAGCAAATTTGCAGGTCATAAGATCAACATACAAAAATCTGTGTGTTTCTATACACCAACAGTGACAATCCATGAAGAAAATTAAAGAGCAATTCCATTTCAATGGCATCTCAAAGAACTAAATACTGGAAATAAGCTTAACCAAGGAGATGAAAGTCTTGTACATTGAAAACTATAAAGAATGCAGGAAATCAATTTAAAATGTCCAAATAAATAGAACGGTATTCCGTGTTCATGGGTCAGAAGACAAATGATTGAGATAGCAATACTATGAGGACACATTCGATGCGATTTCAATCACAATGTCATCCCCCTTTTTACATAAATAGAAAAGCTGGTCATCCAATTCACATGGAATTGCAAGGAGCCCAAAATAGCCAAAGCAAAGTCAAAAAACAACAAAATTAAAGGGCTCCCACTTGTGATAAATATGTGCCCAGAATATGTGAAAAACCTTTCAATTAAAACAACAACAACAAGACAAAAACTGCCCATTTAAGTGAGAAAGACGCCTGAAGATTCTGCCCCAAAGAAAACCTGTGCATGCTAATAAGCATAGGAAAAGAAAATCCTCATTCATCATTAGGAAGCTACAAATCCATACCCCAAGGAGATACCAGTGGTTACCTATTAGAAGAGTTGGCATAAAAAACAAATGTTGACACTTGTCAGACCTTTCATGGCACGTGAATAAACAAACTGTGGTACAGCCATGCGACGAAATACAGGTCAACAAGAAAAAGTAACACGCTGCTGATTTAAACAGGAATGAATCTTAAATGAATCATTCTGAGTTCTTCTAAAATATCAATTCTAAACAAGTAATTGGGGCCCTGCAGCCCTACCAGAAGCAGAGGCGGATTGAAGGGTGGGCGCAGCGGGCACGCACCCTGGGCCCCGACTTCTGAAGGGCCCCGCAAAACCCCAACTTGACACTTTCCTCTAATGACACCAAGTTTGCTTTCATTACTACGCTGCATAAAATATGGGAAATGCGGGTTTTTCTTTTCCCTGGCTCTCTCCTTGTTTTTAAGGGGCCCAACCAATATCTACTTCCCCGTCCGGGGCCTCCACCCGCCTTAATCCGCCTCTGACCAGAAGTCAGGAACTGCAGTGCTGAAGAGGGGAGGAGGCCGTCAGGCTGAAGGCCACTCCGGGGAGCAGGGGTCCTGGCCCGGCTGCCAAACCCAAGGGGCACCTTTGGCATCAGCACCTGGGAGACTGTGCTCTACTTTTTTGTCCCTTCAAGTCATACAACATGACATAATGTAAGAGGAGAAAGTCGGCCATCACGGGGACGCAGATCCTTACCATTTGTGCTCCTCTTCCTTGGTTTCTCCCGCTGCCAGCTTCCTCCTTTCCCAGAAAGCCCACAAGGATTCCTCCTTCTTAACAGCCTGCACCGCGCCTTCATTTCCAACCTCCTGTTCTCTATGCAGCCTCTCTGACCCCAGCGAAGATCTGAGAATTATAACTCCCTCTCCTTCATCGTCTGGCCACTGAATGAAGCCTGTGCTGTGACGCTCTCTTGGGTTTCCTGGTTGTCTTTGTTGCGACAGCTCGCAGACAAAAGAGCCTGCGTTGGAGCTCAGAGTTGGGTTGACGGCCCCGTGGTTTTCTGGCAACGCGATGGTGGGGCCCTGACAGCAAGGCTTTTCCCACTAGAGCCAGAGAGGGGTCCCAGAGAGGAGAGCTAGGGAGCTGGGGTGGTGTCCATGGGGATCACCCCGCTGTCAGAGGCTGGCCTGGCAGCCAAGCCTGCAGATGTGCCCGCACCGACTGCCCCAGGGATTGGTAGGCTGGTGGTCTTCTGAGTTGTTGCCGTGTGCCCAGCAGAGGCAGGGCCCCTGGGGGTGGAGGCTGAGAGGGACACCACGGTAGAGGCCACCGTGCTGGTGGTGGTGGTGCCCAGCCCTTGGCTGGAAGCATGGGAGCTCTGCTTGGGTGCAGGTCCGTGGGTGGGCACGACGGCGGGCGCAGCAGCGCCTCCCAGCGTAGGCTTTTTCCCAGCGCTGGCGCCAGGGGTCGTGACCAGGGTGCCCTGGCGAGTTCGCTTCCGCGTGTTGTGTCCGGAGCTTCCCCCAGGGCGCTGGGTGGCCGTGCCAGACGGGCCTGGAGCCGATGTCGAGGCGGCCAAGGCAGGCCTGGGGCCGGCGTGCGTTCCCGGGGGGGCCCGGGCGATGCTGCCCAGGGCTGGCTGGCCTACAGTGGAGACTGGGGCCTGGGCTGGGCCTGAGGCTGCCCGTTTTCTGCCTCGAGAGCTGGGTGGAGCCCCCGAGGGAAGTGCATAGGGAGCAGGGCTGGTGTCCATGGGGGTCACCCCGCTGTCAGAGGCTGGCCTGGGAGGTGGGCTGGTGTCCATGGGGGTCACCCCGCTGTCAGAGGCTGGCCTGGGAGGTGGGCTGGTGTCCATGGGGGTCACCCCGCTGTCAGAGGCTGGCCTGGGAGGTGGGCTGGTGTCCATGGGGGTCACCCCGCTGTCAGAGGCTGGCCTGGCAGCCAAGCCTGCAGATGTGCAGGCCGAGGTGCTGGCGCTCAGCACAGAGGTGACTGGAGCACCGGCGGACACAGGGGCACTGAGGGCAGGCACAGGCTGCGGGCAGGAAGGCACAGGCTCTGGAGCCCCGCAGCCCGAGAGGGCCCACGCCTCACCAAGCAGAGCCCTGAGGATCCGCCACCGCGCTTCTCGGTCTCTGTCCAAATCTTCTGGGGTCACCCTGTACCCGGGGTCGGGACCTGGTGGCAGGCTTAGAGGGGGCCCTCGCCTGCGCGGGAGCAGGCAGACCTTCCTTTTGCGGCGCCTGGAGGGTGCTATGTCCCCTCTGTTGGCACCCTGGCCCTGCTCAGGCTGGCTCAGCCTCCGTGGCAGGGCGGCAGCTGAGGAGGGAGCCCCAGGGCGCTGCTGCCTCAGCGTCTTCCCGGCCCTCTGGGGCAGCCCGGCGTGGCAAGGGGCCGCATGCCTCCCCCTCTCCACCGGAGGGCAGCCTCGGGTGGAGCTATAGGAGCTGGTGATGGGGTTCCTCTTCCTGCAAAGGCAGAGGGAGCCCCTCACGGAGGCCTGGGCCTTACCGCGCCTTCCGTCTTCCCGGCCCTGCACCTGGAGGGCGCCCTGCAGGGGCCCAGGCCTGAGCACCGAGGCACGGAGGCCTCCCTGGGCCCCCGGGAGCCTGCAGGTAGGCGGGGCTCCCTCACAGCCCTCAGCCTCACTCTCTGGCACAGTGGGCTGCCCCCCCTCCTCACCTACCTCCTCCCCGTGCCCCCCACAGGCCCACTGGTAAAGGGACCTGAGGATCCCGAGCAAACGCCACAGGCTCTGGGGGATCCTCACACAGACACTCACGAAGGCTGCAACACCGCATGTGAGCAGGTGCTGGCGGGCTGGCCCTGCAGGAGGTGGAGGAGCAGGGACAACTGGGTGCCGCTGGCGGACCAAGGGAAACTGGCCACCTGGGGGAGCTCTGAGCTGGCCCCCTGGTCCCCAGGGCGGGGGGTGGGGGCAGAGTGCACTCAGGCAGTTGCCCATTGGGCGCGTCTGGGAGCTCTGTCCGGGAGCACAGAAACCGTCCTCAGCAGCCAGAGAGAGCTCGCCAAGAAGTATCCGTTGGGCTGTTGCCTGGATACACTTGGAACTCCCCGGAGGGGGGCCACGTGGAGGGCCGGCAGGAGGAAGGCGCGAGCTCCAGCTTGCCCAGATTCTGTGGGAAGGGCGCGCCCACACGCCTCTCGAGGTGGCTTGGGGGCTTCCCCATCTCGGGCTGGGGGAGGGGCAGGCGCACGCGAACGGCTTCTGCCAATTACGCAGCCACTGCTCCTGCACCGGCCGCCCAGGCCCTCCTGTTACAGAAACAGGAGAGTCCAAAAACAAACCGCAGAGTTTGCAGCTGGGAGATAGGGAGCAGGAAGCAGCTTTCAGGATGCCCTTGCATGCCTGGAGCTAGTGGCTGGATACATTGTTGCAAAGATCCGCTTTACTTCCAAGACTCGGGAAGATGGGAGGGATCTTGGACTGTGGGCTGGTATGGAAGAAGCAGACCGAGCCTACTAGGGTTCTGTGAATGGTCAGGACGGTTTGCAACACCCACCGTGAGAGGACGCGGGGAGAGAGAGGAGGCAGGGAGGAAGAGAGAAGCAGCTGCGGACATATTTTGGGCTGGCTCTGGCTCTAGGAGGCTCACTCTAAGGCTCTCTCTGGCCCTCACGCCCTCACTCTCTGGCTCTTGTGGGCTCCCTCCATCTGGCTTGGAGAAGGGATCTCCAGGCTGCTTTAAGAAGAGGCTCTTGCCAGACTGCTTTGAGAAGGAGAGGAGATCCGTGCGATTTGCAGGAAGAAGGCAGTTTCCAAGGAGGCTGAGAATCCAGGCGGTCCTGCATTGAGAGCTGGAGGGCACCACAGCACAGAAAGGACCTCCCCAATCAGAACTGAGTGATTGGCAGCTGCTGGTAAAGCTGAACTGTGCCTGGGAAGTAGGGAAACGGTGTTTCTGACTTTCCTAAGACTGGGCAGGTCTGGGAGGGGGAGGCAGGGCTTTGTGTAAATAAACAATTCTTTTCCTTTTCACCAAACTCTGGTATTCAGAGTTATGATTCTGGCGGCGGGCAGTCGGACCCCTAACTAAACAGCCCGTGGGTTCTGTTTCAGTCGGAGCAGCCCACGGGTTCTGTTACACTCCGCTGGCCTCTCCTACTTCCGCCGCTGGGACCACCGCCGCCGCCGCCGCTCCCGCTCCTGCCGCTGCCACCCACCGCCTCCGCCACCGCCGCTGCTGGGAGTACTCTGCTGGCCGCGACACCAGTCCAGCCAACTTGAAGGTGCCATCCGCGCGCCCCACCATACGAACTGACCTTACGCCCTGCCCTTTGCCCCCGCCCCTGGCTTCCATTGGCCGGGGGCTTTCTTTGGTAACCTGACCTGACCATAGTCTCCAGGGAGGCAGAGCTCCTGTGTTTTGTCACCAATATGTCGCCAGCATCAGGGGCCATGATGACACAGGATAGGCACCCAAAATATAATGGATGAAATGAAAGGGAACCAGGCTGGAGGCGGACACATGGAGGCTTGTCTGGCTGTTGGACGTGAGCTACGTCGGTCCCAGCTGAGGCAGGTCCATGAAGCCATGGGAGGGAGAGAGAGAAGGGGCTGAGCACCACCAAGAGCTGGAAGGAGAGCCAGCCCAGGAACCACAGAGCCAGCTGGGGAGGAGGCCAGGGGGGGGGGAAGCTTCCCGGTATCAGGGAGGAGGAGCAGGGTTCAAGAAGGAGAGAGTGTCCTTGTGCAGAGCTGTGGTTTGGTGAGAACTGTCCTCACGATGATGACCTTGGTGAAGAAGGGTCACCTGAGAGGGCCGAGGGGGCAGAAGCAGCGGGGTGGGGAGCAGAGGAGAGGGATCTCGGCTCAGAGGGCTGTGTGGGTAGGAAGGGACTCGCTGGACTGAAGTCACAGGAGCGAGCTGCGGTGGACCAGGAGGCAGGACAGGATGGGACAAAGAAGCCGCTCCTTCCTCTGGCTGAAGGCAGGCTGGGGATGGGCCAGCTAATGCGGAGGGGCCAGTGGGCTGAGGAAGCCCTGTCTTGGCGTTGACATCCAGGGCTGGGTAGGGAAGTAAAAGTCGGGAGGAGTTTCTTTGGAGGGTGGGGAGCAGAGAGAACATGTGGGGCCAGAGCTGCGTGGTTCTGTTTCTCCAGAAGCTCTCAGCAGCCAGCATATAGAAATGGAGAAGGTGCTCGTAGAGGATTCCCGGCGGAGGTGTAGCCGGGGGTGTGGGAGGAGGGAGAGGGGCTGGAGAATGCAAGGTGGAGGGGAGGGAACACAGGGAGGTGCCCAGGCAGGGGAGGAGGGGGCAAGGCAGGAGAGGCATGCAGAGAACTCAGGGGTGGGTAAGGCTGCAGTGGCTGTAAGAGACAGAGGAGGGAAGGAGTGGGGTCAGCGTGGGAGAGCGAACATTCAGGGTTCAGAGGGGCCGTTCTGGGTTCAGTCTTGGAGGTGACAGTCACTGCAGACCTTGAGGAAGATATCCCAGTGATGGTGGGACTTAGGAGGAAGAAAAGCTGTGACCTGGGACGAGGAGTCTCCAGCGAACTTGAGGGGAGGGAGAGGGGGAGAAAAGAAGATGACATTGATGGGGGGCTCAGAGTGAGGCTCAGCGAGGTGGTGAGCACCTCAGAGGAGGTGAGGCGGTGTCCCGGTGGGGTGGGCGAGGGTCTGAGGTGACCCTGGAATGAGGAGGAGCCGACAGTTCTCTGAACTGGGATGAGGCTTCTGGGGAGGATGTCTGACCAGCCAGCAGCAGGCTGCTGCCGTGAGGACGGCACAGGGTTGGGGGCCAGACAGAACTGGCTCCAGCCCTGTCCCGTGATGTGTCTGCCTGGCTCTCAGCTCCTTGGTCCACAAGGGAACACTTTGCCCCATGTTGCACAGCCTACCGTTTGTGCTGCTCAGCTCAGAGTGTGGGGTGCAGGGTAGGGGCGGAGAGGGGAGGCCACTGCAGGGTGGACCCATGGCTTGGGTGCTTTAGTGTGCAGATGGAGGGTCCCCCAGGAGGAGTTTCCAGGGGGATGGTCTAGGAATCCTTTGGGGGTGGTTTGCCTGGGCCTCCCTCTCCCTCCATGAGCGGCTGGCTCTGTGTTTCAGTGCTTCATCAAAATCAGCGCTGCCTACGGCTCCACGAAGGACATCTCCGTCTACAGCGTGCTGGGCCTGCCCCCCTCCCAGATCTTCATTGTGGGCCGGCCCACCAAGAAGTACCAAACCCAGTGCCAGGTGGGTGGGGCTGGGGGGTGGGGCCCAGGGAGAGGGTAAGGGGGAGTAGAGTAGGTGGTTATTCCTTTATTTGTTCATTCCTTAATCTGCTTCATTCATTCATTCATTCATTCATTCAACAAATACTACTGGGCACCTGCCTGGAAATGGGTCCTGTATTGGGAGCCAGGGAGAGTCCCTGGTGGAATCGCATGTTATGTCATCCAGTCTAGTAGGGAGATGGAAAAATCTGCAGACAGTGACAGCACAGTGTGGCAAGAGCCAAAATGGGGGAGCGCAAAGGATGGTGGGGCCCCAGACAAGAGCAGCTCTGCTGCACGGGCAAGGCTGGTTTCCAGGAGTGTGAAGAAATTGTCCTAAAAGGGCCTGAGGCTGGAGGAGCGTTTGTGACAGAGGCAGCAGCCAAAGCAAAGGTCAGGAGGTGACAGAGAACATGTACACTCTGGGAACTGCAAGTGACAGCTTGTCTGAGTGTGATGGGGGGGGGGGGGCGAGCAGGGGCGGGGCTGAGGAGCGGCGGGAGCGCTGGGCTGACGCTGCATCCCGCTGGAACTCTTAAGTTGCTGTGATTCAGAGAGGCCCCTCTGGCTGCAGGTGGGAGGGGCATGGGAAGGTGCGGCAGGGCAGTGGCCTGGAGGAGAGAAGTGGGAGGTCCAAGAGGCATTTCTAGGCAGAATGGACTGGCTTTGCTCACGAACGGATCAGATGTGCAGGGTGGCACCCATTTCTGGTGTGGTGACCTGGTGCCATTATTGGCATTGAGAAGCAGATTGAAGGGAAGTTGATGAACTTTGGGGCATGTTGAGAGTGAACTTGGAGAGTGGCCAGCAGGTGAGGGTCAGAGGATGGGGATTCCACAGTGAGGATCCCCAGAGCAGCACTGATCTCACATTTGAAACGAGCTCGTGGGTCATGTGGGGGGTCTTGTTTAAGGGCAGATTCTGATTCTGCAGGTCTGGGGTGGCGCCTGAGAGCCTGCCTGCAATGGCCCAGGTCCACACTGTGAGCAGCGTTGGAGCACACAGTGGGAGGATTGGCAGGAAGGGCAGTTGTGGGGGCCATAAAATGGCTAAGTTCCATGGGGTGCAAGGTGGATGATGGATGGGAGAGACTTAGGCTTTGGGGTTTTAGTGAAAGCGACAAGGATGGGAGTTCCACCCTCGTCAAGAATCAGAATTCTGGAATGCCCCACAGGTACAGACGTAAGTGCTCAGTTGTGCAGAGCAGGAGGGCGAGCCTAGAATGGTAGCGAGCTCCCACTTTCCTGGGGGTTCCACGGCGAGGCTGCAGACCCCGGGGTCGGGTGCTGGAGAGGCTGGGGTGTGGCGGGACGGACCAGAGGCCTGTCCCCGCCCGGCTGGCCCGACTCCTGTCCCCTCCGCAGTTCCTGAGCGAGGGCTACGCCGCCCACCTGGCCGTCCTGGAGGCCAGCCACCGCTGGCGCCCCAAGAAGAACAGCTCGCGGATGATCCTGCGCAAGGGCAGCTTCGGCTTGCACGCGCAGCCCGACTTCCTGCGGAAGCGCAACCACCTGCGCAGGACCATGTCAGTGCAGCAGCCGGACCCGCCAGCGAACCCCAAGCCCGAGCGAGCTCAGAGCCAGCCCGAGTCCGACAAGGACCACGAGCGCCCCCTGCTGGCGCTCAGCTGGGCGCGCGGGCCCCCCAAGTTCGAGTCGGTGCCCTGAGGGCCGGGCGGTGCGCAGAGCAGGGGATCTTACCAGGCTGCTTGCGGGGAGGGGCTGCCTTCTCTCCGACACAGGCCTTTTCCTGCCTTTTTCCTCCCGTGTCTGTCCAGCAGTGTCCGACCACAGGGGGGTGGGACCCTACCCGGCCTTGCGGCGGGGAGCTCCCTAGGCTGCAAGAGGGTGAGATGCCCTGGTCTCAGTGCAGCCGCTGCTGCCTCCCCGGTGCCTGTGACTTCAAGCCCAAGTCAGGGCTAATGTCCGTGTAATGCGGGGCGCAAGCGTGCCCGGAGTGTTTGACAAAGTCGACCACCTTTCTGAGTTCTCCAGGCTTCCGCTGTAATGCTAGGCAGGCCCTAAGGGCAGAGGCCCCCAGACCCAGGATCCACAGCGCTTGGCTTCTTGGCTGTCTGGTGCAGAGGCGAGTGGCATTGGCGCCTGCCCTCCCTGTGTTGTCCCTGTGACGTCCTGAGTCACCATCTTGGGCCTGGCTCTCCTATGACGAAGTGGCCATTTTCTGGGCGGGAGAGGATGCTCCCTGGGCCCATCCTATGTTCAGGTGTGTGTCCACGGCCCAGGGCGGGACGGGTCTGGTGCTGATGGTTTGTCCTCCCGCAGCTGTTCACGTCTCGCCTTCCCGTTCTTAGAATCTTCACTGTCCTCCCGTGGCCCTTGAGGACCTTGGTTCCTCTTTCTGGAGTCCTCTGTGGTTCCCTCCCCTGTGAGGCTGCAGCCGTGGCCTCTGGCCTAGTTGGGCTAGCTGTGAGCCCTTGAGCCAGTTGCTTGCCCTTTCTGGGCCCTGCCTTCCTGATGTGATTGAGGGACCTCCCCAGCCGACATTAGATTGGTGCAAGTTTTTGACTCCTAGGCTGTCTGGCACTTCTGCCCCCTGAGGCTTTCAGGCCTAAGAGCTCCTCAGAGTGCCCAGTGATCCCTACTGGCCCCACAGTCTGAGAGCAGGGCTCTGGGTGGGCTGGGGGGAGCAGTGATTACCCCACTACTTCAAAGGAAGCCCCTGGGGTAGGGGGAAGGGGTCCCTACTCCATGGAGAGGTTTGTTTACCTTGATGCCCAAATCCAGTGTCCCCTGGACAGAGACCTCCTCCCAGAGAGCACTGATCTGGCTCCTCCTCCCCACTCTGCCCAGACTGATTTCTCCCCTTTGGCTGCTGGAAGGCATAGAGCTGAGGTCCTGGAGTTCTGGGGGTTCATGTCGTTTTGGCTCAAACTGTTGTATTCTCTTTCCTTCCCTCTGCCACTCAGCTTGGTTTGGTGCCCAAAACTTCCTCCTGGGCCCGCCCCTGAGGTTGGTTGGGCTTAGCTCTCCCGGGGCCCCTCAAAGCCGATCCAGGCCCCGTGCTGCTGGGCTTCTGGCCTGGGCACTGGTCTCCTGCAGCCTGGGCCGGCCTCTGAGCCCCCTTGTGCTGTCACTGAGGCGGCTCAGTTCTTTCAGCCTGGGCTCTGTGTCAAGGGCCAGGCCACCCTGGGCCCAGACGTCTGTATACACAGCAGGCACCCGTGTCAGCTCAGTGTCGCTTCTGCTCAATGTCTACCTCTTGCAGTTCCCATGTGACCAATGTGCTCCCCCACAGCAGCTGCTGGTGGGGGTGGCTGGCACCACTGGCAAACGAGGTCCCCTGCTGGGGCTTGATGGGGGGGGGGTGTTCAGGCTCCCAGCCCTTAACCCTGCTCTCTCTACTAGAAATGTGTCTTCTCTAGCCTGCCCGCTCCTGTCACATCTGCCCCACCTGTCCGCCAGCTCTCTGCTTCACTTTCAGTCCCGCACCTGCATACAGCAGCACCAAGTGCTGGCAAATCTGGTGGGGAGGAGCGACCACTGGCCCCCTCTCTGGTCCGGCCTCCTTTCCGGACCTGGTGGTTCAGTCTTTCCTGGCTCTCCATATAAGGCACCAGCTCATGTGGCATAGCCACCTCACCCCCAACCCTCCCCTTCCTTTCCAGAATATCCCCTGAATGAAACCTGGGCAGACTTAGTCTGGTTCTCTGAAACTCCACCATCTCCTTTTTGCAGAAGACACTGATGTATTACTCTCAAATCATAAAATAATTAGCGTGAGATACTTCTCCCCTGGTTCGATTCCCTCTCCCTTTTCTGAGAACCCCAGGCTTGGAGCAGGAGAGAGAAAGCATGCTAGGGCGCTGGGGAGTTTTGAGTCCACGTGAGCAGGGTTCCGTGATTTTGGGGGTCGGTGCTGGGATGCGGGGCCTAGCAGGAGGCCACACCCCCTTCCTTTCAGGAGCTCTGGATCAGGTCTCCGAAGACTCACCCCTGCGCTGCTGAAGGTGTACAGTAGTGAGCTGTTGTGAACGTTCGCTCTAGGAGCTTTAGTGGGCATGTGACTACGTGTGACTGCGTGTGTGTGCAGTTCTGTGTAGCGACAGACGCAGACCACGCTGGGCTCAGCGCTGCTTTCACAGCAACGGTAACCAGTATGCACTTTCTCTACTTACTGATGGTTTGTTCAGTTCTGTTCGTGCAGTGATGTTGGAGAAAAACAAAGTGGCGTCGTTGTCTGGAGGGGCTGCTGCCCGTCTCCGAGTAGTTCTGTGACCCCCCACTGGCTGTTTTCCAGGGAATCCTCCCTCAGGAGTTGGAAAGCAGGCCTCCCTGCCTGACCAAAGCGCCCTGTTTCTCGCGTGGCATGTTTGTATTCCCAGCTCGGTGGCTGTCCTCACAGATGGCCTGCCTGCCACCTTTCTCTTCGTTCACCCTGGTGGGGTTCAGGGTGCACCCGCGGCCGGGGCCTGCTCTTCCGGCATCATGGCCTTTTTCTAAAGAGTGTGATTCCTCCCTCAAGCTCCACAACCTTTTAAAAATAAAACAGGAGACTTTCATACATTCGGATGAATGGCCCTCCTGCCTGGATACCGGGCCAGAGGAAATAAACATGTTTGAATCCCAGTATTCAGATTCTGGGGAAGGGTTGTGGGCTCTCTGAAAGAGGGGAGGTGGGGTCTCATGGCTTTTTAAGTCATTTTACCACTTGGAGCCCGAACCCATGCCCAGAAGTGTCCCGCAGACAAAAGATGGAACCAACGTTGAAGTGAAAGCTGGGCCCGTGGCAGAGTCCAGTGTGGTGTGGTTTTGCACGGATGCTCTTCCACCCCGCCCCGGGAGGGGCCCCCAACTGTGAAAGAGCCTAGCAGCTGACCCCGCCTTAAACAACCAACTTTCCCACTGAGTCCCCGGGGGTTTGGGTGCCAAGTGCACTGGAAACCTATTCTCTTTAGCTCAGCCACAAGAAGTCACCTCCCTCCTCCCGCTCGCTCTGGGCTCGGGGGAACTTTCTTAAAAATTATATTTAGGGTTAAGTCCAAGCAGCGAGGCCTGGTCTGGGTCCTGCTCTTTTTGCTAAGAAACCAATAGGGTGGTTGGGAGAAATATCAGTTGAATCCCACTCTTGTTGGGACAAGGAGTGGCAGGGGACACCAAGGAGGGGCAGGACAGGAGGGCGGCTCGCTCATGGGGAACCCCACCCTTGGACCCCACGTCCTTTTCTATTTGTTTACTCGGTGGTGGCAGCCTGTCTGATCTTGTCCGTGGTCTGACCGTTCCTAAGTGTGTGACTCTCAGTATCTGTGGTGGCTGGTTCTGTGATGAGCAAGGTTTATTATATTCTTCATGGCTGCCTTGTACAAAATCCGTTGGGAAAGAAAACGTAAAATACCAGATTTCTAACAAGACAAAAACAGCATTATGGAGTTATAAGATTGTTACAACTGGTCTTTGATTTTGATGTGAGCTGGTTTTTAACTTTCAAACGTTGTCACTTAAATAAAAACCTTATTTGCCTTTAGAATATGCTTTGCTCTGAATGACACCGAGAAACCTTTCCTGTTACTCCTGGTCTCCCGGACCTGTGGGCGGGCTGGCTGGGAGTGAGCGTGGATGAGGGGAACAAGGCTTGGCTCCACACCATAGACGGAGGGAGGGCGGGGGCAGGTGACAGAGAAGGGATGTCAAATAGGGAGAGAGTCTTTATTATGAAAAGCACTGTTATTGAGGAAAGGTACACACTAGTTTCTTTCTCATAAAATGACAAAGCAGATATTTAAAGTAACTTACAAAGGGCAGGAGCTGTCCTGAGCAGTGCTGCTCCTCCCTGGCACCCACAATACTGAGAATATAAATAGGTACCCATGGGCCCCGTGTTGCAGAGCCTGAAAATCTCTCCCATTCCTTTTTTTTTTTTTTTTTTTTTAAGGTATATTTTTTAAAAAGATTTTATTTATTTATTTTTAGAGAGAGGGGAAGAGAGGGAGAAAGGGAAAGAAACATCAATGTGTGGTTGTCTCTATGCGCCCCCAACTGGGGACCTGGCCCACAACTCAGGCCTATGTGCCCTGACTGGGAATCGAACCAGCAACCCTTTGGTTCTCAGGCTGGCGCTCAACCCACAGAGCCACAACAGCCAGGGCTCCCATGCCTTCCTTTGGAGCAGGGATGGGAGCTGGTTCCCAATACCCTGGCACTGGTAACATGGGGTGACTCCTCGCAGATCCCATTCCTGGGTGCACAACTCAGTGCTTAGTGCTCAGGTACCTTCTGGAGCCTGCACTTCACGTTGCAAAAGAGACAATCACAAGGCTCAAGTGTGGGAGCATCTCAAAGCCCAAAAGGGGAGTAGGATGAACACCCCCCCTACCCCTCCCAGGTCTCTTGAGCCACCCTTGGGCTGGGGCAGGTAGTCTCTGCCGGGCTCAGATGTGGCCCAGGGGGCACTGCTATGTCCTAGAGACTTTCTCCAGGAACTCGAGGGGAGGCACGGACCCTAGGTGTGGGGACATGGGGGTCAAGTGTTGCTTTCTTCCTGCAAGACAGAGCTCAGGACAGGGGAAGTAAGGGTACCATAGCATTCCCCCAAAATGAGGGGCTGGAAGGGGACAGGGTCAGGAAGGTGAGCAGCTCCGGCTCCGAGCTGGCAGGAAGACTGTACTTCCCATCCTGCTGGCCATCAGCTCTGTGGGTTTTTCCAGAAGACTCGGTTCTCCAAATATGCATATGTGCTCACGTGGGAGGAGGAGGAGAGGAAGCAGGGGCCGCTGAGAGTGGTGCTTGGTGCTCGGGAGGATGGCGTTACCTGAAGGGCACTGTCCTCAGTCACGAAGAAGAGAGAGTCATGTCACCACTAGAGACAGGAAAGCAGGAGAGACAGATACCATTGGGTGCTTCACGCTCCGGGGGGCCCTCCCAACTCGGACTAGACAAGACCAGACCCGACAACATGGTGGGAACTTGGCACGCTCGGCACATAGTCAAAGCCGTCCAGGCCCCACCGAAAAACCCGTCATGGCCATGTACAAATGGCTCCAAGCTAGGGCAGCTCCAGACCCAGGATCTGCCCTCACGACGGGGTCCTGAGCAGACAGACCAGGAGCTCCAAGCAGCCATGCAGCTTTTCCCAACTCCATGGGCAGGCCGGGCATCAGGGAGCCATGGCGAGTGTCGGAGGCAGGGCAGGCCTTTCAGGAACCAGGTACCAGTCTGGTGCAGTTCTGCGTGATGGACAAGGGCCATATATATCCGGGGTGCATCCTTAACCACCGCCCCAGCCCCAATTAGGTCTTTTGTGCCCTCTGGTGTTGCAGATAAAGAGACCAAGGCTCAGAGGAGGGGAGGGACTGGCCAGGGTCACACAGTGGGCCAGAGCCAGAGGCCTGCCTAAAAAGGAGGACCCTCCCAGCCATTTCCCTCTGAAGCATGGGAAGCCAGCTTACCTCTCTTCAGCCACAATGGCCACATCCAGCTCCTGGGACAGCTTCTGGAGATGTTGGATTCCTGCCCCCACAAGCTCTAGGTCGCTGTCAGACTCACTGAATAGAAGGAAAAAGCCACAGGCACCAGTAACTAGTTGGAAATCTGTGGCAGGAGCCCCTTTCAACCCAGCACTGCAGCCTGGGGTCTATGGGGGCTGGTCATCCCCCTAGAACCTCACTCCAGGAAGTGACATCAGAGCAACTTAGAGCAGCTGGCAGAAAACGGATGGATTGAGGCTCATGAGATCAAGGTCAAGGGCAGGCGATCCTGCAAAAAGGTGAGTCCTGCTCTTCCTCACTTGGGGCTCAGTCCCAAGATGGCTGCCAAACTGGTGTCCAGGCTCACTAGGAGGCTTGGGAGAGTGTGATACAGACAGAGCTAAGCTCACCTCTTTCTTTTGCAGATGGGGAAACTAAGGCCCTAAGGGCTTCCCCGGCTCCCTGACTGGGGGTGGGGGGGGAGGCCCAGGAGGTGCCCAGAAGCCATTGGACCATTAACGCTTTGGGGGCAGGGTGCTCTTCTGCTTACCTGGGTGAGCAGAGGGGCTCTGTAGAGGAGTAGGGGCTCCGGAAGGCGGCCTCCCTCCTGGACCTCCGCAGTGGGTATGCGCGTGGGCCCACGTGGGTGGAGAGGCAGTGATGCTCTCTCTCCCAGGGGCTCAGACTTGAGCGGACAGTGGTGGGTCCAGACAGCCGGGTGCTCCTCTGGCTCATGCTGCGACCTGTGGGGCTATTGCCCTTCTGTGTCTCCCTCTTCCTCCTCCTGGCTTTCACCTGAGTTCCCACCAGCCACTTGGAACCGCTGTGGCAGGACTCCTGGATTCTCTGAGACAGGTATGTGGAAATGTGAGCACAGATAAGCCAAGGACAAGCACCCTAGTCTCCAAGCCATACCTCTGGCCCCTCCACCTGTCAGCTGTCCTGCACACACAAGCAGCTTTTAGTCGCAGCGGCGAGGGATATGGGTGATGCCATGTGGCATGGGTCCTCTGCCAGGGCCCAGTTTAGAGCCCCCAGGGTATGAGTGCAGGGGTCAGCGGCAGAGCCACTCTGGCTCATAGAGCCTCCATTCACCTAAATCCGAACCCTCTTTCGGGACACAGACTAATCCAGAGACTCGAGGGCAAAGCCTGCTCTCCAGGATACCATGGGATAATTTGTCCCTCTGCTTCTGGTCTTACTCTATTCCATCCTCCACACTGATGCACAGAGATCATCTCAGGGGCAGTTCTTATCATGACACTCAACTGCTCCACACCATTCTAGGGCTGCTCATCACCCACAGAGTCAAGCCCTAACCCCGAGCCTTTCACACCAGCTGGACGACGGCTGTGCCTCCACTTGGAAGTCCGCGGGGTCATCTCACACCCAACGTGAGTGACAGCTTCCTGCCCAAACATGTCATCTGACACCATACCCTTCCAAATCTACCTTCTGAGCAGCTCTCAAAGTTGCTTACTCCTCTGCAAGTCCAGGCCCCCAGGTCCCCTCATGGAAAAGTCCCTTTTCCATCAAGTAGCTGAACAACAAGTTCTAATATGCTAATTAGACCCGGTTCCCACGCTGTTATAAGTTCTTCCCACTGGCTCCAAGACTACCGGTATCTCTCGGGAGTGTGGACACCTTGGGCACTCTGGGCGCCTCTCACTGCCCTGCCTTGCTCTCTGGCCACACCCAAACTAAGCTCCTGCCAGCTCTCTTCA
Source organism: Furipterus horrens (assembly GCF_987537825.1). NCBI lineage: Eukaryota > Metazoa > Chordata > Mammalia > Chiroptera > Furipteridae > Furipterus > Furipterus horrens. The sequence goes on along the minus strand of NW_028327172.1, from coordinate 63,085,764 downwards.
CTTTCTCCATCTCCCTCGGCTCTGAGTCTGGACTCACACTAGTCCCCCGGTCTTACATGCTCCTCGTTCTTCCCCTTTCTTGAGTGAATTCCATGGAATGACCTGCTCAGGGAAGTCTTCACCCACTAAGCTTGTTTCGGGTGTCCTCCCACCATGAGCCACTTGCTTACAATTTCATCTTGTGTTGTGGGGGGATGTTTCCTCGAGGACACTGTTCTCGTTCACTCACTCAACTGTTTGTCGAGCACCTACTAAGTGCCAGGAACTATTCGGGGTGCTGGGGACACACCACTGAACGAATAAAGTCCTTGTCTTTATGGCACCTATGCTCTTGGGGGCTCCTTAAGGCAGCACTGGACCTGGACATGGTCAGCAGTACCTGGGACACGGCACCCCAGGCGTTCTTAGCTGAGCGAGCTGCAGCCTGGAGGCCCTGCTGCTCCGGCTCTGGGGTTTCCAGGCGTGTCCAGGAGGGGCCCGGCCCCGCGTCGAGGCTGACTGCTCTGAGGGGCAGCCTCCCTTGGAATTGTCCGCAGAGGGAGCCCAGGGCTCCCCTGGGGGTCTCCAGATGGTCAGCCGCGGGCTGCAGCACCTCATTCTCCTGCAGCTGCTCGTGGTCCTGTAGAGATCTCCTGCAAATGGAGACACTCACGCCTGGCCACCGAGAGGCCGGCCATCTGCCTGGCCAAGAGTCTGTTCTGTCCGCCAGACCCTGGGGAGGAGGTCAAAAGGCAGGTCAGCAAGGCCTCCTCCACCCCATTCTCAAGCTCCACATGGACAAACCCTGGGTAAAGGAGAAGCAGGCTGGGGAGGGGTGCACTTGGCAACTGTGGGTGCCAGGAGGAGGTGCTTCCTGAAACGTGGAGATGGTCAACAAGGCCCAGAAGAGGACAGAGGCTGAACAAGGCTGGTCAGCGTTTCCCGCGGTCCCTTGTCTAAAACAGCTGTCTCTCCATCCCAGCCTCCTCTCTGCCAGGGTCGCCTCATGATCAGCCCTCCTGGAGCCTCAGCAAATGGGCCCAGCGCGCGATCAGCGCCTCTTTTACAACTTGCCCTGACCCAGTGCGCTCCTGCCGAGACCCTGGCCGGCGGGCCAGAGCCCCGGATTTCCAACTTGGCAATACCCAGACGCCCCACCCCCGCGGTCCAGGTCTCTTCTGAACAGAAGCCCCACGATGCCCCGGCCTGCACTCACCCAGGAGCTTCCACGGTCACCGGACGCCGAGCACAGATGCACCTCGCCCACCCCAGCTGATTTTTGAAACTCCGCGCGGACCCGCCCCCTGGCTCTGTTCTGGTAGCCGATTGGCTCCGTCCCCGCCTCGCTGTCGCACCAGGGATCCCATTGGCTCTCTGCTCTTGAGGCCGTGAATCTCGCTCTCAGATTTGCCGGGTTGTCCCCGTTCATCCCTAAGGACACCGGCGGGGCTGGGTGCGGCGTGACGCTGCCTGATGCTCTGTGTCCGCGGGTCCCGCCCCCCCGTCGCCGCCGGATTCCTCTGCCGCCCGCAGGCTCGGCCCGGCGCCACCTCCCGGACGCCCGGCGGCAGGCCGCCGGGGCCCCTCCTAGCACTGCAGGGAGTTCTGGCGGGTCTTACTGGGCGGGGCGGAGGCGGGGCCCCGGGCGCTTCGGGACCCCCTCCCACCCAGCTTGGAGGTCTCAGAGGTTTGGTCACAAAGAACTGGGGGCCTGAGTTCCCGTGGAGGTTTCGTTTCAAACTTCCCTCTTGACCCTCTGCCTTCCTGAGACAAAGCTTTGCGCTCGTGTTCCCCATGCTCGCCACCCCCCCCCCCGTTCTACCCCCTAAAAATGCATCCTGGAAGAGCGGACAGTTGGGAGCACACCTCCGCTCCCTCAGCTCATTGACCTCTTCCCTCTCTCCAGTCGAATGCCTCCCTCCCCTTAGCATCCAAACGAGCGAAAAATTATGACATTTAGAAAGCACCCCGCTCCCTGTCCCTCCTTTATTGGATCTCAGAGCCGCACTGGCCACTCCATCCCTCGGTTTCCTTGGTGCCATCTTCATCTGGTTCGGCCCGCCCCACCCCCACCCCCAGCCACCTTTGCTGAGGGGCTCCTCGAAGCTCTGTCCTTAGTCTCCTCTTCATCTCTGGGTGATCACACCCACCCCTCTGGCCTCGGTTACAGCCCCCACCTCCCTCCGCGCCCCCAACACACGCGGGATGGTGAGAATCCTGAACACACATGGGACAAGTTACATGCACCAAGAACCTGCGTCAAGCACCTTATTATTATGAACTCATTTGACTCTCCTTGCAGCCTAAGACTAGATGAGGAGACTCGGGTATGCAGAGGTTGTGTTTGTTCCCAGTTTGCCACAGTCATTATGTAGCAGTTAGTATGTGTACACAAACCTGCCACTCTGGGCCCAGGGTCCATGCCTCTCCCCACTGCACCTCACTGCCTCCGCTCAGCCTGCACCTCTCCCAGACAGGTGTGTTTAACCACTTCCTGGCCGCCCAGCTCCTCCTGCGCTCTGCACCACCTAAATCAACACCCCAACAAACATCACCCTGGTCTCTCCTGGCCCGCCTCCTTCTCCATGTTCCCTCTCGGATCTTTCCAAATACCTACTGGTGTCTGATAGATGAAACACTGTGCTAAAAATGAGTCATGGAAGTCAATAGAGCAGATGCGTCCTTAACCTCATGGAGCTCAAATCTAGTGTGTGGGGAGAGATGGATATTAACGAATCAAGTTACCAATAATGAATTAATCCAAGAAAATTATGAAACAAAAATAGTCATTTAAAGCTGATACCTAGAGAATGAATTAACCAAGTAAAGCATGTGTGTGTTTGAGTGTGTGCCTGTGTGTGTATATGTGTGTGTGTGGGGGGGACTTCTTGCACAGTGAATATCATGTTCAGGGGAATCAGTACCCAAGTTAAGACCCCAGCACACACACATACTCGTATACATAATGGAAACAAACGTTTCCTGAAACAATACTTGACTATGTGTAATGTCCTTTGATATTTTATCTATTTTTTTAAAGATGCGGGTGACAATTTACTACATGGATTTTACAATGGCTCACCGCTCTAGTTTGCCTGTTCACCTTGGTCCCCTAGTTGGGTTGTTTGTTTCCCAAGTGTTAGAAGTGTTTGTTTCCAAGCCTATTTATGCCAGTAGTATTTGTTACTGTAGTTAGGGAATTGAAGTCATGTCCTTTACCAATGAAATATGAGGGGGGGAGGAGCAAGAGTTGTTATTTTTAGGAAAACTAAATTGAAAGTATGGGAAAGACTGGGGAAAGAGAAACACTTAGAAACAAGTCTTCCAAATTAGATCGTCTTGCCACGATTGTCTGTCAGTACCTGTCACAATGCCTGACACTTCATGTTCATGGCTACAGCAGCTTACATCTGCCCACGATGTGTGTGCTAAGTGCATTTCTTTATTCTTCTTTCACCCTCAAGGCAATTCTATGAAGTAGACACTATTGTTACTCCCATTTCAGATGACAAAACTGAGGCTCAGAATCTTGCTCGGGATGGAGGAGTCAGAGCAGAAACTTAAGCCCTGGATCTCTGACTCTTAACACCTGAATTCTTTTATTTGTTTATTTTTGTCAACTTAACTTTTTTTATCCTCACTCGAGTACAAGGGAGGAAGAGAGAGAGATAGAGGGAAGCATCAATCAGTTGCCTCCCTCACACACACCAGCCCGAGACTGAACCTGCAACCTAGGCATGTGCCCTGACTGGGACTCGAACCTGCTCCAGCCAACTGAGCCACACCAGCCAGAGCTAACACCTGAATTCTCAACCTTTGGTTATGTGGTCTCGTCAAGCAACAGGAAGGAATGAGTGAACACCCTCTCTGCACGGGGCTTTTCGCCCCCTTCAATCAGAACCATAACTGGCAGGCTAGGTGAAGGAAGATCAGTTTCCATCGCAACGAGAACAAGGAGGACGAAAAATTTTCTCTCTTTTTAAAAAAAGATTTTATTTATTTATTTTTAGGGAGAGAGGAAGGGAGGGAGAAAGAAAGGAAGACATACATGGATAGGTTGCCTCTCGTACGCCCCCAACCGGGGACCTGGCCTACACCCCAGGTATGTGCCCTGACTGGGAGTCGAACCAGTGACCTTTCAGTTCACAGGCCAGCACTCAATCCACTGAGACATACCAGCCAGGGGAAACATTTCCTTCTGAATGAAAAGGCTCCCCTTCTGCCTTGCATGGAGCGGTGAAGCTGGGGGGCGCGGTGGAGGTTGTGCTGAGGTGAGCAGGCTCCTGGTTGAGCGGTGGAGGGTACAGGGGCTTCTGCCCCTTTCTGTAAGGAGGAAAACCAATCCCTGGTTCCGAGCTGAGGCTTTCTGGGGCCCAGCTCCAGCCCTGCCCTGCCCTGGGAGCTCCATGTCCAACAGTAAATCTTCTACCGGTTTCCTTGTCCTCACGGAACTGTCCGTCGGAGGGAAGCAGCAGACATGACCCTGTGCAAAATGCCACGAATGCCAAGTGCCAGGGCGGCGAGGGGATAGAATGGGGATGGGAACCACACCTGAGCAGGCTCCCCTTGGCATATGGCACTTTAGCTAAGGAATTAGGGGGACAAAGCAAGGGGATGAGGCCAATGCGGGGAGGCCAGAGTGCTGCCAGGTTCCAGGACCAGAGGAGGCTGAGCCCGACAGAGCGGGCAGGGGCCTGGCAGGCTGGGGCCCGGCAGGCAAGAGCCAGGAAGAAACTCAGTGTGAAGCTCGTAAGGAAAAATCTCACTTGAGGTGTATCAGACATACCTCTTTTTCCTTTGATTTCAATGCCATGGTTAGACCCTGAATGGCTTTATCCCTCTTCGAACTATTTTTCTTTTCCGTAGCAATTTCTCTTTCCTTCTCTCTCAGGTCCTCCTGAAGTGCCTAAATTAGATTAGAAAAAGATTCACTAAAGTGATGTGTTCCAACCAAAATGCATTGTAAATATATCTTTAAGAGCACATTCAAATGCAGTTATTCTATCTTATGCCTGTCAGCCTGTGATTAATGTTTCCAAGTAGAGTCGAACGTAGCGGCATCAGCTCCAAGTCACTGTGTTACCGCTCACAGCAGCAGGACCGGGGGGAAGGAAGGGGATCAGATCAGTTAGAACGATGACAGCTATTCCTACAGGAAGGACTCCAGTGCCTTCTGGAATCTGAATGCAGTCACATCGGTGTCTTTGAAACCACACCAGGTTATTTGGGGGAAACAACAGATCATTAATTTCATTCCTTAATGCTACGAAAGCGAGCAGAGAACTTAGTTTGATGGAGACAGAACATATACATTTATCGTCTGAGTTCATTTCTAAAGATAATCACTGCTGCCTCCCTCCCAGGCTGTCGTGAGGATCAAATGAGATCACGGACGTGCAAGTACTTTCTAAGCTGGCAGGTGCTCTACAAGAGCCAGCTGCCGTGACTAAGGGACTGCGGAGCAATGGCTTTGGAATCAGACTGCAAGTCTGAATCCCTGCTGTACCTCCGCCAAGCTACGTGACCTTGGATGAGGGACCTCACTGCTCTGAGCCTCACGGGCCACATCTGCAAGATGGGAAGGCCTGCCTCACGGAGTTATTACAAAGGCTGAGAAACCTTTTCCATAGGGCCTAAAGCTCGACTGGCAGACAGTAGCATTCGATGAGTGACAGCTAATGCCACACAGAATTACCTGCTGCACTCAGAATAAAGCAAGAGCCAAGGATAAATCTTCAACACATTTTTAAGAATTGTATCAACATACCTGGATCCTCTCTTCAAAGCGATTTCTCTCCGTCTGGCGCTCCATTTGTGCAGCCTATGAAAACGCATTAATTGGTGCCCAGAAGGGACCCACAATCCACAGCTTCCCCAGAACCCTAAGAATGAGCACCTCCTTTACTTGTTGTTCCCCTTGCTGTGGAACTCAGGAAAGCAAGTGCCCACTCCTGTCCCACCCAAGTGAAGAAAAATGTGAAGATGAGCAACCCACACAGAGTAAACCAAGGAGCCACTGGACAATGAAAAGGGACAAGGCCGAGGAAGTGAGACAGACGGTTCTGAGGAGCAAGAGACAACGGCTGAGGACAGCCAGCATCTAACTGGTGAGGCCACAGAATTCACTGCTGTGTGCGGGACAGAGGAGGCCCTGCTCCGTAAAGAAGCTGAGACCTTCCATGAGCACCCAGAGTGTCTCCTAAGGAGAACATACCGCACACAGCAGCCACCCAGGCTCCAGCAAGAACGGGACGGTGTGGACTAGGCCTACCTGCACGTCCAGGTCCTGCCCACCCTCTTCCAAAAGCTGGCCGAGGAGGGCACCCAGTGTGGGGAGGGGTCCAGGGAGGCTTTCGGGTCAGTACCAGTAACCCACCTCTTGGAGCCTAGGAAAATATAGCAACTGCTCTGAGCCAAGGCGAGGGGCCGTGATCCCCGCCTCACCCGCGGCCAGGATTAAATGAGGCGGCGCACTGAATCCCTCCGCGGGCTGCCGCCCAAACCAGTGAGTGCCCTGCCCCGCTGCCTCTGAAGTCTCAGACCAGAGATGGCCTTCAGCCTGCCTCTAGCCAGGTAAGTACCATAACGTCATTCCAAGAAAACCCAAAGGATGAAAATAAAGTCTCTGGGCAGCAACAAATTAACACACAGTGCAACAGGCGCGCAGGCATGGACTGTTTCCTTAACCCCCTCCATGAACACAAGGCTGGAAGGGGAAGCATGTGCCGGCGCCTCCGGCAGAGGGAGGCTCTGCTCACTCCTCCGCTGATGGGGGGTGACACTGAGAAGCGAACTGTGGGTGAGCCGTGGGGACTGAAGGGGCATCCCATCTCCCGGAGTCTGGCCTGCTCAGTAAAGTCCCCGCTCCGTGTCCTCCCGCCTCACCTCACTGTCTCTCTCCTTTTCCTCCCTCCGAGCAGCAGAAAGTCCTTGGCGCTCTCCGATGACACGTTCTCATCAGGAGACACCATCTGAGATTTCTCCTCTTGAAGGCACTCAATTAAAGCCTCTTTGCTCTTCAAAGACAGCTTCAAGTCCTCAATCGGTCTAAAAGAGAACAAAATTTAAATTCTAGGCCGTTCTCTTAGCTCAGTGGAGCAGGAGGAGGTAGGAAATGGGGCCATGCATCTTCAAAGTAGACACATCCAATGACTGAACACGAATGAAATCACATTTTGCAAGTCGGAGATTAAGGACCAGAATTCACGTGACCTTAACTGTCCCCTTACCCCCAGCCTCCCAGGCACCAGACTAGGGGTCTGACTGAGTCACAGCCCTGCTCAGACACCCAACAGCCCCACCACCGAGAGCGGTGGATTACTACTTCTTTGGCCAAGAAATCTCCTCTCCTATAAAAATCTGGCACTGAAAGCTAAATAAACATGACCAATAAAGCAGACTATTCTGGTAAATGCAAAAAAAAAAGGACGTCTCTCCAAGGCATCTCAGGTCAAAGGTTAAAATGCACTGTCTTCCGAGATAAAGACCAAACTCCTCCGCAAGGGGGCCCGGCCGAGCTTTCAGGGCCTAGGACAGAAGCCGGGCTGTGCTGCGCCCCCAGACCTTCGCGCACACGCCTCCCTGCACCCCACTCCCACCTCCACCTGATAAACGCCCATAGTCCTGCCAGGCTCAGCTCGGCATTATTCTCCTAGGGGGGCCTTTGCCAACCGACACCCCCGGCGGCCCCTCAGGTAGAGCCGAACACGTCCTTCTCGAGGCCACCAAATTACCTCTATCACCTGTTCTCTGACAACAGCCGCATTATATCGGCTCTCTGAGCCTGCATTTCCTCAGCTATAAAATGGGGATAACTTGCTTATGTGGAATGGAGATAAGCTATTTAAAACGAACCTCCACCGCTCCAGGCATATGGCAGAACTCAACAAATGACAGTTGCTATAATTATTACTTTTCCTTTTAGCACGCGATGATGAGCATTTTGTCGAAGGACCCTACGAAGAGTGTCTCTAGCTGAGCCTAAAAAGCAACGCACTGGGGCGGAAAGAGGACCGGCTCCCAGGGTGAAGGTGAGGAGGGGGCTAAGGGCAGTCAGAGCCCCCGGCGGCGCACTGGAAGGGGACGCATGTGCCGGCGCCCCCTGCAGAGGGAGGCTCTGCTCACTCCTCTGCTGACCGGGGGGGGGGGGGGGGGGGGGGGGGGGGGGGACGACGACACTGAGAAGCAGACTGTGGGTGAGCCGTGGGGACTGAATCTCCCAGAGTCCGGTCTGCTCGTTAAAGTGCCCCTCCGTGTCCTGTCACCTCACCTCAGTGCATTGGCTGAACATTTGTACCTCCCCAAAAGTGATGGCATTATGGGGGTGGGGGGAGGCTTTGGGAGATGAGGTCATGTGGGTGGAACTCCCATGAATGGGACTGGTATCTTATCAGTGAAGCTCCAGAGATCCCTTGCCCCTTCGCCAGTGGGGACACAATGAGAAAAAGGACCTGAGAGGGGGCCCTCGCCTGACCATGCTGGCACCCTGAACTTGGACTTCCAGCATTCAAAACTGTAAGAAATAAATTTCTGTTGTTTATAAGCGACCCAGAGTGGGGTATTTTGCTATGGCACCAAATGGATTAAGACAACCGGACATGGAGGGAACTGGCAGCACCAGTACAAGGCTCCCAAAACCAGGAAGAGGAGTAAGAGTGCCCTCTAGGGGCTCGGCTCTGAAATCATCACATAATCAACGGGAGAGACAGAAAGTCACCCAACTGTACACTAAAATGGGTGTTGTGTCATGTGCAACTCACACCTTGATAACACTGATTTCTTAGTTACCTTAAAGCAAGTTCTAGCCGGGGACGGACATGAGAGGGGCCGGGGCCACCTCAGGGGGCAGCAGCGCTCGGGCAGGACCATGGCCCCATCCTCCAGCACCTTCCTGGTTTCCAAGAGCATCCAGAAACCCAGGCTCTTACATAAAATTAAGACTTTTAAAAATATTAGCGACTAGTTAAAACTTCAAAAGAAAAAGGAAATCAGATAAAACATATCTGCTGGCCAGACTTGACCTGCAGGGCTCCTCACTGTCAGCTGCCTGGAAGATACAGACTAGCTTTGAAGTCCAATCGAAGGACAACAAGTAGCTAACACATGTACCTTCGAAAAGGGTGGTGAGGGCGCAAAACATCCTTGTGAGGGCGCTGCCCCAAGCCCCGTCAAACTGTGTGGCAGATCTGACGTCACCAGGGCCTGACCGGGGACCCTGTTCCAGTTCTGTGCTGAGCCCTCACCTTCTGTCACTGGCTCAGCTTCCTAAACAGGCCTGCCTTCAGGGAGGAAGCACACAACACCCTCAGCGAGCAGAGCCCCAGAGGGCTCCCTGCTGCCTGAGTCTCTGGGACGTGGCTGGGGCGCACCTACCCCTGCGTCAGACGCATTCGCAGTTCTGACAAGTCAGGCTTCTAAGCGCCTACCCAGCTAGACCTGCGGGAGACCCCAGGAAGACGAAGCCTTTAGCAAGGCCCTGACCAGACAACCCACGTCCACGGACACCCCACCACTTGGACCAGTGATTACTCAATAAGCATTAAGCCTTCCCAAGCTCCCTTTCCCCAAAAGACAAGAATCCAAGTTTCTGCACTTTCCTCTGGAATTACCTAGAAACTGAGCCAGGCTCCACACCACTGCTCATGCCGTTCCCTCGGGGAGGCAAGGCTTCCCCCGCAACCCCATCACGCCTCCTCCCATGAGCCTTCCCTGCGCCACGCCCAAGCAGAGCTGGGCACTCCCTCACTTAGGTCTCAGCACAGAACCCTGTTTGTACCTCTGTCCCCTCTCACACGCGGGGACTCCATAGAAGGAAGACAGTGCTCCTCTCTGCATTGCCCACACCCAACGCAGCCTTGCTCAGTAGCTGGTTCTTGAATGGATCCTTAAATCCTCTAATTCAGGCCTTAATCCATATGCCCAAGTATGTTCTGGACTCCCCTCTTGGATGCCCACAGTCCCTCAATCCAACATGTCCCAGCTGAAAGCTCATCTTCCCAGCCCCTCTGCCCCCAAACATCTTTCTCCCTCTCCCCCCCAAAATTCAGCAAACCGCACTACCATCCCACTATTGCTCACCTGGGTGAGGGGCTATCTCTGCAGCCTTTTCCCTCAGTCTCAAATCCAATCAGCCACCAAGCCCTTCGCGCCAACATGTGATTCTACCTTCTAAAATACATCTCTCTCTTATCCCCTAGTTCTGTCACCTTAATCCTGTCATCATCAAGATTAAGGGAAAAAGAGAAATCAAAATAGTCTTTCCCTTTTCCCTTTGGCTACCAGGAAGCTTACAGCCAAAGCCAAATGCTATACTCAGTATCTGAGTGGAAAATCCCAGCATGAATTTCTATCTACTACCTCTCTCTCTCGGTCCTCAGAATCCTAGTGTCCTTACTGTGGGAACAAGGAGGAAAGGAAGGGGACAGGGAAGAGACAATTCTTCCCCCATGCTGCCAGACAAATGACTGTCAGGTATCGGAGGGACAGAGCCAGACCTGTCTTTCTCTTCCAGGCCCAGAGCCATGTCCATGGTCCCCTCGTGCATCTTCTTCATTTCCAAAAGCTTGTTTTCCAAGCTTAACCGCAGAGCCTTCTCCGTTTCTGTCCCTGCAAAGGCCTTTTCCAGTTCTGCTTGGGCGGCTTTCACATCCTAGAGTTAAATTAAATGCATGTGAGGCAATTTTTCAATACAATTGGGAACACTTTGAAAGGAAATTGGATTAAAATATAAATATTTATGACTTTTTCTCCGGCACATTTCCCCTCCCTGAATTGTACTATACATACATGGGGAGAATCAGTAATAAATACATTTGCCAGCCATCCTTCCTTCTTGTATCCTGAAGAGTAATAGGCATTTCCTATGGAAAAGACTCAACTCTACGAGAACTGTTTTGGTTTTGAAAAATCAGATCAATATTTACAGCTCAATGAGAACAAGGAGAAATGCGCCTCTCAATACCTAAACATATGTAAATCTCAAAGAGTCACCATAATCTCCACACGAATTCATCCCACACCCCACCGCCCCCACTAGCTTTTTTTTAAGATAATGACTACACAATTCTAAAGTACATTTTCTGTATCACCAAAGAGATTTAGGTGGTGAAAAACTCTAGGTTCTTCCGGGGCGCTCACAGAAACCAGCAAGGAAGTTATCTAAATCACGCAGCCAGGGTCTGTGTTAGGGATAAGGGACCTGGGGCTCATGAAAGTAACCTGGGACTACTCAAGCCAACCGCCTCGAATCACATCACAAACACAGAAGTCAAATCATACTGGGTACAAAGCCCAGCTCCCACTTACTTGCTGTGTGACCTTTGGGTAGTCACTTAACCTCCCTGAGCCCCATCTTTCCAATCTACACAACAGGGATAACAACCATTTACCAGAGACTTGTTGTGAGACCTGACAAATGCCTGCTGTATCACAGGGAACTCAGAAAAATGTGGCTTCTTCCCCCCAATCCTTCCCCTCTAGGACCTCCCCCAACACTGTCTCCCAAGAGACTTGTCTGTCAATCATAGTGGTAGCTGGGAAAAATCATGTCCCAATCTTCTGAGACCAAGCAACAAAACCTCTGACTTACTGAGAGCCTACTCGACACCGGGCTTTACAAGAAGCTCTGTTTGTAAATACCCTTGATTCTCACTCAACCCTAACAACTGGCAGACTACCGCAGTTCAGAGTGCAGGCTCTGCAGCCAGACCACCAGCCATTTACTTCCTGTGTCCCCTTAAGCAAGTGACTCAGCCACTCTGTGCGAGGGTCACGTTTTCCTTTTGGTTGTTAAAAGATGACAAAAGCACTTACCTTCTAGGTCTGTTGAGGGGATCACCTAAATCAACGTATGCAAAACGCTGAGAAGGATGCCTCACATACGGTAAGCCCCTGAGAAACCGGTAGTAGCACCGCTGTTATTACAATTACTACAGCAAAGCAGGTAGCACTAGCCTCATTTTACAGAGTAAGAGGCAGGGACTCAGGGAAGGGAACTGCTTTATCTAGGGTGACAAAGCTAGTAAGTGACAGAGCAGGGATTCAACCTAGTACTGCCCATTGTGCGGGCACCTTAAGACAGTGGGAAGCACTTACTGAGAAAAATAAGATGAATGAGCAAGATTAGGTTAAGCGTCTTAAAAGGCTCACAATTATCTTAACTAAAAGTCAGAACCTGGACTCAGAGACCCTTCTTGGACTCTCAGAGGTCCCGGCTCTACCACTCATGACCATGACTCGTTTCCCACCCTCTCTGGGCCCATTTCCTCGTCTATCCGATCAACCTAATATCTACACACCCCCATGAAGCTGACAGAAGGGCTCCAGTGAACATCGTAACTGGAGAAGGACACTGTAAGCTTCAAAATACAGTACAAATATACCCACTCTTTGAATTCAGACGTGCTTTTTGGTGCTATTTCTCCTCATGTCTGCTTAGAAGAATCAGGGTCGCAGATAGAGAAAGCAAGATGAAACAACAGACTCCAAAGATCAAGACATAAGTAACTAATTTATGCAACCTTTTTAACATATTGAACCAGGATTTTCTAACCAAGAAACATCCTGACTCCCATCAGTCATAGGAAGCACCTGAGAATCAGGAAGATGAGGAGCTATACACAGTGCCCCCCGGAAAAGAGGCACTCAATCAACACTGGTGGGACGCTGGGCTGGTGGCATGGAGGCTGGGCGCTGAGGACGCTGGGATGGTGGCAAGGAGGCTGGACGCTGGGGACGCTGGGATGGTGGCATGGAGGCTGGACGCTGGGGACGCTGGGATGGTGGCAAGGAGGCTGGACGCTGGGGACGGGCGGCATGGACACATAATGTCCATGATGGGTGAGTCACTCCCCCTCTCTGGGCCTCGGTGTCCTCTTCAGGGAAAGAAAGGCACTAAACCAGCTAACAAGAGGAGTGGTACAGCGGGAACACGGGGTTTTAGATCAGTCACCCATTTCTATGCAAGATTAAGCTTGGATTGGTTAGCATTTCTCTCCGCACCTCAGTGTCCTCGCCTGTAGGAAAGAGACAATAACGGCCAATTTGCAGGATGTAAGGGTATAAATGCTGTATGTCAAGCACCCAGAATGGGCTGGAACCACGGAGATGCTCAACGAGGATGGCTGTCATGTCTTCAGAAACTCTTGACAGTTTATGAGGAAAAGAACAGAATTCTGCCCACTCCGTTATTAACCCACTGGAAGGAACACGTTCTCCTCGGGGTTTCCAGACTTGCCTCTTCTAAAAGGAATATTCTTTTGGTCAGGAGATCTTCAACCTGCTTCACCTTCTTCTGAGCATCCTCTTTCACCCGCCGAACTTCAGAGCCGCCCCCCTTGGCGAGGCTCTCAGCTGCTTTGCTGCAAAAAGAGGCAAATGAGGGTGACCATCAGGTGGTGACTGCATTCACCCTAAGAAACAAGGAATATTCCTACAGACCTGTTATATTAATTAGTATCTGTAACTCAAAAAACACTGATAATATAATATATAAATGTATCGAATCAACATGTTGTACACCTTAAACTTACACAATGTTATACGTGAATGATGTATCAATAAAAATACATATTATTTAGCCCTGGCTGGGTAGATCAATTTGTTGGAGCATCATCGCTATACACCAGGACTGTGGGGTCAATCTCTGTTCCAAAGGCATATACAAGAAGCAACCGATGAGCCCTGGCCGGTACGGCTCAGCTGGCTGGAGCATTGTCCCATGGCCGAAAGGTTGTGGGTTTGATTCCCAGTCAGGGCACATAGCTAGGTTGTGGGTTCGATCGTCGGTCAGGGCGCATATGGGAGGCAACCGATCAATGTTTTTCTCACATCGACATCTCTCCCCGCACACCCCACCCCTGCCCTTCCTCTCTCTCTAAACTCAATAAACATATCTTCGAGTGAGGATTAAGGAAAAATGTTTAAAAAAATACATACTATTTAAAATAAAGTAAGAATCACCTATAATCTCAGGATAGCTACGCTAACATTTTAGTATACAGCCTTTGAGGCGTTTTCTACAAAAACAGAATCATAGAGTATACGTCTGTGATCTGACTTTATTGCTGAACACAGTATAAACATCCTTTTGTGTCAATAAATATACATTAATATTTAGAGGCTGCAAATTAATTTGCTGTATAAAATGTACTACATTAAATCGACTCCTATTTTTAAAACATTTAGATTGCTTCTGACTTTACACATTCCTCTGATGATAGTGATGAAGCTCTGGGAATAGTGGTCAGCAGTAAGTGTTCCACAACTGTCAGTTTTATTGTTTATTACTATAAGCAACGTTATGCTGAAAGCATCCCCGTGGGTATACTATCCAGTGCTTTCCTTAGGGTCAATCCTAGAAAGAGAATTACTGGTTCAAAGTGTAAACACTCTTAAGATTTTTTTGACAATTATTGCCAAATTTCCCACCAGGAAACTTCCAATAAAGTACACCTCCACCGGGGGTAGGAACGGCAGAGAGCTGGTCTGACAAACCAAAGTACAGGGAAAAGAATGAAACAAAACTGAATCTGAGGAGTCATGGGACTGCATGCCTCGTCTTCTGCCGGCTGGAGGGGAAGCATTTTAGCTACAGTCCGCCTAGGTGGGCACCAGCTGGCACTGAGGGCGAGAGGAGAGGAGAGGGGCGAGCAGCCCACACCCCGTGCTACAGAAACATAAAATGCAGAGTCCTGCTGCTGTGGCACCATGGAGCACGCCCCCCGCCTCACAAGCCGCGGGGGGAGGGCACACCCACATCAGACGCAGGACCAAACCACTGACGCCTTCCACTCTGGTCCTCCCCAGAAGAAGAACAGGGTCGGATATGCATTTGTGAGACGTACCCAGAGCAGGTCTCATCGGTTTCTGAAATGACTGCGGGTTTCCTAAAGGCAGAATAATATAAAGGAAATGGCTCCACCTAAAGCTGGTTTCTCAGAGAAACTGCAACAGAACACATCTATTCACCAGCAGCCTCCCAAGCCCTACTTGAGGGGTGTGTAAGACTTTCCCAACCAAGATATGTGATCGGACACGCACATGTACAGGCCATGTGAATTTGGGACTGAGAACAAGAGACAGTCAAGAGGGCCATCCTTGCTGCCCAAGCCTCAAACATGAATTGCCTGCAAATAAAGACTTTATTCTTCTCGTGTCTCCTTTCACCATGAGCCTTCCGAAGGCCCCAGGGCCGTGACATCACTGTAATGGGATTCAATGTGAACAGCTGGAAAGAAAGAACATAGGCTCTGAAGCTGAACAGATCCGCTTCCAAATTCTCACTGTTTTGTCCTCAGTGTGACTCCGGGTGAATTACCTCTGAGACCTCAGTTTCCTCTTGGGAAAAATGAGGCGGTGACCTCTTGGAATGAACATGCTAAGACACGTGGTGGTCACAGCACAGGGCTCCTTCCTCTCCGATCCGAGTGCTGCACGGCAGCCTGTTGCCGCCAAGGCCGGCGCAGTGCCTGCCCCGCTGAGATGCCTGGAGCGGCCTCCTTCTGCCCCCGGCTGGTGTCTGCGCTGAGAAAGGGTCATCCGCTGGCCAGAACTGAGGCCACCACGGCCACTTCCTGAGTAATGCCATGAAACGTCCTGAGCCCACTCCCTCAGCTCATTTCCTGACCAATACTGTCTGGAGTTCACAGATTCCCGATCATTTCTGTCACTTCGCAAGAGGGCATGCTATATGGCTGCAAGAATGCTGGACTGGACGCTTTTCCTTCCTGAGCTTTGGATCCAGAATTTTCCAGTCTTGAGCTTCCTCAAACCACCACAAAGGTTTTAGCCCCAGGGTTTTCTAGAGCCTCCTCTAGAAAAGGCTCACTCCCTCAATTAACCCACCCCACGCCCCACCCCAGCCAGCGAGGGCAAATACACCAGCCCCTCCTGTCCGCCCAGATCAGACCTTGGTGTTTTACAGTCAGCCTCCTGTACTTTGTCAAGCGGCCGACTACAATTTTTAACAAGTACTGGCATTATTCAGTTTGCTCGCATTTTAGTTATACCAATAAAATATACTCCCAATAATAAATGTTCCAACTTTTCATTTATCATCTTTGTATGTTACAGTTACTGTAGCAATAAAATTTACACTCAGCAGTACAGTGCAATTTTCCTCTACTAATGGAATTATTATTTTTGTTTGTGTTTTAAAGCTACAGAAATAAAATTTACTCCCAACAATATGTCTGCTTTTGTTTTTAATGTCCCCTTATGGTAACTGACAAATAGAACAATGGACTGTCAACGAGCATATAGGTTTACTTCACAGCAAGGCAGAGTGGGCTCCTGAACCAGACCAGCTCCAGATCTGTTACCAGCCTGAACGAGTTCCCCGCTCCTCTGAGCCTCAGTTTCCTCGTCACTTAAATGGGAATTGTGGCTGCCTCAAATAACTGCTGTAAAAGCAAATGCGATATAGCATGTCGAGTGCCAGGGACAGGCTTAGAGGCTAAGACGCTTCTCCAAAAATGTAAGTACCCTCATAGGACAGGGCTCCTTCCTCTCTGATCCGAGTGCTGCATGCCAGCCTGTTGTTCCCAAGGAGACAGACAGCAAGACCTAAGGAGAGGAAAGGCTGAGAGAAACTGGTCTCATCCAGCTTTCCACCCAATGCAAAAATGAACCTTCTGTAAACACCCCTCTCGCTGCTCTTCCTAACCATCAACATTTCCTCTTGATTCTTTCCATTCTAATTATAGTTCTTCAGGGAAAAGCCGACCACCGAAAACAGAAACAACCACAGAACTCAAAAAGGAAGTGGAGGGCATTAACAAAAAGATACTTTTCCATCAACAGGTACGCACCACACACACACCGCGAGGTGCCGAGCAGTGAGAGGTAAAGGGAACGGCACGCTGAGCAGGTCAGCGGAAGACGGCGTGCATGTCCTACGGCAGGTCACCCACACAAGGGCTCTGTGGAGCAGGAACAGCTGAGCAGCTCTAGGGCTCGGAGGCCACAGTCCTGCCTATTGCTAGAGCCAGCCCAGAGCCCCTGCCCTTTCCACCGGCCCTGAACCCCACTAAGGAAGAGGCCCTTGGCTGAGATGTACGGTCACTCTGAAGAAATGAGAAACACGCATGGAAGTAAAAAAAGAAGATGAAACCTCGTGCTGGACCAGAAGTCACAAACTTGAGCTCTTATCCCAGCTATGATCTTTCTGGCTGAGCGGTTCTAGTCACGGCCCTTCCCTTCTCCAAACAGAAATTCCCTCCTCTCTCAAATGAGGTCTGCCTCAAGGTCTGAAGACCCCTCGAGATAATGATGGACTGCAAAAAGATGCTAAGTGTTTTATGAACTGGAGAGCGCTGTGCACAAACGGGACCGTCATTACATGCCAGAGAAGCTGGTGAAAGTGGGCTGAGGCAGCCACGTGTGGCCCCGCAGGAGGCCTTCTGCAGGGTGGACAACAGGGCCTGCGGGGGGGCGCGCTGTCAGGGCCAAGGCAGAGCGTTTCAGTGTCTGTGAGCTGTGTTTGCGGTAGAAAGTCGGCGGAGAGAAAGCTGGGGCAGCTAAGTCACTGTGAGCATTCTTAAACACAGCTCAGGACCTTGACCCCCAACCTACCCTTGACAGCTCCCTGCCCATCCATCACTTAGCGCTGTTGATCCCGCTTCCTCGGTGTCTTTCCAATCCACCTATCCATCTCTTGTCACTCATCCGTCACCGACTACTGCGCTAGCCTCCTAACTGGTCCCCCTGCTTCTACGCCTGCTCCCTCTACAAAACATGTCCCATTCAGCGTCGACTGACCTTTTAGAAAACAAAACTGATTGTGTCAGTTCCTTAAAACCCGTGACTACTTTCTCTCTGATCTCGGGATAAAGACCAAAATCTCTGATGAGGCCTCCAGACCCTGCAAGGCAAGGCCCCCTGGACTTCTCCCCTGCCCTCAGTCCCGCACGCTCCTCTCCCCTTCAACACTTCTCTCCGCCCTTTCACTGCTTGGTCCCTCCCGACCCCCCAGATCTCACCTCCGATGCTACGTCCTCAGGCCATTCCCTGCTGGGGACCCACATTACACACCCATTCCCACGGCTCCCTGTTTCTCTCACCGCTCTCCTCCCAACTTCACTGATATACACATTCTTGAAGCGCTTCATCCTCATCGCTCCCACTGGAACGCAAGCCCCACGTGCCTGCTTGGCTCAGCACTGCATCCCCAGGAGCAGGGTCCGGTGCAGCACAGAACAGTGGTTTAATAAGTATTTTCTCAATAAACTGACCAGCAAGATCAGACCAAAAGGGTCTTGAACACTAGTTGCGGCGGTTCAGAGAATCTATGCAGACAAACATGTGCACAGGCCCCCAAAGCACCCAGCCCCGTGTGCTGTCCTGCGTGCACAGAGCCTTGGTGAGTCTGGGTTTCCCTGTGCGCACGCCTGACTGAAAGCGGTCCGGGTCCAGATCTGCAGCAGGCAGGGCGCCGAGCATGAGCGGGACCGAGCGCGACCACTGACTGCCGGGGCTTGGTAAAGGAGGTCTGACTCCTCGCCCAGGGAATGATGAATGATGTGCTTCTGAAAAAGGAAAAGGAAACTACAGCAACAAGAACAAAAACGTGTCTTCCCCGTTTATTCACTCATTCATTCACTCACTCAGAACATGCCACGCGTGCCAGGTCAAGCGAGGCCTGGGAACCTGCCGTCCGCTCAAGGCTACAGCAGTCGGCCTTCCGGCTGCCGGCCCTGTGGCAGTAAAAGGAGCCACATGGCCCGGCCCAGAGTGCAGCTGCGCCCTAAGCGGAAGACTCCGCGCTCCCGGCTCCACGTCCCGCAGGAACTCTGCTGCCGTGACAGACGAAGCATTTCCACATAAGCTTTCAGCTGGATCCTTGGCGAGTCCACCCTGGGCAGTTTTCTGCCACGCTCACCAACTGAAACTCAGCACACTTGGTACCCCACTGTCCCCACAAACTATCACTGCACCTCCATTACACTTGGCTCCTAGGATGAGTTGTCACCAGTCTCTGATCAGCTCTTAAAGTAAGGAAATATCTGTTTTCAAAAATCCTCCATGTGTAGCATGAGTAATTACATAATAAATGTTTATGAATGAACGAATGAACGAGCAATTGAGTCATAGGTTATATTCTCTGAACTGTGCTTGTTGTTCAATAAATACTTAATTAATTAAAATAATAGTCTTCAAATGTTCTTTAAGCAAAACAGAGAGAAAAACAAGCTACTCTGACTGAAGCCCCATCCTCTGCCTCACCTGCCGCAGGAGTCCCTCAGGTCCCCTTTATGCCCCCAGGACTTCTACAGCGGTGAGTGAGCTAATGATATACTTAAAAAATATGAACGGATCTCACTAATGTATCGCTGAGGAAAGGGACCAGACCCAAAAGCATAGTGTAGGATTCCATTTCTACCACGGGCAGAACTAAGCAATGGCGATACTGCTAGTTAGCAAAGTGGCCGTCTTTGTGGGAGGAGGGTAAGTTCTGGGAGCACAAAGGGGACTTCCTGGGGGCTGGTGATGTGCTGGTTCCTGGTCGGGATGGTGGTCCCATGGGTGTCTCTGCTGAGAGAAAATTCATCCTGCTGTACGTGTAAGAGCTGTTCATTTTCCTATAAACTTTAAAAGTTGGTTGAAAAATAATGATATATAAACAAAGCCTCCTTGGGGTCCCCCGAGCCCAGCTGGGGAACAAGAGGCTTAGGAAGCACGAGGCTCTGTTTCACTGACCCACGCAGCCGCCACAGGGGGGCCCTGGGCGACCCCCGAGCATGTGACAGGATGACGGGTACTCACGAGGCTTTGATGAGCAGCCGCGCTCTCTCCTGGAGCTCACGCTTCAGACTTTCCACTTCCACCTTGAGCTCGATATTCTTCCAGACGAGGTTAGGGAAGAAAAGAAACAGTGTAAAACTACAGGCCATACTGTGCCTACAGTGGGGAAACCATCTTCAGAGTGGACTGATCACACCACGCTTGTAATAGGCAGCCGTCAGACTCCAAACCTCATTAGCCTCAGGGCACAGGGAAAAGGGAATTTCCAAACCCTGGTGGTCTCAAAAGAAAGCCCCAGATTTCACAAGACTTGGAACAATTATGTAAATTTTGTAAGCTTCGAACAGCCAGAGCATTCAAACACCAAGGCATAAATGTCATATGAGAAAGGCCGATTTAAAAATTGTTTGCCCTCCACCAAGCAAATTTACAAGCAATTCTGCAGTTTGCTTTTACCAGTCCAAGGCAATTAACTTCTGGTTGTTTACCATCATACGTGTGCTGGTTGTGGCAGTGGAAACGCTTTACAGCTTCAAAAAAGAAAACATGTGGGTGCATAACTGGAGGCCTCGTCACTGCCTGCCTCATTTCAGTGGGAGATTCCAGGGTTCTCACCAAAGAGCCGCAGCTGCACGGACAAGCTGGCTATTAGGGACACCGCTGCGTTCTCCAACCAAATGCCTTCCTTGTAACTGACCAGAAGGAAGGGAGTCGCACGTGGCCTGGGGCTCACGATTCACATGCGAATCCAAAGACAAGAGTCTTCAGCAAGCGGCTCCCAACGTGAGACAGTGGGCCGGTGGCTGGCTTCTCAAACCAGTCCATAAATGTAGCCCAGACAGTGTTAGATGAATTCACGGAGTGGAAACGGGTCTGGTTGAAAAGTTTTCAGAGAACTGCTCTAATTCCAGGTTCTCTTTGAAATCTTGCTCCTGTTTTAATAATTCATGCCAAGTTTACATTCTACTCCATAATACATGAATATCGTTTTAAATCAAAATAACATTTCCAGTAAAATTTACAGTCTCGGAGGATATGCCTCCCTCCTTTCAGCCAAGCAGCTCTGGGGGATCCCCAGGCTGAGAAGTCAGCCAGAAAGGAAAGGTCATGGGCTTCGGACCAGGAGGACATGGGTTCAAATCCTGCCTCCACTCTTCACGAAATGGAAACCATAGTAAATCAGTAGACGCTCATTTATTCATTCCCTCTCTTCACAGACATTTACCGTCCCTGTGACGTGCCAAGCACTGGGCTGAGCACCGAGGACACAGGTAAACAAGGCAGACACAGGCTCTGCCTTCAAGCGAACACTGAACAGAAAACTGGAAGTGTAGGCCTGTAACTGTCCTCAGAAGCACAAGTGCAGGAGGTGAGAAAGCGACGTTTCTCCTTGCAGATCCCCCAAGTGGCAAAAGAAAATCATAAAGTCCACCCAACGGGGGGGATTTCAGGACTAAGTGAACTAATGAACATGTTATTGTCTTCAACGTCAAACAACAGGAACTAAAGAAGTCACTTATGCGGCAGGACTTTTTCCTAGAAGGAAATGATCTTTGCATAAAGGACACCGAGTGACAGTGCACCATGCCTTCAATGGCGGTTTTGTGAAAATGACAGGAACAGCGTTCGAACTGTGGATTCCTTTCCAGCTCTCACAAGAGCAAAGAGCTACGTAGGAGCTGATTTCAGAGATTCTGAGTGCTCTGCTTTCTGAGGCACCAGCTGGCACTCCAGCCGAGCAAATTTAGTAGAACAGAGAGCTAACATGTCCGCTAGACTATTCTTCGCAAGCCCAACACCTCAAGTTATAAACTTAAATATATGACAATCATAATTTCTTAACCAAAAATCAAAACACCTTATTAGCATAAAATAGAATATCGGTACTAAAAAAATAAATAAATAAAGACGCTTTAACCCACTACTAAGGAAAGATATCCAAGATATTATTAAGGAAAACTGCAAGTTACAGAACAGAACATACTTCCATTGATATAAAAAGGGGGCTTATACACATATATATTCACATACACACTTGCCTGCATATGCATAAAACTTCTCTGCCTGAGGAACCAGTAATCTGGTTAGACCTAAGGGACTAGGAGACAAAAGTGTTTTCAGTGTACACCTTTTACGCTTTTTGAACTCTGAATCATGTGTAGCTATATAAAAACTTAAACTGAAATAAAAGTGCGACGAAGTCGGGTCAGCTAATCAGACAACGGAAAAGAGTAGCTGAAACAGCGTGGTACAATGAGACAGGCAGGCCTGGGCTCCAACGCACCTCACACAGTGGCTAGGACATCAAGCAAGTTACTGATGCCCCCTGAGCTTCAGGCTCCTCTCCTGCAAGTGAGCTCATCGCTGCTGCAAAGGGCCATCTTGAAAAGTAAAATAAGGCGCTGATGTGCAAAGGCCCAGGACAGCGCCTGACACAAAGAAGGCAATTCACATGCTCTGGTTTCCTATCACTTAGAAGTGCTGAGATAGATGATAACTATACTTACAAATAAAATGTTTTAGGCTGTTGTTTTTTCTTTTATCACCACTTCCTTCCAGAAAAGGGGATGTCCTCATTGTCTTCCCACCCCCACAACAAAGAAAAAAAATTGTGTCTTGCGGGACAAGGGAGCTTTTCAACTCTTGAAAAGGCTCAAAGTACAGTACAGAACAATCTCTCTTCAAGACAAGTCCATTTAAGTTCATTCACTGAAACTCAAGCAGAGTTCTTTTTCCTCCTTCAAAAGTTTCCACTGGTGCAAACTTCAGACGAGAAAACAATGGACTAATTCCCAGGCCAAGGGCTAATCTACTGGAGCAAGCCAAGAAATAGGTGCTGAAATATTGTTTGTACTCATGTCTTTTCAAGAAAGCCAAGTTCTTTTTCAAGTTTCAGAACCAAGGTTTGTTTTCAGGCAGAAGCCTCCAGGCCAAGACTTTCAGCTGGAAACAAACCTTTTTCCTGACAGTTATAAGCAAGTATATAAAACCCACGGAAGAACCACAGCACAGGAACACGGACAGTCCTAACTTTGGGCTGCCCGCGGAAGCCTCAATCGGACAATGGTAACTGTCCAGCACTGACTGCGTGCTGGGACTTTTCATCTGTCATCTCATTTTAATCCACACTAATGACCCTATGACGGAGGGATTATTATCACTGCCCTCTGGAGCAAGCCCAGCTGAGCTGAAGTGACTTGCCTACAGTTACACAAATTAGTGGGTAACAATAAGTTTCAATTCCAAAGACATTCTTCCATTTCACTGTCTTTGTCTAAATATGGATAAGTTTAAAAAGCCTACTGAAATATAGCAAATCAGAAGTCCAATTTTAAGAAGAGAAAAAGGATCCCTTAAAATTAATCTTGTATCTCTTTACTTAATACTAAGGTCATCTTATTGTCTTTATACTCCCCATAATCAATGCAAATTAAATGAAAGCAGCTCTATCTATCCATGCTCACTCTGAGAGCAAATATTAATCACGTTTCTGCTTGGAGCACCATGAGAAAAGACATCAGGGATGGCAGCAAGAAGGGGGGCCACTTACAGTTTTATAGATGTGCTCCGTGGGGCCATCGAGTTCCTGTTGCATTCTTTCCTCAAGGAAACAGATGCGAAGCTTTAGGTTAAAGTCTTCTTTCTTCAATTCAGTGATTTGCTGGAAAATAAGCACAGGTGGTTATCAAAAAAGAGTAAAAATCTAAGGGATGTTACGTACATTAATTCTCATAGCTTCCAGGGCTACAAATGGATTCAAATGTTAAACACTAGAGAGAGCTTGCCTGTGCGACAATTGTGCCAGCCCAGAATTAAGTGGTTCCCTCTAAACAAATTTAGGACCATGTGAGCATCAGAATGAATAATGACCAAGAGAAGGAAGAATTCAAGACTTCACATTGATAATAAGGAAAGAAAGAAAGTAAAAAGAGAAAGGAACCCCTTCTTTACAAAAGAAACCCAGTTAATAAACACAGAAGAATGACAGGAACAGGAAGCCACCATCACACAACCACTACAGGAACGACTGCCTCGGGGAGGACTCATCAACGCTAAAAGAATCAGATGGAAGATCCCTGGACAACATGATATTCACACAATCTCAAGACATCACCCCAGAGGTGGTTTATTAATAACAAAAGGAAAAGGTATATTGAAAAGTCAGAAACCTAGCAGGCATCACATTAATCAAGAACACACACAGTTAGTTGTCCGTTGGTACTCACATGGGATGGGTTCCAGGAACCCCCAAGGAAACCAAAATCAGTAGATGCTCTAGCCCCTTACATAAAATGGTGTAGTATTTGACTATATTCTATACTTTCGAAAATATTTTCTAAGGAAATACATCCATGGTTGGTCAAATCCAGATGCTAAAGATGTAAATAGAGAGGGTTGACTGTATTTAATATCGCCCTGGTGGGACAAAGTGGCATCTTGTGCCTCCTGAAATAACTCACTGCAAGTAAACAATTTCACTTAAAATACTTCTGCCCACAACCTTTAACCTGAACCTAATCCAAAGTTGCCAATCAGACACATCCAAATAAAAGGACTTTCTGCAAAATAACAGACCTGTACTCTTCAAAAATCTTAATGACAATCTGAAGTCAAAACTGACTGAGGAATTATTCTAAATAAATGGAAGTACTTGAGGGATGACAACTAAGTGCAATGAAATCATACAGTGCATCTTGAATATTTTTTTAAAAAGCTATGTGGGAATTAACTGGGGAAATCTGAATAACAACTTTATATTAGACAATAGTATTATGATTCTGTAGCAGAATATCCTAAGTGAGAGCTACATGGTGCAGTACTTACGGGTGCTGTCAAAATGTCTGCAACTAACTCTCTAATGAGTGAGGAGGAAGGAGTCTACCAAAAAACTATTAGAACTAATAAATGAAATCAGTAAATTTGCAGGATACAAAATTAATATTCAGAAATCTGTTGTGTTTCTATACACAAATAATAAACTATCGGAAAAAGACATGAGGAAAACAACACCATTTACAATTGCATCAAAAAGAGTAAAATACTTAGGAATAAATTCAGGCAAGGAGGCAAAAGACTTGTACTCTGAAAGCTGAGCAAAACACAAATAAATGGAAGGCTATACCATGCTCATGGATTTGGAAGAATTAATGTCCTATAAAGGTCCACACCAAAAGCAATCTACAGATTTAATGCAATCCCTATCAAAATACCCATGGCGTTTTTCACAGAACTAGAACAAAGAACCTAAAATTTATATGGAACCACAAAAGACCCTGAATAATCAAAACAATCTTGAGAAAGGAGAACGAAGTTGGAGGTATCATCCTCCCTGATTTCAAATTATACTATAAAGTTATAGTAATCAAAACTGTCTGGTACCAGCACAAAAGCAGACACACAGATCAAAGGAACAGAACAGAGAGCCCAGAAATAAACCCACGCTTATATGGTCAATTTATCTATGACAAAGGAGGCAAGGTAAAATTATACAACTTTTAGAAGAATACATAGGGGGAAACCTTTGGAACCTAGGGCTCAGCAGAGTTTTTAAATGTAACACTGAAGGCACCATCCATTAAAAAAAATTTTTTTAACAATAAATTGGGCTTCAACAAAATTTAAAACTTTAGCTCTCAAAAACAGTGTTAAGAGAATAAAAAAGCAAACTACACACTAGGAGAAACATTTGCAAATCACATACCCAATACAGAAACTGTAGCTGGAACACATAAATAACTCTCAAAATGTAAGAAAATAACAAAACTAAAAAAATAAAATAAAAAAGCAAGATTTTAAAAGAAACTTCACAGTAGAAGATACACAGGATAAATAAGCACAAGAAAAGATTTTCAACACCTTTAGCCATTAGGAAAATGCAAATTAAAACCATTTATGCACCTCCTAGAATAGCTTAACAAATTTTAAATTGATAATACCAAGTGCTAATGAGAATGTGAAGCAAATGGCATTATCACACTCTGCTGCTGGTGAGAATGCAACATGGCACCACCACTCTGGATAACAGTTTGACAGTTTCTTACCCAAAACACTACACTTACCATATGACTTAGCAATTCCACTCCTAGGTAATTACCCTAAAGAAATGAAAACCCATGTTCACACAAAAGCCTGTATGTGAGTGCTTACTGCAGCTTCCCTTAACGATTACCAAAATATGAAAAGAACCCAAGTGCCCTTCAAAGGATGAAAGAATAAACAGTGTTCATCCATATGATGGAATAATACTCAGCTACTGCGATACACACAACATGAATTTATTTCAAAGACATTACACTGAGGAACAGAAGCTAGCCTCAAAAGACTACATACTCTATGATTCCATTTATGGGACATCTGGAAAAAGGAAAATCACAGGGACGAAGGACAGAGCATAGCTACCAGATGTCTGGGGTAAAGAGAGGGTTTGACCACAAAGACACAACACATGGGGGCATTCTGGCAGTATGGAGCTGTTCTATAATCTGATTGTGATGTTGGTCATAACCTAGAACAGTATAGACATATTTAAAAAATTATAACTACATATACATGTATATACGTATGTTTATATACATGTGTGTGTAAATATATATATCTTGATTATGACAGGTCACAAGAGAGTATACATTTGCCAAAACTCACCCAACACTTAAAATTGGTAAATTTCACTTTATGTAAATTATATCTCAATAAAGTTGAATTTAAAATAACTAAAATGAAATACAGTAAAATATTAATAGCTGCATTTGAATACTAGTACATCCCGACACATATATACCCACTGGGTTTTTTTCAGCATTTAAAAAAATAATGGGTAATAGCATATAGTACTCTATTTAATAAGCATACTTTTATGACTGGATAAAAGAACATGATAAGCAGATATTACATTATGTTTTCAAACTGTCTGCCCTTGGCCCTCTTGTTAACAATTTTGTGACTAACAAGAACAGCACAAGAAACAATTGGGAGGTTCACTAAAGCCTCCTTTTGAATGTTTTAAGGAAACAGCACATAAAACATTCATTCAAACAAAAAAACGTCTGCCCTGCCAGCTGCAGCCTATAAAGAGGAACCTTATTCTGTTACTCAGCTACCAATAAAATATTTATGGAGCTTGCTTAAAATGCCCACGCTATACACACTGCTAAAATTCTTCACAACACTTGAAAGAATATTTGTCCTATTTATAGGTAAAGACATTTTCTTTAAAAATAAGAGAAAGGTAATAAGCCCTCAGAAGGTCACTGAGAATGCCAGACAGGCCCAAAAGCAACACAGACCCATCTTCCCAACAACGCCGGTCTAGGTCTCTGCTTACTACCACTTCCCTCATCGAGTTCTCTCTGAAAGCCCCAACGGGCTGGACTGGCAGCCCTTCTAAATGTTTCCATACCACGTCCACTTTCTTCATCCTGGCCGTTAACACACGGCATTGTACCAGCCGGGGATGGCCTTGCTACCCAAACCATCTCTAAGACATCGGGAACCATATCTTCTTGTGCATTCTAGTCTAACACGTAAGGGACAGTTACTAAATACCCAACAGCTGGACGGGTGAACAAATCCATGTAAGAATTTCCCAAAGGCCATACGATGCAAGGAGGCATCAGTCAGACAGATCCGGTTCTTATCACACCACTGTTGTTGCTCCCCCGCCCCTGGACTAGAACTCCCCGCCACGGCCACAGAGCGCGGCACGTCATCAGGCTCCCACCCGCCTCTCGGTCTCATCCTCGACATCCTCTCCCTTGCTCACAAGGTTGCAGCCTCACTGGCCTCCTTGCTGGTCCTCAGATGGGCCCAGCCCCTATCTGTCTGCATCGCCTTTCCTGCAGCACTTGCCAGGGTGGCTCGGTCTCCTCCTTTCCATCTCAACTCAAACATCACCGACTCAAAGAGGCCCTTGCCAACTATCGAACCTAAAGTGGCCCCCATCTCTACCACCTCCACCGAGTCACGCTCTAACACGTAACTCTTATTGTCTTGCTAGAACTTTCCACGATCTGGATTCACCTTATTCACTGACATGTTCATTATTTATTATGTTTATTATATGAAAATAATCCACTTTTTGATGGCATGGGCCTTACCAACTCATGGCCCTGATGTTTTAGCACAGTACCTAGAACATAGTGTTAATCAACATTTGTTAAATGAATGAACAAGTTAATAAATAAATATAGTCCAGACTACCTTACTAGCTGTATGACTTTAGTCAAGTTCATTTTCCCGTATGCGTGTTCCTGTATCTATAAAAATAGGATTATAATAACTATTTCAGAGAGCTATTATAAGGATTAGAATAAATTAATCTGAATGTTTAGTACTGTGCCTAGCACAGCATAAGAACTTAAAACATAATCATATCCTTCTCATTTGAATTTCTCCCTTTAAGAGAATAAGCTCAAAAAAATTTTTAAACTTGAGCTGGAAAAACTGAAAACAGTAGGAACAAATATCTCAAAATGGAGAACCCACCAAACAGGACTCAGAAACCTAATGCTCAAAAGTAAGCCCCTGGCTGCTGTGGCTCAGTGGATTAAGCATCGGCCTGCGAGCCAAGTGTTGCTGGTTCGATTCCCAGTCAGGGCACATGACTAGGTTGCACATCAGGTCCCCAGTTGGGGGCGCGAGTGAGAGGCAACCACACAGTGACGTTTCTCTCCCTTTCTCCTTTCCCCTCTCTCTAAAAATAAAATAAACAAACAAATTATTAAAAAAAAAAAAAAAGCAAGCCAGTGCAAGGGCTGCACTTGGCACATCCCAGCCTTCGGAACCCAAGTGTTACTGTGGAACTGCAACCCCCCGCAAAGGGAACCATCCATGCTCAGGTCCTGTTTTAGCCAAAAAGGGAAGAAAAATAAAAATCAACATGAAAAAAAAATCCAGGCAACTCCAACCAGGCCCACCTTAACTAAGCAAGGCACCTCAGTCTGGTGAGCGGTTCCAAAGGCTTGCAAGAGCCCGGGCCTCCAACGCTGAGGCTCACCCGCCACATGACCTTCTGCTTCAAGGCAGCAAGGGCTAGCAGCAAGGCCCTGGGGCCAGCAGGAGGGACCGAACTCCCAATGCTGCCACCGGTGAGCCGTGTGACCTTGGGAAAATTATTTCACATCTCTGTTGGCTCCGCTATAAAGTGCGGATAAAGATCCACTACCTCCCAGGGGCGTGGTGACGAGCAAAGGCGCGAAAGCACTGGCGGAGCCCGGCATCAGCGGGCAGGGAGCAAAGGCCGGCTTTCAAAAGGAACTCATGTCCCCCGCAGCCCTCTGGAGGCAGATCTTCGGGTCACCGCCCATTTTTCATCCTCTCTGAAAACCCCAAAACCGTTAGACAGCTCACCTGAACATCGCAAAACCCATGAACGCTTGCTGCCCAGAGTCCACCTCAGGCAAACAGCGCCGCACGTACGGTGACTCTGCCAGCAGCAGCTGAGTAGGGTCAGTAAAACGAGGAGGACGCTTGGGAGTTCATTTCTGATTCCAATACTGCCTCCGGTGTCCCCAAGTCATCAAGAAAACTGTTCCTAGGCAAACGTCTATTTATTAACAACCAGTACTGTAGCAGTAAGAGAATTTTAAAGCTGAACCCCAAACAATATTTGGAATATAATGAAATCAACTTATGAAATCAACTCTTGTTATATTCTTTGCAGCTTTCACTCATATACATTTTTTTTATAAAAGTATAAAATAAGTGAATTTGGATATTCCATTGCTTTCCCCTGGTATCTTAAATTGTTGTTGCAGAATTACACATAATTATCACTTAAAATGACTGCCCTCAACTCTATCAAACTGACTCACTATCAATTACCTCACATTTCCCTACTGAGCATCTATGCAGCCAATGTGACCCAGTGGAAAGTGTTCGGGCTTTGTAATAAAAAAGGCCAGGCTTGAATTTTGCCTCCTTTGAGTTTCTCAATCACAACAAGCTCATGGGAAAGTCACTTAATCTCTTCAATCTCAGCTTCCTCATCTGTGAAATACCTTCATCACAAGCTTACTGGAAGACTGCAAAGAGCCTTCGCTAGGAGGCTCAGTTGGTTGGAGAACTGTCCCACACGTCAAAAGGTTGCAGATTCAATTCCTGATCAGGGCACATGCCTAGGCTGCAGGTTCGACCCCCGGTCGGGGCACATACGGGAGGCTAACACTTGATGTCTCTCTTTCCTTCTCCCCAAACCCCACCTCTCTCTCTCTATTTTTTTTTTTTTAATCAATAACCATATACTTGAGTGAGAATTTTTTTTTAAAAAGAAGCCAAAGAAATAACAAACATAAAATATAATTCCTTTGTTCCCAATTTTTCATAATTATACACAATGTGACAACAAACAACCTCCCACACAGCGCTTTTTCCTTCTACTGGGTTGTTTCCTGAGGATAGTTTCCCAAAATGAGTTAGTGGGCTCCTGAGTAATATTTTTTTATGACAAACAAAGCAGGGGTGGAGGTGAAGGAAGCTACTTATTCCCAGGTAATAATAAGTAATTTGCAACATAGAGGTAACAGCACAAATTGGAAGATGTGAACCTCCCAGCCATTCCTCAGATAAAATATTAAATTTGACGAACTGCCTCAGCTGAGACCAAGAATTTTCAACAAGAAAGAACAAGGTCCTGGATACAAGAATACCAGCACCTCAGGGTAGGTGGGTGTGAGACATGAGCAGTGGAATTTACCCTAAGAAAATAATCATGTATCTGTAAAAAAGATATATGCACAAGGATATTCATCATTGCTTTGTTTGCCGTAGTGAAAACTTAGAAACAATTTGGAATGTCCCACAATAAAAGATTATATAAATTATGGTCCAATCCATTCCTTTTAATGTCTTTATGAACTTTAGACCGTCGTTAAATAATAGTATCCATCAGTAGTATTAACAGAGGTGGAAAGCTACCTCTGCCATTCTCTGTCAGTGAAGTCACAGAAAAAGCCGGAATTAAGGTCTTCTATGTACGAATAAAGATTGCTATTGGACTGACTGTATGTGCTGAACCAGACTCTGAGTCCAACAGGACAGGCCCCCACTGTAGACCAAACTGATTTGCCAACATCCTACATAAGGCCTGCCACACCTTCAGCTAATGAAGGCACTAGGCAACGGATTCCCAGTTTAAACACCCAAGAAGAACGCATGTGGTTTTCACGTGTCAGAGTGAAGGCTTGCACGGGACAGCAGAGTGGAATAAAAAAGACTTCCTGGGCCAGGAGACCAGAGTTCAAGGCCTGAAGAAGCGCTCCCACTCTCTGGGCTTCAGAGTCCCCTTGTGTCAGGTGGAGGGACTTCTGGCATTCCTCTGGCTCTGAAATTCTGACTTCCTTCTAAACATCCTGTGACCCTATCCCTTAGCTCCAGAACCATCCCCGCCCCCACAAGGCCACACACGGCAGCCCTTTACCTGACCACACCGCCACCAGCCCTGCTGCCTCGCTGCTGTCGCCAGTCTGAGCAGCCTGAAAGTGCAAGTCGTTCATTTCCCTCCCACACTAAAATCCATCATTTACTCCCCTTCATTTTAAGGGCAAAATCCAACAAAAAAATGAAACATGCAGGAGCTGGCCCCTGCCCGCTGCAACCGCCTCGCTCCTCTCAGGCCCCTCACTCAACCGCCCCCCTCCAGCCAAAGAGAACTTACAGTTCTCCCAACTCATCACACCCTCCCATGCTTCTCCCTACATTTACACGTGGGTCCGGGATGCTCTCCCAGTCCCTCTTGCCTTGGCAAATCCCTCCTTGTCCCTGATGACCCAACTCAAGAAACACCTCCTCCAGGGAGGCTTCCCTGAACACCCAAGGCCAGGTTCAGGGCCCCTCCTCTGTGCCCCACAGCACCCTGTACTTACCTCTGTCACTGCACTATTTTCCTCTCCATCTCCCCAACTAGACAGTGAGCCTCTTGACAGAGAGACGTGCCTAGTATTAACCTACGACAAATTCCCCAGCCCTGGTACAGCCTGGCATAGGGTATATACCTGAAAATATTGACTGACGAACAGATGAACTCTGAGCAAAACAAGAAGGAGGGCTACGTCTTGATAGATGCTAGCTAACAAACCCTAACGTTCAGATACCCGTTACCTGAAACTAGAAGAGGAATCATAAATTTCCCCTTTAAACCAAAGGCATTCCAGCCTCCTCTTTAGTATGCATGCTGACTCTAAAATTAGCATGAGATGCCAAGAGCATTTCCTATAAGCCCCCCACAGAAAGTTCAGACCACCGCAACACAGAAGTCATGTATTTGGTAGCTCAGGTCAGATGAAAAATTTCAGTGGCTTCTAAAGACCCAAAAGGGAGACACTGAGAACAGTGTGGCTATATCAATTTCAACTGAAGAATTTGCTCTTGAAAATGCTACAGTAAAAGATATTAATGCCACAAAAACCTAACAGCAGCCAAAGGACCACAGTCATAAAAGAACAAGAACAACAACAACAAAAAAAACCCCAAAAAACATAAATCCTAAAATATATTGGCATAGAAGGCTCCCCTCACCTTTAAGAAAAATAGTATTTAGGTCATCAAGAGTACGTCTGAGTGAGGAAAACTTAAATCACATGCACAGCAGGAAAAAATTCACAATAATTAATACACCAATGCCAATAAGAAGGATCAAGAGCTGACACATAAGGTGAACTCAGTTAGGCATGTCCTTCCCACAGCCTCGCTCCTTAAATCCTCACAAGAGCACTACGAAACAGACACGATTTTCATGCCCGTTTCCCAGGCAAGGGAAGCACAGAAAGGCTAAGTGACTGGCCCAAGACCACCCAGTGGAAGGGGATGAGCAGGCAGTCTGGCTCCAGAAGCTGTGGTCACACCCTTGGGCCTCAGCTTCCCCTACACGGAGTAAAGACAGTAAAGACGGGTGGATTCAACTCTAAGCTTCCTCCCAGGTCAAAAGGCAGGGGATAAAATGTGAAACAAAAATTCCAGGATTCTGTAAAATGTTTCCAACTGGAAATAAAATTCAGAAGGCTGCCCTTCGTAAGTTAAATAACTCTGCATCTTGTGGAGCTGCTTTAATATCAATGTAACGCATTGCTATAGGAACAGCCTCACACATGAGTGCCCAGCTCGGAGCAAGAGCTCAATAAACAGTAGCCATTGTTACTCTTACGATAAAAAAGGAACAACCTTTTAATAGCAGAGCACATTTTAATTATACACAATGTGAAATAATCAAATCGCCTTCGTTTGAGGCCCCAGACCCCCACAGCATAGATCAAGTTGTACAGTTGAAATTATAACAACTCAAAGCTCAGAAATTACTTGTTTCCATTAGAGATCTGACAAGTCATTTCTTCAATAGGTCACTGGTGGTTTGCAGATAACTGTGAGCAGTAATGAGTATTCTAAATTAAATCCAGAGACAGTACCGCTCTGTTCGGGAAAGACAACTGGGGAGAGAGACATAATGGAGCATCCTTGTCTCTGCATCCGCCGTCTCCTCTCGGATAAACAGCTCCCGTATCTCGCGTAGTGTGGATTTCATTTGGTTACAAGTGAAGAAGGGTCTAATTCTTCCCATGATAAATGAGAGTGTTGAACAGGTAACTTGTTAAAAAGATCTGGAATTGGGAAAATCACCTTATTTTCCTGTTATTTGCCAACGAGCCCCCTCCGCTAACAAATGAAAGACACAGTGCCCAAAGACATCAGGCACAGAAGCCAAATCTATCACCAAGTAATCCATCCTCAGACAATTACCAAGGATCCAGGCTGCTCACACATCACTCAGCAGCAACAGAGACGAAGCCTACAAAACGCAAGGAGTCGCCCCGAAGTGGTGGGAAAAATAATGGTTCTGGAGTCATTAAAAACCTGGATTCAAATCCCAGCTCTGCTGCTAAAGTATCATGTGATCCCTTATCTGCAAAATGGTGGTAATATAAAAGACCTCACAGGCTTGTAGCAAAGATTAAATGGGGACCATAAATAAGGTGCCTGACATTATAAGAAAGCCCTTGACAAATATGAGCTCCTCTCAACTGTGCAGTACGGTAATATCCTCACCTTCGGGACACCGGAAATACACCACCTTCCCCTAAGTTGGAAATTACTGATCCTGTTAGAACCCATAACCGGCCCACGTATTAAAGAGCCAACTGCACAGGTATGTAATAGTTGCAGAGAGAATGCCCGTGAGACATGGCATTCCTCCAAACTCTGACATTATCCAGCTTAGACACTCGTCAAGAAATACAGCTCCCTCCTGGGTCTGCTTAGACGACAGCAGCAGGCATGATTTCTTAGGGAAAGAAATTTGGTAACTCCACTTACATTTTCAAAAAGTCCTTCATGTTCCGGGCTCCGGTGGGAGACACTTTCTCTTCTGACACCTTTGGGAGCACTCTAAAAAGGTAAAACACACAGAATATCACGGTATGCAAATCATCAGCATCCCCATTAAGGACTAGAGCCCAGAGAAGAAAATACATGAACAGCTTCCACAGTATAGTCTGCTGGTACTTTCTGTCTGTTTCGATATACTGATTGGCGTCCAGGGAAAGCTCTAAACCATTAGGTTTCAAATATTTACAAATCACTTCAACAAGCCCCAGTGTATTAATATATGTGTCAGAGGACGGACCCAGAAAATGCACTGGGCATGTGGCAAAGCAGAGCTGTCCTGATATGTACTTCCTTACTGTTTGTCATAAAATTATTTGGCTAACCAGGATATCATCTCACATGTCGGCAACTAAAACAAAGTATGTCTAAGTGACCTGACAGCAGGGGCCGGCAAAACTGTTAGGACACCAGACAACAAACATTTTAGGTTCTGTGGGCCATATACGAAGCCTGAAATCTGTGACAATATAGTAATACGGACACTTCTGCTGAAGCACAAGAACAGCCACAGACAATTCATAAACAAATAAAGAAGCTGTGTTCCAACAAAAGCTTATTTGCAAAAGCAGGCAGAGGGTCAGAAACTGCCGATAGCCGCTACAGAATGACTGAAGACTTTGCCAGAACCCAAACTTCCCCCCAGCTTCTTGAATTCAGCAAACACTTACTACTTCCCTACTCTGTGCCGAGCACCGTGCCAGGTGCTGGGGAAACAACAGTAAAAGAGACACTGATCCTGGGCCCAGGAGGTCCCTGATCTAGGGGGCAAGACAGAGGTGGGCACCCGCCGTCATGCTGCACGAAGGGCCTGGTATTTCTCAGCTGCTGAGCAAACGCGTGCTGGCGAAGGAAAGCATCCTCCCAGCAAATACGCACGCAGGGCCTCTCCTCTGCCAGGCATCATCTAGATGTGGTTGTATCAGGAAACAAAACAAACGGAGCTGGTATTCTAGAAAGAGGAGACAGACAATAAACAAAACAAGAGGGCGATTTCATAGTATGTTAAAATGTGATAAATGCTAGAGAAAAATAAAGTGGATGAGGAGAAGAAATACCATGGCTGGGGTAAGGAATTCAATTTCACATAAGGTGGTTAAACTAAGCAAGGTCTCACTGAGAAGGTGACATCTGGACAGAAGCCTCTGGTGGGAGCATGTCTAGCGGACCTGAGGACCAGCCAGGACGCCAGTGGGCGAAGAGGGACAGAGAGCGGGAAAGCGAGGTACTGGGGGATGGCCTTGCAGGCTCTTCTCTGGACTCTAAGGAGCCAACAGAGGATTCAGAACTAAAGAGTAACAGGCTCGGACTCAGTTTCTATAGGCTCCCTCTGGCTGCCTCTCTGAGAACAGACTGAAAGGCGCTTAGGAATGAGGAGACCAGTCAGGAGAACACTGGGAAAATCTGGACCAGAGCTCACAGAGGCTTAGACCAGGGTGGCAAAGCGTTGAGTCAGAATTAGACCAGAAGTGGGCCAATTCCGGGTATTTTAAAAATAGCCAACAGAAAGCAACGAAATGAAATGAAATGAAACGTATAAATTTCAGAGAGGAAAGCACTCCTAAGTCAGGTGGCGGGGCACCAGGGAAGGCAGTGAGTTGCAAGCTAAGTCTTAAAGAGGCAGCAGGCAGATGAGGGGCAAGAGGAAAAGAAACGTCCCGTGCAAAGGCCCAGAAGTGGGACTGGGCACGGTGATCCGAACCATTCAGCAGGAAAGAGGTTCACGAGTGGGCAGGGGCAGACTGTGTGGAGCCCTGTACGCCAGACTCAGGGCACACAGATTCGTGTTCCTGTTCCTCACACAGGCCCCGCTCAGTCGCCTGTGTCTGTGTCCCTATCCAGGTCCTATTCATTCTTCAAGTCTTGGCTCCAGTACCAGTTCCCTGGGAAACCCTTGCCTGACCCACCTCCTCCATTCACCAACATAAACCTCCCTCTTACTCGCTTTCACAGCACCTGATACTTCTTCGCTCATTAATTACAGTCATCATGTGATTTATCATGATAATTCTTTAATTGTCTGTGTTCTCGGCTTGACTGGAACCTGTTCAAGGTTGAACCCCCGGTGCTCAGCGCAGAGCCTGGCATGAAACAGACGTACACATGGGCCTACCAATTCCCTGCTTCTAACCGTCTGTGGGCAGGAAGAGCAGAACAAGAATTGTTGGGTCTGCGTTAAAAGTAAAAGTTAACATATTCTGAAGGAAAACCTAAGGGTGACCTATAAGCTAAAGTATTCTCCACAAAAGACCTTGTGACATTTATAGGACCTGCTCTAAACACTTCTTCCTTCTGCACATACCTCAACACTTTGGAGAAGAGAATAAAACACAAGTCAAAATATCTCTAAGATATTTCAGCAAGTCAAATTATCAGCACTTCCCACAGATACTTCCGATAGCCTGCGCTTTCCTCGGAACAAAAATTATGAGGAATGCAAAGCAGAAGTCTCCTGATAATCCAGCCGAACCACAACAGACTGCTTATTTACTGAGCGCTGTCTCCTGTGGTCTAACCCGCTAGTTGCCCCCGCAGGGCAGGCCCGGGTAGGAGTGCTGGGCCTCCGCTGGCAGATGGGAATCCAGCAGCCTGCCAGGAAGGCCTTGGCACACGGAAGGAAGTTCAGACAGCAGCTCTCCTCAGCCTCCAGCCACTCAGCAGTGGGGACCAACAGACCTTCCGTGCCTGCCCTAGTCACCCACCCCATGTCCAGCCTCCACGCCGTCATTCAGTTTAGCAAACACAGACTGAATCCCGACAAGCTTGGTAGCAAGAAAAAAACTTGTGAAATATGCCCTAGAGGACATCGATCCCTCTGGTCCATTGTTTATGACAGGCGATGAATAACAGATCAACACATACATAAAATACTGAGCACCTACGGTGAGTACCTAGCAGGTAAGGGTAGGCTTGGGTCCCAGAGACATCACAGCCCCTTCCTTCCCAGGCTCAAGGCCTCAAGGCCCTCGTGGACTGGTATCTACTTCCCTTGTTCTCAATAAAAATTTAAATTAAAAATAAAAATAAAAACATGCCCAGTTTTGCATACTTACCACCATTTCCTAAACCAGCAATGGGGCTGATGCCTTTCAGGTCATCTGGTAACTTGGGTACAAGGCCACCAAGAGAGAATATATGCATAAGAGATGAGTTAGTGTTTGAACAACAGAGACTGTGACGACTGACCAGACTGCAGATGACAATCATCAGGCCATGGCCAAGGAGGGGCACACAGCTGAGCTACCTGGGAGGCATGCAGTGCAGAGGTTAAGAACTTGGACTTTGGAGCTGAGTTCTGGCTCTAACACTTAATAGCAGAGTGACCTTCAGGAAGGCCAGTCGTTCATTCATTCATTCATTCACTCACTCTATGTGATAGATGCAGTCTCACTTTCTTAACCTGTTACATGCGAATACCACCCTCTAGCTGTAAAGATTAAATGAGTTAACAAACACAAAGAGCATAGTAAACATGCAATAAGTGGCATCTATTTCTTTTGTCATTACTATTATTAATATATCTATCACAACCAAAAATCAGCTTCCAAGAATCAGACACCAATTCAGATGCTTTAAGACTGTCAAACAAAAATGCAAAATTTACTGATTCAGGAAGTGTTACTATGTGAAATGTTGATATAAAAAGAGGTTCAGCTCTGGCTGGTGTGGCTCAGTGGACTGAGCGCCGGCCTGCAGACTGAAAGGTCGCTGGTTCGATTCCCAGTCAGGGCACATGCCTGGGTTGCAGGCCAGGTGCCCAGCTGGGGGTGTGCAAGAGGCAACTGAAAGATGTCTCTCTCACACATCTATGTTTTTCTCCCTCTCTCCCTCCCGCACTCTCTAAAAATAAATAAAACATTTTTTTAATAATAAATAAAAATAGGTTCAGTGAAGATCTGGGGACATTGTCAGAAAACTCAACCATGACAGAAGGAGTGATTTAACACGAAAGACACTGTCCTGGATTCTATTCTAAGCTCTGCCACATACCCCTCCAGGCCCTGCTTCATCTATGAAAGGAGAAACTGACAATTAAACAAGACACAAGCGCCCAGCAAGGTACCTGCATGTTTTGGGTACCCCAGAAACGGAAGCAAAATATCCCTGTCAGCTAGAGACATACAGCGCTTTATAGTTTATAAAGGATTTACGATCACAAGAACTACCCAATTCCTCAAGGGTCCATGCATTTTTCAAAGGAAGGCACTAGGACCCAGGTAATTTCAGTGGCCTATCCAAGAGCTGTGTGGTAGTTAGGTAGAGAACCAAGTCCAGAATCCAGGCCCTTTGTGTCTAACCCCCAATGATGCACCTCTGTCCCAAGCTGTAAACTAGGAGTTAATGGAAGCTCAGCTTGACTTCCTGGCAGCTTGCTCTTTCCATACTTCTAAATCTAAATCCATTCTCTTCCGAAGCCCATTTCGCCTGATCACCAAACTTATAAAGTTGGCGTGCAACTCCAAGATGAGTGCCAAGCAAATGAAAAAAAAATGGATATCATAAAATTCCAACATCAAGAGAATGATTACATAAAATGTGTCTGCTATAAAGATAACGGGAAAAAACTTAAGTAGAATATGCCCTCAATTATTAAAATTAAAAAAGTACATGTACACTAAAGTCACCTCTAATCCTTCTTGGAAATTAGATGGGGTATAAAAATATTAACAAGACAAAGTAAATATTTAAAATCATAATTTATGGAAATGAGAGAGACTTTCCTCTTTTTATTTTCTATTATTCTCAATTTCCTCTAATAAGCATCACTAGAAAGACAAACTCCATTTTCTAAACTGAATTTTCTTAAAAATTAAAATCAAGTTTAATCGCCACCTTTGGCAGATGGTGGCCCAAAGGCCCAAGGGCACACACCAGGTGACGGTCAAGCTCAGCCTACAGTCTAGTCTCTACACTCCCCCTCTGGTTTCTCCCCAGCACGGTCACTGAATGACTCCCACTGGCTGAAATGTCCATCGATTACTCAAGCCAAGATCAATCATGACTGAAAACTACCTGGTAGGCAAAACCAAAGAATCCGGTCTGAGACAACAGGCAGACACTGAAGTGTGAAAAATGACATCTGACATCCCAGCTCTTAGAAGAAACCACTACGTAATGCAGAAATTCCCGTCTGGTTCCTGCCCAGTTAGTTTCCACTTCGGCTTTACCTACCCACTTTTTTTTCCTAAAATTTATTTATTTTTATTTAATCTTTATTGTATTCTTTTCCATTACCATTTAGTCCCTTCATATCCCCCTACCCCCAGCAATCAAGCACACTGTTGTCCACATCCATGGGTCCTTTTTCCTTTTTGCTCAGTCCCGCCACCCGCTCACCTCCCCCCACCATAGCTGTCATCTGCTCTCCATCTGGGAGTCTGTCTCTGTTTCGCTTCTTAGTTCGGTTTGTTCATAAGATTCCACATATGAGTGAAATCATATGGCATTTGCCTTTCTCTGACTGGCTTATTTCACTCCGCATAATGTTCTCCAGGTCCATCCATACTGTCGCAAAGGGTAAACTTTTCTTTTTTACAGCGGAGTAGTATTCCAGTGTGTAAACGTCCCACAGTTGTTTTACCCACTCGTCTATTGATGGACACTTTACCCACTTTTAAGATGCTATAAATCTGTCACCTGCACACTCCAGTTGGTTCCAATCACCCCTTCAGCTCTAAGTAGCTCGCTCTTCCCATTCTGATGACTTGTTTTTAGCCTGAGAACTAAGGTTAGGGAGTCATGGAACCTCAGAAGATATCAAAACTATGCAAGCAAAAAAGAGGGCTCAGATATGGTTTTATCACGGTATAGACTGAAGAGACCAAGGCCCAGAAAAGGGGAGGAATTTATTTGTTCAAAATCACAAAGCATTAGTGGCAAAGCTGAGATCAAATCCAGCAAAACACAACAAGCTGAGCCTGTGGGGCACCCACGCTGAGCAGGCACCACACTCAGAACAGGACAGGGCAGGACAGGCAGCCTCCCATTTAAGCCTCACCATGGCCCTTCTGTGGTAGGTGGCAGTTTTTACTTTTATTTTTTTAAAGGTTTTGAAATTTATTTTTGGAGCAAGGGGAAGGGAAAGAAAAAGAGAAGGAGAGAAACATCAATGTGTGGTGTTGGTTGCCCCTCACGCACCCCCAACTGGGGACCTGGCCCGCTACCCAGGCTTGTGCCCTGACCGGGAATCAAACCGGTGACCCTTTGGTTCACAGGCTGGCACTCAATCCACTGAGCCACACCAGCCAGGGCAAAGTGGCAGTTTTTAAATGTTGTCATTTTTTTAAATGAGGAAACAGAGGCCAAGAAAAGTTAATGAGCCGCAAAAGCCAAGCTGGCCGGATTTCAAACTCCATGCTCTGAACCTCTACAACCACCCTGGCACCCCTCGCACCTTCCTCCGGCGGCCGTGGCAAGGGCCGAATGCACCGAGGCAGAGGGTCTGTAGTGCTCGCTCACCACGGCGCAGAGCCACCCCGACTGCTGTCTGCCAGCTGTTTGTTGAACGAATAAATGGCCACTCACCCGAGCTCCTCCATCTCATCCTCCTGTCCCGCTCTACGGCCACCCAACAGGAGCGATCTCTTCCTGTGTCTGTTTGTGCAGCAACAATTGTCCGTTCACCCCACAGACCCAGCAAGGCCTAAGCATTTCACTGGTAAAGTGCTGTGAGAGCTGTGGATGGGTCTGGACGTCCCTTTCAGCAAACAATCACGCCAACAAGTGTGCTTCTGTCTGCCTCTCAACATTCGTCCTTCTATGCTGTGTATCCTTAGAGAAGAAATATATAAATACCACAACACAGATAAGCCTAAACTTCTCCCTGACCACTCCTCACTCCCATCTCAGCCCCTCCTGAGAGGTAGCCGCTGCTGGCGGCCAGACATGTATCCTTCCAGACCTCTGTCTATGTGTTTACAGAGACAGACATAGTTTTATTTTGTGGTTTAAAAAGAAATAAATGCAATCAAACTTTACATATTATTCTGCAGCATCTTCTCTTCATTGAATGCGTCCAAAAGATATTTTCATGATGGTACGAACAGATCTCCCTCAATGTTCTTCACTCCCACAGAGCATTCTAAAGCACGCTTTCCCCAAACTTATTGCCCACAACCCATAGAAGGAAACATAGTACCCTTCATTCTTGAAATATTTTCTGTTTTATTCTACTGCATCTTGTAAAATTCTGATTGCAACCTAAGCAACTGAATTTCATGAGCTGCTATGGGCCACAGTCTGAAAGATACTTTTGAAAGGATCTGTATTTACACAATACCCTCATGATAATTCAATTTGTTCCAAGTTTGCCTTTTACAAGCAATGCTGGACACATATCCTCATACAGATCCCCTTGTGCACATGCATGAGGATTTCTTGTGGGTAGAGAGCAAGGGGAACTGCGAGACCTAATCATATTCAAGTCTTTTTAAACAGGCAAAGGATTTGAAAATATACAAATAGCTAATAAGCACATGAAAAAGTGCTCAATATCATTAGTCATTAGGGATATGCAAATCAATCCCAGGCCATACCTTCACAGACGGCTGCAATAAAAAGACAAACAATAACAAGTGTTGGTGAGAGTATGGAGAAATAACAACCCTCATACACCGCCAATCAGAGTGTAAAATGGTGCAGCCACTTTGGAAAAGAGTTAGTGCCTTAAAATGTTAAATATAGTGTTATCATATGACCCAGCAATTCCACTCCCAGGTTTATATCTAGAGAGAAATAAAAATATGTCCATATAAAAACCTGTATACAAGTAGATGTTCATAGCAATGTTATTCATAATAGCCAGAAAAGTAGAAACAAGACAAATGCCACAAACCAATAAATGAATAAACAAAACATGGCACATGTATACAATGGAGTATCATTTAGCCATAAAAAGGGATGAAGTACCGATACATGCTACGACATGGATCCGTCTCACAGAGACAACAGAGCATAAGATCCCATTTACATGAAGCATCCAGAATAGGAAATTCTATAGACAAAAAGTAGATTGTGCGGTGGCCTAGGACTCAGGTGGGGAAGGAGGAGGAATGGGGAATGTTATGGACTGAACGTTGTGTCCCCCCCAAAATTCAAGCTGAAACCCTCCCCTCCCCATGTGACGCTATTAGGAGGTGGGGCTTTGGGCAGGGAATTAGGATTAGATGAGGTCATAAAGGCAAAGCCCTCAGGAGTGGGACAGTGTCCTTAGAAGAGATGAGAGAGAGCCTGCTTCCTCTCTACTCTCTTTCACACGAGGATACAATGAGAAGTCAGCCCCGAGAAGTCTCACCAGACCGGACCGTGCTGGCACCCTGCCCTTGGCCTTCCAGCCTCCAGAACAATGAGAAATAAATTCCTGTTGTCTATAAGTCACACAGCCTTTGGTAATTTTTTTACAGCCCAAGCCGACGAAGACAGTGAGCAACTGCTAACGGGCATATCTTGGGGGTGATGAAAAATTCTAAAATTAAATTGTAGTGACAGTTGGACAACTGTAAAAATACTGGAAAGTCATTAAATAGCATATTTTAAATGGATGAACCTTATGGCATATAAATTATATTCCAATAAAGCTATTTAAAAACACACAGGCACATTGTTAATGTTAATAGATGCCAAGCTGTGTTCCAGAAAGACTGTATAAGTTGACACTGCACTTTTTCATTGATTACAAAGCAGCATTTCACTACTGAATAACCGACCTATATTTACATAATGTTTATCTTTTCACACAGAGAATGAACAAAATTGATTCATTCAACAAATATTTGTTGAGCCTCTATGTGCCAGACATGGTCCTGGGTCTAAAGATACAGTGGGCAACAAGCCAGGCGTGCCACTGTCCTCAGAGTTTACACAGGTGACGAGGAGTGCTCCCCTCAAACCTCACGGTCTAGGGATACCCCTGATCCAAGGTCAGCCTAGGATCAAGTTCGTAGGCCTTCACTGAAAATTCCCTTCCACCATCCCCTTTCTCAACCCCCTTCTACAAAATTCCGCAAAGGCACCCTCTGTCTGATGGAGAACAAACCGTGTACAAACTTTTAGGAAAACACAAACTAATAAGAAAACATTTCTCTGTTGGTCTGCCCCTAAGCAGACAGCAAGCACTTAGTGGCCACACGACGGAGGGACCTATAGGTGAACAAACTGAGCCCGGGTCTTCGTAAGCTCAGTTAGGGAGAGGCAGAATCCTGGGCAAGAAATCGAAGCCACTGACCCAGGGGTGAGGATCGGAGGATTCTGTCCAGGAAACAGTGCAACACGGTAGCGATATAAGAAAAACAACTAACATTTAATACACTCCCAGTACGTGCCGGGCTCTAATAATTTCCATTAATCTACACAGACACCCAAATAAAAGAGATATTATCCGGTAATATCTACACAGATAAAGTCACCGAAGAGAAACGGAGGCTCAGAAGGATTAAGTAAATTACTCAAGCAATACAGCTAGTAGTAAGTAGCTGGCTAAAGCAGGATTCAGATCCAGTCATTTGAGCACAAAGCCCAGGTTCTTTCAACACCACCATGTAGGGCTTAATAAAAGGTTTTAGCTTGGGTGAGGCCCCCGGGGCCCGGATCTGGGCCTAAATGTCACCAGGTTGGAGTGCTCTGGGACACCCACAGGTGATCGGGTTTAGGGAGAATGACGCACCACGAACCTTAATTCAACAAAAGTCTAAGGACATACTGGACTCCAGTTTAGTCTCTAAAACTGGGGCTTGGAAATTACCAAGCAGGAGAGTGCTCTCATTAGCAGATGATGAGGTGATTTTTAGTCTATGGATTTTTCCCTTCCTCTGTGACCACCTAATGGAGAGCCAATCTCTCAGGATGTTTCTGCCAGTCTTTAAGGCCAGTTCAAGTACCAGCAGTTCTGTAAAATCCTCCCAGAAGCCTGTCAGAATGGGTACAGAGAACTAGTCAGAAGGCAGGACAGGGTGCTGAGAACCCGGCTTTGGAGTCAGCAGGCCCGGATGAAATCTTGGCTCAATCAGGTACTTCTGGTGGATCCCAGACCTGTTCACCTCCCATCTCTGAGCCTCAGTGTCCTCACCTATACAAAGGGGGTAACACTGTCAAACAATGGCTGTTTATTCAGTGATTTAACAAAGTTACTGAGCCCCATTTATGAGCCAGTTACCAGGTGAAGAACTAGGGTTACGAAGACGATCAAAATGCAGCCCCTGCTCTCAAATGAGTCATAGTCTAATCTGGGAGACAGACAAGTGAACAGCATATCTGCACCGTCCGTACAGGGGACATCGGCCACATGAGGCTGCTGAGCACCTGATCTGGTTAATCCACGCTGAGAAGCGCCGTCAGTGCAAAACACATACCGGACTTCAGAGACTCAGTAAGCTAAAAAAGAATGCAAATTCTTTTTAATAACTATTAATAATTTTTCTTGTTTACAGTTAGAATGATAATATATGGAAATATGGAAATAAAATATATTAAAGTTCATTTCACCTGTTTCTTTTTACTTTTTTAATTTAGCTACTAGAAAATTTTTAATTACATATGAGGCTGAATATATACTTCTATTGGACAGCGCCAGTCAATAAAATTCAGCAAGATAAGGACTGAGGTAGGGTCGGTGATGGATGGGGCAGCTAGGAGAGTAACGAGGGCCCCAGAAGGGGTGGCGGAATGTCAGTGAAGGTCTCCTGGCCATGACATCTAAATTGAGATCTGAAAAATAACAGGCCTTAATAAGGCAAAGGGGTGTAGTAAGGGCAATCCAGGCAGCAAGACCAGCAAGTGCACAGGCCAAGCAGAAAGAAAAAACA
This sequence comes from Furipterus horrens, assembly GCF_987537825.1. Taxonomy (NCBI): domain Eukaryota; kingdom Metazoa; phylum Chordata; class Mammalia; order Chiroptera; family Furipteridae; genus Furipterus; species Furipterus horrens. Next base: position 63,040,879 of record NW_028327172.1, on the reverse strand, counting down.
AGGCAAGCTCATTCATGACAGAGTGAAGAGCCTGGGGAGGAGACAGGGTAGGGAGAGGGAGGACGGGGAGGCTATGAAGTAGATGGGGCCAGGTTAGGAAGGACCTTGGAAGCTGTGTCGAACAATTTCACACTGAGTGTGGGAAGAAGCCAGGGAGGGTCTGAAGCAGGTGAATAAGGGAGTCACTGCCAGGAACGTACACAGCCCCCTGGGTCCTGCAAAGTCAGGGAGAGGGGGAGAAGGGAAAATACCTGATGACCTGTTAAGTTGCTACCCTGGGTCAGGCACCTGGCTTAACCTTTTTAGGCTCACCCACTTTACAGATGACGAAAACTGATGCTCAGAGGGTAAGAGAGCCATCCAAGGTCACAGGACCGTTAAGTTGCAGAACTGGGACTGACACCCAGCTAGGTCTGGCCAACTGGCACTGAGATGAGAAAAGCTATCTGAGAGAATAATAATGGGGTTTATCTTAATGGCAATGAGAAGCAATGAACACATAAAGCAGCAAACTGTGATCAGAATCACATTCCTAAAAGAACTTATGAGTTAGGATGGCAACACATGGAAACAGTAAATTAATATTAGAGACGGGAAGGAAAACAGGACAATCTGGGTGAGACATCATACCACAATATATTGGGGCAGTGGGAGCAAGACAATGAGGAAGAGGCATGATGAACTACCACAGGATCCAATGAGGCAGGAGCTCCAAAGGGCCTGGCGCTGCTTTATACACAGTAGGTTGGCAATAAACAAAGTATTTGTCCACGTTTGCTCAATATAGGACTTATTGATGCCTGCTGTCCAGGCATAAATACTGTGTCCATTTCACTCTTCAAAGCGTCCAGGTTTGCACAACAAATAATACGGTTACCCTTTCCATTAGGGTCTGTTGACTAAGAGCAGCAGCCTGTCCCCAGCAGACCTGGATAAACACCGCGTCGTCTCAGCCACGCTCGCCTCCGCATCCTTCCACCCACTCTCCAACCGGGAGTCGCAGACAACCACAGTGCCCAGCACTCGAGCAGCGCAAGGCTCTGTCAGGCCTCCCCATCAGGAGAGACACTGGCCCCACCAGCACTGTGGCCTCCAACTGCCTCTTGAAACAGGCCCATTGGGAGGCCACTCTTGGTCATTATTCCCTAATTTATATTGCTATTGAGGACGATGACGACGATGATGACGATGATGAAGGAGGTGATGATGACGGCAACACAATCATTTTAGGCACTGATTATGTGCCAGGCACTCTCCTTGCCAAGCAAATGGCTGGGCAAGCATATTCTCCTTTAATGCTCACCCCAACTCTGTTGAGTGGATATTACTACTCGCCCCATTTTACAGATGGGAAAGTAGGTTAAACGACTCGACCAAGGTGACACCGCCAGTTAGTTGAAAGGACTGGATTTGAGATCCAGTTCTGTTTAACTCCAACCAAGGTTCCTAACCACTGCGGTCCCACTGCCTCGGTCTCAGTAGCCACTACGTGACCCCATATGCAAAGTCCGGACAGACCAACTACACTCCCCATAATGAAAGCAAACCCCGAAACCAGAATGAACCATCAAGTACCCTCACGGCCATGCCCCTCAACCAGCTCCCGCTCACGGCCACACTCCAAGAGGTGGCCCTCCTCCCGCTCTTTCAGAGAAGCCTGTTACCTGCCCCTCACCTCCTCTTCAAAGGACGTCCCGAAATAGGAAAGGCGAGTGTGGCGCCGGCACCCCAGCCCTGCCCGGTCAGTATCAGCTGGCGGGTCCCCAAAGAGACCTCCGCACAAGAAGCCCAACATGCACACCTGCCTCTGCCCGGAAACCCTCAAGATCAAACCCCAATTCTCCGCTGCTGCCTCCCTTTAGAAAAATCCGACCTGTAGAATCCCAACTCAAGTAGTAATTTGCGCATTTAATTTGAAACAAGCTCACTCCCGTGAGCCGAATGGTCAGCAACACTTACTCTCCAATCTCTGCTTGTGACTCTTTATTACATTTAGGGCTCAAACACACTTAAGATCAGTAAACTGAGGCCAAGAGAGACAAAGCGACTCTCCCAAAGTCCGGCACAGCAAGCCCGGGAACAGGAGCCAGGTTCGGGGCACATCCCCCCGTTCTCAAATGGAAAACTCCCCAGGATAAGCCATTTGGTAGGCCGTAAAGCAAGCTACATTGAATTTTAAATAATTGAAATCCTATAAAGCACATTTCTGACTACTAGGGAATTAAATTAGAAATTAATAACAGAAGGAAAGTTGGAAAATTCTCAAATAACTGAAAAATAAACAACACACTCTTAAATCACCAATGGGTCAAAAACGTCATAAGAGAAACTGAAAGCACTTTGAGACAGATGAAAACAGAAACACAACACACCAAAACTTACGGGATGAACAGCTAAAGCAGAGCTTGGAAGGAAGTTATGACTGTAAATGCTTATGTTAATTTAAATTTTTTCTCTAATTCTCCACCTCGAAAAACAGAAAAAGAAGAACAAAGTAAACCCAAAGCGAGCAGAAACAAGGATGTATAAGGATTAGAGTAGAAATAAATAGGAGTAGAAAAAACAATAGAGAAAATCAGTGAAAGCAAAAGATGGTCCTTTGAAAGAAAGCTCGACATTCACAAATCTTTAGCCAGATGAACTAAGCATAAAGGAGGGGGAAAAACGTGAACTACTTAAGTCAGAAGTAAAAGAAATAACATCGCCAATGCCATTGCCAAAATAAAAAGAAGTATAAATGAGTACTATGAACAACCATACGCCAACAAATTACGTAATTTAGATGAAATAGGCAAATTTCTATAAAATTGATGCAAGAAGAAACAGTAAATATGAATAGGCCTATATAAAGAAAAGCTCAGGGATATTAGTGGAATGAACATAAAGTTGGGCCAGGTGGATCAGGCCGACTTTATTAATTTAGGACCACTAAGCAGAGATTCTGGACCTGACGTTGTAGCTCGAGGGGTTAGAAAGCATTCTCAGTTAGTTTGGTCCGTTGGACCAAAAGGGGATGCACACTAAGTGAAGGTGAAACATCGAGGGAAATCAGCCTGTTAGAGTGGGTTTGTCATGTAGGGCCTGCCCACCCATGCCAGGAGGACCCAAAGGACGCACTTCTCACAACTGGGAAAAATACATGTGTGAGGGGAGCTCCAGGGTCCTTGAATAGCCCTGTGGCTCCTCTTTTCTGCAGTGAGAAGTTACAGTGAAAGCTAGGGCCACTGAACTGGGATCCTTCATCGCAGGAGGGCTAATTGCGTCTTGGAATGGCAGGGGCCAAATAATGGTCCTCACCGGTCAAAGACAGAGGGTGGCGGAGCCAAACACATCACCAGGACAATCTCATTCACAGACGCCTTTGGCTCTGGCTAGTGGATCATGGTGCTCCTGGAAGAGAAGCAGATGAGCTGTCTGTTTGGTTCTTTTGAAGATTTTCATTTATTTGTTTTTAAAGAGTGGAGAAAGGAGGGAGAAAGAGAGGGGAAAAAGATGTGAGGGAGATACATCCATCAGTTGTCTCTCACACACACCCCCAGCCAGGGACCTGGCCTGCAACCCAGGCACATGCCCTGACCAGGAATTGAACCAGCAACATTTTGGTTCACAGGATGACACTCGGCCCACTGAACCACACCAGTCAGGGCTAACATGGGCAGTCTATTAAACTCCTACTTAATCTATATAAGCAGAAGAGTCCTAGGTCAAGTAAGCAGAAATATCAATTGAATCACCAACACAAAGAGTCATGGCTCCTTAACTGTGTTCCTGACTGAGCCAGTCTGCAGACCCCCTGAGGAAGGACCCCAGTACACTACCCAAACTGTATACTGTTAATTTTTCTCCTGGCTTTCCCCCAAGGCGCCTACAGTCTTTCACCCATGTAACCCTGCCGTGGGGAAAGGAAAATAATCAGACTCGGGAAATTCCTGGCCCCTGCCATTCCAAGACGCAATTGGCCCTCCTGCAATGAAGGATCCCAGTTCGGTGGCCCCAGTTTTCACTGTAACTTCTTACTACAGAAAAGCGGAGCCACAGGGCTATTCAAGGACCCTGGAGCTCCCCTCACACATGTATTTTTCCCACTTGTGACAAGTGTGTGGTCAGCGCGGCTGCTCGGCGAGGCCCGACGGCCCGGTCCGGCGCGCTGCGCGGCGGCCGCCGGCCGCACCATCCACGGCGGGCTCGGGAGACGGAGGCCGGGCTCAGCGCGGGCTCCCCGGCATGCCCCGGCCGGCCGCCGCCTCAGAGCCGGGCCGCGTACGCACGGTGGCTCCGCAAGCGCCGGGATGCGGGCCGGGCCTTCCCTCGCACCACGGTGCTCCGATGCACCGCGCGCCCGGGCACCTCCGCCCCGTGCCCCGTGCCCCGCGCCCCCAACAGAGCGCGCGGTCCCTGCCGCCCGGCCGTCGCGGGCCCATGGACGCGGCCTCCTGGGCCCGCTGCCTACCTGCGCTCGGGCCCGCCTCTCAGGTGCCGGGCCGCTTCGGGTCCCTGCGGTCGGGGCGCCACCAGTGCCCCGGGCGCCCCGCGGCCGCAGCAGATGCTACTGGAGCCTCTACGCACTCCCGGGGCGGGGCAGTCTGGTGGGCGGGCGCAGGGGAGGAGGAAGCCAGAGGGGCAGTGATCGGCGGCTCTGTCGGCCAATGGCAGCGCCGATCTTCGCCTACCAAAGGAAGCCCTCGGCCAGTGGCAGCCAGGGGCGGGGACAAAGGGCAGGGCGTAAGGTCACTTGCGTACGGTGGGGCGCGGGGATGGGGCCTTCAGGTTGGGTGGGCTGGTGTGGGGCCAGCAGAGTACTCCCAGCAGCGACGGTGGCGGAGGCGGTCGGTGTCAGCGCCCGGAGCGGCGGCGCCCGCGGTGGGAGAGCGGGGACGGCGGCGCCGGGAGCGGGAGCTGGGGCGGCGGCGGAGGTGCTATCGACCACCGCCTCTCCGGCCGCCCCCGCTCCAATCGCCTCCGCCTCCGCCGCCGCCGCCGCCGCTCCGGCCGCTGCCACCGATAACACCTCCGCCGGCCGTCTCCGCTCCCACCGCCCCTCCGACGGCCTCTCCTACCTCTGCCGCCACTGGGGCCGGGGTCGGCGGCGCCTGGAGCGGGGGTGGCGGCTGTGGGACCGTGGCCGGCGGTGGCGAGAACGGGGGCTGCGGCAGTGGAATCGGGGCCGGCGTCGGCGGGAGCGGCGGGAGCTGGAGCTGGGGTGACGGCGGAGGTGCTATCGGCGGGAGGGCCCGGAGCGGGAGCGGCGGTGGCCGATAGCACCACCGCCGACGCCCCGGGTCCTGCCGCCGCCCCAGCTCACACCGCCGCCCCAGCTCCCGCCGCCGCTTGCGCCGCCGCCTCCGGCCCTGGTCCCACCGCCGTCGCCCCCACTCCCGCCGCCGCGGCCACCCGACCCCATCCTAGCGCCGCCGCCCCGTGTCCCAGCGCCGCCGCTCCGGGCCCTCCCGCCGATAGCACCTCCTCCGCCGCCGCCGCCGCCGCCGCCGCCCTCCGGGTCCCACCGCCGCCGCCCCCGGGTCCCACCGCGACCGCCCCACCGATCCATCGCCGCCGCCCCCGCCCCCGCCGACCCTCAGACGGCCTCTCCGACCTCTGCCGCCGCTGGGACCGGGGGCGGCGGCGACGGTTGGACCCGGGGCGGCGGCGGCGGCGGCGGCGCGAGCGGCGGCGGTAGCTGGGGCGTCGGCAGGACCTGTGGCATCGGCGGAGGTGCTATTGGCCACCGCCTCTCCCACCGCCCCCGCTCCCGCCTCCTCCGCCGCCGCTCCGGGCCCTCCCGCCGATAGCACCTCCGCCGCCGTCCCCGCTTCTGTCAAAGACGCCGCCGCTGATCCGACAGGCGGCGCCACCGACCCCGCTCCCACCGCCCCTCCGACGGCCTCTCCTACCTCCGCCGCCGCTGGGGCCGTCTCCGCCACCGCTCCCGCTCCGGCCGCTGCCACCCACCGCCTCCGCCACCGTCGCTGCTGGGAGTACTCTGCTGGCCCCACACCAGCCCACCCAACCTGAAGGCCCCATCCCCGCGCCCCACCGTACGCAAGTGACCTTACGCCCTGCCCTTTGTCCCCGCCCCTGGCTGCCACTGGCTGAGGGCTTCCTTTGGTAGGCGAAGATCGGCGCTGCCATTGGCCGACAGAGCCGCCGATCACTGCCCCTCTGGCTTCCTCCTCCCCTGCGCCCGCCCACCAGACTGCCCCGCCCCGGGAGTGCGTAGAGGCTCCAGTAGCATCAGTAAATATGAATAGGCCTATATAAAGAAAAGCTCAGGGATATTAGTGGAATGAACATAAAGTTGGGCCAGGTGGATCAGGCCGACTTTATTAATTTAGGACCACTAAGCAGAGATTCTGGACCTGACGTTGTAGCTCGAGGGGTTAGAAAGCATTCTCAGTTAGTTTGGTCCGTTGGACCAAAAGGGGATGCACACTAAGTGAAGGTGAAACATCGAGGGAAATCAGCCTGTTAGAGTGGGTTTGTCATGTAGGGCCTGCCCACCCATGCCAGGAGGACCCAAAGGACGCACTTCTCACAACTGGGAAAAATACATGTGTGAGGGGAGCTCCAGGGTCCTTGAATAGCCCTGTGGCTCCTCTTTTCTGCAGTGAGAAGTTACAGTGAAAGCTAGGGCCACTGAACTGGGATCCTTCATCGCAGGAGGGCTAATTGCGTCTTGGAATGGCAGGGGCCAAATAATGGTCCTCACCGGTCAAAGACAGAGGGTGGCGGAGCCAAACACATCACCAGGACAATCTCATTCACAGACGCCTTTGGCTCTGGCTAGTGGATCATGGTGCTCCTGGAAGAGAAGCAGATGAGCTGTCTGTTTGGTTCTTTTGAAGATTTTCATTTATTTGTTTTTAAAGAGTGGAGAAAGGAGGGAGAAAGAGAGGGGAAAAAGATGTGAGGGAGATACATCCATCAGTTGTCTCTCACACACACCCCCAGCCAGGGACCTGGCCTGCAACCCAGGCACATGCCCTGACCAGGAATTGAACCAGCAACATTTTGGTTCACAGGATGACACTCGGCCCACTGAACCACACCAGTCAGGGCTAACATGGGCAGTCTATTAAACTCCTACTTAATCTATATAAGCAGAAGAGTCCTAGGTCAAGTAAGCAGAAATATCAATTGAATCACCAACACAAAGAGTCATGGCTCCTTAACTGTGTTCCTGACTGAGCCAGTCTGCAGACCCCCTGAGGAAGGACCCCAGTACACTACCCAAACTGTATACTGTTAATTTTTCTCCTGGCTTTCCCCCAAGGCGCCTACAGTCTTTCACCCATGTAACCCTGCCGTGGGGAAAGGAAAATAATCAGACTCGGGAAATTCCTGGCCCCTGCCATTCCAAGACGCAATTGGCCCTCCTGCAATGAAGGATCCCAGTTCGGTGGCCCCAGTTTTCACTGTAACTTCTTACTACAGAAAAGCGGAGCCACAGGGCTATTCAAGGACCCTGGAGCTCCCCTCACACATGTATTTTTCCCACTTGTGACAAGTGTGTGGTCAGCGCGGCTGCTCGGCGAGGCCCGACGGCCCGGTCCGGCGCGCTGCGCGGCGGCCGCCGGCCGCACCATCCACGGCGGGCTCGGGAGACGGAGGCCGGGCTCAGCGCGGGCTCCCCGGCATGCCCCGGCCGGCCGCCGCCTCAGAGCCGGGCCGCGTACGCACGGTGGCTCCGCAAGCGCCGGGATGCGGGCCGGGCCTTCCCTCGCACCACGGTGCTCCGATGCACCGCGCGCCCGGGCACCTCCGCCCCGTGCCCCGTGCCCCGCGCCCCCAACAGAGCGCGCGGTCCCTGCCGCCCGGCCGTCGCGGGCCCATGGACGCGGCCTCCTGGGCCCGCTGCCTACCTGCGCTCGGGCCCGCCTCTCAGGTGCCGGGCCGCTTCGGGTCCCTGCGGTCGGGGCGCCACCAGTGCCCCGGGCGCCCCGCGGCCGCAGCAGATGCTACTGGAGCCTCTACGCACTCCCGGGGCGGGGCAGTCTGGTGGGCGGGCGCAGGGGAGGAGGAAGCCAGAGGGGCAGTGATCGGCGGCTCTGTCGGCCAATGGCAGCGCCGATCTTCGCCTACCAAAGGAAGCCCTCGGCCAGTGGCAGCCAGGGGCGGGGACAAAGGGCAGGGCGTAAGGTCACTTGCGTACGGTGGGGCGCGGGGATGGGGCCTTCAGGTTGGGTGGGCTGGTGTGGGGCCAGCAGAGTACTCCCAGCAGCGACGGTGGCGGAGGCGGTCGGTGTCAGCGCCCGGAGCGGCGGCGCCCGCGGTGGGAGAGCGGGGACGGCGGCGCCGGGAGCGGGAGCTGGGGCGGCGGCGGAGGTGCTATCGACCACCGCCTCTCCGGCCGCCCCCGCTCCAATCGCCTCCGCCTCCGCCGCCGCCGCCGCCGCTCCGGCCGCTGCCACCGATAACACCTCCGCCGGCCGTCTCCGCTCCCACCGCCCCTCCGACGGCCTCTCCTACCTCTGCCGCCACTGGGGCCGGGGTCGGCGGCGCCTGGAGCGGGGGTGGCGGCTGTGGGACCGTGGCCGGCGGTGGCGAGAACGGGGGCTGCGGCAGTGGAATCGGGGCCGGCGTCGGCGGGAGCGGCGGGAGCTGGAGCTGGGGTGACGGCGGAGGTGCTATCGGCGGGAGGGCCCGGAGCGGGAGCGGCGGTGGCCGATAGCACCACCGCCGACGCCCCGGGTCCTGCCGCCGCCCCAGCTCACACCGCCGCCCCAGCTCCCGCCGCCGCTCGCGCCGCCGCCTCCGGCCCTGGTCCCACCGCCGTCGCCCCCACTCCCGCCGCCGCGGCCACCCGACCCCATCCTAGCGCCGCCGCCCCGTGTCCCAGCGCCGCCGCTCCGGGCCCTCCCGCCGATAGCACCTCCGCCGCCGCCGCCGCCGCCGCCGCCGCCGCCCTCCGGGTCCCACCGCCGCCGCCCCCGGGTCCCACCGCGACCGCCCCACCGATCCATCGCCGCCGCCCCCGCCCCCGCCGACCCTCAGACGGCCTCTCCGACCTCTGCCGCCGCTGGGACCGGGGGCGGCGGCGACGGTTGGACCCGGGGCGGCGGCGGCGGCGGCGGCGCGAGCGGCGGCGGTAGCTGGGGCGTCGGCAGGACCTGTGGCATCGGCGGAGGTGCTATTGGCCACCGCCTCTCCCACCGCCCCCGCTCCCGCCTCCTCCGCCGCCGCTCCGGGCCCTCCCGCCGATAGCACCTCCGCCGCCGTCCCCGCTTCTGTCAAAGACGCCGCCGCTGATCCGACAGGCGGCGCCACCGACCCCGCTCCCACCGCCCCTCCGACGGCCTCTCCTACCTCCGCCGCCGCTGGGGCCGTCTCCGCCACCGCTCCCGCTCCGGCCGCTGCCACCCACCGCCTCCGCCACCGTCGCTGCTGGGAGTACTCTGCTGGCCCCACACCAGCCCACCCAACCTGAAGGCCCCATCCCCGCGCCCCACCGTACGCAAGTGACCTTACGCCCTGCCCTTTGTCCCCGCCCCTGGCTGCCACTGGCCGAGGGCTTCCTTTGGTAGGCGAAGATCGGCGCTGCCATTGGCCGACAGAGCCGCCGATCACTGCCCCTCTGGCTTCCTCCTCCCCTGCGCCCGCCCACCAGACTGCCCCGCCCCGGGAGTGCGTAGAGGCTCCAGTAGCATCAGTAAATATGAATAGGCCTATATAAAGAAAAGCTCAGGGATATTAGTGGAATGAACATAAAGTTGGGCCAGGTGGATCAGGCCGACTTTATTAATTTAGGACCACTAAGCAGAGATTCTGGACCTGACGTTGTAGCTCGAGGGGTTAGAAAGCATTCTCAGTTAGTTTGGTCCGTTGGACCAAAAGGGGATGCACACTAAGTGAAGGTGAAACATCGAGGGAAATCAGCCTGTTAGAGTGGGTTTGTCATGTAGGGCCTGCCCACCCATGCCAGGAGGACCCAAAGGACGCACTTCTCACAACTGGGAAAAATACATGTGTGAGGGGAGCTCCAGGGTCCTTGAATAGCCCTGTGGCTCCTCTTTTCTGCAGTGAGAAGTTACAGTGAAAGCTAGGGCCACTGAACTGGGATCCTTCATCGCAGGAGGGCTAATTGCGTCTTGGAATGGCAGGGGCCAAATAATGGTCCTCACCGGTCAAAGACAGAGGGTGGCGGAGCCAAACACATCACCAGGACAATCTCATTCACAGACGCCTTTGGCTCTGGCTAGTGGATCATGGTGCTCCTGGAAGAGAAGCAGATGAGCTGTCTGTTTGGTTCTTTTGAAGATTTTCATTTATTTGTTTTTAAAGAGTGGAGAAAGGAGGGAGAAAGAGAGGGGAAAAAGATGTGAGGGAGATACATCCATCAGTTGTCTCTCACACACACCCCCAGCCAGGGACCTGGCCTGCAACCCAGGCACATGCCCTGACCAGGAATTGAACCAGCAACATTTTGGTTCACAGGATGACACTCGGCCCACTGAACCACACCAGTCAGGGCTAACATGGGCAGTCTATTAAACTCCTACTTAATCTATATAAGCAGAAGAGTCCTAGGTCAAGTAAGCAGAAATATCAATTGAATCACCAACACAAAGAGTCATGGCTCCTTAACTGTGTTCCTGACTGAGCCAGTCTGCAGACCCCCTGAGGAAGGACCCCAGTACACTACCCAAACTGTATACTGTTAATTTTTCTCCTGGCTTTCCCCCAAGGCGCCTACAGTCTTTCACCCATGTAACCCTGCCGTGGGGAAAGGAAAATAATCAGACTCGGGAAATTCCTGGCCCCTGCCATTCCAAGACGCAATTGGCCCTCCTGCAATGAAGGATCCCAGTTCGGTGGCCCCAGTTTTCACTGTAACTTCTTACTACAGAAAAGCGGAGCCACAGGGCTATTCAAGGACCCTGGAGCTCCCCTCACACATGTATTTTTCCCACTTGTGACAAGTGTGTGGTCAGCGCGGCTGCTCGGCGAGGCCCGACGGCCCGGTCCGGCGCGCTGCGCGGCGGCCGCCGGCCGCACCATCCACGGCGGGCTCGGGAGACGGAGGCCGGGCTCAGCGCGGGCTCCCCGGCATGCCCCGGCCGGCCGCCGCCTCAGAGCCGGGCCGCGTACGCACGGTGGCTCCGCAAGCGCCGGGATGCGGGCCGGGCCTTCCCTCGCACCACGGTGCTCCGATGCACCGCGCGCCCGGGCACCTCCGCCCCGTGCCCCGTGCCCCGCGCCCCCAACAGAGCGCGCGGTCCCTGCCGCCCGGCCGTCGCGGGCCCATGGACGCGGCCTCCTGGGCCCGCTGCCTACCTGCGCTCGGGCCCGCCTCTCAGGTGCCGGGCCGCTTCGGGTCCCTGCGGTCGGGGCGCCACCAGTGCCCCGGGCGCCCCGCGGCCGCAGCAGATGCTACTGGAGCCTCTACGCACTCCCGGGGCGGGGCAGTCTGGTGGGCGGGCGCAGGGGAGGAGGAAGCCAGAGGGGCAGTGATCGGCGGCTCTGTCGGCCAATGGCAGCGCCGATCTTCGCCTACCAAAGGAAGCCCTCGGCCAGTGGCAGCCAGGGGCGGGGACAAAGGGCAGGGCGTAAGGTCACTTGCGTACGGTGGGGCGCGGGGATGGGGCCTTCAGGTTGGGTGGGCTGGTGTGGGGCCAGCAGAGTACTCCCAGCAGCGACGGTGGCGGAGGCGGTGGGTGGCAGCGGCCGGAGCGGGAGCGGTGGCGGAGACGGCCCCAGCGGCGGCGGAGGTAGGAGAGGCCGTCGGAGGGGCGGTGGGAGCGGGGTCGGTGGCGCCGCCTGTCGGATCAGCGGCGGCGTCTTTGACAGAAGCGGGGACGGCGGCGGAGGTGCTATCGGCGGGAGGGCCCGGAGCGGCGGCGGAGGAGGCGGGAGCGGGGGCGGTGGGAGAGGCGGTGGCCAATAGCACCTCCGCCGATGCCACAGGTCCTGCCGACGCCCCAGCTACCGCCGCCGCTCGCGCCGCCGCCGCCGCCGCCGCCCCGGGTCCAACCGTCGCCGCCGCCCCCGGTCCCAGCGGCGGCAGAGGTCGGAGAGGCCGTCTGAGGGTCGGCGGGGGCGGGGGCGGCGGCGATGGATCGGTGGGGCGGTCGCGGTGGGACCCGGGGGCGGCGGCGGTGGGACCCGGAGGGCGGCGGCGGCGGCGGCGGCGGCGGCGGCGGAGGTGCTATCGGCGGGAGGGCCCGGAGCGGCGGCGCTGGGACACGGGGCGGCGGCGCTAGGATGGGGTCGGGTGGCCGCGGCGGCGGGAGTGGGGGCGACGGCGGTGGGACCAGGGCCGGAGGCGGCGGCGCGAGCGGCGGCGGGAGCTGGGGCGGCGGTGTGAGCTGGGGCGGCGGCAGGACCCGGGGCGTCGGCGGTGGTGCTATCGGCCACCGCCGCTCCCGCTCCGGGCCCTCCCGCCGATAGCACCTCCGCCGTCACCCCAGCTCCAGCTCCCGCCGCTCCCGCCGACGCCGGCCCCGATTCCACTGCCGCAGCCCCCGTTCTCGCCACCGCCGGCCACGGTCCCACAGCCGCCACCCCCGCTCCAGGCGCCGCCGACCCCGGCCCCAGTGGCGGCAGAGGTAGGAGAGGCCGTCGGAGGGGCGGTGGGAGCGGAGACGGCCGGCGGAGGTGTTATCGGTGGCAGCGGCCGGAGCGGCGGCGGCGGCGGCGGAGGCGGAGGCGATTGGAGCGGGGGCGGCCGGAGAGGCGGTGGTCGATAGCACCTCCGCCGCCGCCCCAGCTCCCGCTCCCGGCGCCGCCGTCCCCGCTCTCCCACCGCGGGCGCCGCCGCTCCGGGCGCTGACACCGACCGCCTCCGCCACCGTCGCTGCTGGGAGTACTCTGCTGGCCCCACACCAGCCCACCCAACCTGAAGGCCCCATCCCCGCGCCCCACCGTACGCAAGTGACCTTACGCCCTGCCCTTTGTCCCCGCCCCTGGCTGCCACTGGCCGAGGGCTTCCTTTGGTAGGCGAAGATCGGCGCTGCCATTGGCCGACAGAGCCGCCGATCACTGCCCCTCTGGCTTCCTCCTCCCCTGCGCCCGCCCACCAGACTGCCCCGCCCCGGGAGTGCGTAGAGGCTCCAGTAGCATCTGCTGCGGCCGCGGGGCGCCCGGGGCACTGGTGGCGCCCCGACCGCAGGGACCCGAAGCGGCCCGGCACCTGAGAGGCGGGCCCGAGCGCAGGTAGGCAGCGGGCCCAGGAGGCCGCGTCCATGGGCCCGCGACGGCCGGGCGGCAGGGACCGCGCGCTCTGTTGGGGGCGCGGGGCACGGGGCACGGGGCGGAGGTGCCCGGGCGCGCGGTGCATCGGAGCACCGTGGTGCGAGGGAAGGCCCGGCCCGCATCCCGGCGCTTGCGGAGCCACCGTGCGTACGCGGCCCGGCTCTGAGGCGGCGGCCGGCCGGGGCATGCCGGGGAGCCCGCGCTGAGCCCGGCCTCCGTCTCCCGAGCCCGCCGTGGATGGTGCGGCCGGCGGCCGCCGCGCAGCGCGCCGGACCGGGCCGTCGGGCCTCGCCGAGCAGCCGCGCTGACCACACACTTGTCACAAGTGGGAAAAATACATGTGTGAGGGGAGCTCCAGGGTCCTTGAATAGCCCTGTGGCTCCGCTTTTCTGTAGTAAGAAGTTACAGTGAAAACTGGGGCCACCGAACTGGGATCCTTCATTGCAGGAGGGCCAATTGCGTCTTGGAATGGCAGGGGCCAGGAATTTCCCGAGTCTGATTATTTTCCTTTCCCCACGGCAGGGTTACATGGGTGAAAGACTGTAGGCGCCTTGGGGGAAAGCCAGGAGAAAAATTAACAGTATACAGTTTGGGTAGTGTACTGGGGTCCTTCCTCAGGGGGTCTGCAGACTGGCTCAGTCAGGAACACAGTTAAGGAGCCATGACTCTTTGTGTTGGTGATTCAATTGATATTTCTGCTTACTTGACCTAGGACTCTTCTGCTTATATAGATTAAGTAGGAGTTTAATAGACTGCCCATGTTAGCCCTGACTGGTGTGGTTCAGTGGGCCGAGTGTCATCCTGTGAACCAAAATGTTGCTGGTTCAATTCCTGGTCAGGGCATGTGCCTGGGTTGCAGGCCAGGTCCCTGGCTGGGGGTGTGTGTGAGAGACAACTGATGGATGTATCTCCCTCACATCTTTTTCCCCTCTCTTTCTCCCTCCTTTCTCCACTCTTTAAAAACAAATAAATGAAAATCTTCAAAAGAACCAAACAGACAGCTCATCTGCTTCTCTTCCAGGAGCACCATGATCCACTAGCCAGAGCCAAAGGCGTCTGTGAATGAGATTGTCCTGGTGATGTGTTTGGCTCCGCCACCCTCTGTCTTTGACCGGTGAGGACCATTATTTGGCCCCTGCCATTCCAAGACGCAATTAGCCCTCCTGCGATGAAGGATCCCAGTTCAGTGGCCCTAGCTTTCACTGTAACTTCTCACTGCAGAAAAGAGGAGCCACAGGGCTATTCAAGGACCCTGGAGCTCCCCTCACACATGTATTTTTCCCAGTTGTGAGAAGTGCGTCCTTTGGGTCCTCCTGGCATGGGTGGGCAGGTCCTACATGACAAACCCACTCTAACAGGCTGATTTCCCTCGATGTTTCACCTTCACTTAGTGTGCATCCCCTTTTGGTCCAACGGACCAAACTAACTGAGAATGCTTTCTAACCCCTCGAGCTACAACGTCAGGTCCAGAATCTCTGCTTAGTGGTCCTAAATTAATAAAGTCGGCCTGATCCACCTGGCCCAACTTTATGTTCATTCCACTAATATCCCTGAGCTTTTCTTTATATAGGCCTATTCATATTTACTGATGCTACTGGAGCCTCTACGCACTCCCGGGGCGGGGCAGTCTGGTGGGCGGGCGCAGGGGAGGAGGAAGCCAGAGGGGCAGTGATCGGCGGCTCTGTCGGCCAATGGCAGCGCCGATCTTCGCCTACCAAAGGAAGCCCTCGGCCAGTGGCAGCCAGGGGCGGGGACAAAGGGCAGGGCGTAAGGTCACTTGCGTACGGTGGGGCGCGGGGATGGGGCCTTCAGGTTGGGTGGGCTGGTGTGGGGCCAGCAGAGTACTCCCAGCAGCGACGGTGGCGGAGGCGGTGGGTGGCAGCGGCCGGAGCGGGAGCGGTGGCGGAGACGGCCCCAGCGGCGGCGGAGGTAGGAGAGGCCGTCGGAGGGGCGGTGGGAGCGGGGTCGGTGGCGCCGCCTGTCGGATCAGCGGCGGCGTCTTTGACAGAAGCGGGGACGGCGGCGGAGGTGCTATCGGCGGGAGGGCCCGGAGCGGCGGCGGAGGAGGCGGGAGCGGGGGCGGTGGGAGAGGCGGTGGCCAATAGCACCTCCGCCGATGCCACAGGTCCTGCCGACGCCCCAGCTACCGCCGCCGCTCGCGCCGCCGCCGCCGCCGCCGCCGCCCCGGGTCCAACCGTCGCCGCCGCCCCCGGTCCCAGCGGCGGCAGAGGTCGGAGAGGCCGTCTGAGGGTCGGCGGGGGCGGGGGCGGCGGCGATGGATCGGTGGGGCGGTCGCGGTGGGACCCGGGGGCGGCGGCGGTGGGACCCGGAGGGCGGCGGCGGCGGCGGCGGCGGCGGCGGCGGAGGTGCTATCGGCGGGAGGGCCCGGAGCGGCGGCGCTGGGACACGGGGCGGCGGCGCTAGGATGGGGTCGGGTGGCCGCGGCGGCGGGAGTGGGGGCGACGGCGGTGGGACCAGGGCCGGAGGCGGCGGCGCGAGCGGCGGCGGGAGCTGGGGCGGCGGTGTGAGCTGGGGCGGCGGCAGGACCCGGGGCGTCGGCGGTGGTGCTATCGGCCACCGCCGCTCCCGCTCCGGGCCCTCCCGCCGATAGCACCTCCGCCGTCACCCCAGCTCCAGCTCCCGCCGCTCCCGCCGACGCCGGCCCCGATTCCACTGCCGCAGCCCTCGTTCTCGCCACCGCCGGCCACGGTCCCACAGCCGCCACCCCCGCTCCAGGCGCCGCCGACCCCGGCCCCAGTGGCGGCAGAGGTAGGAGAGGCCGTCGGAGGGGCGGTGGGAGCGGAGACGGCCGGCGGAGGTGTTATCGGTGGCAGCGGCCGGAGCGGCGGCGGCGGCGGCGGAGGCGGAGGCGATTGGAGCGGGGGCGGCCGGAGAGGCGGTGGTCGATAGCACCTCCGCCGCCGCCCCAGCTCCCGCTCCCGGCGCCGCCGTCCCCGCTCTCCCACCGCGGGCGCCGCCGCTCCGGGCGCTGACACCGACCGCCTCCGCCACCGTCGCTGCTGGGAGTACTCTGCTGGCCCCACACCAGCCCACCCAACCTGAAGGCCCCATCCCCGCGCCCCACCGTACGCAAGTGACCTTACGCCCTGCCCTTTGTCCCCGCCCCTGGCTGCCACTGGCCGAGGGCTTCCTTTGGTAGGCGAAGATCGGCGCTGCCATTGGCCGACAGAGCCGCCGATCACTGCCCCTCTGGCTTCCTCCTCCCCTGCGCCCGCCCACCAGACTGCCCCGCCCCGGGAGTGCGTAGAGGCTCCAGTAGCATCTGCTGCGGCCGCGGGGCGCCCGGGGCACTGGTGGCGCCCCGACCGCAGGGACCCGAAGCGGCCCGGCACCTGAGAGGCGGGCCCGAGCGCAGGTAGGCAGCGGGCCCAGGAGGCCGCGTCCATGGGCCCGCGACGGCCGGGCGGCAGGGACCGCGCGCTCTGTTGGGGGCGCGGGGCACGGGGCACGGGGCGGAGGTGCCCGGGCGCGCGGTGCATCGGAGCACCGTGGTGCGAGGGAAGGCCCGGCCCGCATCCCGGCGCTTGCGGAGCCACCGTGCGTACGCGGCCCGGCTCTGAGGCGGCGGCCGGCCGGGGCATGCCGGGGAGCCCGCGCTGAGCCCGGCCTCCGTCTCCCGAGCCCGCCGTGGATGGTGCGGCCGGCGGCCGCCGCGCAGCGCGCCGGACCGGGCCGTCGGGCCTCGCCGAGCAGCCGCGCTGACCACACACTTGTCACAAGTGGGAAAAATACATGTGTGAGGGGAGCTCCAGGGTCCTTGAATAGCCCTGTGGCTCCGCTTTTCTGTAGTAAGAAGTTACAGTGAAAACTGGGGCCACCGAACTGGGATCCTTCATTGCAGGAGGGCCAATTGCGTCTTGGAATGGCAGGGGCCAGGAATTTCCCGAGTCTGATTATTTTCCTTTCCCCACGGCAGGGTTACATGGGTGAAAGACTGTAGGCGCCTTGGGGGAAAGCCAGGAGAAAAATTAACAGTATACAGTTTGGGTAGTGTACTGGGGTCCTTCCTCAGGGGGTCTGCAGACTGGCTCAGTCAGGAACACAGTTAAGGAGCCATGACTCTTTGTGTTGGTGATTCAATTGATATTTCTGCTTACTTGACCTAGGACTCTTCTGCTTATATAGATTAAGTAGGAGTTTAATAGACTGCCCATGTTAGCCCTGACTGGTGTGGTTCAGTGGGCCGAGTGTCATCCTGTGAACCAAAATGTTGCTGGTTCAATTCCTGGTCAGGGCATGTGCCTGGGTTGCAGGCCAGGTCCCTGGCTGGGGGTGTGTGTGAGAGACAACTGATGGATGTATCTCCCTCACATCTTTTTCCCCTCTCTTTCTCCCTCCTTTCTCCACTCTTTAAAAACAAATAAATGAAAATCTTCAAAAGAACCAAACAGACAGCTCATCTGCTTCTCTTCCAGGAGCACCATGATCCACTAGCCAGAGCCAAAGGCGTCTGTGAATGAGATTGTCCTGGTGATGTGTTTGGCTCCGCCACCCTCTGTCTTTGACCGGTGAGGACCATTATTTGGCCCCTGCCATTCCAAGACGCAATTAGCCCTCCTGCGATGAAGGATCCCAGTTCAGTGGCCCTAGCTTTCACTGTAACTTCTCACTGCAGAAAAGAGGAGCCACAGGGCTATTCAAGGACCCTGGAGCTCCCCTCACACATGTATTTTTCCCAGTTGTGAGAAGTGCGTCCTTTGGGTCCTCCTGGCATGGGTGGGCAGGTCCTACATGACAAACCCACTCTAACAGGCTGATTTCCCTCGATGTTTCACCTTCACTTAGTGTGCATCCCCTTTTGGTCCAACGGACCAAACTAACTGAGAATGCTTTCTAACCCCTCGAGCTACAACGTCAGGTCCAGAATCTCTGCTTAGTGGTCCTAAATTAATAAAGTCGGCCTGATCCACCTGGCCCAACTTTATGTTCATTCCACTAATATCCCTGAGCTTTTCTTTATATAGGCCTATTCATATTTACTGATGCTACTGGAGCCTCTACGCACTCCCGGGGCGGGGCAGTCTGGTGGGCGGGCGCAGGGGAGGAGGAAGCCAGAGGGGCAGTGATCGGCGGCTCTGTCGGCCAATGGCAGCGCCGATCTTCGCCTACCAAAGGAAGCCCTCGGCCAGTGGCAGCCAGGGGCGGGGACAAAGGGCAGGGCGTAAGGTCACTTGCGTACGGTGGGGCGCGGGGATGGGGCCTTCAGGTTGGGTGGGCTGGTGTGGGGCCAGCAGAGTACTCCCAGCAGCGACGGTGGCGGAGGCGGTGGGTGGCAGCGGCCGGAGCGGGAGCGGTGGCGGAGACGGCCCCAGCGGCGGCGGAGGTAGGAGAGGCCGTCGGAGGGGCGGTGGGAGCGGGGTCGGTGGCGCCGCCTGTCGGATCAGCGGCGGCGTCTTTGACAGAAGCGGGGACGGCGGCGGAGGTGCTATCGGCGGGAGGGCCCGGAGCGGCGGCGGAGGAGGCGGGAGCGGGGGCGGTGGGAGAGGCGGTGGCCAATAGCACCTCCGCCGATGCCACAGGTCCTGCCGACGCCCCAGCTACCGCCGCCGCTCGCGCCGCCGCCGCCGCCGCCGCCGCCCCGGGTCCAACCGTCGCCGCCGCCCCCGGTCCCAGCGGCGGCAGAGGTCGGAGAGGCCGTCTGAGGGTCGGCGGGGGCGGGGGCGGCGGCGATGGATCGGTGGGGCGGTCGCGGTGGGACCCGGGGGCGGCGGCGGTGGGACCCGGAGGGCGGCGGCGGCGGCGGCGGCGGCGGCGGCGGAGGTGCTATCGGCGGGAGGGCCCGGAGCGGCGGCGCTGGGACACGGGGCGGCGGCGCTAGGATGGGGTCGGGTGGCCGCGGCGGCGGGAGTGGGGGCGACGGCGGTGGGACCAGGGCCGGAGGCGGCGGCGCGAGCGGCGGCGGGAGCTGGGGCGGCGGTGTGAGCTGGGGCGGCGGCAGGACCCGGGGCGTCGGCGGTGGTGCTATCGGCCACCGCCGCTCCCGCTCCGGGCCCTCCCGCCGATAGCACCTCCGCCGTCACCCCAGCTCCAGCTCCCGCCGCTCCCGCCGACGCCGGCCCCGATTCCACTGCCGCAGCCCTCGTTCTCGCCACCGCCGGCCACGGTCCCACAGCCGCCACCCCCGCTCCAGGCGCCGCCGACCCCGGCCCCAGTGGCGGCAGAGGTAGGAGAGGCCGTCGGAGGGGCGGTGGGAGCGGAGACGGCCGGCGGAGGTGTTATCGGTGGCAGCGGCCGGAGCGGCGGCGGCGGCGGCGGAGGCGGAGGCGATTGGAGCGGGGGCGGCCGGAGAGGCGGTGGTCGATAGCACCTCCGCCGCCGCCCCAGCTCCCGCTCCCGGCGCCGCCGTCCCCGCTCTCCCACCGCGGGCGCCGCCGCTCCGGGCGCTGACACCGACCGCCTCCGCCACCGTCGCTGCTGGGAGTACTCTGCTGGCCCCACACCAGCCCACCCAACCTGAAGGCCCCATCCCCGCGCCCCACCGTACGCAAGTGACCTTACGCCCTGCCCTTTGTCCCCGCCCCTGGCTGCCACTGGCCGAGGGCTTCCTTTGGTAGGCGAAGATCGGCGCTGCCATTGGCCGACAGAGCCGCCGATCACTGCCCCTCTGGCTTCCTCCTCCCCTGCGCCCGCCCACCAGACTGCCCCGCCCCGGGAGTGCGTAGAGGCTCCAGTAGCATCTGCTGCGGCCGCGGGGCGCCCGGGGCACTGGTGGCGCCCCGACCGCAGGGACCCGAAGCGGCCCGGCACCTGAGAGGCGGGCCCGAGCGCAGGTAGGCAGCGGGCCCAGGAGGCCGCGTCCATGGGCCCGCGACGGCCGGGCGGCAGGGACCGCGCGCTCTGTTGGGGGCGCGGGGCACGGGGCACGGGGCGGAGGTGCCCGGGCGCGCGGTGCATCGGAGCACCGTGGTGCGAGGGAAGGCCCGGCCCGCATCCCGGCGCTTGCGGAGCCACCGTGCGTACGCGGCCCGGCTCTGAGGCGGCGGCCGGCCGGGGCATGCCGGGGAGCCCGCGCTGAGCCCGGCCTCCGTCTCCCGAGCCCGCCGTGGATGGTGCGGCCGGCGGCCGCCGCGCAGCGCGCCGGACCGGGCCGTCGGGCCTCGCCGAGCAGCCGCGCTGACCACACACTTGTCACAAGTGGGAAAAATACATGTGTGAGGGGAGCTCCAGGGTCCTTGAATAGCCCTGTGGCTCCGCTTTTCTGTAGTAAGAAGTTACAGTGAAAACTGGGGCCACCGAACTGGGATCCTTCATTGCAGGAGGGCCAATTGCGTCTTGGAATGGCAGGGGCCAGGAATTTCCCGAGTCTGATTATTTTCCTTTCCCCACGGCAGGGTTACATGGGTGAAAGACTGTAGGCGCCTTGGGGGAAAGCCAGGAGAAAAATTAACAGTATACAGTTTGGGTAGTGTACTGGGGTCCTTCCTCAGGGGGTCTGCAGACTGGCTCAGTCAGGAACACAGTTAAGGAGCCATGACTCTTTGTGTTGGTGATTCAATTGATATTTCTGCTTACTTGACCTAGGACTCTTCTGCTTATATAGATTAAGTAGGAGTTTAATAGACTGCCCATGTTAGCCCTGACTGGTGTGGTTCAGTGGGCCGAGTGTCATCCTGTGAACCAAAATGTTGCTGGTTCAATTCCTGGTCAGGGCATGTGCCTGGGTTGCAGGCCAGGTCCCTGGCTGGGGGTGTGTGTGAGAGACAACTGATGGATGTATCTCCCTCACATCTTTTTCCCCTCTCTTTCTCCCTCCTTTCTCCACTCTTTAAAAACAAATAAATGAAAATCTTCAAAAGAACCAAACAGACAGCTCATCTGCTTCTCTTCCAGGAGCACCATGATCCACTAGCCAGAGCCAAAGGCGTCTGTGAATGAGATTGTCCTGGTGATGTGTTTGGCTCCGCCACCCTCTGTCTTTGACCGGTGAGGACCATTATTTGGCCCCTGCCATTCCAAGACGCAATTAGCCCTCCTGCGATGAAGGATCCCAGTTCAGTGGCCCTAGCTTTCACTGTAACTTCTCACTGCAGAAAAGAGGAGCCACAGGGCTATTCAAGGACCCTGGAGCTCCCCTCACACATGTATTTTTCCCAGTTGTGAGAAGTGCGTCCTTTGGGTCCTCCTGGCATGGGTGGGCAGGTCCTACATGACAAACCCACTCTAACAGGCTGATTTCCCTCGATGTTTCACCTTCACTTAGTGTGCATCCCCTTTTGGTCCAACGGACCAAACTAACTGAGAATGCTTTCTAACCCCTCGAGCTACAACGTCAGGTCCAGAATCTCTGCTTAGTGGTCCTAAATTAATAAAGTCGGCCTGATCCACCTGGCCCAACTTTATGTTCATTCCACTAATATCCCTGAGCTTTTCTTTATATAGGCCTATTCATATTTACTGATGCTACTGGAGCCTCTACGCACTCCCGGGGCGGGGCAGTCTGGTGGGCGGGCGCAGGGGAGGAGGAAGCCAGAGGGGCAGTGATCGGCGGCTCTGTCGGCCAATGGCAGCGCCGATCTTCGCCTACCAAAGGAAGCCCTCGGCCAGTGGCAGCCAGGGGCGGGGACAAAGGGCAGGGCGTAAGGTCACTTGCGTACGGTGGGGCGCGGGGATGGGGCCTTCAGGTTGGGTGGGCTGGTGTGGGGCCAGCAGAGTACTCCCAGCAGCGACGGTGGCGGAGGCGGTGGGTGGCAGCGGCCGGAGCGGGAGCGGTGGCGGAGACGGCCCCAGCGGCGGCGGAGGTAGGAGAGGCCGTCGGAGGGGCGGTGGGAGCGGGGTCGGTGGCGCCGCCTGTCGGATCAGCGGCGGCGTCTTTGACAGAAGCGGGGACGGCGGCGGAGGTGCTATCGGCGGGAGGGCCCGGAGCGGCGGCGGAGGAGGCGGGAGCGGGGGCGGTGGGAGAGGCGGTGGCCAATAGCACCTCCGCCGATGCCACAGGTCCTGCCGACGCCCCAGCTACCGCCGCCGCTCGCGCCGCCGCCGCCGCCGCCGCCCCGGGTCCAACCGTCGCCGCCGCCCCCGGTCCCAGCGGCGGCAGAGGTCGGAGAGGCCGTCTGAGGGTCGGCGGGGGCGGGGGCGGCGGCGATGGATCGGTGGGGCGGTCGCGGTGGGACCCGGGGGCGGCGGCGGTGGGACCCGGAGGGCGGCGGCGGCGGCGGCGGCGGCGGCGGCGGCGGAGGTGCTATCGGCGGGAGGGCCCGGAGCGGCGGCGCTGGGACACGGGGCGGCGGCGCTAGGATGGGGTCGGGTGGCCGCGGCGGCGGGAGTGGGGGCGACGGCGGTGGGACCAGGGCCGGAGGCGGCGGCGCGAGCGGCGGCGGGAGCTGGGGCGGCGGTGTGAGCTGGGGCGGCGGCAGGACCCGGGGCGTCGGCGGTGGTGCTATCGGCCACCGCCGCTCCCGCTCCGGGCCCTCCCGCCGATAGCACCTCCGCCGTCACCCCAGCTCCAGCTCCCGCCGCTCCCGCCGACGCCGGCCCCGATTCCACTGCCGCAGCCCCCGTTCTCGCCACCGCCGGCCACGGTCCCACAGCCGCCACCCCCGCTCCAGGCGCCGCCGACCCCGGCCCCAGTGGCGGCAGAGGTAGGAGAGGCCGTCGGAGGGGCGGTGGGAGCGGAGACGGCCGGCGGAGGTGTTATCGGTGGCAGCGGCCGGAGCGGCGGCGGCGGCGGCGGAGGCGGAGGCGATTGGAGCGGGGGCGGCCGGAGAGGCGGTGGTCGATAGCACCTCCGCCGCCGCCCCAGCTCCCGCTCCCGGCGCCGCCGTCCCCGCTCTCCCACCGCGGGCGCCGCCGCTCCGGGCGCTGACACCGACCGCCTCCGCCACCGTCGCTGCTGGGAGTACTCTGCTGGCCCCACACCAGCCCACCCAACCTGAAGGCCCCATCCCCGCGCCCCACCGTACGCAAGTGACCTTACGCCCTGCCCTTTGTCCCCGCCCCTGGCTGCCACTGGCCGAGGGCTTCCTTTGGTAGGCGAAGATCGGCGCTGCCATTGGCCGACAGAGCCGCCGATCACTGCCCCTCTGGCTTCCTCCTCCCCTGCGCCCGCCCACCAGACTGCCCCGCCCCGGGAGTGCGTAGAGGCTCCAGTAGCATCTGCTGCGGCCGCGGGGCGCCCGGGGCACTGGTGGCGCCCCGACCGCAGGGACCCGAAGCGGCCCGGCACCTGAGAGGCTGGCCCGAGCGCAGGTAGGCAGCGGGCCCAGGAGGCCGCGTCCATGGGCCCGCGACGGCCGGGCGGCAGGGACCGCGCGCTCTGTTGGGGGCGCGGGGCACGGGGCACGGGGCGGAGGTGCCCGGGCGCGCGGTGCATCGGAGCACCGTGGTGCGAGGGAAGGCCCGGCCCGCATCCCGGCGCTTGCGGAGCCACCGTGCGTACGCGGCCCGGCTCTGAGGCGGCGGCCGGCCGGGGCATGCCGGGGAGCCCGCGCTGAGCCCGGCCTCCGTCTCCCGAGCCCGCCGTGGATGGTGCGGCCGGCGGCCGCCGCGCAGCGCGCCGGACCGGGCCGTCGGGCCTCGCCGAGCAGCCGCGCTGACCACACACTTGTCACAAGTGGGAAAAATACATGTGTGAGGGGAGCTCCAGGGTCCTTGAATAGCCCTGTGGCTCCGCTTTTCTGTAGTAAGAAGTTACAGTGAAAACTGGGGCCACCGAACTGGGATCCTTCATTGCAGGAGGGCCAATTGCGTCTTGGAATGGCAGGGGCCAGGAATTTCCCGAGTCTGATTATTTTCCTTTCCCCACGGCAGGGTTACATGGGTGAAAGACTGTAGGCGCCTTGGGGGAAAGCCAGGAGAAAAATTAACAGTATACAGTTTGGGTAGTGTACTGGGGTCCTTCCTCAGGGGGTCTGCAGACTGGCTCAGTCAGGAACACAGTTAAGGAGCCATGACTCTTTGTGTTGGTGATTCAATTGATATTTCTGCTTACTTGACCTAGGACTCTTCTGCTTATATAGATTAAGTAGGAGTTTAATAGACTGCCCATGTTAGCCCTGACTGGTGTGGTTCAGTGGGCCGAGTGTCATCCTGTGAACCAAAATGTTGCTGGTTCAATTCCTGGTCAGGGCATGTGCCTGGGTTGCAGGCCAGGTCCCTGGCTGGGGGTGTGTGTGAGAGACAACTGATGGATGTATCTCCCTCACATCTTTTTCCCCTCTCTTTCTCCCTCCTTTCTCCACTCTTTAAAAACAAATAAATGAAAATCTTCAAAAGAACCAAACAGACAGCTCATCTGCTTCTCTTCCAGGAGCACCATGATCCACTAGCCAGAGCCAAAGGCGTCTGTGAATGAGATTGTCCTGGTGATGTGTTTGGCTCCGCCACCCTCTGTCTTTGACCGGTGAGGACCATTATTTGGCCCCTGCCATTCCAAGACGCAATTAGCCCTCCTGCGATGAAGGATCCCAGTTCAGTGGCCCTAGCTTTCACTGTAACTTCTCACTGCAGAAAAGAGGAGCCACAGGGCTATTCAAGGACCCTGGAGCTCCCCTCACACATGTATTTTTCCCAGTTGTGAGAAGTGCGTCCTTTGGGTCCTCCTGGCATGGGTGGGCAGGCCCTACATGACAAACCCACTCTAACAGGCTGATTTCCCTCGATGTTTCACCTTCACTTAGTGTGCATCCCCTTTTGGTCCAACGGACCAAACTAACTGAGAATGCTTTCTAACCCCTCGAGCTACAACGTCAGGTCCAGAATCTCTGCTTAGTGGTCCTAAATTAATAAAGTCGGCCTGATCCACCTGGCCCAACTTTATGTTCATTCCACTAATATCCCTGAGCTTTTCTTTATATAGGCCTATTCATATTTACTGTTTCTTCTTGCATCAATTTTATAGAAATTTGCCTATTTCATCTAAATTACGTAATTTGTTGGCGTATGGTTGTTCATAGTACTCATTTATACTTCTTTTTATTTTGGCAATGGCATTGGCGATGTTATTTCTTTTACTTCTGACTTAAGTAGTTCACGTTTTTCCCCCTCCTTTATGCTTAGTTCATCTGGCTAAAGATTTGTGAATGTCGAGCTTTCTTTCAAAGGACCATCTTTTGCTTTCACTGATTTTCTCTATTGTTTTTTCTACTCCTATTTATTTCTACTCTAATCCTTATACATCCTTGTTTCTGCTCGCTTTGGGTTTACTTTGTTCTTCTTTTTCTGTTTTTCGAGGTGGAGAATTAGAGAAAAAATTTAAATTAACATAAGCATTTACAGTCATAACTTCCTTCCAAGCTCTGCTTTAGCTGTTCATCCCGTAAGTTTTGGTGTGTTGTGTTTCTGTTTTCATCTGTCTCAAAGTGCTTTCAGTTTCTCTTATGACGTTTTTGACCCATTGGTGATTTAAGAGTGTGTTGTTTATTTTTCAGTTATTTGAGAATTTTCCAACTTTCCTTCTGTTATTAATTTCTAATTTAATTCCCTAGTAGTCAGAAATGTGCTTTATAGGATTTCAATTATTTAAAATTCAATGTAGCTTGCTTTACGGCCTACCAAATGGCTTATCCTGGGGAGTTTTCCATTTGAGAACGGGGGGATGTGCCCCGAACCTGGCTCCTGTTCCCGGGCTTGCTGTGCCGGACTTTGGGAGAGTCGCTTTGTCTCTCTTGGCCTCAGTTTACTGATCTTAAGTGTGTTTGAGCCCTAAATGTAATAAAGAGTCACAAGCAGAGATTGGAGAGTAAGTGTTGCTGACCATTCGGCTCACGGGAGTGAGCTTGTTTCAAATTAAATGCGCAAATTACTACTTGAGTTGGGATTCTACAGGTCGGATTTTTCTAAAGGGAGGCAGCAGCGGAGAATTGGGGTTTGATCTTGAGGGTTTCCGGGCAGAGGCAGGTGTGCATGTTGGGCTTCTTGTGCGGAGGTCTCTTTGGGGACCCGCCAGCTGATACTGACCGGGCAGGGCTGGGGTGCCGGCGCCACACTCGCCTTTCCTATTTCGGGACGTCCTTTGAAGAGGAGGTGAGGGGCAGGTAACAGGCTTCTCTGAAAGAGCGGGAGGAGGGCCACCTCTTGGAGTGTGGCCGTGAGCGGGAGCTGGTTGAGGGGCATGGCCGTGAGGGTACTTGATGGTTCATTCTGGTTTCGGGGTTTGCTTTCATTATGGGGAGTGTAGTTGGTCTGTCCGGACTTTGCATATGGGGTCACGTAGTGGCTACTGAGACCGAGGCAGTGGGACCGCAGTGGTTAGGAACCTTGGTTGGAGTTAAACAGAACTGGATCTCAAATCCAGTCCTTTCAACTAACTGGCGGTGTCACCTTGGTCGAGTCGTTTAACCTACTTTCCCATCTGTAAAATGGGGCGAGTAGTAATATCCACTCAACAGAGTTGGGGTGAGCATTAAAGGAGAATATGCTTGCCCAGCCATTTGCTTGGCAAGGAGAGTGCCTGGCACATAATCAGTGCCTAAAATGATTGTGTTGCCGTCATCATCACCTCCTTCATCATCGTCATCATCGTCGTCATCGTCCTCAATAGCAATATAAATTAGGGAATAATGACCAAGAGTGGCCTCCCAATGGGCCTGTTTCAAGAGGCAGTTGGAGGCCACAGTGCTGGTGGGGCCAGTGTCTCTCCTGATGGGGAGGCCTGACAGAGCCTTGCGCTGCTCGAGTGCTGGGCACTGTGGTTGTCTGCGACTCCCGGTTGGAGAGTGGGTGGAAGGATGCGGAGGCGAGCGTGGCTGAGACGACGCGGTGTTTATCCAGGTCTGCTGGGGACAGGCTGCTGCTCTTAGTCAACAGACCCTAATGGAAAGGGTAACCGTATTATTTGTTGTGCAAACCTGGACGCTTTGAAGAGTGAAATGGACACAGTATTTATGCCTGGACAGCAGGCATCAATAAGTCCTATATTGAGCAAACGTGGACAAATACTTTGTTTATTGCCAACCTACTGTGTATAAAGCAGCGCCAGGCCCTTTGGAGCTCCTGCCTCATTGGATCCTGTGGTAGTTCATCATGCCTCTTCCTCATTGTCTTGCTCCCACTGCCCCAATATATTGTGGTATGATGTCTCACCCAGATTGTCCTGTTTTCCTTCCCGTCTCTAATATTAATTTACTGTTTCCATGTGTTGCCATCCTAACTCATAAGTTCTTTTAGGAATGTGATTCTGATCACAGTTTGCTGCTTTATGTGTTCATTGCTTCTCATTGCCATTAAGATAAACCCCATTATTATTCTCTCAGATAGCTTTTCTCATCTCAGTGCCAGTTGGCCAGACCTAGCTGGGTGTCAGTCCCAGTTCTGCAACTTAACGGTCCTGTGACCTTGGATGGCTCTCTTACCCTCTGAGCATCAGTTTTCGTCATCTGTAAAGTGGGTGAGCCTAAAAAGGTTAAGCCAGGTGCCTGACCCAGGGTAGCAACTTAACAGGTCATCAGGTATTTTCCCTTCTCCCCCTCTCCCTGACTTTGCAGGACCCAGGGGGCTGTGTACGTTCCTGGCAGTGACTCCCTTATTCACCTGCTTCAGACCCTCCCTGGCTTCTTCCCACACTCAGTGTGAAATTGTTCGACACAGCTTCCAAGGTCCTTCCTAACCTGGCCCCATCTACTTCATAGCCTCCCCGTCCTCCCTCTCCCTACCCTGTCTCCTCCCCAGGCTCTTCACTCTGTCATGAATGAGCTTGCCTTGTTTTTTCTTTCTGCTTGGCCTGTGCACTTGCTGGTCTTGCTGCCTGGATTGCCCTTACTACACCCCTTTGCCTTATTAAGGCCTGTTATTTTTCAGATCTCAATTTAGATGTCATGGCCAGGAGACCTTCACTGACATTCCGCCACCCCTTCTGGGGCCCTCGTTACTCTCCTAGCTGCCCCATCCATCACCGACCCTACCTCAGTCCTTATCTTGCTGAATTTTATTGACTGGCGCTGTCCAATAGAAGTATATATTCAGCCTCATATGTAATTAAAAATTTTCTAGTAGCTAAATTAAAAAAGTAAAAAGAAACAGGTGAAATGAACTTTAATATATTTTATTTCCATATTTCCATATATTATCATTCTAACTGTAAACAAGAAAAATTATTAATAGTTATTAAAAAGAATTTGCATTCTTTTTTAGCTTACTGAGTCTCTGAAGTCCGGTATGTGTTTTGCACTGACGGCGCTTCTCAGCGTGGATTAACCAGATCAGGTGCTCAGCAGCCTCATGTGGCCGATGTCCCCTGTACGGACGGTGCAGATATGCTGTTCACTTGTCTGTCTCCCAGATTAGACTATGACTCATTTGAGAGCAGGGGCTGCATTTTGATCGTCTTCGTAACCCTAGTTCTTCACCTGGTAACTGGCTCATAAATGGGGCTCAGTAACTTTGTTAAATCACTGAATAAACAGCCATTGTTTGACAGTGTTACCCCCTTTGTATAGGTGAGGACACTGAGGCTCAGAGATGGGAGGTGAACAGGTCTGGGATCCACCAGAAGTACCTGATTGAGCCAAGATTTCATCCGGGCCTGCTGACTCCAAAGCCGGGTTCTCAGCACCCTGTCCTGCCTTCTGACTAGTTCTCTGTACCCATTCTGACAGGCTTCTGGGAGGATTTTACAGAACTGCTGGTACTTGAACTGGCCTTAAAGACTGGCAGAAACATCCTGAGAGATTGGCTCTCCATTAGGTGGTCACAGAGGAAGGGAAAAATCCATAGACTAAAAATCACCTCATCATCTGCTAATGAGAGCACTCTCCTGCTTGGTAATTTCCAAGCCCCAGTTTTAGAGACTAAACTGGAGTCCAGTTTGTCCTTAGACTTTTGTTGAATTAAGGTTCGTGGTGCGTCATTCTCCCTAAACCCGATCACCTGTGGGTGTCCCAGAGCACTCCAACCTGGTGACATTTAGGCCCAGATCCGGGCCCCGGGGGCCTCACCCAAGCTAAAACCTTTTATTAAGCCCTACATGGTGGTGTTGAAAGAACCTGGGCTTTGTGCTCAAATGACTGGATCTGAATCCTGCTTTAGCCAGCTACTTACTACTAGCTGTATTGCTTGAGTAATTTACTTAATCCTTCTGAGCCTCCGTTTCTCTTCGGTGACTTTATCTGTGTAGATATTACCGGATAATATCTCTTTTATTTGGGTGTCTGTGTAGATTAATGGAAATTATTAGAGCCCGGCACGTACTGGGAGTGTATTAAATGTTAGTTGTTTTTCTTATATCGCTACCGTGTTGCACTGTTTCCTGGACAGAATCCTCCGATCCTCACCCCTGGGTCAGTGGCTTCGATTTCTTGCCCAGGATTCTGCCTCTCCCTAACTGAGCTTACGAAGACCCGGGCTCAGTTTGTTCACCTATAGGTCCCTCCGTCGTGTGGCCACTAAGTGCTTGCTGTCTGCTTAGGGGCAGACCAACAGAGAAATGTTTTCTTATTAGTTTGTGTTTTCCTAAAAGTTTGTACACGGTTTGTTCTCCATCAGACAGAGGGTGCCTTTGCGGAATTTTGTAGAAGGGGGTTGAGAAAGGGGATGGTGGAAGGGAATTTTCAGTGAAGGCCTACGAACTTGATCCTAGGCTGACCTTGGATCAGGGGTATCCCTAGACCGTGAGGTTTGAGGGGAGCACTCCTCGTCACCTGTGTAAACTCTGAGGACAGTGGCACGCCTGGCTTGTTGCCCACTGTATCTTTAGACCCAGGACCATGTCTGGCACATAGAGGCTCAACAAATATTTGTTGAATGAATCAATTTTGTTCATTCTCTGTGTGAAAAGATAAACATTATGTAAATATAGGTCGGTTATTCAGTAGTGAAATGCTGCTTTGTAATCAATGAAAAAGTGCAGTGTCAACTTATACAGTCTTTCTGGAACACAGCTTGGCATCTATTAACATTAACAATGTGCCTGTGTGTTTTTAAATAGCTTTATTGGAATATAATTTATATGCCATAAGGTTCATCCATTTAAAATATGCTATTTAATGACTTTCCAGTATTTTTACAGTTGTCCAACTGTCACTACAATTTAATTTTAGAATTTTTCATCACCCCCAAGATATGCCCGTTAGCAGTTGCTCACTGTCTTCGTCGGCTTGGGCTGTAAAAAAATTACCAAAGGCTGTGTGACTTATAGACAACAGGAATTTATTTCTCATTGTTCTGGAGGCTGGAAGGCCAAGGGCAGGGTGCCAGCACGGTCCGGTCTGGTGAGACTTCTCGGGACTGACTTCTCATTGTATCCTCGTGTGAAAGAGAGTAGAGAGGAAGCAGGCTCTCTCTCATCTCTTCTAAGGACACTGTCCCACTCCTGAGGGCTTTGCCTTTATGACCTCATCTAATCCTAATTCCCTGCCCAAAGCCCCACCTCCTAATAGCGTCACATGGGGAGGGGAGGGTTTCAGCTTGAATTTTGGGGGGGACACAACGTTCAGTCCATAACATTCCCCATTCCTCCTCCTTCCCCACCTGAGTCCTAGGCCACCGCACAATCTACTTTTTGTCTATAGAATTTCCTATTCTGGATGCTTCATGTAAATGGGATCTTATGCTCTGTTGTCTCTGTGAGACGGATCCATGTCGTAGCATGTATCGGTACTTCATCCCTTTTTATGGCTAAATGATACTCCATTGTATACATGTGCCATGTTTTGTTTATTCATTTATTGGTTTGTGGCATTTGTCTTGTTTCTACTTTTCTGGCTATTATGAATAACATTGCTATGAACATCTACTTGTATACAGGTTTTTATATGGACATATTTTTATTTCTCTCTAGATATAAACCTGGGAGTGGAATTGCTGGGTCATATGATAACACTATATTTAACATTTTAAGGCACTAACTCTTTTCCAAAGTGGCTGCACCATTTTACACTCTGATTGGCGGTGTATGAGGGTTGTTATTTCTCCATACTCTCACCAACACTTGTTATTGTTTGTCTTTTTATTGCAGCCGTCTGTGAAGGTATGGCCTGGGATTGATTTGCATATCCCTAATGACTAATGATATTGAGCACTTTTTCATGTGCTTATTAGCTATTTGTATATTTTCAAATCCTTTGCCTGTTTAAAAAGACTTGAATATGATTAGGTCTCGCAGTTCCCCTTGCTCTCTACCCACAAGAAATCCTCATGCATGTGCACAAGGGGATCTGTATGAGGATATGTGTCCAGCATTGCTTGTAAAAGGCAAACTTGGAACAAATTGAATTATCATGAGGGTATTGTGTAAATACAGATCCTTTCAAAAGTATCTTTCAGACTGTGGCCCATAGCAGCTCATGAAATTCAGTTGCTTAGGTTGCAATCAGAATTTTACAAGATGCAGTAGAATAAAACAGAAAATATTTCAAGAATGAAGGGTACTATGTTTCCTTCTATGGGTTGTGGGCAATAAGTTTGGGGAAAGCGTGCTTTAGAATGCTCTGTGGGAGTGAAGAACATTGAGGGAGATCTGTTCGTACCATCATGAAAATATCTTTTGGACGCATTCAATGAAGAGAAGATGCTGCAGAATAATATGTAAAGTTTGATTGCATTTATTTCTTTTTAAACCACAAAATAAAACTATGTC
Organism: Furipterus horrens; assembly: GCF_987537825.1. NCBI lineage: Eukaryota > Metazoa > Chordata > Mammalia > Chiroptera > Furipteridae > Furipterus > Furipterus horrens. Next base: position 63,009,162 of record NW_028327172.1, on the reverse strand, counting down.
TGTCTCTGTAAACACATAGACAGAGGTCTGGAAGGATACATGTCTGGCCGCCAGCAGCGGCTACCTCTCAGGAGGGGCTGAGATGGGAGTGAGGAGTGGTCAGGGAGAAGTTTAGGCTTATCTGTGTTGTGGTATTTATATATTTCTTCTCTAAGGATACACAGCATAGAAGGACGAATGTTGAGAGGCAGACAGAAGCACACTTGTTGGCGTGATTGTTTGCTGAAAGGGACGTCCAGACCCATCCACAGCTCTCACAGCACTTTACCAGTGAAATGCTTAGGCCTTGCTGGGTCTGTGGGGTGAACGGACAATTGTTGCTGCACAAACAGACACAGGAAGAGATCGCTCCTGTTGGGTGGCCGTAGAGCGGGACAGGAGGATGAGATGGAGGAGCTCGGGTGAGTGGCCATTTATTCGTTCAACAAACAGCTGGCAGACAGCAGTCGGGGTGGCTCTGCGCCGTGGTGAGCGAGCACTACAGACCCTCTGCCTCGGTGCATTCGGCCCTTGCCACAGCCGCCGGAGGAAGGTGCGAGGGGTGCCAGGGTGGTTGTAGAGGTTCAGAGCATGGAGTTTGAAATCCGGCCAGCTTGGCTTTTGCGGCTCATTAACTTTTCTTGGCCTCTGTTTCCTCATTTAAAAAAATGACAACATTTAAAAACTGCCACTTTGCCCTGGCTGGTGTGGCTCAGTGGATTGAGTGCCAGCCTGTGAACCAAAGGGTCACCGGTTTGATTCCCGGTCAGGGCACAAGCCTGGGTAGCGGGCCAGGTCCCCAGTTGGGGGTGCGTGAGGGGCAACCAACACCACACATTGATGTTTCTCTCCTTCTCTTTTTCTTTCCCTTCCCCTTGCTCCAAAAATAAATTTCAAAACCTTTAAAAAAATAAAAGTAAAAACTGCCACCTACCACAGAAGGGCCATGGTGAGGCTTAAATGGGAGGCTGCCTGTCCTGCCCTGTCCTGTTCTGAGTGTGGTGCCTGCTCAGCGTGGGTGCCCCACAGGCTCAGCTTGTTGTGTTTTGCTGGATTTGATCTCAGCTTTGCCACTAATGCTTTGTGATTTTGAACAAATAAATTCCTCCCCTTTTCTGGGCCTTGGTCTCTTCAGTCTATACCGTGATAAAACCATATCTGAGCCCTCTTTTTTGCTTGCATAGTTTTGATATCTTCTGAGGTTCCATGACTCCCTAACCTTAGTTCTCAGGCTAAAAACAAGTCATCAGAATGGGAAGAGCGAGCTACTTAGAGCTGAAGGGGTGATTGGAACCAACTGGAGTGTGCAGGTGACAGATTTATAGCATCTTAAAAGTGGGTAAAGTGTCCATCAATAGACGAGTGGGTAAAACAACTGTGGGACGTTTACACACTGGAATACTACTCCGCTGTAAAAAAGAAAAGTTTACCCTTTGCGACAGTATGGATGGACCTGGAGAACATTATGCGGAGTGAAATAAGCCAGTCAGAGAAAGGCAAATGCCATATGATTTCACTCATATGTGGAATCTTATGAACAAACCGAACTAAGAAGCGAAACAGAGACAGACTCCCAGATGGAGAGCAGATGACAGCTATGGTGGGGGGAGGTGAGCGGGTGGCGGGACTGAGCAAAAAGGAAAAAGGACCCATGGATGTGGACAACAGTGTGCTTGATTGCTGGGGGTAGGGGGATATGAAGGGACTAAATGGTAATGGAAAAGAATACAATAAAGATTAAATAAAAATAAATAAATTTTAGGAAAAAAAAGTGGGTAGGTAAAGCCGAAGTGGAAACTAACTGGGCAGGAACCAGACGGGAATTTCTGCATTACGTAGTGGTTTCTTCTAAGAGCTGGGATGTCAGATGTCATTTTTCACACTTCAGTGTCTGCCTGTTGTCTCAGACCGGATTCTTTGGTTTTGCCTACCAGGTAGTTTTCAGTCATGATTGATCTTGGCTTGAGTAATCGATGGACATTTCAGCCAGTGGGAGTCATTCAGTGACCGTGCTGGGGAGAAACCAGAGGGGGAGTGTAGAGACTAGACTGTAGGCTGAGCTTGACCGTCACCTGGTGTGTGCCCTTGGGCCTTTGGGCCACCATCTGCCAAAGGTGGCGATTAAACTTGATTTTAATTTTTAAGAAAATTCAGTTTAGAAAATGGAGTTTGTCTTTCTAGTGATGCTTATTAGAGGAAATTGAGAATAATAGAAAATAAAAAGAGGAAAGTCTCTCTCATTTCCATAAATTATGATTTTAAATATTTACTTTGTCTTGTTAATATTTTTATACCCCATCTAATTTCCAAGAAGGATTAGAGGTGACTTTAGTGTACATGTACTTTTTTAATTTTAATAATTGAGGGCATATTCTACTTAAGTTTTTTCCCGTTATCTTTATAGCAGACACATTTTATGTAATCATTCTCTTGATGTTGGAATTTTATGATATCCATTTTTTTTTCATTTGCTTGGCACTCATCTTGGAGTTGCACGCCAACTTTATAAGTTTGGTGATCAGGCGAAATGGGCTTCGGAAGAGAATGGATTTAGATTTAGAAGTATGGAAAGAGCAAGCTGCCAGGAAGTCAAGCTGAGCTTCCATTAACTCCTAGTTTACAGCTTGGGACAGAGGTGCATCATTGGGGGTTAGACACAAAGGGCCTGGATTCTGGACTTGGTTCTCTACCTAACTACCACACAGCTCTTGGATAGGCCACTGAAATTACCTGGGTCCTAGTGCCTTCCTTTGAAAAATGCATGGACCCTTGAGGAATTGGGTAGTTCTTGTGATCGTAAATCCTTTATAAACTATAAAGCGCTGTATGTCTCTAGCTGACAGGGATATTTTGCTTCCGTTTCTGGGGTACCCAAAACATGCAGGTACCTTGCTGGGCGCTTGTGTCTTGTTTAATTGTCAGTTTCTCCTTTCATAGATGAAGCAGGGCCTGGAGGGGTATGTGGCAGAGCTTAGAATAGAATCCAGGACAGTGTCTTTCGTGTTAAATCACTCCTTCTGTCATGGTTGAGTTTTCTGACAATGTCCCCAGATCTTCACTGAACCTATTTTTATTTATTATTAAAAAAATGTTTTATTTATTTTTAGAGAGTGCGGGAGGGAGAGAGGGAGAAAAACATAGATGTGTGAGAGAGACATCTTTCAGTTGCCTCTTGCACACCCCCAGCTGGGCACCTGGCCTGCAACCCAGGCATGTGCCCTGACTGGGAATCGAACCAGCGACCTTTCAGTCTGCAGGCCGGCGCTCAGTCCACTGAGCCACACCAGCCAGAGCTGAACCTCTTTTTATATCAACATTTCACATAGTAACACTTCCTGAATCAGTAAATTTTGCATTTTTGTTTGACAGTCTTAAAGCATCTGAATTGGTGTCTGATTCTTGGAAGCTGATTTTTGGTTGTGATAGATATATTAATAATAGTAATGACAAAGGAAATAGATGCCACTTATTGCATGTTTACTATGCTCTTTGTGTTTGTTAACTCATTTAATCTTTACAGCTAGAGGGTGGTATTCGCATGTAACAGGTTAAGAAAGTGAGACTGCATCTATCACATAGAGTGAGTGAATGAATGAATGAATGAACGACTGGCCTTCCTGAAGGTCACTCTGCTATTAAGTGTTAGAGCCAGAACTCAGCTCCAAAGTCCAAGTTCTTAACCTCTGCACTGCATGCCTCCCAGGTAGCTCA